>NC_060145.1:472263834-473751334 GCF_021461385.2 Schistocerca piceifrons | reverse complement strand
ACAGATTGACAGCAGTTGCAAGTAAGTTGGTAGATACCAGACTGGCTGTATTTGTCAATGTTGGTGGTAATTCTTCCAAGTCTGCTCTGTATTGTGTTGTTGGTTCTGAATGCTATGTTGAGTCCTTGTTTCTTTAGTATATTACCCACCGTGTGTGATTTTGTTTGTTATATCCTAGCCAGTAATGCGAACCGAGCCCGCTGCCAAAAGGTTGGCAGCATCAAAGTCCGGACGCCGTCCGCATAAGCAGCGCCAGCGATACAGGAAATCGCCGCAAGTCTGCGCGCGCCACCGCTGGCTTCTGGCTTCTTAAGCGCTGGAGTCGCGAGCGCTAGGAGTGTTTCGTGCAGTTACAACTCAACTGTTCACATGTGCCGTCGCAGTTCTCCGTGTTTTGTGCGCCGTGTCAACAAGTGTTAGTGTTTTTATCGTCCAACGTGAACGGCTTCTTGTTTTTTGTTTTTTTGTAACTACTTTCTTTGCCCGCCATTTTTTGTCTTTTCTGTGTCACCTATCTCATATTATTGTACCCCATAAGGCTGAAGAGCGGCGTATTAAGCTGCTGCCAGCCCGCCTTGTATGAGGTGCTGAAAATTACAGTAAAGGAAAAAAAAACAGAGCGCTAGGACAGTTCTGTATTCGCCGCTCAGTTGTATACTCGCCACCGAATTGTGTACTTGCTAGTCAGTCGTGTGTTCATCGCAGCAGAGTTGTTGTTTGTCGTCAGCCGACGCTGACCTAGCCGCTCCGACTCGAACTAGACAGATTTCTGTAGACACGGAGTTCACTATTGTCTTGCTGTATCTTCGTTAATAAAGATAAGTACCGACTTTTATTTAATCAGAGTGTTTGGGTTTTCATCTTTCTGTTCACTGTTCCAGCGGACCGGTCGGCCCGCTATTAAAAGTGTGGCGGTGACTTCGTAAGCCGTTTCTACAGCGAATTGCTTGTCGCTACGAACACCGCCACAAAACTGGCGACGAGGACTTACGAACTCGTGTGCAGGGCTGGTTCAACTTGTTTCTGGTTATACTAATTATAGCGAAAAATTTTGGGGGCTGGTTTAATTTGTGTTCACTATGTCTGCCGCATTACAACAGTTGATCTTGTTACAGAGTCAGCAAATACAAAGTCTGGTGGAAGCGATCGCCAAACAAGCGGCTAATCCTCCAACACAAAAGGAACAAGCACAGGCAGCACCACCGTTCCGTGCTTTTCATGCATCAAGAGAAGAATGGCGAGAATATTTCGCGCAGTTGCAGGCGCACATGACAGTCTACAAAATCACAGGTACTGGGCGGCAGCTTTATTTCATTTCCACTGCAGGCGTGGAAGTCTATCGACTACTTTGTAAGATGTTCCCGGAATCCAAGCCAGAAGCTTTAGACTATGACGTTGTTGTTAACAAGCTTGCTGAGTATTTCGAGTCGCGAGTTCATGTGGCAGCAGCCAGATTCAAGTTCTTCAGATTAAAGAAACTGCCACATCAATCTAATAAACAGTGGTTAGCAGATTTACGGGGCCTCACCCGTCAGTGCCGATTTAATTGTGTGTGTGGAGCTTCCTACAGTGATGTCATGTTACGAGACGCTATTACTCAAAACATTGCAGATTCTCGTATTCGTGCTGCTATCTTAAAGTTGCCTGACCCGTCATTAGAGACTGTGATGAACATCATTGAAGCCCAAGATACTTTTGACTATGCTGAGTGTGAGTTAGATCAGCCATGTATTTCTCAAATTGCCTGTGCTAAGCAAGTTATGTCACGCCCGCGGCCCCACCGGCAGAGTCAGACTGTAAACACTAGCCGGCCGCGTCATGTTAAACACATTCGTCAGCCGCGTGTGCAAAATGATAGAGTTAAGTCTTGCCCTAAGTGTGTTCTTGATCATCCTCGTGAACGTTGCCCGTTTAGAAACGCGGTTTGTCACTTTTGTCAAAGGAAAGGACACATCCAGACTGTTTGTTTGCGTAAACGCAAGAACAATTCTAGTGCTGCCCAGCCCATGGATATTCATGTTCTTCAAAGCCAGCCCGCCCAGAAGATCGCGTTTAAAGACTCTTACACGGTTCGTGTGGGTAATAAACTTGTTCGCAATAAGCCACCCACCCAGCCCTCTGCTATGCGACCCAAGCGTAATTCAAACGCTGTAAAACGTAATGTACAGACTGCAAGTGAAGCGGGAGTTGTTGTTCCACCCGCCCAACCCACGAGTGGTCGTGAGCGCTGATTTTGTGTCTTCCGCCTCCACTGCACCGATCCAGAGACAGTGTAATAAACTATTTGTGAAGCTACGCATCCAGGATAAGACCTTCAATTTTCAATTAGACACTGGTGCGTCTGTGACTCTCATAAATAGTGCTACGTATGCGGCTATCGGCCGCCCTAAACTTTCAGCGGCAAAACATTCTTTGGCTACCTATAGTGGCGAACAAATTCCGGTGTTAGGTGTATGTAGCTTGCCAGCCACATTCCGTGGCAATACAAAAACAGTTTCATTCACAGTGCTCCGCGCTACAGACAGTGTAAACATTTTCGGATTAGACTGTTTTGACTTGTTTGGCCTGTCTATCCAAGACAATGTGTTGCAAATTAATTCTTCTGTTGTTCCTCAAGACAGCATAACCGATTTGTGTAAACGATACAGTGACATATTTAAAGACGAACTAGGTTGTGCGGCGAACTTTGCCGCTCATATTACGTTAAAAGATAATGCTCAGCCTCGATTTTTTCGTGCTCGTCCAGTGCCTCACGCCCTCCGGGCACCTGTAGAAGATGAACTTCGTCGTTGGCAAAACAACGGTGTTACTCAACCCGTTTCAGCGAGCCAGTGGGCTTCTCCCTTAGTTATTATAAAGAAACCGTCTGGAAAGTTACGTTTGTGTGCTGATTTTAAGTCGACAGTTAATCCTCAGACTGTCATTGATTCTTTTCCTTTGCCTAGACCGGACGAGCTGATGGATAAGTTAGGGGAAGCTCGTTTCTTTTCCAAAATTGATCTCCGTGAAGCATATTTGCAATTGCCCCTCGACGAGCAATCACAACAGTATTTTGTCATAAACACGTCGTTGGGGTTGTTCCGTTTTCTGCGTTTGCCTTTTGGTTGTGCGTCAGCTCCAGCTGTTTTTCAGCGTTTTTTGTCACAACTTCTGGCTAATGTGCCATCGTGTTGCAACTATTTAGACGATATTGTTGTGTCCGGTCGGACGCCTGCTGAACATTTCCGTAATTTGGAGTGTTTGTTTACGGTGTTGTCTCAGGCAGGCCTACGTTGCAACATCGGTAAATGTTCATTTTTCCTTACGGAGTTGGAGTATCTGGGACATGTTGTTAATGCTCAAGGCATTCATCCCTCCCAGTCACATTTAGCAGCTATTCGTGATTTGCCCGCCACTCGCAATCTGCAGGAATTGCAAGCAGTTCTTGGCAAATTGACATATTATATTAGGTTTATACCTAATGCATCACAGATTGCTGCGCCGTTGCATCGTCTCCGCCGTAAGAATGTTCCGTTTGTGTGGTCAGCTGATTGCCAATCAGCCTTTCAGCAGCTTAAAGAGGCTTTATTCAATGATCGTTGTCTGGTCCATTACGACCCTAACAAGCCTCTGGTGTTAGCTTGTGATGCCTCTTCTTTCGGCCTCGGTGCTGTGTTGTCTCACCGAGTCGGTAACACCGAACGTCCTATTGCGTTCGCATCTAAGTTGCTAAACAAAGCTCAGTGTAATTATAGCCAATTGGACAAGGAAGCGTTGGCTATTGTGTTCGGTGTCACAAAATTCCATCACTACCTCTATGGTAGACCATTCTATTTAGTAACAGATCACAAGCCCCTGACGTCACTGTTTCATCCATCTAAACCAGTTCCTCAGCGGACAGCTCAGAGACTACAACGTTGGGCTTTTTTGTTATCACAATACCAGTATGAGATACTGTATCGCCCTACAGCTCAGCATGCAAACGCTGACGCGCTTTCTAGATTGCCGATTGCTGCGGATGATGTCTTCGATTCCTCTGACGACTCTTGCCATCAGATTGACGCCGATGAGCATCAATCCCTCCGGGATTTTCCGATTGATTATCGTCAGGTGGCACGTGAGACAGCTACGGATCCTCATCTGAGTTTACTATTACGTTTTGTTCAACGTGGTTGGCCGTCCAAGGCAAAGGACATATCGGATCCTGTGGTTCGTCGCTATTATCCGCAACGTCATCTGTTGTCTGTTTCGCACGGAGTTTTGCTGTTACGCACCGAGAATGACCAGCTTCGTGTAGTGGTTCCCCAAGTGCTCCAATTCAAGGTCCTCGACTTGTTGCATCAAGGTCATTGGGGAGTGGTCCGCACCAAGCAGCTTGCCCGCCGTCATTGTACATGGATCGGCATTGATAAGCAGATTACGCAGATGTCTACAGATTGTTCGACGTGTGCCGAACACCAAGCTGCTCCGCCTCAACGCTATTTTGAGTGGGGACGCCCTGCCGGTCCCTGGCAGCGAGTACATATTGATTTCGCTGGTCCATATTGGAATTCTCGTTGGCTCATCGTGATAGATGCATTTAGTAATTTTCCGTTTGTTGTGCCCATGCAGTCTACAACGTCTGCACAAACTATACAGGCGTTGACTTCAATTTTTTGTATTGAGGGTCTTCCAGAAGTTTTAGTGTCTGACAATGGTCCACAATTTACCTCTGCTGAATTTGAACGTTTTTGTTCTGCCAATGGCATTCGCCATGTTCTTACTCCGCCGTTCCACCCTCAATCGAATGGTGCAGCGGAACGTTTTGTACGCACATTCAAGGATCATATGGACCGCCTTCGTGCTACGCACTCTCGTCAGCAGGCCCTCATCACGTTCCTGTCGTCGTACCGGACCACGCCACGCGACGGCCCTTCGCCTGCGGGGCTTCTCCACGGCCGTCGTCATCGCACTCTACTACGGTTGTTGCACCCCCCGGATCGACCCGCCGCTTCTGAGCATCGCACGAGTTTTCAGCGCAACGACGCCGTTTTTTTCAGAGTTTATCACGGTCGCCGTCGTTGGGAACGTGGTACCGTGATAAGTGTCCAGGGTCGCAGTTTTTATACTGTTCAAGGTGCTACTGGGGTGCACAGGAGGCATCAGAACCAGTTGCGCCGCGCTGGCCGCCCGGATTCTGCCGCTCGTTCTTTGTCCACAGATTTGGTCCGCGGCGGGTTCCAGCCGCGCCTTCCGACTTCGCTGCCGCCCCCAGGGCAGCAGCAGCAGCCGTCGCCGCTACCACGCCGACAGCCCGTCCCGTTGATGCCTCCCGCGCAGCTTCATCCGGGAGCGCCCCAGGTGGTCGCTCCGACGCCTGCGGTCCCTCTTCAGTCACCACCGCCTTCGGAGCTGATAGACGTCGACCCCTCAGCCGGGCCACCTTCCCAAGCGGTGGCTGTGCAGCCTGTCCTGCAGCCGCTTTCCTTGGGCACCCCCAAGGAGTCTGACACCGCAGCGCCTTGTCCGGCGCCCACTCAGCAGCCGTCGACGCAGCGTCAGGAGACCCTGCCTCTCTTCGTGGGTCCCGACGCCCCGTCGCGTCCAGTACCTGAAGCTGCGCCCGTGGTCACAGGCGTGCACCCTGACCTCGGTTTTCAGTCGGTGTTTCCCAAGGCCCCGCGCGGCCAATGCTGGGGTACGGACCGAGGACTGCCACCGACAACAGTCTCCGCCCCGGTCTCTTCTGCTACGCATGCGGCCAGACCCCTCCCCCGCCGTCGACGCTCGCCACGTCATTATTCAACGACGGTGCGTCGATTTGGGGGGGAGGAGTGTTATATCCTAGCCAGTAATGCCAACCGAGCCCGCTGCCAAAAGGTTGGCAGCATCAAAGTCCGGACGCCGTCCGCATAAGCAGCGCCAGCGATACAGGAAATCGCCGCAAGTCTGCGCGCGCCACCGCTGGCTTCTGGCTTCTTAAGCGCTGGAGTCGCGAGCGCTAGGAGAGTTCTGTATTCGCCGCTCAGTTGTATACTCGCCACCGAATTGTGTACTTGCTAGTCAGTCGTGTGTTCATCGCAGCAGAGTTGTTGTTTGTCGTCAGCCGACGCTGACCTAGCCGCTCCGACTCGAACTAGACAGATTTCTGTAGACACGGAGTTCACTATTGTCTTGCTGTATCTTCGTTAATAAAGATAAGTACCGACTTTTATTTAATCAGAGTGTTTGGGTTTTCATCTTTCTGTTCACTGTTCCAGCGGACCGGTCGGCCCGCTATTAAAAGTGTGGCGGTGACTTCGTAAGCCGTTTCTACAGCGAATTGCTTGTCGCTACGAACACCGCCACAAAATTGTTGTTGTAAGTCATTATGTGCCATTTGTTGCTTACAGTCTGCCGATTTGTTGTGTGATGAGTTGTGTTTGTCTGAGTGTGTGTTTCATGGTTATGTGCTGTTTGTTTTTGTATTTTGTGGTTTATTTTGTCTACTCTCTTTGCATCATATCCATTCTCCTGTGCAATTTGTTTTATTGTGTTCAGTTCTTGTGTGTAGTCATGCTTATTCATGAGTATTTTGTTCAGCCTGTGAAGTAAATATCTGAAGCTGGCTCATTTGTGGGTTATGTGGTGATTGGATTGGTTATGAATAATGGTGCTGGTGAGTGTGGGTTTTCTGTAGATTGTGAATTCATGTTTGTTGTTTCTCTTGTGTATAGTGAGATCTAAGAAATTAAGTTTTTCATCTGTTTGTGTTTCTATGGTGAATTGTATTTGTGGGTGGATGGAGTTTATGTTGTCATGAAGTTCTTTTATGCGGGACAGTGGTTCATCTATTAAGCAAATTATGTCATTTACGTAAGTGCACCAATACATTATTTTGTACTGTTTTGGTATTACTATTTTGTCAAATATTTGTTTTTCTATCTGGTTGAGGAAAATGTCAGCTAGGAGGCCACTGATTGGGGATCCCATGGGTAGTGCATCTTGTTGAGAGTAAAATCTGTTGTTGAATGTGAAGTATTTCTGTTTTGTGATGAGCCTGAGTATGGCTAATATTTCTTGTATGTTTGTTGTGGGTATGTTTCCTTGCAGTTGGAGGTTTCTTTCTATTATGTTGATTGTTTCTTCTGTTGAGATGTGTGTGTACATTAAAATTATATCAAATGAAACCAATGTTGCTGTGTTTGGTATGTTTTCATTTTTTATTTTTTCTATTAAGTCACTTGAGTTCTTTAGACTTCTGTTGTCAGCGTATTTGTATATTGTCTGTAGCAGAGTGTGTGTGTGTTTGGCTAAGTTTGCTTTGGTGCTTTGGTGAAGTTAATTAATGGACGTATGGGTATTCTGGGTTTGTGAACTTTAGGCAATGATTTTAGGGTGGGGGCCTTGGGATTCTTCTGTACCATTTTTTTAATCTGTGTTTCTGTGAAAATTGTATCTATGTTTCTCAGGGTTTTCTGTAACTTACTTTGGTATCGGTTTGTTGGGTCACTTGTTAATTCTGTGATGTTGTTGCTTTGGATGAATTCTAATGTTTTGTGAATGTATTCCCGTTTGTTTATGACTACTATTGAATTACCTTTGTCAGATTTTGTGATGATGGCATTTTCTTGTGTTAATTTATTTTGTAGTTTTATGTTGGTATTTTCTTCAGGAGTCCTAGTGTTTTCTTTTATGGTGGTTTTGTTCTCTGTGATTATATTTCTTATTTCCTCAGCAACTAGTTCTCTTGTTAGCATTAAATTGAGATGTGTTTAGTGTTCCTTGTTGCTTTATGATGTTTTCAGTTTCTGTTATGATATTTTCCACTGTCCTATGTGACACCATTGTGTTAATGTTATGTTTGGGACCCTTTTCAAGTAGACTGCTTTCTTGTTCAGATAATTTTATGTCTGTTAGATTAATCACTCTTTTGTGAAAGGTGTGTTGGTTGTATTGGTGGTGGGATTGGTGGGTGTTTGTGTGATTTAACATTTTTGTGAGTTTCTTTTGTTGGATTGTCTGTTTCCCGCCTATTATGGTCTCAGTGTATGTTCTAACCCTGTATATTAGTTCGTCAAAACTGGTGGGTATGTTATGTGATTACCTAATTCTAAATGCAATCTGTATAATTCAATATTCAGAGTCGGTTTTTTGTAGTACAAAGACTGGATTTCTTGCTTTATCCAAATGATTTCTGCCTTACGTTTTGTCTGCTATGCTGCTGGTGACATGTTGTTTACAGTTATTGATACATAGTTAGGTACAATTTTATATGCCAAACATAGTTTATTGAACTTAAAGTTGAGTATGGTTTTATGAAGTCTGATGGTTGTGTTCTGATATTTGTTGAAGAGCTGCGATGGGAATACCTGGCTCGGTGTAGAAATAATCATCTTGTGGTGCAGTTCTTCTTGTTGTCTCCGTGCTTGCTAAGAAAATGGGATGAGAAGTTCCGCCTTATGCAAGACAAACAAATGAACGCCGCACAGCCACAACAACACGTAATGGCAGCGAAAACTCCGCCTACGTTTTGAGTAATCGAAAAACTGCATTACCACACGAACACAGGCAAAGAAGTAAGCCCATTTACTTCGCCAACAAAACAGGAAAACGTACCACAACTTCAAAACTGTAAGTTACAGAAAGAAAACGTGATACAGTCTTATTTCTGTTCGTAAATACATAACAAATAGAAAATAAATTACGTTTTGCTGTTTGCAGATGACATGTTGTATATTGTGTAGCATAACAGCTACCAAAACAAGAGGACAATAATATAATGTAAGGTATGTTACTTTTCGCCAATTAAGTTATAAATGCAAGTTTTACATGATGTTGTAAACGACGAAGATGTTAATATGTTAACAACAAATTTACAGTTAAAAATAAAAATAGAACCCATTGATGATAGCACAAAAGTGCTGAAACATGTATGGGTGAAACAAAAGAAAAAAGGTGTCTTCCATAAGGCGGAACTCCTCATCCCATTTTCTTAGCAAGCACGGAGACAACAAGAAGAACTGCACCACAAGATGATTACTGGTGAGCAATATTCAAGCAGTGGGCGAACAAGCGTACTGTAACCTACTTCCTTTGTTTTCGGATTGCATTTCTTAGGATTCTTCCAGTCAATCTCAGTCGGGCATCTGCTTTACCGACGATCAACTTTATATGGTCATTCCATTTTAAATCACTCCTAATGCCTACTCCCAGATAATTTACGTAATTAACTGCTTCCAGTTGCTGACCTGCTATATTATAGCTGAAAGATAAAAGATCTTTCATTCTGTGTATTTGCAGCACATTACACTTATCTACCTTGAGATTCAATTGCCATTCCCTCCACCATGCGTGAATTCGTTGCAGATCCTCCTGCATTTCATTACAGTTTTCCATTCTTACAACCTCTCGATATACCACAGCATCATCCGCAAAAAGCATCAGTGAACTTTCGATGTTATCCACAAGGTCATTTATGTATATTGTGAGTAGCACAATAGAGCGGCGCGTTTCGTCACAGGGTTATTTGGTAACCGTGATAGCGTTACGGAGATGTTTAATAAACTCAAGTGGCAGACTTTGCAAGAGAGGCGCTCTGCATTGCGATGTAGCTTGCTCGCCAGGTTTCGAGAGGGTGCGTTTCTGGATGAGGTATCGAATATCTTGCTTCCCCCTACTTATACCTCCCGAGGAGATCACGCACGTAAAATTAGAGAGATTAGAGCGCGCACGGAGGCTTTCAGACAGTCGTTCTTCCCGCGAACCATACGCGACTGGAACAGGAAAGGGAGGTAATGACAGTGGCACGTAAAGTGCCCTCCGCCACACACCGTTGGGTGGCTTGCGGAGTATCAATGTAGATGTAGATGTAGCAACGGTCCTACGACACTCCCCTGCGGCACACCTGAATTCACTCTTACTTCGGAAGACTTCTCTCCATTGAGAATGACATGATGCGTTCTGTTATCTAGGAAATCTTCAATCCAATCACACAATTGGTCTGATAGTCCATATGCTCTTACTTTGTTCATTAAACGACTGTGGGGAACTGTATCTAACGCCTTGCGGAAGTCAAGAAACACGGCATCTACCTGGGAACCCGTGTCTATGGCCTTCTGAGTCTCGTGGACGAAAAGCGCATTGTGAGAATCGAAAATGACGCATAGGTCATCCTGTCACAATAGCTTCTTCAACCATTCATTAAAGTTTGTTGTCGCCTGGTGCTTCAGCTAGATGCTGAGAGCATCGTTGAACTCATTGTCGGTAGTGAAGTACTGAGTGGACAACTATGTCTTTACCTTGGGAAAGAGATGAAAATCCCTTAGTGTCAAGCGCGGACTGAAGGGAGCCAAAACGGCTGTTTTTCCCTCAATTCGAAGTGTGAGTTCGCGCTTTGACGAGAAGGAGAATGATTCCTTCGGAAATCATTCAGCAGCGTTTGTTTTGGACTGATCTTCGCTATTTCGAAAGGAAGAGTGTTACAGTTCAGCTGTGACTGCACACTACTCTCACACATTACTGTGATGAAATCTTCTTTTTCCGTCAACAGATTTCACAAGCTGAATGTCGTCCTCCACCACTTGCAACATGCACATCTATAGGAACAGCCTCGAACTTTCTGCACTCCCACAGAACAGCACCACCTCTCATAGTCATATCCCCATACACACGATACAATCGATCACGAATCTCAACGGAAGTGATTCCTTCTGCTTGCAGGAAGCGAATACTAGAATTTAGGCTACATCGCAAGTGTCGAAATATACAGTTACATCGTCCATTTCAATGGCCTGCTTCTTACACGCAGGTGAGTTATTCAACGTGACCTGTAGAGTATTCTTTTCCAACCACTCAGTCGCCATGAGGCTACGAGAACGTTTTTTATTCTTAGTAGCCAATCGAAGTTTAATTTATGAACAGCCCTTGTACACAGAGAAATCTACAGTGGTAGAAAATTGTAACGAAATGCAGGAAAAGGGAAAATTGCAGAGTGTACGCTTTGTACAGGCACTGGCAGTTGACCAATGAAACGTCCCCTTAGAAAAATTATTGAATTACTGTGCTGATAAATCTCTTACATTATTTGATTTTCAAACAGCTGAGCAAAACTGAACGTACTCAGACATTACTCTCTTTACTTATTCTGATCAACACTAAACTGACACACAATATTTTTAGCGGAACGCAATCTGACTTTTAATAATTCCTAAAAAACAATTGCTCTATAAATTAAACTATACCTCCCACAAATCACTTACCTCACAAAAATCTTTGTTACTCTAACTACTGCAATACAGCGAGCGCCACTACTGCCAGCTAAATAAAAGATTCAAACTACTGAAGGCACTAACTACTGATAGGCATAGTTAGCAAATGAAAGATTTAGATAGAGAACAAACAATGTATTTACTTTAAAAGTGTTCAAAAGTGATTTATATATATATATATATATATATATATATATATATATATATATATATATATATATATATATCCCTAGCCGAGCCCCCGAGCCCTAGGTACAGGGCGGGTCGCAGGTGGCGGATAGCGAACGATCCATCAGATATGGTGGACAGCTGCGAATAAGGGGTACCCAAATAAGCAGTCACGGACCGAGGCGGCAGCATCACGAGGGTGTGGGAGGGTGACTTTTGGCAAGGGTCATACTCATTCAAAAACCACAGAACCCGAAGACGTTGCTGTGTCATGGCGAGTAAGTGCCGCCATTACAATAAGCACTGTCAACACCCAAATCCAGGACGCGTCTGAAGTGGGAACCATCGGCATCCTGGTCAGCGTATGTTCACACAATGTGCGGCTGGTCATAATGCGCCAGGAACTAACAATCCCTGGTTCTAAACACCCAGTGGAAACACTGGACCAACTTGATTACAAGCAAGTATGACCCGTGCAAGTAATAACAACATTACCCCAGATGGTAACCAATCCACCCATCAACAGATGGCAACCAGGAATTCGGATTCTGGGGAACCTGGACTTACACGATTACATCAGAGAAAGTCGGAGCTCTCTGGCAAACTTCCACTTAAAACACCTACATACATTGGAACCTTTAACATAAATACATTAATCCAACCAGGAAAACTTCTAAACCTTACAACAGAACTTGAAAAGCAAATGATAGTAATACTAGCTTTACAGGAGACACGTTTTACAGATGAAGAAACATCAGATTATGGCAACTATCGCATCTTTAAGAGCAAGACGGATAAATGAATCGGAAGAGGAGCCCCCCATCTCGGGATGGCGTTTATCATACACAAGAGCGTGCTCAGCTCCATCAAGGAAGTAACTCCCGTAAATGATAGGATAATGACGATGCGCTTACAATGTGCCAACAAAACATACACAATGGTTAATGTGCATGCTCCCACAAACGGAGACAACAAGAAAAACCCCATAGAAACAGAAAAGTTCTGGGAAAATTTGGAGAATATAATGGCCAAGATTCCAAAAGATGACACAAAAGTTCTACTCGGCGATTTTAATGCCCAAATTGGTAGAGAGAAAATCCACCAAAAAACCGTAGGCAAATATCCTGCACATAAATTTACCAATAAAAATGGTACAAGGCTCGTCGAACTATGTAAGCAGAATAATCTGAAGATAATGTCAACATCTCTAAGAAAATGTCCAAGAAAACAAAAGACATGGAGATCTCCTATACAACAAATTGGCGAGTTTCAAATAGATCATGTGGCGATTTCATACCCAGTACAAAAAGAAATTTACGACGTCCAAGTACGCAGAGGAGCAAACATTGATTCAGACCATTACCTAACTAGAATTAAAATCAAGTTTACAGCACGAAGAAGTCATCAGAAGAAAACAGAAATACAGAAATATGACACCAAGAAGATTAAAGAATCTAAAGTAAAAGAAGAATGGGAGAGGTTAGAAAACAGGTTTCAAAATCTATTAGGCAAGCAAAAAGGAAGTACACAAAGGCACAACTGGATGCCATAGAAGAAAATTTCCAAAACTATAATACAAGAGACTTCTACAGAGCTTTCGCAGATAAAATACGAGGATATATCCCTCAAAATTTATGTTTTAAGAAAACCAGATGGTAAATTAGCCCTAACAAACCAGGAAAACTGTCAAGTATTGGCTCAATATTTTTCTAACCTACTAAATTGCCCAGAACTTAGTTTAAGGTTTCCCAAAGAAATCTGTACCAACGCTCAACCGGATTCATTACCACCAACACAGGAAGAAATCAAATGTCACATTAAAAACTTAAAAAATAATAGAACATCTGGCGAAGATGGCATTGTTGCAGAGCTATTAAAAAACCTAGGACCAAAGACGTTGCAGGAGCTCACAAAAATAATAACAAAAATATGGGAAACAGAAAAATTACCAGAGGATTGGAAATGTGCCCTTATTCACCCGTTACATAAAAAAGGAGACAGAACAAATGTCAATAACTACAGGGGAATCTCACTTTTACAAGTCACCTACAAAATTCTCTCAACATGCCTGCTGAAAAGAACACAAGAGCAGCTGGAACGCCAAATTGGTGATTATCAAGCAGGCTTCCGCCCCGGTCGCTCATGCATAGAACAAATATTTAATTTAAAGACAATATTAAAACACAAAGCAATTAGAAATGCCCCCATAATTTGTACATTTGTAGATTTTAAGAAAGCCTATGACTCAATTGACCGGCAATCTTTGTTTAACATTTTAGAGGAACTTGACTCCAAAACACTAAGGTTTATCAAAGAACCACTGACAGACACTGTATCTAAAGTTAAATTCAGGGGAGAAATCTCTGAACCTTTTCTCATAAAAACTGGAGTACGTCAAGGTGACGGGCTATCTCCACTTCTGTTTAATATAGTCCTGGATAAAGTCATTAAGGAATGGGAAAAAGAATTAAAAAATCAATTCTACTGGAAACCAACCCATCTTGGTAGAACCAAAGACAACGTGGAGATATCTTGTTTAGCATTCGCGGACGACTTGGCCATACTTGCAGATGATGAAGAAATCGCCACCAAACAAATAGAGGTCCTTAAGGAATGCGCGGATAAAGTAGGTTTACAAAATTCGTTTCAAAAGACAGAATTTTTCTGTACGAAATTCCATATACACAGTTTAAACACAAAATATGGAAAAATAAACAGAGTAAAACAATTTAAATACCTAGGTGAAATTTTGGAGCCAACCGGAGGAGAGAAAGTTGCACAGAAGATCAGACAACAGAAAATGAAGAGAGCATATGGTATGACACATGAAATATACAATAAAAAATGCATCTCCTCGAACACAAAAATCAGATACTACTGCGCAGTAATTAAGCCAGCAGCACTATATGCTAGTGAAACGCTCACACTCCACACAAAATGTGATTTAGAAAAAATACTAAAAGAAGAACGCAAAATTATGAGAAAGATTTTAGGTCCAAAATTAACAGAAGAAGGATACCGGATACAATCAAGAAGAACCACAGAAACTATATCAAAACTGGCAGCAGACATAAGAAGGCGAAGATTAAAATTTTATGCACATGTCACTAGACTTCCCCCCACACGACTCACCAACAGAATTCTCACTTACATAGAAAAAGTCAAATCAACAACACCATGGATTAGCCAAGTAAAATTAGATTTACAAAAAGCAAATATTGAACTTAAAGATGTCAAAGATAGAAAAACTTTTAGAAATAAGGTGGAAAAGTGGATTGTATTGTCGGAGAAGGAAGCACTAAAGAGACCAGGAACAAAATGGACAGAAGAAAGAAAAAGAAAACATGGAGAACGAATGAAAGAAGTATGGAAGAAACGACGTCAGAAAGCTTTGCGTGATCCTTCTGGGTCCATTCACGATAAGTATATATATATATATATATATCAGTTCATGACTCCAGTCTTACAAATTTACTGTCTCTGATGGACACATGTCCAGATCATCTGCACTCAAAACTCCGCCATCTCTCTCCCCACATCCACCACTGCTGGCGGCTCACCTCCAACTGCGCAACGCTACGCACTGTTAACAGCCAACTGCCCAACACTACAATAGCGAATATTACAACAATGCCACCCAGCCACAGACTGCACACAGCACAGCCAGTGATTTTCATACAGAGCGCTACGTGGCGGTGGCGTTACCAATATAAGAACCTAAACAGCCTACTTACACCAAGAACGTAAAACAGCGTAGCGTTTTGCACATAAACAGGCGGAAACACCAGTTACCGTTTAATTTCGAGACTCCTGAACAGCCACTGGAAACAAACATCAAAGAGGACACGTAGTGGGGATATACAGGGAAACAATTACATAAAATGATTAAGAGGAAGATGCCAGACTGATTCACTGTAAGAACACTTGGCAGTGTTGCTGCAGTGCAGTGCGCTAATCGCCATTCATCCTCGTGTCCACTTTTCAGCTGATTCGGAACCTAATCGCAGTTTGCGAGGTCACTGTAAATTGAATGGAACTGCTAATCGTCTGCACAATGTCTCAGACACCACACTGCAGAACTTCAAGTCATAGTAAGGCCAGTATGACAGAAAACAGTATCTCAGATGGCTCTGAGCACTATGGGACAACTTCTGAGGTCATCAGTCCCCTAGAACTTAGAACTACTTAAACATAACCAACCTAAGGACATCACACACATCCATGCCCGAGGCAGGATTCGAACCTGTGACCGTAGTGGCCGCGCGGTTCCAGACTGAAGCGCCTAGAACCGCTCGGCCACACCGGCCGGCCAACAGTATCTCACCCCGGCGGGAATCACAGTAATATAGTTGAGCCCAGGGGAGGGTATACACCAGGGCAAACGGAGATTTGGGTCACTCATGGAAACGTGCTCGGATAGCCGAAGTGGCTAAAACAACTGTTCGCTGCAAGCGGGAAATGCGGATTCGAGTCCCTGTCCGATACAAATTCTCATTTGTTCTGAATTATTCTACAGGTAATGGAGATTTGCGAGTCCAATCAAGAAGTGTAGTGCCCCTCCCCCCTCCCCCCCCTCCCCCGCCCAAATGCAGGTAGCTTACAAAATCCATGTGGACCGATATTTGATCAGTCTGGTATAAATGCTAGACAAGATTGTCAGTGTGAAAAATGGAGATCTCAAGAAGACGAATGTGTTTCATAATTAATTTCGTAAGAGCGAAAGCGCCACGTACATGCTGAAAGGTGACTAACCATTCCAGCTAGCAACATCTCATCCATGTAAGTGGTGCTGGAATTGGGTGGTATGTTAATAACAATTCAATGCGCCAATTGCACTCAGAACTTCAAGGAGGGACCTGACAGCGAAATCAGTAGCAGTGCTTTCTGTTATGACTGGATTTCCTGCACGCCATATAATGATGTGTAGACAAGGCGCTGTCAGGGGTAAGGACAGCGAGGGCCGCAACGGGAGACGTCCCCTGGGGACCTAGGAGGCGCTGTCTTTACAAACTGGGTTGTGAATCTGCAGCTGAGGTAGAATGGAAGAATGGGGCTTTGTGCGGACGGACAGGCAGTCGGCTGGCCGGTCAGCGCGGTACTAAAGATTTCCACCCACCTCCCCCTTCAGTCTAACTTGCCGGTCGTATGACTCCCTCAGGTTAAAGAGAAAAAATTTTCTCAATGTGAGCCGTGCGGCGGCTCGCGTTGGTGCTGTTTGTAGGTTTCCGCCCTCTGTTGGAGGCCAGACGGTATCGTTTAGTTGTCATGGTTCGCAAACGTGTCCTGTCCGCTAGTGGCAGCAGCTGCGGTTATCGGTCTGTAGTAACTGTTGCCCTATCTTCTGGGCGACGTCGTTGTTTTCCCGGGTCGTGTGAGTGTGCCAGGTTGGTTGAGGACTCAGGAGGAGCCAGGAATGCACAGTGCTAGAGCACGCCGGAACCGCTGGCAGCATGCATGGACTGCCGGATGGAAGGGGATGTGGTCACGAGGGTGCACGACCTCGTCGT
Source organism: Schistocerca piceifrons (assembly GCF_021461385.2). Taxonomy (NCBI): domain Eukaryota; kingdom Metazoa; phylum Arthropoda; class Insecta; order Orthoptera; family Acrididae; genus Schistocerca; species Schistocerca piceifrons. Next base: position 473,734,452 of record NC_060145.1, on the reverse strand, counting down.
AAACCGGATCCAGCAAGCTTTAACATGAGTACATTTCAATCCAAGTAGAGAAACCTCCACCACTGTGATATCCCGGGAATCTCCAGTGACTTGGGTACATTTTGCTGCTCGTAGTGTCGCCGAGGCGAAGAGCAGCGAGTGGAGTGCTTGGGAAAGGCGGATCTGATTAGCTTTCCTCCGCTTCTTATTACTATTTACTGCGTTCAGCTTGTTACAATTTGTTAAGTTCAACAAGCGGTAATTTTTCTTGCATGGTGGCCGCTAATGCCCCAGTTACCTGTCCTGGGGGTTAATGTATGCAACGGCATTGTACGTTTCTGCTTCTTGCCGCTGCTGTCCGGTAAGACGTGTAGTTTTGACACCTTTCTTGATTGTAGTCCAGTTGGTGATTCTTCAACTCTGGTGGTAGTGGTTCCTTTCTCGTTCAGGGCGCTCTAAACACAGTATTATTGGGACGTAGTGCAGACCGCCGGTTCCGGCTTCGGCGTATTGTTCCATTGTTGCATTTGGTTTATCGGACGTCAGGTACCTTCAGCAAGCTTATCATTAGTCATTCGTTAGACTGCCACTAGGCTGAGCTACCATCTTCTGAAGTGAATTCAACTCTTGGCTGCCTGTCTCATGGCTCGCGAAAGTGTTTCTTGCCAGACCTGCTCAGAGGTCGATTCCTGGAACACCGTCTGTGGCCCCTTGATTCCTTTTAGGTGGTCTGATGGCCAGTAGTTCAGTGCAACGTTCCTTCAGCCCACGCCTTCTGCGGGTATAATCTGCCTCAGTACCCTTTAAGGAACTTATGTTCTGGTCCTTGTGTTTTATTATTGTATTATTTATTACAATACCTTGTAATGCCTACATTAAAGGTTATATATGTCTAGTTAATAATTCTGGTCGCCTTATGGAATAAATCTAGCAGTGTAGTGTTCAGTGGATGTTAAGGGTTGTGTTACAAAGTTTACTATCATCTTATTTCACCCGTTTCGTGATCATTTGCTTTTTTTAAATTAACCTTGCTATTGTATTTGCTGTTTTACAGCAGGTTTCGTGATTGTTGTTACTTGCCTTAAAATTCTAATTTGGTATTTGTATTTACGCAGTAAGCCTTTAAAACCTTATCTACTGCCATTTCTGGCGTCTGATGCCTTCTGCTGTGTTTGTGGCGACTTGCTTTTAATATTTCAATACCTGTAATTTGTAAGTTTGTAACGCCGGAAATGCATATCCCCCTATTTCCATCTATTGTACTATAATTTGTTTTCCTTATTTTTGTTACCTGAATATATGACATTTCTGTGTCTTTACATATTGTAATTGTTTTACTATTTGTATATATATATTTATGCATTTATGTCGATGTATAATTGGTTTGTTTCGTAAATATTATTTGTATTTTTACGCTGGGTCTTGCCTAGGGAAAACTGCTATCGAACGATTACATCGATAGGTCGTGTGAAGACTCAAAGTGTGTAGGATCTTTGGTAGTGTTAACTCTGCCGCGTGGAGCGCGGGCAGAGCTGTGGGAGTCTGGCTGGAGTAGCGAGTGGAGCAGGTGTGTTGTGTGACGCTCCCGCGAGTTGCCGCGCTTTCGGGGTTTGGCAGCATGTAATTGCGCTCGACTCGCGATGATAGTTTCTGACATGGTGTCGCGGACGGGAAGCATTAGCTGGCGCACATCAAGAGCCCGTTTCGCCTGGTGACCGTGTCGAGAAGAAGGCGCGCCAACATCCAGCTTCTGCAACAGCGACGGCCGACAATGAGTGACTGTCGCCACCTCCTCGATCGACGGCTTCAAACCTTCAATCAACCAACAAGGAAGACTAAAAGCACGTAAAGTTTCAGAACTGTATGGCAGACCTCAGCTTTTCAAATTGTTCCATTTGCCTCGCAAAATTACAGCAACTTAGCATGAACCTTTGTTGCTCATTGTCCCAATTGCGTTGCCAAGCAGGGTCCCTTCCTATTCCGAAATAAACCCGAGTGTCGTTGAAATTCAAACGCCAGCATAATTCCATTTCACTGCTTTAATTTCAAAGTTCAATTTAAGTATTCATAGCTGGCTACAATAGTTAGATTGCACAAGCACAAATTAAGAGTGCGAGTTTTGTTACCGTATTTTAGCTTACCTGTGACTGCAGCTCAGCTTGGTACGTACTAAATTTTACTATTGTTAATTGTTCAGAACCGTTTAATTCAAGTTCAAAGTTAAATCTCTTCTTTCTAAATTGCGTAGATTCAAGTAGCTTTAGAAATGATTGTTGAGGTAGTCCAAGACTAACTGTATTTCGATGTGCTTCAGAAAGAAAGCTCACTATTAACTTCAGTCACTAAACTAACTTTCGATTTTCCGGTTTCATTAATTCTTTTGCTAAATTAAGTGTAGCGAAATTTATTACTTCTGACAAACTTTCAGTTTTCACACTACACGTGTCAACCTTCAGTTGCCACACTTCTAGTGCTAATTATATGTGTAATAACCTTTCTTTTTCAGTTATTATAGTAATTGTCCATAGGACTGGCGACCGTAATTTCCCCCAAATCTCAAATATCTAATTACCGCTAGTTGATTGTTAACGTAACGGCCGCACATTTACTTTCTTTATTAACTTTATCCCTATTTCAAAATTAATTTCCACCAGTTTCACTTGCATTTTTCCTTTCATTTAGATGTAACCCTTTCCTCCCTCTTTACCGACAGGTTAACTTCGGTGACAATTGCTTTTCCAAAATTCCCATTAGGTACACGCGGTTTCATTTTTCACTGTCATTAAGGTCGATAAGTGAGGGGGAGGTTACAAGTTGCAGCGAGTTTTAAACAATTCTTAATTTATTGCCAATCTTGGCGTGTAAGGCCTTTTGCCCAGATCACAGTGGCTTGCTTTTAAAACATTATCTGCTGTATCTGTATTTAATGGTGATTTGCTAAATTGTAACTTACTGAAGACACTATTATTTACAAAGTTGTTTATTCCTTCATTAAAAGCGTGTGGTATTTTTTATTGTTGAGTCTGGAATTAGTGACTTAAAATAAATTGTGTGTAACTGTAAAAGGCAACCAATAGTAACTGATTACGCCCCCGTCCACAATCGTAACAGAATCCTGCCTTCCCTTGACTACCAGGTTTCATAGCGGTGTGAGGCATTTCACTGAAATGCTGTCGGCTGCTTCGGGTGTGCAAAAGCATAGGCTCCGCGGGTAGATAACATGTTTAGAAAGCATACCAAAAACACCACTGTCTGTGGCCTTAGCGTACGGCTGGTGACCAAGAGAGTAGGAGGGTTTTGTTCCCTTTTGTTTTATCACGATGCTAAAAACGCGCCGGCAGGAAAAGCACGGTCCAGAATTGGTAGGCGGTCTATGATGTGGGTTCTGGAATCCACTTCTTAGACTGAGAGAGGCCGTAAAGAAGTTGACTGTGAGAAGAGCTTTGCGGATCAATAGAGGGAGGATGAAAAACAATATAAAATTATACGATTGGCCGGTGTTGGAGGAAACTCTGGCGATTGGTAGGAAAGTTTAGGGCATGCAAAACAGTTACTATCCTTGCAGGAGTGTGTGTTTGGAAGTCAGTGTCAGGGACACGAAGATACGGGCTGGGACATTAGAGTACAGAGATTCAGAAGTGCACAGACTCGGACGAATGTACAGCTGACAGGCAGAGATGGAAGGTTCTCTCCAGATGCGCCACCTTGACTCGGTGCCGTACACTGCTGCTTACGGTAGGAACACACTGTAGCAAGAACATAATAGGGACGGATAGGAGCGATAATTTGTTGACTATCATGGAAGTGTCGAACTCTCTATCCGTCGTTCTACACCAGCAATATGCTTTTCTTTACTTGTTGTCATTTTTATGCTTTGCAATCACTGCATACCTGTGATATAACGTCACGACTTTATAACAATGACGGTGAATCATCATAACCAAACTGCTGTCCCCATCCATCTCAGAACCTTACCAACAATTAGTTGCTTCCTTAACGTGACCATCTATGTACTACAAGAGACAGAAATGCTAGCAGTGAATGTTTAATCCCTTCAAGATATAATACGTCGGTTGTGGAATAAGTTATAAATGTATTTTCCTTTCATTCTTAATGGATCTCATGACCGTAGGTAGGAGTTGTAGAAAGTTAGTTGAGACCTACTCAGAATACAATTCTTAGGGCTCCATAACTAATCGAGTTTTATAAAATTCTGTTGTTTAACTTAATTAATCAGCACTGGATCCTGATAAGTGATCTGTTTCCGCAACTGTATCAGTCATATCAGTTAGGTGTAAAACCAGACGATCTATGGATTCTCGCAGCGCTCAAAAAACACCAGCTGTAGACGCTAAAACAGAGGTGTTGGAATCCTGGTATATTTATTTATTTATTTATGCATTTATTTTACCTGGCAAGATTAGGGCCTTCAGGCCCTCTCTTACACCTAACCAGGCATACTCAGATTCAACAAATGTCAGTGTCTACAGAAAATTAGGACATATAACATGTCATACAGTATTAATGTTAAAGAAAAAAAATAGAGATTATAAAAGTAGTACAATGATAATTATAACAATCAAAAAATAATTATAACAATCAAGAATAATAAAAATAATAATAATAATGATAATAATAATAATAATAATAATGACTATGTATATGAAAGTAAACATAATTTTCTTATATGAGTGTCAGTCCTATCGCTAGTTGGGAATTTTCTCGTTATATTCTTGCAGCTTGTGAGTTATTCTCATCAAGCAGAGACATAAGACGATGGAATGGGGTGAAAGAGATATAGAAGAGGTAGATAGGTTAGAGGAAGAGAAATGGAATGGTAAAATTCTAAGCTATGATGGAGAGGAGAAAGAAAAAGATGAGGGGGGGGGGGCACAACAATGGTGGCTATACCGTCCCTAATATGTAAGTCTTAAGTTCCCTCTTGAATGTTGAGTGGTTTTGGATAAGACCCAGATCACAGGGGAGCGCGTTCCATAGTCGTATGGCTGAGATGGAGAATGACACGGAGAAAGATTTTGTGTTATGTAAAGGTACAGCCAAGATGCTAGACGTATCCGATCTGGTATTGCGGTTGTGGAATGATGATAGGTGTTTAATGTGAGAAGATAAGTATTGGGGCCACCAGTGGCTAAGAAATCGATGAAGTAAGCACATCGTGTGGAGATCGCGTGCCTTATGTGGGCGTATCCAACCTAGCTGGGAGTATGAAGGACTGATATGATCATACAACCGTATGTTGCATACGTATCTAGCACAAGTATTCGTCACTGGCTCGAGGCATCTCGAATTTTCATTATTTGTGCCATGTTGAACTACATCACAGTAGTAAAGATTAGGCAAGACTAGTGTTTGGACTAATTTTTGTTTAAGATGGGTTGGAAATATTTTTCTAAATTTTTGAATTGCATGTAGGGAGGAGAGCGATTTCCGGCAAGCTGTGACTGTTTGTTCTTCCCAGTTTAGGTGTTCATCCAAGATTATTCCAAGGTCTTTTACTGTTTTTTGGTATGGTAGTTTGGTACCATTGAGGAGTATTTGAGGGACTGTTTCGCGAAAGTACCGACTGATTAACTTTGGATGAGATATAAGTATGACCTGGGATTTCTTGGGGTTTAGTTTCAGACCTAAGTTCTGTGCCCATCGAGAAACAGAGCAAAGATCTGCGTTCATACTCGCTACTGCGTCAGCAATGTTCTTGGGGCTTGCACTTATGTACAGTTGGATGTCGTCGGCATATAGATGGTAGTTGCAGGAGTGAATCACTGAAGAAATATCATTAATGTACAGTGAGAAGAGTAATGGACCAAGGACGGAGCCTTGGGGAACTCCAGAGCGCACGTTTTTCCATGATGACTTTTCCGACCCACAAATGACTTGTTGACTTCTGTTTTTGAGGTAGCTGTCGAACCAGTGTATTGCGCTGTTTGAGAAATTCAGCTGCTTCATTTTAATCAGTAATATATCAAAGTCAACTGTATCAAAAGCCTTGCTAAAGTCAAGCAGTGTTAGGATGGTAGCTTCACGTCTGTCCATAGCATGTTTAATGTCGTCAGTTACTTTGATTAATGCAGTTGCTGTACTATGGTGCTTTCGAAAGCCTGACTGATATTTGTCGTGCATGTTATGAGTTTTGAGGTAATCCGTCAGCTGTTCATGGACGATGTGTTCTAGGGCTTTAGATATTGCAGGAAGTATGCTGATCGGCCTGTAGTCACCTGGCGACTTAGGGTTGTCAGTCTTGGGTATAGGTTGAATTAAGCTTTGCTTCCACTCAGTAGGATATATACTACTGACAAGAGACAGGTTGAAGATGTCTGTGATAACTGGAGTAATAGTGTTTACGACGTTCTTAATCATGCCAATGCTCACTCCATCATTTCCTACTGCCTCGGAAGAGATTCTCATAATTGCCTTGTGTACTGTGCCGGTAGTGACATGTTTTAGGAAAAACTTGTCTCTCGAGAGATTGATATCTTGGGGCTGGTAATTTGTCGCTGCGTGGCAGTTTACGGCTGTTGAGAAGAAATCGTTTAATTCTTCTGCAGACGCTTGATAAACAGCGTCAGATCTTCGCTTCCCTATACCGAAACTGCGCAGCTTTTTCCACAGTGCAGCAGGTTTTGATATGCCGCATACGACAGAGCGGGCATGTCTGATTTTGGCATTCCTCACGCTTTGCTTCGTTCTATTTCGGAGTTTCCTATAAGCTTCGTACGCCTCGGGAGTTGGGTTACGCTTGAAGGCCCTATGTGCAGCATCACGTTCATTCATTAACTGGCGTAATGCAGTGGTGAGCCACGGAGCGGGAGGTCTCTTTACCTTGACAGTGCGTTGAGGAGCATGTTTATCATACAGTGCAATAATTTTGCGACATAATTCCCGAATTTTTCCGTCTAAAGTCAGTTCATTGCTTATATCATGCCAAGGGATGTCTGAGCAATCTGCTGCTAAAAGTTCCTGGAGTGTGCGTTTCTAGACATATTGCTTGGTCCTACGTATATCTCACAAAAAGACCATGAAAGTAAAATAACAGTGACTCGAGCTCTCACGGAGACCCAGAAACACTCCTTCCCACTACTATTCCTGGGTGAAAAAGTAAGGAAAGAAGTGAGAGTGGTACACCAAGTATCTTCCAGCATGCTCTGTATGACACCTTGTGTAGACTCACTCATTTACGTGGCAAACCGAGGCAGGTCTCCGTGTTCTATACGGAGTGTATTAAAAGCAGGTTATAACCACTATGGCTGACAAAATAAGTTTAACAGCCAAAAACGGGAGAAGGAAACAAACGAAACTTCACGGCGTGGGAGGGTATGTGACTTCATTTCGGTGATTGCGTAATAAAGTCAAATTTACAAAGAACTTGCCAGTACAAGCACACTTATCAATATAACATTGCACACCTTCTGTCCTAAATGCACGCGCTGTCATGGCCGGCAGGAACAAGCAGTTGTATCCTCTAGCGAGACAAGTTAACCCACAACTGTTGCGACGAGTCGCTAGTAAGTTGGATGATGGTAATGGAACAGAGTTGATGACCGAACTTATCCCACACATTTTCTATCGGTGACAGAAGTCGAGTCTATGTCGGCCTCGAGATTACCTCAGTATCATGCCGACTGTACAGAGAAAAACGTAACAAATATGGATGATCAGTGTCATGTTGAAAAATTGCACCACGATGGTGTTGCATGACAGTTAGCACACCAGAACGTAGGATGTCCTTGATGTACCGTGCTGAGCAAGGTCGTGTAATAGTCAGCACACGCTAGACTCACATTCCGGAGGTCGGCGGTTCAAAATCCTCGCCTGGCCATGGCGATTTACATCTTAAATCGCTCAGCGCCATTGTCTGAATTGTTCCATTTATAAGGGCACAGCTGATTTCCTTGCCCAAGCTTCCCTAATTAGTGTTTGTGCTGCGTCTATTGATCATCGTCGACGGGGCATTAAACTCGAATCTTCCACACTTTGTTTCTCTAACGTACCGTCTTGCCACCAATCGTTACCGGCCGTGACCTGAATTCATATCCTATGGCAAATCGAGGATAATGGAATGTAGTCGAATTAAGTCGGGTGATGTTGAGGGAATTAGATTAGGAAATAAGACACTTGAAGTAGTAAAGGAGTTTTGCTATTTGTGCAGCAAAATAACTGATGAGCGTCGAAGTAGAGAGGATATAAAATGTAGACTGGCAATGGCAAGGAAAGCGTTTCTGAAGAAGAGAAATTTGTTAACATTGAGTATAGATCTAAGTGTCAGGAAGTCGTTTCTGGAAGTATTTGTATGGAGTGTAGCCATGTATGGAAGTGAATCATGGACGGTAAATAGTTTAGACAAGAAGAGAATAGAAGCTTTCGAAATGTGGTGCTACAGAAGAATGCTGAAGATTAGATGGGTAGATCACATAACTAATGACGAGGTATTGAATAGCATTGGGGAGAATAGATGTTTGTGGCACAACTTGACTAGGAGAAGGGATAGGTTGGTAGGACATGTTCTGGGACATCAAGGGATCACCAATTCACTACTGGAGCGCAGCGTGCAGGGTAAAAGCCGTAGAGGGAAACCAAGAGATGAAAACACTAAGCGGATTCAAGATGGATGTAGGTTGCAGTAGGTACTGGGAGATTAAGAAGCTTGCACAGGATAGAGTAGCATGGAGAGCTGCATCAAACCAGTCTCAGGACTGAAGACCACATCTATAACAACAACGGCTCCCCGTATCATAACGCCAAGGGTAACACCGCTGTGTGTCTCTAAAACATCTGACAAATGGATTCTCTCACTACGTCGCCGCCACACTCGCCGAAGGTTGTTGTTCTGGATGGTGCACAATTGCGATTCATCACTGAACACCATGTGAGTCCGCAGCTCGTCGTCTCGCGGTTGCGTTCTCACTTCCCGAGCGCGGGGTCCCGGTTCGATTCCCGGCGGGGTCAGGGATTTTCACCTGCCTCGAGATGACTGGGTGTTTGTGTTGTCCTCATCATTTCATCATCATCTAGGAATGTGACGAAATTGGGCTGAGCAAAGGTTGGGACATTGCACGGGCGCTGATAACCGCGCAGTTCAGCGCCCCACAAACCAAGCATCATCATCATCATCAACACCATGTGACGTCATTCATCATGCTTCCCGGTCACGACACCAATCGAAACGTGCCGTTTGTGTTGTGGTAACGACAGCCTACGCTTTCTCTATTCTAGCTACTGCCAGTCTCCGACGAACGGTGTTTGATAGAATAGAATATTGCCAAGAGTCCATTACTTGTTCTCGAATGGCAGGCAGAGATGTTAAAGTGTTACAATTTGCTTCGCGCATAATATTGCGCCATAAAGTCAAGCGCAGGCACGCCAGTGGGGAAAGACAGGGAAGAGAAGGCTGTGAGAAGACGGCAGCCAGTCGCACACTGACCGGACCTCCGTCCAGGGCGACATCGCGACAGCTGCGGCCACTATGTGAAGAGGACATAAGTGCCGCTATCGACTGGTGACGGCCCATTTCAGTAGCAGCTTCTTAAGACTAGTGACTTCGAGAGCAGTCACTTTGCTTGTACTCTTTTAAGTAGCACAGACTTGGGATTGTCTACACTGAAGGAAATTCATTGCTTTGTATGCCGCCCTTTGATTGCGACACATCTGTGTAATTGCCAAAGTATTGTATCTTTTCTTTTTTTAACGAAACTCATTAATACGACTTCTTTGATTGTTTGTCTAGCGAGCCGAGTATGCAGGCTTCCTAGACACTACACTCAATATGGCGATCCTATCTTGTGGTGGTCAGACCATGACGACAAGTACAATAGCCAGATTTCGCGTTCCCTTGCAGTCCAACATTGGGTCAGTGTCACGTCAAATACTGCTCGACCTGCTGGTCAAATGGAGATTCGTTGTGTGGTGACTTTCGAAGTCGGTCAGGTGCTGATAATAAGGTTTCACACGGGTACTTAGTTAGTCCGCTTCCTTCACTGTGATCATACAACATCTGACACAGTTCACACGCTTTACATATCCTTTCACGTCTGGCAACAACACTACACATCAGCAACACTACTGCAATGTGGTGGCCGTTCTCGTTGCACAAAGAACTGTAACTCTAATCATTCACATTCTCACCTGAAGTGTGTGCGTAAACGAAGCTACATTTACATTCGACAACATATTCTGTGCGCTTTACTTTGTGTCAGGCAGTATAACATGTTTGCGTGTAACTTACGGTCTCCAAAAACCATTAACATTTGACACTGTGCTTAGTTTATTAAATATGAGGACATTACGACTATGTGAGAATGTTAATCGATGAACCGAGCAGATTGTGTAGCTGCAGAACAGGAACATACCCAATAAGCCTACTGTCGATGAATGATGATGTCGATGATAATCATGACATTCTAGCTGCAGTACCACAAGCTTGATAAGAAGAGCGCAAAGTATGGCCAAAATATTGCTGAATAAATTACTCCGGAATTCAACTGAAATGATTTTGGAAAATCATGGGTACCTCATTCGCGGCAGGGCGATGATAATAAGTGCTTAGTTAGATACATTGATCAACACATTATTCAGCAAATACTTTAGAATAGCATAGTGTCATAACTTTTACCACTGCTGAAGAACTGCGTATTACGAAATAAAATGAAAACGTTACTTTGAAGTTTATCGGATACGTAGTACTGTGTTGCTGGGAAATAGCTGTGTTATTCCTCGGACTAATAGGGACTCAGTGCCGATTCCCCGAATAATGGTGACAGAATGTGAAAAGGTGCACCTCAAACGCAAAACCTTATGCTTCGCTACATGGTAACATGATTACTGAGAGATTTAGAAATAAGATCGTGCTTAAATGATTTCCTCATTGCAATGAGAGTTCCTTCCCATTACCCTTTAAACATCACAATAACACAAATTTTTATACAGAGTAGAAGGAGTTGTCAAGGAGAAACTCTTTCAGCTCGTTTACAAATTTTACTTTGCTATCCGTCATACATTTTATGTCATTGGGTAAGTTATAAAAAATTTCAGTTGCAGCACTGCGTACCCCTTTTTGTGCTGAAAAAATGGAGTAGTGAATGCCATTTTCCCTTCTCGTATGGTAATTATTTACATCATTTTCCTTTTGAACTGCGGTGGATTATTTACAACAAACTTCATGAGGGAATAAATATACTGTGATGGCGTGGTCAGAATTCCCAACTCCAACACTGATGTCTCCAAGATGGTCGTGGCCGAACATCACATATTATTCTTACAGCACCTTTTTTTTTAAAGAAGAGTTACCCTACAACATTATTCCATGACTAAATGAAAATATACAAAATATGTTAACTTATTGATTTGTTCCTCCCCAAGATTTCATATAATTCTAAGTGCAATTGTGACTGTACTAAGTTGTTTTAGGAGTTACAAAACGTGCTTCTCCCAGTTTAAATTCTCATCAATATGGACATCTAAGACTTCTGAATTTTCCTTCCAATTTATTATTTCCTCACCATGTGTTACACTTATCATAGGTGTAGTACCCCAAGATGACAGAACTGAGTAGTTGGTGTCTTTTTGAAATTGAGGGTGAGACTATTCGCAGAAAACCAGTCAGTGATACTTTCAAGAACACTGCTTACCATTTCTCCGTTTCTGTATGCATGTTTGGATTGAATACGATACTACTAGTGTCATCTGCAAGAAGAAGTAATTCTGCTTGTTGTATATTTGTTGGAAGATCGATTAGATGTATGAGGAAAAATAGTAGCCCTAAGAACAAGCTTTAGAAAACCGCGTACGTGACACTATTCTCGCTCTTTTTTTTTTTTTTTTTTTTTTGTCCATTCATTACAATCCCAGCCTATATTGGTTGATTTACTGAGCACAGATTTCTGCATTTTTTAATAGTTAAACACCACATTATACACTGGTAGGCTCTACGATCACTCCGAATAAATTTCAATTTATCTAGGAAAATCATGTGATCTACACAGTCAAAGCCATAAATAGGTCTCAATATTCCAACCGGTGCTGTTTTATTATTTGCTTGAAAAAACTGGCGAGAGCAACTTTTTTGAAAGCCAGATTCTGATTTTCCAAGGCTATTATTGTTGCTAAGGTGAGATAATATTCTAGAATATATCACCTTCTAAAAAATTTTGGAGAATGACGTCAGTAGTGAAACACGTCGGTAATTATTGACATATCTCTTATCACCTTTCTTACAGAGTGGTTTAACAACAGCATATTTCATTCTTTCTGGAGGTAGTGAAGCATTACATATTTCAGATAAGATCGGGCTTATTATATGTGAACAAATCTTTCGTACTTTATTGGAAACACCATCAAAACCAGATGAGCTTTTATTTTTCAGAAACTGTATTATTTTCTCAATCTGTGAAGGAGAAGTCAGTGATACATTCCTCTACTCAGTTTTGTGAGAGTTACTTTCTCAACATGTTGCTGTGATATTCCTCTTGATCGGTTTGTCTCTCTACTTTCTGTTGTATTTAAGAAACTATTATTAAATATATTTGCTTGTATTTGCTACCTGTGACTCATCATTTACAGCCATTCAGTTCCACAGTGATGTTATCCTGTTCTGTGGCTGTTTGTCCTGTCTCTCATTCCATTACATTCCGTATAGCCGTAAGTTTGTTGTGGGAATTGCTGATTTCTGACATTATGTCTATGTTCCTTGATTTTTTAATTTTCAGTAGTTTTTGTAGTGTGAAACTACTAGAGGACCTCCACTTGTCCTTGCCAACAGATGCCATCACTTTACCTGTCACAAGATACTTCAATATTTCTAGTGATCCATAATATGGTTGTTTGACTTCCTTTCTGATTAGCTTGCACGGAAAGATATTTTCGAATAATAACAATAATACGAAATTATCAGGGACTAGATTAAATTTAACGTGAGCATTTGGTTCGTCTTAAAACGCAGTTTAATAAAATGAACCATGCCTGCTGGGAAGTTTCATTACGTCCTCATGAAGCTAAGAAGTTGAAGAATATATTAATGACTTGCGTCGCTACGAAATTCTACGTTCATATGCAGTTTCTCGATGTCTGTTTTTTAGAGTGGCATCTAGTCCCCAGTTACGGATCAGATACCAATCTTTTTGTGTCGCTGCTGAGCCTTTCTTTGTAAAACATACATTCAGTGTTAATAACAAGAAACAATTCACGGTAATTTAATGTCATGAGTGAATATATTCATTAAAAGTTGAGAGAGATCAAACGATACTGACGTACGAAGTGATAAGCTGCTATAGGCTTCCGGACGCACCAGTCAAGTTCTTATAATTTCCATTTCTCATCTTCCCAGGCACACTAAATTCGTCAGATCTTAACATTTTTAGTATATGTTACAAAGATGACCAACTACGAACAATGCTGGACATAACGTGTCAAGAATGCTTCACCTTCTTCGACAACAAAATTAAGTTCATCTTATCACTTGTGCCTTTAAAAAAATAAATAAATAAAAAAAAGAAACTCGGAATGATTCTTCGTTCCTTCGAATTCCAGGCAGGACAGCAGCAATACGGTAAGCGAAATATGAGAACGCGCCGGAGGTACCCCGACAGCACTTTGCTTCGCTGAAAGTGGTGACCCAACAGAAATTAAGTGGCAGCATAACCACAGTCGTAAAATTTTTAGTGTCAGGCAGAATTGCCTCATAACGAGCCTTGTAATTTTTACAGTAACTGCCAACTCTTCTGCAGCCTTCTACGGCAATAAATGTACTCCTCATCCCATCAACAGCATTCGTGGACACTATCTTTTTTTTTTTTTTCGTCAGTCTTCTGACTGGCTTGATGCGGCCCGCCACGAATTTACCTCCTGTGCCAACTTCTTCATCCCAAAGTAGTACTTGCAACCTACGTCCTCAATTATTTGCTGGATGTATTCCAATCTTTGTCTTCCTCTACAGTTTTTGTCCTCTACAGCTCCCTCCAGTACCATGGAAGTCATTCCCTCACGTATTAACAAATGTCCTATCATCCTGTCCCTTCTCCTTATCAGTGCTTCCCATATATTTCTTTCCTTTCAGATTCTGCGTCGGACCTCCTCATTCCTTGCCTTATCAGTCCACCTAATTTTCAACATTCGTCTGTAGCGCCACATATCAAACGCTTTGATTCTCTTCTGTTCCGGCTTACCCACTGTCCATTTTTCACTGACGTACAATAATGTACTCCAGACGTACATTCTCAGAAATTTCTTCCTCAAATTAAGGCCGATATTTGATATTAGTAGATTTCTCTTGGCCAGGAATGCCTTTTTAACCATAGCTAATCTGCTTTTGATGTCCTCCTTGCTCCGTTCGTCACTGGTTATTTTACTGCCCAGGTTGCAGAATTCCTTAACTTCATCTACTTCGTGACCATCACGCTGTTCTCATTTCTACTACTTCTCATTACCTTCGTCTTTCTTCGATTTACTCTCAATCCATACTCTGTACTAGTTAGACTGTTCACTCCGTTCAGCAGATCATGTAATTCTTCTTCACTTTCACTCAGGACATCAATGTCATCAGCGTATCGTATCATTGAATTTTAATTCCACTCCTGAACCTTTCTTTTATTTCCAGCATTGCTTCCTCGATGACAGATTGAACGGTAGGGGCGAAAGGTTACATCCTCCTTGTCTTACACCCTTTTTAATACGAGCACTTCATTCTTGGTCGTCCACTTTTGTTACTCCCTCATGGCTGTTGTACATATCGTACATGAGCTGTCTCTCCCTACTTTTTACAGAATTTCGAACATCTTGCACCATTTTAGATTCTCAAACGCTTTTTCCATGTCGACAGATACTATGAACGTGTCTTGATTTTTATTTAGTCTTGCTTCCATTATTAAGCGCAATGTTAGAATTTCCTCCATCGTACCTTTACCTTTACTAAAGCCAAACTGATCGTCATCCAGCGCATCTTCAATTTTGTTTTCCATTCTTCTGTGTATTATTCTTGTCACCAACTTGATGCATGAGCTGTTAAGCTGATTGTGCGATAATTCTTGCACTTGTCATCTCTTGCCGTCTTCGGAATTGTGCGGATGATGTTTATCCGAAAGTCAGATGGTATGTCGCCCGATTCATACCTTATACACATCAACGTGAATAGTCGTTTTGTTGCCGCTTCCCCCAATGATTTTAGAAATTCTGATGCAATGTTATCTATCCCTTACGCCTTATTTGACCTTAAGTCCTCCAAAGCTCTTTTAAATTCTGATTCTAATACTGGATCCCCTATCTCTAATAAATCGTCTCCTGTTTCTTCTTCTAACACATCATACAAATCCTACCCCTCTTAGATACTTTCAATGTATTCTTTCCACCTATGGGCTCTCTCCTCTGCAATTAACCGTAGAATTCCCATTGCACTCTTAATGTTACCACTCTTGCTTTTAGCGTCACAAAAGGTTGTTTTGACTTTCCTGTATGCTGAGTCTGTCCTTCTGACAATCATTTCTTTTTCGATGTCTTCGCATTTTTACTGCAGCCATTTCGTCTTAGCTTCCCAGCACTTCCTGTTTATCTAATTCCTCAGCGACTTGTATTTCTGTATTCCTGAGTTTCCCGAAACATTTTTGTACTTCCTCCTTTCATCAATCAGCTGAAGTATTTCTTCTCTTACCCATTGTTTCTTCGCAGTTACCATCTTTGTACCTATGTTTTCCTTCCCAACTTCTGTGACGGACCTTTTTAGAGTTGTCTATTCCACTTCAGCTGTACTACCTTCTGAGGTATTGCTGTATCTATAGCCTTAGAGAACTTCAAGCGTATCTCTCATTCCTACTACTTCCGTATCCCACTTCTTTGCGTACTGGTTCTTCCTGACTAATGCCTTAAACTTCAGCCTACTCTTCATCACAACTATATTGTGATCTGAGTGTATATCTGCTCCTGGGTACGCCGTACAATCCAATATCTGATTTCGGAATCTCTGTCTGACCATGATGTAATCCAACTGAAATCTTCCAGTGTCAGCCAGCCTTTTCCAAGTGTACCTCCTCCTCTTGTGATTCTTGAACAGGGTATTCGCTATTACTAGCTGAAACGTGTTACAGAACTCAATTAGTCTTTCTCCTCTTTTATTCCTTGTCCCAAGGCCATATTCTCCTGTAACCTTTTCTTCTACTCCTTCCCCTACAACTGCATTCCAGTCGCCCATGACTATTAGATTTTCATCCCCCTTTACATACTGTATTACTCTTTCAATATCCACAAACACTTTCTCTATCTCTTCGTCTTCAGCTTGCGACGTCGGCGTGTATACATGAACTATCGTTGTCGGTGTTGATTTGCTGTAGATTCTGATAAGAAGGACTCTGTCACTGAGCTGGTTACGCAAACACGCTCTCTGCCCCATCTTCCTATTCATAACAAATCCTACTCCTTTTATACCATTTTCTGCTGCTGTTGATATTAATCTATACTCATCTGACCAGAAATCCTTGTCTTCTTTCCACTTCACTTTACTGACCCCTACTATATCTAGATTGAGCCCTTGTATTTCTGTCTGCAGCTCGTGGTCGTGCGATAGCGTTCTCGCTTCCCACGCCCGAGTTCCCGGGTTCGATTCCCGGCAGGGTCACGGATTTTCTCTGCCTCGTGATGACTGGGTGTTGTGTGATGTCCTTAGGTTAGTTAGGTTTACGTAGTTCTAAGTTCTAGGGGACTGATGACCATAGATGTTAAGTCCCATAGTGCTCAGAGCCATTTGAACCATTTTTTGACCCTTGTATTTCTCTTTACAGATTTTCTAGTTTCCCTACCACGTTCAAGCTTCTGACATTCCACTCCCCGACTCGTAGAACGTTATCCTTTCGGTGATTATTCAATCTCTTTCTCATGGTAGCCTCCTTCTTGCCAGTCCCCTCCCGGAGATCTGAATGGGGGACTATTCCGGAACTTTCACCAATGGAGAGATCATCATGACACTTCTTCAATTACAGGCCACATGTCCTGTGGATACACGTTACTTGTCTTTAATGCAGTGGTTTCCATTGCCTTCTGCATCCTCTTGCAGTTGATCATTGCTGATTCTTCCGCCTTTAGGGGCGGTTTCCGACGCCTAGGACAAGAGTGCCCTGAAGCTCTATCCGCTCCTCCGCCAGCTTTGACAAGGCCGTTTGCAGAATGAGGGTGACAATTCTTACGCCGGAAGTCTTCGGCCGCCAGTGCTGATTATTAATCAAAATTTAAGAAGTGGCGGGATTCGAACCCGGGACCGAACATGTTTTTTTAAATCACATTTTGTTCTATATTGTTCGTTGAATTTGTTCGTGGCGGACGTCCGACGTCACCCGTTCAGATTATTCGTTGATCCGTTCGCTCAGTTTTTTTATTACAGAGGGTAGCCAAACTCTCTGACCGAACACACTGAGCTACCGTGCCAGCATCCTAGACCAGGTTACGCTACAACCAGTCAAACAGCATGTAAGATTTTGCAAGACCATCAGGCAGTTCTATACCACTCCACTGACAGAATAGTCTACTGAATCGTTTCTCGCAGATAAAAGACGGCCTTGCAAGCTTAGTCTTTGGATGATATCACTAGACGTTGAGTAGCCGTATGGTGAACGTTGGTCTTCCAGCCACCAACGGCACACCTCTTTACTTTTACTGTGGGACGTGCTGGACTTGCAGTCATAAATTACCTAGTCATCGTTGTTTGACGTGGGTCCTACAGATCCACTGAAAGCAAAGGTAATGGGTGAACTCTGCAAAATCGCTTTACCTAATCTGTTTCATTTCTTCCTCTGCTGCTGCTGCTGCTTATCCATTAATGGATGTTGGCGACCACATGTTGCGTCTTTCTTCTGTGAACCGCACTATGTAATAGCTGGTCTACACTTCGTAATCCTGTCCACTGCTTTATATTGTCCATCCAGGAAGTTCTTCTTCGCCCTTTTCTTCTATTTCCTTCAACCTCCCCTTTTATTATTAATTGCGGGAACATATATTTGGTGTTCCGTACTATATGTCCTACGTGTGCACTTTTTCTTCTTTTAAGCACTGTCAACATTTCTCGCTGCTTGTTCATTCGTTCCGGTATTTCGGTGTTGGTTATTCTTACAGTCCACGGAATGTTAAGAATTCTACGATAAGTCCACATCTCAAAGGCCTCTAACTTCTTCGTTGTTGTCATATTTAGTGTCCATCCTTCAGAGCCATGTAGAAGCACAGACCAGATGTAATATTTTGCAAATCGGACTCTAAAGTTTAGGTCTAGGTCTGTTATTGTCAGAGTACTCTTTGATTTACAAGTCTGTTCACCAGTCTTCAAAAAGCCAGGTTCCAAGGTATTTAAACTTGTTCACTCTTTGTATTACAGACCATTGTAATCGTAGATTAGCATCTTTAAATGAGTCGAACTCTCGAGTGACAATCATAAAATTAGTCTTTTTGAATATTCAGACCTAGAGTACTGCTGTAATCTTCTATTATGTTGACGGGTTGTTGAAGGTCATCTAAATTATCAGCTATTTTCTGAGAATAATGAGTCTGTGATCTTCACATCTTCTCGCATTCCTCTTCTTTGGTAAGGGAATGAACGTCGATAATAGCCATTCGGCAGGCTAATGACCACTGCCGTAAATTTTGTTAAACAGTTTGTGTAACACTTTGATACCTTCTTCATCAAGGAGTTTAATAAGTTCGATTGGAATTTCATCAGACCCTGTGGCTTTATTGGTTTTTGAGTTGTTGATGGCTTTCTCGATTTCTTCTTTCATGATTGGAGGTCCTTTTAAATTGTAGTTCCTAGAGATCTCAACATTTGGTCTATCATCTGAAAATATGTTGTTAATGTAGTATTCCCATATCTCTTTCTTCTCAATGCTATCTAGAACTGTTTTATCATTTTTGTTGGTTAATAAGGAGACGTTTTCTCTTCTATATATCCCAGCAGTTTCTTTTAACTTTTTATGTAAGTTAAAATCGTCATGTGAAGCTTGGAAGCTTTCAATTTCTTCACATTCATGTTGCAGCCATTCATTTTTTGCTGCTCAAATCTTTGATCTGGACATTATTCTACTTAGCTTTATCTAACTAGGCTTTATACCTTCGCCGTTCATCCATCAACGATAGAATTTCATCAGTCACCCTTTTCTGTTTTCGATCTCTTGTTTCATATCCTATTTTTTCTCGATCAGTGGTTAGCATAATGTTTTTCATCTCTTCCCATTCTCTGGTACTGTTTTCTTGGTCAATCAGAGGTTTCATGGTCAATATTTTGCTGTCGATGTCCTTGCTAACTTCACTTCTTAGTTCATGCTGTTTGAGTTTTTCACAAACTATCTTCCTTTGTTGAGTTGGTTTTTTGTGTTTTGCAAGTTTTATTTTTAGAGAAGCTAATAGTAGTATATTGTCAGATGGAACATCTGCTCCAAGCTAAGTGGATGCTCTTGTAACTGAAGTTCCAAAACTCTTATTAATTAAATTATAGTCTATCTGGTTACGGACTATGTCGTCTTTGTTGCCAACTGGAGATTTCCATGTATAAAGTCGTCGTGGCGGTAATTTGAACCATGTATTAGTGACTTTCATGTTTTCGTCTAGGCAGAATTGTAGCAGACGATCACCTCTCTCGTTCCGTGTTCCTATGAGGTTTTTCATATCTGCCATTTTCCAGTTTGGCTTTGAATTCTTTCATTATTATATTAATGTCGTGATGTTTTGTAAGGGCAAACACTTCTTTGACTTGGTCATAGAAAGAGTCCACTTCTTGTTCATCTGCATCTGCAGTTGGTGCGTATACTTGAATAATATTGAGGTTAACTGGTTTGGCACTGAGCTTTAACAAGGCAACTCTATCGGAAGTGGTACAAAATACGTAACGCTCTTGGAATAGCGCTCTGAGACAATAACGCCCACTCCGGTATGATTCCTTTGAAAACGGCATGGCTGATTTCCTTCCCCACCCTTCCCTAATCCTGGCTTGTGCTCCGTCTTTCATCACCTCGCTTTCGACGGATGCTAAACTCTAACCTCCTCCCCTTTTATCGAATTCAAGTGTCCAATGAAAGTCATAGCGATGTTGTGCTGCCGAGCGTTTTAGGTGGAGGAATCGTCACGGTTACCACACCGAATTCCGCCCGATCGAAGTCACTCAGTCGTGTTTCATCGCTGTCGGCATTATCATTTAAGTTTCCAGTGAGGCTGAGGGGCACATGGGTAAGTTCTTCCATTGTCGGTATGATGTTACCAGTAATGACCAAGCATCCACCCAGCGACCAGAGGATCAGTACCGTTTGGTCTCCGCATGCCAGAGTGAACACAGATCGATGCAAACCGCAATTTCAGCTCTCCGCCTAGGCTCACCCTCCGTCGATGTCCGCGCATTGATGACCGACGTGAAAGCGCCGGTTCGGGAAACGACGACATTTGCTGAAATACTCGTCTAGTGCTGTCACGTTGCCATCTGCACACTACGTATTTACTATCACTGTTTTCTGTGTTGCTTTTTCTACGAGGCCTGCAGTATTCTGTAGACACTTGCACGCACTGTCGGAGACCACTGTACACCGGTTGGGCGGCAACGTAATCACTTTGCGCCGTTTCTTCATTTCCTTTGCGACTCTGCCGTAACTCTCGCATTCGCTCGGCACAGAACTTGTTAGGAAGTTTGGATCCCTTTCGCCTTGAGCTTTCCTCTCACTTACGTCTTCTGTAATTCTGAGCATATTTACGAGTCATATGATACGATATCTTACATTCTTCTGTAATTTTCAATAACTTACATTACGGCGAATATTCTGATTGTTTCGTTTACTTTCTCGTAATGCTCCACTAGCTCGTAACAATAACATTCGAAACAACATCCTAGCTAAACGCGTTTCCACGCTACGCCCGAATATAGCTTTTCTTTGCTCAATGCTAATTCGCATGCACCTGCACTCTTACGATGATGTCAGAGGCAAAAGAAATACTGCACGACAATCAACCATTACTAACGTATCATTACTCTCGTAGTTATTTGCGATTGAAATCTGATGACTTTTGTCAAATGTGATGGCATTTCGTCTAGTTCAACCGACGAGCTACTAGACGCAGCCAGGTTAAAAGAGTAGGGGCTGACAGTTGGTATCTATGGCCTCTCAAGTAAGTGACACAGTTTGTTTACGAAGGAAAGTAGGAAGGTCCGTTGAGCACTATACGGAAATTGTAGGCGTTGTAGTTTGGCAATTACTGCTGAACTATAGGTCACACATGGATGCAACACCCAGCGAAAGGAATATTGTTAGCGAATGTGTTTCTTTCAGCGTGAAAACACAGAGTGCGATGCAACAGCAGTAAAAATTGGTAACATACAATTCGACTTATGAGATGAAGAACCCGAACTGGCCATTGTCTACACCTGTAAAGTTCGATGAATTTTTTTTTTTTTTTCATTCGAATCCCAACGTTTTTTTGTATCCCGCCTGGGAGGCGGCGCGTGGGTAGGAACGGGAAAAGGTAATACAAGTTGGTACTGCAAGAACGTAGTCTACTGGTGCAAAAACAAGGTGATAAACGATTATATAACTTTGTACGTAGGTGCTATGCTGAAGCGAAGTGTCCTGGCTGTCTGCACCTGATGAAATAAGCTGAAGCAGTTGCGGAGCTCGTAGACCTCGACAGCACCGGCTAGATGGCGCTGTCGTCTGTGTCTCTCGTAGTGCCAACCTAGCAGAGCGGACCTACGTTGCGGCATCGAAGCTATCGATACCACATGGTTAGGCGCCGGGGCATCTTGATTGCCCCAGCTACAAGGATTGCCCAGAAAGTAATGCAGCGTATTCTATCCTTCAACAATTCTTTATTGAACATAATGAGAATTACACACGCGAAAGAATGGAGTTTTATCTACACACCCTATTTTTCCACGTAATCTCCATCCCGTTCTATGGTCTTCCTCCAGGGCGAAACAATGGCGTGTATGCCCTGTCGGTACCAATCATTGCCCAGGTGGCGAAGCCAGTGCTTCACTGTGTAAATCACCTCCTCATCGTCCTCAAAATGTCTTCCACGAATGGCATCCTCTAATGAATGACAACATCAGCTCGCTGAAACATGTCAGGTGTGACAGCCGTGGATGGTCTCCCCGACCGCTACATATCGTGGAGCTCCGCCGAACCGTCTTTTGTTGACCTCATCCTCCGTGCCCAGCGACTAATTGTACTTCTGTCGACAGCAGATGCTCCATAGACTATGCACAAGCGTTTGTGAATATTCCCCACCGTTCATTTCTCTGCAGTGAGAAATTCAATGAGAGCACGTTGCTTGTAACGTACACCACCTGCAGACGCCATTTTGAAACTGTTCTGCAGCTACATTATTTGTTGGAAGTGACGGAAACTTGGTGCACTCACTCAGGAGACGTCAAGTAATACATACGTGAAGTTTCGTATTCGCAGCATTGTTTCCGGCCGAGAAAAAAAAAATGCGGTGCCGTACTTTCTGGGCAACCGTAGTACTTACTGTGGTGTCACCGCCAGACACCACACCTGCTAGGTGGTAGCCTTTAAATCGGCCGCGGTCCATTAGTATACGTCGGACCCGCGTGTCGCCACTATCATTGATTGCAGACCAAGCGCCGCCACACGGCAGGTCTAGAGAGACTTACTAGCACTCGCCTCAGTTCTACAGACGACTTTGCTAGCGATGCTACACTGACAAATACGCTCTCATTTGCCGAGACGATAATCAGCATAGCCTTCAGCTACGTCATTTGCTACGACCTAGCAAGGCGCCATTACCAGTTTATATTGAGATTGTAATTATGTACCGTCAAGAGCGATGTACACCAATTACGGATGAAAGTTAAGTATTCCAAGATCTTCGTACTTTACTCAAGACATTGTCCTGTTCCAGACCTCACGCCAGTCTGCGTGAGATTAAACGCGTGCCTTTCGGCTACCTCCGAGTGGCTTGGCTGTCTTCCCAAGTCACTACACTTACAAGCGCTTACATTCTCTGTTGCTGGCCTGAATAGCACCTCTTTCAACGTGCGTGTTTTTCCTGGTGTGTGTTTTACCGAGCGTTACATAGTCGATTACAGTCTTCTATGGATTTTGGAGGTGACTTAGCAGAATAAGTTTTGATAAGGATGTCCAGAAATGTATTGTCTGAAAACAAAATAAGTTTTGAGGTCCAATCAGTCTCAAATGTCCCGCTTGTCGTTACACACACAAACTGAGAAGATGATGCCATCGTTTGTCCCAGTTGCAGTTATGATGCCACATAGCGTATCATTCTCGTCCGACTACTACAGAGATTGAGAGAAACTGGTACATTCGCGGCTAGGGGCGTTGACTGCCGTGTTCCACAGACGCATGGCACCCTCGACTTCGTCACACAGAAATTACCCCGACTACGAGTACTCCAAACACTGACCACGCCTCCTGTACAACATACAGGTCAGAGTTCAATGTCTCAGCTGTGTGCGTATCGTGAAGCGGAAAATATGAAAGTGACCCTGTCTTTAAACTTATTTAACATTCAGACGGTACATTTATGGACACGGCTTCCTTACCGAAACTTCGTCTACAAACGAACCTCGACTATCCCTAGAAACGTGTAACAGAAATTGTGAAACACCCTGTAAGGATGTGAATTTGAAATTATTGTAATAACTTAATTAAAAATACAATTTCTGTATGATTCAGTGCTAATTGTGGATGTTTTTTGAATATATTCGTCTAAATCGCTTAATAATCGTGCATTTCTTTACTTATGACGTCGTTTCAGCTATTTCCATAATCAGACCAAATCTTAGTACTTTTAAAACGTTGTTCATTGTAAGATATATAAAACCTGTGCTTACGTGAGACATTCTGCTTAGATATTACAGGAAAATGTTGACAAATTGTCATTACATAACACCTAGGGAACTGAATCTCTACGAAAGCATTTGTAATCTACGTTAGTTCCATTATTGCACATGCCACACTTTATTGTATATCGGTTGCAAACAGCACATACGAGTGACCTTCTCTTGATATTTTATAAATGGAATTAAAGTAAGTAATGTCACAAGTGCATCACCTACAAATCAGCTCTTACAGCGGCGTTTGCAGATCTGTCACAAGAGAAGTAACTTCCTCACATAAGAAAACATGCCCGCAAACTACGCGGGAACGACTCCCGTTTCTGTTTTTATAACTGGAGGGCAGCACCGGACGACGAAATTGTAAACCGATCGACTTGTGACTCTCGAAAATCGATAGGGAGATTGGTCGTCGAAAGCGGAGGAAGAAGTGTAGTTGTTGTCTGCAACGGAGAGGAAATGTTTGTGAATAATCGGAATGCGATCTGAAGTGATTTTCGTAATTTGGTTTCATGTGTGATTATATGTATATTCTGAACTTCCGAATATTCATGATGTCAGGATATTTACAGATGTGAAATAATGAAGAAAATGAGGCAGTTTTCCTTTATTTATTCTGATTATTAATGCCAAAAAAAAAATATAGTGTTGATTAAAATGTGAAAGTTTTCATACATACCTTTTAATTTTTTAGAAACGTAGTTATCAGATGCATTTTCTGAACACTGTTAATAACAGTGACTTATATAATTTTTGAAATTTGGAAATTCTTGACCCTTATTTTACTGTACGTAATTAAATTTCGTGACAGTAACATAGATAACGGATAATGCACTGCTTTATAAAATTTTCAGTAGTTTGTGAAGAGAATTATTGGTTGTCTTTGGATGGATTATGATGAGTGATTAAAAAAAATAATTTTTACTCAACAAAGAGAATTTTATTATATTTTTCTGTGATATCAGTTACTGCGACAGTGCAAATATTTAATCTTCGTTGATCCATTACGGATCGTGGGACGACGGCTAGCATGAACTTCTTGATGCAATAATTTACCAACAGCCGTATCTATTGTAGATATTTATTTTATTTTATGAACTTCTATGTGCAACCAATTTAGACATTACATTGATGCCTGAAGATGGCATTAATGTAATGCCGAAACTGGTAGCACATAGAAGTACATAAACTAAAATAAATTTCTACAATACTTACGGCTGTCGGTGAATTATTGCATCAAAAATTGCAAATATTAGTTAGTTTTGAATTTGTGAAAGTTGGTTTTCTGGTTGGATTATTCCATAGTTCAGTTCAGTACTTTCATCATCAAATACCAGTGCTCTGTTACATTCCCCACCAAGTCTCTATCTGTGAAAACTGATTGTTACCATTATCTAGTCCTATAGTTGTAGGTCGGCTATGGTGACTTTGGCTCTCAGATCAAACGTATGCGGACACCTGTTAGTGGACATTAATGTGGAGTTTGTTCGCCATTCGCCTTTCTGAGGGTTTGAAATTGTGCTGGAGACACTTTCAATGAGGTGTTTGAACGTCTGTGGTGGAACAGTACACCATTTTACCTCACGATCCGAAACCAGAGACCGTAGTGATATTTGAAATTTCGGTGAAATCAATCTTCTAACTCATCCCAAAGCTGTTCCAATGAGTTCCGTTCGGGACAGGTCCACGTACGTCCATTTCAGGAGTGTTATTGTTTTCAAGGAATTGCCTTACCAGTGTGCTTTATGACAGGAGAGATCGTCATCATGGTTCAAAGAACCCTCATCTCTGAGCTGTTCCTTTAGTGTACACAGTAGAGAATTCTGTAAAATGTGTTAATGTGCTTTTGCATTTAAAATTGTCCAAGTCAACAAGATGACCACCATCTAACATACCATACCGTGATTCATTAATGGAAGTAACTAATTCCAGTCCCCCACTCTCCACTGGTGTTAACCACCTCAAACGTTACTTAGCACTGGCTTTGTGTGGCTTACGAGAAACTGCACGACCATTATATCCCATTCTTTTTAACTGTCTACGCACAGTCATTGTGCCACCTGGATTGCTGTCAGCACCCTGGAACTCACAAGTGATTCCTCCCGCTGATTTCATGCAATTTTTTTTTTCAAACACTCTCGTAATGTTCCACAGTCACTGTGCATCAGTACGTCAGGTCTGTCTAGCCTTGGTTTATATATGGTTCATTAGCGTTTCCAGTTCACAATCACATCTTCAACGGTCGACTTCCTCAGCTTTAGAACGGTTGAAATGTCCCTGATAGTTGTGTTAGTCAGGTGACATCCAGTGACGATGCCATACTCGAAGCCGATGATCTCTTTTGACCAATGCCTTCTGCTATTGCTGCTTTTCTACTGACCACAAAATACTCCCCGCCTGCTTTTATAATGGTGAGTCTACCTCTCATGCCATCTAGTTAGTTCTGCGTTACTCAGGGGTGTGTTGGTATGAATTCGTACACAACGGTAACGGCAGACGGGGTACAGAATGTGCGGCTGCTGTCATCGTTTAAAAGCTGCACAGGAACAGAAGAGATCAGTGAACAAGTAACACACCAGATAGAAGATTTACTTAAGGGGGAACAACAGGGCGACGGACGAAAATATTGCTGAAGTACAGGATTTTTTTTCTCAGTACTGGAATGTAGTAGACAAATGGAGTTTGCTGCAATGAATAAATCTTACATTGAAGTTTTATTGGTATTTTTATTGACAAATATTAACATCTTCACTGTGTGATTTGGATTTTCCTGAGGCAGCTCTGAAAGGAGGTAGATCGACGCTTGTCGCTGTAACTCCCGTTGTGGTTATCTGAAACATGAAATTAACATATAACCCTGATCCTTACTGACGTAATTTTAGTTCGTCGTACGGATTAGCAAAACAAATTGGCAAAATTATGTATACTTTAAAAAATCGTCATTTTTGAACCCCTCTTTTTTGGCCGAAAAGAGTACCAAACATCAAAATAAGAAAATCGGCTACGATGAACAGAAGAGAATTCAGTTTGCTTCAAGAGGGACCAAAAATCATTAAAATCGGATGAAAATTGCAGCGCGGGCGACGACAACCATGCTCTTGAGAAAAACGCCTATAAAGTTTGACAAATGTGTATCGTATAAAAAAAAGAAAGAGACAAACTTGAACCTTACGGCCAGTGGATGTCAGCTTTCTCCTACTTTGACCAGATAAGGCCTCAAAATTGTTCAAATGGCTCTAAGCACTATGGGACTTAACATTTGAGGTCATCAGTCCCCTAGACTTAGAACTACTTAAACCTAACTAACCTAAGGACATCACACTCATACATGTCCGCGGCAAGATTCGAACATGCGACCGTAGCAGCAGCGCGGTTCCAGTCTGAAACGCCTAGAACCGCTCGGCCACAGCGGCCTGGTGGTAAGGCCTCATTTTAGTCCTCAAATTCCTTTTCGTCACTGAGCGCATCGCCACTAACGCTTCTCTCTTCTCGTAATCGACGCATTTCGTCGCAGATTTTGATCAAGGGCATTTTCCCCGCGCATTAATACAGTACGGTGTACATTTAATGGACATACGGCCAGATTTGAAGCAAACTTGACAGTTTCGCTTCGGATGGATGGTAGTTTTGGAGCGTATCTCCAAATGAGACTATTGAAACTATCTTTCCACATTTTCAGTAAAACCACCCATACAATGATCCAGGGAATCAGGTTTATCCAAAACGGTGTCAATAGGGAGCCCAAGCGAGGAACCGATTCTCTAATGCCAAGGCGTGAACTACATGCTCGACTTCAAACGTTCACAGAATCGTTACTTTTTGAAGGTCGTGCATAATATTTTGGGGAATAATTCTTCAATTCATGTTGTTGTTGTTGTGGTCTTCAGTCCTGAGACTGGTTTGATGCAGCTCTCCATGCTACTCTATCCTGTGGAAGCTTCTTCATCTCCCAGTACCTACTGCAACCTACATCCTTCTGAATCTGTTTAGTGTATTCATCTCTTGGTCTCCCTCTACAATTTTTACCCTCCACGTTGCCCTCCAATACTAAATTGGTGATCCCTCGATGTCTCAGAACATGTCCTACCAAACGATCCCTTCTTCTAGTCAGGGTGTGCCACAAGCTCCTCTTCTCCCCAATTCTATTCAATACCTCCTCATTAGTTGTGTGTTCCACCCATCTAATCTTCAGCATTCTTCTGTAGCACCACATTTCGAAAGCTTCTATTCTCTTCTTGTCTAAGCTATTTATCGTCCACGTTTCACTTCCATACATGGCTATACTCCATACAAATACTTTCAGAAACGACATCCTGACACTTATATCAATACTTGATGTTAACAAATTTCTCTTCTTAAGAAACGCTTTCCTTGCCATTGCCAGTCTACATTTTATATCCTCTCTACTTCGACCATCATCAGTTATTTCGCTCCCCAAATAGCAAAACTCCTTTACTACTGTAAGTGTGTCGTTTCCTAATCTAATTCCGTCAGCATCACCCGACTTAATTCGACTACATTCCATTATCCTCGTTTTGCTTTTGTTGATGTTCATCTTATACCCTCCTTTCAAGACACTGTCCATTCCGTTCAACTGCTCTTCCAAGTCCTTTGCTGTCTCTGACAGAATTACAATGTCATCGGTGAACCTCAAAGTTTTTATTTCTTCTCCATGGATTTTAATACCTACTCCAAACTTTTCTTTTGTTTCCTTTATTGCTTGCTCAATATACAGATTGAATAACATCGGGGATAGGCTTCAACCCTATCTCACTCCCTTCCCAACCACTGCTTCCCTTTCATACCCCTCGACTCTTATAACTGCCATCTGGTTTCTGTACAAATTGTAAATAGCCTTTCGCTCTCTGTATTTTACCCCTGCCACCTTCAGAATTTGAAAGAGAGTATTCCAATCAACATTGTCAAAAGCTTTCTCTAAGTCTACAAATGCTAGAAACGTAGGTTTGCCTTTCCTTAATCTTTCTTCTAAGTTAAGTCGTAGGGTCAGTATTGCCTCACGTGTTCCAACAATTCTACGGAATCCAAACTGATCTTCCCCGAGGTCTGCTTCTATCAGTTTTTCCATTCGTCTGTAAAGAATTCGCGTTAGTATTTTGCAGCTGTGACTTATTAAACTGATAGTTCGGTAATTTTCACATCTGTCAACACCTGCTCTCTTTGGGATTGGGATTATTATATTCTTCTTGAAGTCTGAGGGTATTCTGCCTGTTTCATACATCGTGCTCACCAGATGGTAGAGTTTTCTCAGGACTGGCTCTCCCAAGGCTGTCAGTAGCTCTCATGGAATGTTGTCTACTCCGGGGGCCTTATTTCGACTCAGGTCTTTCAGTGCTCTGTCAAACTCTTCACGCAATATCGTATCTCCCATTTCATCTTCATCTGCATCCTCTTCCATTTCCATAATATTGTCCTCAAGTACATCGCCCTTGCATAGACCCTCTATATACTCCTTCCACCTTTCTGCTTTCCCTTCTTTGCTTAGAACTGGGTTGCCATCAGAGCTCTTGATATTCATGCAAGTGGTTCTCCTTTCTCCAAAGGTCTCTTTAATTTTCGTGTAGGCAGTATCTATCTTACCCCTAGTGAGATAAGCCTCTACATCCTTACATTTGTCCTCTAGCCATCCCTGCTTAGCCATTTTGCGCTTCCTGTCGATCTCATTTTTGAGACGTTTGTATTCCTTTTTCCCTGCTTCATTTACTGCATTTTTATATTTTCTCCTTTCATCAATTAAATTCAATATTTCTTCTGTTACCCAAGGGTTTTTACTAGCCCTTGTCTTTTTTACCTATTTGATCCTCTGCTGCCTTCACTATTTCATCTCTCAAAGCTACCCATTCTTCTTCTATTGTATTTCTTTCCCCCATTCCTGTCAATTGTTCCCTTATGCTCTCCCTGAAACTCTGTACAATCGCTGGTTCTTTCAGTTTATCCAGGTCCCATCTCCTTAAATTCCCACCTTTTTGCAGTATCTTCGGTTTTAATCTGCAGTTCATAACCAATAGAATGTGGTCATAGTCCACATCTGCCCCTGGAAATGTCTTACAATTTAAAACCTGGTTCCTAAATCTCTGCCTTACCATTGTATAATCTATCTGATACCTTTTAGTATCTCCAGGGTTCTTCCATGTATACAACCTTCTTTCATGATTCTTAAACCAAGTGTTAGCTATGATTAAGTTATGCTCTGTGCAAAATTCTACCAGACGGTTTCCTCTTTCATTTCTCTCCCCCAATCCATATTCACCCACTATGTTTCCTTCTCTCCCTTTTCCTGCTCTCGAATTCCAGTCACCCATGACTATTAAATTTTCGTCTCCCTTCACTACCTGAATAATTTCTTTTATCTCATCATACATTTCATCAATTTCTTCGTCATCTGCAGAGCTAGTTGGCATATAAACTTGTACTACTGTATTAGGTGTGGGCTTCGTGTCTATCTTGGTCACAATAGTGCGTTCACTATGCTGTTTGTACTAGCTTACCCGTACACCTATTTTTTTATTCATTATTAAACCCACTCCTGCATTACCCCTATTTGATTTTGTATTTATAACCCTGTATTCACCTGACCAGAAGTTTTGTTCCTCCTGCCACCGAACTTCACTAATTCCCACTATATCTAACTTTAACCTATCCATTTCCCTTTTTAAATTTTCTAACCTACCTGCCCGATTAAGGGATCTGACATTCCACGCTCCGATCCGTAGAACGCCAGTTTTCTTTCTCCTGATAACAACGTCCTCCTGAGTAGTCCCCGCCCGGAGATCCGAATGGGGGACTATTTTACCTCCGGAATATTTTACCCAAGAGGACGCCATCATCATTTAATCATACAGTAAAGCTGCATGCCCTCGGGAAAAATTACGGCTGTAGTTTCCCCTTGCTTTCAGCCGTTCGCAGTACCAGAACAGTAAGGCCATTTTGGTTAATGTTACAAAGCCAGATCAGTCAATCATCCAGACTGTTGCCCCTGCAACTACTGAAAAGGCTGCTGCCCCTCTTCAGGAACCACACGTTTGTCTGGCCTCTCAACAGATACCCCTCCATTGTGGTTGCACCTACGGTACGGCTATCTGTATCGTTGAGGCACGCAAGCCTCCCCACCAACGGCAAGGTCCATGGTTCATGGGTGGGCTTCAATTCATATACAATCGAATTCCGCAACAACCAAAATTTCCAGTGTTTTCCGAACGTCACAGAGTCGTTCCCCCGTAAGTTGCATATATCAAACCATAACACTACTCCTTACTAATGATGCAGTATGAAACAGAGTCCAGCCCGTACAACTCCAACAACGACGATGTCGGAGCTGCGCCCAGGCAATGTCTGCGTGGTATCGCGCTCCGAACGGGAGTGGATCTCCTACACTGAAGTGCCAAAGAGACTGGTATACGATTGCGTATTCAAATACAGTTATATCTAAGGTGCGGCGGCAATGCCTATATAAGACAACAAGTGTCTGGCTCAGTTGTTAAATCGTTTAGTGCTGCCACAACGGCCGGTTATCAAGATTTAAGTGGGTTTCAACGTGGTGTTATAGTCGACGCACGAGCACTGGGACACTGCGTCTCCGAGGTAGCGAGAAGAGGGGATTTTCCAGCACCATCAATTCACGAGTGTACCGTGAATATCAGGAATCGGGTAAAACGTCAAATCTCCGATATCGCTGCGGCCGGAAAAAGATCCAGCAAGAACGGGACCAAAGGCGACTGAAGAGAATCGTTCACCGTAACAGAAGTGCATCCCTCCCGCTAATTATTGCAGATTTCAATGCTGGACCATCAAAAAGTGTCGATGTGCGAACCGTTCAACGACACATAATTAATATTGGCGTTCGGAGCCGAAGGCCCAATCGTGTACCGTTGATGACTGCACGACACAAAGCCTTACTCCTCGCCTCGGCCCGTCAACACTGATATTGGACTGTTGATGACTGGAAACATGTTGAAACATCCCATTAGAAAAATTTATGAATTACTGTGCTGGAAAGCCTCTTACGTTATTTGCTTTCAAACAGCTGAGCAAAACTGAACGTACTCAGACATTACTCTCTTTACTTATTCTGATCATCACTAAACTGAAACACAATATTTTTGGCGCAACGCAACGCAGTCTGACCTTTAGTAATCCCTACAAAAGAATGGCCCTGACTAAAAATAACCTATACCTTTCATGAATCACTTACCTCGCAAAAATCTTCGTTACTCGAACTATTGCAATACAGCGTGCGCCAATACTGCCAGCTAAATAAAAGATTCTAACTACTGAAGCCACTAACAACTGATAGGCATTTTGATATAGAACAAACAATGTATTTACCTTAATAATCTTCAAAAGTCAATATATATATATATATATATATATATATATATATATATATAAGTTCATGACATTCTGAATATATATATATATATAAGTTCATGACATTCTGAATATATATATATATCAGTTCATGACATTCTGTCTTACAAATTTACTTTCTCTGATGGACACACGTCTAGATCATCCGCTCTTAAAACTCCGCCATCTCTCTCCCCACATCCACCACTGCTGGCGGCTCACATCCTACTGCGCAACGCTACGCGCTGTTCACATCCAACTGCCCAACACTACAATAGCAAACAACAATGCAATCCGGCCACAGACTGCACACAGCACAGCCAGTGATTACATGGCGTTACCAACATAAAAACCTAAACAGCCTACTTACAATGTTGTATAGTCTGACGAGTCTCGTTTCAAGTTGTATCGTGCGAATGGACGTGTACGGGTACGGTGATAACCTCATTAATCCATGGAACCTGCATGTCACTACGGGAATGTTCAAGCTAGTGGAGGCTCTGTTATGGTGTGGGACATGTGCAGTTGGAGTGATATGGGACCCCTGATACGTGTAGATACGACTCTGACAGGTGACACGTACGTTAGCATCCTGTCTGATCACCTGCATCCATTCATGTCCATTTCGCATTCCGGCGGACTTGGGCAATTCCAGCAGGACAATGCGAGTCCCCACACGTCCACAGAGTGGCTCCAGGAACACCCTTACGAGTTTAAAATCTTCCACTGGCCACCAAACGCCCCAGACATCATCATTATTGAGTTTATCTGGGATGTCTTGCAGTGTGCTGTTGAGAAGGGATCTCCACCCCCTCGTACTCTAATGGATTTTTGGAGAGCCCTGCAGGATTCATGGTCTCAATCCCTCCAGCACTACTTGAGACATTCATAGAGTCCATGTCACGTCGTGTTCGGTACTTCTGCAATCTCGCGGGTGCCCTCCACGATATTAGAGAGGTGTACGAGTTTCTTTGGCTCTTCAGTGTATATCGCGGCGGCAGAGGGCGCTCAACGTACGGAGCCTCTCGAGGCGTGGCCCAGCAGTCGCGCTCCATTGGGTCCCTCGGATCCTGCAAGACCGCTATCGGCATCCGACAGAAACTTGCAGTTCCACTGCCAACCTCGATAGGCCGCGGGGAGGTATCGATACGTGATACCACAGGCTGTCCGTACACTTTTGATCAGTTAGTGTCTTTGATTTATGTACAGTGATCTCACAAACTGCTAGGACGCGAAGTGGGATGTGTAGGGCCATATCTTAATTCGAGACGGAGCCTGGTCTCGGCGGAACAGGACCACTGGCCGCTGTTGACCTCCAGCGGCGAAGCAATCAGCGCAACGCGGGCGGCCGCCGCGCACCCAGCGAAGCGATACATTCCGGCAAATATTTGCGTTCGTGTGCGGAAAATACTACGCCAAAAAAATACCGCGGCAGGGCCGGCGCGGCGGCCGTTGCGTAAACAGGCAAATATTAATTCGTCCGCGAGCGGAGCGGAGCGGGCTGCGAGGCGCGCGGGCGGCGATCGCGTCGCATTTTAAATTGCGGCGCCGGACAGTGCAGGGCAGCGACGGCCAGGCGATAATTATTCCGCGAGCCGGCAGGGCAGCCCGACGCAGGAGGCCGCCGGCGCAAAGTGCTCGCCGGATGGCCAATAAAAAGGCCGCGCAAATTCCATACGCGCCCTCAAATGAGGTCACATTCCGCTCTGATCGAAACTTTGACACCACAGGGGCACGGAAATTGACCGAAAATATTTTAAATACGCCGCGCGTGGATGAAAAATTGCGGGAACTCTTGATCCGGCTTCCCCGTCGCTACCGCGGGCACTGTTCGTAGTTTCACAGAAGAGCGTCGGTTATGTTTTAGGTACGTCAGTGCAGAGTGGGGCGTGCGTGTAGGTTGAAAGTAACATAAATAGAAAAGCCCGACTCGGCGTTATATTTAGCCGGACATTTTGGTCCAAAAGCCGGACTGCCAATTTGAAACAGAAATAAAGGCATCTGCGTATTTTTAATCGTTTATTAATAATAATTTACCGTAAGCTTTTCGCGGGATCAGTATTAAACGTGCTTAAAGTAAAAACAAACAATCAGTAAAGACCCTTATAATTTAGTAATTATGATTTCAACTAAGTGGTCAGCCTACTTCCTACGAGTGAACTAAAAGTTACTCGTTAAACTAAATAATCAATGAGGTCTGCCGCTTACTGATAAAACGAAAGCTGCCGCATGCGCCAGCATGCACGATACACCTTACTACTGATTGCCGCAGTGCAAAGTAAAGTAAAATTACCAAATATGCAGCAACCAGCTTAAGACAGTATTACTACTCACCGCACATATTGGTTGAAAGCACCGACGATGGCTGTTAATCAGTTGAAATCGATTTGCAAAAGTGAATAAATAAAACATGATTTTGCGACTGGTTGCTCCATATTTGGTAATTTTATGGTTTACGGTCGCTGCATGACTTGGCAACCACATGGAGCCCACCATTTGCAAAGTAAAGTAGTCCGCAGACGTATCGTGCATTCGAGCGTAGAGTGTTGAGCGTGCTTCACTTCAGACGTCATACTGTGGAAAAAGCACGTCATGGAGTTTTTCCGAAAGTGTAGACCGACATCTAGAATATCAGATATTCTGAATTTGCCCTCGAACATGGACCAGTGACATGGAAGAAAGCAAGGTGTTTCGAATGACGTCATCTCTCTTAAGAACAGAATCTCGAGACGCCATATTGGTTTTCACTTGAAGCCCATACGTATCTAAGTATATACCGTTTCTATAAACCAGCAAACAGAGGATATCTTGAAACTCCGACGTCAGTTGGACGATTTTTTGCGATAATATGATGGTAAACATGATAGCTGTGATAAAGAATTATTATAACTTGCGTTTTACGAAAGTATGGTTGATTAGTTGGTTGGCTTTGGGCCCGTCGGATTAGGGAAGGATGGGAAGGAAATCGACCGTTCCCTCTCAAAGCAGCCATCCCGGCATTTGCCTGAAGCGATTCACGGAAATCTTAGAAAACCTACATCTGGATTGCCAGACGTGGGTTTCAACCGTCGTCCTTCCAAATGCGAATCCACTGTGAAAGTATGCAGTTTCATAGCAACGGCACATTGAGGATCCATCAAAAATTCATCGTTTTTAGTATAATTTGCCATTATTAAATGTTATTCAAAACCATATCTACAGTTAAAATTCTTAAGAGATATTAAGATGGAGAATATGGTCGCAAGTCACTCGTGGCCAGTCAAGCGCAATGATTAAAGACGAAGAACAGGTGATCTGGTGCTAGCTGGAGTCTCCCTGGATTCGAAGCATTTTTTATAAACCTACACGTTTTTTAACAGTTTCTGATAGTTCCTCATTAGCTTAACACAAGTATATTCTCTAACATTCGACGTTCTGAAGACCGAACTAGTTATTTACAAGACAACTTGTACTACTTGCAGTCACATATTTTGCAATTTCTCGTTTCAAATTTTGCATTTCGTATGTTGTAAAGAAACAGTGATGAAGTAACAATGACGTTACGGTTTTACTACAAAGTGAGAATGATGAACTAAGTTTTACCTTACGCGGGGAACTATTGTAAATTGTATCCCACTATTTGCAATGGAACTTTTACAGGCCTTTGTTCTTAATGATTGAACATGGTACTTTCCTTTTCTCTTATAACGTGTTCATAGATATCGATGTTCTTATTTATCTTTACCACAGACAGAAGCACATGAGTAGCCTATGGACAAGGGAAGAAATGTGATTTTTAATATAGATTACGTAGGAATCTTATGCCCTTTCATTTCGTAAACAGTGTGATTTGCGAGCAAGCTCTAACCGACAACTGCCGCTGAAGCACGCCGCTATCGGATATACCACGTTGGGGCCCACGTACCGTGTGCACAAACCGTATCGGTTCTGAGCGGTCACCAGCAAGTTGAACTCGACACGCTCAACGGCGACGTCATAAAGCAAGGTCCGTGTGCGGACAGCTAAACTGAGAGTTGCCGATCACACACGCATTGGCATCGGCTGATCGGCACATTCTACTTCGCCTCGCTCCCTTTGCGCGTAGCTCGGTTGTGACACTGTGTGTTGAGCTAGTTGGGCCTACAAGAAAAATCCTTATAGTATATCTCCGTATTCCTCCTTTACTTCTTCTCACGCTTTCTTCATTAGCTGGGTAAGACTTTAGTTCTGCTTTCTGTACTTCATCGCTAAACAGCCGATATGAAAGATATGGTTATAGATGAACATGCTATACGGACCGAGAGCGTGGGAAAGCGATGAGAACAGGATGAACTGTCCTTGAGTGAAGGCACAGAACGAAGGGTATTGTCTCAGGTTTGCAGCCAAGATGCCTAACTTCTAGTATTAACATTTAATGGCTAGATGTTGAAGAAACCAGTCTGAGAATTCTGAAGGTTTTATCCCTTCTGTTGTCTATGTAATTACAATTTCACCTACTAACAACTGATCTGCAAAGATCAACAAAAGAATTGTTTTAATGAAATAGAAGCCGAAGCAATGAATTAAAATTTGTACCAAGGCCTCATTCACTATGGGTGGGATGGGAAATAATAAATAGGTGAGTCTAATATTAGCCTTGGTATAGGCAACAAGTGTGCACCAGGAGTAGTTATTTAGTTTCATTTAAAGGAGTTAAACTTTAACTTTGCACTGCAAGCGATTGTACCCTGTCTAGATTGTGAGTTTGCACAGATGGCGAGTCCCACATTTTTATTCTGAATAGTGAGATGATTTGTAGAGAAGAAACATATAAACAGACAGTGTGTATTGTTTCGTGAACATTAGGGTGCTCGCAGGGTTCTACTCAAATTCCGTGATCGTTGCTGTGCTTAAATTCAGACTGGCTCTCATGTAGGGTCGCTTCTGAAAACGCGTTTTCCTCCTGTAAGTTTGATTTAATAAATAAGGTGGCGTAAAAAATCAAACTTAAATGAGGAAAATAAATAAGGTGGCGTGTGACCAGGATAGTCAAGAAAAGAAAGTCTCCGAGTAAAGGGAAGAGAGATATTGGGAGGGCATGCAAATTCAGAGACTTCCTGAAGTCTTTGTCAGAGGTGAGAGCGCGAAGAATAACGCCGGTTGACGTAAGCATTCAGACTGAGCCAGTGGCTCAGGCTCTCCCAGGTGTCTCCTCCTCCCTCAGCCGGGGGTACAGCCAAACAGAGGAAGTGGGAAGACACGTGGGGCGACCAGTGGCAGTGGGCCGGCAAGTAACAATTCAGGGCAGCGAAGTCTTGGGTAACCACTCGCGTTCCAGCACAATTAACAGCACTGCACCTGCGCACGAAGAACAGTCACACCAAACAATTCGGGATAGTACCGTAACCAGCATGATGCCCCTACAGGAAGCGCAGCAAATAAGAGTTACCGTTGCACATCCAAGAAGGGTACACCCCAATTTAGAGCATGCCATGCAGCTAACGCGGCTGTCCTGACAACTGCATTGAGTCACGTCGTTCGTCACCTTATCGACAGTGGAGGCTGTGGACAGGATACAGCTAAAGTCGATTAATCTCCCCACTGACTTCGGAGCCCTGCATGACCTCTTTAAAAAGGTTTTCGAAAGAAGAGATGAAAGATTAGACCTAGATGAAATCTACACACAGTCTGTATTAGCAAATGGGCTCATTGCGCTAGACTGTAGAAAGACCTGGCCAGATTGTAATGTGGACGCCTATTTTCCACAAGGTATCGTGAAATAATCGTACAGATTAATACGCACAGTAGTCGTTTGGTGATGCAGGAACAGCGAAGGATAATGGAGGAGTAGAGGCTAGATATATCTGCCTGCAGGAGCCATACTCCCAAGCTGGACAAATTTCCTTTAGGGCTGCCACTTGGCAGGTAATTTAAACCGGGGAAGAGCAAAATGCAGGTCTAATTGTAGCAAACAAGGTTCTACGGGTCACAACCGCAACACAACTATCAGATAGGCACTGCAACGCCTTGGAACTGCAGTCATTTGCGGGGCTCGCTTACATCGTCAACATGTACTTCCAATCTGGAGGTAACCTTGAAGGTTACTTGGCTCACCCAACACGAGTCACCACGGCGTTGCTAGGGCGAAAGATCATCATAGCCTCGGATATGAACGCTAAATCCCCTCTATGGTTCAGCGGCACTAGATATGCAAATGAGGAAAAAGCTGAAGAGCTAATAATGGCCTCAGAACTAGTTTTTGCAAACAGACTGAGGAATCTCCCCACCTATAGAGGTGGAGGCAGAACTGGAACTAACGTATATGTCACCCTGTCAGCACCCAGTGTCATTAGCAACATTAAGAACTGGAGAGTCCTAGATCAAGTCACAACAAGTGACCACAATCTGGTCGTGTTCAGCCTAAATGATGAAGAGTGCTGCTGCCACACGGGGTGTCGGGTTCAATTTAACTTCCATAGAGCAGATTGCGAATGCCTAGCTCGGGAGTGTGATGTTCCTCCATTGCTCGAAGGTGACGGACACATAGATAGATATGCCGAGGAGCAGCTGGTAGGATCATTAGTCAGCGTGGTGAAAGCTGCCGTAGCAACCAGTAGGAGACCCGTTTCGGCCTCATCTAAATGGACTGCCGACCTTGAACGTATGCGTCAGTCTGCAAGAAGGGTGAGGAGGTACTAACAGCGAAGTGTAGTCTGGCAGGAAAAAGAGTTCTGGCTACTGAGATATCGAGAAGCCAAAGATGTCTTCCAGAAAGAACTAAAGGAGGTAAGGATAAAAAGCTGGGAAAGATATGTGCTGCATCAGCTAGCTGCTGACCCTTGGGGAGTCAGGGAAAAAATATCCCAATGCTCTTTCGGCCATCAGGGATGGCGGCCGAGTGACAGAGTCCTGGCAGGAGACTGCTGTCAGATGATGAAGATTACGAGGACACCGAAACGCAGCGTCAGATCTGCAGGAATGATCTTGACGAGTACACCATCAACACCGTGGTGTACCCCTTGCCAGCCGGTGTGGCCGAGCTGTTCTAGGCGCTTCAGTCTGGAACCGCGCGACTGCTACGGTCGCAGGTTCGAATCCTGTCTCGGGCATGGATGTGTGTGATGTCCTTGGGTTAGTTAGGTTTAAGTAGTTCTAAGTTCTAGGGGACTGATGAGCTCAGATGTTAAGTCTTAAGCCCATCGTGCTCAGAGCCATTTGAACCATTTGCGTACCCCTTCTCGGAGGAAGAAGTGGCGGCACATATCAAATCTCTAAAAAGGGGGAAGGCTCGAGGGCCAGACGGCATAGTAGTGGAGATGGTGCAGTTCCTCGCCCCTCAGCTATGTGCACCTGATATAAGGCTTTGCAACGAGTGCATAAGGCTTGGCAGACTTCCGAAAACTTGGAAAAAGGCAAATCTCGTTATTATGAAGAAAGGGGAAGACAAGGATCCTATGGAAGCCAAGTCCTACAGGCCAATATGTCACCTGCATGTCTTGGGAAAATATTGGAGACGATATTGGCTCACAGACTGGCGGCACACAGGACACTGCACAGGATGAGCGATAGGCAGTTTGCCTTTCGGCCGGGGCGATCAGCGTCTGACGCAGCTGCCCTGGCGGCCGAGGTCTGCAGCTCAGCCCCGCACAGGTATATGGTGAGCATCATGGTGGACATCAGTGGCGCCTTTGACAACCCGTGGTGGCTCTCGCTCTTCTCCCGCTTGCGTGAGGAGTGTCCAAGGCCCCTCTATGGCTGTCGGAGGAGCTATTGTGCGGACAGGGAGGTCTGGTTATTATTGCCTAACGGAAAAATAAGTAAAACAATTACGGCACGGTGCCCTCAGGGATCTGTCCTGGAGTCATTTTTGGAATGTAAACATCGAACCATTGCTAGAAACACTACAACTCAGTGAGGACGTGCTAAACATGATAGCTTACGCAGACGACCTCCTCCTGCTGGTAGGCGGCCGTAGCCACGAGGACTTAGAACCCAAAGTGGAACGGACCATGACATCGCTCGCTGAATGGTGCCTCAAACCGAAAATGCACACACAAATCAATGTCCTTATTGCTGAAAGGTACTTAGGAATCCTGCTGTAAGAATTGAGGGAACACCAGTTCTTCGGAGCCGCGAGGCTAGATATCTAGGAGTCATAATGGATGAGAAATGGAATTACACATCTCATATAGATGCTATATTCCAACGGGCTTTGGAGGTCTTAAATAATCTCATCAACATTGGCCACCAAATATTCCATCTGGCACCCATTCTCATTAAACTCTACCATAACAGCATTTTAACGTCAATAGTAGGATTAGTAGGATACGGGGCTGGGGTCATGACACACAGACTCACGAAGGTCATATGCCTGCCATGACTGTAAGAAGGATGCAGCGGAATATGCTGTCACGCTTTGTCGGGGCGTTTCGAACAACTCCTGAGGGAGAGGGGGAGGGGGGAGGAGGGGCTCTGCTAGTGTTGATGGGGCTGTGTCCATTAGACATCAGGATACAAGAACAGGCAGCATGGTATTGGATAGCCAAAGGGAAGATTGAAAAGGCCAGGGTAGTTATGGGGGGGGGGGGGGGTACAGGCAGGTGACAAACTTGCAATTGGAAGAAGGGGGGAGGAATTATGTCAGGAGCCATGGGAGATCAAGGAAACGGGGCGGAGGGCCTTTCGACTGTTGCCTCATATTAGGGAGACACAACAGATGAGTTACTTTGAGCCGAGTAGCGGTCTGCTGCACTTCCTTACAGGGCATGGACCATATCCGACATACTTACGTCGATTTGGGAAACGGGCTACACCCGCGTATGACTACGGCGCTGAAGACAGTACACCTGACCACGCTATTTATGAGTGTCCAATAGATGAGGAAGTGGCAACCGAACTATGACAACAACTACCGAAACGAGACACCTATTCCCTGCTACGATGTGGCGATACCTATCAGATCGTCAACACCTTGGCAAACGAGGTATCACAGAAGAACCTGAGGGAGCTCATTAGGGTCCATGATGGTCAACGAATAAAACCGATTAAGATTAAGATGCACCTGCCCAGTACCGCCAGGCGTGGAGTGGCTGATCGCCGATACGACCGAGATCCGTCAAGCTCCAGGATCAGGGAGGCAGGCGTATCAAAAATATTAGCTATTACCTAATAGATATTCGCAGTGTAGATTAGGATGTAGATATTAACTAACAGCACTAACACGATAGGGACTGCAGCGACTTAAATTTGGGCCAACCCAGTGCCAGGGGCACGGCCACTGAGATTAGCTCTGTCGGCAGGCCACTAATAGCAGGTTTGTAATACTTCTGGCACACTTGTAACGCTGCAGGATTAGATTTTGTACTTTGTAGAGTAGACTAATAGAGTGGCATTTACCTTTTCCATAGCAATAGTAAAGTCACTAACGAAAGTATAAAGCTACAATTGTTGTTGTATTAATTATAAGGCCCAGTAGTTAGTTTGGGTAGTAGGTTATTTTGTATGGTATCAATAAAGTTTAAAAAAAAAATAAGGTAGAGTACCATGGATCGGAACTTTATTACGGCACCCCCAAAGCCACTCCAAAACTCACTGCAGAATGTCAAATCAAACACCTTTCAGCCGTCTTATTTCCAGACTTATTTTATTTTGCACGATAAAATAAGTTTGGAAACTAGATAGCTGAAAGGCGTTTGATTTGACATGCTATATCGAACAGCCGACTCCCATAGTCATCTCTAAACAGATGGACATACAGAGCCAAAATCCACTGTCTGTAAGTCGCATGTTAGGAGCCGCGACCTACAAAGAAGAAATACAGTGACGGCACCGAGACAGGCGAGATGAGTTAAGCAATCTTCGACTTGATTCTGCAGGGAAGAATTAAGTGCAGATTCTTGGGACTTACTTTCCCGCTTCATTCGACGTAGCCCTCCACATGTAACCTTCGGCAAACTATGACTTGTGCGGTTAGCGTGTCCGACATAGTATTGCGCCACGGCGCGAACTTCTCATTTTGAGAGGAGAAACGCTATATGCTGAACTAGATAACTGTTTCTGCAGTTAAGAAATGCAGACGGATACATTAAAGGTACATTCAGTCCAAATGTGTGGTTACTATACTCACAATTTAAGTTAACTCTTTCCTGGGAAGGAATCCATGTAAGTCGGAAGATATCAAGCCGGTACGGAATGTTTCTGCCGTTTAACAAATTTAGGAACTAAACAATACAATACACCTTAGCATTTTTTGCCATAGTTCTGCTGACTTGTTTTACGCAGCCAACTTATTCTTCTCAGAGAAGCACTTCCATCCTACTTCC
Source organism: Schistocerca piceifrons (assembly GCF_021461385.2). Lineage (NCBI taxonomy): Eukaryota > Metazoa > Arthropoda > Insecta > Orthoptera > Acrididae > Schistocerca > Schistocerca piceifrons. The sequence continues at coordinate 473,691,999 of NC_060145.1, read as the reverse complement.
TCAGTTACGTGTTGTACATATTCCAATCTCTGACTTCCCCTTCAGCTTTTACTCTCTACAACTGCCTCTAGAACCATGTAAGTTATTTGCTGGTATCTTAAGACATGTCCTATCATACCGTCTCCTCTTTTTGTTACTGCTCTCTCTTCCTGTCCTCGCTAGTACTGCGGAGCACCTTATCATTTCTTTCCTTATCAGTTCAGCTAATTTTCGACATCTTTCTATAGCACCATATCTCAAATCTCAATTTCCAGTTTCCTCCCGTCCATGATTCATGACAATATAATGGTACGCTCCAAGTGTACATTCTAAGGAATTTCTCCCTTAAATTAAGGCCTAAGTTTGAGAATAGTAGATTTGTGTCGTTCAGGAATGTCTGTTGTGCTTCTGCTAGTCTGTGTTTAACATCCTCTTTGCTTCGTCCGTCAAGGGTTATTTTGTTTTCACCGCGTCTACTTTGTGGTCCAAAATTTTGGTGTTAAGCTTATCGATAGTGTCATTGTCGCTACTCCTCATTAATTTCGTCTTTTTTTCGGTTTACTCTCGAATACTTACTGAACTATTCATTCCATTCAACAGATCCTGTAATTTTTCTTCATTTTTATTAAAGACAGCAATGTCATCGGCGAATGTGTATCATTGATAACGTGACATTCTGAATGTTGACACCAATCCCGAAAGTTTTCTTTGGTCGAATTAGAGAGGATATAAAATGTAGACTGGCACTAGCTAGAAAACCGTTTCTGACGAAGATAAATTTTTTAATATCAAATTATTGGCCTACTTCAGTGTTAGGAAGCCTTTCCTGAAGATATTTGTCTGGAGTGTAACCATGTACGGAAGTGAAAAGTGAACGATAAACAGATAGACAAGAAAAGAATCGAAACTTTTGAAATGTGATGCTACAGAAGAATCTTGAAGATTATCTCACTTAATTGATGAGAAACTACTGAATAGAATTAGGGAGAATAGAAATTTGTGGCACAACCCGAGTAAAAGAAGGGATCGGTTGATAAGACACATTCTGAAAGATCAAGGGATCATCAATTTATTACTGTAGGGGGGTGTTGGGGGTAAAAGTCGTAGAAAGAGACCAAGAAATGTATAAAGTAAGCAGATTCAGAAGGATGTAAGTTGCAGTATTTATTCTGAAATGAAGAGGCTTGCAAAGGATAGGATAGCTTCGAGAGGAGCGTCAAACCAGTCTTCAGACTGAAGATCACAACAACAACAACAACGAGGCACCCTGAATTTTAATAACACTTCTGGACGTTTTCTTCATTTCCCTTACTGCTTGTTGGATTAATGTTTGCATCCCTATGTTACACCCTTTTTAATCCGAGCATTTCATTCTTGGTCTTACATTCTTATTGTTCCCTCATTTTCCTTGTACACATTGTATAGTATTCGTCTTTCCCTATAGGTTACGCCTGTTCTTTTCAGAATTTCGACCGTCTTGCATAGTTGTACATCGTGAGACGCTTTCTCCAGGCCGGCAAATCCTTTGATCGTATCTTGATTCTCGTTGACGATTCCACTGTGCTGCCTGCCGTGCGAGAAAGAGGCGCGACCTGCTTTCCCTTCACCTCAAACTCCACCCCGCAACAGTCAGACTAGGCGGCGATCGCGTGCTTACCCTAACAGTATCACCTGCAAAAGCACAAATTACACTGAGCGTACACCAAATGTGACCGATTCAGACGCGAGGCCATAAAGTTTGTTGCCATAACTCCCTTACAGCGAAAAGCTAATACGCAGTCCATTCATTGCCTCTCGCCCACACTGATAAATGAAAAAATTAAAGGAAAAAATAAAGGAAAAAACCAGGAGAAGCAGTGGTTAAAAATCTTGTATCGCGTCCTACATCACGTTCGAACCCGGACGTCGACAACGTCACAGCACAGCCTCTAACGTACACCACGACCTACACTATAGTCTGATGAAGATTACTTGGCAGTTGACACTTCACGCGCTGCAGCTGGTTCCTTCAGTCGGAACGATCAAGGCCTCAGGGGATCAGCATTCGTTTGCTGAGTACAGGCTTGGCGTCCCCGAGCTTACGGAGCTGGGGACTGGTAAGCGCCGACAGTCCTCTATCACGGTAAGCTCTGGGCATGCTTCTGCGATCACTGTGCGGAGTGGTGGTGGAACGCTGCGTGTCATTGGGATGGAGGATCTCGGTTTGACCGCCCAGATCGCGAGGAAGGTAAAAACCTCTATTAAGTAACCCTTCATTCTCAAGGTGTGCTGTGTGCCCATAAGACGCATTCCTGGTGAGATGCAACCTCTGGGCATCTTGTCAGACCTAAGTTGAATAAAGCTTTCCTAGGCACGCAGGGCTCCGTCTATGTGGACTTTTTATTTTCATAGCTGCTCATGGGACGGAAACGGAACACTCGAAATTATCTCCTTCTCCTCCCAGCGGAAAAGATGGGCCGTTGGTAGATACTAACACCCAGTAAAATAAGAGGGCTCATGTAGCCAGTCCATCAGACTAAGGGGTTACACAGAATTACTATTATTATAGAAATACAGAACTGAACAGTAAAATAATGCAGACGTTGATCAGAATGTGTTTTTGATTATGAAATGTGAGACACCCTGCTAGACCCGCACGACAGGACAGGTAGTTTAAATTGTCTAAAGGAGCCAAAATAAGTGCGTGTCAGCTGTAATCGAACTTTATTTATTCGACCAAACATTACAAGAGCCAAGAAAAAAAAACACCATTAATTTTTTGAACTTAATAACCGGCTGAATACGCCATACTATCTCATACCTTAAGGGCAAGACAACTTTAATTTAAAATCGGCAAAAATCCAATAACTTAAAGCTCAAATCGAAATCAGAATTTTAAAAAGGCAAAAGGCCTTATCTTGAAACAGTTCTTTAACTAGGCTGAAGGCCCAAACTATCTGACACCATAAGGGCAAAACAACTTTAAATCAAAATCGGTTGAAGGCCCATCACTTAAGACTCAACAAAATCAATTTTTTAAAAAGGCCAAAGGCCCTACTTAAAACAGTTCTTTAAATTAGGTTGAAGGAACAATCTGACACCTTAAGAGGATCTCCGCGTTTTTCTCCCACAATGGGCAACATTCTTCCAGATATGTAGAGTTTCCAATCCCGCAGTTCGACTACGCGATTTCCTTAGGTAATCAGGCGAATGCTGGAAATGGATATCCCCTCCCAAACATTCCAAAAAATGGGATTCCCTCTGCTTCTCTGCCAATGGGCTATGATATTTGTCTGGAAAGAACTAAATTTTTACAATCGTTAGACCTTCACCAACTGCGACATGGTCGCATATACAAACAGTGATTCAATACTGTCAAATGATTTTTATTCCAGTCTTTGATCACAATATGAATTCTTTAGACGATAACCGGTTTCCGTCCGCAATGGCCATCCTCAGATCTATAATGTACAAATATATACACCTAGTGAGCAGTGTGTCTTTCAACATAATACAGCAATACGTATTACAATATACTATCATACAACCAGGGAATGTACAGAAAGTACGGTAAAAAGTACCTTTTTTACACCATGTCCTAAAGTGATAAGGCTATAATGGCAACATCAAAACGTATAAATATAATCAGCACAGCTTCGTCATATAGATCTAAAATAAGGTGCAGAATAGGCCACATCGTTCACACAGTCATTATTGCAACTGTCTACTGAAGTACAGTAGCTACCAAAAATCTGTTTGCTTACATCCTCCATGGATGTCGCTACTGTGAGCTTAGATGTAGTCATAATTTACGCAAAAACATAATCTGATAAAAACACATTATGTAAAATACATGTAGCAGACTTTTAAAATTGATAACTGTCATAGAGACCGATTGTGATACATTAAAAGACGAATACAGTTATCCATATAAAATTATTAAAAGGAAATATATGAATAGAATAGGATCGATCCTTTTTATGGTGAATTTACGGTCAACAATTAATGTGCATAATAGGTTGCCTGTAGCAACCTATAAATTGCCTATGAAAGATAAAATGTCTATATCACAGCTGAAAAAAAAAAATACAGATCAATCATCAGCGCCCTCTGTTCGGTTGGCCGCCAGGATGTTATTTAGGCGCACACTGATCTTAAGAACTTAACCACTATAGGGCCTTACATACAACGTGATATGTCTCCCACAGAAAACTTTTAAACAACTTATTAACAGTCAATAAATAACATTATATAGTCTGGTTATACATTCAATGAGTAGGTAGGACATAATCAGTTACAAGATTAGTGCGATTAATGTACGGAAGTAAGACAAATTCCTGCTGCTCTCGACATAAATCATCAAGTAAGGCTAGGTATAAATATGCGAGGCATTATTTGGTCATCGCAGTACGTTATGAAACAAAGCAAAGTAGATCTTCTCTCACGAGCCAGGAACGAAAGACGTAAAAGAGCGGATGTGCTTAAAAAGTGGCAATCCTACAAAAAAAATTCTTGTGACACGCTGTAGATTAATGACAAATCTTTTCCAGCCAGTAATAAACGCAGCTGCGACCAGTAGGACAACAACCCAACGGGTAGCAACTGTTTGAAAATGATGAAGATTCGTTGGGTATAGTTCTATACAATGAGGTGAGGTGATAAGAATCTTCGGATTCCTCCTAATGTGACGTCGGACCTTCTTTTTCCCAGCGTAGTGCTCAACAAGTCATTGGAAGCCTCCTCCAGAAATATTGAACCACGCTGCCTCTATAGCCGTTCGTAATTGCGAGGGTGTTACCGGTGCAGGATTTTTGCATGAACTGACCTCTAGATTATTTCCCATAAATGTTCGATTGGATTCTTATCGGATGATCTGGGTGCCCAAATCGTTCATTCTAATTGTCTGGAACGCTCTGACATGGTGCATTGTTATCCACAAAAGCTCCATCGTTGTTTGGGACCATGAGTCCGATGCAAATGCTCTCCAAATACTCTCTAAGTAGCCAAACATAAGAATTTCCAGTCAATGATCGGTCCAGTTTGGCCAAAGGACCAGGCCACTTCATGTAAACAAAGAGTACTCCATTATGGAGCCACCACCAGCTTTCACAGTGCCTTGTTAACAACTGTGGTTCATGGCTTCGTTTCGAATCCTGCCTCGGGCATGGATGTGTGTGATGTCCTTAGGTTAGTTAGGTTTGAGTAGTTCTAAGTTCTAGGGGACTGATGACCTCATCAGTTAAGTCCCGTAGTCCTCAGAGCCATTTGAACCATTTTGAACCATGTCTTCGTGGAGCTTGCGCTACGCTCGAATCCTATCATCAGCTCTTACCAACAAATCGGGACTCGTCTGACGAGGCTACGGCTTCACATCCGTCTAGGGTCCAACTGATATGATCACGAGACCAGGAGGGACGTTGCAGGGAATATCGTATTGTTAACAAACGCACACGCGACGGTCGTCTGCTGTCATTGAGCATTATCGCCAATTTCGCCCCACTGTCCTAACAGATACTTTAGTCGTACGTCCCACACTGATTTCTGTGGTTATTTCAAGCAGTGTTCCTTGTTACTAGCCTGAAATTTAGTATCCTCTGCACTCTCTTGATACTGTGGTTCTCGGAATATTAAATTTCCTAACGATTTTCAAAATGGAATGTCCCATGCGTCTACTCTAACTACCATTCCGCGTTCTACGTCTCTTAATTTCGCGGTAATCACGTCGGAAACCTTTCCACATGAACTACCTGAGAACAAATGACAGCTCCGCCATTGCTCTTTTACACCTTGTTTACACGATACTAAAAATGGTTCAAATGGCTCTGAGCACTATGGGACTTCACTGCTGAGGTCATCAGTCCCCTAGAACTTAGAACTACTGAAACCTAAGTAACCTAAGAACATCACACGCATCCGTGCCAGAGGCAGGATTCGAACCTGCGACCGTAGCGCCTAGAACCGCTCGGTCACACCGGCCGGCTACACGATACTACCGCCATCAGTATAAGTGCGTATTGCTATCCCACGACTTTCGTTACCTTAGTGTATTTGAAGGGTCTATATGTGATTTGGGAATTCATGCTTACGTAGAAGTAAAGATTAAGAACGAGAGGGCTATTTTATCAAAAGTGGTAGATTTATAAAGTGTTGGAGCTGTCTCCCAGTCACGAAGAAACTACCACGGTTTGAGTTTCCAACTGAAGACGGGACCCGTAAAGGGCACCGTAGTGGTTGCTACTCATTAGGGCTGCTCATTATGGTAGCCGAGGGGAAACGCAGTTAAGTGGAACCCTGGACAGCGCCGGCGGCACGCAACTCTGCCGGTTAGGGGCCGGGTGCCGAGTTTACGGGAGCGCGCAGTCGTCTCCGGTGCGCCCGGGCGCCACCCCTGCCTGCCGCCAGTAAATCAGCTGGGAAGAGCCGCGGGCGGCGCTCCACAGGGTGGGTCGGGGGCGGCGCGGCCGGCCCCGCAATTACAACAGCCGCAGTCAGTCCGCAATCTTCGTGTCAACGCGCCGCCGCGGAGCTGTCATTACGGGGGCCGACGCGGCGCGCGTGCGGCTATCGCTTTCCTAATTGGCGCCGCCGTCGTAATTAGAAGCGCCTAATAGATCTGTAGCCGGCTCCTAATCGGCTGCCGGCGCGATCGCGCGCTGCCCTCCGGCGGAGGACGGCCGCCGGCTGCCGGTGTTGGCCGCTGGTGAGTGCGGGTTCCCGCCTCGGCGTCGCCGCTCGGGGCGAGCAGAGGTACCTGCGCGGTCGGCGATTAGCGTGGTGCGAGAGCGATGGCTGGCTCAGCCCTGATACGCCCTTTAGTGTTCTGGTCTTTAAAACTTGCCTCCGTAGTCCAGGACACCTAAACTGTGGCCCAATCCTCTGGATTCAATTCCAATTCCTCTCTAGGTAGTGCCTAGAGTTGCGCTCTACCAAAACTATACTTCAGTAGTTTTGATACATTGCCTTGTCGTATCACGTATCACTACAGAGGCCTATAGCAGTCTCTCAGGGACCATGCGGAGCCAATGATGCTCGGCCACTGACGATACCTCCAGCGGCTTCGACAACGGAATCCCTGTGCGGCTGTGGCACAGGCTGCCAGGCGGTAATTAACACCACCCAGTCTCAGTCAGCCTTCGACAGTTTGTTCGTGCATTAGTAGTGGGAGTCTCGCACTGCACGATGCCCTTGTAAACAGGTGGACTTTATTGCTGTTTGTTCAACCGTAAAATTTCTTAGCAACGCTTCGAGTAAGCTGTAAGTAAAACTTCTGTGTTTACGTGTTCGCTGATCATTTCTGTTCCTTTCCCGCTTCACTACGACGACAGCTGCTACACCGCTCTGTAGCCCACCTCTCCTTGCTGTTACGTGTGAAGTAGTACACAACAAACATAAATTATGTAGTAAACGGTAGGATTATTAGTACACTACTGACCATTAAAATTGCTACACCACGAAGATGACGTGCTACAGACGCAAAATTTAACCGACAGGAAGAAGATGCTGTGATATGCGAATCATTAGCTTTTCAGAGCATTCACACGAGGTTGGCGCCGGTAGCAACACCTACAACGTGCTGACTTGAGGAAAGTTTCCAACCGATTTCTCATACACAAACAGCAGTTGACCGTCGTTCCCTGGTGAAAGATTGTTGTGATGCCTCGTGTAAGGAGGAGAAATGCGTACCATCACGTTTCCGACTTTCACAAAGGTCGGGTTGTAGCCTATCGCGATTGTGGTTTATCGTATCGCGACATTGCTGCTCGCGTTGGTCGATATCCAATGACTGTTAGCAGAATATGGAATCGGTGGGTTCAGGAGGGTAATACGGAACGCTGTGCTGGATCCCAACGGCCTCGTATCACTAGCAGTCGAGATGACAGGCATCTTATCCGCATGGCTGTAACGGATCGTGCAGCTACGTCTCGATCCCTAAGAGTCAACAGATGGAGACGTTTGCAAGACAACAGCCATCTGCACGAACATTTCGACGACGTTTTCAGCAGCATGGACTATCAGCACGGCGACCATGGCTGCGGTTACCCTTGACACTGCATCACGGACAGGAGCCCCTGTGATGGTGTACTCAACGACGAACCTGGGTGCACGAATGGCAGACCCTCATTTTTTCGGATGAATCCAGGTTCTGTTTACAGCATCATGATGGTCGCATCCGTGTTTGGCGACATCGCGGTGAACGCACATTGGAAGCGTGTATTCGTCATCGCCATACTGGCGTATCACCCGGCGTGATGGTATGAGGTGCCATTGGTTACACGTCTCGGTCACCTCTTGTTCGCACTGATGGCACTTTGAAAAGTGGACGTTGCATTTCAGATGTCTTACGACCGTGGCTCTACCCTTCATTCGATCCCTGCGAAACCCTACTTTTCAGCAAGATAATGCACGACCGCATGTTGCAGGTCCTGTACGGGCCTTTCTGGATACAGAAAACGTTCGACTGCTGCCCTGGCCAGAACATTATCCAGATCTCTCACCAATTCAAAACGTCTGATCAATGGTGGCCAAGTAACTGGCTCATCACAATACGCCAGTCACTACACTTGATGAACTGTGGTATCGTGTTGAAGCTGCATGGGCGGCTGTACCTGTACACGCCATCCAAGCTCTGACTCAATGCCCAGGCGTATCAAGGTCGTTATTGCGGCCAGAGGTGTTTGTTCTGGGTACTGATTTGTCAGGATCTATGCACCCAAATTGCGTGAAAATGTAACCACATGTAAGTTCTACTATAATCTATTTGTCCAATGAATACCCGTTCATCATCTGCATTTCTTCTTGGTTTAGCAATTTTAATGACTAGTAGTCTACTTTTAGCACTGGTAGGGAAAGAAATATAACTGAATGTTTAAGAGCGGACTGGGAGCCAAGGACTTCTCTTTGTTTTTTGGTTTTTGTTTTGCGGATAAATAGAACCACATATCTTTCATTATCAGTCCGTTTTGTATTTTAAATCCTTGGAGAATATAAATTGCATTTCATAAGTGGCAGAAATTAGTTGATAACGTCTGTCCTATATGTAACCGAAGCAATTACTTTTGTTACAAGCACAGTTGACATGCACAGGCATAATAAAATCTGTAGAATAACTGCTGTTATTTTGTACTCAATAGAACATTCATCATCATGATCAGAGGGAAAAGTTTCCTGCTGTCATTTATTTGTGCCAAAGTTGATTGCGAACAACAGAAACGTGTTTTATATAAAACTTCGAAGAGTTACTGATATATTTTTGTTCTGCACATTCTTATTAATTTTATCCCTTTTTTAGGCAATTGTGTTTTCTAGCGCTATATGAAAAATCTTCGCTTTCTTTATTGTCACTGCAATAGTACTCTCTTCCCACGTTACCAATCAACAGCTTTCGAATAAAATCTGAAACACGCATTGAGAAACTGCTATAATTACCGTTTTTTTAAGTAACAGACAGAAAAATAACTATGTTGTTGTTGTGGTCTTCAGTCCAGAGACTGGTTTGATGCAGCTCTCCATGCTACTCTATCCTGTGCAAGCTTCTTCATCTCCCAGTACCTACTGCAACCTACATCCTTATGAACCTGTTTAGTGTACTCATCCCTTGGTCTCCCTCTACGATTTTTGCCCTCCACGTTGCCCTCCAATACTAAATTGCTGATCCATTGATGCCTCAGAATATGCCCTACCAACCGATCCCTTCTTCTAGTCAAGTTATGCCACAAATTTCTCTTCTCTCCAATTCTTTTCAATACCTTCTCAATCGTTTCGTTATCTACCCCTCTAATCTTCAGCATTCTTCTGTAGCAAGACATTTCGAAAGCTTCTATTCTCTTCTTGTTTAAACTATTTATCGTCCACGTTTCACTTCCATACAAGGCTACACTCGATAAAAATGCTTTCAGAAACGACTTCCTAACACTTAAATCGATACTCGATGTTAACAAACTTTCTTCTACAGAAACGCTTTCCTTGCCATTGCCAGTCTCCATTTTATATCTTCTCTACTTCGACCATCCTGTTATCTGGCCCCCCAAATAGCAAATCTCATTTACTACTTTAAGCGTCTCATTTCTTAATCTAATTCCGCACCATCACCCGATTTACTTCGACTACATTCATCATCCTCGTTTTGCTTTTGTTGATGTTCATCTTATATCTTCCTTTCGAGACACTGTCCATTCCGTTCAGGTACTCTTCCAGGTTTGCTGTCTCTGACAGAATTACGTCATCGGTGAACCTCAAAGTTTTTATTTCTTCTCCATGGATTTTAATTCCTTCTCCGAATTTTTCTTTTGTTTCCTTTACTGCTTGCTCAATATACAGATTGAATAACATCGGGGATAGGCTACAACCCTGTCTCACTCCCTTCCCAACCACTGCTTCCCTTTCATGCCCCTCGACTCGTATAACTGCCATCTGGTTTCTGTACAAATTGTAAATAGCCTTTCGCTCCCTGTATTTTACCCCTGCCACCTTCAGAATTCGAAAGAGAATATTCCAGTCAACATTGTCAAAAGAGTTCTATGTCTACAAACGCTAGAAACCTAGGTTTGCCTTTCCTTAATCTATTTTCTAAGATATGTCGTAGGGTCAGTATTGCCTCACGTGTTCCAACACTTTTACGGAATCCAAACCGTCCCCGAGGTGGGCGTCTACCAGTTGTTCCATTCTTCTGTAAGGAATTCGTGTAATTATTTTGTAGCTGTGACTTATTAAAGTGATAGTTCGGTATTTTTCACATCTCTCAGCACCCGCTTTCTTTGAGTTGGAATTATTATATCCTTCTTGAAGTTTGAGGGTATTTCACCTGTCTCATACAGCTTGCTCACTAGATGGTAGAGTTTTATTAGGCCTGGCTCTCCCAAGGCTGTCAGTAGTTCTAATGTAATGTTGTCTACTTCCGGGGCCTTGTTTCGACTGAGGTCTTTCAGTGCTCTGTCAAACTCTTCACGCAGTATCATATCTCCTCTTTCATTTTCATCTACATTCTCTTCCATTTCTATAATATTGTCCTATAGAACATCGCCCTTTTGTGTTTCCATCTGAGAATAATGCTGCGTTGGTTATGGGGCTCTCTATACAGTGATAAGCCAAAACATTATCACCGCTGCCCACCGCGACATTGGTTGCTGCCTGGTGGCACTGCGAACGCGTGACACGTTAACAAAAGTATGAAAGCGGGGCAGACACGGACGAGAGATCACCCTAACGAAGATATTGGCTGGAAATGGAGAAATCCATTGAGATTAGCGTCTTTGACAAAAGACCGAATATAATTACGCAGAGCCTGAGAGCAAACATCTCGTAAAAGGTGAAGTTGCTCGAGTGTTCACGTGCTACTGTCCTGAGCATCTTCGGAAAAGAGGGGGCCGTACCACTAGTCGTTAAATAGTTGGGCATCCACGACTCTTCGTAGAACGTGAGTTTGGATGCTTGTCTGCTCTGTAAAGTAGGATAGATGGTAGTCAGTGGCTTCTCTCCCGAGAGAGGACAATGCTGGTGCCTGTAGAAGTGTCCCGGAGCACAAGATTCATCGTAACTTGATGGACATGGAGTTCAGCAGCAGACCACCAATAGATGTTCAATTGCTGACCCAGCGACATCGTCAGTTGCCGCTTCAGTGGGCGTGGGTTCATCGAGATTCGACTGTCGATCAATGGAAACGTGTCGGCTATTTAGTAGAATCACATTTTTACTACACTATATCGATAGGGTGTCTTCACAAGCGCCGCCATCGAGTTGAACGGCGGCTCGAAACGTGCAGCGCTCTACGGACGCAGGTTTGTGGAAGCAGTATTATGCTACGGGAGACATTCTCCAGCGCTTGCATCGGACTTGTGGTAGTAATCGAAGACATGCTGAAAACTACTTGCATCTCTTCATGGTTGATGTCTTCCCCGACGCCGATGTAGTATTTCAGCAGTATAGTAATTTGTCCGTGACTCGGTGCCAGAACCGTGCTACAGTGGTTTGAGGAGCAATATTGTGAATTCACGTTGATGCCTCGGCGACCAAATCCGCCTGCTGTAAATCCTATGGATTTAGTGGCACGTACTTTCACAAACCTACCAACAAACTGTCGGATCCTGATGTGGAGAATCAGTTATGTGTGTGTCTGAATTCCTTAGGGACCAAATTGCTTAGGATATCGGTCCCTAGACTTGCACACTACATAAACCAATTTATGCTAAGAACGACACACACACCCATGCCCGAGGGAGGATTCGAAACTCCGGTGGGAGGGGCCGCGCAATCCGTGACAACGCGCTTCAAACAGCGCGGCCACCCCACACAGTAGTTAGTTACGTATTTCGTTGCAAAGACGGACAAACACGCTATTAAGCAGGCAGTCATAATGTTTTGGCTCATCGGGCTATATCCTTACTCAGTTCCTAGACAGTTCAGCGCTTCCGGTTTCGAGAGGAATCTAGTGAGACACTCATCGCATACATAAGCAAAGCAGTCGATATGAGGTAAAGCCGAATAGGTAGGCAACACGCCTAACATATATGTAAGGGGGTGGGGGTACGATGTTAACTCATCAGGGGTACTAGGAAAACAAACGCTACACGAGCATACCTATCACGGTCCTCGATAGTGTACGGTACTTTTACAAAAATGGTTCAAATGGCTCTGAGCACTATGGGACTTAACTTCTGAGGTCATCAGTCCCCTAGACGTTAGAACTACTTAAACCTAACTAACCTAAGGACATCACAAACATCCATGCCCGAGGCAGGATTCGAACCTGCGACCGTGGAGGTCTCACGGTTCCAGACTGCAGCGCCTAGAACCGCTCGGCCAACCCGGCCGGCGTACTTTTACAACTCCAGCAGTGCCTCGTGAAGTGAGGGCAGGTGACAGAGTTTTTCTCCAATCGGCCAGAGGGATGAGGACGTTAAGAACGGCAGTCCCAGAGGTGTTACACGAGAAGAGTAGGCCGTATAGCTGCGCTGGGTGTCACCCTCTGCTGCTCTTACCGTTGTATAACCTCACCACACAGAACAAATTTGGCTACACACTGCACGCGATTCCAGACTCCATCGACAAAACTGGGAAGCCAGTTGAGGAATGTTTTCTGAGTACTTTGATTTAAGCGACTTGTGGTCTTCGGCGGCTTGTTACCGAATAACAACCTCCTGATATGAATGCCTTACACGGCCTTTTGTGTGAAAATACGTTCACAAAAGTGGACGGGCCCGTAATGCACAATCATCAGAACGTACGACACAAAACAGGCAATAATGCAATAACTCTCAGAGAGGCGCTAGGGTACTGCGATATGGTTTCTGTTGCTGGGGGGCACACAGTGCGTAACCGTTCACACTTGTGTTGTGTGCAGATATTTCGTATGCAATAAGGGCACCACCGGCCGGGGTAGCTGAGCGGTTCTAGGCGCTACAGTCTGGACCCGCGGGACCGCTACGGTCGCAGGTTCGAATCCTGCCTCGGGCATGGATGTTTGTGATGTCCTTAGGTTAGTTAGGTTTAAGTAGTTCTAACTTCTAGGGGACTGATGACCTCAGAAATTAAGTCCGATAGTGCTCAGAGCCATTTGAACCAATAAGGGCACTGGAGTCGCTCCTATACGAAGAGAATAAAAGCGAAGCGCCGCGTAGCCGCGGGCGCACTAGTAGACCCGGACTAGAAGAGAGCACTAGAATAGTCATGACTTGTGATCCATATCAACCTGAGCGATTAATGTGTATGGACATTGTATATAGCGAAGGACATTGACTATGTGCATGTCGCCAACTGCTTGCGACAACTCGTTATAAATACAAAGTTAAGTATTGTAAATCTAACTACCGTAATAAACTCCATTAATATGATTTGCTTGTATGTTATCTAGCTATCCCAGAAAACAGCTTTAATCATTGACACCCTATAAGAGACGAGTGGGGAGGATCCCACAATTAGCTGTGTGTAATTTGTAATTATTGCTGAACAACAAGTTAATTTCTTACAAATATCCCTGCAGTCACTTGCAGAGTCCTTTGGAACAATATACACTCCTGGAAATTGAAATAAGAACACCGTGAATTCATTGTCCCAGGAAGGGGAAACTTTATTGACACATTCCTGGGGTCAGATACATCACATGATCACACTGACAGAACCACAGGCACATAGACACAGGCAACAGAGCATGCACAATGTTGGCACTAGTACAGTGTATATCCACCTTTCGCAGCAATGCAGGCTGCTATTCTCCCATGGAGACGATCGTAGAGATGCTGGATGTAGTCCTGTGGAACGGCTTGCCATGCCATTTCCACCTGGCGCCTCAGTTGGACCAGCGTTCGTGCTGGACGTGCAGACCGCGTGAGACGACGCTTCATCCAGTCCCAAACATGCTCAATGGGGGACAGATCCGGAGATCTTGCTGGCCAGAGTAGTTGACTTATACCTTCTAGAGCACGTTGGGTGGCACGGGATACATGCGGACGTGCACTGTCCTGTTGGAACAGCAAGTTCCCTTGCCGGTCTAGGAATGGTAGAACGATGGGTTCGATGACGGTTTGGATGTACCATGCACTATTCAGTGTCCCCTCGACGATCACCAGTGGTGTACGGCCAGTGTAGGAGATCGCTCCCCACACCATGATGCCGGGTGTTGGCCCTGTGTGCATCGGTCGTATGCAGTCCTGATTGTGGCGCTCACCTGCACGGCGCCAAACACGCATACGACCATCATTGGCACCAAGGCAGAAGCGACTCTCATCGCTGAAGACGACACGTCTCCATTCGTCCCTCCATTCACGCCTGTCGCGACACCACTGGAGGCGGGCTGCACGATTTTGGGGCGTGAGCGGAAGACGGCCTAACGGTGTGCGGGACCGTAGCCCAGCTTCATGGAGACGGTTGCGAATGGTCCTCGCCGACACCCCAGAAGCAACAGTGTCCCTAATTTGCTGGGAAGTGGCGGTGCGGTCCCCTACGGCACTGCGTAGGATCCTACGGTCTTGGCGTGCATCCGTGCGTCGCTGCGGTCCGGTCCCAGGTCGACGGGCACGTGCACCTTCCACCGACCACTGGCGACAACATCGATGTACTGTGGAGACCTCACGCCCCACGTGTTGAGCAATTCGGCGGTACGTCCACCCGGCCTCCCGCATGCCCACTATACACCCTCGCTCAAAGTCCGTCAACTGCACATACGGTTCACGTCCACGCTGTCGCGGCATGCTACCAGTGTTAAAGACTGCGATGGAGCTCCGTATGCCACGGCAAACTGGCTGACACTGACGGCGGCGGTGCACAAATGCTGCGCAGCTAGCGCCATTTGACGGCCAACACCGCGGTTCCTGGTGTGTCCGTTGTGCCGTGCGTGTGATCATTGCTTGTACAGCCCTCTCGCAGTGTCCGGAGCAAGTATGGTGGGTCTGACACACCGGTGTCAATGTTTTTTTTTTTCCATTTCCAGGAGTGTATTTTAATCTGGTTTATGAGTTTTAATATTTCGGATCGCTGTATCAGGATTGTGGACTCACTGTTTGGAAGGAAAAATGCCAGTAGATTATGATGTCGGATCGTTTTACTATTACGCACACGCAAAGCCGAACTTCTGGGTTATTTTTTTTACAAAGACCTATGTTATACTTTTACCACTTTGTATGTGAAAGTCAGTATAATAGATTTCCACCGTCAATGCTTTCAAACAGTGACGATATAAAATAGCTACGAGGGCCTGATACATCAGAAGGACATCAAAATCGCGATGTCAGAAGTAAGATACCAAAGCTGACGACAGTTATCCAAATACACTCCTGGAAATGGAAAAAAGAACACATTGACACCGGTGTGTCAGACCCACCATACTTGCTCCGGACACTGCGAGAGGGCTGTAAAGGCAATGATCACACGCACGGCACAGCGGACACACCAGGAACCGCGGTGTTGGCCGTCGAATGGCGCTAGCTGCGCAGCATTTGTGCACCGCCGCCGTCAGTGTCAGCCAGTTTGCCGTGGCATACGGAGCTCCATCGCAGTCTTTAACACTGGTAGCATGCCGCGACAGCGTGGACGTGAACCGTATGTGCAGTTGACGGACTTTGAGCGAGGGCGTATAGTGGGCATGCGGGAGGCCGGGTGGACGTACCGCCGAATTGCTCAGCACGTGGGGCGTGAGGTCTCCACAGTACATCGATGTTGTCGCCAGTGGTCGGTGGAAGGTGCACGTGCCCGTCGACCTGGGACCGGACCGCAGCGACGCACGGATGCACGCCAAGACCGTAGGATCCTACGCAGTGCCGTAGGGGACCGCACCGCCACTTCGCAGCAAATTAGGGACACTGTTGCTCCTGGGGTATCGGCGAGGACCATTCGCAACCGTCTCCATGAAGCTGGGCTACGGTCCCGCACACCGTTAGGCCGTCTTCCGCTCACGCCCCAACATCGTGCAGCCCGCCTCCGGTGGTGTCGCGACAGGCGTGAATGGAGGGACGAATGGAGACGTGTCGTCTTCAGCGATGAGAGTCGCTTCTGCCTTGGTGCCAATGATGGTCGTATGCGTGTTTGGCGCCGTGCAGGTGAGCGCCACAATCAGGACTGCATACGACCGAGGCACACAGGGCCAACACCCGGCATCATGGTGTCGGGAACGATCTCCTACACTGGCCGTACACCACTGGTGATCGTCGAGGGGACACTGAATAGTGCACGGTACATCCAAACCGTCATAGAACCCATCGTTCTACCATTCCTAGACCGGCAAGGGAACTTGCTGTTCCAACAGGACAATGCACGTCCGCATGTATCCCGTGCCACCCAACGTGCTCTAGAAGGTGTAAGTCAACTACCCTGGCCAGCAAGATCTCCGGATCTGTCCCCCATTGAGTATGTTTGGGACTGGATGAAGCGTCGTCTCACGCGGTCTGCACGTCCAGCACGAACGCTGGTCCAACTGAGGCGCCAGGTGGAAATGGCATGGCAAGCCGTTCCACAGGACTACATCCAGCATCTCTACGATCGCCTCCATGGGAGAATAGCAGCCTGCATTGCTGCGAAAGGTGGATATACACTGTACTAGTGCCGACATTGTGCATGCTCTGTTGCCTGTGTCTATGTGCCTGTGGTTCTGTCAGTGCGATCATGTGATGTATCTGACCCCAGGAATGTGTCAATAAAGTTTCCCCTTCCTGGGACAATGAATTCACGGTGTTCTTATTTCAATTTCCAGGAGTGTAATTTAAATTTGTCCATGTTATATGGAAGTTGTTTGAGGTATGCGTCTGTCCTATAAGTTTATGTGGAACAATTTATACTGCTGCAGTCTCTTTTTACTAATATTTTATTAGCACATAATAAAATATTAGTAAAAAGTGACTGCAGCAGTATAAATTATTCCACATAACCAAATAATGCTAAATTTTGTGATGTGCATTAAACTAATAACAGCATCCTGCCATATGTGACGTATTTTTTCTGAGATAAACCTCACTTAAACTACATTGCATACATTTTGGCAACATCTGAACACTTTTTCCAAATTTTATTCAGCTAGTGAGAAAGGATAGGTTACAGTCTAATGATAAATGGGGGAAAAACATGAAGAGAAATATAATTATTCTGTAACAAGCCACCGGAGACCACAGTGTCTCTTGCAGCAAAACACCCAGAAAAAAATGGCCCAGAACATCCTCCGCAATTCTGTTGGAGTCTGCGTTAACCCTCCATAAACACATCCATTTATAGTTTCCTACACACAACAGATACACGTAAGAGAGAAATAGATAAATTCAGAATGTCGGGCGGTAAAGGGCTGTAGTGTGCAGAGACAAAAAAAAAACCTTTTCGGTTAGGTGGCAAACAATCCAGAGGGGTCTGCTAGCAAATGTTTCTGTACCCCTGTTTGTTTTCTTTCTGCTTATAAAATCTAATGGGCCCTGACACAGCTTGGCGGTGCCGTATCTACTTGTATGGTGGTGCTTGATTCGGAGGAACAATAATCTTCTAATCTCAGTGATTGAAGAAAGTTTATCAGCAGAAATTGGCCATCCAGGTGTAGAATAGGTTGTAGCACACATTCTCTGATGTTCAGGTCACCTACTTGAACCTAGTAGAGAAAGACACTGTCACCACTATTTTACCAGATAGTACGTTAGACATGCTAGCGAGTAGTCTCCGATCACCCAGCTACATGGACAGAACTACGTAGTTGGTTTGGAACCGAGTGGAAGGTCTGAACCAAGTAATTAGCCGACTCTGTGACGGCCTTGGCTGCACAATGCTAGACCTGTATTATCAGTTGTGAACTTTTAGTACTCCCGTTGATAGGTCTGGGGTGCACTACACAAAGAAAGCAGCTACTCTGGTATGAGAATACTTGTGAAGTGCACATGTGCCAGTTGATGCACAGCAAGTGAAGTCAGACCGCGTTCAGAGTAAAGACACTTCGGCTGTAGAAACTATCAGTAAATTGTTGAAACATTCCTAACAAAGTTCACGAATTTTCTGATCTCCAGGAGATGTTTAGTGAATAATGGAAGGTGTATCAGAAAGTTTAGAGAACATGGGAGGGGGACTGCTCATAGCAATTGACAAAAATACTGTCTCTGTTGAGGTCGAAGAGTGCGACAGTGGAGTTATCTGGTGGCTTGTAACAGGTCCATATGAAACCAAGTTAATTGCTGAATGTTTTTACCAGCCACACGATTCTACTTTGACACTTCTAGAGTCATTCAAGAAATGTCTGTGGTCTGTTGTCCGTAAATACCCAGATCATGCAGTACTAGTTGGAGGCAACTTTAACCTACCGAGTGAAGGCTGGGATCTCTATGGATTCATTGCTGGGGGTATAGACACACAGTCATGCGAAGTACTTTTGAACACGTTTTCTGAAAACTGTCTTGAGCATCTAGTCCGACAGCTTACGCGGAATGACAATTTCTTAGACCGTGTTGACACAAACAGGCCAGACCTTATCGACAACGTCAGTACAGAAAGAGTGATTAGCGATCTTTGTGTCATTACAGCAACTAAGGCTTCGAAAGGTAATAAGTCAGTTAAGAGGGCTAGGAGAGTGTTTCTGTTCGAAAGAGCAGATAAGTTGTTGTTTTCATCTCACATAGACAGTAAATTGACACCACTCAGTTCCAGTAAGGTGGACGTAAAGGAGTTATGGGCAAAGTTTAAGCAGAGTGTATATCGTGTTCTGGAGTACTATGTGCCTAGTAAGTGGTTTAAGAACGGAAAGGCCCACCATGATTCAATAACGAGATTCGGAAAATGCTGTGGAAGCAGAAGTTGTCGCACACTCGGTCCAAAAGAGAAAGCGCAAATGAAAACAAGAAAAGGTTAGTAGAGAGTCGTGTGTCTTTGAAAAGATCTGTGCTTGAAGTGTACAACTAGTACCACCGTCAGAGTTAGGAAGAGTTCTGGGAGAGAACCCGAGAAAATAGTGGTCCTTTATGAAATCACTGAGTGGGTCTAAGGCTTCGATTCAGTCACTTGTTGACCAGTCTGGTGTGGCAGTTGAAGACAGGAAAACGAAAGCCGAAGTTTTAAATTTCGCATTCAAGAAATGTTCACGCATGAGAATCGTACAAAAGTGCCGTCGATTCACCATTCAACAGAGTCCTGTATGGACGACTCTGTAATAAATATCCCTGATTTAGAGAAACAACCGGAAAAGTTGAAAACAAATAAATCACCAGGTCCTCAATGGAATCCCAATTCGGTTTTTCAATGAGTACTCTACGGCAGTGGCCCTTCACCAATCTTGTATTTATCGCGAAGTTGTCGGCGAGCACAAAGTCCCAAGCGACTGGACAAAAGCGCAAGTGATTCCTGTGTAAAAGAAGGGGAAAAAATGGCCCCACAGAATTATAAAACAATATCTCTAACATCAGTTTGCTACAGAATCCTTGAACATATTCGTTGTTCGAATATAACAAATTTTTTTGGGACCTTGAAGCTAATGTCCACGAATCACCTTGGTTTTGGAAAGCGTCGCCCGTGCGAAACTCAGCTTGCCCTTTTTTAACATGATATGTGGCGAACTATGGATGAAGGGCAACCGGTAGATTTCAAATTTCTAGATTTCCCGAGAGCGTTTGGCACTGCGCCTCTTTGCAGGCTGTTAAAGACAAAACGAGCATAAGGAATAGATTCACAGGTATATCAATGGATCAAAGACTTCTTAAGTTATGGAGCTCAGCATGTTGTCCTCGACGACGAGTTTTCATCAGAGACAAGGATATCGTCAGAAGTGACCCAGGGAAGTGTGATAGGACCGCTATTATTCTCCGTATACGTAAATTATGTGGTGGACAAGGTGGATAGCAATCTCCTCTAGTTTGCTGATCTCGCAGTGGTGTACTGTAAGGTGTCGAATTCGAGTGACTGTAGGAAGATACAATACGACTTGAACAAAATTTCTAGTTGGTGTCATGAATGGCAGCTAGCTCTAAATGTGGAAAAATGTAAGTTAATGCGAATGTGCAGGAAAACAAACCCGTACTGTTCGGATACAGCATTAGTAACGTCCTGCTTGACACAGTCACGTCGTTTCAATATGACGTTGCAAAGCGATATGAAACGGAACGGGCTTGTGAGGATTGCGCTAGGGAAGGCGAATGATCGACTTCGGTGTATTGGGAGAATGCTAGGAAACTGTGGTTCATCTGTAAAGGAGACCGCATATAGGACGCTGGTGCCACCTATCCTTGAGTATTGCTCCAGTGTATGGGACCCGTACCAGGTCAGGTTGAAGGAAGACATCGAAGCAACTCAGAGGCGGGTTGGTAGATATGTTAATGGTAGGTTCGAAGAGCACGCAATGTTTTGGAGACGCTTTAGGAACTCAAATGCGAATCAAAATGGTTCAAATGGCTCTGAGCACTATGGGACTTAACTTCTGAGGACATCAGTCCCCTAGAACTTAGAACTACTTAAACCTAACCAATCTAAGAACAACACACACATCCATGTCCGAGGCATGATTCGAACCTGCGACGTAGCGGTCTCGCGGTTCCAGACTGCTGCGCCTAGAACCGCTCGACCACTCCGGCCGGCCAAATGCGAATCCCTAAGGGAAGGCGACATTCTTTCGAGGAACACTACTGGGAAAATTTTGAGAACCGATATTTGAAGCTGACTGTAGAGCGATTCTGCTGCCTCCACCATACATTGCGCGTAAGGACGACGAAGAAAAGATACAATAATTTATATCTAATACGGACGCATATAGGCAGTTGTTTTTTCCCCGTTCTATTTGCGAGTGGAACATGAAAGGAAGTGACTAATAGTGGTACAGGGTACCCTCCGCCACACGCGGTACGGTGTGTGCTGTCTTTTTTTTAAATTTATATTTTGGTTAAGTTATTATTCTCTTGTGAAGATTCAGAAATCTGCCGTGAATTTTTCACCACTTCTTGGCGGGAAGAGCAAAGGCTTTTCAAAAACTTAAGTACTGTATGTGATAGTTTATATGTCACCTGAAATCGTTTGCAGAAGGCGTAGCGTTCTCAAGATTAAATACAGAGTTCGCATTGCCACTTAATTTATTTGTGTCGTGATCATGTTCGATCAGGACCGGATATGAGACATAGCAACTACGAACAGAAAAACCTAAGGGACCAGACAGATCTGGAAATTTTCTTTGCTATACTATACCACACATGAAAAGAAATTGGATTTAAATCACAAGAAGGTAAATAGCAATGCACCTTCTTCCTTAACTACGACGTTTGCCGACATGCAGTCGGTCCCTGGTAGCTGTATGAAAACTATAAAAACACCGTTATTTCTGTTGCCATTAATAGGAGATGGGTAGCATAGAAATACTTTAAGTAATAAGCAGGCACTCCAGCATTTGAGAGCACAATAACCAATTTAATTACCTTAGTCAGTATTGCTAACAATAGGCGACGTACAATTCAATTGTATATCTTGGTGGCTGTTTCTTTAAATAAAGTCCTTTAACATTTTTGACATTTCATCTTAGCTGCACACATAACTTCTTACATAGCACGGCACAATAGTAATATTTTACAATAACTAATTAGTGATTGCGGACCACGCCTTATACGCGTTCGCCGTCTTTAAAAAATATATCAGGACTGTGGTAACACAAGAGGATTACAATTCTTCAGCTGTCAAAAAACAAGAAACAGAAAATATCGCTATGGATACAATTTATGAACAATTCGTATTCTGCGCTGTGGCGCGTAAGATATTCTTTGAAATATCAGGTGGTCGCTGTTCATTGACGATCTAAGAAATTTTTACACAAATTGTGTGGCTTTTATGAGCCTGCGTGGTTAGATTCTCGAATGTAAGTTTATTTAAGCTATCGAAACAAATACTAATATTACAGGTGGATTGCGGAGTACCGATGTAGATATAGCTGTAGATACAGTACTGGTGGGATAAACACACGTCACAACCGTTTTATCAACTATCTCACAAAATTTGGTAGCTGTAGCTCCTGGTCGCCACAGCAGAGCCTGGTGATGAAAGAAAATTGTCTCTTCAGCATTTCAACATAAAGCAGTACTCGCATCCAGCCCTTTGGGGGGGGGGGGGGGAAGTAGTTATCACCAGTACTTGGCCGACAAGCACTGTATTGTGAGGGAGGTTGCTAACAGTTTCCTATCAGCACACCACACATCCAGTGGTTCAAATGGTTCAAATAGCTCTGAGCACTATGGGACTTAACTACTGTGGTCATCAGTCCCCTAGAACTTAGAACTACTTAAACCTAACTAACCTAAGGACATCACACACATCCATGCCCGAGGCAGGATTCGAACCTGCGACCGTAGCAGTCGCGCGGTTCCGGACTGCGCGCCTAGAACCGCTAGACCACTGCGGTCGGCACACATCCAGTGCTACGAGGTATAGACATAGAGTTTTAATTATCATCTCGAGAATATGAACTTACCGTAAGTGATTAACTTTTAGCTTCTTTATATTTTCGTGTCCACCTGCCACCCTGATGAACGTGAATGTCACGGCTGATACGCTGCTGCAGACAAAGCGACATCGCGATCCGCAGACAGCCGCTCAGAAAGCGCGCCCGTCGTAATCAAGCCGTGTCACAGGTTCGCTGGTCAGCAGCGGCATTTGTCGGCGGACACCGCAAGCTGTCAGTCTGCGTCCAGCCACGGCTCACTGGCGAGTCGCGACCCCGACCGCCGCTGACGCGTTGGCGGCAGTTAGGCCTTTGTTTACCAGCGGTAACTGCGCGAAACCGCTTAGCTGACCACCGGCGTGACAGGCCCACTTTCAGTCGGTGCTAAATAGCACGTATCACTAACAACTGATTACTTTAAAAATGACTTCATGGGCCCAATATATGAAATGATATCTCCTGAACTATGTGTCATACAAAGATACTTCAGCCGCGCGCTCTGAGGCGTCTTGTCACGGTCAGCACGGCTCGCCCCGTCGGAGGTTCGAGTCCTCCCTTGGGCATGGGTGTGTGTGTTGTCCTTAGCGTAAGTCACTTAAGTGCTTAAGCTTAGGGACCGATTACCTCCGCAGTTTGGTCCCATAAGACCTTATCCCAAATTTCCAACGATACTTGGCGTCAGTACTATAGGTGATTACTGTCTCCAAATCGTGATACGAAAGGTATTTGACAAAGAGTAAAGAAACAGTAAATTAAACTTCATGCCTGATGCAGACGTTTAAGTACACGAACCGCCACAATGCAATAATCCATCATTTTTTACGTTCGTTATTTTTCGTGGGCGACTACGACACGTCTGAAATTACGTGTTTGCACTGGTCAAAACAAGTAGGGGTTCAGTTGAGATATCTAGGTTCTGAAGTATTGTCATCGGCAGAATGAAGTGAAATGGTTCGACGTTTTTCTGTCGGTTCTACGGAGTGGAGACAACTGTAAGATGGCAAGAACTATGCTCCTTACATGAAGTCATTAAAGATCACCTAACTCACGTTGAGCAAACAGTAGGGCTGAACAAAATGACTGACAAGGCACAATGCATCTTGCAGAGGGCATAGTATGCACGTATTGGAATAATTAATGTCGGGTGATGGTTTTAAAGTAATTCACATGATATGAAAACTTTGTGGAAACGAGACGATTTACTGGACGCTAGTTTACCCCAGGGAAGTATTTAGAGTTTACCGTGGCCGGTTTTGGGAACGACGAAGGGAAGCGACAATAGGCAGCTTAGGGCGGCTCAAGCTCTGAGAAAGTGGTAACGCGGCACGGCCTCCAACCGCCTTAAGATGAGTGACAGCATGGGTGGTTGACCCCGACCCCATGCTGGTGTACCGGGAAGCAGACGGAGAACTTGTACGCCTGTTGATAAATGTCCATCGTCCCGTTTTCAGGGAAACATGCGAGAAAGCTGCACAAAGCTACGGTGGAGCAGTCAACAGAGGTCAAAATATGCGTGTTCATGAGTATAGCAACTTCACGCTGAATTCACGGTCCGCAGAGTCTGAAGTAAATCAGGTGAAGAGCGACAGAATGAAATACACCGGCCTCCTATGGGAACGTAGGACAAAGGAATTTGAAGTACTCTCCTGGGAGTCAGAATTGCGGAAAAATTGGTGTTTGTGCAGATGCTAACCTTGATGAGTGGCCTGGGAGGAGCTAAATAGAAGAAGTTGAGATAAAGGGAAATTTTGTGGGAATTTGTTCACTTCCCAGAGCAGGCATTGGTCGGCACTGGGAAGCGACGCATAATTAACGTGACTTGTGCTGCAATTGGCGTAAGTTATTTTGCTGGAGGGGAAACCGGGGCGAACAGCGGACTGGGAGAAGTCCCCGTAGAGGTCTTCCGTTCCCAGCTTGCCTAGAGTGCGGAAGTAGCTTTCTTTACTCAGCTTGCCTGCGAAAGAGTGAGCATCTCTGCAGTTTAGGACTTAGCAAACGGAACGATTGAGCTTGGAGATGGAAGTTTTGGTTCAGCTATGTACTGAGCAAGATAGCTAGGAGTGAACAGACGAACACAGCCTTGCAGCACCACGAGGTGGGCCGACGTCTGCACAACGACGCCGCTCCGCCACGCTGAATTCGGTGATATTGCGCCCGCTCCGGCCACTGATTAATTTGCTGGATCACGTCGGCAAAGTTTCCACGAGGGTTTCATGGGCCGTGTATTGTAGAATTCTTCTCGCACTTTGCATTACGTCTGGGTCAGTCGATAGGAATTACTTTTGATTTATCGCGTTTTACTCCACGCAAACGCAATCTATTACCACTGCCTTTTAGGAGAGTCATGTAATGTGACGATTGAAGGTCGTGAGTTAAAATCAATCTGTGCTAATCGTCTGCATCTGTTTTCAATCAAGTAGTTGAAATCGCAAGTCACTTTCTTAATTAATTTTATGTTCAACATTTGCATCTGGTGTTCAATAGCTGAATATAACATCAATGTGCACCCCTTTTTAATTAAAAGGGATCAATTCTGAATCAATTAATGTCAACACTGCCACTGCAGTTCAATCAGAAGTCACAGGGCCTTTTTACTTTCTTTGTGTTATCCGACATTGATGCAGTTTTGCACTCTCTGTTGATCTGTTAGTCAGTTACCTGGGGTGAACACACACCAAAACCAGATAGGTGATGGGTGGGGTGTTACACAACATTACGGTAAAGTTGTGGCAAGGTCTTATGGGAGCAAACTTCTGAGGTCACCGGTCCCTAAGCTTATACGCTATTTGATCTAACTTAAACTAACTTACGCTGATCTTCGTACATCCATAGCTGAAATGGAGGACAGTGGGACGTCAGCTGGTATAAATATATATTAAAAATGCAGAAATTCCTCGACCTGTATTTAAGGTGTCGATTTTATTTTGGTAACTAGTTTCAACGTTGCAACAATGTCATCTTTAGGCCCATACACTTTTTGACGTCAACTGCGCGCGGCTGATACTAGAAGTCAGTGGTGGGATACACTGACTTCTAGTATCAGCCGCACGCAGTTCAGGTGATAAAATGTTATTGATTATGAAATACAAGTTCTTGAAGTTTATTCAGAAAGGGAAATGCTAATTAGTAATTGCAGGCCATAATTAATCTGTTTAATATAAAGGTGTTTTGAATTTTGTGTGCATGAAAACGTGTGACTTTACGTGCGGCTTTTACTCTGAGACGAGTTATCACTTAGAGTGCTAAAAGTGCGCGTGTACGGTTCGCTGAACTGCACGGTGAATTTTATTTTTTGTGATTTTGACTCGAATGGAGACAAATCCAGTTTCATTTAGACTTTACGTGAGACAGACACACCACGTTATTACAAAAGAGTCGTTTAGCTCATTAGGGAAAACTGAAACCTATGCGCTCGATTTGAAGTACCTGCGTTACACGCCAGTCCGTGATCGAGCTGTCCAGTGAATCGCGTACAATAGTTGCAAACGCGCTTGGACTTAATGCACGACGTTTGAAATTAATTTTGAGACAAGTGCTGATTTTACCAAAAATGAACCGAAAGTATATTCAAAATATCGAGGTTCTGTTTTAATTGAGAGACATATCACCTTGTTGTTCACGTTGCTTAGCAACACTGTAATGCAGATTAATTAATTAATTAGAACGATTTGCGACGTAATAAGTCCCATTGCACATACAAACTGTTACACGAAATTTGCTGACCACATAAGAGTATGAGAGTGATTTTATTCCCAGAATAGACAGTAAAACGGTGGTTTCCAACGTTAAATTACTAACTGTTGTGTAACTTCACTGATTGTCCCACGCCACTACTGGACGTGACGTATCGTGTCTCTTCACAAGAGATCTCAAGAACCCGGGATAGACAAGAAACAAGAAAAATATTAAAGAAGAGTCATCGGTATGCTAGGCATTTATGTATAATCAAGATTTACTAGCCCTGTAGTACAGTGTATTTTAAAATCTCGTGTGTGACAGGCACCTCTATTCATATAAGGTATCCGGTAACAAAGAAAACGTAGAAGTGCGAGTTGGATTCGCACTCTGGGGGTTTCGTACAAATCTAATTATTTACACAAATGGTAATAATAACAATAATAATAATAATAATAATAATAATAATAATAATAATAATAATGTCGTGTGGCTCAGTAGCGAAATGCAAGTCTTTCAGCTGGACGTCGCCTCGGCGACTTGAGTGTCTGAAACCTCCCGCAGTTACCCAACTGGGGAAAACGGACCTACAGAGTAACGTGGAAGCTGAGCTACATATGTTTCTGGTGACTCTTCACATCGTTGAGAGGTAAGGGCTAGATTATAACGAAGACTGGAAAGTTCATGGTCCGAGCGAGATTCCATTCCGCGACCCCTCTGTTTCCAGGCACGCGCTTTACAGGTAGACCACCAGACCCGATATGTAAGCAGACTGCCTCAGAAATGTTGCGACAGACTTCGGGGTGTTGTAGAGAGTGTCTTGAGGAACAAGTCGAGGATAGGAACCCATGTCCAGCAGCCATCCAAAGATGCTACAGAGTGTCGAAGTTACAGAGGCGGACGTCAGCCGCTAGATCACCCTATCGGTAGCAAACGTAGCTTCATACGTTAACGGACCACAAGTGGAACATCTCTCTATGTTGTTTGTTACGAGGGTTGGAACTTAAATAGTGGCAACTATTTATTCACATACGATACAAAAGAGTTGCATGTTTCCACTTGTTACTGTCCTTCAAAGTAGTCACCAGCGCTGTGTAGAAACCGTTGCCAGCGATGTGGAAGGCGTAGTATACCGTTAGCAGAGCCTGTTCTGTTGATTGGACGAATGAAGCGGTCTACGCAGCAACGCGTAGTTTCAAAGGTTGGCACTACGACGAGACACAGACGACAGCGCCCTCTAGCCGGTGCTGTCGAGCTCTACGAGCTCCGCGCACTTGGAGCGCTATGAGCTCGAAGGAAAGGCTTTCTTACGCCGTATCGTAACACTGGATGAGACATGGGCCACATCATACGAGTCAAAACTGAAACGCCAATCCAAAGAATGGCGTCATCATTGGTCGCTGCGAAAGTCGAAAGAGCATCGGGGCCCCAGTATGGTGAAAGTTACGGTGATTCTCGTGTACAACTGTTATGGTATTATCCTAATGCATTACGTTCCTCCACGGCAGACCGTCAATGCACAGTATTACTGTTCGTTTTTGGAGCATCGCCTGCGACCAGCTTTGCGAAAGAAGCGGCTAAACTTTCTGCGCAACCCACCCATCCTTCTGCACGACAATGCGCGGGCGCATACAGCGCAAGCTGTGGCTGCTGTGTTCGGTCGATGGGACTGGGAAGTACTGTACCATACACAACACATCTCAGACTTAAGTGCTTGTGACTTTGATTTGATTCCGAATATGAAGGAACCACTTCGCTTCAGAACTGTTCCAGACATTCGACAGGCAGTATACCGTTCAATTCGCATCATCAACAGAACAGTCTCTGCTAACGGTATACGAGGTGTATTCAAGTTCTAAGGCCTCCGATTTTTTTTCTAATTAACTACTCACCCGAAATCGATGAAACTGGCGTTACTTCTCGACGTAATCGCCCTGCAGACGTACACATTTTTCACAACGCTGGCGCCATGATTCCATGGCAGCGGCGAAGGCTTCTTTAGGAGTCTGTTTTGACTACTGGAAAATCGCTGAGGCAATAGCAGCACGGCTGGTGAATGTGTGGCCACGGAGAGTGTCTTTTATTGTTGGAAAAAGCCAAAAGTCACTAGGAGCCAGGTCAGGTGAGTAGGGAGCATGAGGAATCACTTCAAAGTTGTTATCACGAAGAAACTGTTGCGTAACGTTAGCTCGATGTGCGGGTGCGTTGTCTTGGTGAAACAGCACACGCGCAGCTCTTCCCGGACGTTTTTGTTGCAGTGCACGAAGGAATTTGTTCTTCAAAACATTTTCGTAGGATGCACCTGTTACTGTAGTGCCCTATGGAACGCAATGGATAAGGATTACGCCCTCGCTGTCCCAGAACATGGACACCATCATTTTTTCAGCACTGGCGGTTACCCGAAATTTTTATGGTGGCGGTGAATCTGTGTGCTTCCATTGAGCTGACTGGCGCTCTGTCTCTGGACTGAAAAATGGCATCCACGTCTCATCCATTGTCACAACCGACGAGAAGAAAGTCCCATTCATGCTGTCGTTGCGCGTCAACATTGCTTGGCAACATGCCACACTGGCAGCCGTGTGGTCGTCCGTCAGCATTCGTGGCACCCACCTGGATGGCACTTTTCGCATTTTCAGGTCGTCATGCAGGATTGTGTGCACAGAACCCACAGAAATGCCAACTCTGGAGGCGATCTGTTCAACAGTCATTCGGCGATCCCCCAAAACAATTCTCTCCACTTTCTCGATCATGTCGTCAGACCGGCTTGTGCGAGCCCGAGGTTGTTTCGGTTTGTTGTCACACGATGTTCTGCCTTCATTAAACTGTCGCACCCATGAATGCACTTTCGACACATCCATAACTCCATCACCACATGTCTCCTTCAGCTGTCGATGAATTTCAATTGGTTTCACACCACGCAAATTCAGAAAACGAATGATTGAACGCTGTTCAAGTAAGGAAAACGTCGCCATTTTAAGTATTTAAAACAGTTCTCATTCTCGCCGCTGGCGGTAAAATTCCATCTGCCGTACGGTGCTGCCATCTCTGGGACGTATTGACAATGAATGCGGCCTCATTTTAAAACACTGCGCATGTTTCTATCTCCTTCCAGTCCAGAGAAAAAAAATCAGAGGCCTTAGAACTTGAATGCACCTCGTACTATGCCTTCCGCATCGCTGGCAACGGTTTCTACACAACGCTGGTGACTACTTTGAAGGACAGTAACAGGTGTAAACATGCAATTCTTTTGTATGGGTTGTGAATAAATAGTTGCCACTATCTAAGTTCCGTCCGCAGCTCGTGGTCTCGCGGTAGTTTTCTCGCTTCCCGAGCATGGGGTCCCGGGTTCGATTCCCGGTGGGGTCAGGGATCTTTTCCTGCCTCGAGATGACTGGGTGTTGTTGTGTCGTCTTCATCATCATCATTCATCCCCATTATGGTCGGAGGAAGGCAATGGCAAACCACCTCCACTAGCACCTTGTAGGGCGGCGCAGGTCTCCTGTGTCGCTCCCCTACGCTCTGTAAAGGAGTATGGGACTCATCAACATTATCATCATCATCTAAGTTCCAACCCTCGTATTCAGTGATCGCGACTGATTGCCACGATCAACACTGAAGAAAATGCATCTAACTGTTGAACAGACAGGCCTTGTCTCTTACGAATGTGATGCTCTGCTGCCTTGGTGGATGAGGGTTTCAGACACGGGGGTTTCCATCTGCAGTTTATTCTTCTCCTGTACAGCGTAAAACACTGGAGATTTTAGAGCGTGCAGGAGAAAAATAAACCCGAGTCCGAAACCATCATCCACCGAGGCAACAGATCATCAGTATCACAAGGCCTAGTTCTGTCTTCTACACTGGCCCTTATTGTCGCTTATGCAAGCAGTTACCCGGGTTTGCACTCATTGATAGACTTCTCGGATGTCCTCCTGAGGGATATCATGCCAAATTCTGTCCAACTGGTGCACCAGATCGTAAAAATCCCGATCTGGTTGGAATTCTATGACCATAATGCTCCAAAAGTTCTCAATTGCGGAAAGCTTCGGTGACCTTGCTGGCCAGGGTCTGTTCTCCAGTATTTCATTTCTGCTAAATTTTGACTTGTCCAACGCTGTGGTGAAACTGTTTTGTAAAATACTCAGGCTAATATGTGTCGTTAGTATCGATCTCTGCATACCACTGGTTGCTGTTTCTATTTCGGTTCAAACTACTGTGCAGCTCGTCTTGTCGGTTTCTGATACCCTGTTACGCAATTTTGGAACTTGACGTTGACGAACATATTTTCGTCAACAAATGTGTCAATAGCTGCATTCCAGTGTTTCCGTTTTCGTAACATGAAATTTATTTTTGTTGTAGTTTCGAAGTGCTACAGTATATTGTTCTTGTCATTTAATTATATTTTTGTGATTATGGCTCATGTTCCAATTACGAGGATATGGGTACCAGGTGACGTTTCGTAACTGAAACAGGTTGCTCAATAAAAGAATCCAACACAGTTTTGTGTTACAAATTTTATGAACTGTTGACAACTGCCGGAAGATAATGTTCGTCATTCTCGAAGGGTTTCTCTCTGTTCACAAACGCTGGGAATATACAGGGTGAGTCACTAATTATTGCCACCTAGAATATCTCCAAAAGTATGGCAGTTGCTGAAAAGTTTGTGGGGCAAATGTTGCATGGGACGACGGGGGCCGTAATACGACGTTGGTTTTTTGTTGCTAGGTAGGGTCGCGTCAGAGATATGAAATTCAACTTTGTTTTTTTAAATGGAATGCTATAGTTTGATACTTATTTTCTGATAGCGGCTATCAAGGCGAATCCAATGATGTGTAACAGTAAGGTCTTTGAAGGTCCACGAAGGTCAAAAAGGTGGCATGAACGTCCGTTTACAGAAGCTGTTCGAAGTAATGACCACTGGTATCAATGCAGTATTCTAATCTTCTTCAAATGAATTGAGTGGTATTGCTTATCACTTCGGCAGTTATCGAAGCACAAGCTCTGACAATTCTCTCTCGTATATCGTGCAAAAAGTAAATATTCGCTGAATTCGGCGTATCCACCTAAAGTGCCATTGACATATAAATACCATTCGATGGTTTCGCAATACAACACTAATAGGAACGGTAAGGCTAGTATCGTCAAATCAAGCGGATGTGAATGATGTAGTCCTTCGAAGAACAAGTCGATATGCTTCTCATTTACGGAGAATGCCCATGAAATTCAGTGAGAGCTAGAAACTTGTACGCTGAAAGATTTCCTCAACATACTCACCCTACACGTCTTACGTTTAAATGTGTGTATGATAAACTGAGAGCAACTAGATCTTGAACGCATCGGAAATACAGGGTGTTTCAAAAATGACCGTTATATTTGAAACGGCAATAAAAACTAAACGAGCAGCGATAGAAATACACCGTTTGTTGCAATATGCTTGGGACAACAGTACATTTTCAGGCGGACAAACTTTCGAAATTACAGTAGTTACAATTTTCAACAACAGATGGCGCTGCAAGTGATGTGAAAGATATAGAAGACAACGCAGTCTGTGGGTGCGCCATTCTGTACGTCGTCTTTCTGCTGTAAGCGTGTGCTGTTCACAACGTGCAAGTGTGCTGTAGACAACATGGTTTATTCCTTAGAACAGAGGATTTTTCTGGTGTTGGAATTCCACCGCCTAGAACACAGTGTTGTTGCAACAAGACGAAGTTTTCAACAGAGGTTTAATGTAACCAAAGGACCGAAAAGCGATACAATAAAGGATCTATTTGAAAAATTTCAACGGACTGGAAACGTGACGGATGAACGTGCTGGAAAGGTAGGGCGACCGCGTATGGCAACCACAGAGGGCAACGCGCAGCTAGTGCAGCAGGTGATCCAACAGCGGCCTTGGGTTTCCGTTCGCCGTGTTGCAGCTGCGGTCCAAATGACGCCAGCGTCCACATATCGTGTCATGCGCCAGAGTTTACACCTCTATCCATACAAAATTCAAACGCAGCAAACCCTCAGCGCCGCTACCATTGCTGCACGAGAGACATTCGCTAATGATATAGTGCACAGGATTGATGACGGCGATATGCATGTGGGCAGCATTTGGTTTACTGACGAAGCTTATTTTTACCTGGACGGCTTCGTCAATAAACAGAACTGGCGCATATGGGGAACCGAAAAGCCCCATGTTGCAGTCCCATCGTCCCTGCATCCTCAAAAAGTACTGGTCTGGGCCGCCATTTCTTCCAAAGGAATCATTGGCCCATTTTTCAGATCCGAAACGATTACTGCATCATGCTATCTGGACATTCTTCGTGAATTTGTGGCGGTACAAACTGCCTTAGACGACACTGCGAACACCTCGTGGTTTATGCAAGATGGTGCCCGGCCACATCGAACGGCCGACGTCTTTAATTTCCTGAATGAATATTTCGATGATCGTGTGATTGCTTTGGGCTATCCAAAACATACAGGAGGCGGCGTGGATTGGCCTCCCTATTCGCCAGACATGAACCCCTGTGACTTCTTTCTGTGGGAACACTTGAAAGACCAGGTGTACCGCCAGAATCCAGAAACAATTGAACAGCTGAAGCAGTGCACCTCATCTGCATGTGAAGCCATTCCACCAGACACGTTGTCAAAGGTTTCGGGTAATTTCATTCAGAGACTACGCCATATTATTGCTACGCATGGTGGATATGTGGAAAATATCGTACTATAGAGTTTCCCAGACCGCAGCGCCATCTGTTGTTGAAAATTGTAACTACTGTAATTTCGAAAGTTTGTCTGCCTGAAAATGTACTGTTGTCCCAAGCATATTGCAACAAACGGTGTATTTCTATCGCTGCTCGTTTAGTTTTTATTGCCGTTTCAAATATACCAGTCATTTTTGAAACACCCTGTATATCCGGCAAGGAAAGTTAATAATAAGGAAACAGGGCACTCTTGCCACTGTTGTTCGATATCCCTGTGTCACTTCGCGTCAAATCGCAAGGGAATCAGGCATGAGCCAGAGTAGTGTTGTTCGTGTTCTGAATCGTCATAAATATTCTGAGGTTTGTGGGGTTGATCTGTTATTCTGTTATTCTGCGCAACGGATTAATCTGAGATGTACCCTTTACCCTGTGGCTCCTGCAAGATGCAATTTCCACCCCCACACTACTACAGAAGTCAGATAGACGCTCCTAACGTTCTAAAGAGAAATGCATGAAATACTTTCAGCAATAAATATCTTCTGGAGTCGTCCGCTGTAAGGAAATAACACAAAAATTCACAAAATTTCTTACATAACTAGTGGGATACTTGGGTACTGGAGTAGTGCTAGCTAGTGTAAGAAAAACATGAAACTAACGAAAGGTATTATTTATTTTGCAAAAATTCTGAGAAATCACAATGGCACTTTTAGTTATGAATTGAACAAGTTATATCCTGGTTCTTTTCGGAATGTGAAGCTACCTCCCAAGGATAGGATTCGCTAATGAAATTTCTATACAAAGATTAAGATGGTTGTTGACTTGGCTGAATGGCTGAGAGGTGCGCCTACTCAACTTGAATAATTATCCTTTAGAATGTTGCTAGGTACGATCGAGGCTGTCGGATGTGAAATGCAGTGAAGTGTACTGTTGTGGAGGAAATATGGGGCTCGCAATAGCTGTAGCGCACAGTACCGTAAGCTGCGATGACTGCTGTCTGCGCCGCTCACTGCTGACAAATAAGATAAGACAGTTCTATCTGGATTGACCTTCGCCAATCAAACTCTCCCTATGCCTTGATGAAGTCAAGGATTCCTATTTGCCCCTAGTCTAACTATTGGCGTGGTACACCTGTCAGATAACCAGTCCACCACAATGCTACTCAAAATTTGCTCGCAGGCGTTTAACTGTAACTCTGTCCATTCACACCGCACAATAAGTGTGTCGCCCAACACAGTGAACAACACATAATCGCAAGGACTGAATATAGAGTAGCACTTCGATTCGCTCTCGACAGAGGTGCTCTCCCAGTGAAGTACTGAGGAGAGACTTGTGCCTCGCTCCAAGAGCGACAACGGAACGGCGCCTCTCCACGCCAGACGTGAAGGGGTATACCTTTCGGTCTCTTCCATTATTCCTTCAGCTCAAGGCGTCAGAAATATCGTCTACCAATCAGCATTGCTCTTCTAAAACGGGAGAATGACGTTTCGTTTACGGCGACCAATCTGGAAACATGTAGCATTGGTGTTTGGCGTTTGCTGTCTCCCTGTGAAAATCTCTGAAACTGTGTGCCATGTGTAAAGAATGCGTAGGATGGCCGCACAATGTAGTGGAAATTGCTTTTAAGACGAACACGGGGTCATTCGCCCTTTTCACTCGGGCCCACGCTGTCCGCCACAAGGGCGGTCACCGGCCAACATAAGCTGGGTCGTCTTCTGAAGGGACCAGTGGCCCGTTGTGCGGTTTCTTTCCCGAACTAAAAGCTTCTGTGACTGTCGTGTCTGGAATGTATGTGTGTACGCCATCTTCGAGTATTTCAACCACAGTGCGCTTACTTGTTAATTGCATATCGTTTAGATGAATTCATACAACATTGACTTTATCTAATCGAGTTTTGGTTCGAATGAAGCGTGTTGATGTACGGAATATGATTGTGAGGGCGGAATATGTAAGCAATGAAGGTCAGGAGACCACGATGTCTTACAATATCATCGTTACTGTGGTGTCACCACCAGACACCACACTTGCTAGGTGGTAGTTTAAATCGGCCGCGGTCCATGTAGTACATGTCGGACCCGCGTGTCGCCACTGTGATCGCAGACCTAGCGCCACCACCAAGGCAGGTCTCGTGATACGAGAGTGGACTCGAGCCCCAGTTGTACGAGAACCAAGCTACCGCCCAGTTGTACGCGAACCTAGCTATCGCCCAGTGGTACGAAGCCTTTCTCTCTCATTAGCCGAGAGACAGAATAGCCATCAGAAGTTAATGGCTACGAACTAACAAGGAGCCATTTGTAGCAGTGCCTATAGCTTCGAGTATTCAAGAGAGATGTATTCCAAGGAATTATTAAAAGTTAAGTAAAAAGCATCTACATACTTTTCTTCTTATTCATTCATAAGTTTTTATGTTCCAGACTTCACGCCCGTATGCTTATTGCCGTGCGTGCACTATCGGCTACAGCTTTAGTCTAGCATTCCTTTTCAGCAATCAACATCACGGTGTCGGTCCAGCTACCGACACTACAATTATTGGCGACGA
Source organism: Schistocerca piceifrons (assembly GCF_021461385.2). Lineage (NCBI taxonomy): Eukaryota > Metazoa > Arthropoda > Insecta > Orthoptera > Acrididae > Schistocerca > Schistocerca piceifrons. Next base: position 473,656,295 of record NC_060145.1, on the reverse strand, counting down.
GGGAAAAGGACCTTTTTCTGATTGCTTACATTTATTTCTGATTGCTTACATTTATTTGTGTCATGGCTTCGCCACATTCTCCAGATGTACTGTCCGAATTTTATCGCTTGCAGAATCAGCAGACGCAGGCGTTACTGGATGCCCTTGGACAGCTCGTCCAGGGTCAACGTGCGCTGCACACCAATGCGGCCGCAGCCGCTTCACCGCTACCGCAGCCACAACCTGCCGTTGCACCGCCTTTTAGGCACTACGACCCGAACCACGAGACCTGGCAAGAGTGGTCTCGTCAGTTCGCCTTCCACCTTGCTGCCTACAGAATTCAAGGTAATGAGCGGCAGCCGTTTTTGCTTTCTTGTGTCGGTGTGTCCACATACCGTGTGATAGTGAAATTGTTTCCCCGACGCGACGTAGCAACTTTGTCATACGAGGAAATTTTGTCTGCCTTAGATGCCTATTTCAAAGAAACAGTTAATGTGGTTGCAAAACGGTATACGTTTTTTCGTACAAAACGTACGGCCGGTCAAACTAATAGGGAGTGGGTAGCAACATTGCAAGGACTTACTAGGGACTGTGCCTTTGAATGTGACTGTGGTCTTTCTTATTCAGATACAATGGTGCGTGATGCAATTGCACAGAACGTTTCTGATGTTCGCATACGGGAGCAAATTTTGAAACTGGTTAATCCCTCCCTTCAACAAGTGATAGACATATTGGATAGACAGGACACACTGGACTGTGCTCAGGAATCTTTTGAAACTTCGCCAGCCGTGTGTAACATTAACCGGCCCGCTGGACGCACTGCGCGGCCCGGTAACCGGGCCTCGCGCACGGCGACACAGCGACAGCCGCGTGCTAAGCCAGGTGTGCCGCGCCAGCCCACAAATGCAGTGAAATCATGCCCGCGGTGTGCTACTAGACATTCGCGTGAACATTGCCCGTCCCGCCAAGCTATTTGCTTTTTCTGCAATAAGAAAGGACATGTTCAAAGTGTTTGCCAGAAAAAGCTCAGATCAGACAATCACAATCATTCCAGGCCCTTTGCTTCGCGCCGGAATCGAACCAAGGACACTCAGGCTCGTGGACCTTCGCCTATGGACATTCATGTCGTTAATTCCACTTCTCTCTAACAGTGACTGTGATCGTCCCACAAAAACTGTGCGTCGACGTCGCCGGAAGTCACGTCAATTAGCAAGTGATTCTGTACCAGTGTCTGTTCCAATTGCACAAAACAGTCGCTCTTGTCGTCAGCAGGACAATAAACTTTTTGTGGACTTAGACTTTGAAGGCCAAGTGATACCATTCCAGCTCGATACCGGAGCTGCAGTTTCATTGCTCAATCACGACACGTACAAACAACTGGGCAAACCTCCGTTGCGTTCCGCAAATGTTAAGCTAACTACATATTCCGGACAGAAAATTCCTGTGTTAGGACAGTGCAGCCTTCTTGCAACATACAAGGGACAAACAAAACTTGTGTCATTTTACGTTCTTCGTTCTTCTTCTGCAGTGAACTTGTTTGGTTTAGATTTATTTAAGTTGTTTAACATGTCTATTGTAAATCAGGTCCTATCAGTGAATCAGACTGTGCCTACAGACAGTGTTTCTCGGCTGTGTGACGAATTTGCAGACGTTTTTGCACCGGGCTTAGGTTGCGCTAAAAACTATGAAGCACATTTAGAACTGAAGGTAAACGCGCAACCGAAATTTTTCAGGGCGCGCAATGTTCCCCACGCATTGCGTGCTGAGGTCGCAAGAACCTTACACGATCTCGAATCACAGGGTGTAATTGAACGTGTGCAAGCTTCTCTCTGGGCCTCACCCTTAGTCATTTTGCCAAAACCTTCCGGAAAATTGAGACTTTGCGTGGACTTCAAGGCCACAGTGAATCCACAGCTAGTGACTGCTACTTTTCCTGTGCCCCGCCCGGAAGATCTTTTTGCTAAACTGTGCCCGGGAAAATATTTTTCAAAGTTGGACCTAGCAGATGCGTACTTGCAAATACCGGTGGACGACGAATCCCAGCGCGTATTGGTGGTTAACACGCATCTTGGATTGTACCGCTTCAAAAGACTGCCATTCGGGTGTGCATCCGCCCCTGCCTTGTTTCAGCAATATTTACAAACTGTTTGTGCGTCGGTCCCTACTGCAGCAAACTATCTGGACGATATAGTGATCTCCGGACAGACAGAAGAAGATCATCTTGCGAACTTACGAACATTATTTCAGGTCTTGCGGCAAAATGGTCTTCGCTTGAGGAAGGACAAATGTGTGTTTTTTGCTCGTGACTTACCATACCTGGGACATGTCATTAATGCCCAAGGCATACATCCGAGTCCAGAGCACCTCCGTGCCATACACGACTTGCCGTCCCCTAAAAATCTGAAACAGCTACAGAGTGTGTTGGGTAAAATTAATTATTATCATAAATATGTGCGCAATGCCTCTTCCATTTCAGCTCCGCTTCATCGCTTACGCCGTAAAGGTGTTCCGTTCGTCTGGACGACGGAATGTGAACGCGCCTTTCGCCAGTTGAAATCGGCGTTGCTTTCTAATACTTGCCTTACGCCATTCGATCCCCAGAAACCCCTTTTGTTGATGGTAGATGCATCGGATTTCGGGATCGGTGCTGTGCTTGCGCACAAAGTTGGCTCACATGATCGCCCTATTGCCTTTGCGTCTAAATTGCTCTCGTCTGCGCAAAGAAATTATTCACAGATAGAGAAAGAAGCTTTGGCTCTCGTGTTTGGTGTTACTAAGTTCCATGATTTCTTGTATGGTCGTCACTTTACCATCATCACAGACCACAAACCTTTGACGTCGCTTTTTCATCCGAACAAGCCTGTACCTCCACGTACAGCGCAGAAATTCATTCGCTGGTCTATTTTCCTCTCGCAGTACCGCTACGATATCTTGTATCGGTCCACTGCTAAGCACGGAAACGCCGATGCGTTGTCCCGTTTGCCTGTTGCTGAGGATAAAGCATTCGATTCTTCCGAACTTGCTTGCATGTTCATTGATTCGGAAACCGATGAAGTGGTCGAATCGTTTCCGATTGATTTTCGTCGTGTCGCTACAGCCACAGCTGCTGACCCTGTCCTTGCTACTGTTTTACGTTTTGTTGCTACGCAATGGCCTTTGTCAAAGTCTCGGATCGAGGATCCGTTGGTTCGCCGATTTTTTGCTCACAAGGACAGACTTTTTGTTCGACGTGGTGTTTTGTTGTTGCGTTCTGATAATGATCAGTCCAGAGTCGTGGTCCCACGTTCGTTACAGTCCTCTGTTTTACGGCTTCTTCACCAAGGACATTGGGGTATAGTGCGAACGAAACAACTTGCTCGTCAGCACTGTACTTGGTTCGGAATCGATGCTGCGGTTACGAATATGTGTTCTTCGTGCCCGGCGTGTGCCGAACAACAGTCCGCACCGCCGCGGAAAGTCTTTGCGTGGCCAAAAGCCACTTCCCCTTGGCAACGCTTGCACATTGATTTTGCTGGTCCATTCTGGAATGCTCGATGGTTGGTTCTGGTCGACGCCTTCAGTAATTTTCCTTTTGTTGTCCGGATGTCTTCCACGACGTCCTCCGCCACCATCCAAGCGTTGTCTGCTATCTTTTGCATTGAAGGTCTTCCGCAGACTATTGTTTCCGACAATGGCCCACAATTCATGTCCGCAGAATTTCAGTCATTCTGCCAGGCCAATGGTATTCAACATCTGACATCCGCGCCGTTTTCGCCTCAGTCCAACGGTGCTGCTGAACGATTGGTCCGGACTTTCAAGTCACAGATGTTGAAATTGAAAGAGTCGCATTCTCGGGAGGACGCATTGTTGCTCTTTTTGTCTTCGTATCGCTCTCAGCCCCGAGATGGTCGCTCGCCGGCTGAGTTGCTCCACGGTCGTCCTCATCGCACCTTGATGCCTTTTCTGCATCCGCCGCATCAGGTTCCTGCGCAGCGGCAGACTCCTGCTTTTGCTCCAGGCGACGTTGTATTTTATCGCAACTATCGAGGTTCACGGCGTTGGCTCGCAGGGCGCATTCTTCGCTGCCTCGGCCGCGCGATGTATTTGGTTTTGGGGGCCTCTGGTGAGGTGCGTCGGCATCTCAATCAGCTGCGCCTCTGTCGTCGCTCGGGTTCTGCCGCTCCCCGTCTGCTTTCAGCGACGGTGCCGTCCGGTCAGCGCCCTGGGGACCCATCTACTGGCTCGCCTCATCCCCAGGTGTTACCGACGATGCCTTCCATTTTGCCCCATGGCGACGCGCCGCCGCCGCCGCAGCAGCAGCAGCAGCAGCAGCCGCCGCCGCCGCCGACCGCATTCGACGCTTCGTTGCAGCCGCCAGGCGCCTTCCAGGGTCACGCGCCGCCGGTCGCTTCCCGTGACCAGCTGTCCTCCGCCATGGCACTCCCGCCCGCTCCGGACCACATGACGTCATCGCGCGTCGGCTACCCCGACGCAATGGAGGTCGACACTTTGGCCCCTCCTGTTTCTTTACGGGCGCATACACCGCATGTTGACGTGCACCCTGGACTAGTTTTGCAGGCGTTTCCTAGCTCCCCTCGGACCGGATGGCCGGGTGCGGGTGGCACAGCCTCGCCTGTTGTTAGGCTCCCCACCTCATCGCATACGTCAACATGTGGTCCTCCCCACGGCGGGCGGAAGCCTTATTACACGACCGTTCGCCGATTTGCGGGGGAGGAATGTGGTGTCACCGCCAGACACCACACTTGCTAGGTGGTAGTTTAAATCGGCCGCGGTCCATGTAGTACATGTCGGACCCGCGTGTCGCCACTGTGATCGCAGACCTAGCGCCACCACCAAGGCAGGTCTCGTGATACGAGAGTGGACTCGAGCCCCAGTTGTACGAGAACCAAGCTACCGCCCAGTTGTACGCGAACCTAGCTATCGCCCAGTGGTACGAAGCCTTTCTCTCTCATTAGCCGAGAGACAGAATAGCCATCAGAAGTTAATGGCTACGAACTAACAAGGAGCCATTTGTAGCAGTGCCTATAGCTTCGAGTATTCAAGACAGATGTATTCCAAGGAATTATTAAAAGTTAAGTAAAAAGCATCTACATACTTTTCTTCTTATTCATTCATAAGTTTTTATGTTCCAGACTTCACGCCCGTATGCTTATTGCCGTGCGTGCACTATCGGCTACAGCTTTAGTCTAGCATTCCTTTTCAGCAATCAACATCACGGTGTCGGTCCAGCTACCGACACTACAGTTACCATATCAGTCTCCACTGGTACGGATTGTATGCAAGGCATTGAATTCTGCTGATTGGCTCAACTTCAGATTCAGAGGGATTACACATTTATTAATTTGATATTATCTACTGACGAGGCTACATTCGCAAACCATGGAAATGTTAATTTGCATAACATGCATTATTGGGCGACTGAAAGTCCATGTTGGCTGCGGCAAGTTGCACACCGAAAACCGCGGTCGGTGATTGTATGGTGTTGGATTCTGGAGGACAGAATTACAGGTCCCTGTTTCATCGAAGGAAATCTTAATGGTAGAAAGTACACCACATTCCCGCAGGAAACATTAGGACTGTTATCGGAAGAAATACCTGTAGTAACATGGAACAGAATGTGGTATCAACACGATGTGTGTCCGGCACATTTTTTGCTGATGGCTAGAAATGAGTTGCAGAGACAATTCCCAAATCCTTGGATTGGACGCAGAGGGGATGTCGTGGCCGGCTCCTTCGCCAGATTTTTTCCAGTGGAGATTCGTAAAAGACCTTGTTTATAAAGACGTTCCAACTACACCTGAAGATATGTGAGAGAGAATTGTGAGAGCATGTGCTTCGTTAAGTGCCAATGTGATAAGGAATACGACTCGATCCATGATGAGAAGATTGCAGCACTACGTTGATATCAATGGTCATCACTTCGAACACTTTCTGTAAATGGAAGTTCATGCTACCTTTGTGACCTTCGTTGACCTTCAAAGACCTTGCTGTTACACATCACTGGATTCGTCTTGATAGCTGCTGTCACAAAATAAGTACCAAACAATAGTACCCCATTTTAAAAAAAAGTTGGCCTTCCTATCTCTCAAGGGACCCCATCTAGCAAGAAAAGACCAACGTCATTTATTGTCCCATGCAACTATCGTCCCACAAACTTCAGCTCCTATCATACTTTTGGAGCTATTCTTGGTAGCACTGGTTAGTGACTCATCCTGTATATCGAGTTTTTTCTTCAGTCTGCCTTCTGTTAACAAGAGAAATATCAGAACGGTTTCTCTTGTAACATTACACTTCCGGAAACCAAACTGACATTCATCTAGTGTTGTTTTCGTATTTGGTGTCTTCATTTCGCACACTGGTTTGACGTAGCTCTCGCACTATTTTACACTATGCAACCCGCTTCATACCTGCACAGCTGCTGCAGCTTACAACCACTTGAACCCGCTTACTGTTGTCAATCCTCGGTCTATGTCTACAGTGTTTACCCACTACACTTCCCTCCATTGCCAAATATACTATTCTTTACTGGCCGAGGATGAGTGCCATCAACCGATCACTTCTTTCAGCTAAGTTTTGCCATACATTCTTTCTCTCCAGCACGTTTCAGTACCTCGTCACTAATTATCAGAGTCAACCTTCAGCATTCTCCTGCAACACAACATTTCGGAAGCTCGTATTCTGTCCTGTCTCAACCGTCAATCGTTCAAGTTTCACTTCCGTACAAAGCTTCGCTGTAGAGAAACACCTTCAGAAAACAGTTCATGATATTTAAATTTATAACAAGTTTCTTGTGGTGCTTCATTTTCAGTGGCTAGCCTGGGATGTTACATGATTTCTTCGTTGCAGCATATTGATAACAGATATAAAACAGTTTATGGAAGATTTTTATGACAAAATGGAAAGGTACTCACAGATCAGAGTCTAATTCATTATCTGAAAATCAAACAGCTTTCCCTTGTGACGCAAAACTGGTTCAAAATTTCAAATTTTTCGTGGAGTCGCTGCGTTTTCGTGCCATATTGTGTCGTCGTAACTGCCGCCTGCTTCACGTCTGCTGTGCAGCGAGCTACGTTAGTTTAAGTATTAACTGTATTTTTCTTCCGTTTCACTTCTTCTTCCGTGTGTTTTTGCTTTTAGGAAGCTTTAACTGTCGAGTGCTAGTAATAGTGTTCCATAGATTTCGCGTTTGTTTTGAATACAGTCAGAGAATCCCATTAGTCAGCCATAGTGCCAGTAGTGCTAGTGTTAGTTTTGAATAGAGTCCAGAGGCAGGTAGTGCTATTTTCATTGTTTTCTACTAGAAGTGTCTAGCAACCACAGTTTAGTCAACTATCAGCCGCCTTTAGAGAACTAGCAGTCTAGTGAAAAGTTGTTTAACTCTCTACAGTAAATTGATTTATTAGGATGGATAGGATGTGTGACAGCTGTGTACGGACGCAGGAAGAGCTGACCACTGTTCGCGAACAGCTGAACGTGTTGATGGCCGCGGTCAGCCGTCTTCAGGCTGCTGCCTCGGAGTGTAGCGGCAGTGGGGAGTCTGGTGCGTCGCAAGGTACACCCCAGGTGTTACATGCTTCACCCACTGTCCCTGCTGTCGAGACATCTTCGAGGGTACCGGGCGCGGTTGGGCCACCCTCTCCCCAAGGGGTGTGGCGGGTTAAGCGCCGTTCGCGGCGCACGAGGCGGAGAGTCAATGTGGAGGCTGGCTGTGTGGCATCGCCCGCTCTGCCTGTGAGTAGACATGTGGCCGCTCCTTCTGCAAGGTCCGAGCAGGCACACGGGGGGAGGGGTTTATTAGTGTTTGGGAGCTCCAACGTTAGGCGGGTTATGGAGCCCCTTAGGGAAATAGCGGAATGGTCGGGGAAGAAGACCACTGTTCACTCTGTCTGCTTGCCGGGGGGTCTCATCCGAGATGTGGAGGAGGCCCTGCCGGCGGCGATAGAGAGCACTGGGTGCACCCGACTGCAAATTGTTGCTGATATCGGCACCAATGACTCCTGCCGTCTGGGTTCAGAGATCATCCTCAGTTCATACAGGCGGTTGGCTAACTATTTGTAGTATCGTTCCCAGAACCGATCGCGGTCCTCTGGTTTGGAGCCGAGTGGAAGGCTTAAACCAGATTCTCAGACGATTCTGCAGAGATCTGGGGTGCAAATTCCTCGACCTCCGCTATCGGGTGGAGAAATGTAGGGTTCCCCTGAATAGGTCAGGCGTGCACTACACGCAGGAAGCGGCTACAAGCGTAGCGGAGTACGTGTGGAGTGCACATGTGGGGTTTTTTGGTTAGAGAATTCGCTCCCTAGGTCCAACAAGACGCCTCCTGAGACGCGGCAAGGTAGGAGTAGGCAAAATGCAACAGGGAATAACAATATTAATGTGCTAATAGTAAACTGCAGGAGCGTCTATAGAAAGGTCGCAGAACTGCTCTCATTAATAAACCGTCACAATGCCCACTTAGTACTAGGGACAGAAAGTTGGCTGAAACCAGATGTAAACAGTAATGAATTTCTGAACTCAGATTGGAATGTATACCGCAGAGACAGGCTGGACAGCGAAAGGGGAGGCGTGTTTATAGCGATAAGAAGTGAAATAGTATCGAAGGAAATTGACGGAGATCCGAAATGTGAAATAATTTGGGTGAAGGTCACGGTTAAAGCAGGCTCAGACATGGTAATTGGATGTCTCTATAGGCCCCCTGGCTCAGCAGCTGTTGTGGCTGAGCACCTGAAGAATAATTTGGAAAATATTTCGAGTAGATTTCCCCACCATGTTATAGTTCTGGGTGGAGATTTTAATTTGCCGGATGTAGACTGGGAGACTCAAACGTTCATAACGGGTGGCAGGGACAAAGAATCTAGTGAAATTTTTTAAAGTGCTTTATCTGAAAACTACCTTGAGCAGTTAAACAGAGAACCGACTCGTGGCGATAACATATTAGACCTTCTGGTGACAAACAGACCCGAACTATTTGAAACAGTTAACACAGAACAGGCAATCAACGATCATAAAGCGGTTACTCCATCGATGAATTCAGCCGTAAATAGAAATACTAAAAAAGGTAGGAAGATTTTTCTGTTTAGCAAAAGTGACAAAAAGCAGATTTCAGAGTACCTGATGGCCCAACACAAAAGTTTTGACTCAAGTACAGATAGTGTTGACGATCAGTGGACAAAATTCAAAACCATCGTACAATATGTGTTAGATGAGTATGTGCCAAGCAAGATCGTAAGAGATGTAAAAGAGCCACCGTGGTACAACAACCGAGTTAGGAAACTGCTGCGGAAGCAAAGGGAACTTCACAGCAAACATAAACATAGCCAAAGCCTTGCAGACAAACAAAAATTACGCGAAGCGAAATGTAGTGTGAGGAGGGCTATGCGAGAGGCGTTCAATGTATTCGAAAGTAAAGTTCTATGTACTGACTTGGCAGAAAATCCTAAGAAATTTTGGTCTTATGTCAAAGCGGTAGGTGGATCAAAACAAAATGTCCAGACACTCTGTGGCCAAAATGGTACTGAAACAGTGGATGACAGACTAAAGGCCGAAATACTAAACGTATTTACCCAAAGCTGTTTCACGGAGGAAGACTGCATTGTAGTTCCTTCTCTAGATTGTCGCACACATGACAAAATGGTAGATATCGAAATAGAAGACAGAGGGATAGAGAAACAATTAAAATTGCTCATAAGAGGAAAGGACGCTGGACCTGATGGGATACCAGTTCGATTTTACACAGAGTATGCGAAGGAAGTTGCCCCCCGTCACCCTTCTTGCAGCGGTGTACCGGAAGTCTCTAGAAGAGCGTAGCGATAAAAAGGATTGGAAAAGAGCACAGGTCATCCCCGTTTTCAAGAAGGGACGTCGAACAGATGTGCAGAACTGTAGACCTATATCTCTAACGTCTATCTGTTGTAGAATTTTGGAACACGTATTATGTTCGAGTATAATGATTTTTCTGGAGACTAGAAATCTACTCTGCCGGAATCAGCATGGGTTTCGAAAAAGACGATCGCGTGAAACCCAGCTCGCGCTGTTGGTCCACGAGACTCAGAGGGCCATAGACACAGGTTCCCAGGTAGATGCCGTGTTTCTTGACTTCCGCAAGGCGTTCGGTACAGTTCCCCACAGTCGTTTAATGAATAAAGTAAGAGCATATGGACTATCAGACCAATTGTGTGATTGGATTGAAGAGTTCCTAGATGACAGATCGCAGCATGTCATTCTCAATGGAGACAAGTCTTCCGAAGTAAGAGTGATTTCAGGTGTGCCGCAGGGAAGTGTCGGAGGACCGTTGCTATTCACAATATACATAAATGACCTTGTGGATGGCATCGGAAATTCACTGAGGCTTTTTGCGGATGATGCTGTGGTATATCGAGAAGTTGTAACAATGCAAAATTGTACTGAAATGCAGGAGGATCTGCAGCGAATTGACGCATGGTGCAGGGAATGGCAATTGAATGTCAATGTAGACAAGCGTAATGTGCTTATCATTTAGCTACAATATATCAGGTCAGCAACTGGAAGCAGTTAATTCCATAAATTATCTGGGAATACGCATTAGGAGTGTTTTAAAACGGAATGATCATATAAAGTTGATCGTCGGTAAAGCAGATGCCAGACTGAGATTCATTGGAAGAATCCTAAGGAAATGCAATCCGAAAACAAAGGAAGTAGGTTACAGTATGCTTGTCCGCCCACTGCTTGAATACTGCTCAGCAGTGTGGGATCCGTACCAGATAGGGTTGATAGAAGAGATAGAGAAGATCCAACGGAGAGCAGCGCGCTTCGTTACAGGGTCATTTCGTAATCGCGAAAGCATTACGGAGATGATAGATAAACTCCAGTGGAAGACTCTGCAAGAGAGACGCTCACTAGCTCGGTACGGGCTTTGTTGAAGTTTCGAGAACATACCTTCACCGAGGAGTCAAGCAGTATATTGCTCCCTCCTACGTATATCTCGCGAAGAGACCATGAGGATAAAATCAGAGAGATTAGAGCCCACACAGAGGCATGTAGACAATCCTTCTTTCCACGAACAATACGAGACTGGAATAGAAGGGAGAACCGATAGAGGTACTCAAGGTACCCTCCGTCACACACCGTCAGGAGGCTTGCGGAGTATGGATGTAGATGTACATAACACTTTTACTGCCATTTTCCGTGTCTACAGTGCTGTTTGTTTTGAAAGGGTTACTAACGTTCCCGGTTTTGGCTTTCACTTGCTTCTTGTTCCACTGTATGTTGCTAACGTCAGTTTTTGTGTGAATGTAACTGTGTGTACATTCTTTTAACTCTGTACACTTAGGAATAGGACTTTTGGTCATCTGTTGGGATTTTTGTATATGACTTAATCTGTTAGTGTAAACATCGAGTGGCTACTCATGTTCACTCTCTCGTTTAATAATAGCTTATTTTCTGCCTTTTCTTGTGTATGTTACACTTTCCTTCTAAAGTTACACTACTGGCCATTAAAATTGCTACACCAAGAAGAAATGCAGATGATAAACGGGTATTGATTGGACAAATATATTATACTAGAACTGATATGTGATTACATTTTCACGCAATTCGGATCCATAGATCCTGAGAAATCGGTACCCAGAACAACCATATCTGGCCATAGTAACGGCCTTGATACTCCTGGGCATTGAGTCAAACAGAGCTTGGATGGCGTGTACAGGTACAGCTGCTCATGCAGCTCCAACACGATACCACAGTTCATCAAGAGTAGTGACTGGCGTATTGTGACTGGCCAGTTGCTAGGTCACCATTGATCAGACGTTTTCAGTTGGTGACAGATCTGGAGAATGTGCTGGCCAGGGCAGCAGGCGAACATTTTCTGTATCCAGAAAGGCCCGTACAGGACCTGCAACATGCGGTCGTGCATTATCCTGCTGAAATGTGGGGTTACGTAGGGATCGAATGAATTATAGAGCCATGGGTCGTAACACATCTGCAATGTAACGTTCACTGTTCAAAGTGCCGTCAATGCGAACAAGAGGTGACCGAGACGTGTAACCAATGGCACTCCATACCATCACGCCGGGTGATACGCCAGTATGGCGATGAAGAACAGACGCTTGCAAAGTGCGTTCACCGCGATGTCGCCAAACACGGATGCGACCATCATGATACTGTAAACAGAACCTGGATTCATCCCAAAAAATGACGTTTTGCCGTTCGTGCACCAAGGTTCGTCGTTGAGTACAACATGGCAGGCGCTCCTGTCTGTGATGCAGCGTCAAGGGTAACCGCAGCCATGGTCTCCGAGCTGATAGTCCATGCTGTTGGAAACGTCGTCGAACTGTTCGTGCAGATGTTTGTTGTCTTGCAAACGTCACCATCTGTTGACTCAGATATCGAGACGTGGCTGCACGATCCGTTACAGCCATGCGGATAAGATGGCTGTCATCTCGACTGCTAGTGATACGAGGCCGTTGGAATCCAGCACGGCGTTCCGTATTACCCTCCACAGATTCCGTATTCTGCTAACAGTCATTGGATCTCGACCAACGCGAGCAGCAATGTCGTGTGATCCTTGAGCAGCGTCGGCCGGAGTGGCAGAGCGGTTCTAGAGGCTACAGTCTGATGACCTCAGAAGTTAAGTCCCATAGTGCTTAGAGCCATTTGAACCATTTTTGAACCTTGAGCAGCCGCTGGTGAAGTATCAGTGCAGCAGTAGGGCAGCAGCTGTGTAGTAGGGAGTCGCATATTTAGCTTTCATATTTGTTTTGTAGTTTGATTGTTAATTTCTTTCCGAGTGTTTGTGCGCCTGCATATTTAATTACATAAAATCCTTGCGTATTCTCTTATTTGAGAGGGGTTATATTGCTTATTGATAGCTGTAAAGTATAAATTCGCGGAGTCGTTAGTCAGCTGTTTGTTTTGGACAGCCAGTGTTTATTTCGTAGAGTCAGTTAGCAGCAGACGGAGGCCAGTGCAGTTTCATATGTGCTTGCAGAGTGACGTGTGCGAGCAGCAGTAGCAGAATCTAGTTGTATATTCAGTTTTCCGTATTAGTTCCGCAGCTTTAATTCAAATTGCTTTGTGTGTTTGTGTGCTTGCGTGGTGAAATTTTTCGGATCTTTGCGTATTTTCGAATTAGAAAGGGGTAGTATCAAATTTTAATAACGGTAGAGTGTAACATCGCGTAGGCGGTTGTCATTTGTACTAAAACAGGGGTAAGATCGCATTGTAATATCTGTATAATGGCGTAGTCGTGGTCATTTGATTGCTTAGTTCGTAAGAAATTGTTCATATATCGCAGCTCAATCTGGCGCTGCAGTCGCATATTGCTGTTTTTTTTTTTTTTTTGTCGCAACTCGATACGTCCAGATATTAGCAGTAGGGCAGATAGGGCGCTTGCGCGCTGTGTGCGGGCGCAGGAGGAACTGGCCGCGTTTCGCGGGCAACTGAGTGTGCTGTTGGCCACGGTCAGCCGCCTTCTGGTTGCTGCCTCGAGGTGCAGCGACGACGGAGGGTCTGGCGCGTCGCTTGAGACACCTCAGGTGTCGCTTGCTGCGTCCGCTGACTCAGCCGCCGAGGCACCTTCTAGTGTACCCGGCGCGTTGGGGCCGCCCTCACCTCAGGGTGAGTGGCGGACTGCAACGCGTTCGCGTTGCTCGAGGCGGAGGGTCAATGTGGAGGCTGGCCGGCTGGCCTCGCTCGTTCATCCTGTCAGTGGGCAGGTGGCCGCTCCTTCAGCAGGGCCCGAGCACGCACACGGGGGCAACAAAGGCTTGCTGGTTATTGGGAGCTCCTACGTTAGGCGGGTGATGGAGCCCCTTAGGGAAATAGCGTACACGGCTGGAAATAAATCCAACGCGCACTCGGTTTCTCTGCTGGGGGGCCTCAACCGAGATATGGAGGCGGCCTTGCCTGTTGCTATCGAGCGTACGGGGTGCAGTCGTCTGCAAGTAGTTGCTCACGTCGGCACCAAAGATGCCTGTCGCTTGGGTTCTGAGGCGATCCTCAGTTCGTACAGGCGGCTGACGGATATGGTGAAGACCGCTGGCCTCGCACGCGGGGTGCTAGCAGAGCTCTCTATTTGCAGCATCGTTCCCAGAGTGGATCGGGGTCCTTTGGTTTGGAGCTGAGTGGAGAGTCTCAACCAGAGGCTTCGTCAACTGTGTGACGGTCTTGGCTGCAGATTTCTAGACTTGCGCTATTGGGTGGGGAATTGTAGGACGCCCTACACAAAGGAAGCGGCTATTCGGGCAGCATAGTACTTGTGGCGTGCACAGGTTTTTTTTTTTTTAGGCTAGGCAGTAGTGCGAGGTTTTCTGATGAACACTCACCAGTCGACGTGCAGGCAGGGAAACCAGGACGCGCTCAGTGTAAAGACACTTCAGCTATCAAGATATTAGCAGTAAATTTTCATAGTGTTCGGAATAAAGTTCCTGAATTTACCGCCCTCCAGGAAGCGTGTGGCGCGCAAATTATTCTCGGGACTGAGACCTGGCTGAACCCTGAGATAGGAAGTTCTGAAATATTTAGTGAGGGTTGGAACGTGTATCGGAAAGACAGATCATACACCGTAGGAGGTCGTGTCTTCGTTGCGGTTGACAAAAATATTGTGTCGAAGTAGAGTGTGACAGTGAAGTTATCTCGACACGTCCAACAGGGCTAGGAGAAATAACGTTAATTGTTGGGTGTTATTACCGGCCACCAAGTTCCACCGTGACAGTACTAGAATCATTCAAAGGGAATCTATACTTTGTATCGCAGAAGTATCCCACTTAGTAATTGAATCGACTTCATTTACTGCCGGTACGATGGACGTGGAAGAATTATGGGCAAATTTTAAACACATTGCAAATCACGCATTGGAGAAGTATGTGCCGAAAAAATGGGTTACGGACGGAAAAGACCCACCGTGGTTTAACAGCTCAATTCGGAAAATGCTCAGGAAGCAAAGACAGTTGCACTCGCGGTACAAGAAAGATCGGGAGAATGAGGACAGGCTAAAGTTAGTAGAGATTCGTGCTGCTGTAAAAAGAGCGATGCGCGAAGCATACAACCACTACCACCGTCATACCTAAGCAAAATATCTTGCTGAAAACCCAAGGAAATTCTGGTCTTACGTAAAATTGGTAAGCGCGTCGAAGGCATCCATCCAGTCACTCACTGATCAGTCTGGCCTGGCAACGGAAGACAGAAAAACGAAAGCTGAAATTTAAAATTTAGCATTTGAGAAATCTTTCACGCAGGAGGATCGTACAAACATACCGCCGTTTGAGTCTCGTACAGATTCCCGTAAGGAGGACATAGTGATAGACATCCCTGGGGTTGTGAAGCAGCTGAATGGGTTGAACATAAATAAATCACCAGGTCCTGATGGGATTCCAATTCGGTTTTACAGAGAGTACTCTATTGCACTGGCTCCTTACTTAGCTTGCATTTATCGCGAATCTCTTGCCCAACGTAAAGTCCCGAGAGACTGGAAAAAAGCGCAGCTGACGCCTGTGTATAAGAAGGGTAGAAGGACGGATCTTCAAAATTACAGACCAATATCCTTAACATCGGTTTGTTGCAGTATTCTCGAACATACCCATCAGTTCGAATATAATGAATTTCCCTGAGACAGAGGAGTTGCTGCCCATGCCTCAGCACGGCTTTAGAAAGCACCGCTCCTGCGAAACACAACTCGCCCTTTTTTCACATGATATCTTGCGAACCATGGATGAAGGGTATCAGACGGATGCCATATCCCTTGACTTCCGGAAAGCGTTTGACTCGGTGCCTCATTGCAGACTACTAACTAAGGTACGAGCATTTGGGATTGGTTCCCAAATATGTGAGTGGCTCGAAGACTTCTTAAGTAATAGAACCTAGTACGTTGTCCTCGATGGTGAGTATTCATCGGAGGTGAGGGTATCATCTAGAGTGCCCCAGGGAAGTGTGGTAGGTCCGCTGTTGTTTTCTATGTACATAAATGATCTTTTGGATAGGGTGGATAGCAATGTGCGGCTGTTTGCTGATGATCCTATGGTGTACGGGAAGGGGTCGTCGTTGAGTGACTGTAGGAGGAAACAAGATGAATTGGACAGGATTTGTGATTGGTGTAAAGAATGGCAGCTAACTCTAAATATAGATAAATGTAAATTAATGCAGATTAACAGGAAAAAGAATCCCGTAATGTTTGAATACACCATTAGTAGTGTAGCGCTTGACACAATCATGTCGATTAAATATTTGGGCGTAACATTACAGAGCGATATGAAGTGGGACAAGCATGTAATGGCAGTTGTGGGGAAGGCGGATAGTCGTCTTCGGTTCATTGGTAGAATTTTGCGAAGATGTGGTTTATCTGTAAAGGAGACCGCTTATACAACACTAATACGACCTATTCTTGAGTACTGCTCGAGCGTTTGGGATCCCTATCAGGTCGAATTGAGGGAGGCCATAGAAGCAATTAAGAGGCGGGCTGCTAAATTTGTTATTGGTAGGTTTGATCATCACGCGAGTGTTACGGAAATACTTCAGGAACTCGGGTGGGAGTCTCTAGAGGAAAGGAGTCGTTCTTTTCGTGAATCGGTACTGAGGAAATTTAAAGAACCAGCATTTGAGGCTGACTGCAGTACAATTTTACTGCCGCCAACTTGCATTTCGCGGAAGGACCACAAAGATAAGATAAGAGAGATTAGCGCTCGTGCAGAGGCATATAGGCAGTCACTTTTCCCTCGTTCTGTTTGGAAGTGGAACAGGGAGAGAAGATGCTAGTTGTTGTACGAGGTACCCTCCGCCACGCACCGTATGGTGGATTGCGGATTATGTATGTAGATGTAGATGTAGATACGATAAACCGCAATCGCGACAGACCTTTATCAAAGTCGGCAACGTGATGGTACGCCTTTCTCCTCCTTACACGAGGCATCACAACAAAGTTTCACCATGCAACGCCGGTCAACTGCTGTTTGTGTATGAGAAATTGGTTGGAAACTTTCCTCGTGTCAGCACCGGCGCCAACCTTGTGTGAATGCTCTGCAAAGCTAATCATTTGCATATAACAGCATCTTCTTCCTGTCGGTTAAATTTCGCGTCTGTAGCACGTCATCTTCGTGGTGTAGCAATTTTAATAGCCAGTAGTGTATTTGTTCTAACTACTTTGACGTCTTTCCCCCTCTTAGTAGGTTTCAATTCCTTTCTCCTAAATATTCTGCCCAAGTTGATGAGTAGTCCAATACTTCCATGCTCTGAGATGTTCTTTGTATCAGATATCGAATGTTCTGCTGGTTTGTCCGACATAAACTATCTTCCATCGCTTGTGTCGCATAGTAGTGGGTATAGTCCTACATGCTGGTAGATGCCTGAGTATTTGACAGTTTTAGAATATACTTTTGGACTGAATAATCTGTTTTGAAAGCTATATTTATGCCTTGTCTTTTCAAAATGTTTGTTATTTTATGTGTAAGTTTGTGCTTCTGCGTCGTTGTGCACCAACCTGAATCTTCTTTCTTTTGTAATGTATTCTTTGTGTCGTTGTTATACATTCACTGCGTGCTCTTGTTTGTGTGGGTTTCAATGTACTTTTGTTTGTGGCTGTGTGTTTTTTGTGCTTACTGACAGTATTTGTTGTTTACTTTAGGCTACTACCAGTACAACATTCGCTCTCCTTCACAAAGAACAGATCATAGCATGGAAATATGGGACAACCCATTACGTTTCTACAGAACACTCAATAGAATTGAATCATAAGCCTACTACTGGACAGAAAAGCAAGAAAATAGGTCCAACAAATAATGAAAGACACCCGCTAACTTTGCAAAATAATTATCACATACACAGAAAAGAGGCAGGAAAGAAGCTCACTCAGTTTATATAACAAATAGCTCAACAGATTACCACAAATCCCATTCCTCTCCTGCGTATATCATTAAAAATATACACATAGCCACACAACAACTTACAGAGTCACACATACAGTCAAACATACAACCAATGGAAGAAAACCCCGAGAAAGGTGGCAACACTCTAAAAAAATGAGGCTCTTGACACAGAAAATGGCAGTTAACGTGTCATGTTAGGACAACTCAGTGACGACACGAAAAATTTGAGGCTTTTGACTGGTTCTACAACATGAGGGAAAACTGCTTGGTGAATCAGACGCTGATCTGTACGTGTCTTTCTGTTGTAATGTCCCAAAACACCCACTGAAGATGCCTTGTTGAAAAGGCGAAACGTCTGGGTGCATAAACAAAATTTTACAAAATTAACGTACCTCAGGCCAAAAGGCGTGTTTCCAGTAAAGTAATGTATTTGAGTTTGTATTCTTTGTTGTCAAATCTATCTTGTGCAGAAAATTCTTTTCTTTGTATTGTCAGCATGCGTTCTGCGTCCTGCCTAGTTGACTCAGTATCACGTATTCTGCTGTCGAAACAGTTAAACTCATGAATCACTTTTAGTGTCCTTTTTTCAGTCTTATTCCTCTACACTGCATGATTTAAATCGACATTAAGTTACTCTGGTTCTAGTTTTGTCGATATTCATCTTACAAACTCTTTTTCAAACGTTATTCGTTATGTTCAACTGCGCTTCCAAGTCCTTTTCCATCTCTGACAAAAATAACCATCAGTAAGCTTAAAGTTTTAAGGTCTTCTCGTTGGAATTTTATTCCCCATCCAATTTCCAGCGCAGCTTGGCCAGCACAGCTTACCGATTGTATAACATCGCAGAGAGGCCAAAAACCCTGTCCCACTCGGTTCTCAACTACTGGTTCCCTTTCATGTCCTTCGACTCTCACAAGCACAATCTGGTTTCTGTACAATTTCTTGATAACTTTTAATCTCTTTCTAATCTTTTTTCTCGTTAGTGCTGACTCGCATGTTCCTAGATTTCTCTGGAAACCAATGTGATCCACCCCGAAGTCTGCTTCTACCAATTTTCCTGCTTTTATCGGTTTGTGTTACTACTCTGCAATCATAATTATTAAACTGACAGTTCGACCATATTTCCACCTGTCAACACCTGCTGCTTTATAATTGGAATTATTACATCTTTTGGGAGTTTAAGGTTATTTCGCAGCTCTCATGTACTCTGTCTGCCAGATGAAATAGTTTGGCCATCGCTGGCTTTGTCAAACTAGTACAGAGTTCAGTTCAGCCCTCCGGATAGACTACGAATCTGTCTGACTTACCCAATACGAAGAAGGGCTTAACTTCAGACGGAACGTCGGCACCAGTGAACGTTACAATGAAGGCCGAATCTCCTGCGAGACTAACACACAACAATAATGTTATTTTGTTTCAACTTTTACACGTAGAGTCTCACGTCAGTTAAACGGTAAACAAGTTACCCTTTGGCTAATAACATAAAATCTGCTTATTTCATGTATGAGGTCCAAATACATACACATTGCCAACCAGGCATTTATTTATTTACACACCATTTCCTTCGTCTAGTTACTCTTTCACTTTCAAATTAATGCGACCGAATTCATTTTATATCTTGTGCAGTTGCTTTCATGGTATACGTACTTAACAAAATAATTTTTGGGCTTGCTGAAAGAAAATGTAGCAATGTAGCTGAAAAATTACAAAAAGTGTAAAAGAGTTAGACATTTTTTATCCGATCTTATAATTAAAAGCTTATTCATTTATTACCTGGATACCTAGAACTTTTGACTCCTTTTCCACTTACTATTATGAAAGTTACGTACAACATATGTGACTGAAGAATATTACATACAGTCTATCGCCAGGTTAGTGTCATGAGGGAGGCCATGGCAAGCGCGGTGTAAAGAGGGGAGAGAGGGGCAAAGTTTTTCCCTTTAACTTGAGTTGCTACCAACTCAGAGGCCACGCACCGATCACTTGTTATGGTACAAATGGCACACGGAATTAATGTTTCGTGAAGACGTGATGTAGAGACGTTCGTGTTCAGTTGTGTTGCTTATGAATCGAAGTAATGAATGTTAACTTAAATCAGTCCCGTTGTCAACAGCTCAATAAGGAGAAGTGAATGACATTTAAAGAATGTACTAAACATCTAACCAACACTGTGTCTCATATCACAATGCCTTTTGTTTTTGGGAACTCTGAATCGTAAGTGACCCATAAGGACCAGGAACACATTCATCGCTAAATGATTCATTAATAAATACTGGATACAAGTTCGCCGAACAGCTACAGTGCTACTGTTGAAAACAAAAACACGACGTCATACTCAAGACTAACGATTTGTGGCGATATGACTAAAACTAGGGGGCAAAATGACACTCCGATGGGAACAGAGGATAGAACAGAGGATTATAAGAAAAAATGTTTTAAAACAATGAATTTCAGAGTTGTATTTTATAAAAATCATTATTTATTACTGTAAGCTTTATCGCAAGTTTTTAGTAATCGAAACTTGTGATTTCCTTGGCTTTGGGAGAGGGTAGCGGTGGTTCTGGGTGAAGAGGTGCGTTCCGACACCTAAAAATTATAGAAATTAAGCACTGATACAGAGTCCGTCGTCCAGTACAGTCTTCTGTTTTTCTATATATGTCATGCAGATACATTACACCAAATGGACACAGATACGAGGTGTATGAGAAAAGTAATGAAACTGCTGACAACACTGTGAGAGATGTGGCAACGCTGTGCTGTTCTACTTGTGAAGACCTGTGTGTTCCTTCATTCCAAATGCTCAGTCTCAGCTTCGTACAGCCTTGATGTGGTTTATGAAAGCACCATCAGTGAATAAAATTCTCTCGGTGTACATGCCGCGTCAATTCAGGATAGAACTCCATGTTTTCGACCAGTAGCTCCATGGTCGTCGTCAGATGTAATTTCTATCCCGCGTTGCTTGCAGCGCCATCCCTTGAATCAGGAGGTAAAGTGCGGGAAGTTTTTCTCTGCGATTTTTCTTTGTCCAATGCACTCTTCCAGGTGTTGCTAAGTGCATAGCCGTTGTCTCTGTTAAAGTTATTATCGCTAATTTCGACTGCTTCCCGGATCACAGGATCACAGTAATTCGATGCGTGGGCTATTACTCTCGTTTCTTCAAATAAAATCTTATGCTTGTTAAGCAGGCTATGCTCAGCCACCGCTGATTCTTCCAAATACCTGTGTTTCAGGTGGTGCTGGTGCTCGACGCAACGGTTCTTACAGACTGGCCCTCGTAATTCTTGCCGCATTCGCAAGGAATACTATAAATTCCCGGCACGCTTAAGCCGAGACTGTCTTTGACTGGTCTCAACCTCCTGATTCAAGGGATGGCGCTGCAAACAACACGGGATAGAAATTACATCTATGAAAGTAGAGGGCACCACTTCACTACGCGCCATAACGCTGTTGCTATGACGTATTCCAGCCAATCAGAATAAGTGGGAAAATCGCTAGTTTACGACAGTCAGCCCTGACGACGACCATGGAGGTAGTGGTCGAAAGCTTGGAGTTTCATCCTGAATTGACGTAGCATGTACACCCAGAGATTTTTATTTAAGAAATACGTCACGAAAGACTTTGTAGCCATACAATCAGTGAAGTTGTGATCTTGTTGCACATTACGAAAATGGAACAGCGAAATTTATGGCAATGTTGGGCGATAAGGTTTCAGGAATCCGAAAGTGTGACCTATGAAAAGTTGAAACAGACCTATGGTGAATACTCCATATCAAAAGCACGGATTTTTCGCTGGCGCAAATCATTATTTGAAGGCCGAGAGCACGTTGAAGATGAACGTCGTTCAGGGAGGCCTTGAACTTTAAAAACAGACGAAAAAGTCGAACGTGTGCATGCTCTTGTGAGATTAGACCAGTGTTTAACAATTAGGATGACGGGAGACCTGTTAAGACGAGTACTTTCACCATACATCAAATTTTGAACGAAGATTTACGGATGTGAAAAAGTTTGTGCCAAAATGGTGCCAAAAAATCTCACAGGATCAGGACAATCAAAGGAAAATATGCGTTTATCTTTGAAACATTCCCTTAGAAAATTTTTATAAATGACAGTGCTGCAAAGCCTCTACGTTATTTGATTTTCAAACAGCTGAACGTACTCAGGCATTTCTCTCTTTACTTACTCTGATCAACACTAAAGTGACACACAATATTTTCTTTAGCGCAACGCAGTCTGACTTTCAATAATCCCTACAAAAGAATGGCCCTGACTAACAATAACCTATACCTTTCATGAATCACTTACCTCACAAAAATCTTCGTTACTCAAACTACTGCAATACAGAGAGCGCCAATACTGCCAGCTAAATAAAAGATTCTAACTACTGAAGGCACTAACTACTGATAGGCTGATAGGCATAGTTAGCAAATGAAAGAATTTGATAGAGAACAAGGTATTTACCTTTATAGCGTTCAAAAGTCATAATATATGTATCAGTTCATGACATCCAGTCTTACAAATTTCCTTTTTCTGACGGACACACGTCCAGATCGTCCGCTCTCAAAACACTGCCATCTCTCTCCCCACTTCCACCACTGCTGGCGGCTCACCTCCAACTGCACAACTCTACGCGCTGTTCACATCCAACTGCCTAACACTACTAAAGCAAATAATCGAACAATGCCAACCAGCCACAGACTGCACACAGCACAGTCAGCGATTTTCATACAGAGCGCTACGTGGCGTTACTAACATAAAAACCTAAACAGCCTACTTACATCTTCTTAGGTGACCACGAATGGTTCAGTCATGTGATCACAGGTGATGAATCCTGAATTTTCGACTACGATCCCGAGACAAAGCGGCAAAGTGAGGAGTAGTACACCGTGACATCTGCTCGACCGAAAAAAGCTCGAATGCGCAAATGAAAGATCAAAGCAATGCTGATTTGCCTTTTTGGCAGTAGGAGTATCGTGAAAAAGGAATCTGTTGCTCCAGGACACACTGTCGACCAAGCGATCTACAAAAATATCATTGAGAGGCTCAGGAAAAGAATGAATCTAGTGAGACTGGAGACTGCAGACAAGTGCATTGCGACAACGCTTTGTGTCACTCGACCGCTTCCCTCACTGAACTTTTGACCTCAAAAGGCACTCCTGTTGTACCGCAGCGCCTTATTCACCTGTTCTGAGTCCTTGTGATCTTTTTATTTTTACGAAATTGAAAAGTGCCTCATACGAAAGTCATTTTGGGACTGTGGGGAACATTCAAACAATGTAAATGGAACGCTAAAGGCCCTACCAGTTGAAACCTTTCAGCGCTGCTACCAGAACTGCCCAAGTGTAAACCTTCCGCAGGGAACCATTTTGAGGGGCACAATATTGTTGTCCGAGAAAAAAGAAAAGTTTTGTAGGTAATAAATCAGTCTCATTGCTTTCCTCACACACCTCGTACAATTTGATTCGGCGCCTGGGACACCATCCGGCCTTTGGACCTGTGGATGGCGCTGCCAGCAGGTCGGCGCCGCCCCCGCCGCCCCGCCGCCCCCGCCGCCACCCGGTGACCTGCCGCGCCGCGTCTTTCGCACCAGCCCGCCCCGCCCCGTCTCGCCTCGTCTCGCACCAGAAAGCGCTCTCCCAGCGCCGGAGACCTCGCAAAGCTCTCTTTATACGCCATTCCCCAGCGCTGTCTGTCGTGCCGTGCTTGATAATTACTTCCGCCTGTATAATTTCGAAATTCATGCCCGGAATATCATTACAGCTCTCTCGTTCTTCTTTCCCCCACCCCCCACCTCCCCCCCCCCCCTTTCCATACCTCAGTTTCTGCTTTTTCCGTCCGCAGTGCGGTGCGGCGCACAATGGCACACTGGGAAGCGCAGCTCTCTGTCCATATATAAATACTCGCTTTTTTCCCTAAATTGTCTCTGATTCTCCTTTTTTTATTTCATTGTACGCCTTTCGTCTGCGGTGCGCTACACAGAACGTTTAAGTTCACAAGCCCGTCCCCTCCCCCCATTTTTTTTCTCTGCAATGCGATTTTCATCCCAGCGTCCCCCTCTGAGCGGCGAATGCGAGAGCGGGCACAGAGAGAGCTTACGCGGCCCGTCCACACGCGTAGGCGCCCACGCCACGCACTCGCTAACTCGGCCGCGAATCCGCCGGCCGTCCGCCAGTGCCGGCTAGGGTGAACGGCGCGGCCTTCAAAACGCCTCCCCCCGCGCGCGGTGCGTAAAATAATAACACGCTGCTGGCGGGGGTGGGCGAGCCGAGGGCAGCTCTGGCGCGCAGGTGGCTGCTCCGCGCCGCGCCGCGCCGCGCCGCGCGTCCTGAATCTCAAAGTGGAGCAGAGCGCCGCTCTCCCAGCGCCCCAGCAGCCGCCCCGCAAATGGGCTCCCGGGCGAGCGTTGCTCCACCTGCCACGTCTGCGTTTCATAATTCATGTCGACATTCACGTGCGAGTTCCCACTGCAGTGTGTCGCACAATATACAAACCAGGAGTAGTTATCAAGTTTTTACACTACTGGCCATTAAAATTGCTACACCACGAAGATGACGGTCTATAGACGCAAAATTTAACCAACAGGAAGAAGATACGGTGATATGCAAATGATTACTTTTCAGAGCATTCACACAACATTGGCGCCGGTGGAGACACCTAAAACGTGCTGACATGAGGAAAGTTTCCAACCGATTTCTAATACACAAACAGCGTTGCCTGGTGAAACGTTATTGCGATGCCTCGTGTAAGAGGTGAAATGCGTACCATCATGTTTCCCGCTTTGATAAAGGTCGGATTGTGGCCTATCGCGATTGCGGTTTATAGTATCGCGACATCGCTGCTCGCGTTGGTCCAGATCCAATGACTGCTAGCAGAATATGGAACCGGTGAGTTCAAGGGGGTAATACGGAACGCCGTGCTGGATCCCAACGGCCTCCTATCACTAGCAGTCGAGATGACAGGCATTTTATCCGCATGGCTGTAACGGATCGTGCAGCAACGTCTCGATCCAGACAACAACCATCTGCGCGAACAGTTCGACGACGTTTACAGCAGTATGGAATATCAGCTCGGAGACCATCGCTGCGGTTACCCCTGACGCTGCATCACAGACAGGAGCGCCTGCGATGGTGTACTCAACGACGAACCTGTGTGCACGAATGGCAAAACGTCATTTTTTCGGATGAATCCAGGTTCTGTTTACAGCA
Source organism: Schistocerca piceifrons (assembly GCF_021461385.2). Classification (NCBI taxonomy): domain Eukaryota; kingdom Metazoa; phylum Arthropoda; class Insecta; order Orthoptera; family Acrididae; genus Schistocerca; species Schistocerca piceifrons. The sequence continues at coordinate 473,631,283 of NC_060145.1, read as the reverse complement.
TCCGTGTTTGGCGATATCGCGGTGAACGCACATTGGAAGCGTGTATTCGTCATCGACATACTGGCGTATCACCCGGCGTGATGGTATGGGGTGCCATTGGTTACACGTCTCGGTCACCTCTGTTCGCACTGACGGCACTTTGAACAGTGGACGTTACATTTGAGATGTGTTACGACCCGTGTCTCCACCCTTCATTCGATCCCTGCGAAACCCTACATTTCAGCAGGATAATGCACGACCGCATGTTGCAGGTCCCGTACGGGCCTTCCTGGATACAGAAAATGTTCGCCTGCTGCCCTGGCCAGCACATTCTCCAGATCTCTCACCAGCTGAAAACGTCTGGTCAATGGTGGCCGAGCAACTGGCTTGTCACAATACGCCAGTCACTACTCTTGATGAACTGTAGTATCGTGTTGAAGCTGCATGGGCAGCTGTTCCTGTACACGCCATCCAAGCTCTGTTTGACTCAATGCCGACGTGTATCAAGGCCGTTATTACGCTCAGAAGTGGTTGTTCTGGGTACTGATTTCTGAGGATGTATGCACACAAATTGCGTGAAAATGTAATCACATGTCAGTTCTAGTATAATATATTTGTCCAATAAACACCCGATTATCATCTGCATTTCTTCTTGGAGTAACAATTTTAATGGCCAGCAGTGTATTATGACCTTGAGAATACCATGCTGAGAGCAATACACTTGCGATGCTCTTACCCCTTCTCCAGGTACTCGGTCCGCAGCTGGTGGTCTAGTGGCTAGCGTTGCTGCCTCTGGATCACGGGGTGCCGGGTTCGATACCCGACGACCGGGTTGGGGATTTTTCTCTGCCCGGGAACTAGGTGTTTGTGTTGTCCTCATCATTTCATCATCATCATCATCCGTGACAGTGGTTAGATTGGACTACGTACAAAATATGGTCTGTGTAAAACCTGGGACACTGAACGGACGCTGATGACCGCTCAGTGAACGCCCCACAAACCAAACATCATCATCATCATCCACTTGCCGTATGCTTGGCGACACATGTTGGCTTCCTTTCTGAAGTGACTGGTCGTGTAGCGGTTTAAGAAGTTAAAGTTTTCAATTGGATATTGAGAAGAAAGGCCACGCATGCACTACTAGTTAAGTTGTTTAATCAGAACGGCAGCTATAGCTGAGCTGTATGGAGGGAATTTCAGCGACAGAAGCAGCTGCGAAGAGACCCCATACCAATAGATGGGCTAAAGAAAATGATCAAGGAATTTGAAAAAAAAAAGAAAACGGGTGAATTAGGTCATGCAGCAGGGAGGGGAAGGCCGCCCACTCTCATGGCAGCTCTTGATGAAGTTGCTGTAGCTAAAGCCGAGCATGGAGCAGAAGCCTCAGATTCTGCAACCAGTGCTCGAGCTGTCTCATGGGAATAGTCTCTCCCCTAGTCATAAGTTCAAACGACTTTGCAGTGTTTTTTACATTGGTATACACACAGAGTGCAGAACGTGCACCAAATGAATCCCCAAAACAGGCTGCAACGCCGTGATTTTCCTCTTAATTTTTGGGCACGCGTGGAAATGGTGACATGTGTCCAGGGAATATTCTCTGGGGGGACGAAGCATATTTTGCTTTGGATGGTGCCGTGAATGCACAGGACTGTCGCTATGGAGTTTTACTGTTCAACATGCTGTGCAGTAACATCCACTGCACTCAGGTTATGTGTCTGTGTGGTGTGGTTTCACAAATTCCTTCCTTGCAGAATGGGACGACACCACAAGTCACTTGACAGCTGAAAGAGAAACTTTCACTAACAACCACATCATGTCTAGGCAACATCGAGAATTGTTGTGTTCCGGAACCCTCGACCTAAATCCATGTGACTTCTTGTTGTGGGGATATCTGAAAGACCGTGTCTATCAGGGATATATGCTCTAAAGGATAGCATGCAGTGACTTATCGCTCTGATTACACGGTACATGCTGCGACTGCGAGCAACTGTCGACTGTGCCGTGACACAAGTGCAGCATGCTGCCGAGTTGGGAGACCGTACTGAACACATCTTCTAATTTGTGACCATATCCTAATAAACGCGCCAACACCACCGTTCTCATGTCTTTGAGCCTTCCTCCCCTTTTCCTGCACCCACACCATACTCTGAGTGTTACAGCGTCATATTTCCACCTGGTGGCAGTAATTCGATCTATTATTTTTTCATCCTACTGTATGTGATCAAAAGTATCGGGAAAAAGCCAAAAATATACATTTTTCTCATTAGGTGCATTGTGCTGTCACCTGCTGCTAGGTACACCATATCAGCGACCTCAGTAGTCATTAGACATCGTGAGGCGTTACTTGTGTCACACGTCTGTATGCGACATTTCCACACTCCTGAACATCCCTAGGTCTATTGTTTTCGATGTGGTAGTGAAGTGGAAACGTGAAGGTACACGTACAGTACAAAAGCGCGCAGGCCGACCTCGTCTCTTGACTGACGGAGACTGCCGACAGCAGGTATCTATCCAGACCATAATGCAGGAATTCCATACTGCATCAGGATCCACTGCAAGTACTACGACAGTTAGGCGGAAGGTGAGAAAACTTGGATTTCATGGTCGAGCGGCTGCTCATAAGCCACACATCACGCCGGTAAATGCCAAACGACGCCTCGCTTGGCGTAATGAGCGTAAACATTGGACGATTGAACAGTGGAAAAGCGTTTTGTGGAGTGATGAACCACGGTACACAGTCTGGCTATCCGATGGCAGGGCGTGGGTATGGCGAATGCTCGGTGAACGTCCTCCGCCACCTTGTGTAGTGCCGGTGGTTTTATGGTGTGATCGTGTTTTTCATGCAGGGGGCTTACCACCCTTGTTGTTTTGCATGTCACTATCACAGCACAGGCCTACACTGATGTTCTAAACACCTTCTTGCTTCCCACTGTTGAAGAGCAATTCGGGGATGGCGAGTGTATGTTTCAACACAATCGCAATCGAGCACCTGTTCGTAATGCACGGTCTGTGGCGAAGTGGGTACACGACAATAACAACCCTGTAATGGACTAGCCTGCACAGACTCATGACCTGAATCCTATAGAACACCTTTGTGGTGTTTCGGAACGTCCACTTCGTGCCAAGTCTCACCGACCGACGTAGATACCTCTCCTCAGGCAGCATTCCATGAAGAATGGGCTGCCATTCCCCAAGAAACCTTCCAGTACCTGATTGAATGTATGCCTGCGAGAGTGGAAAACTGTCATCAAGGCTAAGGATTGGCCAGCACCATACTGAATACCAGCATTACCGATGGAGGGCGCCACGAACTTGTAAGTCATTTACACCCAGGTGTTCGGATCATATAGTGTACTTCGCGAGCGCACCGATTAATGAACATACCTACAAGGTTTTAGCGTCCTGCGACGTACACAGCTCGGACTGCAGCGTTCAGAACACCATCAGTTGTATTCTAACCACCCAGTATGTAAGCTGAGCAGAGACGAATGAGTACGTATTCTTGCGACTGTTCGGGCCGCAAATGGGACATGTATCGATAAAAGCAAAGTTGACAAAGCCTGGAACGTTGGAATGAGCATCTCGAAAACGGCGGAGGTGGTCCGCTGCTCGAGCTACTATCGCGAGCATCTGTTCAGAGCGGCTGGAGGACCGTGAAATCACGAGTTGGTGACAAGGTGGTGCACATGCAGGCGTCATCACGGACGCACCACATCTGACGACAGAGCACTTATTAGAAAAGCATTACTACCATTTTATCTTCGGTAATGTTGATAGAGAGTTCCGATTTTTTGTATGTAGGATGGTCTTTCATAACATCACTTCCACAGTCAAAGGTTCAAATGGCTCTGAGCACTATGGGACTCAACTGCTGAGGTCATAAGTCCCCTAGAACTTAGAACTACTTAAACCTAACTAACCTAAGGACAACACACACATCCATGCCCGCGGCAGGATTCGAACCTGCGACCGTAGCGGTCGCCCGGTTCCAGACTGTAGCGCCAGAACCGCTCGGCCTTCCACAGTCCCCTTCAGGGCTGAGTGCTGATTGCTCATATTCAGCCTTGTGAGGACGCATTACCATTCGTCGTCTTCAACCCGAACAATAGTTTCATGCATACTTTCTAACTAGTCTGCCCTGTCTATGCACAACTTCTACTCACTACATTCGCTTCAAACTGAGTACCGTTTTCAAGTCTTGGGTCACTCTATATTTTATACCCGTCACACCTCTCTACTACCAACTTGATTATTTCTTAATACTTGAGGATACGTTCTAGCAACAGATCTCGTCTTTTAGCCGAGATGTGTCAGAAATTATTTTTCTCTTCAATCGTATTTAGTACCTCTACCCATCGATTCTTCAGCATTTATCTATAGCACTGCGTTTAAAAAGCTTCTTTTCTCTCCTTGTCCTAACTGCTTCGTTTCCTCATTTCACTCCAGCAAAGATTTTCCGACCAATTTTCAATCGGCATTAACAAATTTGTCTGTTTCAGAATTGCGGTTCTTGCTACTGGTAGTTCGTGTTTCTTAACTACATCTGCCGTCGTCAGTTGTTTTGCAATCCAAACAGCAAAACTCATCTATTACAGTGCGTGATTTAATTCTACTGTATTCAAATTTCCATGTTTCACTTTCCTTGATGTTCATAGTACGAGCTCTTTTCAACACAATACCCCTCTTCAAAATCCTTTGCCGTCACTGACAGAACAAATTAAATCCCTTCACGTAAGTTGTTTGATTTTTAGTATCTCCCGTAGTTACCGAGGATTGAAAATAATTTTCTAACATACACTGGGAAAAAAATCCTGTGTCATCGCTGAAAAATAACAAGACATCCAAGAAGAATCACTTGGAAAGCGCTGAGTCCACAGGAAGAGCGTCATACCGCTGGTCTGACTCCAAGGTTTGATGGAGGCCAAGAGAAACGCACCGCGAAGTACAGACCACGGAGAGTGAAAATGTCTCTGCGGTTTGTGCACGGGATGCAGCCCAACATTAGTTCATCCTCGGTGCGGATTTGCCTCACCACGTTACGACCACAGAAATGCAATTTTATCCCGTTTAAACAAATTTTTTCCAGTCATGGAGGTGTACAGGACTCGACCGACCACAAGCTAGATAGGTCTCTATTGTCGAGAAATTTATTTATTGACTCCTCTATGTCCAATTTCATTCCTACACTAACTATAGCTAGTAAAATAACTGCGGTTCTACCTTAAAAAATTCAACGAAAATTTTATTGAAATTAGTACTGTACTACCACAACATCTACATACATGTTTGCCGTCCATTAATGCGACCGCCGCCTACGATCGACGTCAACGTGCAGCAATCACTCACACACGGCAGGTAGCAGCACTAACAGTGGAAGCCATATAAAGAGCGTCCCGGGGATACGGAACATAGTGCAGTCGTTGTTATAGTCTGGAAGCGGACTGATTTATCTGACGCCCCAAAGGGCATGGTCATTTACTTTTGGGCCAAGGATGAAAGCCTTTCTAAATCGGCTAAATCTGCAAACTGTTCGCATGCTGTCGCGGTTAAATCATATTGAGCATGCAGAATGGAGCCATCCAAAACCCACGCAGAGACAACTGTGGTGAAACTCGGGCCATTGATGATTGAGTGAGCGATGGCTGCGTAGACGTGTACCGGCGAACGGACGTGCTACTGTTTAACAACTAACTGCCCAGATGAACCGAGGGGCTACCAACATTGTCTCTTCAACGACTGTTCAGCGAACGCTGCTACTTATGGGCATCCGCAGCAGACGCCTGGATCATGCATCCGTGCTGACTGCTGTTCACCGGCGACGAAGGCATGCCACTACCGCAACTGAACGTCCCCTGAGTACCAACAAGTGACCTTACCAGATGAATCACATTGTGTGCTGCGTAGTCGCAAAAAGTCTGAAAGCAAAAGATCTGCAACAGTCGTCGGAAGGGTCCAGGCCAGAGGTGGGACTGTTATGGCCTGGGGTATGTTTTCGTGGTATTCCCTGGATGATCTCGTCATTCTGGAATCCACATCGGATCAACACAAGCATGCATCTGTACTTGGGGATCCATGTGGTTTGTCTTCCTCGGCACGATGGCATCAACCAGCACGACAATGCCATGTGTCACGTAACTAGCAATGTATGTGCGCGAATCCAAGAACACCAGGACGCATTTACCGTACTTCCCTGGTCACCAAACTCCCGGAATTAAACCCAGTCGACAATCTGTGAAACCACTCAATGGGCTGTTCGCGTAGATCCTCAGCCAGGAAACCTTGCCCATCTGGCCACGGCACTGTAGTCGCCGTGGCTCCACATCGCTGCCGGGAACGTCCAGAACGTCACTGACTCTCTTCCTACTCTACAAGAATACTGGTGAACATACGGAACGCATCACATTGGATAAGTGTTCAGGGGTAATACACTGTTGGCCACCGTAAATGCAACACCCTGAAGGAAGCATCCGAATCAAGTGAAATTTACACCATGAGTTTGCAGCGATGATATATGCAACTGATTAGAATTTCAGCGCAGACGCACATCACGCGCGCCTGTGGCGCCACCTCATAGCGCCATTTAAGGCTTGGCAATTTCGACGAGTGTACGTTCGGCACCTGTGTTTACCTTGTGGTTGTTTCACAAGACGATCAGTTATGCCTCGTAGACAACAGCGAACATCGTTTGATCAAGTATCCGAGTTCGACAGAGGAAGGATAGTGGCTTACCGAGATTGTGGATTATCATACAGAGAAATCGCTAGTCGTGTTGGACGAAACCAAACAACTGTAATGCGGATATGTGACCGTTGGATGCGGGAGGGTACGACGGACCGACGTGGTCGATCGCATTCACCTCGGTGCACCACTGCACATGCTGATAGGCAAATTGTGCGCATGGCAGTGACGGATCGCTCAGTGACATCCCGAACCATAGCACAGCACATTGCGTCTGTAACGCATCATCCAGTGTCTGCGCGTACCATTCGACGCCGTGGTCTGTCCGCAAGACGTCCATTGCTTCGTCTACCATTGACACAGAACCACAGATGCCTCTGTCGCCAATGCTGTGATGACAGACGGATGTGGACGGCAGAATGGAATGACGTTGTCTTTACTGACGAGGCACGCTTCTGTCTGCAGCACCACGATGGTCGGATTCGAGTGTGGAGACACCGTGGAGAGAGGATGCTGGACAGCTGCATTATGCACCGCCACACTGGTCTTGCACCGGATATTATGGTATGGGGCAGTATTGGATATTACTCTCGCACGCCTCTAGTACGCATTGCCGGTACGTTAAATAGCCGGTGCTACATATCCGAGGTGCTGGAGCCAGTTGTCCTTCCTTACCCTCAGGGCTCGGCCACAGCCATATTTCAACAGGATAATGCGCAACCACACGTGGCACGCATTGTCCAAAGGTTCTTCGTCAATAACCAGATTGAAGTGCTTACCTGGCCGGCTCGCTCTCCGGATCTTTCGCCGATAGAAAACATGTGGTCCATGGTTGCTCAACGAGTGATCCAGATTACAGCCCCAGCTGCCACACCAGATGATCTTTGGCAACGTGTGGAAGCTGCTTGGGCTGCTGTACCCCAAGAACACATCCAACGTCTCTTTGACTCAATGCCGAGACGTGTGGCAGCGGTGATCTAAAACAATGCGGCTACTCTGGCTACTGATTCTGGCAGGAACCACATGTCACAGACGTCTGTAAACATAATCATTTGATATTTGGTCAACATGTTATCTACAAAATAAATTTTGTTGTGCTACCTCATGTCTTTCTTCGTGTTGCATTTACGGTGGCCAGCAGTGTACTAAGAAGAAGTACAAAACAGGACAAACACAGGAAAATGAGTGTTAAGGAAAGTTCATGAGACCCAGTAAATATTAGATATAGACTCCCAGGTAGACGCTATTTCCCTTGACTTCCGGAAGGCGTTCGATACAGTTCCGCACTGTCGCCTGATAAACAAAGTAAGAGCCTACGGAATATCAGACCAGCTGTGTGGCTGGATTGAAGAGTTTTTAGCAAACAGAACACAGCATTTTATTCTCAATGGAGAGAGGTCTACAGACGTTCAAGTAACCTCTGGCGTGCCACAGGAGAGTGTTATGGGACCACTGCTTTGCACAATATATATAAATGACCTAGTAGATAGTGTCGGAAGTTTCATGCGGGTTTTCGCGGATGATGCTGTAGTATACAGAGAAGTTGCAGCATTAGAAAATTGTAGGGAAATGCAGGAAGATCTGCAGCGGATAGGCACTTGGTGCAGGGAGCGGCAACTGACCCTTAAAATCGACAGATGTAATGTATTGCGAATACATAGAAAGAAAGATCCTTTATTGTATGATTATATGATGGCGGAACAAACACTGGTAGTAGTTACTTCTGTAAAATATCTGGGAGTATGCGTGCGGAACGATTTGAAGTGGAATTATCATATAAAATTAATTGTTGGTAAGGCGGGTACCAGGTTGAGATTCATTGGGAGAGTCCTTAGAAAATGTAGTCCATCAACAAAGGAGGTGGCTTACAAAACACTCGTTCGACCTATACTTGAGTATTGCTCATCAGTGTGGGATCCGTACCAGATCGGGTTGATGAAGGAGATAGAGAAGATCCAAAGAAGAGCGGCGCGTTTCGTCACAGGCTTATTTGGTAAGCGTGATAGCGTTACCGAGATGTTTAGCAAACTCAAGTGGCAGACTCTGCCAGGGAGACGCTCTGCATCGCAGTGTAGCTTGCTGTCCAGGTTTCGAGAGGGTGCATTTCTGGATGAGGTATCGAAGATATTGCTTCCCCCTACTTATACCTCCCGAGGAGATCACGAATGTAAAGTTAGAGAGATTCGAGCGCGTACAGAGGCTTTCCGGTAGTCGTTCTTCCCGCGAACCATACGCGACTAGAACAGGAAACGGTGGTAATGACAGTGGCACGTAAATTGCCCTCCGCCACACGCCGTTGGGTGGCTTGCGGAGTATAAATATAGATGTAGATGTAGATGAACGGTACACAAAGCCCGTCGGGAGAATTCTACGAAAGTACTGCGTATCTGTAAGGGGGATCGGACCCAAGACGCTAGTGAGGCCTAGTCTAGAATAAAAAACCAGCGTTTGGCATCCCGATCGAGTAGCCATGATAAAAGAACTCTAGAAGATTGAAGGAAATGCTTCCAGCATCGTAACATATCACTGAAGTCCAAATAAAAATGCAGCGGAGTAGCTCGGAGAATTTAAATGGGAAGAAAATGCATTCATCACGAAACAATATTTGGTAAATTTAGTAATATTTCTTCGAGGAATACTGTGTGAGAACTGTCACATACCCTGCGTATTGAGCATGATAATAAGTGCATACACAGACATGTTGACAGTAATATTTCCCGCGTTCAGTACGAAAATCGAACGGTACGGAAAGTAGCTAATTTTGGTATGAACTGCTCTCCGCAATCTCCCACCCAGTGTGTTGTGGAGTATATACGCAGCTGTGGACGTAGATTGTTTGAACAGCAGCGTCACTTTACTCCGTTTCGCGCCTCGAGTTCCACTGCCAACAGTAACTAATAACTTCGCTGGTAAAAAAATATTAGTTATACCCCGTAAAAGAGAAGAGTGGTCGCACTGGAGCGTTGTGAATGGTACAGAACTGCTTTGAGACGGTCACGTGATCCTCAACCGCTGACGTGAGTGAGACGTGGAGGTAAAATAGGGTTAAATGGTTCAAAAGGCTCTGAGCACTATGGGACTGTGGTCATCAGTCCCCTGGAACTTAGAACTACTTAAACCTAATCAACCTAAGGACATCACACACATCCATGCCCGAGGCAGGATTCGAACCTGCGACCGTAGCAGTCGCACGGTTCCGGACTGCGCGCCTAGAACCGCGAGACCACCGCGACTGGCATAAATAGGGTTAATGCGACGACAGGTTATGTGGGAACACTCGACTACAGTGGATCGACCTCGAGGCATGGCGGGAAGCAGAAAGGAGCTATCGTGTTTGGATGTCCGTATGACGATGTCAAGTTTCTCAGTGTACTGGTTTCTCATTGCAAACTTTTTAATGTGTCTACCTGGAACAATGTAAGAAATAGCTGTTAGTATATAGTATGTTCAACGTTTATTTATTGTCGGTCGAGAGACCACGTAAAAGTATTAAGAGCAATTTAAATCATAAAAGCTGGCTTATTACTTGAATTGATCAGAAGCATTACATTAACCTGAGCTAGACGTACAATTACTTAATTTTAAGGATTAAATGAAAATGTAATACCAGACGAAATTAAACTCGTCCGGCCATAGCTGTGGATTCTTTCATTGCTCTGAGAGATGGCTCATCTGAACTACAGCATACGAAATATTTGTTCACTTTATTACATGAATGATGAAAATTTTTAATTAACTTGGTACAATTATGTGCCACAAGAGTGCTTAATAATTTACAACTGTCTCTGATTATTAAAGCATCATTTCATACACTAATTAACAAGCTATTAAGACATTCAATATTCAAACATTTACATATCTGTCTAATGTTCGAATAACACTTCTGTCCCGCTCTATGATATTGGCTGCTTCAGTTGAGGTCACGAATTGGGCAGAGCGCTTCCTTATACTGACGTCGATGCGAGGGCACTTCTTCAGCCTTTCTCGTTTGTCGCTGCGGATTGCAGCAAGACGTCGCTAATTTTTCCGGTACCGATGTGCGTTGCCGACTTTGCTGTGGTGTCGTGATCTTTGGACGATACCACAGAAAATATCTCCAAGACTATGTGCCTCTTTGCTAAACAACAAACGATCAAAATTAAACGTGCTGAGGAGAAGCTTCTGTCAGCAAAATACAGTTCACATTCGAAATAAGTGTTTCGTTTGGGCGTGTGGAAGGCTGAAACTAGGTAACTAACAGCTTAAGCAAATTACTAACCAGGTATCCAGTCTGATTCTGGTGTCAGCGTTAAAAGATTTGTCTGATTAAAATAGAAAGTGAATTCACCTACGTTGCTAAACGGCGCAGGATGTAGGCCTACCCGTGGAGAAAGGGATTGAAATGTCTGGGATAGATCACTAGTAATATGGGTGAGACTGAACTGAAATTTGGCTGAAATTTTATAAATTCCAGAATTTAGGAAAAAGCAAGAAACAGTTATATTAGAACATAATGGTTGCTAGCGACTTTTTCAGTAATCATAGGGGTACAAAAATTAACAAAATGCCTGACCTCATGAGCTGAAAACCACTGATAATTCGTAAAATAGGGACAGTTCTCTGAACACGTATCACACGCGCTCTTCCCCATTCATACTAGTACCATACTCAGAGAAAAAAAGAACCCACAAGAGTTAAAACATGAACCTTAATGAGACATAAAGACGCCAAAATTGAATGTTCGCACTGGGCTAACGCATCTGTGACGAATGCCGAAAATTCGTACCAGAGGATTGAACGAAAAATCATGGCACGAAATACAATTTAGATCAGAAATAGTGGCTTAGTAGTGCACAGAAGTGCTAATTGGTCCCAACGGAACAGAAAAGAACCTCGGCGCCGGACGGGTTATCAAGCAAAGTAAACCACGAACAACCATTTATTTCTACAGTAAGAAAAATAAACAAGAAATTGGAAACGTAAAAGAACGCTCAAATAATGAAATAACCACAACCTCAATAATAGGCTGGTCACATCCGGTGGTACAGTCACATAAAGAACCCGCACAAAGTAGATATGGCGGAAAATTACGAACGGTCAGAAATACAAAACAGAAACAGCTTACCCAGGAACGGAATTTAATTTATAGCCTAGCGGTGGAAAAAGGAACAAAAAAAGAGCGCTAACGGCTCATTCGTTCCTCAAGATGACGATTAGTGTTTTAGGGCGCACAACAACGTGGTTATCAGCGCCCGTCGTTCCTCAAGCACGTGGTCTATGTTACACAGAACAAGACCATGACAAAACATGGAACTTCTGGAAAATTGATTATTCCTGTGAACGATTTGTTCACATAAGAAAATTGCCGCAAAGTAAATGCAAGATAAAAACAGATTCAGAGAACTGAAGGCTCTATAAGCCGTATAGGAACACGTGGAATCAGATGGATGAAAGCACACGTACGAAACAGATATAAATTGTAGAATAAAATGAAACTAATGAAATAGGAAGAATTATAAGGCAAGCAACACAAACACGCACGTATTCATAACGACAAAAAAAGGAGCACTGGGTGAAACAAAGCATACTTCGTCCAACAAGCATCCACATTTCTAATTTCTGGCCGAACAAAGTAACCACCTATAAAAATCGAATAACAGCTAATATCCTAGTTCTCGCTACATCGAATAAACTATTCCACATGATTACAAAGACTCAAGTCAATAACAAAAATGGATTAATACTCTAGATAGGCTGGAACTCATATTAAACCTAATGTAGACGAGCTCTCACGAGCAAGCTAACTCACCAATATCCCAGGGAGGAGTGACTGGGCCCGCTAGCAAAACAAAGAACTGCACAGGTAGTGGGTGTGGTCAGGGGAAAACTTTCCGTATGGTGCCAACTTACGGACAATAGCACTTCGACCGGAGCGGACCGAACCTCCTTGCCTCACCCTGAGTCTACGCAAGAGTTGGTTAAACGGTCACAGCAGCAGCCCGAAGCTTCAGCTACTTCCACAGCCAGACACTACGAAAACACAATACATAGGCACATTCACACACGCTGCCATTCAAAGTGGGGAGCAATAGCAAATAAACACAGGAATATGACTCTCTCTCTCTCTCTCTCTCTCTCTCTCTCTCTCTCTCATTCAGTCAAACGGACCTCGGAATGCCCAACGGTACCGACCGACCACCGTATCATCCTTACCGGCAGGTGTCACTGGATGCCGATATGAAGGAGCGTGTGGTCAGCACTCAAGCTTTCGCGACCACAGCACGAGCTTCTCAATCGAGTAACTGTTCAATTGGCCATTAGACCTCAGAATGCCCGACGGTACCGACCGACCAACGTATCGTCCTCACCCGACAGGTGTCACTGGTTGCCGATATGAAGGGGCATGCGGTCAGCACTCCAGCTTTCGCGACCACAGCATCTACTTCTCAATCCAGTAACTGCTCAGTTGGCCGTTAGAGCTCAGTGCGCCCCCGTTGCGAACAGCGCTCGGCATTCCCGTACGGTCACCCACCCAAGTGCTACCCATGTCCGGCAGCGACAAACCTCACGCAGTTGCACAAAATACGTGAAACAGTGGCTGATGAAGACGCTCTCAGCCGCTCACTCTTTATCCTAGTATGATTTACCAAATGCACCGAAAGTGTGGTTAACTTCAGTAAAACATCACGAAACGCTCATGCAGAGGCCTCTGACGTGTACCACTAACACGTTTGTGCAACGAGGCAAAGAGTAGTGATCGTAACACGATGCTGCCTGACAAGAATTACAGAGGAATATCACGCCTTTCCCAAAATAACAGTCGCTTTCAAACCTGATAGGAATCCTTGTGGTCAGTGAATGGACATCCACATGAACTAGTTTCCGAACAAACTATGCGAAGGGAAGTGCATCCAATGTACATGTGAGGTCGGGTACACACTCATTGTGGCACATGAATACACAACTCTTCAATGAACCAAACAACGTAGCAACTGGACAGCAGCAGGCGTGCGGTGTGGTCTCCAGTGTTCCTCGAATGAACCGGTTGATGAATGAGGCGTTTAGCTCGGAGTTTATTGATAATGCAGTTCAGCATCGAGTTGGCACAGCGGTGCTTTCACCTGAGGTTCACTCATGAAGGTTGTGCTGAACGTGAACCTGGTTGTGTGATTGAACATTCTCGATGAAGAAGTCCTTTCTTCTATACTTTCATCACGAGTATGCTGTGGATAGCCTCGTCTCTTAGCTTTACAGGTCTGGACGCATACATTCCTGGTCGGACGAACAGGCAGGTACCTCGCAACACCTAGAGTATCCCGCTAAATCATCCGATGTCGATGCCGTAGAAATTATCTGGTACCATTTGAACCAGCTGCTCGAACAGCGCAACCAGTTTGGTAGCTCCGCAGTATCTAATCGTCGGTTTTAACTGGATTTGTCACACGTGAAGAAAGTTGTGGACGCTTCTCTGAACCGAGGACATGATGAAAGCTACAGGCGGTGTTTCGGAATATTCGCGTGACGTCACCAGGTGATGACTGACTCATAGCCCCGTGTGGCAATTTTTGTCTGAGGACAGCTGCACTGAGCTAAGAGCAGCGATTGCGAGCAGCGTACAGGGCAGGCTAGTGACATGGGCTACGCCCCGAGACGCAGCTGTAGAGACACGGCTGTAGAGATGTAGCTGTAGTTGGAGCGGCCGTCTCCCGCCGCGCCGCCGAAAGCCGTCGGCGTGTAATGGCCGGGAACCCCGCGTCCCAAACAAAAGAGCACAGCGGGTGGCCAGACCGAGGGTTGGCTGGCCCCCACACCTGTGGTCGGGCCTCGCCTCCATGCCCGCTGCGCTCTGCCGTGGCCTGCTTTAGACCTCTGCTGCAGAAGACGCAATATACAAAGCAAAATACACGCGTCACGGTCCAGGGTTTCACTCAGTGTACGCTGAGATGACAAAAGTCGTGAGATGGCGATATACACATTAGTATACAGACGGCGTCAGTATCGCTTCGGCAGCATATAAAACGGCAGTGGATTGCTGGAGCGCCATTTATACTCAGGTGCTGTATACGACGTGATTATGGTAGCAAGACGAGAACTGAAAGAAATTAGGAAATTTTTGGGAAGGTTTTATGGGACCAAATTGTTGAGGTCATCGGTCCCTAAACTTACGCACTACCTAATCTAACCTAAACTAACTTACGCTAAGGACAACACACACACCCATACCCGAAGGAGGACTCGAACCTGCGAGGGGGGAATCGCGAGGACCGTGACAAGGCGCCACAGAATTGAAAGAATCTGAATGTGGATTGGTAGTTGGAGCTAGACGCTAGACGTATGGGGCATTCCTTATCGTTAGGAATTTCAATATTCCGAGTTCCACGGTGTTAATAGTGTGTCGAAAATACCAAATATCGGGTATTATTTTTTACCACAGACGACGTAATGACCGACGGCGTTTGCGTAGAGTTTGAAACGTCCCCTTAGAAAAGTTATACATGACTGTGCTTAAACTGACACACAATATTTTTTAGCGCAACGCAATCTGACTTTCAATAATTCCTACAAGAGAATGGCCCTGACTAAATTAACCTATACGTTCCACAAATCACTTACCTCACAAAAATCTTCATTACTCGAACTATTGCAATACAGCGAGCGCCACTACTGCCAGATAAATAAAAGATTCAAATTACTGAAGGCACTAACTACTGATAGGCATAGTTAGCAAATGAAAGATTTTGATAGAGAACAAACAATGTATTTAACACACGCCCAGATCGTCCCAAGATTCCGCCGTCTCTCTCCCCACATCCACCACTGCTGGCGGCTCACCTCCAACTGCGCAACGCTACGCGCTGTTAACAGCCAACAGCCCAACACTACAATAGCCAACAACAATGCAAACCAGCCACAGACTGCACACAGCACAGCCAGTGATTTTCATACAGAGCGCCAGGTGGCGGTGGCGTTACCAATATAAGAACCTAAACAGCCTACTTACAAGTTGTTTGTCCTAACAGACAAACAGCACTGCATGGAAAAACCGCAGTAATCAACGTGGCGTATCCATTAGGACAGTGCGGCGATTGTTGGCGTCAATGGATTACGGCAGCAGACGACCGACGCAACTGCTTTTTCTAACAGCACAGCATCCACAGCAGCTCCTCTCCTAGGCTCATGACCATATCGGTTGGACCATAGATGATTGGAAAACCGTGGTCTGGTAATATGAGTCCCGATTTCAGTTGGTAAGGGCTGATGGTAGGTTTCAAGCGTGGCGCAGACCCTACCAAGGCACGGGCCCATGTTGTCAACAAGGTTTTTGGTGGTTCCATAATGGTGTGGGCTGTGATTGCCTGGAGTGGACTGGGTCCTCTGGTCCAGCTGAAACGATCATTGACTGCAAAGGGCTTTATTCAGTTACTTGAACACAATCTGCAGCAATTCATAGATTCTTCTTCATTTTCCCAAACATCAATGATTTTTTTTTATGGATGAAAATGCACAGAGTTCCCGGGTCACAATTATTGTTCTGGATAATTCGAGCGAAGCAAGCAGTAAAGGAAACAAAAGAAAAATTCGGAGTAGGTATTAAAAGCCATGGAGAACAAATAAAAACATTGAGGTTCGCCGATGACATTATAATTATGTCAGAGACAGCAAAGGACTTGGAAGAGCAGTTGAACGGGATGGACAGTGTCTTGAAAGGAGGATATAATATGAACATCAACAAAAGAAAAACGAGGATAATGGAATGTAGTCGAATGAAGTCGGGTGATGCTGAGGGAATTAGATTAGGAAATGAGGCACTTAAAGTAGTAAAGATGTTTTGCTATTTGGGGAGCAAAAGAACTGATGATGGTCGAAGTAGAGAGGGTATAAAATGTATACTGGCAAAGGCAAGGAAAGCGTTCCTGAACAAGAGAAATTTGTTAACATCGAGTACAGATGTGTCATAAAGTCTTTCCTGAATGTATTTGTATGGAGTTTAGCCATGTATGGAAGTAAAACATGGACGATAAATAGTTTAGACAAGAAGAGAATGGAAGGTTGCGAAATGTGGTGCTACAGAAGAATGCTGAAGATTAGATGGGTAGATCCCATAACTAATGTGCCGGTATTGAATAGAATTGGAGAGAAGAGGAGTTTGTGGCACGACTAGAAGAAGGGATCGGTTGGTAGAACATGTTCTGAGGCATCAAGGGATCACCAATTTAGTATCGGAGGGCAGCGTGGAGGGTAAAAATCGTAGAGGGAGACCAACAGATGAATACACTGAGCAGATTCAGAAGGATGTAGGCTGCAGTAGGTACTGGGAGATGAATAAGCTTCCACAGGATATAGTAGCATGGAGAGCTGCATCAAGCCAGTCTCAGGACTGAAGACAACAACAATTCGAGCGAAAGATTTTGCCATTCAGATCACCCGACATGAATCCCATCGGACATTTGTGGGGTACAATAGAGTGACCAGTTCGTGCGGAAAATCCTGCATTGGCAACACTTTCGCAATTATGGACAGCAATAGAGGCAGCATGGCTCGATATTTCTGCACGATAGTATCGCATGGCTTTTGACACCTTCGTGTATGTTGTAACGAACTAGGTTGTGAATAGGATACAACGATTCTGTTTTGGATCGTTGGATACTAAAACACTATTCGGCATGCTCAAAACTCAACAAATAAAACCTGTAGATGAACCAATTACTTCAGAATACTGTCCTTGACATTCGTACTTAAAGAATTTTATGATTTTTAATTTATATTGTCACGTATCGATAAAGGAAGGAAAGGTTTCTGACATAGTTATGACAACCGTGTGTGCGACATTCTACACTAAATATAATATCTTGACAACCATTTATTTGTTTCTAATACTTGACTCAGTTCGACAATGACAACATATTGTGTAAAAAAGTGGAAAGTCAACTTAACTTTTACATATCTATGTATATCTGGCGGTCACAGACGCTGCAGAACACGCTCTGCTTCCACATTCTGCCTTTCTGTTTTGTTCTCGGTTCCTCCAGGTACCTTCAATTCCCAGGGCTGCCAGGTTCTACAACGTCCCGCCCACTGCATTATTTTGCTCTTGTCTGCAGGATCATTGGTTGTTGCTATTGAGGAATAAAAACTGATACGGTACATAACAGTTCCCCTCAAAATTCACCTATTTTTAAGAAATTTTTACCTTTTGATGATTTAATTCTCAGCAAGAAACTTACGAGGGCATACTAAATGACATGCGGTTCAAGTGATGTCGAAACTGTTGAGTTGGGTTAATATTCAAGAATTACTTACGTAACGTGCTTCCAAAGTCGAAATTTTGAAACACGCTTTATTCAGACAAATACTGATACTAATCTCACGTTTGGAATCTTGTTACTTACAGTTACCATCATCTGTTTAATACCTAACCTAAATTTGAAATGTTATCAGTGACCTGTATAAAGAAGTGCATAAGTTAAAACAGTGTTGACTTTGGTCAGGGATCGACATTTTGGCAAGGAAATGTGGATTAAGTATTCACTTGTCATGTGAGTTATGAGACAGACGTGTTTCGTAGTTGAAATGTTGCGCAGTGTTAGTGTATGTCTGTAAGTGGACCAAAAAGCAACAGATAAACCATGAAGATTACTGATTTGACGGTCGTTTCTTTATTTGATTCAAGTAACATCCCAAAATTCGTTGCGCAAGTTTCTACAAAGCTGCGACTTGCGGACCTGGAGATACTAATTACGCGGTGCCAACTCCGGCGTGACCACTGGGAACAAAGCTAAGTTCACTGAACTCCCTTACTTATTGGGTAGAGACGGAGTATGTTGTGCTGGACTCACGGCGATAATTCGCCTGGGGAGGTCACAATATGCACCAAGCCACTTGTCGCCGAAGTACTTTGCCGCACACCGTCATTACTGTCAGTTGATAGGAGATGGAGCTCCTCGACATAGCCCTGTCATTTATACTGCTAGCTACTGAACCTGTGACACAATGGATACGCAATCAACGCGAAACTAGTAATAACTGTACTACATATTTGGATATGCAAGTGATTTCACGTCAGTGCAATGGCACCAAGTAGGTAGGTGCAACGGTATATGCATTCTGTTCACAAAGAAAGTTTACACAGCGTGTCTCTCACTGAAAAATTGCATTTTAGAGTCTGTTTGTGAGAAGATGGTATTACACATCTAATAATAAGGAGTCTACTTTCGCAGGATCGTCAGCTACCGACACTGAACTTTATCGTTTCGCAGTATTGCTTGTCCCGTTTGTCGCTTCTAACGACTACAATGCAGATAAGTTATCTATGAGTTCAGGAGCTCAATACTCAAACACTATCATGAAGATCTCAAAGATTCCACGCGATTAGCGCCTGAGAAGACAGATTTATTGTCCGCTCAGACGTGCAGTATCGTACACCCATTTCGCGGACTTTCACTCAGAGAAATGGCTTCTTTGAACATGACGCAGACGGTGCGTTAACGTTTTGAGTACCACGGGCTGTTAAGACTGCAAATCACTCTTGCAGCTTGGCTTGAGGGCACTGTCGCCAGTGGATGTACCCTCTGACATTCACTCTGCGATGGCACCTAGCGGTTACTGCAAAGCTTACTCGGTCTTTTAAACAGCGTCCCATACGAGCAAACCAGTCGCCTCTTTACAAGTGACTACTCGTACTTTAGGTACGTGGGCTATGCACAGCTCTGTTTAAGAAGAAATGCTCGACATCGTCATAGGGCCGAGTCACGCACATGTGCTTTCATGCCTCACAGCTCATGCGCTGCAAGTAGTAACATGCAGCTGTGGTCCTGCAGTCACATGTCTATGCATTGGGTAGAACTGCGAGTTAATAAGATATACAGAAATTCAAAATAAAGTTAAATGAAATGTTTAGTAATAAAGGTTCTCTTCCGACGTATCTAATTGATGTATCCGACACAGAATTATGGTGAACAATGTTTCTTCAAGAAAGAACATCTGCAATAAACGGGAATCGGTCCTACGATATTAATTTAAAACACAGACAGAAAATACCCTTACTACATGCAGTAATGTTACGTGGAGAGCGTTACGAGAATAGTTGCAAAATCCCTGAATTAAATTGTAATCAGAGATAGGCAGAAACTAATTCCATTTCGTAATCACAATACACGAAATATTCACCAGCTCAAAACACTTCAGAGTTAAACATTATGATTTGCAAATTATCAAATGCAATACAAAGAGTAGTAAATCATACTCTGTCTATCAACAGTTCTGTAATATGAGCTGAAAAACTTATGGTCCTGCTCTGGAGCACATTCATGTGAGTTAAGAGTCCCTTGAAAAGTTGCAGTCTTGTGGCTGCTGTTCACCACCCAGAATCAATCACCTATAGGACTGAAATATGCACATTGTCATAAGCAGTTTTCCCTTCTTCCAGGACTCCACACAAAGACCCAGAACCGCTTCCTTGAGCTCTTCATTCGAAAAGTCCCATCCTGCACTTGACTCCCATAGTGTTCCGCTACTGTCCGCTTTTATGTTGACAAAAGGCCATCCCCACCATAAATACATAGTCCTTAAGCTCCAGAGACACGATTTGCGTCAACTTGACCACTTCACAGACTAAACTAATATATTACAACAATATTTAAATAAAGAAACATTATAAATATTCGCTCACACTTAGATCGTTCACAATAATTCGAAATAAAGGTTCTTTCGTGAATAAATAAGCTAGTATTATTGTGCAAGTGTACTCTGGTTAAATAAGAATGAATTGTCCGTAACTTTTCTTTAAACAATTATTTACAATTTCTCCACAGAAGCTAACACATGCGACTGACCACTTTTAAATTAGCACAGTTTTTTTAATAGCACATGCAGTCAACATTTTAATAGAGTTACTCGCAAAATAGAAAAGCGTTCATTAAATAAAAACAAAAGTACGACGAAATATGAGGTACTGTGCTGTGTTCATTTGTTGTGTAAATATGGAGAATATGATGTTCTGACAAACATTTGCATAATAAAAATATATGAAACTCGTAATAGATCAAGAAATAAATTAGATACAGATACATAGCTTTCGGAGTTGATAGCTACAGTGCAATGCTATCATCTGAGATATCGTATGCTGAAATCGCATACCATAGCATACGATAGCACTCATTACTTCATGAGTATAAAGAGCTAGTTGTGTTTCACAAGAACGATATTTTATGAATCCATGCTGACTGTGTGTCAATAAATTGTTTTCCTCCAGGTAATTTATAATGTTCGAACACAGTATATGTTCCAAAATCCTACTGCACATCGACGTTAGTGAAATAGGCCTGTAATTCAGCGAATTACGCGTATTTCCCTGTTTGGGTATTGGTGTGACTTGAGCTGTTTTCCAGTCTTTAGGTACGGATCTTTCTATGAGCAAGCGGTTGTATATAACTGCTAAATATGGAGCATCACCATACTCTGAAAGGAACTTGACTGGTATACAATCTGGACCGTAGGTATTGCCTTTATTAAGTGATTTAAGCTGCTTTGCCACACCAAGGATATCTGCTTCTATGTTTCTCATCTTGGCAGTTGTACTTGATTGGAATTCAGTTATTTGATGAAGAAGTTTCGGAAAACCGTGTTTAATAACTCTACTTTAGTGGCACTGTCAACTGTGACTTCACCGTTGTTATCGCGCAGTGAAGCTATTGATTGCGTCTTGTTACTGGTGTGCTTTATGTATGACCAGAATTGCTTTGGATTTTCTGCCAGATTCCGAAACAGAGTTTCGTTGTGGAAATTATTAAAAGCATCTCGCATTGAAGTACGCGCTATATTTCGAACTTCTGTAAAACTTTGCCAATCTTGAGGATTTTTCGTTCTTTTAAATTTGTCATGCTTTTTTAGTTGCTTCTGCAACAGCGATCTGACCCGTTTTGTGTACCATGGGGGACCAGTAACATCACTTATTTATTTATGTCGTGTATGTCTCACAATTACCGTCGACACTATGTCTCTGAAATCATTCCACTTCTTTTCTACGCTTACGTTATCAGATCGGAAGGAGTGGAGACTGTCTCTTAAAAAGGTGTTAAGAGCGTGTTTATCACCTTTTTTAAATAGATGTACTTCGCTTTTCTTTTTGATGGTCGTGGTTGTTATGGTATTCAGCCTAGCAGCAACTGTCTTGTGATCGCTAATCCCTGTATTCGACATGATACTCCCTATTTGTCCAGGATTATTTGTTGCTAAGAGGTCAAGCATACTTTCGCTACCATTTACGCTTCGGGTGGGCTCATGAACTAATTGCTCAAAATAATTTTGTGAGAAAGCATTCAGTACAATTTCGGATGACGTTTTATGCCTGCCACCGGCTTTAAACGTGTAATTTTTCCAGCATATCGAGGACAGATTGAAGACATCACCGACTATAAATGTATGAGTGAGGTACTTATTTGAAATGAGACTCAAATTTTCTTTCAACTGTTCAGCACATATATCTTGTTACTCGGGAGGGGAGGGGGGGCGGTAAAACGATCCAATTAATAGTTTACTTCGATTGCCAAGTATAACCTCTACCAATACTGCTTCGCAGGAACTATCTACTTTCATTTCACTACAAGGCAAACTAGTTCTGATAGCAATAAATACTCCACCGCCAACTGTATTTAATCTATCGTTTCTGAACATTGTTAGGCCGTTTGAAAAAATTTACGGCTGAACTTATTTGCAGCTTTAGCCAGCTTCCCTACCTATAAGTATCTGAGCTTCAGGATCAGTTGGTGGCAACTACTTCTCCTGACTGACGAATTTCTTACTGGTAGCAGCAAAAGTTTACATTACTAGTAATAACAAATAAAGTATTACATAAAATCTGAACTCTACACATCTTCAGTGCAGTAAAGTGTTCTCTGTAAGTAAACGCTATAAAACGCTGTAAAACTTCAGCGTATATACAGGGTGTCCCACCTAACTTCGCCACCTCATGTACTTTCGAAATGAAACAAAATGTGAAAAATGCATTGACCAGGGATGCACCTGTGTCAGAGGCTCACACAGTGGACAGAAATGCATAATCCCTACAAGCAAAGATCGCTTTCAATACGGCTACGTTCTTTTTCTTTTTTTTAAGGCACATATATCTTTTCCACAGAAAACTAGAGGTAAAATTAGTGTTGGCAGACATGGTTTCACTGCTCTAACTCTTGTACCTTCTGGAATACTTAAACTATAAATAATGGAAACGGGGCCACCGTTTCTCCCTTAATACTGTAATGTGATAAATGTAGGTTGCGTGCACTGTCCTGAAGTCTACTGTAGGCAATACAAATGTTGATAAAATATTGATATACCGATACTTTTCCTAGAAGGTATCGATATATATTGACAATATTTTCTTCACGGACGTATCAATACACCGACATAGAAATGACAATAACGAGTGCCAATATTTTTATTTGTATTGTTATTTTTTTCTCAATTTTCGGTAAAAATTTGCAAGTATTCTTTCGAAACTGTAGTAGAACATAATTTTACTTTCACTGTGTGAAGGAGTCTTACTACTTTTTCAACTTTCATCACGTACATTTTTTCGTTGACTGTGTAAGTCGAGTACAGACGGCACACACAAGAAGTCCGATTGTACTGGAGGTGACGGCCTGAATGGAATAACAAGATACCCGATGTGAAGAAATAGCACACCAGCTGCGTTAAAGAACAATTTTTAACGCAACTAGTAAGCTATTTCTTCACATCGGCATCCTTGAAAAACTGTTTCTGAAACTGATGAACAAAAATCTAGATGAAAAGATTGGTCTTTGCGGTGGGCGGCGATGTGTGAGGGAAAATGCCGACGGAATCGGCGTTCGGCGCTACCAACAGAAAATGCAACGCAATTTTGACACAACGACTGCTGGCGTTTAAGGGAATTAAAAAATAGGAACTCGACATGCAGTGTTACAGACAAATCCGGTATGTGTCGAAACCGAACGATTTATTATGCCACTTACATGCAGTTACCATTGTTAACAAAGTGGCTACCGCCAAGCACGAACGTGCATCGTTTACGTTTCAATTCTTGCTCTAAGATGAATAATCAAGTTGCTAGCTTGTTGATCTACGGAATATCTAATAATAAAGCAACACTTAAAGATGCAGCTCTAAAACTGACAATATATTTACAATGTGCAGCCCATATTTTTTTGGCCTTTACCTCAGTACCTTTCCCATCGATATAAGGATAACTTCTTTTCGATACACGGAGCGCGCTCAATGATATTCGCTTAAATATCGATACATTAGATTCCCGATATTTTTAAAAATATCGGCCGTCCTACAAGGCAACCCTTGCGCTGTGCATTACGGCAGGAACTGTGGCGCCGTTGCCATCCTCTAAAGTCTACGTATTTAAGAAGGTATCAGGTTTAGAACAGTGAAGCCAAATCAATAATTTTCATTTTCGTAGAAAAATCATACATGTGCCATTTAACGAAATGTAGCTTTGTGTTGAAAATGATATTTGTTTACACATTCCTTGTGCATTCCTCTATACTGTATGAGCCCCTGACATAGGTGCATGCTTGGCCAATTGCGTTTTTCGCATTCCGTTTCGTTTCGGAAATACATAAATCGGCGGAGTTGAATGGCATACGCTGCATGTGTACATGTCTGTAAACAGTTTGGTGTTAAGTTTTAACTTAAAAAATATGTTTCATGCTTTTCCTTACGGCACAATTTTAGTTACAAAGCATGGAAAGCTAGTTGCCAGAGGTTGCAACACTGAAAGCTTATCAAGGTCTGCCTTCATTAGGTAGGGTTCAATACGGATTATTGCGTCATCTGAAAAACGATTGAGGTTACTGTTAATATTGTTTGCCAGATCGTTAACGTATAACATGGACAGTGAGGTGCCAATATACTTCCGTGCGGCGGAAATGAAGTTGTTTCTACATCTATCGCTGAAAATACGTCGAAAATAGCACGTTGCTTCGTTCCTACTAAGAACTCCTCTATTTAGACGCCAATATCGATTTATCGTAAAACGTAAACACCAATAATGAACTGGACCTTAGGCCTGTTCCGACTGTCCGACAGTGTCTACAAGGCAGTATGAGGAGCGATCTATGACCGTAGAAAATGTGATCCGTATTTTGCCAATTTCCCGAACAGTTATTGATAGTAGATGAACCCTGATATTGCCGTTGCTTCTTTGTATTTCCCCGTTTGGCCTCACGAGACTTAGTGTAACCCGTTTCAAACCTCCCCACTTCAGAAAAAAGTCTGAGGATGTAGCAGGAATCGAACGTGGACTCTTCTTCACCGAAGGCAGCGACCCAAAACATTTGGCTACATTTTTTTCGAGTTTCCAGCCACCCCTAAAGCCGTTCCTTACTAATGCACCGGACGATCTAACACTCGTCGGTACAATGGCGGATTCTCAGCTTTACCCTGGTGGGACCGAAATGACACTACAACTTTATTACAACTCGACCGAGGTGAAATACTTAACTTTGTTACAATCCATGTCCACAGGAATGTCATGAATATATGTTCTTGTCACTGAACATTAAGGTATTATTTGATCCAGAACAAGAGACTAGTCTGAAACTTCCAGATTCAAACTGTGTGCCAGACCGATACTCAAACTCGGGACCTTTGCCTTCCGTGGGCAAGTGCTCTACCGACTGAGCTACCCGAGCACGACTCACGCCCCATCCTCACAGCTTTACATCTGCCAGTACCTCGTCTCCTACCTTCCGAACTTTACAGAAGCTCTCCTGCGAACCTTGCAGGACTAGCACTCCTGAAAGAAAGGATATTGCGGTGACATGGCTTAGCCACAGCCTGGGGGATGTTTCCAGAATGAGATTTTCACTCTGCAGCGGAGTGTGCGCTGTTAGGAAACATTCTGGCAGATTAAAACTGTGTGCGGGGTTCCGAGTTCGACTCTCGGTCCGGCACAAAGTTTTAATCTGCCAGGAAGTTTCATATCAGAGCACACTCCGTTGCAGAGTGAAAATCTCATTCAAGATACTAGTCTTTTTTCCCAGGATACAACTGATGACAAACTCTTATGCAGCGTTCCGTCTAACGTGTAGCACTGCTGGCTCAATGGAGAGACGATGCTGTGGTCTTCGGCGACGATTGCTGACGGGCATGTGCGGCACTCCGCTCTGACGTAAGAAAGCGAGCCAATGTGGTGACGCACGGAGACTCTTCCGGGCGTGTCGACGCCACCGTCTCTCACACGTCATTGCTTCAGCCAGCGACTGCTTTTACTTGTGGTCCCGTCGTGAGGTACCAACCTTTCTTTAGCACCACGCTCTTCGGACTACATCACACTTACACACACTTACGTTCCTTTTATTGACTAGCTTCCTTCAGCTGAACTCGAAATTTCTTGAATTAATTAAATTCTTCTTCTGGAAATGAAACAAAACTTTTATTTCCTCTGAAATGTAACTTATGATTAACCTCAGCTGTGTGACAGCATCAAACTTCGTCTTCCCTGAGGTATCTAGTCCAGTTAATCGGTAGTCTGACAGTTGCAGTAGCGGTCGCGCTTTCAATAAAAAAAACCTTAGTGTGGTGTTGAGTGTAATGCTGCTTGGAAATGAAGAAATGATGCATCCACCTGTCCGCCTTGATCCATCTGCTGCATGATGTCCGGTCATCTGTTGAGTGAAAGCTGTATCTCTCTATCTGTGAAGGGTGTAACCGGTATAAGTGCAGACATTTTTGTTAGTGCCTGAGACAGGGTACTGAACGACGTTACATCAGTATTTACTTCCTTTATACACTAATAATTATTGCCATTACAAGTAATATGTTTTTAAGTTGGTTTGCACCACCAAGAATATGTGGTGAAAGCAAGAGATTAATGATCTCTTTCCCCTGGGCAGCAGGTCAGGTGTTGCAGTGTGGACGCGTGGACGCAAAATGGTTAGCCATTGCTGTCAGGCATAGTGGGGTGCATTGAAGGAGCCTCCCCGAAGATTGCGACAGCAAGACACAAACGAGAACCGCAATCGGGAGCACCCCGAGCAACGTTGATCTATCAGCGGCTAATCAAAATGGCTCTGAGCACTATGGGACTTAACATTTGAGATCATCAGTCCCCTAGAACTTAGAACTACTTAAACCTAAAAAACCTAAGGACATCACACACATCGATGCCCGAGGCAGGATTCGAACCTGCGACCGTAGTGGTCGCGCGGTTCCAGACTGAAGCGCCTAGAACCGCTCGGCCACACCGGCCGGCCGCGCGGGATTAGGCAAGCGGTCTAAGGCGCTAGTAATGGACTGTGCGGCTCGTCCCAGCGGAGGTTCAAAAAAATGGCTCTGAGCACTATGGGACTCAACTGCTGAGGTCATTAGTCCCCTAGAACTTAGAACTAGTTAGACCTAACTAACCTAAGGACATCACAAACATCCTTGCCCGAGGCAGGATTCGAACCTGCGACCGTAGCGGTCTTGCGGTTCCAGACTGTAGCGCCTTTAACCGCACGGCCACTTCGGCCGGCCCCAGCGGAGGTTCGAGTCCTCCCTCGGGCGTGGGTGTGTGTGTTTGTCCTTACGATAATTTAGGTTAAGTAGTGTGTAAGCTTAGCAGTTAAGTCCCGTAAGATTTCACACACATTTGAACATTTTTCATCTCCTCAAGTCACCATTTACAGTGTCAGAACTTACTGCAGCCATTTCCAGCTTGAAGATTAACAGAGCTCCTGGTATCGATGAACTTAGAGTCGAGCAAATTAAACACTTTGGCAGTAATACCCTACAGTGACTGTTAGTTTTGATAAACGCATGTGTAGGAAGGCTCCATATTCCGAAGATGTGGAGGAAAGCCCGAGTTGTTGCACTTCTGAAACCAGGAAAGGACTCTGATGATCCAAAAAACTTCCGACCTGTGTCTCTTTTATGTCACTGTTTTAAGATCTTGGAACGCCTGACGCTAGGTCGCATAGAAAGCGTCTTGGAACAACAGATCATCCCACAGCAGGCAGGTTTCCGACCAGGCAAATCGTGCTGCGGTCAAGTCCTGAACCTGACCCAACATATCGAGGATGGGTTTGAGAGGAAAGAGATCACGGGAGTGGCATTCATAGACCTTTCAGCTGCATATGATACTGTAAACCATCGGAGTCTCTTTAGGAAAGTATATAATGTGACAAGAGATTACGATTTAACATCATTGACAGTTACTTTCCTGCATAATAGGAGATTTTTCGTCTGTCTCCAGGGCAAGAAGAGCAGGTGAAGAAATCAGTGGAATGGCCTACCTCAGGGAAACGTCCTCGCCCCAGCTCTGTATAATATATATATACAAATGACCAACCAGTGCCAAACATCACGCGCCAATTTATGTATGCCGATGACACTGCAGTTGCAGCCCAGGGTAACAATTTCATGGATGTAGAGGAGAAATTAACCAGTACCTTGGAAGCTCTCTCTCAGTATTATGAGGCAAACCGCCTAAGGCCGAACCCTTTCAAGACGCAGGTCTGTGCATTCCATTTAAAGAACAGGGAGGCAAATCCTGAGAACTTCAGCCCTTGCGCTCCGTGTGTCAGCCGCGGAATACGCCGCTCCAGTATGGTCTGCATCAACACACGCGAGAAAAGTTGATGACGCGGTGAATGAAATGGCACCGAATGTTACCGGATGCTTGAGGCCAACCCTAGTGCACAAGACGTACTTAATCATGGGGATCGCACCGCCCAACATACGACGTGACATCGCTGCCGAAGCCGAAAGAACCAAGGAAGAAAAGGACATGTGTTACCCTTTATATGGACACAAGCCTGCTGACCGACGGCTTTGTTCGAGGAAGTTTCCTGTCATGTACACGAGCCCTGGAAGGATCGGCTGCAGGTGGGAAATCGACCTGAGAAACCCCCATAGATATGTAAGAGAAGAACTGGCGCCTGGCGGAGACTTATCATGCACAGTCTGGAGAACCCTAAACCGTATGAGGGTAGAAGTGCCAAAGTGCAAGACAAACCCGCAGCAATTGGGTTTCCTAAAAGAGAATGAGAACACTCTCTGCCTGTGTGGTTCTTTCCAGGACCCTCAACACCTGCTTATCTGTCCATATTCAGACCAGCCCTGCACAATGAATGACTTATGGGAGGCAAATGGCAAGGCCATATTGGCTGCTGATTTTTGGAAGTCCGAAGTCTAGTTCTTGACACGGAAAGTAAGTATCAGGCATAGTCCACTTAGTGGTGTAGTCACTACAGTACAGAAAACATCAGGTCACAAAGTTTGTGGAAAGACAGTAGACGCAGTGAAAAACAACCGGCACAGTGGCGTGTGTAAATGTTAAGGTATCACATACAAAAGTATTTGCGCTTACACCAGGTTTACCCCGTACGTTTACCGCAGTGACTCTTATTGTAAATCTCGGCGACTTACATACCAACTACGCTGTATTCTTTATACAAGCAAATTCTCGTTTCAGCGTGTGAGGGTGACTGGATCTAGGTCCATACCTCCCCAGTACTGTGGAATCGGGACCGAACTCGGGACCTGCGCGTCACTGAACAGTGGCTCTCGTGCAGGCCTCGTCACCTTGTTTTGGAAGGCGAAAAAGGCGTTAACAGGCACGAGCAGTGAAGAGCGTGTCCACGCCTGAGTAGCTGGGTTCCTAACCCGCTCCCCCTTCATCGCGGACGTGGTCCTTTTGTGAGTGACCCCCTGCCCCCCGGGCTTCATTGGCCAACAGCGCCTAGCAGCGATCGGATCCACCCCCACCGCCTCCTCTCCGCCACAATAGCGACGGCGGCGGCGACGGCGGAGCGCGACGCCGGTCATTAATCTCCGCCTCGTTGGCAAGTCGCCGGGCTAATGTGGGAGTCGTGCATAGTTCACCCGTCATACGGGGCGCCCCTGGGGGCGGCGCGGCTGCCGGCCGCCGCCTGGCGCCAACAATCGGTCACGTTTTAATCCCGCGACAGGTCGTTTGGCGGCGGCGCTGGCGCCAGTGCGGCGAAGAGGCTCGTGAAGCGGAGAGGGTGCGCCGCGCCACAAAAGGCAATTTAAGGCCGGCCGACCGCAGCTACCGGCTGGGCGTGAGAACGCGCACCTGCTCCACCTGCGCTACGCTCATATTTTACCCAGGGGGGCAAAGTGGCGAGCGGCCTTGTCGGGGTAACTTCTCTGACGTGCCAGCGACAGGTGACGTATAGTATCACGTAGGAATGAAAGTTTGTTGCGAGACTGGGATTCGTGCCCGGGAGTACCGCCCACTAGCCAGATGCTCTAACCATTACATCACCCTGGTACAGTGCCTTAGCATAACTGCACAGACTATTCTAACACGCCTCTCTCCTCCATCCAAATCCCCAATCACATTTCAGCCCACTTCGTGTGTTCAGTCGTCACTTCAGTCTGATTATATACATTGAAAGGTCTCTATTGGATTCCTTTCATGTTAATTTTTAAATATGTTGTCATTTACGGCATAAATTCCTCTTCTAAATTTACTGTGGTGTTTCTGACTATCTGGGAGGAGACTGAGGAGTGGAACGTGTTACTTTTACACATAAACAAGAACGATCTGTCACACTACTACACTTTATACGTAATTCATACATGTAATTCATGTCACACAGTCTCATATGGAACCTACTTCCGCTTTCTTTTATATACTGTATATGATAAGATACTGTCATCCCCCTTCCCTTCTGTGTGAGAGGATGAATGAGCAAATGTATCTGTAGTAGCATGCTGGATGGTAGCAGACAAGCCTGTCTGCTAGAGAACAGTAGGACCAAAGTCGGAACAGGTAGCTACGCTTTCTAAAAGCAAAGAAGTTTCTATCTGTAGTATGGTCCTGTCTGTCCCTTGTCATGTTGGTATAGGAAGCTGCCTCTCTAGCCACTTCCGTTTGTATTTGTGAGCCACCCTCAGGAAGGGACCACGTCAGTCTGTCCGCGGCGAACGTCTGAAGTGGTAAGATCTCCGGCTAAGCGCGTGTCTGCTAAGTCCGTAGGACAATGGATTTCTTCAGTTCAGCCTAACTGAAAATTTAATCACCTTTATTTCGGGTTTAGCTCTAAAATATCTAATGTTATCTTAAATTCCAACGCAGTGTGATTCGAGTGTACAGTTCAGAATATATTCTGGTAGTTGCTTTATCACTACTTTGTGACTAAAGTGGAACCACATGTTGATCAGTAACTCTAACTAGCATCATCAATCTTCAATGCGAATGTGCGTGAGATTATAATGTCTCGTCTTGACAATATTTTTCAATATGGCAACTTTTCTTTATGTTCAACCCACGTGCGGTGTACTTTGTGAGACCAGTACCACGTGCTTATACAATTGTTTGATCCATCAGCTTAATAGTAAGACGATAGTAACCAGTTCGAGGCTTTTCTTTTATAAATTGCGTTTCGATGTAATTTATTTTAACTATCAAAATTATTGTGGAGTTACACTCTTTGTGTAAACCAAGTTGACCACATGAAGCATGTGGTGTAATCATCAAAGTACCCCTCAGCTATTCTTTTCGGGAAGATTTCACAGAGAGTTAGTATGAATTTAGTATACCAGTTGAAACGTCCCCTTTGAGCAATTATACATGACTGTGCTTAAACTGACACACAATATATTTAGCGCAACGCAATCTGACTTTAAAAAATCCCTACAAAAGAATGGCCCTGACTAACATTAACCTATACGTTTCACAAATCACTTACCTCACAAAAATCTTGGTTACTCGAACTACTGCAATACAGCGAGCGCCACTACTGCCAGCTAAATAAAAGATTCAAACTACAGAAGGCACTAATTACTGATAGGCATAGTTAGCGAATGAAAGATTTTAATAGAGAACAAACACTGTATTTACCTTAATAGTCATAATATATATAGCAGTTCATGACATCCAGTCTTACAAATTTCAAAACTCCGCTATTTCTCTCCCCACATCCACCACTGCTGGCGGCTCACCTCCAACTGCGCAACGCTACGCGCTGTTCACATCCAGCTGCCCAACACTACAATGGCAGACAACAATGTAAACTGGACAGAGACTGCACATAGCACAGCCAGTGATTTTCATACAGAGCGCTACCTAACGTTGCCAATAAGAAAACATAAACAGCCTACTTACATAGCCCCCATGCTGCACACAAAGAATTTTGCAAATTGTTTTGGCCACTGGCCAATACAGATTTGAAAAATTTTTTCGTAACTACAATAACAAAGAAATCAAATGCACACACTTATTGATACAATGTTGGTCAAAAGCTAAAATTTTCTCACAGTCCATAAAGACAGTCCTGATCATTCATCACAGTAAAATTGCAGTGTTTTCCCAAAGTCAGAGCAGTAAAAGAAAATGCACACGGAAGTAGTGGATTTCCATGAAGTCTTGAAGAAGTAGTGTTGTCCTTCCAACGGAAAGACAGTGCTGACTCTCGACATGCAGACAGGTAATGGGCCACAACAGAGCAAACCCACATCAGAGTCATTTGAAGTTTTGAAGAATATTGGTAGGTAGGTCATCACAGAGTAGACCCACTGTAGTCCTGGTAGAGATTACGCTATCGGTGGGCCACCAGAGTTGCAGACCCACTGCAGTCCTTGTGGAAATAATGGTACTGGTGAGTCAGCAAAGGTGTAGACCCACTGTAGTCCTTGTAGAAATGGCCAGTAGCCATCTGTTGTGACTGTGCAGGTGCACAATCACCATCGAAAAGTCTTGCGGACAATATGGCAAGTCCATAACCACCACTTGTGCACTCACGAAGTTTTTGGAATTGTCCTTAGATCCAGCAATGCTATTAACCAGTCCCTTGCTGAATTATCAACACATGTCCAGACACTAACAGTCCTCTTTTTTTCACATATTGTGCATATACTATGACCAACAGAAACGTGTGCAGTGAAATGTAACTTACAAGTTAATAATATGATGAACTGGTGTCAATTACAATTTTATAACATAAGAATACAATAACAACGGTACAAAATACATCATTAAAAACATAATAATACAGATAACATTTGTAGTAATAGGGGCTTTACAAAAGAATGGAAATAAACATATACATCAGTGTTACAGCAATTATGACATAAGTATGTAAATACATAAAAGATCAGAATAATTGTTGGAACATCAACTTCACACATGAACATTAAAACAGAACAGAATTAATAATGTCTAACACCTTTACAAAGTAAATAACATATTATTAATGCAAATTATATTTCAGGATAACAGTATGCCTCATCATAGTTCATGTAGCTGAGTATTAGAAAAATTCTACAACATAAGTCTTATCAGATAAACATATAAAGACAGGAAGAACATAAATACACAAGAGTACACAAACACATAGTGGGATAACACAAGGAAAGAACAGGGTTTGTTTTACTGCAGTATTTTGCAAACAAAACTTTCTTTACTTCTCGGAGATCTCCCTTCGTTCTTCATTATTTCCAAAAAGTCCTATCTATACCTGCTTTCTGTACTTTTCTCGTATAGCCTCTCAGTAAATTTCTTCAAATTCATCGCAACTCATTCTCTTATAGGCTACCCCCTCTTAAGCTAACTGAAATCTACTGAGCTCAGATGCTAAACTAAGGGACGAGGCAATGCAGCAGCACAAAACAATTAACACAAACAGCGATGACAAAAAAAATAGAAAATTGCAAAGCAAGCTACAGTAAATCTAAATTACCAAGCAATGCAGCATTACAACTAATATGAGCCAATGTGCAGCAACAAGAAAAATAAATCAGTAGTAAAACTAGCTTAACAGAGTAATACAAAGTGAAATTTAGTAGCACTATGCCTGGCAAACAGCAGCAGCAAATGTAATAACTTATATCTAAACATGACAACGCTCAATCAAAAAAAAAAATAGTACACTAAAGACAACAATGCAGATAAAGGAAATGTATATTCACATCTTAATGTCTATGCAATTAAAGTGGTGCACGACAAGAAGTTATACTACCAAAAAAGTTACCAAGTAGTTGAAAAGAAAATTCTGTATGCAATTCCTGTGAAGGGAAATGTCTTTTTATGCTCCTTCGTTTTTTTTAATAAATTATAAAATTATTTACTGGATCTGTAGGCATAAAATATTTATATTAGTACATCTATTAAATTTTATTTTAACCAATGCTGCAGTGCAGCTAGAAACTAGATATTAAACAAAATGAGTAAATAAATACATAAAGCAGGCCATATGGCATTTCTCTCAACTAGCAAGACAATAGGCGTGAAATGTTTCTCATCGTTTCATTAGGCATTTTAGTAAATATCATAAATTAAGAGCTCCACAGTATAATCATATGTTTTCAAGTTTGAGCATGTCGTATTTGCGATGCTTTCTACAAAGGAATGTCAATAGCAAGGATAATGGCCTCCTTTTTTTTTCTACCTGTGCCTCTGAAAAGGCACACACTAATGGCTTTTTCTCCAGGCATCTGACACAGCTGGGTACCCATGATGCATTACGTGCAGGTGGTCACTTAACTTTCTTACGGAAATATTTACGACAGCAGTTTCCGCTACGGTGACAGTCTCATATAAAAATACTTCACAGGTCAAGAATTTGCGTTACAAATCTGTAGAAACAAAATCCTATTGATATAACAAAGTCCAAAAATTTTTCGTCGGCATTGTAATACATTCACACATTTACATACATTTTATAACTCTTAAAGTACGATTCTTGGTTTCCAACAACCTTTTTCAAAAAACAGAGTCCCTAACCACTACTCATTATTCCTTACCTTATTCGTCGACACTTCTTCAGTATTTCATCATAACAGATACGTAGCATACTCAAATAACTCATACAGCATCAGCTTATTGATCATAAAGATACCGCAACAGCATAATACACATAGACATCGTAATAATATCATAACACCTCAGTCAACTCTCAAAATCGTTGTAGCTTCCTCCAATAATTTCAAAACCTAAAAAAAATTCTCTGCTCGTTTCAATAGTGTCATCTACCTCAAACGTACTTTAAAATCATGATCCCATACCAAATACATCATTCAAAGCTCTCATAGTATCACAACAGTTCCAAAAAATATTAACAGTTCACAAAATGCAGACAAAATACAATGTCATAAGTGTGAAATTATCCAACTGTGTAATTGCGTAAACATGTGTCACTGACATAAAAAAAATTTTTGTTTCTCTGTTAAATAATCAGATAGCTGTGTAATTCTGTGTTGGAGAAATATGGTACCGATGTGTAAAGTTGTATAAGCAAATACCGTATTAGCAAGGGCTCCTTGTGCTTGCCACACACATTGTACACAAAGTAAGCGTGTACCCCCCTGAGGATTAATGTAATTACACCCTCAGGTGTTACAGATTACAGCAATGGAATGAAATGTATCACGGAAAACCTTTGTATCATTGTACTTCAAATATCTTTAGAAATAAATGTTTTAAGTACAAAATTAATCACTCAAATACGTGTACTGTGGCGCTAAACTGTGAGTCTTGTTGTAAGATAATCTCTGTGGAAGTCTCGTAGTTATCGTCCTCTGAAAGCTAAGTTCTGCAGAAGTCAATGTACTTACCTCATGATAAACAAAAGTGAAATGCTTTGTGTATAGATATCGTAGTTATTACGCTTATTGTTGTGATGAAGAAAGTACTGTCCTGTAACGTATTGTTATGCTATGGAAAAGGCTGGCTCATTGTAGCTATACCACAAAAGTTACTACTAAAACATGTTTTACTTTCCAGAATAAAACAGAAAACTGTGCAGATATAAAACAGAAACACTGCAAAAGCAACGTTATAAATTGTCACCCATTAGTAGCGTCGTGATAAAATCGTGTAGTTGTCACATAAACTAACCACTGTGTCATCTGGTATCTCACAGAAAGTACTTTAAATCCAGAATGTATTTTCAAGTAAACCAAAATGTTGCATTAAAATCTCATTAGCAGTGCCGGTATATGTTCTAAGTATGTGAGCCTTATAGTCGTTACGTAATTGTGCCACTAACAAGCAAGAATGTACACACACAATAACACTGTGTCGTCTGTTCACTATAACAATGCATTTGTAATTACTGTTTAAATATGTTCCCTAGGTATCTAGACTGGATATTTAACTTCAAACATTGTTGCATGTTAACAGTTTCTTAGTGTGACAAAGCGTACTAGTAGCGTGAATTGAAAAGTTTTATGGCAAAGACAAAGTTAAAAAGAGATTATCTTTCAATAAACAGTTTTACATTTGAAATGTGGTACAATCTTTTGCTCTTCAAAGTACTCAGAGTTTCAGCTTGAACGCAATTATCATGCAGTATACGTCGGTAAAGAAGACTGGAATTTTTCTCAAGGTTAGCTTCTATGTTATTTTTCTCTGAGCCAGCCGGCGCACGTGGCTGCCTGCGGCGCGAGTCATTGTCTGTCTCTTTGTTGGCACGCGTTGTTATTGGGATTAGAAGACCTAACTTCTACAAATTCGCCTTGCCGAGAGGGCCCAGCTCTGTTAGAATCCCGCCAATTCTGATGAAATTCACGTATGTCGTTATGATTATATCGTCTGTCGTCATGTCGGTAGTTCCTGTAGTTTCTTTCTTGTCGGTCATGTGGTGGAGAATTTCTCCCGGAATCGTAACTGCGTGGTGGACCGTTGCCTCGGAAGTTATTCTGTCTCCCTTGATAATAATTGTTTTGGTTCCCATATTGTCTGTTTCTAAGGTAATCTCTGTCATATTCATTACTACGGAAATGCGATCTTTCTCTGTAACTATTATTACTCCGCCAGTGGTTGTCATATGGG
This sequence comes from Schistocerca piceifrons, assembly GCF_021461385.2. NCBI lineage: Eukaryota > Metazoa > Arthropoda > Insecta > Orthoptera > Acrididae > Schistocerca > Schistocerca piceifrons. Next base: position 473,594,877 of record NC_060145.1, on the reverse strand, counting down.
TGGCGCCTGTTTTGGTCACGAATTGCGTTGTAAGAATAGACTTGTCGTGTCCAGTTATTGTTTCTGTCGTCACGGAATTGTGACAGATGTGACCTGTAGTGATTGTTTTCCTGTTTTCGCATCACGCGACTGTCTGTGTCAATTTCTAATTCTTGTAAGAGTCCCTGAAAAGCTTCAATGTCGTCTTTGCAACGTCCTGCCAAAATAATATGTCGTAAATGTTCAGGTAATTTGATTAAGCAAATGCGGGTGAGTTCTGAGGGGCTGTATGGGTTTGACAGGTAGTGATTCTTGTGCAACATGTCTTCAAAATATTTCAAAAGACTGGAAAATTCAGATTGTTCGAAATGTTTCATCATTAAGATGCTATGTTTTACTCAGTATTGTGTAGCTTGAGACCAATATGCTGAGAGGAACGCATGGTAAAATTCTCCTTCATTGTGGCAATCGTGAATGACCGATCGCATTCTTACAGCTGGTTCATTCTCTAAATAGCCACACATAAATTCTAATCTGTGCTCTAATGACCAGTTGAGAGGAAAACAATGAGAGAATTGATGGAGCCATGCTTGTGGATGAATGTCGTTGTCAGAATTCTTAAATGTTTTGAATTTACGTGTAGTAATGAACAGCTTATAGTCAAAATCATTATATCGGCGAGTCGCTTGTCGGTCATTGTTACGTCGTTTCGGCGGTTCCATTTCAAAATTCGGTGTACCTTGCCAATTTCTTTCATAATTTCCGAAGTGCCCTGAGTTATTATTTTGTGGCTGTTCCGTATTTCTATGTCCCTCTTCCCGTATTGGAGAGCGAGTGTCCTCTGAAATACATAATTCTTGTGTTACCTGTGTCAGCTGATCTTGTACTTCCCGGATTTATCTTTGGTGTTGCGTATTAATTTGATTCTGATTTTGTTTGAATTTCCTAATTTGTTCGTACTCTTCTGTGTCATTAAAGACTACCGGTTTTGTGTCATTCAGATTATCATCTACCTTCGTAGATAAATTATTTAGCTGATCCGAAAGTTCAACTACTTTCTCTGATAATGAACTAATTTCCTCCATGTGTCTCTCTACTGTGTCCTTTATGTTTTCCTGAGTTTTTGCAAGTTGCGTAACCGAATCGGTAGATGCAACTGAGTCAGTTTTAGCTTGCAAGGTCTCATGATTTTCATGAACAATAATTTGCAATTCTTTTATGGCTGCTTCGTGATTCTGTAATGCATTTTCATGCCGCGAAAAAATAGGTTGAAAATGCTCACAAATTTGTGTTTTTACGTCGTTACAGACTTTTTGACATTTCGATTCGATTTTATGTCACTCAGTAGTTAAATCTTCACGTGTTCGTTCAAGCGTGGTGTGAAGATTTTGTTCCATTGCGTCTAACTGTTGCTGTGTTTGTCTCTGGTGTTGTCCCATTGTGTCTAACTTTTGAAGATTTTGTTCCATTGTGTCTAACTTTTGAAGCTTTTGTCCCATTTGTTGCATTAATTGTAATAACAATGCAATGGTTTCTGAAACATGTTCCTCAGTGCTTTTCGGCAGTGAATTTGCACCGGCAACAGTCACATTTTGACAAGCGGAAAGTGTGACTTGACTCATTTGAGAAAACGGTGAGAACCCAAAACGTGAGTCTATAGTATTTGCAATATTGTGTTCTGTCATTCCCAATTCCTGAGGCGAGCTGTTGCCGACCGATCGATCGATAATGCTTCCCTGTTCACTACCTGTTTCACTGTCTACACCATTATTTGACGCCCGCTCCATTTCCCTATGCACAGTTCCCAAATTACTACTTTGAATGTCTGTTAATTCATTACACAGCGGTGCTGGTAAGCTACGCTCGTCGTCACTATTATTTCTCTGTTTACTTTGGTGCCTAGTGTTACTTTTTTCACACGCCATTATTGTCACAATATTTCACACGATAACACAGAAAATAAGAGAACACATTAACATAGCGCTGAAAATAATATCTAGTTAATTGCAAGCTGCGAAATACTTGGTGCAAATTTACATGCGTGCCACACCTGTTTTACTGTACAACAATGAAAGACTGCAACTACAAAGGAGATTCTGTCTACAATTAGGTGCTAGCAATAAACAAAATCTACACTAATTACACAAACTACAAGAAAAAATCAGAAGATTCCAGTGAGGTATCCTCGGGTAAGGGTCTACATATGAAACGTCCCCTTTGAACAATTATACATGACTGTGCTTAAACTGACACACAATATTTTTAGCGCAACGCAATCTGACTTTAAAAAATCCCTACAAAAGAATGGCCCTGACTAACATTAACCTATACGTTTCACAAATCACTTACCTCATAAAAATCTTGGTTACTCGAACTACTGCAATACAGCGAGCGCCACTACTGCCAGCTAAATAAAAGATTCAAACTACAGAAGGCACTAATTACTGATAGGCATAGTTAGCGAATGAAAGATTTTAATAGAGAACAAACACTGTATTTACCTTAATAGTCATAATATATATAGCAGTTCATGACATCCAGTCTTACAAATTTCAAAACTCCGCCATTTCTCTCCCCACATCCACCACTGCTGGCGGCTCACCTCCAACTGCGCAACACTACGCGCTGTTCACAGCCAGCTGCCCAACACTACAATGGCAGCCAACAATGCAAACTGGCCACAGACTGCACATAGCACAGCCAGTGATTTTCATACAGAGCGCTACGTAACGTTGCCAGAAGAAAACATAAACAGCCTACTTACACAGTGTGTGGTAATTACACGACGGACAGGATTGCGCTACGAACGTAACTTCTTTGGGTGAAAATTGAATCGGTTGGTAGTGGTTAATTTCCTCTTGCATATGTTTCAACGTTCTTCGTGTGTTATTTTATGAATGCAGTGTTGTATGCTGTCTCCCAATCTTGGCTCCATATTTGATTTGTTCTGTAAGATTACAAACTCACATTTTCACAATCCTAAATAAGGCACCAGTTTAGTTATGAATCAAGTTTAATATGCTGAAATTTCAATGATCATTGTTAAAATAAATTTCCAAAAATAAACTGATTTATTTCTTTTTATTTTAATTCTCTTTTATATATATATATATATATATATATATATATATATATATATATATATATATATATATATATATATATATCACCGGTTGTCGTATGACTATTAAAAGATTATAATTAATGTTAGTCTGGTTGGGAATTTGGTAAGCTAGACTGGATACCTGGTGAAACAGTTGCTCAGTAATGCAAGGTTAACTTCCCCAGACAGCTCACAGCTTTTAACCCGCTTCTGTTGTCTGTCAGCACCGCTTTCAGAAGAAATTAAAGCAACAACATTACAACGTGATCGATGTCTCAGACTTGAAAACGTCTCTGGTGCCATATAGCGTTAGGATCATCAGCCCCGAATGTCTGTTTACTGACGTCGCCGTTTTCTACATTTAAGACTACGACCACATACAGGAATGAAATAAACCAGAGGAAAAATGCTCCTGTGGGATCACAGAAAAGGTGAATGCGCTCCCATTTATTAACAGACTCTCACTGAAAAGTGGGGTACCATCTGCCTCATTCTACTTCCCTCGGCACGTTTAAAAATTTTCCCAAACTGTAGCTCCGGACGCCCACTATCCCATCACTGTATGTCATTCATACCCGTCAACTTCCCCATTCTTACTCACTCATTCAGCTCAACTTGTTGTCATCATGTCTTTCTGTCTCTGTAATTGTCGCTGTCCCTTGTCTTCTACTCATACTGTCTCTTCTCACAGTCACAGTCCTATACTTGTTCTCTCTTACTGTTGCTATCCCATTCATTCCCTCTCACTGCTGCTGTCTCTTCTCACTGTCACTATCTATCTTTTTCTCGTTGCCATTGTCATAGACTCTGTCTTTCTTTATCACTTTCTCTCTCTCTTTATTCCTCAACCACTGGTGCTGTCTCCTTCACTTTTTTCTTAGCACTGTTCTGTCACTGTACTGTCAACTGTGTTCCACTGCCACTGTGTCCCTCTCATTGTCTCACACTGCCTTCGCTACGTCTGTACCACAACCACTGTCTTTATCTTCTAGCGTTTACTATTTTTCTCTCTCTTTCCCACGGCAACTGTCCCCTTTTCTTCCAGCAAAAAATAACGCGAAAATGTTAGCATGTTTGAGAAAACTGTCAAAGGTGCTAAGTAAGGCAGAATGAGGTAACTGGTACCCCACTTCTTAATCACGGTCGATTAATAAACAGGAGCAAATCCGCCTTTTTTGTTCTCCGATGGGAGATTTTTTTTCTGTTGGTTCCTTTCTTTTCGCTGCGACAGTACAACATCTCAGTCACATGAAAACAACTTTATGAGTCAGTAAAATTTTGAGTGTTTACTTAAGTGAAAATAAAATAACGCAAAACTACCAGGGTTTGAACTTAAATAGTGCAACTATTTATTCACAACCGATAAAAAGGAGTTACATGCATCCACCTGTTACTGTCCTTCAAAGTAGTCACCAACGTTGGGTAGAACCCGTTGGCAGCGATGTGGAAGAAGTAGTATACCGTTAGCAGAGCCTGTTCTCTTGATGGTGCGAATGGAGCGGTATAAATTTATGGTGATTCTCGTGTTCGACTGTGACGGTGTTATCCCAACTCATTTCTTTCCTCCACGGCAGACCGTCAATGCACAGTACTACTCTTCGTTTTTGGAGCATCACCTGCGACCAGCCTTGCGAAAGAAGCGGCGACAGTTTCTGCGCAAACCACCCATCATTTTGCACGACAATGCAAGGGCGCATACAGCGCAAGCTGTGGCTGTTCTGTTCTGTCGATGAGACTGGGAAGTACTGTACCATCCACCATACTCCCCAGACTTAAGTCCTTGTGACTCTGATTTGATTCCGTGGCTTTCGCTTCAAAACTGTTCCATACATTCGACAGGCAATAGACCGCTACATTCGTACCATCAACACAACAGGCTCTGCTAACGGTGCACTACGCCTTCCACATCGCTGAAAACGGGTTCTACACAACGCTGGTGACTACTTTGAAGGACAGTAGCAGGTGCAAGCATGTAATTCTTGTGTATCGGTTGTGAATAAATAGTTTCCACTATTTAAGTTCCAACCCTCGTATATAACTTTACACCTCAGGCCAGATTTTGTGTTTGCAAAAACTTTGTGTGCGTTCAATACTACAACATGGATTCCCCATTGCACTTCTGATGATAAAGGAGACGCTTTAGATCATATTTCTATAATATGATACTTCACTTAATACACTAAGTTTTCGCCTCACACCAGATTTTATCTGTGTATTTTATGTGCCCCATGCTCTCCCTTCTCCACCCTCCACCCTCTAACCCCCCCCCCTCCACCCCCCCCCCCCCCCCCCGATGACCATGAACTTCGCCTGATAGCCTTGGTAGTCAGCCAAGACAAAACTCATCCATCTTGTGTGCAAGATGACAGTGACAGGAGATCAACTTTCAGACTTCAAGAAGAATGTAATAATTCCACTTCCAAAACAGCAGTTGCTAGCAGACCGAACTATCAGTCTAATAAGTCATGGTTGCAAAATACTAACACCAATCTTCCACAGTGGAACGGAAAAACTGCTAGAAGCCGACCTCGGGTAAGATCACCTCGGATTCCGGAGAAATTTAGGAACACGTGAAGCCCTACTGACCCTACGCCCTCTCTTACAAGATAGGCTAAGGCAAGGCAAATCTACGTTTATATCATTTTTTATTATTTGAAGATAGCATGGGTAAAGTGCAGGCAGCGAAAGATTATTTACAACTTGTACAGAAATTAGGCGGTAATTATAAGAGTCGAGGGGCATTAAAAGGAAGCAAGGGCCGAGAAGGGAGTGAGACAGGGCTGTAGCCTATGCCTGATGTTATCAATCTGTACATTGAGCAAGCGGTAGACAAGATCAAAGAAAAATTAAGGTAGGAATTAAATTTGAGGGAGAAGATATAAAAACTCTGAGGTTTTCCGATGACATTGTAATTGTGTCAGAAACAGCAAAGGGTTTGGAAGAGCAGTTGAACGGAATGGAGATTGTTTTGAATGGAAGATATAAGATGAACATCAACAAAATCAAAACAAGGGTAATGTAGTCGTATTAAATCAGATGTTCTGAGGTAATTATATTACGAAACGAGACTCTTAAAGTAGTACATTTGCTATTTTGGCAGCAAAATAACTGATGACAGGCGAAGCAGAGAGGATACAAATTATAGACTGGCAATGGCAAGGAAACTGTTCCAGAAACAGAGAAATCTGTTAAGATCAAATGGAGATTTAAGTATTAGGAAGTCTTTCCTGGAAGTATCTGTGTGCCTGTAGCCACGTATGGAAGCGAAACGTGGGTGACAAATAATTTACACAAGACGAGAATAGAAGTATTTGAAATGTGTCACTACAGCTGAATGCTCAAGATTTGGTGTGTATATCACGTAACTAATGAGGGGGTGCTGAACAGAAATGAGAAGAACAGAAATTTTTGATAGAACCTGACTAGAAGAAGGCATTGGATGATAGGACATATTCTGAGACTTCAAGGGATCACCAGTTTAGTACTGGAGGGAAGTTTGGTTGGTAAAAATCGTACAGGCAGAGCAAGAAATGAATACAGTAAGCAAATTCAGAAGACTGTAACTTGCAGTAATCATTCGGACATGAAAGGGCTCGCACAAGATAGAACAGCACAGAGAGCTGCATCAAACCAGTCTTCGGAAAGAAGTCCACAACGAGGACAAGATTTTACGTGTACAAGCAGGATAACTTTGTGTGGTGTCACCGCCAGACACCACACTTGCTAGGTGGTAGCTTTAAATCGGCCGCGGTCCATTAGTACATGTCGGACCCGCGTGTCGCCACTGTGTGATCGCAGACCGAGCGCCACCACAAGGCAGGTCTCGAGATACGGACTAGCACTCGCCCCAGTTGTACGGACGACTTTGCTAGCGACTACATGGACGAAGCATTGCTCATTAGCCGAGCCAATAGTTAGAATAGCCTTCAGCTAAGTCAATGGCTACGACCTAGTAAGGCGCCATTAGTAACATTACATGTATCTAAAGAGTCTCACTTGTATCGCCACAAGCTCCAGATGTACCAAAAGAATGGATTAAAGTTAAGTATTCCAGAAGCTACATAGTTTTCTTTATAGCATTCATTACGTATCCTGTTTCAGATCTCACGCCATCCTGCTTTAGCTTAGCGCGTGCCTTTCAGCTTCCTGTCATTGTGTCTAGGCTGTCTTGTCTAGACACAACACTTTGACTCTCTGTATTCCGGAAACGGACGGAAAAAATGGTTCAAATGGCTCTGGGCACTATGGGACTTACCTTCTAAGGTCATCAGTCCCCTAGAACTTAGAACTATTTAAACCTAACTAACCTAAGAACATCACACACATCCATGCCCGATGCAGGATTCGAACCTGCGACCGTAGCGGTCGCGCGGTTCCAGACTGCAGCGCCTAGAACCGCTCGGTCACTTCGAAACGGATGGAAATATCAAGAAAACTTTCAAGGTTATTCGATATCGAGGTTTGAGGAATATATCGTAAAAATTACGGTTATTTGCTCTTCATAGCTGTCTTGGAATCCACGGCGCGGTTTTGGTACTCAAAACCCATGTTTTTCAGGTTTCGTCAGGAAACCGTCTTGTGTCTCTATAAGCCGCTTTAAGGCACACATACCGCAGTCCACATCTAATGCAAGAATGCTCCTTTGCCTATGCTGGGGGAAGTGTGCAATATTCAGAATTTGCACCTGTACTGCAGAGTAGTTACAATAAGATGATCCTTCTTTTGGGTAGACCAATGGTTCCTAGGCTACCTTTCTGTCACCAACAGAGTCAGAGCTACGAGCCCCGGGAAAATCTTGTTTTTACACCCGCCGTTTTGGAACATTTTAGATGCCGCATTGTGTTACATGCGTACCAACAAGACGTGCAGGGAAGTCAAGGTGAAATGGCTGCAGATGAAATGGAAAAACAAAAATGATCAAAACCACAACAGGCAGTTCACTTGAGGAGGAACTCCCAACACTACAAAGGGCAACAACAGATGTTTGACGGACGAGGTGGCGCAGTGGTTAGCACACTGGACTCGCATTTGGGAGGACGACTGTTCAAACCTGCGTCCGGCCATGCTGATTTAGGTTTTCCATGATTTCCCTAAATCGCTTCAATAAAATGCCGGGATGGTTCGTTTGAAAGGGCACGGCCGATTTCCTTCCCCATCCTTCCCTATTCCGATGGGACCGATGACTTCGCTGTCTGATAGCCCCCCCCCCCCCCCCCTAAACCAAGGAACCAACCAACCAGATGTTTGAGAGACAAACAAAGGTACAAGGAAGGTAACCGCAATGAAAGCTTGGGTAACAGATGATATATTTTAACTGTTCAGGGATAAAAGTAAGTATGAAAATGTTAACAGAGCGATAGCTGTGCTGTTCGGGAAACGACTTTAGTTAACGATGCCAGAGAAGTCTTGCAGCAAGTGCTGTCTCGGCTTGAGAAGACTCTGTTTAACAAGGAAGTGGACGTAACGTCGGTCGGTGCCTTGTGTCGCTTGTCAGTCAGCCGTTGGGACGAGAGAGAGACGAAGGTGCAACCCCGGGGCGCCGCGGGCAGACAGCAAGTGACAGGCGTACAGCGCTGCCCCCCACCCTCCCCCACTCATCTCTCTCTCTCTTCTCCCGCCGGCTGTGTACAGAGGATGTTGTGCGGGTGCAGCAACGCATGTCGCCCTCCGATACGTGCGGAAGCGACGGTTACGCACTGGCGTGACTCCTAGCTGTGGTTACCAGTAGAATTAGCCTGCAAGAAGCGAAGAAGCGGTAGAGTGGTATTTGTTTGCTAGTTAGTCATGTTCAACTGTATTTCTGTTACTGATGAATGCTTTTCGGTATCTTTTTTGCTGCTGTGGAAGCACAGTAGTGTGAATCGTATGTTACGTTTTTCCTGAACGGCCTTTGTTCGATATTGTTATCCAAGCATTTGATTTTTTCACTACGTTGTTTTTGTTATCTGTGGCCCAGGTCTGGTATGAGGTTGCCGCCTAGATAAAATAGTACGTTTTGAAGCTGTCAATTATCAAATATTCTCCTCTGTCATAAAAAGTACCGTAATTTAAAGTCCCTTTCAGATACCGGAATCTGCATTTCACTCGATCCCAGTAGTGGGCTGTTTCACAGCTCAAGCAGCTTTTTTCAAAAATGATCCAATGTGTGTGAAATCTTATGGGACAACTGCTAAGGTCATGTCCCTAAGCTTACACACTATGTAACCTAAATTATCCTAAGGACAAACACACACACCTATGCCCGAGGGAGGACTCGAACGTCTGCCGGGACCAGACGCACACAGCTTTTTTCACCTCAAAAGTTAGGGCTGGGCGAGTTATTGTTGAAAGATGTATAAGACATCGGATTGCCTCGCGATGGTGGACAGAGAACAAAACTGCTTCGCTTTGATCCCTCTCTTCATTCTGAAAAGTAGTTGAGATTGTATTACATTCTGCTATTCGAAATCTTTCTAATATTTGTTTCGCGTATTTTTCTTGAGTTACATAATCGTTTTTGCTTTATTTTTATCTCAAGGTTTGGAAAAGTACCTGTTGTGTCAAATTCATACTATAAAGTACTCAAAACAAGCAGTAGTTTCATCCTAGTCACTGCAAACAGTTAGAGCTTCGTCATCATAAGCTGCAACATAAAGTTTATTTTCGTTGTGTTTGCGGTAAAACGGACCAGGATGTGCAGCACAATTTTGTAAACTCGCTTTCTTCGGGACTTCCATCAGCTTCAGCTTCTCAATCTAGTGATCCTGCAATTCTTTGGCATTCGTGGAAGATCAACTAACACTCATTGACATCGTTCCGTTTTCTCATTAATAGCTTGCACCCATTCTTCGTTCTCCTTTGACTGCATACTTCAGAAAAATACATTTGATATTTATGTTCGACAGAGCCAATTTTTGTTAGCATAAAGAATTCTTTCCTTCTTGGTTGGTTTTGTTCGTTATCATCTGTTCTTCAGTTGGTCCCTTCAGCAAATTTAGAAGTTTTCGCTTTCAGGAATTTCTTAATTCTTTGCTACAGGCAATTAACATTCTATTTTCGCCAGAATCGAGAGCGCTAAATTTTTCTTCACTTTTACTTCCTCCGGAAGCAGACTGTATGCGGCATTTGCCTTCTTCTGCTTCAATTACCACGTCCGGCCGTTTCAGATATGGGAATTCTCGTTGAGAAATATCAAATGTAACAGGTTCATTACGGAAACTACAAACTGCTTCTTGTTTAAGTTTTACGTCGTGATTGAAGATTATTTTTCGTTTAGAAGGAAGTCACACACCAAAATCATCATAATTGTTCACACACCCAACAATTTGTCGAAAAAAACCAGCCTCACCGAATTTTGAACGGAAATGTATCGTAGTATGAACGTAGTAACCTGTGCAAAAATTCCAGAAGTGACACAGTTTTCCTGATGATCGATTGTATCATGGCTCATTAGGGATTTTTTCGGGACGAGAAGACCTCCCAGTACAATTTAAGACACACACTACTTTATTGCGAGCTTCTGGCCACAATCGTTTCAGTAGATTACTTGCGTTCAGCATCAAACCTGCAGATTCTAGATTCACGTTCAGCTGCACCATTTTTTTTTTTCAAGGATACAGGTGGAGGAATGAGTAATTCTATTGCGTTATCTCTGAGGAATTCTTTGACTCCCTTGTTATTAATCTTTGCCTCCATTAGTTTTAGCTTCATCATTTAAGCTCATCATACACTTCATTCTTTGTGCTTCAGGTAGAAAATCCGACCGAATTTACTGAAATCGTCTTTAAAAGATGCATTATATCGGTCACCCCCAAAGGTGTCTGCATTCATAGCTCTATTGACATCGGCACCGATTAATTCATATGTAACTATGGAACGGTTTCCTCTTTGTTTGAATGGCACCTATGTATCACTCCTACTGCACAACCACTACAAAACTCTTCTTTGCATCTTTCTGTATTGATGTCAAGCGATTTCTCGTTTCTGGTCTCACAGCACGCATATTCAACATATACAGGTAATTACCCACATAGCCTGTCCGGACAAAGTTACCGATGGCTTTTTCCTAAATCCTAAAACCTTTGTAGTCAAACGTCATGTTTTATCCGTTACATACAGCTGCGCTGGCTAAGGGCAAACGGGAAGTCGCATCTGGCACATATAAAATATTTTCCATATTAGATCTGTACCATTCATTGCTTCGTCTGATTTCTATATCAGCTGTACTTTTGCCAAATGCAGGTATATAAGTAAACTGTTTTCCGTATAAAGTCACTTTAGGAACACGAAATTCATCTTATGAGGTAAAGTACTTTTTTGTGCCAAATGCACGTATATAAGTAAACTGTTTTTCATACAAAATCACTTCAGGAACACGAAATTCATCGTATGAGGTAAAGTGACAATTGTTTCTTTTGTATTTTACTCACGCAGTTCAGTAGCACAGAGCTTTACAATAATTAAATTCAAATTATGGTTTTCCGGCGGTATTGTGTAACAGAGATTTTCAAAATTCTCTTATTTCTTCCCCGAGTCGACCATTTAATATTCTTTCACACGATGTAATCTCTTCACGTTTTGTTACTTCGGCATTTAGATCTACAAAAAACTTCTGCTGTTTACCCACGTGTGTCGTAACGTCTTCTGTTTCGTGGTGCTTGACCCGTAAAGTGTTCCATTTAACATGTTTAAACGTTGCATGTTGCTGCGTTCAGATCACCCACTACTCTCGTCCCATATCTCTCTAGCGTTAATGCCCATGAATATAAATTCAGTACTGATTTACTTAACGCACTTGCTATCAAACAAGTTGCTATCGCGTCATCATCCCCTTGCCATTCAGCGTACAATCTTTTGTTCACTTGTCGGATTCTCCCGCCAACACCAGATATTCGCACGTACCTTTAATAATGTCTACAAGTTCATATAAACGAAGGACTAAAAAGATTTACCACTTGTTCACTAAGGTACGAGCAGCGCTTAGCGGCTCGCCATCTTACTTACAACTATTCATGACGTCGCCTTTCCGGCTTAGATCTTTTTTAATATGTGACTTGTAAGTATTGCATCTTTTTCCTGTCAGTACAAACTTTAATTTCATTTATGTTTTAGAACAGTTAGTCTAATTCTGAAGACGACGCTCATAGTAGCGTCGAAACCTGGTCAATTTCGACTTAATATTTGTGACCTAGGGCTTATTTGTTACAATATTTACCACTTTCATTCTGCCCAGTCGTCCTGCCTTTCTAATTTATCAACACTCACTTTATAATTGCCATTATTTCAGGTTACCATGTTCATTTTGATGTCGCCTAGCCTCAAAACCTGTTACAAAAGTATTGAGTTTGAACGACAGTTGCATTTACGGACGATTTATTCACAGCACACGAACTGTTCCGTAATAAAACAAATTATAAAGAGTTGTATGAAAATCAAGGATATTTCAAAATACCGTGAAATTTGAAATGAGCCATAAACATTTTGCCTTTCATTACAACACAGAAGAACAAAAAAGAAAATTGATAATCTATTACATGGTGATCGGTTTTGCTTTAGCAAAGATAAAGACACCAGATGGTCCGTTCTGCCGTTGCGCTTGATAACGGAAACAGCACTTGATGAAAAATCAAGACACTTTCATACAATCTGTCTAGTAGAAAAAGCGTTCGACGATGTAAAACGATGCGAGATGTTCGAAATTCTCCGGAAAACATACCTAAGCAGTGGGAAAAACGAGTTATACAGAAAATGTACGAGTACCAAGACGCAAAAATAACACAGGAAGACCTAGAATAAAGTGTTCAAGTAGAAAGATACAAAGATGTTGTATTCCACCCCTATTGTTCAGGCTATACATCAAGATGCAATGACGGAAATATATGAATACATTAAATGTATTGGCAGTTACGAATATGGACAAGCAACAGCTGTATGATGGAACGACGACAATGAAAATTTGTGCCGGACCCGGAATCGAATCAATGTTTCACGCTTCTCGCTTGCGGTCACCTTACCATCTGCATGCGTGCCCGAAGGAACATTACATATTAAATCAGAGTAACAGAAGCACTACAATACCGGAAATATAAGAGAGCTACAGGGGAAGAAGTGAAATTCTGGGTGAAAAGATACCAATGAGGAGATGCTTAATGAAAGTTAGGAAGAACTGTGGAACCTGTTGAATGGAATGAACAGTATAATGAATGCAGATGTAACAGATATGAGATCAGCGAAAAACTAACCACAGAAACTGGAGATCGAAGTAGACGAAACTTCGGAATTCTCATACCTTGAAGCAAAATCACACATGACGGACGAAGCAAGGAGATAAAATGTAGACTAGCGTAGGCAGAGAGGGTATTTGTGACCAAAAAAGTCTTCTAGTGTCAAATATTTTGAGTGAGTAATTTCTGAGAATGAAAATTTGAGAAAAATATACTAAGTTCTTAGGTACGCACATTGATGAAAACTTACACTTATAACATACCACTAAAACTTTGAAGTTTGGTTGCTGTTGCCATGAGAATGACGGCCACCTTTGTGGATATAGAATGCAGTAAGTTAACATGTTCTGCATATTTAAATTCTTGACGTCTTACGGGAAAATATTTTGGGGTGACTGCTCGCTTAGGCGAAGAAGTATGCAATGCGCCAAAGAAAGTAATTAGAATTACGTGTGGAGTTCGCACACGCACATCTTGCAAGTATTTATTTAAGCGATTGGGAATATTGACTACAGCATCACAGCACGCTTGCTCAGTTATGAAATTTATTATTAACAATCCTTAAAAGTTTCAAATTAACATTCACTAGTGAAACACTACAGGAAAAAAAGATTTGCAACTTCCTTTAAAAGATGTAACATCGGCACAGAAAACAATGAAATATGGAGCTATAAAACTCTCTGACAATCTACCCACGGAAATAAAATATCTGACAGATAGCAGAAATGCTTTAGAATGAAGATTAAAGAGGTTTCTCCTAAATAAGTCGTTTTAAATTATAGAGGACATCGTGAACCTTTTTGAACATTTCGGTCATTGCCTCTTGATTTGTAGATTCAGCAACAGGGGAGGAAAACAACATCCTATTATTGTACTGTTTCATTCTTCCCATCTTGTTTGTCTCTCTTCGTTATGGTATATTTTCTATATTACATTTCTTTGCTCATGGTTTATACTAATTTTCGTGAAAACTTCGATAATAAGTCATTTTTTTAAATGCCCAGCATCCAGCAGTACAAACACTGGTTTTCATTCTTATACTTAACTTTATATGAGAAATGGTCTATGGCTGTCGTGTCGACATATTCCACATAATTAACATTTATCGTGAATTTGATCTATGGAATAAGTAACTAAGTGAGAGTGAATTATGGGTTGCGGGAAAAGCGGAGTAGAGCAGGAGCGAAGCGTTTGAGATTTAGTGCTGTAGCTGTATGTTGAAAATCAGGTTAACTGTGTAAAGATCCTCCCTCTATTATCTATATTAAAATTGTTGTGAGTTGATCTCATTGCACATGAGTGATGATCGTTTTGGTTTCAATTTTTATTAATTAAGGTCAGAAGTAGAATCTTTCCAGACGTTATTAATTATTTATTTAATTGTCAAATGACTTCAGCTTCCAGGGGTCTTCATAACTGCATAGTATAAATATACGTCAGTAGGTTCTGGGATTCGTAAATGACGAGATTAAAGGACCTCTACTAGTTTGCAGAATCCGTTATTTTATTACCATTTAACATTATTCAATCCACAGTCACAAACACTGTCCAAAAGCACACGAAAATTCAAACTCGGAACGCACATGAAATACAAGGAGATATCCACTGTCTTTCTGAACACGCGAATCAAAGATCATAACATAATTTTCACTCTCTCACAAATCACAAGTGAGAGCGACGGCCTCGGCGCCAAGCAGGTGAAATATGTGAATTGCGAATGATTGTAGAAGCTTCCTGGAAATTCTGAGAGTGAAATTATTATCTGGGTAATGTCAGCTTATTATTATTAACGTAGTTTCAAATTAATGGCTATAATCTAAAAATGTAAGCTATTTTAGATAATATTTAGATAATTGTGATAACAAACCTTGACAGAGATTTCAAGAATAGGTGAATATTTCTAAAGTCATATGAATGCAAGGTGTCTCTTCTTTCGGACATGTGGGCAGTCTTTCGGACTGTAGGGTAGACCAGAAACTGGAATATATACAACACATAATTAAGGATAATTATTTATTTCAAGTTTCTGCTACCAGCCACTTTTTATTTTATGCTTAATCTAACATAATGCAACGCGTTTCGAACATGTTTTGTTCATCTTCAGGCGTTTATACATACATACATACACAGGGAAATGTTACTTAAAAGTAAGTAACATTTCTCTATGTATGTATGTATAAACGCCTGAAGATGAACAAAACATGTTCGAAACGCGTTGATTATGTTAGATTAAGCATAAAATAAAAAGTGACTGGTAGCAGAAACTTGAAATAAATAATTATCCCATACAGTCACGGTTCACAAACATAGCCATTATCGCTGAAAATGATTATAATTCAGGATGCCGGCTGCAGGTGCTAGTTCCACACGGGAGATGATTTCGTGGCATGTCATCGAACCAGTCAGAAGAATGATAAAAAGCGCTGTAACATGATAGTAGGTAGCACTGGAGGTCAGGGCAGTATTACACTATCAAATTTCTTTGGCAAAGAAAACTGATCACATATTCATGATTATCTTTGACAAAAATCCTTGACGTGGAGCAAAAAGGGATATCACACCGTCATCGTCATCGTTCCTTCAAAGTGGCTGGCAAGTAGTTATAGAAGAACAACATGATTCAAACTGAGAAATTGCTATTTTTAATGCTGTATTACCAGTCATAAGCGGAACTTAGATTTTTCCAATATGAATAACAGTACGTAATTTAACTAATTTCCTACTTTCTGCTGAAGATAATGTGTATTAATGAAATCTGAGAGCAGTGCAATGTAAATAGCCAAGTCATAACAATGTCATCGAAAATCCTTTAGCATGAAAAATAAATTGTGACCTAATGTGTTTAAATTCAAAAGGAAGTGATTATATCCACTTACTTGCACTCTCAGATGCTTTACGCCGATTCTAGTTCGTTTCGAAATTTTTTTTAGAGATTTCAGATTCATTTTAATGCCATTTAAAATTGTGGACGATTTTTACATTCTTGGACATTACATACTATTTGTTCTTATAAAAGGCCTTGCGTGGGCCTATCAAGTATCTCTTCCACGACTGCAACTTTTAGTTTTTTAGCATGTCCGCCTATGACGGTTTCTTAACATACATCTGGCACATGTTCCACTACATTTAGCACAAACTCACTTCCTTTTCAATTTTGACTTCTTATACAAATCCGTCAGTGCAGACTATTCTAATTCACTATGAGGAAAGAGACAGGATTTCCATCTGCTTGCGTAAAAAGGGAAAAACATTTTATTTCATCCCAGAATACAAAACGCCAGAAAAGCGCCGAAATATGATGACCTTTGTATTTTGAGTGTGCTTCTTCAGTCCGTGCGCACAACACGTAGCAATTCCATAGTGTGTTTATGCAAGCCAGTTAGTTTCAGTAAAAGGAAGACGACACCTTTTTTCGTTTTTTTTAACGTTATTTAGCCATGGGGGTCTGTTTTAGGGCACAGGTAGGAGCGAAGTGCGAAATCAAATAACAGCGAGGGGTATAGCATACGCCGCGCAGAGCTCCTAATTGAAAACGGTCGTTGGCGCACCGTTAAAGCCCTCATGCTTTCGAGACGACCAGGGTTCAAATCCCCATCTGTCCACCATACCCTTCTTTACTTCAGCATGCAGGTTTGTGTAAACTTACAAGGGAAGCAGATTGCGTGCGGTACATGCATTAGTTGGCTTCAAGATCAGTTGACCATGGCCGCTGAGTTCGAGTTTTGGAAATAATCAGATTGTGTCTTTGGTTAGCCTGTACATCATAACCTGTGTTCGATCAAATTGATTATCAGAACGTCCCATGTCCAGGAAAGTATCTTCACTGGATGTCTATGTCCTAATTCATGATTACGTTTATTGTCTTTTCACTCGCTGCATTAAATGGTAGCACCTATAAAAGAAAAAAAGGAAAAAAAAGGAAACAGAGAGAAATAAAGATTTTAGTTGTATGCTTCTGCATGCTGTAGCATCGCTTGAATTCGTAGGAATAAAACTGCATAACTGTGTGAAAATCAAATATCGTGTAATAGCTCTTTTTTTTTTGGATTCGAGGTCCGCCAGTTACGCAAAACACCGTTTTTCTCAGTACCCAAACATGTTTCGGCACCACTGTGCCATCATCAATGGGTTTTCGTTTTTATTTATTCTGCAATGTGAATATTTTTGTTACATGATTATAAAAATTATGTGCATAAAGTAAACCAATATACTATCCCGATAACCGAGGATCAAAAAAATTCTTAAAACAGTAAGTATCTACTCGTCTTGAAAAATATAATGCCTAAGAATGCATCAGGAGTAGAGATAATGAAACCGGAATGAGAACACATTAGGAGACGATGGCAAAAGTGTGTAAAAATTTTAAAAACTGAAATTATTGAATCATAATATCCGTGGTTCCTGCTGGTGAGCTCATCCTTCAGCAGTTTTTCATCGACCACCCACGTATGGTCAAGGATTTCCAACTCTTCCAATAAATCAAGAGCTTTCCCTCTCCGGACACAATTATTTGTGATTATAACAACTTGCTTACATCAGCGAATAGTACGTTGCTTGAGTATAAAGTCCAAGAAAATGCAACTGATAAAACATGTCTACGCGATTAATCTAACAAGGGGACTAACCCTACACATCACCACCGATTTACTCCAAATTTATGGCGTGCATAGGGTGACAAAATTGATACTGACAAAATTGTGAGCTCCAGATGGTGAGTGGTTTTAAGGCGCAGGAGAGGCGAAGCATGAGCCATTTATGTCAGCGTAGTTTCGAGGTGGTGGTTGGCGCAGCGGAAAGAGTACGGAACAGAAAACGCGAATTTTTTCAGTTTTAACACTACTTATAGTGCAAACAACCCAACATCCTCAATATATTGTACTTCTTAATATTTTTGTGAAAGGCAAGAAGAGGAAAGCCAAAGGAGAGCTTGGCATTGAAAGTAAATTTCCAGGAAAGAATTGGACCTACAGCGTCCATGAGAACTCTGCAAGTAACTTTCCGAGGAGGAATTGTAATGAAAGCATGCAGGTCTTCCTATTCCCTTAATTTCACTTTGACCTTGGAGCAGTGTTACACGTGTTCTGGAGCAAACTGTGCGGTGAGAGAGAACTTGTGATGAATGTAAACCTTGTACGATTTTCCACAGAAACTTTAAAATAATCACATAAGTGTAGAAACGCAACGTTTATGACGTGCACGAGGTGTCGAAAAGATTAGTGTTTCCCCTGTTTTACGATGAGTACGACGACAGCCACAGTAAGTATAAATGATCGAACGTAGAGGATCCAATTTTGTATAAGAATTTGTCGCATACGCCTTACAATCTGTTGCTGAAAATTTATTTTCAGAGTCCTCGTGAGTGCTGTGACTACAATAGCTTTCTTGGAAATTTATTTACTGCCCTACATTTTCTTTTGCCCTTCCTATATATTAGGATTATTCATGATTATTTGCATTGCAAGTAACGTAAAAACTGAAAATAAAAAAAGTTTCCGCATAGGGGCTCGATCTTACGTCACTCACACTACCGTTTCGCAGTCTTTCCGCTGCGTCGACTGCTGCCTCGAAACGCAGCTAACATAAAAGGCCAATAACTCGGCCGACCCGCGCCAAACATACTAGTATTCGTAAACGCTTAGCCATCTGGAGCTGCAGTTTCTGCCACATTCATTTCTGGCCATGCGCTAGCGAAAACATTAATGTGGACAAAACCGACGATGACCAGTAGGCGTGGACGCCTTGTAAGTGCAATAAAAGCAGTGAAGTCTCCCATCTTACATAACGTCATAATTTACACGATATAAAATCGAAGTGCCCACTAAAAGAAAATTGCACTTCGAGCGAGTAAATGAGACGAATGTTGTTTCCTTCAGCCGTTCCCGTTTACGTTCGGAAGTCAGTCACTTGTGGAGCGTGTTCACCCTTCCTGTCTAGGCTTACCTTACTGTGGCTAGCCGGTTCTAGCAGTCGGTTCACTAACTTATTAACAGCAGGCAGGTCAGGCGTGCGTATGTATCTTCGCTAGGCTGGGATGTTAGCCAATAATTCAAAAACAGTCTTAATCGCATCTATTATTATTATTACACCGCCAACCGGTTTCAACCCGACGTAGGGGTCATCTTCTGGGCGTTTACACCCTTGGTCGACTGCTGGTCATAATTTCCTGCCGTTATGTAGACATGAGTGACACCAGCAGTCCACCAATGGTGCAAACGCCCAGAAGATGTCCCCTAAGTCGGGTTGGCGGTGTAGTAATAATAATAAATGCGATTAAGACTGTTTTTGAATTATTGATTAATCATACTAATCGCTGCTTCTCTCCACAACCATGTTGTCCAAAAATCTGGGATGTTAGCGATGAGGTTGCGATCCCATAGTCTTAGCTTTCATGCTACTTTATCCTTCGAAAGCTAGATAAGAAATTTGGAAATTGATATAAGCAAAAAAAAAAAAAAAAAAAAAAAAAAATTACACTCTTTTTTGTGGGAAGGGGAGAAAGGGACCGCTTTGACACCCATCACACGGCGACCCTCCTTGCATCCATAAAGAATTTGGAATGAGATCCTATTGACAAATCTTAAAACTTACGTCGTCAGATAAAATGCGAAACGAGACTGTAATAAATAAACTAGTTGAGGAAAGAAACCTGAGAGATAGCTTCACCAGAACAAGAGACACTTTGGTGACTGCTACGGCATCCAGAAAATGTTACCAAAGTGCTGCAAGAGCAGTAGAAGGGAAAACAGAAAGAGGTGACATGACAAACAGATTTTGGTAAAGTGGGATCTAGAAGATACATAGGAAACAAAATATTAGCACACAGATTGGAGAGTTGCAGGACAAGATTAGACCCAATGAAAGATTTCTAAACTCCGTCCGAACAGGTTTCAGAAGATCCTAACGGTACCGACCGGCCACCGTGTCATCCTCAGCCTATAGGCTTCACATATGGAGGGGTGTGGACAGCACACCGCTCTGCCAGCCGTTTTCAGTTTTCGTTACCGGAACCGCTGCTTCTTAATCAAATAGTTCCTCAATTTGCCTCACAAGGGCCGAGTGCTGACCAATGGCCAACAGCACTCGGCAGATCGGATGGTCACCCATCCAAATGGTAGCCAAGCCAAACAGCGCTTAAGTTCTGTAATCTGATTGAAATGCGTGTTACCACTGCGGCAAGGCCGTTGACCAAAATGAAGTATGGGAGGCGCGAAACGTAAATTCAAAACTGTCCTTTTTTCTCTAAAGAATCTCAGCTACTCCTATGTCGATATCAAGGACGACTTCGCCTTCTGCGCCGACAGTCATGTTACAAGACTAGCAGTGAGGACCGCATTACGTGCAGGACCAACACTGCAAAGTAAAGGCTTTTAAAACTCACTGATCTCACACGACCCAACGGGTGACTAGACATCCGTGACCGCTGCTGAAATTTGTGCTGGCGAGCGATTTCATAATTGCCCCCTGACCTGGATTGCAGACGCAGTTGCGCGTCCCGTAAGGAGCGCTCCGGCAGGCAGGTTTTTTAAAACCGGTCCTCCTTCTCCCCCCCCCCTTTCCCAGTGTCATGGCCCTCCCCCCTCCTCCCCCACCTCAACTATCCAGAGTTGTCCCGAGCAGCCTGACCAGCGGGCGACCACGCTGCCGCACTGCCGTATCATTTCACAAATAATAATTACCATGTTAAGACGGAAAGTAATTTCGACTCGAGAGATGAGCTTCTTTGATGTCGAGCCTGGCGGATTCCGTCCGGGAAACGAAACGCAACCCACAAGAAATTAAAGGTCGCCAGACCGGGTACCTCTCTCCAGCTTCCACCTAATTCCCTCTCTCTCTCTATCTCTCTCTCTCTGTCCACCTCATTCTCTTTCGCCCTCTGTGTGCCTCTCTATCTAAAATGTCATTTGAAAGAGAAAGAGAGACCAGCGCAGCAGACGTTTGCTAGTCGGCTGAACGCGGCGCCGATGTTCCATCACGTGTAAAGGCGAGTGGTGGCGCTCGGCTCGGCCTCTTTTTGTTTTTCAGTTCCCGTGCCACGTTTCCTCTTTTTTTCCCTTTTAGCGTGGGACGGCTTGACGAGGCGCGATGGCAACGCTAGGCGGACGCGGCCGGCCGCGGAGCGAATGCCAATTAGCTGGCGCGTGTAATCTGCAGCGTGTGCTGCAACCACACCACGTGACCCACCCAGCACTGCTGAGCGTGGTCGCTGTGGGGCAGACGCCGCCGCCTCTCGAAAGACACCGAACGGAGGCTCTCGTCGTGGTACGTGACGCACCGTCATCGTAAATGGATGGATGGACAAATTGATGTGATTAAAGGGACCAAACTACGTGGTTATCGGTCCCTCGGTCCTCTGTGCCAAGCTTGGAGTAGTCCCCAGAGAGGAAAGACACAAAAGACATATCTCGAGAATCAAGAGAACCAAGAGACAGAAGCAGCCAGAAGTGAGAGAGGGGTTAAAGGGTGAATGTCTGAGAGTTTCCCCCTCCCAAGAGACAGCTGAAGACCCTTAGGACAGGAGACGCACCCGCTTCAGGGGAAAGGCAGCAGCCAGTAGTACCATCAAGAACGGCAGCCATGGTCCTCCTGAGTGGGAGACGGGACACCCCTCCAAACCCTGAAGCGGCCGACGAGGCTAATGTGCCCTGTGCACAGGAAGGAGTAAAAACTACTTTCACGGAAAAAAAGTAAGATGAGATAAGACGCTTTGCTGTCGCCCGCTAGCACAGGAAGGAGCGAATCAGCAAGCTTAAGGTTTCGCTGTAATGTAGCAAAATTCGGGCAAACCAGTAGGATGTGAACCACCGACAGACGGGCACCACACGTCGGAGTACGTGGCTCTGTGTCAGTCAAGCGTCCCCAATGCGAATCCGGTGGAAACAATAGATTCCCTGCAAGAAGCGCGATGGGGAGACTGTGACGTGCTCGTGGTACTCATTTATGAGGTTTGCAGTTTATTTGATGAAACCAGAGCACACCATTCCGTTTCCAAAACATCTAATAATTGATGGCGTACGATCGACGGAAGATCTTGTTTCGGTACCCCTATCTCCAAAGTCGGCATACTGGTAGCCAGCCGGCCTGTGTGGCCGAGCGGTTCTAGGTGCTCGAGTTTGGAACCGCGCGACCGCTATGGTAGCAGGTTCGAATCCTGCATCGGCCATGGATGTCTTGTGATGTCCTTAGGTTAGGTTTAAGTAGTTCTAAGTTCTAGGGGACTGATGACCTCAGATGTTAAGTCCCATAGCGCTCAGCGCCATTTGAAGTACCCCTTCCTTTATTACTCCCATTTCCAAAGGATCATAAACAACATAAAGGGGAAATGCTGAGAGTACATACCAGGAATTTTTACTGGAAAATGTAGCAAAGAAGCTCGCCGAAGAAGACATAACTGGAGAGCGAAAGGCCGGGTTAGAACGGGTAGTATGGAGGCAAAAGGAAAAGGTTAGTGTTTTTGACAAGACGTCCTGGGCCCCATGTTCGACAACACCCATTGCTTGAACTCTGAATAATAATCACTAGAGGTGGTGGGCGAAGATCTCTAGCATGAGGAATAACCCTCGTCTTGCCAATGTCCCTGTCACAGAAGGCAGAGGAGTGGCCAGAGTAGAAGGGTAACCTCTTTCTCTTTGAGTGGGATGCTGTCCCTAAAAGGCAGAAGAATCAGCTGTGATCAACAGCATGAGAATTCAGAAGGCATCAGAAACCACTGTGTTAAAGACACTTAATGCGTAACCAAACGATGCCCTGTAACTGAAAAGTATCATTGTGATCGTTCCATTGGAAAACGATTCTGGATCGGTTCCCCATTCGGAGCTCAGGGAACGGACTGAAAAGAAGGAAATGTACATGGGTAACTAACGAAAGAGTAACGTTCTACAACTACGAGCGTGGAATGTCAGAAGCTTGACTGTGATAGGGAAACAAGAAAATCTGAAATGAGAAGTGCGAAGGCCCAGCCTGAATATAGAGGGAGTCAGTGAAGTTACATGGAAAGAAGATATGGATTTTTGGTCATACAAATAAAAGGTAATATCAGAAGTAACAAAAGATGATGTGTCGGGAGTAGTATTCGTTATGAATACGATGGTAGGGCAGACAATGAGTTGCTACGAACAGTTCAGTGATAGAATCTTTCTCGCCAGAATTTACAGCAAACCAGTGCCGATAGCTGTAGAGCAGGTGTACATGCCGACGTGCAAGCAGAAGATGAAGAGAGAGAGAAAGAGAGACTATATGAGAGTACTGAATGGATAATTTAGCATGTTCAGGGAAATAATAAGCTTATCATTGGGTGTCATGGGAGAATATTGACATATTAATAGGAATGAGAGAGGAGAAAGACAATTGGAGGAAATTTCAGCTAGTTATACATGTTTAAAATCACAAGAGGAGGAGTTCCATGTGGAAATAGCGTGGAGGCATGGGGAGATTTCAGCTGGATTACATAATGAAAAAACAGAGTTCACAAAATCAGATCTTGGACTATAAGACGTACACAGGGGCAGATTTAGACTCGGACCAGAATTTAGTATTGATCAAGAATACGCTAACGTTTAAGAGAATCGTCTGTTAGTATTAGTGTGGAAAGAAGGGGAACACTGAAGTGCTGAGAGTGATAACATGCACCTGAAGTTCTCTGGGGCTGTAGATACCGCGTGAATGAATAATACGCTAGGCAGATCAGTTGAAAAGGAATGGACGTTTCTGAAAAAGGCAGTCATAGAGATCGAACACACAAATATAGGTACAAAAAAATTAATTGCGAAGAAACCTTGAATAAACGAAGAAGTTTCACTTGGTCGACGAAAGAAGAAAGTACAAAACGTTCAAGGAGATAGAGAACTACAGTAATGTAAGTGACTTAGGAATGAAACAAGAAGGTAAGGTGAAATGGCTGCTTGATAAATGTGAAGAAATTAAAAATGAAATGATTATTGGAAGAAAGGTTTGGGCACACAGAAAAGTCAAAACAACCTTCGGTTACATTAAGAATGACGAAGGTATATCGCTGTTAAAGCTACAGGAGAGAGCGGATAGGTAGATGTAATATCTCGTATACTTCTCTACTAGGAGGAGACTTTGTCTGCTGATGTGATACAAAAAGAAATAAAAGGCGATTTGGAAGACGTAGAGGACCTAATATAACGGAGTTTGACAGAGATTTGGGAGACTTGCGATCAAATGAGGCAGAAGGGGAACGTAGATTAATTTCCTTCAGAATTTCTGAACTCGTTGGAGAAAGTGTCCATCAGACGACTACTCAGTTTGGTGTACAGAATCTATGAGTCTGGAGACATACTACTATCGCACAGTCAGCTAAACATTTAATGCATCCAAGCTGCTGATAAAGGAAGAATGGAAAAGAAAACTGCGGATCTATTAGACGACGGTCAGTTTGGTTTTAGGAAAGGTAAATGCACCAGACCACCTAGAAAAATCATTCGACAATGTAAAATGGTTCAACGTCTTCGAAATTACCAGAAAAATAGGTGTAATCTATGAGGCATGATGGGCAATAAGTAATATGTAAAATAACGAACGATACGAATGGGAGACCAAGAACGAAGTGATCCCATTAAAAAGGTTTTATCAGCGACGCAGTCTCTCACTCTTCCGTTTAATCCGTACAGCGAAGTGATTGAAATACACTACTGGCTATTAAAATTGCTACACCAAGAAGAAAAGCTGATGATAAACGGGTATTCATTGGACAAATATATTATACTAGAACTGACATCTGATTACATTTTCACGCAATTTCGCTGTATAGATCCTGAGAAATCAATACCCAGAACCACCTCTGGCCTTAATAACGGCCTTGATACGCCTGGGCATTGAGTAAAAAAGAGCTTGGATGGCGTGTACAGGTACAGCTGCCCATGCAGCTTCAACACGATACCACAGTTCATCAAAAGTAGTGACTGGCGTATTGTGACGAGCTAGTTGCTCGGCCACCATTGACCAGACGTTTCCAGTTGGTGAGAGATCTGCAGAATGTGCTGGCCAGGGCAGCAGTCGAACATTTTCTGTATCCAGAAAGGCCCGTACAGGACCTGCAACATGCGGTCGTGCATTATCCTGCTGAAATGTAGGGTTTCACAGGGATTGAATGAAGGGTAGAGCCATGGGCCGTAACACATCTGAAATGTAACGTCCACTGTTCAAGGTGCCGTCAATGCGAACAAGAGGTGACCAAGACGTGTAACCAATGGCACCCCATACCATCATGCCGGATGATACGCCAGTATGGCGATGACGAATGCACGCTTCCAATGTGCGTTCACCGCGATGTTGCCAAACAAGGATGCGACCATCATGATGCTGTAAACAGAACCTGGATTCATCCGAAAAAAATTACGTTTTGCCATTCGTGCACCCAGGTTCGTCGTTGAGTAGACAATCGCAGGCGCTCCTGTCTGTGATGCAGCGTCAAGGGTAACCGCAGCCATGGTCTCCGAGCTGATAGTCCATGCTGCTGCAAACGTCGTCGAACTGTTCGTGCAGATGGTTGTTGTCTTGCAAATGTCCCCATCTGTTCACTCAGGGATCGAGACGTGGCTGCACGGTCCGTTACAGCCATGCGGATAAGATGCCTGACAACTCGACTGCTAGTGATAGGAGGCCGTTGGGATCCAGCACGGCGTTTCGTATTACCCTCCTGAACCCACCGATTCCATATTCTGCAAACAGTCATTGGATCTCGTCCAACGGAGCAGCAGTGTCGCGATACGATAAACCGCAATCGCGATAGGCTACAATCCGACTTTTATCAAAGTCGGAAACGTAATGGTACGCATTTCTCCTCCTTAAACGAGGCATCACAACAACGGTTCACCAGGCAACGCCGGTCAACTGCTGTTTTTGTATGAGAAATCGGTTGGTAACTTTCCTCATCTCAGCACATTGTAGGTGTCGCCACCGGCGCCAACCTTGTGTGAATGCTCTGAAAAGCTAATCATTTGCATATCACAGCATCTTCTTCTTGTGTGTTAAATTTCACGTCTGTAGCACGCCATCTTCGTGGTGTAGCAATTTTAATGATCAGTAGTATAAAAGGTTGGTTCAGGGAGGGGACTAAAATTCAGGGTGAAAGAATATCTATGATAAGATTCGCTGATGACATTGCTGTCTTCAGTGAAGATGAAGAATAATTACAGGTCGGCTTGCGTGGAATGAAGAGTCTAATGAGTACAGAATATGAACTGAGAGTAAACCGAAGGAGACCGAAGGTAGAGATTAGAAACTTATCACCAAAACTGGGAACGAAGATGTACACGTAGTGGAGTTCTACTACTTTAGAAGCAAAGTAGTGTATGACGGACGAAGCAAGGGGGATTTAAAATGCAGACTCTCACAAGCAAAGAGGGCATTCCTATTCAAAGGACGTGTACTAAAATCCACACGCTTGCATCAATGGAAGATGTTTCTACGAATGTACGTCTCGAGCGCAGCATTATGTGGAAGGAGATCGTGGACTTGGAAAAACCGGAAAAGACGAAAATCGAAGCGTTTGAGATGTGGTGCTATACAAGGATGTTGAAAAATAATTGGACTGATTAGATAAGAAACGAGGCGGATCTCCGTAGTATCGGCGAGGAAAGAAACATACGGGGAACACTGATGAGCAGACTGGACATTATGCTAGGTCATTATGAAATTATTTCCATGATACTAGAGCGAGTGTAGAGAGGCATGGCAGAGATTGGAATCTATCTGACAAACGATTATTGTTATCGTCGTCGAGCAGATGCGCAAAACTATAGACCTATATCTCTGACGTCGATCTGTTGTAGAATTTTAGAACATGTTTTTTGCTCGAGTATCATGTCGTTTTTGGAAACCCAGAATCTACTATGTAGGAATCAACATGGATTCCGGAAACAGCGATCGTGTGAGACCCAACTCACTTTGTTTGTTCATGAGACCCAGAAAATATTAGATACAGGCTCCCAGGTAGATGCTATTTTTCTTGACTTCCGGAAGGCGTTCGATACAGTTCCGCACTGTCGCCTGATAAACAAAGTAAGAGCCTACGGAATATCAGACCAGCTGTGTGGCTGGATTGAAGAGTTTTTAGCAAACAGAACACAGCATGTTGTTATCAATGGGGAGACGTCTGCAGACATTAAAGTAACCTCTGGCGTGCCACAGGGGAGTATTATGGGACCATTGCTTTTCACAATATATGTAAATGACCTAGTAGATAGTGTCGGAAGTTCCATGCGGTTTTTCGCGGATGATGCTGTAGTATACAGAGAAGTTGCAGCATTAGAAAATTGTAGCGAAATGCAGGAAGATCTGCAGCGGATAGGCACTTGGTGCAGGAAGTGGTAACTGACCCTTGACATAGACAAATGTAATGTATTGCGAATACATAGAAAGAAAGATCCTTTATTGTATGATTATATGATAGCGGAACAAACACTGGTAGCAGTTACTTCTGTAAAATATCTGGGAGTATGCGTGCGGAACGATTTGAAGTGGAATGATCATATAAAATTAATTGTTGGTAAGGCGGGTACCAGGTTGAGATTCATTGGGAGAGTCCTTAGAAAATGTAGTCCATCAACAAAGGAGGTGGCTTACAAAACACTCGTTCGACCGATACTTGAGTATTGCTCATCAGTGTGGGATCCGTACCAGATCGGGTTGACGGAGGAGATAGAGAAGATCCATAGAAGAGCGGCGCGTTTCGTCACAGGGTTATTTGGTAAGCGTGATAGCGTTACGGAGATGTTTAGCAACCTCAAGTGGCAGACTCTGCAAGAGAGGCGCTCTGCATCGCGGTGTAGCTTGCTCGCCAGGTTTCGAGAGGGTGCGTTTCTGGATGAGGTATCGAATATATTGCTTTCCCCTACTTATACCTCCCGTGGAGATCACGAATGTAAAATTAGAGAGATTAGAGCGCGCACGGAGGCTTTCTGACAGTCGTTCTTCCCGCGAACCATACGCGACTGGAACAGGAAAGGGAGGTAATGACAGTGGCACGTAAAGTGCCCTCCGCCACACACCGTTGGTTGGCTTGCGGAGTATAAATGTAGATGTATATGTAGATGTAGATCGGGAGAGGATGTCTGAAATCACTCAGAGCACTGATGACAAAAAAAAAAAAAGGAAGATTACAGTTTAACGGCTTGTCAACTACAATCTCATCGAGATGCATTGTACGGGGCATATTTTTCTTATTTTACTGCAATGTGTCTGCATTAGTGTCGCCATCAACATTGCTACGAAAGTGGCCACAAAATATGTCATATGGCCGTTCAGTATTACTGATGGGTGAGGTTATTCCAAGTAGTTGTCAAGATATGGCAGATGTGTCGTCAGTTTTCTCCGACAAGAGTGGGGAATATATGACCGTACCATATCCAGCTCTGTCCTTGCCTGTAAATGCTCTCCTCTCACTAGAATCCTTGCTTTGTACTGCTCGCAACTACAGCACTGCAGTCCCGAGTGACGTACGCTGGGCGATGGAACATTATTACTTCACTACATTTCGAAGGGTGGCATGCGTAAGTAAAGGCACGCTGTTTGGTTACCGTCTATACGGATGCAATGTGAGAGGCCAAACGAGAAACCAAAACTTCCAAATATTTGTAATGTGCACCTAAAATAAGGGCTGTGAAACGAAGAAACAAATGTATAGTAACGAGAGGACTACATGGCAAGCATATTTTTGCAATTTTTGTGTATTTACGATAAGTGAAGTTTAGAACTGAAATATCAGTCTTCCATAGGTGAGCGATGCAACTCTAAAAAATTCTCGAACAAACCGACTTTCAGATTTCCCGCGCGTCTTTAATACCTTGGAATAGGGTCGACTTTTCCGACAGGCAGCGTAGCCCTGTGGTACAATGCTCATCTGCCCTGTAGGGATCTTGGTTCGACTGGTGGCTTATGCAATTTTTTTTATACAAAAGGTCATGGTCCACGAGTATTTTAGTGAGGCATAAAATACATAAAGATGGAAAAAATGGCTCTGAGCACTATGGGACTTAACATCTATGGTCATCAGTCCCCTAGAACTTAGAACTACTTAAACCTAACTAACCTAAGGACATCACACAACACCCAGCCATCACGAGGCAGAGAAAATCCCTGACCCCGCCGGGAATCGAACCCGGGAACCCGGGCGTGGGAAGCGAGAACGCTACCGCACGACTACGAGATGCGGGCTAAAGATGGAAAAAATTAGTGGTGATCAATACTTCTAATCGCTGGATCGAGTTTCGTTTTGTTCATTAATATTTTCATTTTTTTTCGTTCAGCTTGCATACCTATGTTATTTAAATATAGAATTCAGGAAATACGGTATCTAATAACTAATTAAGACATACACTATGTGATCAAAAGTATCCGGACACTCCCGAAAAAATACATTTTTCGTATTAGGTGCATTGTGCTGTCACCTGGTGAAAGCTACTCCATATCAGCGACCTCAGCAGTGATTAGACATGGTGAGAGAGCAGAATGGGGCACTCCGCGGAACTCACGGACTTCGAACGTGCTCAGGTGATTGGGTGTCATTTGTGTCATATGTCCGCACGCGGGATTTTCACAATCCTAAACACCCCTGGGTCCACTGTTTCCGATGTGATAGTGAAGTGGAAACTTGAAGGGACACCTACAGCACGAAAGCGTGCAGACCGATCTCGTCTGTTGACTGACAGAGACCGCCGACAGTTGAAGAGGGTCTAATGTGTAATAGACAGACATCTATCCAGAACATCACACAGGAATTCCAAACTGTGGCGACCCGATGGCAGGGAGCGGGTATGGCGAATGCCCGGTGAACGTCATCTGCCAGCTTGTTTAGTACCAACAGTAAAATTCGGAGGCGGTCGTGTTATGGCTTGGGGGGGGGGGGGGGGACCAAAGAGCGGAGTAATCCGTCCCATCTGGTTAGGGAAGGATGGGGAAGGAATTCGGCCATGCCCTTTCAAAGGAACCGTCCCGGCACCTGCAGCAATTTAGGGAAATCACGGGAAACCTAAATCAGGATGATAGGACGCGGGTTTGAACCGTCGTCCTCCAGAATGCGTGGAATTAACTGTCTTACGCTGACGCTAGAGTTCTCGTCAAGTTTGCACCAAGAAGTTCCTCCTCCATCTAAAGTGTTCTAGGCCCTTCTCAGTCGGGACTAGTAAGCTTAAACGCCCCGTGCTCGCTAACACCATTAACAGTTGCCTTAAACGGTCTCCTACCGGGACAGTGTTCCCCTGGAAATTTCTACCGATATAAACGTTGAGCGCTACGGCCATTATCATCTGCTAATCGGTACAGTAAGTATTCGTCTACCAACTCCGCATTTGCATAGTCTTACATGGCACTGTATCCGAAACCAAATCCGCGATAAACACTAAACAGTTGATGCTACGTGCTTGATGCTAGTACAGCAATGAAGTTAGATGCATGTCAACACACGCAATGAAGTAAGTCACATGCCGACACTACCTTCGTTTATATGGAAGAACAAAAAAAAGTTCAAATGTGTGAAATCCTATGGGACTTAACCGCTAAGTCATCAGTCCCTAAGCTTACACACTACTTCAAATGTTCAAATGTGTGTGAAGTTTTATGGGACTTAACTGCTAAGGTCATCAGTCCCTAAGCTTACACACTACTTCACCTAAATTATCCTAAGGACAAACACACACACTCATGCCCGAGGGAGGACTCTGACCTCCGCCGGGACCAGCCGCACAGTTCATGACTGCAGCTCGGTTAATCCCGCGCGGCTGGAAGAAGAAACACTGACGGCGAAGCTATGAATTACTGTACATTGTAACCAAGCATAACCCAGAGGGTATTTTCAGTTTAATAAGAAAACCTTTAGTGTAGTTTTGGTTCACTCAGTTGCTGTGTTTTTCCGATGGTTAATGCACTTACGAAGAGAAGTAGGAAACGACGTACAACTTTGAAATAAAGTGTTAGTGGACCCATGTTTATATAGCACATTTAATTCCTCTACGTGTTAGGATTGTTTCCCGGAAGTTGGCCGTAGCTTTACGTTACAATTCGGCAGTTCATTTTGTTTGCTCAAACACTCAAAAGGGGGCCACGGACTGCTCCAAGGATTCTTGGAAGGCAACTGTCGTTAAAACCGCCCTGCATTCCACACAGGTCGGCACGGGCGTTAATGCGGCGCTGAGTAGCCTTCATAGGCCGTAACCAGCGCCGCGCAGTGCTCACGTCCCCTCTCTGCCGGCCGCGTTACGGACACAACTCGCAGCTCCGCAACGAACCCAAGCCGGCGCCTGCCCCGGCCACTGCACGCTGCCTCTCGCACCGTCCGTCTACTCACACCATATCCAGGCTCAGACATCACTCATTCCGCGCTCAAATTGGGTGAACACCTTCCGAAGGAAATCACACTGCCAAAATTGGCACATTACCGAAGCGCTGTAAGTGAGAACGTAAAGTGGAGAATGAAAACGCTAGCATTCTGCTCCTGATTCTGACTGGGTGAAAGGGGTAACGTTAAATAATTTCGTGGAACGATTTGAAAATCACGAGACCAGGGAGTCAGCCAGCAGCTGGCGTGAACGTGAGTAGGGAAGTTGTGAGCCCTGCGTGGTCCATTGATAGTGACTGGCCCAAATATCGCACGAAATAAGCGTCAAACGAAAAATCTACAAAGGACGAAACTTGTCTAGCTTGAAGGGGGAAACAAGATGGCGATATCGTTGGCTCGCTAGATGGCGCTGCCATAGGTCAAACGTATAACAACTGCGTTTTTTTTAAATAGGAAAAAGAAATATGAATGTTTTAGTTGGACCACTTTTTTCGCCTTGTGATAGATGGTGCTGTAATAGTCACAAACATACGGCTCACAATTTTAGACAAACAGTTGGTAACAGGTAGGATTTTTAAATTAAAATACAGAACGTAGGTACGTTTGAACACTTTATTCGGTAGTTCCAATGTGATACATGTACCTTCGTGAACTTATCAATTCTGAGAACGCATGCTTTTACAGCGAGATTACCTGTAAATGCCACATTAATGCAATAAATGCTCAAAATGATGTCCGTCAACCTCAATGCATTTGGCAATACGTGTAACGACATTCCTCTCAACAGCGAGTAGTTTGTCTTCCGTAATGTTCGTACATGCATTGACAATGCGCTGACGCATGTTGTCAGGCGTTGTCGGTGGATCACGATAGGAAATATCCTTCAACTTTCCCCACAGAAAGAAATCCGGGGACGTCAGATCCAGTGAACGTGCGGGCCATGGTATGGTGCTTCGACGACCAATCCACCTGTCATGAAATATGCTATGCAATACCGCTTCAACCCCACGCGAGCTATGTGCCGGACATCCATCATGTTGGAAGTACATCGCCATTCTGCCGTGCAGTGAAACATCTTGCAGTAACATCGGTAGAACATCACATAGGAAATCAGCATACATTGCACCACTTAGATTGCCATCGATAAAATGGGGGCCAATTATCCTTCCTCCCATAAAGCCGCACCATACATTAACCCGCCAAGCTCGCTGATGTTCCACTTGTCGCAGCCATCGTGAATTTTCCGTTGCTCAATAGTGCGTATTATGCCGGTTTACGTTACCGCTGTTGGTGAATGACGCTTCGTCGCTAAATAGAACGCGTGCAAAAATTCTGTCATCGTCCCGTAATTTCTCTTGTGACCAGCGGCAGAACTGTACACGACGTTCAAAGCCGTCGCCATGCAATTCCTGGTGCATAGAAATATGGTACTGGTGCAATCGATGTTGTTGTAGCATTCTCAACACCGACGGTTTTGAGATTCCCGATTCTCGCGCAATTTGTCTGCTACTGATGTGAGCATTAGCCGCGAAAGCAGCTAAAACACCTACTTGAGCATCATCATTTGTTGGTTGACGTTTCACATGTGGCTGAACACTTCCTCTTTCCTCAAATAACGTAACTATCCAGTGAACGGTCCGGACACTTGGATGATGTCGCCCAGGCTACCGAACAGCATACATAGCACACGCCCGTTGGGCATTTGATGACAATAGCCATACATCAACTCGATATCTACCCTTTCCGCGATTGGTAAACGCTCCATTTAACGCGGTTAATCTATCACGAAGCAAATACCGTCCGCACCAGCGGAATGTTACTTGAAAACCACGACCTCATATGTTTGTCACTACTACATCACCATCTATCACAAAGCGAAAACAGTGGTCCAAATAAAACATTCATATTTCTTTACGTACTACACGAATATGTAATAAAAATGGGGGTTTCTATATTAAAAAGCGCAGTTGATATCCGTTTGACCTATGGCAGCGCCACCAAGCGGGCCATCTGGTTTCCCCCTTCAAGTTAGACAAGTTTCGTTCTCTGTAGTTTTTTCGTTTGAATCTTATTTCGTGAGACATTTGGTCCAGTCACGATCAATGGACCACCCTGTATATCACTGCAGACGTTAGCAGTTCGTATTTCTTTGTAACCGGCGATGTCACTTCTCCAGTATGGGAAAGCACACAAAGGATTCTGAAAGCGGACCTGCGGGAGGGCGTCAAACTCTCCTTAAGAATTTTCCTCCGTTTCTCAGTGAGCGACGCAGGTTACTGACCAGAAACTCGTTCGGTAAAACAGAGACGCCAGGGTGGAGCGTGGAGGCCGTAGCTATAGTGGGAGTCACGAACGATGGCGGTCGAGTTTTCGCGTATTCTGCTCACGTACGCCGCGTATTTTCCGACGGCCATTGAGCGCTCTGCTGTGAATGCTGTAGTTAATGTGAGTGTTAAACGTGCTCGTAGAGAGTTGTTCTGTGAATTTAGATTTCATTTGTTGCGAGTTGTCGTCGCTGATTGTGGCGCTAAGTGATAAATACTGCATAAGCAAGCGACAGAATTTGCAGGATATACGCTCACTTCGAACGAAAAGCACGTGAATGCACGTAACACAGCTGTCGGTTGGAAAGGTCAACAATACAATACCCAGCTGTGCCTCAACATGCGGACACCGCAATCGGACGATAGCTAGATATGGTGTTGGCTGTGAGTGGCGGACTTGTCTGGGATATATTAATGACAATAAATATGACTTTTTCAGTGCAAATTTGAGCCCGGCGTTTTAGTGCGACGTTTCCATGTTGACTTTATTGTGTTCCTGTTTCGTTGTTGTGGAACTTATCGGCGCTGTTTGAACTTTTAGCGGTGTACACGGTCGAGTCCTTTGGTGTTAAAGGTAGCTACTAGTGACCAGAAATGGAGCGAGTGCGATTGTGTTGTTCGGGGTGCATACTTCACATGTCAAAGCGCCGCTGTTACATCAGTGCTAACAGGCTTCCCTCGTTGCCGCTCTAGTTCCACGAGTATGACGCACCCGAGAACTGTGGCGCTGCGGTCGCTTCATACTCGTCGGCTCGGTCTCTCTTAGTGCAGCATCACGCTGGACTCTGAGGACAGTCGTGACTTATCGTTGGTACGGAAGATGCGTGCACGATCTTGTTGCTGTGCAGTAACACTAACAAGGCGAAATGACCGACTGTCGGTATCAGATGTCCTTCAACGGAAATGTGTTTCATAAGACTGTGGAGGATTCAAGACGAGAATTAATGCAAGTGCGTTCCATGAGAGGAGAAGTGTTATCTGGAATAATTTACACGCTGTATCACATGCTTCAAAGGAAAAACTTTCAAATTTCATCCAATGCAAATAAAATTTTGTAGTCTTTTTTGTTCAGTTTCCACCATGAGGAAACAAAAAAATGGCTCTGAGCACTATGGGACTTAACATCTGTGGTTATCAGTCCCTTAGAACTTAGAACTACTTAAACCTAACTAACTTAAGGACATCAAACACATCCATGCCCGAGGCAGGATTCGAACCTGCGACCGTAGCAGTCGCGCGGTTCCGGACTGAGCGCCTAGAACCGCGAGACCACCGCGGCCGGCAGCGTGATTTCGCCCAGCGCCACATAAGCTTAGACGTCGAACGAAATGCAGCTTTTGGAACAGCAGAACTCACCGACTTCTTTTAGTATTCGTTTCTAATGTGCTGCCCTCAGCTTCTCCTGATTTAATTTGACCAGATACCAGCAAGAAACTCCTTGCTCACTTGCTTTATTTTATGCCGTCATGCGTAGTGTCGAAGTATTGTTCAGTACTGTTCATCAGTCTGGGATCCTTACGAGTTGGTCTGAGCAGAGGTGAAGGAGAAGATCTAACGAAAAGCAGCAGATTTCGTCGCGGGTGCGTTTAATCGATTCGAGAGCGTTACAGAGACGCTCAAAAAGATCCAAAGACATACTTAACAAGACATGCGATGTGCTGATGGAATTTCGAGACAGCACTTAGCTGCAAGAGTCGGACAACAAATTACTCCCTCCCACATATATCTCACAAAACGACGACAACGAGAAAATGCGAGAACTAAGAACTAATATAGATACCTACCGACAATCATTCTTCCCATGCACCGCTCATGAGTAGACTGGGAAAGGGGGAACCAGTGAATGGTACCGGAAATACTCTCCACCACACACCGTTAGGTGGCTTGCGAAGAATGATGTCGATGTAGATGTAGAACCGCACGCAGTTACGAGGTGCCTCTCCATCTGTGTTCTGTTTCCCGCTTTCTGTTGCCAATCATCCTCTACGATGGTGTGTGGGAAGTCCACGTGGATTTAGTCTCTCCATCTTACCTCTGGTCTACCTGGTGGTATTCTTCCAAGAGAAGTAAAATCCATGGATTTCAAAGGGTCAACGGATGTTCGTCCATCTCTGCGGCATGATCAGCCCATACGAGGCGTTTGTTATCCGTAATTTTTGAGAAAATTTCTCTTGGAGAACAGCGGTTAGTTTAGTACTTCAAAATGAACACAGTCTCGACCGCAAAAACCTTTATTTTTATGGTTACCGGTATCGGTCAGTTTTTGACCATCTTCAGACCTCATGCTATGAGGATAGGCGGCTTATCATCACTGCATGAAGATGGTTAAAAACGGACCGAAACCGATAAACACAAAAGATTTCTGCAGTCGAGACTGTTTGTGCTAATTTTAACGTTTGGTTATCGTCGGGGCTACAGTATTCTGGAACTTGTAGATTTCATCCAGCTCACAGTCATTCCGGCTCCTTCATGCCCGGTCATTTCATCTTGTACCGGACCATTGGTCTTGCTTCATACTTATCGCTTGAAATATAAAAGATTATCAAGTCCGTTTTCTTCACGCTCCGCATTTCACGAACATACTGCCGTAAAGGTTGGACCAGTGTTTGACACAGCTAGGGTTCTACATTCCTAAACAGGCTGCGACGTTTAACAAACTGACAGACTGAGGTTCGGTCGGCATGCAGTTTGGACTCTCGTTTTCTTTTGCGTCTCACGCTATACATTGTTTGTAGGATTCGGTTCACACTACCTGCCGCTGGAGGCACTTCGTGAAATGACGCGAGTTGTGTTCATCAGCAGGTGCTCGGCCTTCGATTAATTCAGCAGAACACGGGTCTTACTGGCTGCCGCCTACTCGTTGCCGTTCATCCGCATCAGTTAATCCTTAGATCTGGACAACTGGGCAACGTCATCGGCAAAAGAGATGTGTGCGTTTTTCTCAAGTTCGACTTCGATCCCTTTGAAATCCTTATTTAAAATTTCCTCTTGATGTTTTCGAGAGCCACCTTAAACAACACCTTTTGCTGATACACCATCTCCTTGTCTCATGTCTTTCATTATGCTGAAACTCTCCGTGACATAGGTCAAAATTAATGAAGATATTTTTTTAAATAAAAATAGTCTAGGATTGCATGTAAGACAGAGGAATATGTAAGCTGCACTTCTGTTTACACCGTTACGGGTTACACATTAGCTTATGCAACTCCACTTTCATTTTACGATGTATTTTGACACACAATTTAAGATTAATGTTTCTTATTAGTAGTGACACTGGATCATACGACCGATTTCCTGTTTATTTTAGCTTGCGTCAGGCTTTCACTGATTCCATACTGCCGCTGATCGCTAACAGCATATGTCGATTCAGATTTCGTCTCCTAGGTAACCACTGGCGTCTTGTGAACTATCTTTGGACTACTGCAACCTCCTACAGAGAGGACGGCTATGTGAAATACAGCGTTTTATGGGATAGTTCTTCCTTTCGATTCTAGGTCGTAAATAAAGATTTTCGGTCGTAAATAAAGATTTTCTTCACTGCATAATTCATATATCGTCCCATTTTTATGTTCTTTTTGCTATTACAGCTACATCAATAAATTTTATTGCAATCTTATTATACCATTATGTCATACCACCCACTGGCTGTGTATGACGTTAAGTGGGAGACAGAGGGCACAGCCTTCGCTGCTCAACTGCTTGATTTTTGCTCTGCTGGCCCACGCAGTGTTTATCAGCGCTACATAGTGAGCTGCTTATGCCACTCTCTCTCCAGTTCTCATTGTGGGTAGATATGGAAGCGTGCTTTGAACTAGTTACATTACTTAAATTAGCATACACTGAGATGACAAAACTTATGGGATACCGATATGGGCATATAAAGGTGCCGGCAGTATCGCGTAAACAACGTATGAAAGAGCAGTGCGTTGGTGGAGCTATTACTTCTACTCGGGTGATTCTAGGGAAAAGATTTGCGACGTGATTATGGTCGCACGGTGGGAATCAACAAACTTTGAAAGCGGAATGGTAATTGGAATTGGACGCATAGGTCATTCCATTTCGAAAATGTTAGGGAATTCAATGTTCCGAGGCCCACAGTCTCAAGAGTGTGCCGAGCATACCAAATTTCAGCTATTACCTCTCACCATGCGTGAACACTGCGTGAAATAACAGTAAAAATCAATGTGGAAAGTACGACGATCGTATCCGTTCGGACGGTGCGGCGAAATTTGGCGTTAATGGACTATGGCAACAGACGACCGACGCGAGTGCTTTTTCTAACAGCACGACATCGCCTGCTGCGCGTCTCCTGGGCTCGTGACCATGTCGATTCGACCCTAGGCGACTGGAAAACCGTGGCCTGGTCAGATTACAGATTCCAGTTGATTAGAGCTGATG
Source organism: Schistocerca piceifrons (assembly GCF_021461385.2). Classification (NCBI taxonomy): domain Eukaryota; kingdom Metazoa; phylum Arthropoda; class Insecta; order Orthoptera; family Acrididae; genus Schistocerca; species Schistocerca piceifrons. The sequence goes on along the minus strand of NC_060145.1, from coordinate 473,556,576 downwards.
ATAGGATTCGAGTGAGGCGCAGACCTGACGAAGCCATGAACTCAGATTGTCAACAAGGCACTGTGCCAGCTGGTGGTGGCCCTATAATGGTGTGGGCAGTGTTTACATAGAGTTAACTGGGTCTTCTGGTTTAGCTCAACCGATCATTAACTGGAAATGGTTCTGTTCGGCTACTTGCAGACCATTTGCAGCCATTACTGGACTCTATATTCCCACATAATGATGGAATTTTTATGGATGACAATCCGAAGTGGCTTTGGGCCACAATTGTTCGCAACTGGTTTCAATAACATCCTGGACAGTTCGAACGATCTCCGACATGCAACTTAGTTGAGAGGTCAGATCACGCACGAAATCATACACCAGAAACACTTTTGTAATTATTTACGGCTATAGAGGAAGCATGGCTCAACATTTCTGTAGGGTATTTCCAATGATTTATTGAGTCCATGCCACGAAGAGCTGCATCACTATGCCGGGCAAAAGGAGGTCCAACAAGATATTAGAAGGTCTTCATGACGTTTTTCACCTCTGTGTCTACCTAAGTCTCGTCCTCTGAAACGTCGTATCAGTCACAGAATTTTAAAGGTCAGAAGATTATCGTACCGTGTTCGAAGCAGGTAACTTTCTAACCTCCGCGTGACACAGTACTCACTAAAGCCTGTGCTATGGTAAGTGAGCGGGGTTCACCTTATGAGAAAGGATTTTCGTATACTTATCGACTGTGTGTGCCTAAATGGTGGCAAATCAGACTTACACCCACTCTGTAATAATAATGATCCGTCAAGTTAAGTCCGAAATGCAATTACACGTCAGGATGGACCAAAAGCAACACTGAAGATGCTACTAATTTGATAATAATACGGTCGCCAGCCTAATTAGGCACTAACTGAGTTTCTTCCCTGTACAAGTTGGTATATATTCATGCAAAACAGAACAACAAGTAGCAACACTGCATAATATAGTAGAATTTTAGAACCAGAAAATCTATTGAATTGATAGTTTCACGTTCTGTACTGATATGGATAAACCATGAATACATAACACTACACTATAATGTTTACTACAACACTTTATACCGTCTATTAATCTGATTAAAATCGGGCATAGGTTACCCTAGAAATAGCACTTTCGTGCCACACACAAAATGTCAATTTTGATAAAGATAAAACACTGATAAATTTTGACTTTCATATTGACTTTAACTTTTGATGGTCAAACCAATTTAGAACACTTCAGAATTCAAATGAAAAAAAAAGGGGGGGGGACCCTGAAACTGTTATGATAACTGTATTAAAAAAAATGATTACTGAATTTATTATGCGTTCAAGATTTCCAGTATATAAGTTACTACTCTTTTCATCTTATTTACTGCTCATTTAAATACCTTTATATCTGTCACGGAATAATGAACTTCATTGCTATATCAATATTAAAGTTATCTTTCAACTTCGTTAGACCTTCGTTATTCATTTACTGGTTCATTAACAAAACATTTCTTTAAACACCATTCTAACATATGTAGTTCTACAAATAATTATTATCAACACAAATTTTAATTTTTATTTTGGGACACTCGGATTGCACAACATTAGGTTAGTTGTGAGGATAATTAAATGATGGGAAAGTTCTGGTAAAATTTAGGTTATTATTGCACAGTTCACTCTCTGATCCATACGAATACAGTACTAAAAGTTTCAACCTGCTATTATCGATGCGGCAGTTGGCGGGCGGCGAGATGACGAGGCACAGAGCACACATGCAACCACAGCTATGGCTCTTGACGTATCGGCACTTTAATTCTTCTTGGCCTCGCAGTAGTTTTCCATTTGGTGCCTATGGAATTTCGGCATACTGTGTGGGCGTTGGAACGGCATACCCGAGGCGCTCAGAGAAACTACGTCTTCCAGGAGAGCCTCCTCGCTCCAGAAGGTGTTGCTCAAACCAGTGCCAAATTCCAACTACTACTACTGAGCCCGTTGTGTCTGCAGTGACCGCGTGCATTTTCCCGCGCTCGCCTGCCATCCACCTTTTACCGCTTCCTGACAGACCGGGTATTCACCCGACGTTTTGCATTTTACATATCCTAACACATTACCTACGCATGGAGCAGACGCACAGTTACAATTTTAAACATCTTACAACAGTTTCAACATTTGTTACATTTCAATTCTATTACAATATTGCTTGACATTTGGCATAAACATTAATATTCACATTGAGACTTATTTACAGTTTTCTTAACATAATGACATGAAACAAAAAAGAAATGAAATCAGAACATCAATTACACAAGTTTATCGAAAATTCAGTAAAAAAAAATTACTTATATCTACAATAGTACAGCGTCGTTGTTGTTACAACTTGATTAATAAATTTTGTATTTTAGCGAGTTACATGCGATCACAGCTCGTTTTTATATTAAATTTTTTAACGTAATGGTAAGAGACAACAATGTGAAAGAATATTTCCCGCCGTGGGGATGTACAGGTCCACCATCAGACTTACAGAAGCCAACTGCGCAGGAAACAGACAAATATCAGTGGACAGAGCATCTCTCCTGGCCTTTAACTCACACTACAAGCGCTCAGTATGGGCGCCATTTGCGACGGGCAAACGCCAGTACTTGCGTGCAGTTCACTGGCACGACTTGTCTGAGAAGACACGACTGCAGACCACTTTTCAAATCGTTTACTGGGTTACCTGTCTGCAGACGCGAAATAATTCGATGTGGGGATTCGAAACACGGAGGTAACAATATAACTTGCAGACAGCACAACATACAGGTGCAATCTGTTGTTATAATAATTCTGTAAACGTTTAGCAGGCTTCCCTTTACCTGTGCTACAGCGATACATGGCAAATAGCATGCAGCAAATTTCCTCAGGACCTCCGATAAGGAGTGCTCAAATGAAAAGATACAAAACGTTGTAACATCCTCACCGGTTAAAACTTGCATACGCCGATTTGGGATAGTGTAGTGAGACATCCAGGGACGCGAATGTGGTCTCCAGCATGCGCGGGCACATGAACAGGACGCAAGCAGGTAGTTTTGTGTTCCGGCTACTTGACGCGACAAAATGGGTGAGGACATCATGGCGTTCACATTGTAAAATTCAACGCCTGATGATCTGCGAGATGTTATCAGATTTATAACTGCGAAAGCGGTTAAAGTGGCCAATATTCATTGCTAGATGGTGGCCGTACACGGGAGAGACTGTGTGTCCGACAATTCAGTGTGACTGTGGAGTGCCGGTCTATGTGAGGGCCGGGAGTATTTCAGTGATGATCCGAGACAAGGCCAGGCAGACGCGGTAATGACAGCCGAACTCATAGACACGTTGTACAGCGTGGTGGCAAGTGATTGACGTGTGACAATGCGAATTTTTTCAGTGATGGTGGGCCCCAGTGTTGCAACGGCGTGGACAACTGTGCATGACAGGTTGAGTTACTGGGAAGTGTGCGTGCACTGGGTTGTGAGGAATCCCAGCAAACCCCAAATGTAACTACGTATTGCACACTGCAATATTTGTTCAGTTAAAATTACCAAATAAGCAGCAACCAGTCGCAAGATCATGTTTTCTTTATTTACTTTTGCAAATCGATTTCAACTGCCATCATCGGTGCTTTCAACGTGTACGTTCCGTGAGTAATAACACTGTCTTAAAGACTGTCTTGCGACTGGTTGCTGCTTATTTGGTAATTTTATGGTTTACGGTCGCCGCACAATTTGGAAACCATATGGAGCCCCCCATTCACTTGTTCCACTATCACAAACCCCTGCTTTCCTGGCATGGACCATCGCCAGTGATGAAAGACAGTGCCATCAGTTCAAGCCAGAGGAAAGCTGAACAGCATGCAGTGGAATCATGTATCACCGTGTCCTCTTACAGAATTCAAAGCTATGCCTTCAGCAGGCATGGCGATGCTTGCCATCGTTTTTGACGTCCCAAGGCCGATACACATCGACTTTCTCGATCACGGAAAAATCATTTAAAGTGAAGAGTACTGTGCTACACACCATATAGCCTATACAGGTTCATAGAAAACGACCTAGGCTGTTCGGGGACGACGTGATTCTGCTCCAAGATAAAGAGCGTCCAAACGTCTCTGACGTCACGCAAGGTGCAATGGCGAAGTTCAAGTGGGGGCAGTTTGTGCATCCGCCCTACAGCCCGGACTTGTAACCGTGCAACTTCCGTGTGTTCTCAATGGGAAGCGCTTGAACTCGGACGACGAACTGAAGGACACAGGCACAGTAATTCTGGGAACAGGGGACATTTCGGCTCGTGAAAGAGTGGGATGGCTGTGCGCAAGCCTCTTGTGACTAGAATGAGATTTTCACTCTGCAGCGGAGTGTGTGCTGATATGAAACTTCCTGGCAGATTAAAACTGTGTGCCGGACCGAGACTCGAACTCGGGACCTTTGCCTTTCGCGGGCAAGTGCTCTACCAACTGAGCTACCCAAGCACGAATCACGCCCCGTCCTCCCAGCTTTACTTCTGCCAGCACTTGCCCGCGAAAGGCAAAGGTCCCGAGTTCTAGTATCTGTCCGGCACACAGTTATAATCTGCCAGGAACTCTTGTGACTACTTTTCAAGACTGTGGTAGTGAAAAGGTTAGCGTGTTTCATGTGGATCTCGTGGCCGATAACAGGCAAGTGCGCGTCGCCGCAGTGCAGCCACTTGCTGCGCGGCCGCAGCCCGCGCGTCAGCTGCAGCTCGCAGCCGCCCCCGCCTTTAATCGCTGCTCTGCGGCTGACAGCGCCGTGACTAAGCTCGCGGCGGCGGCGGCGGCGGCGGCGCTGCAGCCTCTGGGGACGACAGCTGCGGCCTGCGGCGTCATCACTGCAGCGGGCCGGCCCCGCGGGAGCGCTTGCCGCCCGTTCTGCCCTTCGCCCTGCGCCCTGCGCGCTGGGACAGCCCAGCCGCACGCACACCTAGGCCGCTCGGAGATTCTCGTCCGCGCTTTCACGCTCGGCCGGTCGAATTGTAATCGTACAACACTCACCCGTACGCCTTCTCCACTTTTCCCGAGGGACGACCACTTGACAAGCCCCACGATGACAAATAGCACACACTCTGCTGATTTTCAGACCACATCCCATTATTGACACCTGAACCTGTTTACGAACTTACCATAAACCAAAAACGAGCGGACAGTCACAATGTGTCAGTTATCACTTTGTGGAACGTCCCTATCTAAAATACGAGGGTCACTCCAAAAGAATTGCACACTATTTTTGTAAAAATACAGTTTTCATTCTGCATGTGTGAAAGTTTTACAGTGTGTAGATACATCCTTCCTGCTTGTTTTCAAACTTAGTTCAACCTGTTACCGTGAGTGGCGTCTCACAGCATGTCTTCAAGATCGCTGCTACACTTGACGTTCGTCAAAAGCAATGTGCTGTGAAAACGAGACAGTGGGAAACATCCACAAGAGGTTGAAAAAGGTGTATGGAGATGCTGCTGTCGATCGCAGTACAGTTAGTCGGTGGGCAACCAGGTTACGTAATGAAAGCGGGCACGGCAATATCGAGGATTGTCCTCGCAGCGGCAGGCCTCGTACTGCACACACTCCAGACAATGTGCAGAGAGTTAACGAATGGGTGACTGCTGACAGATAGGGGAAGGAAGTGTTTGCAGAATACTGAAAGTGTTGGCGTTAAAAAAGGTTTTGTGCCAGGTGGGTTCCCAGGATGTTGACAGTGGCTCACAAAGAAACAAGAAAAATAGTACGAAGTTTTGGAACAGTACGAGAATCGTGGAGATGAATTTCTTGGAAGAATTGTTACAGGTGATGAACATGGTACCATGATTTTTCACCAGAGACGAAGAGGCAATCATTGGAGTGTCATCATGCAAATTCACACAAGAAAAAAAGTTCAAAATCACACCTTCTGCTGGAAAAGTTATGGCTACGGTGTTTTTCGATTCCGAAGCGCTCCTGCTTGTGGACATCATGCCAAGTGGAACCACCATAAATTCTGATGCATATGTGACGACACTGAAGAAACTTTGACTGAGTCGTGTTCGACCACATCGGCAAAAGCAGGATGCTTTGCTGTTTCACAACATTGCACGGCCACATGTCAGTCAAAAAACCATGGAAGCTATCACAAAACTCGGATGGACAACACTGAAACACCCGCCTTACAGTCCTGACCTGGCTCCATATGACTATCACCTCTTTGGGAAACTGAAAGACCCTCTTCATGGAACAAGGTTTGAAGATGATGACTCGCTTGCGCACGCTGCCAAACAGTGGCTCCAACAGGTTGGTCCAGAACTTTACCGTGCGGATATACAGGCGCTGGTTCAAAGATGGCGTAAAGCAGTTGAGAGGGTTGGAAATTATGTGGAGAAATGAAAATATTGTTCCTAAAGGATGTATCTACACGATGTAAAACTTTCAAACATGTAGAATAAAAGATGGATTTTTAAAAAAATAGTGTGCATTTCCTTTGGAGTGACCCTCGTATATAAATAAATCTGGAGATTGAGTCCCGAACGCCAAAGTTCACTAAAAATTCGTGTTACTGTACTTTTTCTTGACTGAATCAACTCTATAATGGACCTGAACTAAAAATCCCTGGAAACTTTAACTCCACAGTGTAAGAATCATGACAGGGGCCCTAGAACACGCATTTAAATGCTTGTAGTAACTTTCTGCCACTCCGGGCGCTGTTAAGCACCGAAGAATACTAAATGGCAAAACAAAGAGTGAGTAATTGCGTTACCTACACGGAGAAATAAAAAAGAACTGTACACTCAGCAAACTGATTGACAATAAAATAATGCCAGTCTCACTGCAGATTATTCTGTAAAAGAAATGACTAACTACAGGATTAACAACAAATTATACACTGTCTAAGTTTGAAAAACCTCCTTTTGTACCTCAAGACGTGCAGCAAGAGAACCATTGAGGTTCTCGCAGGTACCGACAGGAATGTAGAGTGCCGTGGCCAGCCGCGCTATGTCTCTCGGTTGAGGACCCATAGCACGAACAGTCCTATCGAGATGGTCCCACAGATCCTATATTCGATTTAAATCCGGGGAGTTTCATGGTCACTGGAGTACAGTAAACTCATCCTGGTGCTCTTTGAACCACGCATGTGCACCGCGAACAACGTTGCTTTGCCCCGCTAGCAGCTGCCATCGTTCCGAGGAAAAAAATGGTTCAAATGGCTCTGAGCACTATGGGATTTAACTTCTAAAACCATGAGTCCCCTAGAACTTAGAACTACTTAAACCTAACTAACCTAAGGACATTACACACATCCATGCCCGAGGCAGGATTTGAGCCTGCGACCGTAGCGGTTTCAGAGTGTAGCGCCTAGAACCGCTCGGCCATCCCGGCCGGCGGATCGTGACAAGATGCTCAGACCGCGCTGCGAGGATCTAGTGAGTACAGAGTATGCAAAGTTAGTAAACTGAAGATAGGTAAAAGTTATGAGGATTAGCAGAAATAAATTTAGGGTAGTCGTAATGTCCAGATTGGGGACCACGAGGAAGCCAAGTTAAGGAATGCCACTATATTGGAAGCAAAATAACAAATTACAGATGACGCAAGGAAGACAGCAGATTGGTGCAGGCAAGGAGGACATTATTGGCCAAGAGAAGTCTGCTTCTGTCAAGTATCGAATTTAATCTGAGGAAGAAGTGGCTGAGAATGTACGTCTGGAGCACAGCACTTTATGGTAGAGAATGATGGACTGTGTGAAAACCAGAAAAGGAGAGAATCGAAGATTCGGAGATGTGGTGCTACAGATCTATGTTGAAAATTACAAGTACTGATAGGATAGGGAATGAGGAAGTTCTGCGCAGAATCGGAGAAGAAAGGAGCATGTGGGAAAAACTGATAAGAGTGAAGCTCAAGATGATAGGACATATATTAGGACATCAGGGAATAACTTCTGCAGTACTAGAGGAATTTGTAGAGGGTGAAAACTGTGGAGGAAGACACACACTAGAATACGGCCAACAGACAACTGAGGATGTACGATACGAGCGCTCTGAAGGGAAGCGGTTGACACAGGAGAGGAATTGGTGGCGGGCAGCGTCGAATCAAACAGAATACTGGTAATTTAAAATTAAGAAGTAATAAAGGGTATCTAATGATTAACTCAGAAATTTATCTCTTTTATCACCAACCGAGGTCATTTATCTATGAAACTTAGTATCTCTGTTCAATCCATGTTCAGAGGTTAACGAATATTAATAACACAAAAAGAGCGAAACCCGCATATCCCTCGAAATGTTTATGTTCCTTCATGAATTTGTTCAAAATAGCTCAAATGGCTCTGAGCACTATGGGACTCAACTTCTGAGGTCATTAGTCCCCTAGAACTTAGAACTAGTTAAACCTAACTAACCTAAGGACATCACAAACATCCATGCTCGAGGCAGGATTCGAACCTGCGACCGTAGCGGTCTTGCGGTTCCAGACTGCAGCGCCTTTAACCGCACGGCCACTTCGGCCGGCCAACTCCGAGGAAAAACAAACTGCATGCAGGCGAGGACACGGCCCCAAGGATCAATAAATGCTTGTGTTGATACATTGTGCTTCCCGAAATGACGAAATGACCCAGAGAATAGCACGAAGAATTCTCCAGACCATAACTCTTGCCCCTCGCTGCAGGGTGGCTGCTTTCAGACGTCTCACGCCATGCACTCTAACTTTCCGATAGAGCATAAAACGAGATTCATCTCGAAAAGTCACCTGTCGCATCTAGGGTGACGTCCAGTTGCGGTATTGGTGTGCAGATTTCAGCCTTCGTCGCTGGTGGACACGTCGGAGTGGATGCATGAACCAAGGTGTCTGCTGCCGAGGCCCACACGCAGCTCCAATCTCTAAACTATCCTATGGTGTACCGTAGGTCTCTAGAAGAGCGTAGCGTTCCAAAAGATTGGAAAATGGCACAGGTCATCCCCGTTTTCAAGAAGGGACGTCGAACAGATGTGCAGAAGTCTCTCTAACGCCGATCAGTTGTATAATTTTGGAACACGTACTACGTTCGAGTATAATGACTTTTCTGGAGACTAGAAATGTACTCTGTAGGAATCAGCATGGGTTTCGAAAAATACTATCGTGTGAAACCCAGCTCGCGCTAATCGTCCACGTGACTCAGAGGGGCCGGCGGTGTGGCCGAGTGGTTTTAGGCGCTACAGTCTGGAACCGCGAGACCGCTACAGTCGCAGGTTCGAATCCTGCCTCGTGATGTCCTTAGGTTAGTTAGGTTTAAGTAGTTCTAAGTTCTAGGGGACTGATGACCTCAGATGTTGAGTCCCATAGTGCTCAGAGGCATTTGAACCATTTGACTCAGCCATAGACCATGTAGATGCCGTGTTTCTTGACTTCCGTAAGGCGTTTGATACAGTTCCCCACAGTCGTTTAATAAACAAAGTAAGAGCGTATGAACCATCAGAACAATTGTGTGATTGGATTGAATAGTTCCTAGATAACCAGTCTCAGGACTCAGGACAACAACAACAACAGAACGCAGCATGTCATTGTGAATGGAGAGAAGTCTTCCGAAGTAAGAGTGATTTCAGGTGTGCCACAGGGGAGTGTCGTAGGACCGTTGCTATTCACAATATATATAAATGACCTTGTGGATAACATCGGAAGATCTCTGAGGCTTTTTGCGGATGATACCGTAGTATATCGAGAGGCTGTACCCAATGGAAAATTGTACTGAAATGCAGGAGGATCTGCAACGAATTAACGCATGGTGCAGGGAATGGCAATTGAATCTCAATGTAGACAAGTGTAATGTGCTGCGAATACATAGAAAGTAAGATCCTTTATCATTTAGCTCCAACATAGCAGGTCAGCAACTGGAAGCAGTTAATTCCATAAATTATCTGGGAGTAGGCATGAGGAGTGATTTAAAATGGAATGGCCATATAAAATTAATCGTCGGTAAAGATTCATTGGAAGAATCCGGGAAATGCAGTCCGAAAACAAAGGAAGTAGGTTACAGTACACTTGTTCGTCCACTGCTTGAGTACTGCTCACCGGCGTGGGATCCGTACCAGGTAGGATTGATAGAAGAGATAGAGAAGATCCAACGGAGAGCAGCGCGCTTCGTTGCAGGATCATTTAGTAATCGCGAAAGCGTTACGGAGATGATAGATAAACTCCAGTGGAAGACTCTGCTCAGTAGCTCGGTACGGGCTTTTGTTGAAGTTTCGAGAACATACCTTCACCGAGGAGTCAAGCAGTATATTGCTCCCTCCTACGTATATCTCGCGAAGAGACCATGAGGATAAAATCGAAGACATTAGAGCGTACACAGAGGCATATCGACAATCTTTCTTCCCACGAACAATACGAGACTGGAATAGAAGGGAGAACCGTTGAGGTACTCACGGCTTGCGGAGTATGGATGATGTAGATGTAGATCCTTCACGAGACACCCTTGCTATCCCCTTGGGTCATCTGGCTGGTCAGTTGCTCATCAGCTGCACGTCTATCCGCCCGCACACACGTCCGCAGCTGCCGTTCACCACTGTGCTTTGTGGCACACGGTGTACCACACTCGCCTTGCCGCAGCTTTTGGATAGCGCCACTTTGCCATGCACGGTATACTTCAACCACGACGACATGCATACTACTAACGAATGCCCGCACGGCTAGCCCGGTGGTCAAACGCGCTGCTTCCCGAGCGGGAAGGCGTGCCGTTCCCCGGAACGAATCCGCCCGGCGGTTAGTGTCGAGGTCCGGTGTGCCGGCCAGCCCGTGGATGGTTTTTAAGGCGGTTTTCCGTCTATCTCGGCGAATGCGAGCTGGTTCCCCTTATTCCGCCTCAGTTACACTGTGTCGGCGCAAACACCAATTCCACGTGCTCTACCACGCAAACATTCTGGGTTACACTCATCTGGTGTGAGACGTTCCCAGGGGGAGCCACTGGGGGCCGAACCGCACAATAACCCTGGGTTCGTTGTGGGGCGGCGGTGGGGTGGGTGGCCTGCTGTGGCCTGTTGTGGGGTTGGAACTGCTGAGGGCTACGGCGGGACGAAGCCTCTCCGGCATTTGTAGGTCCCTGATCTTAGTCGTTTCTGAAATGATTTCACTCTCGTACCGAAGGCCCATGATCATTCCCTTTTCGACGACAGATAAAGAACTCTGTTTCCGCATTACAACGACGACTGCACTGTTTTCTGCTTCCCCCACCCCACCCCACCCCCGACCCCCCACCACCCATCACATCACGCTCGATGTGCCTTCTACTGCTAGTGTTGCCACCTACCATCTTTGAATGGTTATTGTACTTTGACGTCGAACGGCGGTAATTATATTACTGTAATAGCTAACAGTAGTAATAACTAATAGTGTTTAAGAAGAAATCAACTGTAACTGTAAATAGATGTTGTGCAAATATATATTGGTTAGCCCAGAACGAATACAAAGCAATGTTTAAGTTGTGAATATAGTAACTGAAAGCTATTATTAAACCAACCCCAATATCGACGGCAGCGGATAACTGCTAGTGTTCGTTTAAGGCAACCATTGAAAACCATGATTATGAAACACCATTCTAATTGGAACACTGAGCCGGGAACGGCTCGCGTTTATCCCATTTATTGTTTGTCATCTTCTATTACGGTGATGGGGCCTCGTTGTCTTATTCCATTTACTGGCGTCAGTAACTTCCTGCCTTACTTGCCCGTGAGCTGCAGCGCGTATCGATAAGTGCACTGTCGTACCATCTCTGGAGCTACCGGTAGTATTTCCGGTTCGTCGTGTGTCTGGCAGTCAGTTCGGGACGGACCAGAAGTGCAGTCGGGACGCTGCAGCAGTGAAGTCGGGGGACGGAGCGCCGGTGAGGCGCCGACAGCCAGTGCTCACCGACCGCTATCGACACACATGCACTGTCCGACGGAGGGAGATTGGAGCGGGACGACCGTTGGTTGGTCGTTCGGTTGGTCGTCTCATCGGCCGACGTATACTTGGTCCTTTCACCGTATCCGGGCATGGGCAGTCGGTCGGGTGGCGTGGAGCAGCGAGGAATTCTCCGCCGGACGTAGTTTGGCCGAGGCCGCTGGCGGTCTCTACGCGGTGTCGGAGTGTGTGGGGCTGTTCCCGTTGCTACGAGGTCCGTGGCTCACCGATCCTGGACACGGAAGTTGAGTTTCGATTTAATCTACCAGCAAGTCAAGACTGTTCACATTGACAACTGAGTTCGTTGTCGGCTTTTGGGATATTCCCGAAAGCAACGACGTGGTTTTCAAGTTGGAAAATTCTAGCCACCCTCCAGTGGAGTTTCACTGTATTTGATTATTTGAATTGACGTGCACCATCGGAATCTTCTGCCTTGTGTCCGTTAACCTGCCCTGGGCGTTGACATACATTTCAGGCAGTGTAGTTTCCTCATCGTGTTGTTTCTGTCCAGCATGGTGTGTAGTTTGACAGCTGCATGTATGATTGGTTGTGGGCGCCAGTACCTTCCACGGTTCCGTTAAACACCAAATTGTGCCCTGGTCGGCTGGGGTGGAAGTTATCCTGTCTTTAGGTCCGTTGACTGCCGGTCGTTTGGGTTGTCGTGGGATCGTGAATGGTTGGCCCGACTGCCTGTCTAACCTAGGCGAGCGCTAGTGTTTGAATTCCAGGCCGACCCTTGGGTATATTGCTTTTTTTTGTTTGTTCTTGTTGTTTGTACTTGTATGGCTTCCAGACGATTTTTTGTAAAAATTAAGGTTGTTTTGCCCTTAAGACCTAAGATTCTTTATGCTTTCAGTCTAATTTAAAGAACTGTTTCATGTAAGACTTTTGGCATTTTAAAGGCTTTAATGTTGTTGAATTTTAAGTGTTGGGCCTTCAGCCGATTTTGAGTTTGAGTTGTTTTGCTCTTAAGGCCTTCAACCTAAATTAAAGAACTGTTTCACGTAATGCCTTTGGTACTTAAAAAAAAATTATAATGTTGTGGGGTTTTAAGTGTTAGACCTTCAACTGATTTGAATTTAACTTGCTTGCTCTTGAAGCGTCTGATTCTTTGGGCCTGCAGCCTAAATGAAGAACTGTTTTAAGATAAGGCTTTGCCTTTTAAATTTTTATTTTGGTTGAGTTTTACCTAATTAAGAACTGTTTTACGTAAGGCCTTGTTTTTTTAATGGTGTTTAGCATTAAGTGTTGGACTTGAATTCAAATTGTTTCTCTGGAAATCTTAAGATTCTTTGCTCCTTCAGCCTACATAAAGAACTGTTGTAAGATAAGGCTTGGCTTTTGAATTTTTGATTATGCTTGCGTTTTAAGTTATTGGCCTTCAGCCGGTTTTAAATTAAAGTGGCTTTCAGCCTGTAATTTAATCCCAAAGATTAAAGCTGTGTGTTTAAAAAGAAATTTGGGATCCTGTAATGTTTGATCGAATAATGAAGTTGTATGTTCGAGTGTAGCTGACAGCTCCTTATTCTGGCCCCTTTCTACAATTTAAACTACCTGGCCTGCCATGCGAGTTAGGCAGGGCGTTTGAAACACTATAACTGAATTGTGGCAATGAAATAAGGAATAACAAATAATACTGATTAATAGTACGTTACAAATGATACTTAACTTTAGTACAGTTTGAAGCGTGGCACTTGATGTCGTAACCTAACTCAATGAGATCTGAATATGCGGTCTTGACAGTCTGTAACACAGGAGCCATCACTCAGCCTCTGTTCCTAGTTCTCCGCAGGGGCGATGATGGTCAGAGCAGTGCGAGAGAGCTCTACTGTGGTGCTTGCAGACACTGAACTGAACTGAAGTGTCTAACTCCTGGGTCACAACTGTTCGAGTGTCCGCAGAGTCTCATGTTTTCATCCTGTCGACGGCAGAATATCCGTGTCCGCCCGTACGAGGTGGAGGGAATGTGGCCCACGATTGACGACATTCCCTCTCAGTTGACCACGCTATCGGGGGACGTATAGGAGTACGACGCACTGGAGGAAGTGGCGCAGAAGGAGACGGAGTTCCGGAATTCTGAACGTCATTCCGTGCCTCTCAGTCCAAAGTTCTCCAGATACTCCATTCCCCGGAACTCGATGCTGGGTGGCAGGTGGGGCATTCTCTACCGACTGCATGAAAGTAAGTTTTCAAAAAATCGTTACTAGAAGGATTTTCGCTTGTCGTTCTTCTGCCATCATTTAGCAACAGCTTGAAATTAGTACTTCCTAGCTTTATATGAAGCCCGATCCGAAAATAAGTTTCGTCATTATTTTTCACACAGAAACTTTATTAACAAAAACATATTTATCGTAGCGTCATGAATAATACACCCTGCACTATTTTTCGACGCAGTCGCCACAGAAATTAAGACATTTGTCGTAGCGTGCAATCAGTTTGAGGAAACCACTCTGGTAAAACTCCCTGCAATTCTTGGAATTGTCGCACAGTCTGCTTGTGTTGTTTTCATTCGTGGACATGGAGGGAGGCCTACTTCGAACTCCACCCTCCATACACTGTCCTCCTTCACCAAACATACCACCAGTCATTTGATGAGAAATGACCTGCTCACGGTACACGGTCTGTAGGCATTCACGCACACATTAGTCACACGTGCCCGTTCGTACCGGAAAACAGCACGCACTTCCGCTGGCGACTACGTTGTCCGTCCGCCATCGTGATGTGTACTCGAGTATCCTCGGGCACGTCGGCCTGTTACTGCTGTCTTTTCTTTGGCACTCTCCGTATAAGTCATTCCTTTTCCGCTGACGCCGCTAGCGTTGTTGAACCAGCAAGAGGCATGGATTCGTATCGCGTTTGCTTTTGTCACCTGTCGTACCGTCTTCTCTTTCGAAAACAATGACAAAACTTCTTTTCAGAGCATTCCTCATATCTGAAAGTAATATTTTATGAGGGAATAAAAACAGTATTTAAGTGAACCGTAGCAGTAGGGAAAAATTACGTAATCAATTCATGGTTTGTTTGCAGAATGTGTACAGGTCGGGTGCCAGTTACAATTCCCGCGCACAATAAAGCTGCAGAGTGTCGACACAGCAGCCAAAACAAGATGGTGCAGTCAATCGATAAAGAGGAGTATCGTGAGGTGATTCTTTAACTGGATTTGAAGAATGAAGTGGAACAATTCCTGAATTGGCGGAAGGGTGCGGCAACAACGCTGTGTAGTATGACACAGCGGTTAAGCGGCGTGGACGGTGGCAATGCAGTCAGACAAATCTGAAAGACACAGGACAAAGGGGCCGAACATCACTCTGTGAAGAACTCGTAATCGCAAGACCAGTGCAGGTCATGATTCTTGAATACATGCGTATTGCAGTCCAGATGATAGTCTGTCTGTCTGTCTCTCTGTCCGACTCTTAAAAACGATTTTTCTCAGGAACGGCAGACGTACAAGGGTGAGTCAAATGAAAACCTTAATTTTATAATAACAAATCGAAATTTCGCGCCGTTATCCTGTAAGTTGGTAAGCGTGCTACAAACAGGGTGCAGAATGGCCTGTAGATGGCAGCATAGTGCAGATGCATAGATACGGTCGCAATGTCAGTATAAACATGGCCGCCCCACTTGCGACTTGCACCGGGGAAGAACAGCGTTCTGTTATTCCGTTTTTGCGTAGTGAAGGCGTGAAACCTATTGAAATTCATCGACGAATGAAGATTCAGTACGGTCATGCATGTTTGTCACAGCAGCAAGTCTACGAATGGAGTAGGAAGTTCGCAAACGGTGTGACTTCAGTGGAAGATGCTCCTCGTCCAGGTCAGGCACAACGAGTTGTGACTCCACAGAACATTGCAGCAGCTGAAGCCATAGTGAAGGAAAACCGCCGAGTGACACTGAATGACACTACAGCATGTTTACAGATTAGTCATGGGTCAGCACACTACATGGTGTATGATGTGCTCCAGTTTCACAAAGTGTCTGCAAGATGGGTGTCACGGCAGCTGACTCCTGAAATGAGAGAACGACGTGTTGATGCATGTGAAGAACTTCGTTGGCGCTTTGAACGAGAAGGTGATGGCTTCCTTGCAAGAATTGTTACTGGGGATGAAACCTGGGTTCACTTCAAATGGTTCAAATGGCTCTGAGCACTATGGGACTCAACTACTGTGGTCATCAGCCCCCTAGAACTTAGAACTACTTAAACCTAACTAACCTAAGGACATCACACACAGCCATGCCCGAGGCAGGATTCGAACCTGCGACCGTAGCAGTCGCGCGGTTCCGGACTGCGCGCCTAGAACCGCTAGACCACCGCGGCCGGCGGGTTCACTTCCACCAACCGGAAACGAAGAGAGCGCCATTGCTGATCACAAAAACCAAAGAAGTTTCGAACAGAACCATCAGCAGGGAAGGTTATGCTGACTCTCTTTTGAGATCAAAAGGGCGCCATTTTGGAGCAATTACATGCACTGTCATCTGTGGTCTGCAATCAAATCAAAGCGACGTGGATTGCTGTCAGCAGGTGTCCCTTGGCAACATGACAATGCAAGACCCCACACCGCCCGTACAACAGTTCCAACAATCACAGACCTGCATTTTGAGTGTCTTTCTCATCCAACATACTCACCAGACCTTGCCCCAAGTGATTTCCATATGTTTGGACCACTCAAAGACGTAATGGGAGGAAAGAAGTTCCGTTCTGATGAAGAGTTACGCCACGCGGTGCATCAGTGGTTGCGCGGACTACCAAAAGAATTTTTTGCTAAAGGAATTTACGCACTTTGTAAGCGCTGGAGGACATGCATTGAGAGTGGGGGAGATTATGGTTAAAAGTGACATAGCTTCGTATCACTTCTGCACAATAAATAATACATAAAAATATATTTAAGGTTTTCATTTGAATCACCCTCGTATCATGTTGAAATTTATGCCAAATACTAATGTCTACGGTCCCTTGTTGGTGTAAAAAATTGAAGCTTCTGAGTCAATGCAATCAAAAGATGCTGCCATTTATGTCACATATTTTGACTCCCTCATTAGAACCTGAAGGATGCTTTCCATCGACCTGAAATCATGAAATTCTGCAAGAAGAATGATTTAACAGTATTACTGAAGAAAAACTCCGGAAATTCTTAATTTGTTTTTATATTACACGAAAAATCTTTTATGTAATTTCCTATCCAACTGTTTATTTGTAAGCCCGTTTGTTAATCCACTTCATTTCAATAAGGTAGACATATGAAGTTGAAATTTATGTCACATTCTAAATCATAAGGTCTTTTGAAAGTGTAATAAATATAAACCTCTAAGTCAATGCAATCAAAATTACGGCCATTTATCTCTAATATTTTTATTCTTGTAAACCCACTCATGGCCTAGAATCATGAAATTAGTGTAGAAGCATGACTTTACAGTAAAAGTAAAAAAATTTAGAAAATTATTAATTTGTAATTATACCATACGAAAAAATATTTTTTTGTCATATGTTACCCGT
The DNA here is from genome assembly GCF_021461385.2 of Schistocerca piceifrons. NCBI lineage: Eukaryota > Metazoa > Arthropoda > Insecta > Orthoptera > Acrididae > Schistocerca > Schistocerca piceifrons. The sequence goes on along the minus strand of NC_060145.1, from coordinate 473,539,199 downwards.
TTGTCCATCTGTTAAGACCCCTTTTTTCCTAGGAACGAGTAGACGTATCACATTTAAATTAATATCACATACTAAGCTGAACGGTCGCTTGGTGGTACAAAAACGTTAAGCCTCTACGTGAATGCAATCAAGAGATATGGCCATTAATGTCATATATTTCGATACTCGCAAAGTCATTCCTTCCCGTTGACGCAGAAACATTAAATTTGGCGAGAATGAAGATTTCACAGTAAAAGTAAAGCAAACAACCATAAATTTGTTGATTTGTAACTATATCACACAAAAAAATATTTCTTTCGTCATTTGCTATCCGACTTGAAATTTAAACATCCTCGCAAGTGTTGGTGTTCCTGGGACCGATATCTCAAGAGTAGCAATGTCTACAAAAGACAACAACTGCCGAGATTCTCGATTTCCTGGATGGATGAAATGTCTGTATAGTAGAGAATGAAGTCCGTACGGAACGTTAGGAGCGCAGGCGCTACTCGCACCTGACCGGTTCTTAAATGAAATCTGACTCATATGTCAGCCACAGGTGATCTGACTAATTTCTACTTTATATATTCTACTGACCAGCAACTTTTTCATAGCGCGACGGAATAATTCAAGGGAAACTTAAAGTAAGTTAAGACAAGGTAACTTGAAGCCGTAACCTTCGCTCCATATCTCAATGCTACAGCCACAAATAAATAGAAATGAGCCTGTGTCCTAGTTACACATCGACATCTTCGTCTCTGCAAACATTTGCCTCGACCTGCAACCTACGTCCTCAATTATTTGCTTGACGTATTCCAATCTCTGTCTTCCTCTACAGTTTTTGCTCCCTCTAGTACCATGGAAGTCATTCCCTCATGTCTTAGCAGATGTCCTATCATCCTGTCCCTTCTCGTCATCAGTGTTTTCCACATATTCCTTTCCTCTCCGATTCTGCGTAGAACCTCCTCATTCCTTACCTTATCAGTCCACCTAATTTTCAACATTCGTCTATAGTACCACATCTCAAATGCTTCGATTCTCTTCTGTTCCGGTTTTCCCACAGTCCATGTTTCACTACCATACAATGCTGTACTCCAGACGTACATCCTCAGAAATTTCTTCCTCAAATTAAGGCCGGTATTTGATATTAGTAGACTTCTCTTGGCCATAAAATGCCTTTTTTGCCATAGCGAGTCTGTTTTTGATGTCCTCCTTGCTCCGTCCGTCATTGGTTATTTTACTGCCTAGGTAACAGAATTCCTTAACTTCACTGACTTCGTGACCATCAATCCTGATGTTAAGTTTCTCGCTGTTCTCATTTCTACTACTTCTCATTACCTTCGTCTTGCTCCGATTTACTCTCAAACCATACTGCGTACTCATCAGACTGTTAATTCCGTTCAGCAGATCATTTAATTCTTCTTCACTTTCACTCAGGATAGCAATGTCATCAGCGAATCGTATCATTGATATCCTTTCACCTTGTATTTTAATTCCACTCCTGAACCCTTCTTTTATTTCCATCATTGCTTCCTCGATGTACAGATTTAAGAGTAGGGGCGAAAGGCCCTTGTCTTACACCCTTCTTAATACGAGCACTTCGTTCTTGATCGTCCACTCTTATTATTCCCTCTCGGTTGTTGTACATATTGTATATGACCCGTCTCTCCCTATAGCTTACCCCTACTTTGTTCAGAATCTCGAACAGCTTGCACCATTTTATATTGTCGAACGCTTTTTCTAGGTCGACAAATCCTATGAAAGTGTCTTGATTTTTCTTTAGCCTTGCTTCCATTATTAGCCGTAACGTCAGAATTGCCTCTCTCGTCCCTTTACTTTTCCTAAAGCCAAACTGATCATCACCTAGCGCATTCTCAATTTTCTTTTCCAGTCTTCTGTATATTATTCTTGTAAGCATCTTCGATGCATGAGCTGTTAAGCTGATTGTGCGATAATTCTCGCACTTGCCAGCTCTTGCCGTCTTCGGAATTGCGTGGATGATGCTTTTCCGAAAGTCAGATGGTATATCGCCTGACTCATATATTCTACACACCAACGTGAATAGTCGTTTTGTTGACACTTCCCCCAATGATTTTAGAAATTCTGATGGAATGTTATCTATCCCTTCTGCCTTATTTGACCGTAAGTCCTTCAAAGCTCTTTTAAATTCCGATTCTAATGCTGGATCCCCTATCTCTTCTAAATCGACTCCTGTTTCTTCTTCTATCACATCAGACAAATCTTCACCCTCATAGAGGCTTTCAATGTATTCTTTCCACCTATCTGCTCTCTCCTCTGCATTTAACAGTGGAATTCCCGTTGCACTCGTAATGTTACCGCCGTTGCTTTTAATGCCACCAAAGGTTGTTTTGACTTTCCTGTATGCTGAGTCTGTCCTTCCGACAATCATATCTTTTTCGATGTCTTCACATTTTTCCTGCAGCCATTTCGTCTTAGCTTCCCTGCACTTCCTATTTATTTCATTCCTCAGCGACTTGTATATCTGTATTCCTGATTTTCCCAGAACATGTTTGTACTTCCTCCTTTCATCAATCAACTGAAGTATTTCTCCTGTTACCTATGGTTTCTTCGCAGCTACCTTCTTTGTACCTATGTTTTCCTTCCCAACTTCTGTGATGGCCCTTTGTAGAGATGTCCATTCCTCTTTACTGCCTACTGCGTTATTCCTTATTGCTGTATCTATAGCGTTAGAGAACTTCAAACGTATTTCGTCATTCCTTAGTACTTACGTATCCCACTTCTTTGCGTATTGATTCTTCCTGACTAATGTCTTGAACTTCAATCTACTCTTCATCACGACTATATTGTGATCTGAGTCTATATCTGCTCCTGGGTACGCCTTACAATCCAGTATCTCATTTCGGGATCTCTGTCTGACCATGATGTAATCTAATTGAAATCTTCCCGTATCTCCTGGCCTTTTCCAAGTGTACCTCCTCCTCATGTGATTCTTGAACAGGGTATTCGCTATTACTAGCTGAAACGTGTTACAGAACTCAATTAGTCTTTCTCCTCTTTTATTCCTTGTCCCAAGCCCATATTCTCCTGTAACCTTTTCTTCTACTCCTTCCCCTACAACTGCATTCCAGTCGCCCATGACTATTAGATTTTCGTCCCCCTTTACATACTGCATTACCCTTTCAATATCCTCATACACTTTCTCTATCTGTTCATCTTCAGCTTGCGACGTCGGCATGTATACCTGAACTATCGTTGTCGGTGTTGGTCTGCTGTCGATTCTGATTAGAACAACCCGGTACTGAACTGTTCACAGTAACGCACCCTCTGCCCTACTTTCCTATTCATAACGAATCCTACCCCTGTTATACCATTTTCTGCTTCTGTTGATATTACCCGATACTCATCTGACCAGAAATCCTTGTCTTCCTTCCACTTCACTTCACTGACCCCTACTATATCTAGATTGAGCCTTTGCATTTCCCTTTTCAGATTTTCTAGTTTCCCTACCACGTTCAAGCTTCTGACATTCCACGCCCCGACTCGTAGAACGTTATCCTTTCCTTGATTATTCAATCTTTTTCTCATGGTAACCTCCCCTTTGGCAGTCCCCTCCAGGAGATCCGAATGGGGGACTATTCCGGAATCTTTTGCCAATGGAGAGATCATCATGACACTTCTTCAATTACAGGCCACATGTCCTGTGGATACACAATACGTGTCTTTAATGCAGTAGTTTCCATTGCCTTCTGCATCCTCATGTCGTTGATCATTGCTGATTCTTCCGCCTTTAGAGGCAATTTCCCACCCCTAGGACGAGAGAGTGCCCTGAACCTCTATCCGCTCCTCCGCCCTCTTTGACAAGGCCGTTGGCAGAATGAGGCTGAGTTCTTATGCCGGAAGTCTTCGGCCGCCAATGCTGTTTATTTATCAAAATTTAGGCAGTGGCGGGGACCGAACCCGGGACCGAAGACGTTTTGATTATGAATCAAAGACGCTACCCCCCCTTTTTTTTTTTTAAATCTCATTTTGTTCGCATTTGTTCGTTGCATCTGTTCGGGGCGGACGTCGTAAGACAGCCGTTTAGGTTCGTTGTTGATCGATTAACTCAGTTTTTCTTTTTTTTATTACAGAGGGCTGCTAACCCTCTGACCGAACACGCTGAGCTACCGTTCCGTCGAATCCCTAGACCAAGGTACCCCTCTTGATACTGTATCTAATTCACTCGCAAACGAATTCTAAAGGGAGCAAATGTAAAGATTTAAACGAAGGTCAGGGGAGTAAAAATTGACTTCATAAGAGTCGCGAATCGTGTGAAAACCGAATAAGCAGTTACACATTACGAATAGAATACAAAGGATCATGCCCTGCGTACAGCTGCCCTTCGGCAGACCACGTGTCTGTGCCAAACATTTACAAAAGCTAGATAAACAAATCCATATTTGTAAGACTGCCGTAATACGAGGCCTGTTCGGAAGGTAAAGAACGTTCGGTCCTGAAATGCAAACCATAGTGAAACAACAACTGGCTGCACCTTCGATCTCCTTCCACTCCTACTTAGACTTGTATAAACTTTTTAATACACTTGTCGTAGGAGGCAGCCTCCTATGCTTTCCGACAATGTTCTACGCTGGACTGCAGCTCGTTGTCTGTGTCAAAATGTTGCCTTCACAGCCAGCGGTTCATTTGAGGAGAGATAAAAGTCAGAGGGAGCCCAGGCCAGGTTGCATGGTGGATGATCAAACACTTCCCATCTAAAATGCTTCAGGAGCGTTCTCATTGCCCTACAGTTTACGGCCGAGAACTGTCGTGAAGAAGGAAATGCATGACGGTTACGCAATGTGTGACTGAATTTATGTAAACAGGTGAAATCTCTTGGTAGGCACCCATAACAGGCGGGAGACACTATTTTCCAGGCATCTCTTCTCTCTCAGTGTGCGCACAGAACTGAAAATGGCGGCGTGACGAGTATGCTAGAGAGACTACGCAACACATATGTGCAAAGCTTCACCGTATCTCCACTATGGTCCCCATTTCGCGACCGATCGTTCCTTACTTTCCGAATAGACCTCGTATTATTTAATGAGTGGAAAGGCAATGGGATAAACTACCTGCAGACTCGGATATTGGTTTCCACATGTACAAACCAGATCCTGAAGCCGATCGAAGCAGCTATCACTGCTCACATGAAAGTGCAGATGAAAAGTATCTCGCGTGAATAAGTCTGAAACGACGTAACTTGTAACAAAGCAAAGGCCACCACAAACCTGATCGACGTTAATTGTGCCCATTTCAGTATTACAAGACAAGCTTCTATGCTATTAACACTCACGTTCAGAAAAAAAATACCTTGTACGACTACAGATAGGACGTTCATATTGACAGAGATGCACATTAGTACGTTCCGCGTAAATATTACCGTTTCAGTCACCTCAGTTCAGTATGTGTCTTGTTGCTTAGTAGGTACAGGGTCCGCCAAGGACCGGGATAACTTGCTCCATGCGTGAGGCATCGACGCCGATAAGACGCGAATGGTGTCCTGTGCTATAGTCATCCATGGTGAATTTATCTCTGTCCAAAGTTCATGTGTTGTGGTTAGCATTGGGTCACTGCGCTACGGCCATCGTTTCGCCACATCCCACACATTTTCGATTGGCGAGAATTCTGGTGCTCTGACGGGCCAGGGGAAAAGGCTGACATCCTGTGACGCCAAGAAGGCACGTTTTCGTGCAGCAACATGTGGTCGCTCATTCTATTGCTAAAAGGATGTCATTCACAGTGCCCTGAACATACACCAACTACAATTTGTGGTTGTACTCAATAACACTCCTCACCATAAAGCCTTCAATTGGCGCTCTATGTTTTGTGCGAATGCAATCACTGTGATACCGCTCCCCCTGTCTGTGGCGAACCAAAATTTAACCATCATTTTCAGACAAACAGAACTTGGGTTCGTCCGAAAATACTATTCCTGTCCCCAGTGCCGTCGTTCCATACAACATTTCCGTCTAACATGTTTCTGCACATTCGTTAAAAGAAGTGGAGGACGCACACTTAGCTGATGCCGGAATAAACAGCGGCGGACTGTCACCCTGATAGCGTACAATGAGTTCGACTGTTCCACTGTTGCGACAGAGCTGAGGAGGACGCAGATCTGTCCTGCATTGCCATTCAGACGACGTGTAGATCTTCTCGTGGGGTAGTCTAGGTGGTGCGGCCTCACCGACCTCGTCGTATTCTACGGCCTTCCGTGAAGCGTTCTGCACACGCACGTTGCACTTCGTCCTTCAAGAGTAGCAATTTCCCAGACGGATGCATCACATTCTCTCATACCAATAATGCGCCCTGTTTCAAAGTCACTGATTTGACGGTACGGATCGCACATACGTCTGCAAGGCATCCTACACGTCTGCTCAAGCCACAGTGAGCCATCACCTTCGGTTTCTAGCGGCGGGAGCCGCAGGCACATTTTGCCGACAAGTGTTGTGACGCCGCGATATTGATGTTGGCCTTGAAACTGTGAGCCAACGAGGTACAAATGCCAACCATTTCGGCAGGAAATATTAATGTACATGCCCCATGAATTTGAAAATTCAAGGTTCTGAACATGAGTGTAGTTCGGCACGTCCAACAAGCGGTAAGCACAGAGTGTTCCCGGCAGTCGAAGGAAACCAAGGAGGTCTGCTTGTCTCATAAGCCATGCAGGAACCCGCTAACCGATCTCTGCGTCGAGCAACACTATTGGCTGACTGATCTCAGAGTTTAAGCAGCGTGCTTAAGACATGCTCTTGCTGTTCTCAACTAAAGATGAACCTACTCCAGTACATGAAAGACCGACTATATGTTCTTTGACACATCCAAGTGCTTATCAACACACGTATGACTACGTAAGTGTCTGTGTCACACTGCTTCAAGCTCAGGTATCAACACAGACCCACAAGCACATTCACTGTACCTAATTAGTTCATGGCCACATGTAGGGAAGGGCAAATTACTCGTTGTGTTTATGTCATTAGGTGGCGTATCAAGAGATCCTCACAGGATCCCCACTGCATCCAAGCAGTTCGAGCCACATGAAGGGAAGGACAGAGTCCAGTGGCAAATATCGTGAGCTGAGATGCCAAGCAAGATCCACAGTGCTCCTGACTGTACTCATCTAGTTCGCGACCGCTTGGAAGGAGAGACAAATAATCACTTATGTTCGGAAACGTTACGAGTTCAGGTGTCAAGCCATACGCGACGTACCCCTGAATGTGTGTACGTATTTCACAGGGACACCAAGGGAAGTACAAGGAAACCGTCACTAACCGAGGTGCCAAGACAGACCCACAGCCCCCTTGACTGCGTCTTCGTAGTCCGTGGTCAGGTGTGAGGAAGCACAAACTGTTCCTCGTTGCAAGCTGGCTACTTCCCCTCAAGTGTGATCTTAACTTGGCCGGAATTTCCAAGCACACGGTGCCTACTTCTACCGCCCAAATGAAAATCATGTTAAATATTGTTAAGTTTGAGGTATAGGCCGTTCCTCCCTCCCTGCGTGAATGAACTTGGATTGCGGTAACTGAATTCTATGATGAGTAGAGAAGCAAGCTGCCATATATCCTGGAGTTATGGTAAAAATAAACTACATCTTACTCAAGCCTACCGTGTCAGCAATGCTGTCCAATCAAAACTATTCACGAAGAACCCTGACGTTAAATAACGCAACGGAATGCTTTCAATGATGCGGTCCGCTAACAAGCAGTTGTGGCGTGCCTTTAATGTCACACTGAATCCAGTGAACTTCTCTATCTCTCGGGGACACGTGGGGAACATTAAGGAAGTGCGAATGTGAGCTGAGGTGGAACAATGATAAAATAATGGGAATTCATTATGGTACTTAACATCCCACGTTATATACATGACCTAACATCGAAACCAAAACGAAACTACAGTCTCTTACTTGTATAATGATCGTGTATTAGACACAAATTATTAGGAAGAAGTCCGCCCCCGGTAGCTGAATGGTCAGCCCGACAGAAAATCAGTCCTAAGGTCCCGGGTTCGATTCCCGGCTGGGTCGGAGATTTTCACCTCTCACGGACTGGGTGTTGTGCTAATCATCATCATTACATCCTCATCGACACGCGAGTCACCGAAGTGGCATGTTAGGTCATGTATATAATGTGGGATGTTAAGCACCATAATGAGTTCCCATTATTTTATCATTGTTCCACCTCAGCTCACATTTCGCACTTCCTTAATGTTCAAATCGCAACACTTGCACCGGCGAACGGTCTACCCGACGGGAGGCCCTAGTCACACGACGTTATTATTACTAGGAAAAAGCAGCGTGATGAACTTAATGATTGAGGCTATATATACTACGAACCACGTGAAAATTGGATAATTCTGCATTAATTATTTAACGAACCCACTCGTATTTCAGCACGAGAAAGTAGCAGTTCATTGCACACGGCTAGGGTTGGTCTGAGAACATTTTTACACACAAACAACTTATCATTTGGTACCATCTTCCCCATTCTCCATCGCAAACTTCAGACCGCATCTGTTTTCGTTACTATTTTAAGTACACACTCCACAAATATCTTTCACTTGGGTGCCCTGGCGCCACGCTCTGCTAAGCCACCGCTTGCAGAGCGAGCTGGAGCGATCTCAGAGACCACACACTAAACGCGATGAATTTACATAATCGCCAGACCGTCCGAGAATTGCTGTAGAAATTTTGGTTTATTCTGCATAGAATCTGGTATTCAACACAATCTAGTAGCCTTCACTTGCAACATCATCTTCGTACACATGTGACAAGGAGGTCGAAAAAACACTGTGCCTTAAAGAATGAGAAACTGATTCTGTGTTCTGAAACACTTAAATGCACGTCAAGCATATGAGTGACTGCTGTAGACAATAACTCATATGAACAGCTGCAAACTGTTATTTTCTACACGTGGTTCATCAATCGACAAATATCAGCCCGGTTAAGCCACAGAAAATTATATCATCCAAATCGTAACTTTTATGAGTTTAGCAAATCGCGTTAGTATGCCAATCAGAGAGCTCACTGCTGGTGACAAATGGTGAACAAAGCCGAAGCACTAGTTTGAGCATTACTCATGAAAATGAACTGAGAAAGCACCCCCGAATATTTCATGAAGGAAAGGAGACTGCAAGTGTAAAGTATCCCGAATATTCCAAGAAGTAAATGAAACGATTTTCTCGTAATAGTGGAAGAACAATCCGTACTAACTGTGTGAGAACCATACGAAGGGGTGTTCCAAGGATCTTTAAGTCTTAGCGAGCAAGCGGTGGGATGCAAAGAGGCCCATCAAAAAATCGGCGGAGAAGATTGTCTTCAAAGACAACTTTTTTTTTAAGATTGTGGCGACTGGTCATCTAATAGTCGGCGTAAAGAACAGGAAAGTGCTCTGATTCGGAAGGAGCATCGCTAGGCGTCTGTGGGGAAATCTATCGACTGAGTATTGGTACCACACTGTCCAGAACACACGCGAAAGTCTGCTTGCCCAACGGGCAGATTTAAAGACCGTACTTTCAGATTCACACTTTTCAGAGAGTATGTGGGCAGGTGGAAAGGATATGGAGAGGATGCTGTTCTTTAAAAGAAATAAATCTATCTACACCCTGCGTATTCTCTTACCAAGGGAGTGGACACAGAAAAGACACCTGTGTACCTGTGTTGGCAGATAGGAAATGGGGTACTACCGGAAGTAAGGCTGTGACGGCGGCTCTCGAGTCGTGCTTGGTTAGCTCAGCCGGTAGACCACATGCCCGCGAAGGACAAAGGTACCACGTTAGAATTCTGATCCGCATACGCAGCTTTAATCTGCCAGGAAGTTCGACTTGTGCAATAATACAGGACGATTATCTCTTAGCAAATCAAGTGGGATCCTGTAGGGACCCAAGAGGGTGATTTTTGGTGATACGAGTGTAACTGTAAGAGCCAATTTTTTGCATGTGTCCTTCATCGTTTACGGTATGTATTACATAATGAGATCTATGATGCATTTGTTAAAAAATATGAAAAAATGAAAACGCACTTTATATTATGGTAGGACCTAGCTGAGCGTATTACATTACATATTTCGATGATTTTTTGTTATTTTTCATGTGAGCGCCATAAATTTTCAAAACCGGCCCGCAAGCAAATCACAGGTGATGACACCCTTAGCATGCTGGATGAATGTGATCTCAGTGAGCGGTAAGATGTATTGAGCGAACCTTATGAGAATTTTACTCCAGCACAAGAATCGTCAGAATTGTAAGACAACATTGAAGTGAATGGGTAGTAAAAGTTCTGATGGACATTCCGATGAAGGAGATGAGTTTATTACAAAGTCAGGATGACAATGGGCAAATTCAGCGTTCCTGGTGACTCGCTGTCGTCAGTATTGTGGTACCACATATTGATACCCCCCCTCCCCCTCCACCACACACACACACACACACGCACAGGAGTTCACTAGTTTGGTAACAGAATAGTTTTCGTTATACGGCGACAGATGTCAGAGGTCATGGGGGATCCGGCGGACCCAATGGAGCACGCGCACTGCGCCACGCCGCACCGCAATATACAGGGTGGCAATTATTGAAATATATGAAAAATAATGTAAATTAGCTACAAACTATGTCGTACACACACATTATTCAACACGTAAACGCCACTACACATATTCGAATTTAGGTTATGGCATGTTCGACACTCCTGCCATCATTGGCGATTATGTGGCGCAGAAGAATAGCGAAATTCTGCATGACCCACTGAAGTGTCGGAACATCGATGATGTCGATGACCTCCTGAATGGCTGTTGTCAGTTCAGCAATGGTTTTGGGGTTATTTTTGTACACCTTGTCTTTAATATAGCCCCAGGATTAGGAGTCGCTTGTTTTCAGATCCGGAAAAGACGGCGGTCAATCGAGGCCCATGCCAGTGTCCTCTGGGTACCTCAGAGCCAGAATGCGGTCCCCAAAGTGCTCCTCCAGGACATCAAACACTCTCCTGCTTCGATTGGATCGAGCTACAAATGGTTCAAATGGCTCTGAGCACTATGCGACTTAACTTCTGAGGTCATCAGTCGCCTAGAACTTAGAACTAATTAAACCTAACTAACCTATGGACATCACACACATCCATGCCCGAGGCAGGATTCGAACCTGCGACCGTAGCGGTCACGCGGTTCCAGACTGAAGCGCCTTTAACCGCACGGCGATCGAGCTACATCTTGCATGCACTACACCTAGTTGAAATCAGGGTCACTTTCGACAATGGGGATGAAATTATCCTTCAAGACCTTCACGTACCGTTCGGTAGTCACCGTGCCATCAAGGAATATTGTAAGAGGTCTATGACTAAGGAATTTATCGCTAGCGCACTCGAGCAGATGTAACTTCGGTGGATTGCTCACGCGCTGTCTGCGATGTGTTAGCTACAATAGAATGGCAGACCAGAGAGCAGTGTCGGCAGTAGCTCGTAGTCGGGCGATTGGGTCAGGTCGCTCGTAGAGAGCAGTTGTCGAGTTGTATAGCTCATAAAACGCACTTGTGTCCTGGAATTGGGACAATGTACTCCAGTAGTGGTGTTTTGTAGCTCGAGAAGAGCAGTAGAGTTATGGAATTACCAAGGCCGGTCGTGGAGAACGACGGCGGTGCCTGAGCGATGTAGTATAAGGTATATATATTAATTGCTACAACTGATTTTTGTACTATTGTTATATCAAAGTCCCATGCAAATGTTTTCAAGAATCTTTCAATAATAATCTTTCTTATAAAGATAACTTTTGACAGTTACTCATCTGAATTTAAAGTTTTTACTAATTTCTCCAATCCATAGTCATGTCGATTATCGTAAAGAAATTCAGCTGCTTTTCATACACAAGAAAATCTAGTGGCCAGCATTGCACTGGGCTGTGCCAGAAAAATTTCTTATAGGAGCAGATATATACGCGTTATCCGGCAACATCATTAAGTTAAGAATTTTCAGTTTATTCAGAATGATTTTTCAGGGCCATGACGCAGCACTGCTGACGTCAAGATTTACCAGTGTTAGTTATTGAGAGGTTACATTAGGAGATTTCTTATGGAAAGGTTATATATGAGTCACATTTTTATTGGGAGGTTAGTCACTTTTTTATTGGAAGGTTACGGAATTTATCTGTTGAGGGATTACAGTATTGTACCGATTATTGCGAAACTGGACATTGATCACGACACAGTCACCAGCTGAAAGTGAAGAGATTCCTCTATCGCGAAATGCGGATCCTCAGTCCCCCAATTGCGCCCGTTGTGCGTATTAACGAACCCATTCAAATTAAAGTGGGCTTCGTCGCTAGACCAAACCATCTTCACATCAAAGTCCCGTTCACAGTTGTGTGTACAATAGTATTGGGGAAAAAAAACCTCTGTTCCACAGCCCTGGGGATTAATGGCTGATGGGTTTGAATTTTGTATGGGAAGAGGTGCAGGTCTTCATCAACAATTTGTGGTAGTATTTCCCGGTTGATTCCTACCTGTTATGCAGCTGGTCTAATCGATTTCCTGGGGCTGATTTGAAACATAGTGCTTGTCTTCTCAATGTTTTCAGTCGTTTTCACCCTTTTTGGACGACCCACATTGCCAACACTGTCATCGCTAACACTACCCGTTCTCTTAAACTTGCGAATCAAATTCTTGATTGTTAGCACACTTGGACCGGTTGTCTTCAGCCTGAACTCGGTCGCAAACTTCCTTTGGGCTGCAGTTATTGCTCGCATAGTATGCAAATGGCCGACAGCAACAGAAGGAGCGTGCGCATGCGCATACTAATTCCCATCATCCCCCACTGCCGACCGAGAAGTTTGGCCGTCCAAACGCTAACAATTCAGAAGTTATGACGATTTCATCTCATGTAGTTCAATGACTGTCACCCTGTAGGAGGGCCAGCAGCAGCGGCTCAGCCGGCTCGCGCTCGGAGCGACTTGGCAACGTCACGCTATGCAGTCGCCGCTTGGTGGAGGCTCCGTCTTCATCGTTCTTGCTAAGGAACATAGACATTTTTCCTTGTGGACATTGTGACACCTGGACTCCATTCCTGTTAACTTTTTCGCTAATCATTGCTGGTCTTGTCCAACTTCCCTACGACGATAGCTGCCGCGCTATTCTGTACCCCACGTCTCCTTACCATTGCTTACGAAGTCGCACACAACGTAAAGAACCTAAGCTGGGTAACCATCTACACTACGGATCCCGAGGAGACCCGAGCTCATCAAACAACGTTGATTGGTTTAGACTTGGTAGGTTGAGGGTTAAGCAGAACTGCATCATCAGAAATGAAAGCTTATGCAGATACCTGGGATACGTCACGAGCTGAGGCGTGAAAACAGACTCATAGGACCCCGAGACTGCCGGTACGGTTGGCGGCCAGATGAAGGGCGCAACAAATTGTAGCGTGTATTGGGAAACGTGACGTCACGAGTGCGAGTGTGGAGAGTGGGCGCCGGTAGCTCGGCCGGGGTAATGAGGGCCGTGCCGACGGTAGCGTCGCTGCGCCGTTGCTCCGTGCCTGGGATCGTGACCGGCGGCTAGGGCTGGGGCTAGGGGCCGGTCACCGTCCGGCGGTAGCCGCTACCGTCATTACGTGGGCGCCGCCTGTAATCTGCGCCGGCCGCGCGGCACGTAGCGCGCCCTAAATACCGGCGACGCCAAATTACTCGCGACGCCACCAGATGGAGCTCCGCGCCCCGCCCCTCTGTCTCCCCGTCTTCCTGGGAGCGTCTGCCCGCGTCTCTCTGTGGCCGCGGCGGCGTTCTCACAGAGCAGGGCCCCCTGTAATACGTCGGCGCCGGCCTTGTCTTAACCACACCAACTTATACGAGGTGTTTCCGTAAGAGCGCGCAAAAATGTAACAGGACACAAAGAATGCTGCGATGAACAATCTGAGGTAGGGGGTCTGGCGTCGGAGATGCCTGCTTATGGAGACGCGGAAGTAAACTTGTCTACCGATTTATCTAGCATTCAATAAGAACTCTTAATCGCTTTTATTGTTGTTATAATACCGCCAGCCGGTTTCAACCCGACGTAGCGGTCATCTTCCGGGCGTTTACACCATTGGTCGACTGCTGGTGGTGTCACTCATGTCTACATAACGGCAGGAATCTATGCGAGACTAACCCTTCGTATGGGCTTAAATAGCGTATTGAGATCACGCTTTGTAATCCATGGCAACGGCGTCCTCACCACAAGGAGCAGAGGGCGTTATTGTCCTTCCATATTAACCGTTTTAGTAAATTGACTGAAATCTTTTCTACGTAAATGTACATTGTAATACAACACGACACCACTTTTTGTGTGCCACAGATTGTTTTACTTTATATTATGACACATAATCATCAAACCAGCCTCAGGACTGAAGACCACAACAACATGACACACAATGTAATATACTTTTCAGAATTTTCGAGTTGACTATGGAACATTTATTATTATTTTAAAATTAACACTATAATTGTGACTCTTTTTAAATGGAATGCTTCCGCTTTCTGTTATTTACTGTCACTTAAATTTGTGTTAAACCAAGATGACTAGTAATTACGTATAACTGTATTAAATGCCGTTGACAGCCGCTGGGGGTGTTGCCATCTATTCACGTGATCTCAATACGTTATTTAAGCCCACACGGAGGGTTAGTCTCGCATAGTTTCCTGCCGTTATGTAGACATGAGTGACACCACCAGCAGTCGACCAATGGTAACATATTTTAAATTTACGTAATTTTAGCTGTTGTATAATAGAGCCTTTCTGACCCATATCTATAATTTCACAGTGTAAACGCCCAGAAGGTTACCCCTACGTCGGGTTGAAACTGGTTGGCGGTATTATAACAATAATAAATGCGATTAAGACTGTTCTTGAATTATTGATTAATCGTACTAATCGCTGCTTCTCTCCACAACCAAGTTGTCCAAAAATCTATCTAGCATTACTGTTTTCCAGCTTATTGCCGTATATTTATAATTTTTGCTTTTGGACCGTCTACCTACGACTAAATGAAACACAATTTTCGTGCCAAACGCGTTTCGCCTTTACTTTCTGTACGGGATCTTCAGTGGCCTGGATTATGTACATATTTTTACTATTTAGTTTACGTTTTGGAGCAATGTACCTATAGGTTATAAATAGTTCTGGTGGTTGATTTTTTTCTATAACGCAGTAATATTTTAAATTCTGCTTGCAGGTTGCGTGCAAGATTCTCTACATGTTATTACGTCAAAGATCCGCCTCAGTTGCTAAAAGTTACCGATCTTTACCCAGGTTTCAGCTAGAGTAATCTAGCCTTCCTCAGAAGCATAAAATAAACTCATACATGCCAGAATAAGGTACGGTGAAACATTTAAAACGCAGCGTCCACGGCTATCCGACCGCTTTCCATGAAGTGGGGACGGGGCTGTCCCTCAGCTGAGTAACGTAGCTTGACATGGTGCCACGGTACTTTACGTTTTTATATTTGACCGTGCCTTATTCCGACATGTATTAGTTTATTTTATGCTTCTGAAGCAGGCTAGGTTACTCTAGCTGAAACATTTCGCAACTCAGGCGGATCTTTGACGTATTAATTTATCACAGTTGCTGCAGGACTGCAACATGTTAAAAACTCTCTACATGCTATGTTTCTGTTCCATTCTTGATGCTGATCCTCTTCTTATAATTGACACTTGGGGTTTTTGTTTTCCACATTTCACAGCTCTAGGAACTGAACACTTGTTTTAATGCAATGTTTTGGTTTGTGTTGCCGGCTCTCGAATGTTATTGCTAAGGATCGAGCGTTTCTGCCAACTTTTTAGGGTAATTTTTGAAATATCTGTGATCCGTTTGTGTACGCTTGTGTGTGTATGTTTGTATGTGTGGTTTCTTGTGTGAATTAGTATTTGTTTTGAGGAGCTTTTTTATTATAATTAATTTGCGTGTGTGTGTGTGTGTGCGTGTGCGTGTGTGTGTGTGTGGTGTATATGTGTGCGAGCAGAAGGCGAAGGGGGGAGGGACGGTGAGGGGAAAAGGGGGGGGGGGAGATGGATGATTTCCATTTTATCATTTCTTTTAGTAAGTGTAGTAGGGGGTCTATACTGATGTGTGTTTGCTCATTTGTCACATGTTTGTTTTCAACGATGGCTGGATGTGTAAGTTTCTTGCATTTGTGTAAGGTACTTGTCATGGATGTTTATTCAGATTATTTTCGTTTCATGTTCCATGTTTGTAGGATGGTGGTTATGGTGTTTTAAATGTTCTACAAATGTAGAACGGCTTGTTTCGTACTTTCACCACCTGACATATTCTTTGTACCGTGTTTAGACGGTCCAAAAGTAAAAATTATCAGTATACCGTGATATTACACGCAACTGAGGATGGCAGGACTACAAAAGTTGAAGATGTTTTCCAGCTTATTAATAAGTAACATGCGTACAACCTTACAGGTACTGTAATGTTTATTTACGTATAAATTCTTTATTTCCCGCAGGAAAACGAGGAGAACGAGCCTGATTACTAGGAAACATTTTCTGGTCGCTCGATTGGAAGAGGAGGTCACTTTCCATGACCTGCAACGTGAACTTACTAGAATGCCCCTGACTTTTTCCTATGGGTGTATCTGAAATCACGTGTTTACGAGACCTTAGTGGATACAAAGAGGAATTAGTTCCCAGAAGTGTAGTTGCCTGTGATGTCATTTGAAGCTCACCAGAAGTATTTGCAAGGGTGCGTCAGAATCTCATTCGCCCATGTCATGCTTGCATTGAGGTTGATGGCCATCAGTTTCAGCACATTTTTTAAGATACAGTACAAATGCTACGTCAGTGATGGTATTTGCAGTTGACTGTAACTGATGTAAATAAAGAAGTACACAATACTGTGATTTTATTTCTATTACCTCCTTAACCTAGCTTCTCCGACCCCAGGTTGTGTACCTCAAATTGTTCAGTGAAGCATCCTCAATGCCCCATTAAATTTTTGCACGCACTTACGGAAACACCCTGCACATCACATAACTCTAGTGTTGATGAGCAAGCACAATTTTTAAAATGTTCATGAAGAAGAGAGAGTCTTTTCTTACTTGTCTGCCGAGATGGTCTCCATGAGCGTTGAACGTTCTACACAGCCGTGTCACATTAATGTAGCCACTGCCATATTTCGAAGTCAACGCATTACAACCATTCGCAAAAGGCAGGTGGCAGCACTAGGGGTGGAAGGTATACAAAGCGAGTCGGGGGAAGCGGAAAACAGTGCAGCCGTTGTCGTAGTGCGGAAACGGAGCGATTTATGGACTTCCAGAGCGGCATGATCATTTTCCTTCCGGCCAAGGGTCGAAGCATTTCCGAAACTGCTAAGTTTGTAACCCGTTCGTGTGCCACCTTGGTTGAAGTACATCGTGCAAGCCACACTGGCGCTATCCAAAACCGACACAGAGACATTTGTGGTGTACCACGGGCCATAAATGACAGGAGTTCCGGAGATGAGTAAGGACGCATAGACAATGCAGTTGTTGTGGAACTCACCCCTCAGCTTGACCGAGAAGCTACCAAAGGCGTCCTCTCAAAGACCATTCAACGAACGTTGCCGCGTGTAGGCCTCCACAGCAGGCGCTTGATTCTTGCACGCATGTTGACTGCTGTGCTTCAGCGACTAAGGCTGGAATTTGAGCACCAGTACCGTAACTGGACGTCCACAGAGTGGCGACAGAAGGCCTCCTCAGATGAATCACGTTTTATGATGGTCAGTGGCGTGTACGGCCCTGCAACAATCGTCGGAAGGTTCCAGGCAGAAGGAGGGCGTGTTATGGTCTGGGAAATGTTTTCATGGCATTCTCTGGGAGATCTTGTCATTCTGGAAGGCACAGTCGATCAACACAAGAGTGCATATATCCTTGGAGACCATGCACTTTGTCTTTTCCTGCGTAGAATGGTATCTCCCAGCAGGACCATACACATGTCACACAGCACGCAGTGCACGTGAGTGGTTCGAGGATCACCAGTATTAGTTTACCGTTTTCCCCTGGCCACCAAGCTCCTTGAATCTAACCATTAGTGAGAAACTATGGGACCACCTCGATTGGGCTGTTCGTCCCATGGATCCTTATCCGAGAAACCTAGCATAGCCGTCCATGGCACTACGGCTGGCGTGGCTCTACTACCCACTCAGTACCTTTGATAACCTCATTTTCTCTCTACCTGCTCGTCCGCGCTGCAAAATGTGGGTATCCAAGCTATTGAGAGGTGGTCACATTAATTTGACTAGACCGTGTAGTCTCAGAAACCTCCTATAATATTACGCCCAAGTAATGAACCGTGACTCGAAACCATGACCTTTCCTTTGGCGGGAAATATTCTTCCCGACTGACACGTGGATTAGACGGCAATCTGATTTTTGTGATTTTTTTTTTTTATATTTATGTTACGTCAGGTTCGGAATTCAGATATCACCTTCCCTGAGCAGTTCAATGCAATTATCAAAAATTCTACAGAAAATCGACTTTGAACTTTGTAGAGCATCTTTAATGTTTTTTGACAGGCAGCGTGGCTTTGTGGTAAAATGGACGCCTGCCACATAAGGGTCCTGGGGTCAACTTCCGGCGCATGTAAATTTTTAAACACAGGGTGCATGTTCTGCGAGCATTTTGTGATGGGAATGCTCCTGCTGCTAACGTTCAATATACTTTTGCCCCGTTAGATACCAGTAAAGGAAGCATGATGGTACTTGGAACGTCATCTGTAATTTTATCGTAGTACAAAGGATCTAAAATACGCTTTGCATAAACAGAGAACCACCGTGAAGCTGTACAGTGTCCCATTAGCATTTAGAAAGGTCATAACTTGGAAACTATTAGAGACAGATAATCGTGGTTCATTGTAAAAAATTTAGCAGCTCTCAGAGTTGCTTTTCTTTACCCTTTTTTGAACATTTGGCTTGGCGCCCATCAAAATGGCGACAGCCGAGGAGAAGTGGTACTGTGTCATCTTCTATTCAGTATCCAAACCTGTGAAAACGATACTGTGAAAATATATACGCCGGTATGAGAGGGAACCACCGGTAATAAAAGCATAGCGGGGTAGTTCAGAGCCGGCCGGTGTGGCCGAATGGTTCTAGGCGTTTCAGTCTGCAACCGCGCGACCGCTACGGCCGCGAGTTCGAATCCTGCCTCGGGCATGGATGTGTGTGATGTCCTTAGGTCAGATAGGTTTAAGTAGTTCTAAGTCTAGCGGGCTGATGACCTCAGATGTTAAGTCACATAGTGCTCAGAGCCATTTCAACCACTTTTGATCAGAAACTTTAAAGAGGGAGGCAATGTCACAGAGCGTCCTCGAACCCGACGTCCTCCTGTGTTTCAAGTACGTCTTGACAGAGTGCTAGCTGCATTTAAAAGTCGCCACCAGTAGTCCAGTCACATCTCTTGAGAGAGAGATAGGTGGTCCGTGACCGTCCGATCGCATGACCCCTGCAGTCTCACGATGTCACTCAATTAGACTAAGTTTTTCGAGGTATCGTCAAACATGGCTTGAACTCACTTCCAGTCAGTGATGTTGCTGCCTTTCGTGCACGAATCAATTAAGTGTTCAGAAATATTGACGCTGCAGTGCTGGCTCGTATTTGGGTAGAACTCGAATATCGCCTCAACGTTCTACGAGACGTGGTTAAAATTTCTTACAATTCCAGTGTCTTCAACTAAAGCCCTGTGTAACCAAAATCGATGTGTTCTATGATGGGACACTAACAAATGTCTCTAACGGTCACATTTATTCTCTTTTACGTATGGATTTCACGTCAGCGCTGGAAATGAATAAAATCCGACACACTGCCTGCTTTCCTGACACCTGATCACACTAAGAGCAGATGTTATGTGACGAGGAATGCATCTGATGTTTGCTGTTCATGTCGGCCCCAGAAGCTCGTGGGATTCTGCCGGTCTCATGGAAGAATCATTAGCAGATGATCATTGTCTTGTCGAAAGATTTGTGTTTGTGTGTGTGTGGGGAGGGGGGAGGGAGGGGGGAGGGTGGTTATGACTGCGTGGCGAAAAGTATTCTTCACAACAAGATAGGAGTTACAACATCAAGAAACAATAGCAACTCGAACTGAATCTTTCACTCTGCAGCGGAGCGTGTGGTATTTTGAAAGCTCCTTGCAGATCAAAACTTGGTCCCAGACCGGAATTCGAACTCACAAAATTGCATTTCGAGACTGAGCTACACAGGCGAAACTAAAAACCCGTCGTTACAACTTTAGTTCTGTCAGAGGCTCGCTCATAGTTCCCTAGATTCACAGTAATTCTTCTGCAAACCTGGCGGTATTAGGACTCCTTTGTTCCAAGAGTGCTAGTCCCTCCAGTAGCACGTCTTTAAATTATGGGGCTGTCAGTGTAGAAATCGCATTTTTGTATTTTTTTTATCATTATAGTACGTGAAGTTCAGAAGTTAAATATCAGTTAACCATGTAGATCGATACAACCGAGAAAAATTCTCGAGAAGATCGACTTTGACGTTTTCTGAGCGCCTTTAAGGCACTACAGTGAGGTATGTCTCTTCCCCATGCAGCTTAGCGTTTCGTTAGAATTCTCGCCTTTCATCTAAGAGCGTCGGGTAGAGCCCTTGCCAAAGCAAATTTTAGAGAAGGGTACATGTTCCATGAGCATTTCCATTAAGCATAAAATACATAAAGATGAAAAAATTAATCTGCAGTGTTTCTTCAGTGTATAAAAGATTGGTGATCATGGATTTACAGTTGCAATGAAAACTGGATTTTTGTGTGCAAACCGTATTTGAAAATAGAGAGATATACATTTTCCACAAAAAAGATGGTTACGTGTGTGTTAATTAGCACTTACTATGTGAATATTAAAAATTTAAGTGGCTCGGGTATTCGAACTGTAAAGAAGTTCACGTATCTTACAATTTACGGTAATGCTCGCAGAATATGCACCTTTGTTTAAAAATTTACTTGGGCCGGAAATTGACCTCAGGACCCTTATGTGGCAAGCGAACGTTACATCAGCCACCACAAAATGGCATTGAGTGACAGAAGCATTTTCATGGAGGAAACACAACCCTTGAAGTCCTGCCATGAAATATGCTCTACATGACTTCGCCTGAACACTGGGACGAACTTTTTCGCAAGTTGACAGCAAAGTTTTGGCCTATCGTTGTTTAATCCAAGCTCGTTTTCTGACTGCAGCGGGGTCTTCTCCTCTACCTGCAATGCAGCACTGTCTCCGTCCCCCGTACCACCGCCAGAGGTGTCTGGCCGGGGAACAAACGGAAACCCTAACATTCCCCATCAAGTACTTTGTACAGTGCGAAACACAGGCGTGGAACCAGATGAACAGCACTGTAAAGTCAGGTAGTACGCAAGAAAGAGTTGAGAAAAACAGCAGATACGATCGAAGGATTTGTGGACATAGAAAAAGCATACTATTACCTAAAATTGTGGGAGACGTTCTAAATTCTCAGAATAAAGGGTAATATTCGAGTGCAATACGTACAGGAACCAAGAGCGAACAATACGAGTGGGAGACTACGAAAGAACTCCTCAGATTAAAAAGAGTGGAAGACAGGGACATGGTCTTTCACCCCTGCTGTTCAATCTATAAGTCGAAGAAGCAGTGAAGGGTAAGAGGGATTGAAATTCGTGGTAAACGTATGTCAACGATAAGATTCACTGATGACGTTGCTATCCTGACTGAAGGTGAGCCTGGCATGCCCTCTTGATTGGAAGTCTAGCAATGTAGAGAATTTATCCAGATCCGCCAGTAAATTCTTATTCTCTCTCCCTTCATCTCGCGCCGCACTCCGCTAGGGAGGGCGTCGATTCTGGCCGCCGATGCCGATCAGGCGTCACGCGACGTCGCCGAATTGGAGCTCCGAAACCGGACGAGAGTAACGTTTCGCCCTCCTCAGAGGAAACTTCAGCGTCGCTTGCAAGCTGTCCATCAACTGGACAACTATGTAAAAGCAAGAATCGTATCGTCTTCCTGTTAGTTCCGTGCATAAGTTCGTAGAGTTATTCCATAACTTTAATAATGGCAACATATACACATAAAAAAGACTTTATTCATCAACAATATATTCTCCTTCACTACGTGCGTCTGCCAACGCTGGAATACCTTTTCTATTCGCCAACTATAGAAATCAGTTGGTTTTGAGGAGAAGAAGTCGTCGAGACATGTAAGGATCGCTTTTTCACCCAGTCTTCCTGGTCTCTGTTCTTGGATTGCGTCTGCAGAACGTCTCAGCTGTTGACAACAGATGTAGCAGTGATGGTTACATTTCGGGAAGGCAATTCGTAGTACAGCTTTCCCATTAGATCCACAAAAAAACGATTTATTGACACATAGCACGGTTTCAGAAAATATCGTTCTTGTGAAACGCATCTATCTCTTTATACTCATGAGGTAATAAGTGTTATTGACAGGGGATGTCAAATTGATTCCATATTTTTAGATTTTCAGAAGGATTTCGACACCGTTCCTTACAAGCGTCTTCTAACCAAACTGCGTGCCTACGGAGTATCGCCTCAGTTGTGCGACTGGATTCGTGATTTCCTGTCAGAAGGGTCACAGTTCGTAGTAATAGAAGGAAAGTCATCGAGTGAAACAGAAGTAATATCCGGCGTTCCCGAAGGAAGTGTTTAGGCCCTCTGTAGTTCCTGATCTATATTAACGACAAAGGAGACAATCTGAGTAGCCGTCTTAGATTGCTTGCTGATGATGCTGTCATTTACCGTCTTGTAAAGTCATCAGATGATCAAAACGACTTGCAAAATGATTTAGATTAGATATCTGTATGGTGCGAAGAGTGGTAATTGACCCTGAATAAGGGAAAGTGTGAAATTATTCACATGAGTACTAAAAGAAAGCAGCTAAATTTCGATTATGCGATAAGACACACAAATCCGAAGGCTGTAAATTCGACTAAATACTTAGGGATTACAATTACAAATAACATAAATTGGAACGATAACATAGATAATATTGTGGGTAGGGCAAACCAAAGACTGCGATTCATTGGCAGAAGACTTGGAAGCTTCAACAGGTCTACTAAAGAGACTGCTTACACCACGCTTGTGCGCCCTATTCTGGAGTATTGCTGTGCGGTATGAGATCCACATCAGGTGGGACTGACGAATGACATCGAAAAATTACAAAGAAGGGCAGTTTGTATTATCGCGAAATAGGGGAGATAGTGTTACATACATGATACGTGAATTGGTGTGGTAATCATTAAAAAAAAGGCGTTTTTCGTTGGACGGGGTCTTCTCATGAAATTTCAATCACCATTTTTCTCCTCCGATTGCGAAAACATTCTGTTGGCACCCACGTACATAGGAAGAAATGATCATAACGATAAAATAAGAGAAATGAGAGCTCGAACCGAAAAATTTAAGTGCTCGTTTTTCCCGTGTGCCGTTCGAGAGTGGAACGGTAGAGAGACAGCTTGAAGGTGTTCATTGAACCCTCTGCCAGGCACTTTATAGTTAATAGCAGAGTAATGAGGTAGACGTAGATGCAGGATATTATCTTTTGTGAATGCGCGGAAGTCTTTGTACGGGAAGTTGGTGCTTTGTTTGGGCACAACCGTCCCTCTCTTTTCCTTACGTTAACATAAAGACACCATTTATCGTCGCTAGTAACGATACAGGACAGAAATTGTCGGTGTTGTTGACTAGCTGATGATGAGCAAGCACAGATGCGCGTATGACCACCTACTAATTTTTGTGATTTTGGCGTAGAGCTTGCGACACTCATACACCCGATTTTTTAATCCTTCCCACTGCGTGCAAATGTCGCACCATGGTGGGATGGTCACAGTTCAGCACTTTTGTCAGTTCTCATGACGTGGATCATTGTGGGTTAATGCTTTTAAACGATCTTCATCAAACCCCGAATGTCTTCGTGAACGTGGTGAGTCACTAGCGCCAAAGTGATCCTCCACAAAACGAGGAAACCATTTTGTTGCCCTGCTCTGTCCATTGGCATTATCCCGTACACGGCGTAAATGTTTATACCTGCTCGAGCTGCTGCAACCCCTCTACTGAACGGAAACGAAACAATATGTCGGAAATGGTCCTATTTCTCCACTTGGCATTCCATTATCTAGCGTCCGCATCTCCACTCACCATCCCCAAACGACAAAATGGCAGATAGCAACAGTGAACTATTACTAAATAATGATATTCAGTAAATGTATCCGTAGCAATCGGAATACCAATATGCAAAACAAAAACGCTACGAACTTATGCTCCGCTCAAATATTTTTAATTCTCTGAAGCACAATACTGATTCTGATGCTCGAACACACTTCTGGCTTCCAGTAATATTCCTGTAACTTTTTTTGCTCCGCTGATGATTTGTTTAATACATATTTCAAGTCAAAACCAAACAGCTACGATCGCTGCGCACGAGTAATTCTGTCCGTACTGCTATTTGTCATCCGGTAAACCGGATGACTATTTAACAGCTTTAGAGACGAGGCTACTGCTGAGCCAGCAGGTGGGTTGTTAAGAAGGACGCGGTGGCGCAGCTCCACTGGGAGCTAACAATGGCCGGGCGTGGCGCTTCATCTCGTGATTAACATCTGACAAGCCTGGGACGCGGAGCTACCGCGGACCGCACGTGCACGCCGCGCTGCGTGCGCCCCTGCCCTGCACCTGCCCGCTTCCCATCCAGCTCACTACCAGAATGCTCGTACTTTTATTTGGCTGAACATATCGAGCATTTGCACTGTTTTACTGGCAGATGGCTGTTTCCAACATCGAGGGACAGTGTCAGATTCAGGAAACAGAATTAAGTTCCAGTCCTCTGATGAATGCGTGATATTATTTCAAAAGTTTTGACTCTGACACTGGTACACCATGTCCATGCTGAATCTCATCCAACCATAGAAAGGTATGTACTTCTGTTCTGATTTTCAGTGAAATATTAACTAGGACTGTCGAAAACATATAGATAAATCGACATTTTTTCAAAAAATGAACATCCTAATATGTCGGTGATACCTTTTCACCGACATATCGAAATGCCAGTATCGAGTGCCGATATTTATATTGTAATTTTTCCTCCTATCTATGTAATTATGTAGTTATGTAGTTCTCAATTCGTTCGAGCAATCATCATTCATAATAGGAAACACAGTCATAACTCAGTCACTCAAAATGATTCAGAAATTTTACTTGTTAGAATGAAATCAGGTGACGATTCTTCTTTTCTGCAGGCTCGTGCTTTGCGGCAGTCTGCTACTCTGTACAAATAAAATGCCTCGTATTTCTGGGAGTGTTGTATAATCATTCAAGAAACCTCAGATCAAGCGGATATTTGGCTTTGATGAAGTTTAACCTTCCGAAGAAATAATGGAGCTCTTGGATTATTAAATGCAGGTTCGTATCCAGTCTTTCGGAAGTTCCCTTCTGATTAACAACTACGCAATATATCAACGAATGTCATTAATTCTCAAATGTCGGATACACACCTTTTGTATGAAGGACCAATATATATATTTCCCTTGTAATCGTATAATTTCGTATCAGCTATCTTTTGTCATAAATCTCAATATTCAGATTACAATTCTTCAGGCTAATCGGCACGAAGACAAGCTCGGAAGCTTTTTTTTTTTTTTAACAATTAAACAACCACCAGAGAGAGTACTACAAAGAATAATTATGCGCTCATGGCATAGCTATTGTATGAAACTACTTTGCGCATGGATTCTGCGAGTATGAGGATAGAAAATTAGTAAACGTCATTCAAGCGTAGAATTGTATCAGAATAATTCATCGAATATAAAGAGATATTACAATATTTAATGTCATATTTTGTCGCAATTTTCGGTAAATATGTGCTACTGTTCTTTTGAAATTGTGGTAGCTACTACTTGAGCTTTGGCTGTGTAAAGCAAGTACAAATAGCTCAAAGAAGAAGTCCGATTGCACTGCGGGAGGGTGGGGTTGGGGGGAGGGTTGAGGGGATGAAGCGAAAACACACGATTTGCGTTAAAAAAACAGTTCCAACGCAACTAGTATGCTATTTATTCACATTGGCATTCTTCAAAGTAGCTGAAACTAACGAACAAAAATCTAAATGACAGGATTAGTCTTTGTGGTGGGCGGAGATGTGTGAGGGGAAATGCTGACATGTTCGCCGCTCGGCGCTACCGACAAAAACTGCAACGTTTTACTTCATCACACAATTTTGACACTATAACTGCTAGTTCGCTGGCGTTTGCAGAAATGAGAAAAACAGGGAAGTCGAGGACCCATCGGACACCTTTTATTGTGCCATTTACATACAGTTACCATTGTTATCAAAGTTGTTATCGCCAAACGTTTACGTGCATCGTTTTCAAAATGGTTCAAATGGCTCTAAGCGCTATGGAATTTAACATCTGAGGTCATAAGGCCCGTAGACCTAGAACTAATTAAACCTAACTAATCTAAGGACATCACACACACACCCATGCCCGAGGCAGGATTCGAACCTGCGACCGGTTAAATATACAGCTCTAAAAATGGCAGTATACTCGTATTTAAAATGTGCAGCCAACATTTTTTTTGGCTGGTTCGTCGATATTTATTCCGCCCTGGATGTGTGTGATGTCCTTAGGTTAGTTAGGTTTAAATAGTTCTAAGTTCTAGGGGACTGATGATCTCAGAAGTTACGTCCCATAGTGCTCAGAATCATTTGAACCATTTTTTGAAATATTTCAAGACTTGGAGGGGCTTAATCTGTTTATTTCAGCACTATCAGTCAAT
This sequence comes from Schistocerca piceifrons, assembly GCF_021461385.2. Lineage (NCBI taxonomy): Eukaryota > Metazoa > Arthropoda > Insecta > Orthoptera > Acrididae > Schistocerca > Schistocerca piceifrons. Next base: position 473,512,475 of record NC_060145.1, on the reverse strand, counting down.
AGAAATGTTTCGTGACTCAGTTTCGACATTCTTTCATTTATTTTTCAAGTGCAGAGTGCAGTTTAGTATGCAGGACTGTCTCCATTAAAGCATGCAATCACATGCATTTATATTCGTTACATTTACTCTCCCATGAGCTCATTACATCACTAAATTCTTACGTGTATTTGTTCAAGAGATTTACGGAAAATATCCTTTCGAAATTACCGCCATTTTTATCTGATAACCAGTATTTTGGAACTTGAATCTTTGTAAGACTGCCACGTGGTACCATTATCAGCTTAAATTCGTTCTGGACCGATTGAATGTAAAGACAAATGCTTTCAACATCCATTTCGTGACCATTGTCCACATTTCACGCGATTTGCGTTGTTTCTCTCAAAGTTGGACGCGTAGGCAGTCTATGCCTCGTGTTCCTTTCTTATATTCACCAACTAATGCTGTAGAGCTTCTTATAATGTGCAAGGTAATGTGTGGAATGAATGCCCACATTCATAAAGAATTCTTTTTCTCTTTCCAATTTTAGATTTTAGCGAGCTTTCGCTACCACGGTACCAGGTCTGTAACTCGCCTGTGTTCTTCTGTTCACGCTCCAATGGGTTTGATTGTAGCACCCTTGCATGATTGGCTATGTGAAACTGTGGAAGTAATTCGTATTATCTTTGCCTTAACTCATTCATATCACATCCGTCTGGAACACAATGCTAGCCGCGCCTACAGTAGCACCCTTGTGTCCGTCATTTCTTGTTTTATTGTGTGCGCGAAGGTACCGTTTTAGCTGATTAAATACCATAAGAGGATGTTAAGGTTAAACTTTTCATCTTCTGTAAATTATGTGCACATCTGAGCAGCTTTGTGTTCCTTCCTTGTGAGAGGCATTTAGGAAATGAAAAAGAAGAATCTCTATTAATTTCTGATTTTAAAAAAAGGGGTGGAAGAAAGCATTTTGGTATTATAAGAGCAAATCTGTTGAATAGGACGCTCTACAGATCTCAGGCAAATCCTGTCCTAAACAGTGAGCTGGGAGCTAAGTCTAACACGATACACTTGACTCCTAACCATAGTATTTAAAAACTATTAATAAACTAACGTTCTGTTGTGAAGTCATCTTAAAACTGCAATTCCAATAGTTTTATTTAAATAATAACTTCACGCAAGAAAATCAGCAAGTGATATGAGTGCAAGAAAAGCTTGAATATTGTTCACACTATGAATAGCCAGTTGATCGTATTGTCACATAGTCAAGGCTTTCACGACCGGATGTCGCAGCTCTGTACGAAATGTTAGGGACCAAAAAGTATCTTGGAACAAGACCACGCAGTCCCTTAGGATCACCAGCTACTAATCATAATTTACTGCATCATGATGTGGTAGAAATAAACTGAAAGAAGAAACAAGATTGAAGAAGACATAAAATAATGATATACGAGAAGCTTTGCTTGGATATACTATAGCAACACAGTGAAAGTATGAAAAAATGATTCATTACTAGTTTCGCTTATTGTGTGATAGATGGGAAACCTAAGCCAGTGATTTCAAGAGAGCATTATAGTACTCGTTTTGTAAATAAAAACCGCCTTTTCTTGGTGCAATGTATTTCATTTCTTCCAGACGCGTTCCACCTGTTACTTTAAAGACTTAAAGGGCGAAACGCATCTGAAAGAAATAAAATACATTGCACCAAGAAATGGTGGGTATTATTTAAAAAACAAACACTTCTGTGCTTGCTGCAGATGGTGGCCATTTAAACTAAATAGCATGATAGCGTTCTATGAACATGCTGTTCTCATAATAGTTAGGTAACTTACAGAGGAACTAACTGCAGCCATAGTTCTAAAAATATTTCTAGTTTACATAAAAGCTTCTGGCATAATTTCGCTTTCTCAAAAAATTTACGCAATCCAAAAAGTTAATTAATGCAGAACTCTTACGTCAGATGGATTACACCCATACATCATTTTCAGGTTTTCCAAGAAGAACTACCGAAAATTTGAGAAAACTCTAAAAAAATGAGTGAAGCACTAAAGTCAGTAGTCAAACGATTGAACAGATCCTATAAGCTATCTGAAACAACTCAGTTCTCCTGAAAAAGAAAACTGATTGGGCTTTATTTAAAAAGAAGATTGCTTACAGTAGAGTATTAAACAAAATTCAAATCTCTTGAGATAACGATGAATTCAAATTAAGAAGGATTTTGCGTTAAATCTGAATGGACAAGTGCCCTGTAACGTACTCTGGAATACAAAGCAATAATACTGGAAAATCAAATGAAATTGGTACGTAGATAAATTACTGAGCATTACAAGTGGAGAAAAGACTTTACGAATAATAATTTAAAGTTCCTTAAAATAGTGTTATTATTTTTGTAAATAATGTAACGAGTCCCGACACAACTTCATTGTTTGAGACGTAATTTACGCTCTTGTCTTTCGAATGAATTTTCGTTTCCGGGACGTTCATTGAGTACTCGCATGCAATGGTCTCTATAGCGACTCTCAATCATAAAAATCGATGACATTATCTTTACGTTAATGTGTCGGTGCCAGAGTCATCGTGGTGTATGAATACTGCACATTTCTTAAGAAAAGAGTCGTCTTCCTTTGGCGGAGTGGTCGATGCATGAATTATGTAGTTGCTGGTTCTCTACATAGACAGCAAATCTCCTGCGGTGTACAATTCTTACACACAAAAATGTTGGTTAGGTGAAAAAACCTGATCAGCTGTAGTCCATGTGAGCATTGGACAAGTTCTGCCACCCATTTATTTATTAGTTCAGTCATATTCATCGTACTTGATCACACATACACACATACCACTGGAGCGTAATCCAATATTAAAATTCTTAATGCAGATCCCATCATCCTCGCAACTAAGCAACATCCTGTAACACAATGATTGAACCATGGTCCATTGTTTGTCATCATTCTCTTAATAAATAATATTTAAACAAATATTTCGCTGTACCAAAATGGTGCTAACGTAAGAGGAGGGAGATTGTCCTACCAACATATTTGTGCGTTCTGTGCTTTAAAGCACCCATTTCCTACGTGTTAAATTTGTTCCCATTTACTGCAACATTGATTTTTCATCCATTAAAACTATTCTTTATTTTCATATTCACAGATTTCATTTCACTTTGCTACTGAAGCATAATGTAAATTTCTAAAGCGAAATGTGAACCAAGCAACAAGTTAAACAAAGAAAGAACAGAATACTCGAAAAAGGGTAAGGTACTTTTGGTACATTAACATTCGTTTGAAATACATTGTTAATGACAGATAATCATGAGAACACAATCCGATGTAAAATACACACACATACAAACACACACACACACACACACACACACACACACACACACACACACACACACACACACAAACAAGCACACGCACGCACGCCCGCAAAACTCCCCCAGAGGTACTTGTAATCCGGCTTTGTGGATCAGTACTGTTCTAAACGGAAAACCTTTCTTTTCAACTTTTTAAAATGTTTACGCTAACTATTCCGTATCTTCCGCTTCCCAAGGCTGTGACGGGTTCACAAGAAGTAAGGACTTTCAAATTAATTTGTACTTCACAGGAACATGTGCCTGATATCTGTTTAGAGTAAGAACAACGGAAATTTGAGGGACTTCCGGTACATCACAAAAAGTATTTTTATGTTCCTATGAAAGAAATATATTTACATTACTTTCATTTATCTTCGTATTTTAAATGTGTTAACCCTATTCTTTAACTTGTTTTAACCTGATAAAAATAGCGAGTTAGAATCATGACAATCATTTCCTTCGTAAAGTCCCTTTTTCCTCGAGTTTTATCTCTTTCTGACACTGTCGTGTGTGTATTTGAAAACTGGTTTGCAAAGAGGATAAAAACCGGTATAATACAAGGGACGATATTTTTCGTACCACCTCATCACATCATAATCTCTAAACGACGAACCACAGGACTTATTCTTAGTACCAGCTCCTTTGGGGGCCTTCGAGATGAATCTCATTTGTTAAAATGTGAGCACGAAGGACGCGAGTGTAAGGGTTACTAACAAATATTTCGCTAATAAAGGAGGTTAAGAGGTCAACGACTATTGCCAAATACAAATAAAATAATTTACAGCGTCAGTCACTTATTTATTTTGCCACTATGCGTTTCGATGGTTCACACACTCTCATTCAGGTGGGGAGTTATTTAGTTACACAGCTGGTGTTAGTGGAGAGCATAGACGCCAGCAGATCTTTGACAATGTGGATTATGTTGCGTCTTTTGTTGATGATAAACATTGTTGATTAGAAAACACATTTTTAAAGTTAAAAAAGATGAATTTGTGACAGTAAATTGTCTTTACGGGGTAGTAGATCCGTAAAATGTTTGCATACTTCTACTTGTTATACGTCCTCTCCACTGTACATTATCCTTTCATAGTCACTTTAAAGATATTGTACACGTTATAGGTCTGCTTGCTTTTATTAGATAAAAAGATAACTGAAAGCTGTAGTGGTTTTTGCCCGTTTATTCGTTACTCTACATCACAATTCAGTTCTTCTATTAAATTTTTATGTACATAAACGTGTTTGTTTTTTTATTTTAAAAGTATGAATCGCCTATTATATTAGGTTGTTATATATACATAAATACGTTGTACTAGAAAAAGGTGTATGCATGTATAACTGTCTAACATAATAACTAAATTGTAGGCATATTCACATTCAGTTGCAGACCACTCATACTTCCAAAATAAAAGAAAAACATTTTCATGGTTATAACCACTTAATATAATAGCTGATGGTGTGATGTAGAGTAACAGAGCTCCAGTTATTGCATCTTTCAATTATCTCTGTTCCCAATTATCTTTGTATCAGAGCAAGCGTATCTGCAATATCTAGTACATCTCTGAAGTGACTATAGAAACGTAACGTACAGAGGAGAGGGCATACGGCATGTAGCAATGTGCAGACTTCTTGATTCAAATGGCTATGAGCACTATGGGACTTAACATCTGAGGTCATCAGTCCCCTAGATTTAGAAATACTTAAACCTAACTAACCTAAGGACATCACACACATCCATGCCCGAGGCAGGATTCGAACCTGCGACCGGAGCAGCAGCGCGGTTCCCGACTGAAGCTCCTAAAATCACTCGGCCTCAGCAGACTTTTTGACTCCACTGCCATGTAAGTACAATTTATTGTCATAATTTCGTGTTTTGTAGCTTTAAAAGTACATTTTCTAGACAACAATATTTATCATCTGCATCAACACGGATACTCCGAAAATCAACTTAAGTGCCTGGCAGAGGGTTCATCGACCCACCTTCACGATAACTCTTGCGGCAAAAACGAACTCCTAAACCTTTCCGTGCAAGCTCTGCTATCCCTTATTATGATGATCGTTTCCCCCTATGTAGGTCGGCGACAGCAAAATATTTTCGTATTCGGAGGAGAAAACTGATGATTGAATTTTCTTGAGAAGATTCCGCCACAACGAAAAACGCCTTTGTTATAATGATATCCATCACAAATCCTGCATCATTTCAGTTACACTCTGTCCCCTATTTTGCGATAATTCAAAACGTGCTGCTCTTCTTTGAACATTTTCGATGTACTCCATCAATCTTATCTGGTAAGGGAACAACACCGCGCAGCAATATTCTAAAAGAGGGCGGACAAGTGTAGTGTAGGCAGTCTCTTTTGTAGATCTGTTACATTTTCTAAGTGTTTTGCCTTCTCCACAACATATTCTATACGTTCATTCCAATTTACGTTATTCGTAATTGTAATTCCTAGCTATTCAACTGAATTTACAGCCTTTGATTTATCGTGTAACTGAAGTTTAACGGATTCCTTTTAGCAGTCAGGTGGGTGACCTCACACTTTTCATTATTTAGGGTAATTTATAGTTGTCGCACAATACAAATATATATTCCAAATCTTTTTGCAATTTGTTCTTCTGACGACTTTATTAGACGGCAAAGGACAGCGTCATCTGCAAACAACACAAGACGGTTGCTCACCGAGCGAGGTGGCGCAGTGGTTAGACACTGGACTCGCATTCGGGAGGACGACGGTTCAATCCCGCGTCCGGCCATCCTGATTTAGGTTTTCCGTGATTTCCCTAAATCACTCCAGGCAAATGCCGGGATGGTTCTTATGAAAGGGCACGGTCGACTTCCTTCCCTAATCCTATGAGACCGATGACCACGCTATCTGGTCTCCTTCCCCAAACCAACCAACCAACCAACCAACGGTTGCTCATATTGTCTCCCAAATCGTTTATATAGATAAGGAGCAACAGCGGACCTATAACACTACCTTGGGGAACGGCAGAAATCACTTTTGTTTTACTGGATGACTTCCCGTCAATTACTGCAAATTCTGACCTCTCTGACAGGAAATCACAAATCCAGTGGCATATCTGAGACGATATTCCAAGAGCACGCAGTATCACTACAAGCCGCTTGTGTCGAACAGTGTGAAAAGCATTCTGGAAATCTAGGAATACGGAATCAGTTTGAAGTCCCTAGTCAATAGTACTCAACACTTATTATGTGTAAAGAGCTAGCTGTGTTTTACAAGAACGATGTTTTTTAAATTCGTGTAGACTGTGTGTCAATAGATCGATTCTTCGAAGTAATTCATAATGTTCGAACACAATATATGTTTCAAAATCCAACTGCAAGTCGACATTAATAATGTAGGCCTGTAATTTAGGGGATTACTCCTACCTTTGAATACGGATCTTTCGTCGAGTGAGCGGTTGTATATGACTGTTAAGTATGGAGCTATCGCATCAGTATACTCTGAAAGGAATCGAATCGGTATACAGTCTGGACCGAAAGACTTGTTCTTATTATCGGCAAAAGACATTGCCGTTGACCTACTGCTGTGAAAAGTCGTCTGTGCTCTTCACTAACACCAACTCTCCACCTGAAGATGAGGGTATGAACCATCGAAACGCGTAGTGACAAAATAAATAAGAGACTGCCGTAGAAAACTGTTTTAGTTGTGTAAATGGTGGTATATCTTCGAAAAAAGATTTTACGGTAAGTTATTCAGAATACGGTTTTTCACAAAGTAGAAGTATGCTTGTTGTTTGTTTCACGATTTCCGAAGCTTAACGTTAAAGGCAAAGCCTGTTCGATAGGAAAAGGTTCAGTTTTGGGTGCTGGAGAAGGCTGTGACAAAGAAAGGATGCAGTACTATGGGACTAATAATCAAACTTCATTAATTTAAATGACACAGAAACGACAGCTTGAAGTTGCTATTGGAATACACCATGGTAGTTAAACAGCTATTTTTGACAGTTACACTTAACTGCAATTAAGCAAGACTGTTTTTTTTTCTTTTGTATTTATACACGGTTGTCGTAGAAGTCAAGTTCCCAATACTGCCAGAAGGGAAAGAGATATTTAACATGCTAAAGAACAAAGCATATTCAGAAAACATACTAAAGAAAAAAAAGGTCCACTTCCTCTGCAGGGACTATACAGAAGCTGCGTTAGTAATTGTACTGAAAAGTCTGATACGTATGACAGAGGCATTAGTTAGAAAGATTGAGTGTAGGTGTCAGAGGAACATATAAAATTGACAAAGTAGTCAAACTACACCTGAACAAAAAGTAATACCTGTCAGTTAAATAGATATAACCTATTCTCTTCGTGGATTTATAGGAGAAGTTTTGTTGTACAAATCGCCGGACACCCACAAGTACTGTGAGATATTTTTTGTTCTTTCTTACCCTTTTCGTACAGAAACGAGTAGAAGGAACATCCTACAGAACAAAAGTGAAAATTTCGTAAATTTGAGACATTAAGAGTTGAATCTGGATATAGAAATAGAGATGTCATCGTTTCGGCACTGTTTAAACTTTACAGAAAATTTACTGGGAATTTATGGATGCTAATCCCCACATGAGGTTTACACATTGAATTTGGTTACCCCCATGACGTAACAGAATTTAGTATTTCAAGGGAAGGTCTAATATGCAGGGTGTTTGTGTTAACTTTAGACAAGTAAATATCTCGAAAAAGACGCATCGTGTGAAAAGAAATAAATGTTTTAGTAAAAAGTTAATGTTCGTGAAGGGGACGTCTGTGTGCCCTGCAACTGCGTGGATGGGGTCAACTTTGCATTTTCAGATGGGAATCTCCCTCTTTACTGCATATTCGGATTATTTGCCAAAAAGTACATACGGTTTACTCAGCCATTACTTTTTGCTCGTGATGGATGGCACTGTAATCGACAAAAATCAAGTATTTGATTCTACATTTCATTAACAATGTAAATGTAAACCTTCGTTTTGTAACGGTTGACCTCTATGTTCGAAATTTACTTTTGTGGTGCAAATCTGATTGTACAGTATAATATATTTAGCCGTTTCTACGCCTGTTTAGAAACTGCTGTTGGCGTGATGAAGGAACAACGGTGCGGACGTAATAGTTTGCTATTCCCATCGGGCTGCTTGATTTCGGTGAGCCGCCTTGTCTCTCGCTGTTTGGGTGCTCGATTTCGGTGAGAATCAAATGGCAGGTGCTCCTATCACTATCACTTCATGGACATTTTACTTTAACGGCGGTTGGTTGGAAACACAGATAAATCAGTCACCCTGATAACTGGGTTCGATGGCGAACACCCAGATCAGGCACTTCGATGATTTGGAGACTCACCAAAAACAAACCCCCTGGGGGACCAAAAGCTGTGTTACCATTAAAGTAGATTATTTGCCATAAATTTCAATGTTCAGCCACTGTACAGTCACATCTGCAATGTTCAGGTAAGTTTGAACATCAATCGTTAGATTGCAACTGTTTGCATTTACATTGTAAATGAAATGCAGAATCAAGTACGTCGGTTCTTAGGCGCAAAAACAAGCACACTTGACAATTGTCGATCACAGCGCCATCTACCACGAGTGGGAAACGATGGTTTGAGTAAACCGTAGGTACTTTTTAGAATCCGAATATGCAGTGAAAATGTAGGGTTCCCAGCCGAAAATACAATGTTGACCCGGCCCATGAAGGAGGGGTGGTTAGTAGGGAGCCGGTTGTAGCACAAACAAATATCCCTTTTACTAACGTTAACTTTCCACCCGTAACATTTTTTTTCCGTGCTTTCGATATTCATCCGTCTCAAGTTAAAACAAACACCCTGCATATAATGTAAATTTATTACAAAGTTGTAATGAAGTTGGTCTACACATAACGAAAGAAATTTGCCTATAAAATCTCTTACCATTCCTAGAAAGTCTTCCTTTTTACTTCTTCATACAAATGAACTGTCTAATGAAAATTGTTGTGGAAGAGGTGAAAATAACACGTGTGGCGTATTCACCTCTGAAGAAATTTCTGAAAATATTCGTACCTCTTTTTGTTAGTGTCATGTCGAGGGAGCAATTCAGTGCAGTTATAGAATCACGCTAGGCCTTTACTACAACATTCAGTGGTGTACAAATTATGCTTCTAGTCCGCCTACCCCCATCTCCGCCGCAACCATTAAAGCAGCTCGTCCTGCCTGAGCGGCTGAGCTAAACTCAAAGCAGATTCAGGAGAAATTACGAAATGAGGAGTATATACCAGTCACTAAATAGAGCCCAAGTCTAGCAGAGGAAAAGTTGTCGTATATTAGTAAAGCATCTTCATTTAAGTGCTAGGTGTCTCGCAATACAATTTGAGTAAAAAGTTACTAAACGCTCATTGGTCAGTCTAGAGCATGTTACGTCACGTTTGTGAAATTGACCAGCAGTTCCCTGACTCCGCAATTTCTTTTTTTAAAGAGGACGAAGACTTAGCGGGTGACAAGTGTGTGGAAAGGTGTGCTAAGCTCTTGAGGCCATTTAGCAGTAAATAGGCTTTCTAAGATTAGAGCAAACATTGTGTGGATATTAAAACCCACATCCTGCTGGTATGCAACATTGTGCAAAGAAAGCTCAGAATGAAAGAAAAGCTTCTTCTTTTAGGCATGTACTTTATAGATTAACATAATAAGAAAAAGAAATGCATTTGGCTAATTAAGAATGAATTCAGCGAACCCACAGTACACACCCTGGAAAAAATAATTAAAAGTGGTATAACTGGACCCACATTTCGCTGGAACACACTCAAGTTACAGAAACTAGACTCAGAAACTTTACTTGGCTATGCACTATAACAGACATCTTTGGGTTCGTCAGTAAAAAGGATCTCGACTTTCCGAAATGGTTGTCATTACAACAGGGAATATGTAATAAATGTGACCTGATGATAGTTCGAATTGAGAATAGCAAATACTAATCGAAAGAATAAGCTACAGAGAAAGTCGTTCATATAGGAATAAATAAATAAGGCAGAAATAAGCCGAAAAGGGAAAAAAGAGGACAAAGAAAGTCCTTATTTTCAGGCCTGCAGTGACCCAGAGCGAATACGTATCTTATTGAGCTTCGTCGTGTGACGTTCGGGTATTTTTAACAATTTCCGAACCCTACTCATAACACTACAATGAAAGCGTACAGAAGAAGCTGCAGGGTAGTATAGCACAGCTGGGAGACGGGAAGGTAAGCAAGATCCCTTTAGCCTGCTCGGATTGAGCATAGCTTGGTTTTGATGAGAGCAGAGCAGCCTGCCCGTTCTGCTGGCAACGTGGGGCAGCTTGCCTCCCTGGCTAACAGCCAAGCAAGAGCAGAATAAAAGTGGGCTGTGTATACCTCTGACAACAGTCGGAACCGCTGCGCGGCGTAGTAGCATCGCTGCCGGCGAAGACTGCTAATCTGGGGGCCCACATCCGCTGTCTATAGTGCTCTGCTGTATTACTGACACCTTTCGTGATAATATCGTTGTAAGACTCGTTTTAAGCCCTGAGTCAGACAGAGACAACTGGCCACTCTCCAATCGCAATCCGATCAACAGTGTTTTTAAATCACCACACCGCCATTTGACTGTATTGTTGTTTATTTAATTGTGATCCAGGTTTCGACCTTTTCTGCATTCTCAAGTGATTGACATAAACTCAATCATTTGAAAATGGCATAAAAGGCCGAAACCTGGGTCGTAATTGAATAAACAGCAATACAGTCAAATTGCGGTGTGGTGATTTAAAAATTATTGTCTGACTGTTGCTCAGCAACATCAAAAACTGTTTATCCAACAGTGTGCCGCGGAAGGTACTTACAGCTCTACAGTCTTTCTCCTGCTCCAAGTGCATCTCTGAATGATGAAGGAGAAGGTTGCCTGTCGATAAACCTTCATGTTGCTGTTGTCTTCAATCCAAAGATTGGTTTGATGGAGCTCTCCGTGCTACTGTATCTTGTCGGAGCCTCCCCGCTTCCTCATAGCTGATGCAACCCAAATCCTTCTGAATCCGTTTACTGCATTCAATCTTTGGACTCCCTCTAGAATTTCTACATCCTCGCACTCCCCCTCCAGTACCAAACCGACGATTCTCACATGTCTCAGGATACATCCTCTAGACTGATCCCCTCCTTTAGTCATATGCTGCCACAAATATGTTCTCTCCCTACTTCGATCCAATACATGCTCGTTCGTTATTCAATTTACACATCTAATCTTCTGCATTTTTCTTCAGATGCACATATCAAAACCTATTTTATTCTGCTGTGAGTTGTTTATCGTCTATGTTTCACTTCCGTACAAGGCAACACCTGACACAAACACTTCCTGAGAAGACTATCTAACACTTAAATTTACAACTGATGTTAACAAATGTCTCCTTTTGAGAACTATTTTATTGTTGTTACCAGTATGCATTTTATGTGCTCTCTAGTTCGGCGATAATCAGTTTTTCTTTTCCCACGCCAAATACCAAGAGTCGTATTTTAATGTTAGATTCTGAATTCCTAATCAAATTTCGTCAGCAATGTCTGATTTTACTCGACTACATTCTTTTGCCATGGTATAATTTTTGTTCACGTTTATCATATAAACTATTTTCATGACACTAGCCATTCCTCTTAACTGCTCTCCTAAGTCATTTTCCTCCTTCGTATGAGCCTCATTTTCTCTGAGTTTCACGAGTTTATTTCGCTATACGCATTTAGGTGGAACAAATGTGTCACCGGACTCTTCTTGCAACATACGGTCTTATTATCTCCACAGTAAAGCTTACCGTAATGCACAATGCCTCCATTATAACGTCTACCACTACATTTTGTTGAACATCTCCGTAATGTTCTCGTCCTTACCGAGAAGTCTGTTTGTCCAACATGTTAAGAGTGCCTCTTTGATAAAAAAACACATACTTCTTCCAATGAGTTTCAGGAAATGGATGACTACATATAGTAAAGCAAATACTCGCTTAAACTTGGGGTCCATCTGCAGAGAAGTGTGTAAGCTGCCGAAACACTTGGTGAAAGACAATAAAAGCTGATGACACAGGTAACTGTTTTAATTTGCCTTCTGCATCACAAACAGTTGAACCTTCCAGTCACAGCCCAACATGCACGAACCAATGTAAAGGGGCTGGATTAGAAGGAGCTTCCAATGATTTTGCTTCTGGATAAGATATTCACAATCTATTGTTCTAGTATTGTGATTTAGAGAGCTGTTGGCAAACGCTTCAACGTAATGTCGACAGTAAAGGTTATTGTAAGTAGTGAAAACTGAACTGATTGGCAAAAGCCCTTTTCCTTAAAATTTCAGCATTGAACTGCTGTCTGTATAGAAATCCAAATGGGGCTATGTGAAACGCGTGGTCGACGGCACACGAGAGCCCGGTAGACAAGTACAGGTTCCGTATTTCCGAAAACAGCGCTATGCACGGAAGTTTGTCTCCGATTTGTCGCACTTGGGTGAAATATCTACTACTAATAGTAAACCCCGCGCAGGAACTATAGACCTTGCTGATGTGGGGTGGCTTGTGCTCCTCTGTAATACAGGGGGCCGTACAAGAGGTGCAAACACATCGCAGGGGTGTCTGTGGAGAGGCCAGAAGTGTGGCTCCAGCAGAACAGAAGCAGCCTTTTTCAGTAGTTGCAGGGGCAACAGTTTGGGTGACTGACTGATGTGGTCTTGTAACATCAGCCTTGCAGCGAACGACTGAAAGCAAAGAGAAACGCTAGCCATTAAATTTCCCTAGGAAACACAACTTTGCTGTGTGAAGAGAACTGGGTAGGACTATACCAAACCCGTCCTCTAACTGAAGACTACAGCAAGAAAAATAATTAATTAACTCTGGCAAATAAATTAACTCCGCCAACTATTGATGTTGGATATTTCAACAGAAGTTCACCACCTTCTACGACTAGTCGTTATCATATAAATTCGACCAATCTTTTTCAGCACTCCAGAAGTATGTAGTACCTGTACATATATCGTGTTCTTTGGCACATGCCGATGCAAACAAATGTATCCGCCGTCTTGTATTTACTTTAGTTCACGAATCAGCATGGATCGAAAAATACACTCCTGGAAATTGAAATAAGAACACCGTGAATTCATTGTCCCAGGAAGGGGAAACTTTATTGACACATTCCTGGGGTCAGATACATCACATGATCACACTGACAGAACCACAGGCACATAGACAGAGGCAACAGAGCATGCACAATGTCGGCACTAGTACAGTGTATATCCACCTTTCTCAGCAATGCAGGCTGCTATTCTCCCATGGAGACGATCGTAGAGATGCTGGATGTAGTCCTGTGGAACGGCTTGCCATGCCATTTCCACCTGGCGCCTCAGTTGGACCAGCGTTCGTGCTGGACGTGCAGACCGCGTGAGACGACGCTTCATCCAGTCCCAAACATGCTCAATGGGGGACAGATCCGGAGATCTTGATGGCCAGGGTAGTTGACTTACACCTTCTAGAGCACGTTGGGTGGCACGGGATACATGCGGACGTGCATTGTCCTGTTGGAACAGCAAGTTCCCTTGCCGGTCTAGGAATGGTAGAACGATGGGTTCGATGACGGTTTGGATGTACTGTGCACTATTCAGTGTCCCCTCGACGATCACCAGTGGTGTACGGCCAGTGTAGGAGATCGCTCCCCACACCATGATGCCGGGTGTTGGCCCTGTGTGCCTCGGTCGTATGCAGTCCTGATTGTGGCGCTCACCTGCACGGCGCCAAACACGCATACGACCATCATTGGCACCAAGGCAGAAGCGACTCTCATCGCTGAAGACGACACGTCTGCATTCGTCCCTCCATTCACGCCTGTCGCGACACCACTGGAGGCGGGCTGCACGATGTTGGGGCGTGAGCGGAAGACGGCCTAACGGTGTGCGGGACCGTAGCCCAGCTTCATGGAGACGGTTGCGAATGGTCCTCGCCGATAACCCAGGAGCAACAGTGTCCCTAATTTGCTGGGAAGTGGCGGTGCGGTCCCCTACGGCACTGCGTAGGATCCTACGGTCTTGGCGTGCATCCGTGCGTCGCTGCGGTCCGGTCCCAGGTCGACGGGCACGTGCACCTTCCGCCGACCACTGGCGACAACATCGATGTACTGTGGAGACCTCACGCCCCATGTGTTGAGCAATTCGGCGGTACGTCCACCCGGCCTCCCGCATGCCCACTATACGCCCTCGCTCAAAGTCCGTCAACTGCAGATACGGTTCACGTCCACGCTGTCGCGGCAAGCTACCAGTGTTAAAGACTGCGATGGAGCTCCGTATGCCACGGCAAACTGGTTGACACTGACGGCGGCGGTGCACAAATGCTGCGCATCTAGCGCCATTCGACGGCCAACACCGCGGTTCCTGGTGTGTCCGCTGTGCCGTGCGTGTGATCATTGCTTGTACAGCCCTCTCGCAGTGTCCGGAGCAAGTATGGTGGGTCTGACACACCGGTGTCAATGTGTTCTTTTTTCCATTTCCAGGAGTGTAGAATCAGACCTCTCTGTTGTAATATATAAAGGAGAGCTTTTCATGAAGTAAGTACAGTGTGTAGAGCTTTTACACAACGTAAAAATCTTTTGTAAATTACATAATCACAAAAACTGTATTATATTTTGGGACACAAATGTAAAAATTGCCAGGCCAGGCACTAGTAACGGTAGAATAAAATCGTATTCTATATTCAACAAAAAACCAACAATGTATGACTGGCTGCAGTATTTCTTACAGAGCAAAATGCTTAACATTGGTGTGGCTTACTGATGAGAGGAGTTCGTTCACTGGCGGCAAAGGTAGTTTTGGGCAAGTTGCAGAGTTGGTGTAAGAGTTACAGAGTGAGAGTCGTAACAGAGGGACGTGACTGGAGGATAGGCGCGTGGTCAAGATGCGGCGACCACCCACGGTCTGGACCTGTAGCCGGGTTGGCAGGTGTCCTTCCAGCACAGTAGCTCCCCCAGGAGGGCAGGCCGGCAGATAGCATCTGGGACGGGCGCGCCACCCCGTCTCGTGTCCTGGGCGACACGCGTTCCTCTCAGCGACACGTCCCACCCTCACCCTGTCTTACTACTCGGGCCCAGTGTGGCCACGGTGTCAACCAACACACCGCCTCCCACTTATCCCCAATTTTCCCCGCCAACTATTCCACACCATTGGTAAATGATGCCTCCCTTTTTTTTTTTAACAATCTTATGTGAATCTTTTCATCTGAACATAACTACTACATCCATCATCACCTCTAATCTGTTTTGTCTGCCCTTGCTATTTTGCTCATATCGTGCTGCCTCCACCCATACTTTAACTTTTCTGGAATGCCATATCACGCATCGCACTGACATTTGCAATCCTATGCAAAGGCTCTTCAGTAGAGATCTTTCCTCACTGATTCTTTTTAGTATCTCTTGATCTCGTACCTTATGTCTTAATGTTGCCACGTTCTTCGATTACACCACATTTAAAATGCGTCCAATTTCTTCTCCTCTGAAATACCGATCATTCTACTTCCTCACAAACCTTTGCTCCACTCATACGCTTTCAGGAACTTCCTCCTCAGCACTTGTATTGAAGAAAACATTCCCTGCCTGCGCCAATCCACTTCTCATAGCTATATTATTTCGACCTGTGTAATCTTGGTTTCTAGATACGGGCGTTCCCTGTGTCAGACGTAAGTTTCGAATTCAGCAATAACGTAAGTGTTCAACATAAAGGTAGTGGGAAAACGAAAACCAGCAACAGACTTCGTAGCTAAAGAAATATGGTCTAAGGCACGCACACCCAGACCACGTCACAGGGCAATCATCAATAAAACAGAATAATTACGAAAACGTGAGTGAGCCGTGCTATGCTCGCGCTCGTGCCATCACTTATTTTACATCTTGTATTTCTTTTCGTCTTGCCACCTCGTTATGTTAGTTTCAATTTCTGTTGTCACTGAGTTGCTGCTCTGTCTGCCCGTCAGCAGCTGCAGCAGCGCCTATCGATATAGCCCTCACGTGTTATCTTTGCTGCACTGCTATAACTTCCCAGTTGTCATCTGTCATGGAGTAAGTTGGAATGTGCCAGGAGGTCAGTTCGGACCTGCCTGATAGTGGAGTTGAAATGGGGCACTAGTTCAGTCAGGCTGGAGCAGCAGTGAGACCTGGATGTCCACGGCTTGCCTGACAGCTGCCGCAATGCATCACTTGAGCCGCGGACGGTCTTCGTGGATCGTCGGTCAGTCGTCCTACTGGACGACGTGAATTGCCTCGCCGATCGTTTATGGATTGGCTGTGTGTGTGTATCGACTCCCGATTTGTCTTCGTGATTGCACAGCCACTGCTGAGTGTCGTTCAAGTCTTCGGGCAAGTATCTGTCGAACTGTGTGTGTAGTTGGTGTCATTTCCAATGACAACTTGTTTTAAGTGTTGTCGGCGTACTGGCAGTGAGTCGGTCGACTGGAGCGTATCAGCAAGTAAGTCTCCACGCGGCGCAGTCGGCTGGGCCCACTGGCGGTCTCTACACATTGTCAGAGTGTGTGGGGGCTGTTCTGAGTGCTACGAGGTTCATGGCTTACCGACCCAGGACATGAATGTTGATTGGTGGTTTTATTACCGAAGCCACGTCTGTTCACGTTGTTCCCTTGATTGGTGGTTTGCAGTTGGCGGTATTCCTGGGAACAACAGCGAGTGTTCAAGTTGGTGAAGATTTAGCCGCATTGAGGTGGAATTAACTATATTTGTTGTTGTGTTGGCAGAAGAGGCAACACCGTGTTGCGAGAGGAGGCCGAAATGCACGCGTTTTAGCTCACGCAGGCTGGCGTGAGGAGGGAAGAACTATACTGACGTGAGGTCTGGAACATGACAAGGAATGAGTATTCAGAAAGCGGAGGTAATTAGTTTGATACTTAACTTTAATCCATTAATGATGAACGTCGGCCTTGACGGTACATGAGTCACAATATTATTTGTTCAGAAGACATAGTAACTTGCTAGGTCGTAGCAAATGACGTAGGTGAAGGCTATGCTAAACTGTCGTCTCGGCAAATGAGAGCGTATGTAGACAGTGAACCACCGCTAGAAAAGTCGGCTGTACAACTGGGGCGAGTGCTAGGGAGTCTCTCTAGACCTGCCGTGTGGCGGCGCTTGGTCTGCAATCACTGATAGTGGCGACACGCGGGTCCGACGTATACTAACGGACCGCGGCCGATTTAAAGGCTACCACCTAGCAAGTGTGGTGTCTCGCGATGACACCACATTTGTCGGTTTGAAATTCAAGTGCACCAGCGGGATCTTCTGCCTTGTGGCCGTTAGTGTTCCGGTTACCTGCCCTGGTCGCTGACGTAAATTCAGGCACTGTCCTTTCCTCACCTGTTGTCGCTGTCCAACACGGTGTTTAGTTTTTGACAGCTTAATGTATTTTTGGTTGTGGGCGGCTATGTCTGTAACGTTTTGGCTTTGGAATTCTCGTATACTGGTCGGTGGTTAGCAGGTCGTCCTGTCGGTGGGTCTCTTGGTTGTGCTCCACCAGATCGAATATAGTTGGGCCGACTTCTTGTCTCACCTAAGCGAACGTTAAGATTTCAAGGGCAGACCGAGCCCCCTGGAAACTTCTGAGCACCGTTGCCTATACTGCCTTTCTTGTTGGCGTTTAATTGTGTATTTTTAAAGGCTCATACCCGATGGTTGGGATTTGTATGTTTGTAATTGTGTTTTTAATTGTGTTTTTAAAATCAAAGGCCTTCAGCCGTTTTAAAAGTAAGTTTTTGTAAACTGGGCAAGTCTTACATTGTCTGAAGATAAAGCTTGGGTCTCCTGCCTGTTGAAAATTTATTGTATTGTTTTAAAGCATCGGCCTTCAGCCACTTTAAGTTTTAAGTATCTTACTTATCAAGTATTACCTTTTGGAAGCTAAGGCTGTGGGATTCCTGCCTGTTGAAAATTAAATGTAGTTGTATTGTTTTTTTTTTTAAAGCATGGGCCCTCATCCGTATTAAGTTTTAAGGTTATTACTTATCAAGTATTATATTCTTTTAAGATAAAGGCGTGGGCCTTCTGCTTGTTGAAAATGTATCGTAGTTGTATTGTTCTTAAAATGATGGGCCTTCAGCCGCTTTAAAGTTTTGGATTCTTACTTATCAAGTCTTACATCACTTGGGCTTAAATACTACACTCCTGGAAATGGAAAAAAGAACACATTGACACCGGTGTGTCAGACCCACCATACTTGCTCCGGACACTGCGAGAGGGCTGTACAAGCAATGATCACACGCACGGCACAGCGGACACACCAGGAACCGCGGTGTTGGCCATCGAATGGCGCTAGCTGCGCAGCATTTGTGCACCACCGCCGTCAGTGTCAGCCAGTTTGCCGTGGCATACGGAGCTCCATCGCAGTCTTTAACACTGGTAGCATGCCGCGACAGCGTGGACGTGAACCGTATGTGCAGTTGACGGACTTTGAGCGAGGGCGTATAGTGGGCATGCGGGAGGCCGGGTGGACGTACCGCCGAATTGCTCAACACGTGGGGCGTGAGATCTCCACAGTACATCGATGTTGTCGCCAGCGGTCGGCGGAAGGTGCACGTGCCTGTCGACCTGGGACCGGACCGCAGCGACGCACGGATGCACGCCAAGACCGTAGGATCCTACGCAGTGCCGTAGGGGACCGCACCGCCACTTCCCAGCAAATTAGGGACACTGTTGCTCCTGGGGTATCGGCGAGGACCATTCGCAACCGTCTCCATGAAGCTGGGCTACGGTCCCGCACACCGTTAGGCCGTCTTCCGCTCACGCCCCAACATCGTGCAGCCCGCCTCCAGTGGTGTCGCGACAGGTGTGAATGGTGGGACGAATGGAGACGTGTCGTCTTCAGCGATGAGAGTCGCTTCTGCCTTGGTGCCAATGATGGTCGTATGCGTGTTTGGCGCCGTGCAGGTGAGCGCCACAATCAGGACTGCATACGACCGAGGCACACAGGGCCAACACCCGGCATCATGGTGTGGGGAGCGATCTCCTACACTGGCCGTACACCACTGGTGATCGTCGAGGGAACACTGAATAGTGCACGGTACATCCAAACCGTCATCGAACCCATCGTTCTACCATTCCTAGACCGGCAAGGGAACTTGCTGTTGCAACAGGACAATGCACGTCCGCATGTATCCCGTGCCACCCAACGTGCTCTAGAAGGTGTAAGTCAACTACCCTGGCCATCAAGATCTCCGGATCTGTCCCCCATTGAGCATGTTTGGGACTGGATGAAGCGTTGTCTCACGCGGTCTGCACGTCCAGCACGAACGCTGGTCAAACTGAGGCGCCAGGTGGAAATGGCATGGCAAGCCGTTCCACAGGACTACATCCAGCATCTCTACGATCGTCTCCATGGGAGAGTAGCAGCCTGCATTGCTGCGAAAGGTGGATATACACTGTACTAGTGCCGACATTGTGCATGCTCTGTTGCCTGTGTCTATGTGCCTGTGGTTCTGTCAGTGTGATCATGTGATGTATCTGACCCCAGGAATTTGTCAATAAAGTTTCCCCTTCCTGGGACAATGAATTCACGGTGTTCGTATTTCAATTTCCAGGAGTGTATTTAAGGTTAAGGACTTTGGGATTTCTGCCTTGGAAAATTGGTTGCAGTTCTTTTTAAGCAATGTCCTTCAGCCGTTTTGGAGTAAGGTTTCTTATTGGTCATAAAGCTTGGGCCATCTACCTATTGGAAGGTTATTGTAGTTATGTTGATTTAAATTTATCGGCCTTCAGCCGCTTTTAAAAAAACTTAATCTATCTGACTAGTTAAGTCTTACATCGCTTGGCCTTAAATACTATTTAAGGTTAAAGCCTAGAGCGTTCTGTCTCAAAAAAACATTTATAGCAGTTGTATTTAATTCATGGGCCTTCAGCCGTTTTAGAATTAAAGACGTTTTCTGTCGATAGTCAAGCTTAGAAGTTGCGCTGTAACGTTTGGACAACTAAACAAAGTGTTATGTTTGAAGTGTGACAGACAGCCGCTCATTCTGGCCCCCTTCCACAATTAGTACTACTTGTCCTGTCCTGCGGGTTTAGCAGGGCGTCTCAATGAGAAACAAGAGCGCACATTTGTCAATGTAACGTGCATCAAAATATATTCAACATCTGCTTCGTGACAATGCTTTGCTCTGCTGCAAAGTTCTGAACCTAAGGGTTATTAATAAGTTCTTTTACGGAAGTTGTTTGTACTGCAGCTAGAAAGTTCAGTCTCTGAACAGATAAACACTTTGACAGTCACTCTGTCTAATCTTCCACACTCTGCGGCGACTGGCCTACGTCTAGGATCGTTCGGGAGCTGACCACTGTGGATGAGAACTGTCCGCTCCCTGTCGGCAACTGTAGGCAAGTGGAACTGGGCGATAACTAGCCGAGTGTCAGCGTGTGCCCACTTAAATATTGCACTCGGCGTATTAATGTGCAACAGTGGCCTTTCTGACAGATTCATCAGGTGGATCCAGATTTCAACGCTCTCTGGTGCCAGACGGAACTATTGGGGAATCAACGTAGTATTTTAATGTCTAGTATCGGAAGCGTAAAGCAGTTCCTGGTATATGCGCCGTCTAGAGGATGACTGACCACAGCTTACTATGCGTAGCACCACGCTGAGGCTGTCTTCTGCTTTCTGCTACTCTTCTTCGCCTTCTTCTGCGTCTTTATATCCTTAAACCCCATTCTATCAAGTATGTTGTTCATTCCATTCACCAGATCTTCAGTGTTCCCTACATCCGGCTTTAAGGAGGGTAGGACGTCAAACGGGCCGACTTGGAGCAGGAGAGGCACCACAGGACATTTTAATTTACACTGTCTATACTTATGCAAATAAATTCATAACACTTTGTCAGCATGATCAGGAAGGATTCAGGATTCACACTCATAGCAGTGAAAGGTCAAAAACATAACGAAATAAAATTTTTTACATGTAAAATTTCATAATTTTTTCACTTACTATTGGCTGCAGTCGCTGCTAAAGGTACACTTTCCTTCATTAGTAAGAGAGACTTTTCGGTTAATTTTGCACAGCATATAGACCATACTTACAGGTGTACGAAACTCTAGAATTTATTTAATTTGTGAAAAAATGAATGAGCTGTTACATTTTAAACTTCATATTTAGAAAAAACTCAAATTTTGTAGTTAATTATTGAATTGAAAAATTCTAGGGTTTCATACACCTGTAAGTATGGTTTGTATGCTGTGCGAAATTCATCAAAGAAACTTTCTTACTTATGAAGAAAAGTGTACCTACAGCAACAAATGTAGCAAATAGTAAGTGCAAAAAGATGAAATTTCACATATAAAAAACTATTTTGTTATCTTTTTGAACTTCCAATGCTATGAGTGTCATCCTGAATCCTTCCTGCTCATGCTGATAAAGTTTTATGAATTTATTTGTAAAAGTATAGACAGTGGAAATTAAAATGTCCTGTGGTGCTCCAAGTCGGCCGGTTTGGCGTCCTACACCTGTTAACGGTTACACCGTCTCCCAGATTCAGCATTGGTATTTGTTACTCTTTCTGTTACGAAATTTTTATTCACTTTCTTCATTGGTTCTTCGACACACAAGTTGACCAGCTGTGGTGATAAGCTGCGATTCTGCCTCATTCCCTTCTAAATACGGACTCGTCTCTCTTCACCTTGACATGTTTCTGTTGGACTGTTTATCGTACGTCTCAGATGCTACAGATACGACTCCCTGTCACCCACAGAGATGGGAAGCTCCCCAAGATATCATGCAAATGTAGGAGAAACAGTGTCACTGGGTGTGGCGCAATTAAGCATGGAAGTATGAGTACCACATCTCACACGGATACATTAATTACGGGAGCTATCAAACATCAAAAGGAAACTGGTAGTGCCTATAACAATTTTGTTTATTGCCATACGACAGCGAACAAAAAGATTTAATCACTCAATTGTATATATAACCATTTAATAATTCGACAAGAGATTGAAAATAGGAACTACGGCCATGGCACACGTGAGATAATACATAAAATCACAATATGAAACTGTATCATGGATACGGCTAATGACTGTGGAAAAGGTTAGTAATTTGAAGAAAGATCCTCAGAAAAGCAAGAAAGAACGCCAATACTATCGTCAAAATGCATGATAGGTGCAAATTGCTGACTGTGAATATCAGATTTGTGCAATGAAAACCAGGCGCAAATTACGCAGCTTCACGTCTCCCTTGCCTCGTTGGCTGTATTGACGGCACATGCTTACCCCCTGAAGCTGTGTGAGTGTGAAAGAAGGCTTCAGTAGCGACTGGGAATTCGAAGTGCAGCTCGGCCTCTGTACTGTGTAGCAAACATCTCTCTCTGCGACTGTCATCGGCGTCTAAGTCGAAGTTCAATATCGAAGGCGTCCCGGAAGCAAGTGTTCTCTTTGGTTTCTGCGATGCAACCCCGTAAAATCTCCAACGTTTTTTCGATATATAGGAGAAAATAAACTGCAAATGGAAACCCGAACCACCGAGGCAACAGAGCATCACATTTGGGGAAGACAAGGCGTCTCTAGGCAGCAGCTAACTCCATCTTCTGCACTGGTGATCGAAGCAACCAGTCGCGATCACTGATACATCAAACAACATGGTGAGACATTCCGCCTACAGTCACATTTGCTGCCAAGGAGGTGGTCTAGTGGCAGGGGCCGGCGCCTATATCCTCGACGCTCTGAAGCGTCACTGGATGACATTTCCAGGTGCGGGTACCTATCCTCGATTTGTTCCTAAAGATACCATCTACAGCCTCTCGACGTTTGTCACAACATTTTTGGGACACCTTGTACACTTGTCCACAGTAGCATGAGATTTAGGGCTGACTATTTTGTTTAATTTTTCCCTGAGTAAATATACTTAGAGGTAGATTGATTCTGACATAGCTTGTCCTCTTTTTGTGTCTCTCTCTCCTTCTAGCTTTATCTCTGTTTCTCTCTGTATGGGCTGTTTCGTCTTCGTTAGTATACTCTGCGACTGCAATAGCCACTTTTCTGTAGTATGGCTCTTCAACAGTTTGCCCTCTCAACTAACTGCTCCTGGCTTTGTTGAAGTAGATTCTCATTTCACTTCACGAGTCTGAATGGTCCTCGCGTCAGCGTTGGGAATCCGTGAACAACCGGAAATCGAACACGGTCTTAAACGCAGTCAGCAAGCATCACTACCATTCAGGCCATCAAGTTCGCCATAATTTACTGCGAACACCTGCCGATAAAGTCGTGCCCTCGTAACGCTTAGTACCAATATTAAAAGTGAAATGGCTTACACACTGAGTTTTGTATTGACAATGTGGTTCCAAAAGACGCGTTACCTGGTGTGTGCTACAATAACAAACTGAAAAAACTTCTTATATTACTTTACTCACAGTTGCATCTGATCTTGCGCAATTAACTTAATAATAATTTTTCTTTTGAATAAACACTTGGAAGTCACTTTATAGTAAGTATTCTTCATAATTCTCAATCAGGAGAATGGTTGGCAGAAATTCTTTATCTCCACGCCCTTATTTTCCCTCTAAAGGTTTCCGACCCACACTCCGCCGCGCTCCACCCAAAGCTCTCAATAAAGCGCTTTCCTTGGTCTCCGCACTGATGGTCCTTGGCGTAAGCCACACCTTTCTCTTGAAACAGAGTGCCTTTGCCGGTGCAATTCTGCTCTTTACGTCAGCTGAATCTTTGCCATTTCACGTAATTTCACTTCTAAGTAGCTAAAAAAAGTTACATATTTATGGATTCTTCCTTCACTTCTTGGAGTAACAACTTCATATTTCAAGTGGAAAAAGGAGCGTACTGCGTTTTGGTTCTACTAATAATGGTTTGTTTCGAATCGATCAACCGGCCTGACGACGCAGTCAAGTGTGCAACGGAAACCTAGTTTGTTTACACTCATATCCAGAAAAGAAACAGAACGCATTGAACGACTAGAGATAGGACGTTCACATCCACAGGAAATGTAGATTAGTGTATTCTACAGATTTAGCGCTTGAACCATGTTGGCCCGCGGGTTCGGGGTCAAACTCGATATTCCCACGCAACACCAGTTACCGGTAAAATGTGCCTGCGGCTCTTGTGTTCGCTATAAACCGAAAGTAAGGGATCTGTGCGACTTGAGCAGACGTATGTGCGAACCGTACCGTCAAATCAGCGTCTTTGAAAGAGGGCGCATTATTAGCGTGAGAGAATGTGATGTATTCATCCGGGATATTGCTGCTCATTTGGGGCGAAGTGCAACGGGTGTGTGCAAAACGGTTCACGGAAAGCCGTGGAATACGACGAGGTGGGTCAGATCGCAACATCCAGACTACCCTACGAGAAGATCGACACCTCATCTGAATGGCTTTGCAGGATAGATCTACGTCCTCCTCAGATCTGGCGCTACGGTGGAGCATCGTACATTATCATGGGCGACAGTTCGTCGCTATTTATTACGGCATGGGTTACGTGTGCGTCATCCACTCCTCCGCCTACGTTTGGCGAATCTACAGAAACATGCGAGACGGCAATGGTGTATGGAACGACGTCACTGGGGTCAGTAATGACATCACATAGTGTTTCAGGACGAATACAGCTTCTGTTTGTTTGAATTTTGGTTCGCTGCACACAGGGAAGCGGCTTCACAGTGACTGCATTCGCACAAGACATACAGCGCCAACTCAAGGTCTTATGGTGTGGGGTGCTATTCGGTACAACAACAAATCACAGATGGTGCGTGTCCAGCGCACTGTGACAAGCGTGACCTACGCGGATGACACCCTGCGACCCTTACCCATAGCCTTTCTGCACAACACCCTGGACTCCATTTCTCAGCAGTAGAATGCACGACCACACATTGCAGCAAGAACACGTGCCTTCTCGGTGTAATGGGATGTCAGCCTTTTGCCCTGACTCGCCAGATGACCAGACTTGCCACCAATCGAAAATGTGTGGGATATGGTGAAAAGACAGGTGCGGTGATGTGACCCAATGCCATCTATCACAGATGAACTCTGGAATCAGGTGAACGCAGAATGTATGGCTATACGCCTTATACGCGTCGATGCTATCAAGCATGGCACAAGCTATCAGGGGCCATGGCGAACCTACTAGGCAACAGGACACATGCCGCATCGAGGTGACTAAAGTGCTAATCATTTCTACAGTACATATTAATGTACATGTCCCGTAAATATGAACGTCCTATCTCTACTCGTTCGACGTGTTCTGCATTTTTCTGAACACGAGTGTAGTTCTGTGAGCGGCACATCATCGCCTCTATCGTTTCTGAGAGAGATGGTGGCAGTTGCATACTACATTTCGGCGTTCTTTGTTTTCATTATAATGCTATACTTCTTATCACACTTTTGTTAATTCTCCGTAGTGACACATCGTCAGGAAGTCTCAACATTTTAATTTCCACACCATGTCAACCATTTATGTTCAGTACGGACTGTACGAGGAGTGTAAAGAGGACACGGAGGGAATAACATATCTGAAAAGGCAACATTTCCCTCCTTATAATTACTGTCCATTTTGAACTAACGGTTAGTTTCTGTTGTTATTCCCCTTTCAAGAATTAGTTGACGTGCATGCACACAAGCCTCCAGTCTGTCCGCCAGTTAACATACGGCGGGTAAACATAAAACTTATGACAACTACACATGCCTAAAATGTTTATAAAAACACTTTGAAAGTAGTAGCTGAAACAAAAAAATTTCCCATTGCGAGTCAACAGAAAAAAAAACCTGCTGTCGTACCACAGGCGGCCGGGTTGGCCGAGAGCTTCTAGGCGCTTCAGTCTTGAACCGCGCTGCTGCCACGGTCGCAGGTTCGAATCCTGCCTCGGGTATGTGGCATGGATGTGTGAGATGTCCTTAGGTTAGTTAGGTTTACGTAGTTCTAAGTTCTAGGGGACCGATGACCTCAGATGTTAAATGCCATAGTGCTCAGAGACATTTGAACCATTCGTACCACCGGCAAAAAGCTACAATAAGAATTCTATGTGGAGCAACGCTTCTGTGGAAGTCTTTCAATTGGTTAACACTTTGGTGGCTTGCGTGTCCTAACCAGCCTGTAATCCTGTGACGCCAGATTCCGCGTCCGGTTGCTTGCATATTGGGAGACTGGGGAACTGACATGTTTCAGAACAACATTTATTAAAATCTAAGAACATTTAATCAAACACACATCAAGGTATGAAACTTGCATAGAACAGTTAAAAAAATTTGCAGGCTTGAAACGTGAAAGTAATTTAACTAAACAGTTTAAGACAGATAGAACATTTCATTTACTTGTTAAAACATGAATCTGAATTGGCAAAAATAACAACATTTAATATCAAGAGCTGAGATTCAGTGATTTGACCAGGGAGTCCGGAAGACGTGGGAAATAATAACATTAGAGTAAACTGTCCAATTCCTTTTTGAAACAGAATATAAGATAATTGATCCACAGTGCTCGCCGCTGATAGATCGCAGGGCAATCGAACGACTCGGGATTCTGGCTTTCGGGCTCTAGAACATACACTGATCAGCCAGAACATTACGACAACCTACCAATTATAGATATAAGGCCGTCAAGCCGATGCCAGCGTCAACTGGAGAGGACAAACTGTTAGTCAGACACACGCACGGTGAATTTAACATCAATAGCGCTGTCCCTGTGTGGAATGCGGAAGACGCACAATCTGTCTGACTCAGACAGAGGGCACATTGTGAAAGCCCGGAGGCTCCGTACGAGCATTTCGGGGACTGCATGATTTGTCAGATGTTCAAGAAGTGCTGTGGTAAGTGTCTTCAACATCTGGCTAAGCCAAGGTTGGGCGGCCATCCCTCATTACAGATGTCGGACGTCGTAGGTTGGACACACTGATAAAACAGGACAGACGGCGAACTGTGGCGAAACTAACATCAAACTTTAATGCTGGGCCGAGTACAAGTGTGTCTTATCACACAATGCACCATATACTCCTAACGATGGGCCTCCGCAGCCGATGACATATGGCTGGAATGGGCACGTGACTATCGGCACTGGACTTTGACGCAGTAGCAGAGCGTTGCACGGTCTGATGAATCCCGATACTTTTTTCATCATGCCGATGGGAGAGCACCAATCCTTCGTCTTCCAAGGGAACAGCTCCTTGACGGATACTAGCTGGCGTCGGATCCATTATGCTCCGCATAACATTCACGTGGGCATCCATGGGTCCAGTGGAGCTCGTGGAAGGCACCATCACACCCAAGGAGTATAGCATACTGGTCGCAGACCACGTACACCCCTTCATGACGATCGTGTTTCCCGATGGCGATAGCATTTTTCATCGAGATAATACTCCAACCCACAAGGACATGATGGTGTGGTTCGAGGAACACAGTGGCGAGTTGCTGGCCCCAACTCGCCAGATCGGAACCCGATCGAATACATCAGGTATGTGACTGAACGTGGCGTCAGAGCTCATCCCGTCCCTCCCTGGAATTTATGGCAATTAGGTGACTTGTGTGTGCAGATGTGGCGCCAAATTCCTTCAGCGCCCTACCAAGGCATCATTGGTTCCATGTGTAAGTAGGCTGTTTAGGTTTTTATATTGGTAACGCCACGTAGCGCTCTGTATGAAAATCACTGGCTGTGCTGTGTGCAGTCTGTGGCTGGTTTGCATTGTTGTTGGCCATTGTAGTGTTGGGCAGTTGGCTGTTAACAACGCTTAGCGTTGCGCAGTTGGAGATGAGCCGCCAGCAGTGGTGGATGTTTGGAGAGAAATGGCGGAGTTTTTAAATTTGTGAGACTGAATGTCATGAACTGCTATATATATTATGACTATTAAGGTAAATACATTGTTTGTTCTCTATTAAAATCTTTCATTTGCTAACTATGCCTATCAGTAGTTAGTGCCTTCCGTAGTTAGAATCCTTTATTTAGCTGGCAGTAGTGGCGCTCGCTGAATTGCAGCAGTTCGAGTAACGAAGATTTTTGTGAGGTAAGTGATTTGTGAAAGGTATAGGTTAATGTTAGTCAGGGCCATTCTTTTGTAGGGATTATTGAAAGTCAGATTGCGTTGCGCTAAAAATATTGTGTGTCAGTTTAAGCACAGTCATTTATAATTGTTGTAAGGGGACGTTTCACATGGAACGACGCTCCGCCGCTTTTATCCGTGCCAAAGGTGGAGATGTGGGCTGTTAGGTAGGTAGTCGTAATGTTCTGGCTGATCAGTGTAATAGAGTTAACAAGCATGTGTGAAATTTTATGCGACTTAACTGATAAGGTCATCAGTCCCTAAGCTTACAAACTACTTAACCTAAATTATCCTAAGGATAAACACACACATCCATGCCCGAGGGAGGACTCGAACCTCCGCTGGGACCAGCCGCACAGTCTATGACTGCGGCACCCCAGACAGCTCGGCTAATCCCGCGCGGCAAAGTTAACAATTAGACAAGCTGAGGTCAGGGGCAAAGGCAGAGAAGCCTGCGTCAGGCAGGACCAAAACGTCGAAATTAGTTATACCCGGAGACTGTAGTGATAATCGCAAAATATACGTACCATTTATAGAACCATCGCGGGCTGTACAATCAGTGGACATTACGAAAAACAATAATAATAAATAAAAGACAGTAATGTTTGCAGAGTAATTTCTAATAAGTAAACCTCTCAAACCGAGGGAAGAAATTTAGCACGTTGGTAAGGACCCTGCCCACTTAGTCTCTGTAGACTGGAATAAGTTCAACCGCTAAACGTTAATTAAATTCAATTATTACTCCCTTATTGCCGAACCGGAGCGAATCCGCGTGTCGACACACGGGACAGAATCGAATCGAACGCGTCGGTACTACCGAGCGATTGGCTAGGGAATTTCCTTCTAGCTGTGCCACAAAGTTTTTATTGGCGGGCACTAGTAATAAATGATTCATTAAAGTCTTCTATTAAATAGCGCGATACTTCAATTTCTAGATAAATGTCAGTCCCGCCCGTAAATCAAAACAACACTTCAATAGTAACACATAAAAATAAGTAAACACGAAAGAAATGTAATTCAACAAACTCCATCACAATAACTTGTTACTTTAATTCAAATGCGACACAAGTGTGACCCACCGGGAAGTGGCGCGAGCGGTAAAGCAGGCTATTATCTTCGGATTTGAAGACGGTACGTGTGCAGCATCCATGACATTCTAATCAACAGGCTAAGCTGAAGCACAAACCGTGAGGTAACGCACTTCATTAATTCGCAGAGTGTTGACCAAAACAAAGACTCCTACTGCAACAGGAGGAACAGCAGAAACACCAAACACTGATACTTGGTCACTTCTTTGAAACGACCCTTGATCGGTGGGTGGTGAAATTAAAATATCCCGTTGTCCAACCAGGATTCGATCCCGACACCTTTCAGTATCTAGGAAAGCGCTTTACTACCAGGCAACTAGGTCCGTTGTCCGACTGGTACTAATATCACCAACTTGAGATGTTGGTCTCGTTTCTTTATTCATATATAGTGCTGAGATGCAATGAAGTTCAATCTTGCACAAATGCTACTGAAAAGTTAAGCACGGTGGATTTCTCTGCCGTCAGAAGTTCTTTTGGTGTCGAACGCTGCTCTCGTGCAACTAGACGCAGGATACGATAGATGAGAGTGCTGACATTGCCGAGCTGTGGACAGGCACGGTGGGCAGTCAGCTGGAGAAACTGGAAGCAGCAGCATCTTACGAGGCCATCGCCGTCGCCGCGGTGGGAGCAGTGTGTGGCACGGAGCGGTTTGGTGCAGAGCCGAGGTGTCCATAAGAACGGACTGGGCCTGATGTTGTTGAAACTGGTCAGTTGCTGGAGTGACACGAAGAAGGCAGTTCTGGCTGGAATCAATTCCTAGTGCTTCAAGAAGCTGGCATACGTGATGGTTACTGGGCGCGGCTGCTCTATGGACAACAGTCTGGTCGAGGGCTCGCTGGGCTCCCCACATGGATGCCCACCAACTACAATGGACGCGAAGGACCGATTTCTGCACGTGAAAAGTGGCAATACCAGAGTGCTTTCGCAGCTAGTGGTAGGGAAATTTGTGGTAAGATCTTATGGGATCAAACTGCTGAGGTCATCGGTCCCTAGTCTTAACCACTACTTAATCTAACTTAAACTAACTTACGCTAAAGGCAACACACACATACATGTCCGCGGGAGACTCGAACCTCCGAAGAGGGCAACCGCGCGAACCGTGGCAAGACACCCATAGACCACGCGGCTACCCCGCACGGTTTCGCAGCTAGTGCTGGTATCATGGTGGTACTGTGATTTAGTTGGTGTACTGTGTTATAACTGTAAATTGTGCACCGAATGTAGCCACTTCTAAAAAACCTACTATATGGAAACCTATGGGTGCTGTGTAACTAGTTGCTTGCATTTGTGACGTACAGGTATGTCATAGTATGTGTAGTTAGGCGGAGCAGGTTATTGTTTGTTATTGCAAACTGAGAGCGTATTAAGCGGAGACTGATTATTTATCACTGTGAGGGTTCAAAAGTCAAATGGCTCTGAGCACTATGGGACTTAACTTCTGAGGTCAGCAGTCCCCTAGAACTTAGAACTACTTAAACCTAACTAACCTAAGGACATCACACACATCCATGCCCGAAGCAGGATTCGAACCTGCGACCGTAGCGGTCGCGCGGCTCCAGACTGTAGCGCCTAGAACCGCTCGGTCACCTCGGCCGGCCACTGTGAGGGCAAATTAGTTGATTACTCTAGTGGATTTAAGAGTGCTTGAACTTGTGACTCGCTCTCGTTGCATTAAGATTTTCTTACTATTGCTTTTATGTGAGAGGACTGTTACTGTGTTAGCGTATAAGACGTTATTCAAGCATAAGCGCGGGTAGTGTTGCCGGCCGCTTAGTTGCTTGATGTCTGTAGTAATAGAACGTGAAGGTGCGGTTAGAGATTGTATTTAGTGATCCTAGATAAGATTAAGTATCCTTTGTCCTCGTAAGTTTTGCAATTATGATCTCTCGTTGTGGCCGAGTACTAGACATTGTGAACTGTGTTATTACCTGATTGTCCACGTAAGGCAAGGCTAAATTTGTTCTGGGTTTGAATTTATTCAGTTACCGTTGTAAGGAAAATTTAGCTATTGGTTGGTTCAGCCTTGCTAAGGTTCTTTTGGACTACAGAAAAATATCTTTTGTTTTATTGCAAGTGGTTTTCTGTTCTGTTATTTGTGGTTTGAATGTTTAATAAAATAACTGTTAAACTGAGAACCATGCCTGCACAACCCACAGACCAAATCTCACGCCACCTAATCCTACACTACAGAAATCAGTTTTCAAAATTACATGATTAAAGAAGGAAAAGACTTGGCTATGCCACTGTACATTTTTATCCATATTGGTAATTAAACCTGTTTCCATCTGTGGTATCACGTATCCATACCATCCCACAGGCATTACGTTGGCAGCATAACTGTAAGTTTCTGTCCAATGCCGATAGCAGTCATGCAGAATCTGGCGGACCCAATGGAACGCGCCAGCTGAGCCACACCTCCAGTGGCTTCAAGTGTCCTCTGCTGTCACAACACAGGATGGCCAGCGGCAACGGCTCAGCCCACTCACAGCCACCTCGCTAAGACACCTTTGTTCGTATCTCATTCTTGTGGACATTTCTTTCTTGCTGTAATGAATGTCTGTTCACATAGAGAAATACAAGTTTCGCAAATTTTCTGTTTGCTGTGTTGACTTGCTCACTAATCATTTCTGCTACTTTCCAGCTTTGCTACAATGACAGATGCTGCCTCTCCTTACTGTTGTGTACGAAGTCGTACACGACACCATCAGCTTCATATCTGATACGTCCTGCATTGCAATTGATTTAGAACTTTGGCAGTAGCTCAGGCTAATCTGCGTGGTAGCTCGTTCTACCTGTCGGTTGTAGCCAGTGCCTACGTGGCACTGCAGTCTAGTGTTCTTAAGCGATTTCAAAGGAGTTCTGCCATTCACAATTAGTAGGCAATGGCACAGTTTTCAGCGCAGCTTAACATTTTAATTCGTCATAGTTCACATAATTTGTACGACATATTTATAAATTACAGACGTAAACCTTTTGTGTGAATCAGTCTGCATCAAAATTCCTACACTAGTTCCTGAGATAATCTGTCCATTTTACCAGAAACTAAGGCAGGTGACTTTAATTTATATGTACGCTAGCCTCTTCCCTCTAGCTTCATCATCTTATGCATTCGACACATATATTGAACACTGTTTCTCCTGTCCATCTCTGTATCCACCCCTTGCTCCCTCTGCCTCTCAATCTCATTCTCCCATGTCTATCCATCTATCTGCCCCTGCGTCGCTCTCTCTGTCTCCATCTCCTCCACCTACTCTCTCTGACCAGATTTTCTCCCCCCTGCCTCCGACCTTATCCTCCTCTTTTTCGCTCTTCCCATCTCTGCCTCTCCATCTTCCTTTTCCACCTGCTCACCACACCTCTACACATTCCACCTTCCTCATGCACATCCTGCTTCTCCTTTACCTCTGTCCATTTCCTCCTCTCCGAGACTGTGCTCATCCCACTGTATCGATCTCAACCTGTCCCATACCATGTGCATTAGGGTATGTACCGTCTGCAATGCATTTCAACAAAAAAGGCCGATACTACTCCAACAACAAGCCTGTTATGCACAGCAGGCGACACGTCATGGACTTGAAAATCACTTATTTACCCCTGACGTACAGGCCACCATGCAAAACAGGTCGATAACGGAGGTCGCTACTACGCTGACACAACAAGTCTGGAAAAAAAAAAAGTTTAAATGTGTGTGAAATCTTATGGGACTAAACTTACACACTACTTAACCTAAATTATCTTAAGGACAAACACATACATCCATGCCCAAGGGAGGACTCGAACCTCCGCCGGGAACAGCCGCACAGTCCATGACTGCAGCGCCTTACACCGCTCGGCTAATCCAGCGCGGCTGGAAAACCATTTCTTGCACGTGACTAGCAGGCTGCACTGCAAAGCAGATGGATTTCGCAGACCGATAATGTCCCCAGCAACGTGCCTGTCGTGAAGGACGGCTTATAGGTCAGGAGTTAGAAAAACGTTTTGCCAGTATCTCCACTCCTGTTGGTGTTATGAGATTGTAAAACACACACTTCTGCTTCTCGTGAGGCCTGCTGTTTCTGTGTTAAATTACGTTGAAATCGATCCAGGGGTTTGGGACGATATTCTGGACACATATACATACACTCTGCTTTATATATAATTTCTCCTTACAAAATATTTTTTATTTGTTATGCTTATGTTGGAATACTCTCTTTCAAACTCTAAAGGTGGCAGGGGTAAAATACAGGGAGCGAAAGGCTATTTACAATTTGTACAGAAACCAGATGGCAGTTATAAGAGTCGAGGGACATGAAAGGGAAGCAGTGGTTGGGAAGGGAGTAAGACAGGGTTGTAGCCTCTCCCCGATGTTATTCAATCTGTATATTGAGCAAGCAGTAAAGGAAACAAAAGAAAATTTTGGAGTAGGTATTAAAATCCATGGAGAAGAAATAACAACTTTGAGGTCCGCCGATGACATTGTAATTCTGTAAGAGACAGCAAAGGACTTGGAAGAGCAGTTGAATGGAATGGACAGTGTCTTGAAAGGAGGATATAAGATGAACATCAACAAAAGCAAAACGAGGATAATGGGATGTAGTCAAATTAAGTCGGGTGATGCTGAGGGAATTAGATTAGGAAATGAGACACTTAAAGTAGTAAAAGAGTTTTGCTATTTGGGGAGCAAAATAACTGATGATGGTCGAAGTAGAGAGGATATAAAATGTAGACAGGCAATGGCAAGGAAAGCGTTTCTGAAGAAGAGAAATTTGTTAACATCGAGTATTGATTTAAGTGTCAGGAAGTCATTTCTGAAAGTATTTGTATGGAGTGTAGCCATGTATGGAAGTGAAACATGGACGATAAAAAATAGTTTGGACAAGAAGAGAATAGAAGCTTTCGAAATGTGGTGCTACAGAAGAATGCTGAAGATTAGATGGGTAGATCACATAACTAATGAGGAAGTATTGAATAGGATTGGGGAGAAGAGACGTTTGTGGCACAACTTGACCAGAAGAAGGGATCGGTTGGTAGGACATGTTCTGAGGCATCAAGGGATCACCAATTTAGTATTGGAGGGCAGCGTGGAGGGTAAAAATCGTAGAGGGAGACCAAGAGATGAATACACTAAGCAGATTCAGAAGGATGTAGTTTGCAGTAGGTACTGGGAGATGAAGAGGCTTGCACAGGATGGAGTAGCATGGAGAGCTGCATCAAACC
Organism: Schistocerca piceifrons; assembly: GCF_021461385.2. NCBI lineage: Eukaryota > Metazoa > Arthropoda > Insecta > Orthoptera > Acrididae > Schistocerca > Schistocerca piceifrons. The sequence continues at coordinate 473,477,890 of NC_060145.1, read as the reverse complement.
AGTCTCAGGACTGAAGATCACAACAAAAAACAATGCTTATGTGTAATTCGATCTGCTTTTAGATGTAAATTAATTAATGTTCTGGCGTAACCGCAGGCGCAGGGACGAAGAGGAAGAACTCAAAACCAGAGAAGGCGGTGGGGCGACGGTAGCTAGTAGACTGCTGACAAGACTGCGATTCGGCAGGAGCGACCTCTGTAAGAAGTGAATATAAGCGCCGCTCTGCTAGAATCGGCCGGACATAAGTGGTCACTATTCGCAGAGTATTAGCATGGCCTAGCAGCTACAGAACAGTGATTAGTTATCCATATATCATTGCTTGTTTGAACATTGCCTATAGTGAAGTTCATAACTGAAACTTCCTGGCAGATTAAAACTGTGTGCCGGACCGAGACTCAAACTCGGGACCTTTGCCTTTTGCGGGCATGTGCTCTAACAACTGGGCTACCCAAGCAGGACTCACGCCCCATCCTCAAAGCTTTACATCTGCCAGCACCTCGTATCCTAACTTCTAAACTTTACAGAAGCTCTCCTGACGGGTTGTGAGTCTTGCTTGGGTAGCTCAGTTGGTAGAGCACTTGCCCGCGAAAGGCAAAGGTCCCGAGTGCTAGTCTCGGTCTGGCACACAGTTTTAATCTGTCAGGAAGTTTCATATCAGCGCACACTCCGATGCAGAGCGAAAATCTCATTCTGGAAGTACATAACTGTTTGCATGTCGCCCATCGCTTGCGACACTTGGTGTAGATTTGTAATAAAAACTACTAATGTTAATTGCTTGAATTGTTTTTAGGCACCCCATACGAGACGTGTGGGCAGGACCCTACAGTTAAACAGCAGAACTGTAACGATTGTGATAGAAAACATTTTTCCGAAATAATAATTACAATAAAGTAAAAATTTTATTTGTATGCGACAAATCGATAGTTCAAGACTGTTCAAGACAAAAATGACTTGAATAAATTTTTGTCATACCTTGCACATTGTGTCAACGTAAAGGTCGAACCTAGGCCATAGCGGAAAACAGATAATAATTATGCAAAAACAGATATTACGTCTGATGAGATAGCAGCAATCTGTGACTGTATAATGTTACTTATAATCCGTCTTGATTGCAAAAATTTTTTTATTCGTATGACCGGTTTCGGTTCATCCAGAACCATCTTCAGATCTGTAACAGTAATGATACTAATTTACTATTTCACGAAAGCAAATCTTTTTCATCCTATCTAATCAACATCAAATGTACCAGAACGTATCTGATATTTCAGTTGCAGGAGTAACCCGTCCAAATCCAGCAACTTTCACATGCTGCGACGCATAAAATTGGTTGGCAGAATGCACGTCATTTATATTAATTATAACACTATTGCCGACAGGTGGCGTCTGGTACATTTGTTACATTCCATTTGCACATATTGTATTCAGTAGATTTTTTTGATTAACTTTTACCTCCCAAAATACTTAATTAAAATCTGTAGAATACAATATGTGCAAATGGAATGTAACAAATGTACCAGACGACACCTGTTGGTAAAATTGGTTGGCAGAATGCACGTCATGTGTATTAATTATAACACTGTGACGCAACATGTGAAAGTTGCTGGATTTGGACGGGTTACTCCTGTAACTGAAATATCAGGTACGTTCTGGTACATTTTATGTTGATTAGATAGGATGAAAAAGGCTTGCATTCGTGAAATAATAAATTAGTATCATTGTCGTTACAGATCTGAAGATGGTTCTGGATGAACCGAAACCGGTCATATGAATAAAAAAAATTTGCAATCAAGACGGATTATAAGTAACATTAGATAATAATTACAGTTGACGAACTACCCCTCTTCCGTATCTTGCTTAGAATCTCCCTGTAACAAGTGGTGAACACGCATTAGTGGAGAGCCTGGGAGAAACGTGGGCTCGTTCGAGTCCATAGCTGTGACTGGGAGGCAGCCAGCAGAAGGAGCAGCGTCCGTAGCGGTCGTTTCTCATTTTCGCCGCGCCTCCCTCGCCCCCTCGCGCATTCTTTTTGCGTCGGCTGCCGCCTTCCGTGGTCCCACCAGAGGCAGCGCCGCAGTTCATTTGGCGAGGAATGCGCCGCCGCGCCAGCAGCAGCAGCAACCTAGCCACGTGGGCCTTCCTCTCAGCCTCCTCCTCCTCCTCCTCCACCGTCACACACGTGCTGCGCGCCGGACCTCAAGGTCGCCGCCACACATTAATAAGACGGAACATGTGATTGAGGACCCAGATAAACAATTGAGGCGAACACCTTTGTTGTGTTGCGACGCTGGTCCGCGGCGCGGCGCGGCGAGGCGGGGGCGGCCCGGGGCCGGGCGCTTCTCTTTCGGGGGACGGCGGGGTTATTAATGACGTCAGAAGGCCGGCGGGCGCGTTTTGTTTTGGCCGGGGCGCCATTACGCTGTCAGTCGCCGGCCGGAGTGATTAATGACGAGCCGCGGAGCGCCGATAAAAACTGGAATGCGCCGCGCCGGGGACAAAGCGCGATCGCTGCGTCAGCCCCGCCGCCTCCTGCCTCTGCGGGGTCGCAGCTCCGCTACAGGTGTAGGGGGGGGGGGGGGGGGTGCACACTGGCCCTCACCTCTAAACTACAGGCAGTGCTGCGAGTCACTGACACCTGACACACTCGAGCTTTCGAAGCAAGTGGCTCCGTCATCAGTGACGAGAGGAGGGTGCTGATCCTCGTTCGACAATCTAGATACACAATTTTCGTACTTGCCCTAAAACGAATGGTGACAATAAACATTTTCCATGTGTCTCTTTAGCTACTCTCTTCTGTTAAGTGCGAAATTCTTTTAACTCTGTCTCGAAATCTGATAGAAAATCCAAAGAGATTCTGGTCCTGTGTTAACTACACCAGCGGCAAAACACAATCAGTACTTTCACTACCCAATATCAGTGGTACTTTATGTTGTGGCGTAGCATGACAGCCACGCCACGGAAGTAGCCGAAAGGCACGCGTTTAGTTCACGCAGGCAAGAGATAGGTCTGTAACAGGATACGTAATGAATGCTATAAAGAAAAGTACGTAGCTTCTGGAATACTTAACATTAATCCATCCTTGGTACATCGCTATTGACGATATAAGTGAGACTCCATAGATACATGCAATGTTACTAATGGCGCCTTGCTAGGTCGTAGCCATTGACTCAGCTGAAGGCTATTCTAACTATCTGCTCTGCAAATGAGCGAGGCTTCGTCAGTGTGCATCGCTAGCTACGTCGTCCGTACAACTGGGGCGAGTGCTAGTCCGTATCTCGAGACCTGCCTTGTGGTGGCGCTCGGTCTGCGATCACACAGTGGCGACACGCGGGTCCGACATGTACTAATGGACCGCGGCCGATTTAAAACTACCACCTAGCAAGTGTGGTGTCTGGCGGTGACACCACACTTTATCGATAACAGAACCACTAATGCTCACTTACTAAACAAAATTTTTCCAAATACTTTCACCAAAAAAGACGAAATAAATATTATAAAATTCGAATCGAGTGCAGCTGTCAACAGGAGTAACGTGGTGCAAGTGAGCTGCCATGGTGTGGTCCTAAAAGATTATGCCCGTAATTGAGAAACTGTCACAGGAGCAAGTTTACCAGAATCCATGAAGACGGTCCGTGGCGGGAAGCTGTCCAGATTGGTGTTTTTGTCTATATCTAGCTGCACAAGACACAGTCACTCTTTCCGCTTCGTTGACCTGTCAAATTTTCCCCATTTTCCTGACACTGCAGACAGTGACTCCTTCCTCCTTCCTCAGTCGAGGAAACCTCTGCGAGCTGTAGAGTTCACTCAGTGTTTCAGTGATCTACTGGTCGGCGATGTCAGTTGCAGATCGTCGGATGGTTGTGATGGTCAACGCTGAGCTGCAGCGCATTCATATGCTGGGTAACTGGCCCTCGATACTGCTGATGTTCCTCGTCCCTCGACTCAGCACGGTTTGGCGTGGCGAATAACCGCCATTAACAACTGAGGATGTCGCAAGTCCCACGATTATAAGACGTATGTGGAAAGTCGACTTACGTGAGAAACTACATTTGAATAAAAAATGTTCTCTCAGAATCACACTGTGAAATTTGGACGCTGCCATGGCATAAAAAAAAAGTAACATGTTGAAGACTATTACTTCAAGTAGATCGTTGTTTGTCATACGTACACATGTTTAAAAGGAAAAGATGAATACAGTACGACAACTGTCAAAATGAGTCTCCTTTGAAGCACCGAAATGTAGCTCCGATTGGATACACATAAAGATTCAGCAGTCTCATACCACTACATTCCACTTCTTTGTTGATCGTACGTAAAAAAGTGGTTAACAGGAACTACGATCGAATCTTATAATTTCTTGATCAGGGACTGTTTTGATAAAATGTTTTTCACTCTGCTACAAACCTGAATAAACAGAGAATAAACACTATCTCTTCCTGTTAAAATCGGATGGTGATAGTGGCTCACTGCCTATGGTCACGTGAGCTCAGTCAGTTAGGTGAAAAAAAAATGTTCAAATGTGTGTGAAATTTTATCAAACTTAATTGCTAAGGTAATCAGTCCCTAAGCTTACACACTGCTTAATCTAAGTTATCCTAAGGACAAACACAGACACCCATGCCCGAGGGAGGACTCGAATCTCCACCGGGACCAGCCGCACAGTCCATGACTGCAGCTCCTTTGACCGCTCGGCTAACCCCGCGCGGCAGTTAGGTGAGGATAAGGATCAGTTTTAAGACTTTTACAGATGTCAAAATCGCACCGTGACAGCGAGCATTTATGGAAGAAAAAAAGTACGAGTATATTGATACATAACTCTGCGTCTTTCTCAATTTTTTGTTTCATCCACAACGCGTTCGACGGTTAATCATTATCATCATTAGATGAAAGGCGTCTTGTGCATGGCTGTTCTCCTCGGTAGGTACTGGCGATATCGGGCAGAAGCATGTTAGGCGGACGATAGCTGGAGTCTTGACCCACAGTTAATAATTAGTGAATTAACCACGTAAGTAACAGACGTGAGACAGCATATGGTTTAAAGATATGAAAGGAAAGAGGAGCAGTATTTTGCTGCATTAGGTCGCTGAAATTCGCGTCTGATTTTCACTGCACATCAGTCACACCTAAAGTTGTTACACAGCAAAGAATCTGCATTTTTTCGAAAAAGTATTTAACGCCAGAGAGTTTGCGTAACAGAGTCATAGTAAACATACTATGACTACGAAGACACCATTGATCTTTAAAAAAAAATATATAGCTTAATTTTTAACTGAAAGTAAACTTCGTCATGTGTTAGCTGATAATATACATAAAACTAATTTTCTCTATGAATCAGGAATATACAAATTACAGTGCCTTTTCATAAATATAGCTGGGATAGGGCTTGAGATTAGATTTCGTGAGCATGTGGCATGGATTTGAAAAATCAGTTTCCTGCCCATCTTGTTGACTCTTGATTTGGCCTCGCAACTGAATCTGCAGCGTAGAGGAGACTGCTTCATCTTCTATCAGATGTCACCCGATGCCACCTTGGTGAATTAGTAGGCGGCAATGAAAGTACCCAATTGTAGGGGCTTTACGAAGCCAGTTAGTAAACAAAAATGAAGGGCTTCCAGGCCAGAAGAAGGACACATGACACCTCGCTAGTATAGGCCTATGTAGTGCAGTGCGACTGGTCATTAAGTGAGAACAAAATTCACAGCTTGCACACCAAGCTACACTCCTGGAAATTGAAATAAGAACACCGTGAATTCATTGTCCCAGGAAGGGGAAACTTTATTGACACATTCCTGGGGTCAGATACATCACATGATCACACTGACAGAACCACAGGCACATAGACACAGGCAACAGAGCATGCACAATGTCGGCACTAGTACAGTGTATATCCACCTTTCGCAGCAATGCAGGCTGCTATTCTCCCATGGAGACGATCGTAGAGAAGCTGGATGTAGTCCTGTGGAACGGCTTGCCATGCCATTTCCACCTGGCGCCTCAGTTGGACCAGCGTTCGTACTGGACGTGCAGACCGCGTGAGACAACGCTTCATCCAGTCCCAAACATGCTCAATGGGGGACAGATCCGGAGAGCTTGCTGGCCAGGGTAGTTGACTTACACCGTCTAGAGCACGTTGGGTGGCACGGGATACATGCGGATGTGCATTGTCCTGTTGGAACAGCAAGTTCCCTTGCCGGTCTAGGAATGGTAGAACGATGGGTTCGATGACGGTTTGGATGTACCGTGCACTATTCAGTGTCCCCTCGACGATCACCAGTGGTGTACGGCCAGTGTAGGAGATCGCTCCCCACACCATGATGCCGGGTGTTGGCCCTGTGTGCCTCGGTCGTATGCAGTCCTGATTGTGGCGCTCACCTGCACGGCGCCAAACACGCATACGACCATCATTGGCACCAAGGCAGAAGCGACTCTCATCGCTGAAGACGACACGTCTCCATTCGTCCCTCCATTCACGCCTGTCGCGACACCACTGGAGGCGGGCTGCACGATGTTGGGGCGTGAGCGGAAGACGGCCTAACGGTGTGCGGGACCGTAGCCCAGCTTCATGGAGACGGTTGCGAATGGTCCTCGCCGATACCCCAGGAGCAACAGTGTCCCTAATTTGCTGGGAAGTGGCGGTGCGGTCCCCTACGGCACTGCGTCGGATCCTACGGTCTTGGCGTGCATCCGTGCGTCGCTGCGGTCCGGTCCCAGGTCGACGGGCACGTGCACCTTCCGCCGACCACTGGCGACAACATCGATGTTTTTGTGGCGGTGTTCGTAGCGACAAACACTTGGCTGTAGAAATGGCTTACGAAGTCACCGCCACACTTTTAATAGCGGCCGACCGGTCCGCTGGAACAGTAAACAGAAAGATGAAACCCCAAACACTCTGATTAAATAAGTCGGTACTTATCTTTATTCAGGAAGTTACAGAAACGCAGTAGTGAACTCGGTGTCTACAGAAATCTGTCTAGTTCGAGTCGGAGCGGCTAGGTCAGCGTCGGCTGACGACAAACAACAACTCTGCTGCGATGAACACACAACTGACTAGCAAGTACACGATTCGGTGGCGAGTATACAACTGAGCGGCGAATACAGAACTGTCCTAGCGCTCGCGACCCCAGCGCTTAAGAAGCCAGAAGCCAGCGGTGGCGCGCGCAGACTTGCGGCGATTTCCTGTATCGCTGGCGCTGCTTATGCGGACGGCGTCCGGACTTTGATGCTGCCAACCTTTTGGCAGCGGGCTCAGTTGGCATTACTGGCTAGGACATAACAGATGTACTGTGGAGGCCTCACGCCCCACGTGTTGAGCAATTCGGCGGTACGTCCACCCGGCCTCTTGCATGCCCACTATACGCCCTCGCTCAAAGTCCGTCAACTGCACATACGGTTCACGTCCACGCTGTCGCGGCATGCTACCAGTGTTAAAGACTGCGATGGAGCTCCGTATGCCACGGCAAACTGGCTGACACTGACGGCGGCGGTGCACAAATGCTGCGCAGCTAGCGCCATTCGACGGCCAACACCGCGGTTCCTGGTGTGTCCGCTGTGCCGTGCGTGTGATCATTGCTTGTACAGCCCTCTCGCAGTGTCCGGAGCAAGTATGGTGGGTCTGACACACCGGTGTCAATGTGTTCTTTTTTCCATTTCCAGGAGTGTATTTTTCCAGTACCCATTGACAGTGCACGCATAATTATTACCACAAATACCAAACAAAGTTACGTACGATTCAATAACAAACAGTGATAAGTTTTTATAAGTGAATTTGCCGGTATGACTACCTTGAGATTGTAATACTTGTTCATACTTGACAATCATATAAGTTACTTTTCCTAATGCAAGTCAAGATGGAATTATGCACGCATCGTGCGATGTGAGTAGACAATGTATAATTTGTTTCTTAATATTAATGTCACTAGTATTTCAATTTGCTCCTCCTTCACGTGAATTCTTCTTCTGTTTTTAACAAAAGTTCTGAATGTATTTCAATATTTAGCCTTATATAAGGCTATTACATTTTTTAAATAATTAAAAAAAGTGGAATGCAGATAAGACAGTAATAAGGAGGATTCTAGTTACTATGGACTTCACGTACAGAGGTTAGCTACATGGAACTGTAAGCAGCAAGCTCTGTTTAACAGTTTGTTATCTGTAGTGTCAAGTGGTACCACGTGTAATTTTATTTACCATGAGTCATGATGATTTGGATACGACTGGTATGTAAATTTACGGTTTACAAGCTGATGCATTTGTGATCTGGTTTTAATTTATAGCCGGCCGCTGTGACCGAGCGGCTCTGGGCGCTTCATTCCGTAGCCGCGCTGCTGCCACGGTTTCAGGTTCGAATCCTGCATCGGACATGGCTGTGTGTGATGTCCATAGGTTCGTTAGGCTTAAGTAGTTCTAAGTCTAGGGGACTGATGACCTCAGATGTTAATTCCCATAGTGCTTAGAGCCATTTGAACCATTTTTTAATTTATATTTTAATGCTAGATTATCATTATGTTCTTTTATTCATGTAGCACTGAAGACACATAATCGGTAGCTGAAATAGGTCTGCAGCAAACACATTACAAATTTAGAAACCGGTGCTGCCCTTCCTCCTACACTGAAACAGAAGACTGATTAAGACATGCATTTAAATTTGTTGTGTTATTGTCGCACAGTGAGAAGGAATTTGTTTTATGTACATTTAACAAGAGTGGATACGCGACTATACGATATGGGTGATCAGATGATCACATTTTCGATAAGTACAGATCTCCAGAGTAATTGCCTACGGTGATAAAAGACATGACTATAGGGGCATCTAAGATGTATAGAGGAAGTAGCTACTATCATGATAATCACACGTGAATGAGTTAAGTTTTGTGGCGGTGACCTTGCTTGTAGAAGCCCGAATTTTGAGGGTCCAAGAAACGTGCCACCTCGAAAACCACCTCGTCGTCTTCCTGCCGTGGAGAGTAACCGACGTTAACAATTAAGGATGTCGCAACCATTGCTTCTCACTACAGCAAACTGATCTGTAGGGTAGGTCCTTATCTGGCCGTTCATCCATCACGGTAGTGATTCATATGAAAGGACGATAATTACCTCCACATAACGTGTCTCTGGCAAGTAACATAGTTCGATGTAAGTTGGACCATACATTGAAAGAACTGCTACAGTACAGTACACTCTTTTGTTCAAAGACAATAATTACGGTCGCCTATTGTCGTCCCTGAAAATGAAGTCAAGGCTGAACGCACCCCTGAAAAGACGCACATGTGGAAGGACATCAGAGTGTCGTTAATCGGTGAGAGCAGGGTGCTCAAATATTGGTAGATCAGCACACCCATCCAACATCATGCTTTCCTGCAAGATAATACCTGGCCCTCCACCGACACGACAGTTTCCCTGGGTCCATAGCGTGTTCTCACCTCTCGCCATATCAGGGGACGTCCAGCGTTGTAGAAGATGATCGTTTTGGTGGTCCAAGTGTTACGGAGTGTGGAGAATCATCATACTGCATGTGCATACAAAGTTCACTCGCCGGTCAACCTCATCGTAATGCTGTGCTCTTTATGTGTTTTTTCAGGGGTACATTCGACACTGAGTTCATTTTTATCGGTGACAGTACGCGTACGCATCGAACTGCGCTGGTGGAGCAGCTCTTGAAAGGAGAGGACATTCGGCGATTGGACTTGCCTGTCATTTCAGCAGACTTAAATCCTTCCGGGCACGTGTGGAATGCGTTGGAGGTGCGTACTGCAGTGCGTACACGTGCACCAACAACCAACCAGTAGCTAACCGTGGTGGTGGAAGAATGGAATGCCGTACCACAAGGACTCCTTAAATAGTGTCATTTCTGCTCGTCTCATTGCGTACTTATTTCACTTATCTTCTGCACTGTACTGTACTATAGTATACTATACTATGCTGTATTGCAACAGTTGATTCTATGTATGGTGCAAGTTCCATCGTGTTATGTTAGATGGCAGTGACACATTACGCGGAAATTACTTTCGTCCATAAGTTTTACACGTAAATATAACAAGGACAAGTTTCAGTAGACGTTATACAATATGGTGACAATGTACATCATTCCTTCTCGACGGGACACTGCTCACACATTACGCAAAAAAAGAAGATAATAGTCTTTTCCATTCTTTGTTCTGCTGTAAAATCTCTTTAAAAAAAGAACCCTGATCGGTGTACTGCCGATGTGAAGTCTTGCTCCCGCTCATCTGTTTTTCTGAGACACTTGTAGCAAGAAAATACAGTCTTTAAGGTGGCACAGACTTCTCAAGATATTCGCATACTTCGCAAAAAAGCGACATGACGTATCTTCAGCCATGCGCACGCTGCTAATGAGCTCGATAGCTACACGACATTAGACTTTGTTGTTTCCCCTCTGCTAACATCCAGAAACGCATGAATTCGGTAACTGAGGCTGACACGCTGCTGCTGTTTAAGATTTATAAGGGCAACTTTTTTTAACACAAAAAAATGTCGAATGATTTCTTTTTTTTTAATGTTTATCGGCGAATCTGTTATTATAAACAGCAGATGTAAATCGGAAATCTCATAAATAAGAGCAAAATTGATTCTAGTAGTCTTCCATTCGAATACTGTATCCCTAATAACATTTTATTTTAGAATTGCAGTCAAACATATATTTATTCCGTACTCTCTTGTATTAATCCCGGCAGCATATTGCAAACATACCATCGTGGAATAAAATTCGCAGCAATGCGAGAGCGAAATAAGAAGTAGTTATAAATCGCATCTTTATGTGACTGTGCAAATGAAGGTAACTAATGTTAGTGTGCTTGTCCTATTAGGCAGAATAATTAATTATACACAACTTATTAAAATCATGTAAAAATATATAATTATGCAAATAAACACGTAAACAGCTGCAAAAATTGCTGTTATACGGCTTCTACTTTTAAGCTATAGATTATCACAAATTATTGCTGTTATTCGACTTATTATTTTTAAGCTATAGATTATCACAAATAATTGCTTGAAATGTGTGATTTCGGAACACTATGTAAAAGTTCTTTGAAACCTGGTAGTCAAGGAAGGCAGGATTCGGTTACGATTGTGGAAGGGGCCGTAATCAGTTACTGCTGGTACCCTTCTGCAATTACACACATTTATTTTAAAACGGTAATTCCAGACTCTGCAATAAATAAAGATATCACACGCTATTAATGAAGGAATAAACAACTGCTTAATAATGCTTTCAGTGCGTTACAATTTACGAAATGTGCATAAAATACAGACACAGAAAATAATGTTTTAAAAACAAGACAATGTGATCCCAATTAGAATTTTAAGGCAAGAAACCACAGTCACGGCTGAAGGCCTTTAACGCAATCATAAAAAAAAAACTGCTAACTGCTAATACGCGAAAACGCGATACTATTACAATACCGTTTGTTATATATAGTGTAAATTTTAATGTTTGGTGTCTGCTTCTGTTATGTGGTTCAACTGTTGGGTGAAACACTTCTAGAGTTGGAGATGGTGCGTTTGACTGCCACGTCTATGAAAACTAATGTTTTCAAAAATCATAATATTTTGTTACTATCTATTTATTATAACTCCAATTTTTTATCAATGGCAATGCTAAATGTCAATGAGGAAGCACATTTTGACTGGTTGATATCTTCGCAGTTCCTGTCGTATGCCAGAATCATCATTCCATTTCAGCAGGTACAGCGTGATTGAGTTAAATACTTACGACGATCTGTGTTCGTGTTATGGTATTAACGTTATTTGAGGACACGTATTTATGAAGAACTTCAAATAAAAAAATTGTATTATAAATTCAGAATTTAAAATATCTTTCAACCAATGCACTCTATATTACTTAAGTTGCTTGGACTACTGGCGTCTCTTTTCAAAAGACGGGTCAAGTGCTACTGTCTTTACTACATAAGCACCGATTGTTGGAAATCACCAATCATATCTTGAAAAATCTAAGGAACACACTGTAAAACAGCAATGCAATAGCATAGGTTAATTTAAAAAGACAGGCAACTAATCACCAAACAGGTGAGACAAAATTATGGTAAACTTGGTACCATAACCATTTAAACCGGCTGTAACACCAAGAATAACAATTATATAAAAATTTTAAAAAACATAAGGTAAAACAGCAAAGGTTAATTTAAAAGGACAAGTAACTGATCACCAAACAGTTGAGACAAAATAATAGTAAACTTGGTAGCACTATCATTTAAACCTGCTGTAACGCCAAGAACGGAAATTATATAAAAAATTTGGAAACATACAATAAAACAGGCAATACAATAATAAAACACAAGGGCCAGTCACAGACGGTGCACCAGGAATCGACCTCTGATTAGGTCTGGCAAAAAACACTTTCGTAAGAGATGAGATAGGCAGCCAAGAGTTGCATTCACTTCACAATATGGTACCTCAGACTAGTGGCAGTCTAACGAATGTTTAATGATAATCTTGCTGGGGCTACCTGACGTCCAATAAACCAAATGCAAAGATGTAAAAATACGCCAAAGCCGGAACCGGCAGTCTGGCCTCCACCTGCAGAATACAGTGGTTAAAGCAACCGAAATGAGAAAGGACTCACTACCACCAGAGTAGAAGAATTGCCAACCAACCTAAAATCAAGAAAGGTGTCAAAACGCCTCACCGTACAGCAGTGGCAAGGCGAGGAAACGTACATTTCCGTTACATACCCTAATCCCCAGGTCAGGTAACTGGGGCGTTAGCGGCCACGAGGCAGGAAAAATACCGCTGGTTGAAATTAACAAATAGTAACGAACTGAACACAATAAATAATAATTAGAAGTCGAGGAAAGCTTATCAGATCCGCCTTCCCCAAGCACTCCACTCACTGCTCTTCGCCTTGGCAACACTATGAGCAGCTACACGAACCCAAGTCACTGGAGATTCTCAAGATCTCGCAATGGTGGAGGTTTCTCTACTTTAATCCAAATGCACTCAAAGCTTTCATGATCCGGTTTACGACGAGGTCGTGAACCCTTGTGAGCACAGGTCTTCGATCCGGCAGTCCATGCGCGCCACCAGCGGTCCGGGGGTGTTTTCGCACTGTGCGGACCTGGCCCTTCCTGAGACCCCAACCGAACTGCACACTGAGATGACCCAGAAGAACCGCGACGTCGCCCCAAAGATACGGCCACAGTTGCTACATATCAATAACCAGGGCTGCTACCGCTAACGGACAGGCAACGCTTGCGAAACCAAGTGGCGCCAGTCAACACGAGAAGAAGACAAACAACCGCAACCATGTCAAATAAAACGATACGGTCTGGCTTCCAACAGAGGACGGAAACCTACAAACAGTATCAACGCAAGCTGCAGCACGGGTCATTCTTCTTTATTTTTTAGACTGCAGACTTTTTCTTTTTACTGTATTTATATGACACATCAATATACTCAGGAGGTGGAAATCCACACAGAAGTAAGCTAACTGCTGTGGTTTTACTATATCTGGTGTGAAACAATTTTCATAATTTTTTACTGAATGTGTTAGAGAATTGTATTTTATGTCAAAGTTGTATGTTTTAAGCAGCGCACAGGCTGTGGTCTCAGCAACAAGATACACGGTTTGGATAGATTTTTTCAAGATATGATTGGTGATTTCCAACAATCGGTGCCTTATGTAGTAAAGACAGTAGCACTTGACCCGTCGTTTGAAAAGAGACGCCAGTAGTCCAAGCAACTTAAGTAATATAGAGTGCATCGGTTGAAAGATATTTTAAATTCTGAATTTATAATATAATTTTTTTATTTGAAGTTCTTCATAAATACGTGTCCTCAAATAACGTTAATACTACTACACGAACACAGATCTTCGTAAGTATTTAATTCAATCACGCTGTCCCTACTGTTGAAATGGAATGATGGTTCTGGTATACGACAGGAACTGCGAAGATATCAACCAGTCAAAATGTGCTTCCTCATTGACATTTAGCATTGCCATTGATAAAAAATTGGAATTATAATAAATAGATAGTAACAAAATACATTCCTGGAAATTGAAATAAGAACACCGTGAATTCATTGTCCCAGGAAGGGGAAACTTTATTGACACATTCCTGGGGTCAGATACATCACATGATCACACTGACAGAACCACAGGCACATAGACACAGGCAACAGAGCATGCACAATGTCGGCACTAGTACAGTGTATATCCACCTTTCGCAGCAATGCAGGCTGCTATTCTCCCATGGAGACGATCGTAGAGATACTGGATGTAGTCCTGTGGAACGGCTTGCCATGCCATTTCCACCTGGCGCCTCAGTTGGACCAGCGTTCGTGCTGAACGTGCAGACCGCGTGAGACGACGCTTCATCCAGTCCCAAACATGCTCAATGGGGGACAGATCCGGAGATCTTGCTGGCCAGGGTAGTTGACTTACACCTTCTAGAGCACGTTGGGTGGCACGGGATACATGCGGACGTGCATTGTCCTGTTGGAACAGCAAGTTCCCTTGCCGGTCTAGGAATGGTAGAACGATGGGTTCGATGACGGTTTGGATGTACCGTGCACTATTCAGTGTCCCCTCGACGATCACCAGTGGTGTACGCCCAGTGTAGGAGATCGCTCCCCACACCATGATGCCGGGTGTTGGCCCTGTGTGCCTCGGTCGTATGCAGTCCTGATTGTGGCGCTCACCTGCACGGCGCCAAACACGCATACGACCATCATTGGCACCAAGGCAGAAGCGACTCTCATCGCTGAAGACGACACGTCTCCATTCGTCCCTCCATTCACGCCTGTCGCGACACCACTGGAGGCGGGCTGCACGATGTTGGGGCGTGAGCGGAAGACGGCCTAACGGTGTGTGGGACCGTAGCCCAGCTTCATGGAGACGGTTGCGAATGGTCCTCGCCGATACCCCAGGAGCAACAGTGTCCCTAATTTGCTGGGAAGTGGCGGTGCGGTCCCCTACGGCACTGCGTAGGATCCTACGGTCTTGGCGTGCATCCGTGCGTCGCTGCGGTCCGGTTCCGGGTCGACGGGCACGTGCACCTTCCGCCGACCACTGGCGACAACATCGATGTACTGTGGAGACCTCACGCCCCACGTGTTGAGTAATTCGGCGGTACGTCCACCCGGCCTCCCGCATGCCCACTATACGCCCTCGCTCGAAGTCCGTCAACTGCACATACGGTTCACGTCCACGCTGTCGCGGCATGCTACCAGTGTTAAAGACTGCGATGGAGCTCCGTATGCCACGGCAAACTGGCTGACACTGACGGCGGCGGTGCACAAATGCTGCGCAGCTAGCGCCATTCGACGGCCAACACCGCGGTTCCTGGTGTGTCCGCTGTGCCGTGCGTGTGATCATTGCTTGTACAGCCCTCTCGCAGTGTCCGGAGCAAGTATGGTGGGTCTGACACACCGGTGTCAATGTGTTCTTTTTTCCATTTCCAGGAGTGTATTATGATTTTTGAAAACATTAGTTTTCATAGACGTGGCAGTCAAACGCACCAACTCCAACTCTAGAAGTGTTTCACCCAACAGTTGAATCACATAACAGAAGCAGACCCCAAACAAAGAAAGTAATGAGTTATAAACAGCTGCCGACAGTCCTTGAATTTCTGCCATCATAACTGGTACGACTGAGATCAGCCGGTCACTCCGGTTGTCATAATACTGGCACAATTATTTAAACTACTCTCTAAAATTAACTATTGTCAGCATCTTTACAGATTATTAATTTACACAGTCGATAAATCTGGCGTAACCTAACAGTAACAACAGTATCGTTTGGAATAATTCTCACGCTAATTGACCCAATCTATGGAATATTCAGTAATGCGTCTTTAAACGGAGAAGACTACTTGGCAGCAGGCTAAAATACCGAAATAAAAACAGACATAAACACAAGCATTTGTAGGGGGACTTTAATTCAACATCCTTACGAAATGCATGAACTAATGAGAAAAAATTGTCGTTTAAGTACCGGTATTAAAAGATTTAATACTGTTTACGTGATCTGAGCGTTAATAAGTGAGAAATTCTGCTCTCTTTAAAACTACCTGCGAATCAACTTGAATTTCTTTGCAAAGCACCATGTTTTACGTTAATTTTCTCACCCAGTTGAAGGGATCATCACCTTTTTTAGTTCTATACAACTCTAAGACATATCTTACATTCACCGTAAGGGTTCCTAACCAACTCTTTGCGTTTGCAAGAGACGGAAAGTTCTAGACAAGTGTTGAGCATGAAAGTCCCTTAAACAATAGTCACTGTGTTTAATAACTCATTCCTGTCAGTAAATTAGTGGGCCTACTAAAGATTTTCGCTACACTGGACTCGCATTCGGGAGGACGACGGTTCAATCCCGCGTCCGACCATCCTGATTTAGGTTTTCCGTGATTTCCCTAAATCGCTCCAGGCAAATGCCGGGATGGTTCCCTTCAAAGGGCACGGCCGACTTCCTTCCCCATCCTTCCCTAATCCGATGAGACCGATGACCTCGCTGTCTGGTCTCCTTCCCCAAAACAACCCAACCCAAAGATTTTCGCTGAGTATGCATAAACCAAAATTGATATACCGGATGGTGTACTTAACGCGAAGCCCTAAAACTTTTAGAAAGGTCGCTCTAATTGATATTCAGTTCTCACTAAGTGACATTATGTGAAGGTGTCAGTGTATTGCTACATGGTTAATATTAGAAAACGATTTTTTTCATCGAGATGTAAGGACTTTTTCCGAACTTAGAAGCCCAAAGAACTACATTTACTACAAGTAGTAATAGTTTCAGTATACATTTCGCTGTGAACATACCACTGATTTCCTCTTGTCACAAAACGTTTAAAACATTCAAGAGAGTACTTCGGTCGACTCACAAAAGTTAAAGCTGAATTTACATCAAATTAAAAAATATCGAATGTTAATCGGACTACAAATTACACGCACTCTAGCATATTGTCATCTAACAGAAAGCAACCTCCGATATGCACAACTGTTGCAAAAACTTTTAGAATTCCACGTTGAGTGGAACACCATCCGAAGGTGAAATCACAGTTTCGTAAGCTGTAAGGTATACTTAAAGATGTGAAGATCGTTCGTAGCTTTTACGTTCACTCTGATAAAACTTCGTTATTAATTTGGTTTCTAGGCAGCTTTTACCCTTGTAGACAACGGCCGTTATTAAAGAACAGATTGCAACAGTTTAAACCTTTGTTACTTTTTGTACTATGTGATACTCATACCTATTGCCTCACACGGCATAATACACGGCTTATATGAATCCCGTTGCTGGAGCAGTAATACTTTTGATAACAGAGCGTTGCAGGAAGATTTTGCAGTTTTGCCCGCAGTAAATGAGCTTTGGTTTGGTTGCATTGTAAACTGAGGATTCTAGCCATCGGTCCATAGCGTTAAGGGCGTTCTATTTCACGGCTTTCTGGTCTTTCTACATTCAGAGTTGGGCGTCGGACTTACGGTGCATGAGGGGTATTATATCCTTAAATGGGCTTAAGATGTGAAAGGGTAAATTTACATGCAGAGCTATGCCGAATAAAACATCGACTAATTTCGATGTCGAGTGAAATTTCGGACGTTGTGACCTGTTTTGGTAACAGATTTTGAATATTGCTACAGAGAAACATATTACAGAGAGTTATTGTCTCAGTTTTATTAAAAATTTTCTCTGTGTACATCCACGTTATCTTTTAAATTACTTAGAAAGATAATATTTACGTTGCAGCGTTCTTTCTTGGGGCGTAAAAGACGAGGCGGCAGTCTACCCAGAAAGATTCTAATCAGATTCCCACCGACTGAGGAAGTCTAAGTAGATACTGGATCAGTTGTGACAGAGCCTGTGATTGTTTCTTTTCATGACAAATAATTCTAAGCACTCACCGACTATCCCTGACTATGAGTAGAATGTTCTCAGCCAAAATATCTAAGTAATCATGTCCCGTTTGCACTCCGTAAAATTGATGAGGAAACATGATTTGTGTTTATGCTACCTTGATGAAACTTTTAGAGCTCTTATTGATCACATCATAAACGCTAGTAGCTACGGCTTTTTGTGGAGGGGAGGGGTTTAATTCTTCAGACTGGTTTGATGCAGCTCGCCATGAATTCTCCTCATGCGCATATCTGTTCATCTCACTGCAGTAATCACACACAGCGTCCTGAATTACTTACAGTACGTATTCCAGTCTTTGTCTTCTTTTGCTGTTTTTATTTTCTACAGCTCCCTCGAGTACCATAGAAATTATTCCCAATGTCTTAACACACATCCTGTAACTCTATCACTTCGTCTTCCCAATGTTTTGTCTCGCATTCCTTTCCTGCTGATTTTGCGGAAAATCTAATTTTTTACCTTATCAGTCCTCTTAATAGTCAACATACTTCTAAAGATTCTCTTCTTTTTTCCGTTTCCCGCAGTTCATCATTCCCTTCAATAAAATACTGTGCCCAAAAAGTACATTTCTAGAAACTGCTTCCTCAAATTAAGGTCGATGTTTGACGCTAGAAGACTCATTTTAGCAAAGATTGCCATTTTGTCTGTGCTAGTCTGCTTCTTCTATCATTCTTGCTTCGTCCATCACGCGCAGTTTGTTTCCAGCGTAACAGAATGTCTTCACTGCATCTACCTCGTAGCGGCCGGTATTCATGTTACGCTTATCACTTGTGTCATTTCAGTTACTCTTCATTTTTTTTAGTTTTTGTTTGGATTTCTCCTAATTTATGTTCTGTCCTTGTCAGACTATTCGGGATAATTACTAAACAGGTTCTGGAACTGTTTCTCACTTTCAGTGAAGACTCTAGTGCTATCAACGAATGTTATCAATGTTATCTTTTCGCCCTGAATTTTAATCCCACTCCTGAAAATTTCTTTTATATCCGTCATTGATTATTCGATGTACAGATTGAAACTTCCGGGAGGAAGTCTGCACCCTTCTTTTACACTCCTTTTATTCCTATCACTTCGTTATTGATCTTCCATTTCGGAGTTTCCTCTTGGTTCTTGTACATATTGTAGCCTATATTATCCGCATTTGCCTATAGCTTAAACTTTTAACTACTTTTAACTACTAGTCTGAGATTTTCAAACACCTTGCTCCATTTTAAAGAGTCCAGGGCTTTTTCTATGTTGACAGATCCCTCGAAAGTGCCTTGGTTTTACTTAAGTTATGATCCAATTACGGAGCTCAAACGCCAGAACTTCTTTTCTGACGTCTTTACCTTTCCATTCCTTCAACAACATTTTTTATTTCTCTATGTATCATTCCTGTCACGAACTTGATTGTCTGACCTGTTATTCTTCATTTTGCTATAACTCTCCAATTTCCCCTAACTTACCATCTTTGTGACTGTGTGGATGATTTTTTTTTTTCCAGAAGTGTGGCAATATGTCACCAGTTCATAAGTACTACACATCAACGCGAACAGTCGTTTCGACTTGTATATTCATTTTCAAGCATTTGCTTTTCAATAAGACAGACAGAATGAATTATGGACTTGTTACTTAGTACGTGCGTATTGGTGTCATAAGTAATACCTTAAACACGTAGATAGGCTCAAAATATGGGAGTGAACTGAAAAGTAATGCCTACTAATTTTTACTCTCAAAGCTTTTCAAATAAAACGAACGTCAATAAGGCCCTACATCTCTGTTCTTCATGTCTACATATTTGCAGCCCTCTGCCCCTAGAGGGCTCCGAATTGTAACGGATAACATGACGGTGTATAACGTTACTGCGTCGCTGCGTGACAAAGAGCGTGCTAAATCGAGTTACGAAGAGTTCCTCCACACACGGAGCGCCTTCTCCTGCAGCATGACAATGGAAGAACAAAGACGGGCGCTGCGACACATATAATAATTCGACACCTTGTGTTTACATCAATTGTCCTCCATATACACTGTGGGATCAAAAGAATCCGGACACCCCCAAAAACATACGTTTTTCATATTAGGTGCATTGAGCTACCCTACTGCCAGGTGCTCCATATCAGCGAACTCAGTAGTCAGCAGACACCGTGGGGCGCGCCGAGGAACTCATGGACTTCCAGTGTGGTCAGGTGATTGGGTCACATGTCTCACATGTCTGTACATGATATTTCCGCACCCTAGGTCCACTGTTTCCGATGTGATAGTGAAGTGGAGATGTGAAAGGATACGTGCAGCACACAAGTGTACAGGCCGACTTCGTCTGTTGACTGACAGAGACCGCCGACAGGCAGACATCTATCCACCATCACACAGGAAATCCAAACTGCATTAGGATCCACTGTAAGTACAATGACAGTTAGGTGGGAGGATTTAAAAAGCTTGGATTTCATGGTCGAGCAGCTGCTCATAAGCCACACATCACGGCGTTAAATGCCAAACGACACCTCGCTTGGTGTAAGTACCGTAAACATTGAACGATTGAACAGTGGAAAAACGTTGTGTGGAGTGACGAATCACGGTATACAATGTGGCGATCCGATGGTAGGGTGTGGGTATGGCGAATGCCCGATGAACGTCATCTGTCAGCGTATGTAGTGCCAAAATTCGGAGGTGGTGGTGCTATCGTGTGGTCTTGTTTTTCATAGAGGGGGCTTGCACCCCTTGTTGTTTTGCGTAGCACTATCACAGCATATGCCTACACTGATGTTTAAAGCATCTTCGTGCTTCCCACTGTTGAAAAGCAATTCGGGGATGACGACTGCCTTCTTTCGACACAATCGAGCACCTGTTCATAATGCATGGCCTGTGGCGGAGTGGTTACACGATAAGAACATCCCTGTAATGGACTGGCCTGCACAGAGTCCTGATCTGAATCCTATAGAACACTTTTGGGATGTTTTGGAACGCTGACTTCGTAGCAGGCTTCACCGACCGATATCGATACCTCTCCTCAGTGCAGCACTCCGTGAAGAATGGGCTGCCATTCCCTAAGAAACCTTCCAGCATCTGACTGAACGTATGCCTGCGAAAGTGGGAGCTGTCATCAAGGCTAAGGGTGGGCCAACACCATACTGAATTCCAGCATTACCGATGGAAGTCGCCACGAACTTGTAAGTCATTTTCAGCCAGGTGTCCGGATACTTTTGATCACAGAGTATAGTTTCGATTTGACCCCATCCGATTCTTATCTCTCTGCAGAACTTAGAGAACCCCTTCTAGGACTTTATTTTGACAGTGTTATGCAGAGGTGCGGTTGTACCTCCATCAACAATGTCAAATATTCTACAGTGACAATATCAGCGAACTCGTCTCTCGTCGGGAAAAAAGGACGACTTTGTTGAGAAACCAATATGCGGACTTGAAATATAAAGACGTACAATGTTAATGATGTTTGTTTTATTTAAAAATCTTTAATAGGTTTCACATAACAATTTAGGGCGCATTACGTTTCAGCACTTTCTCGTAATTGATTGTACGGCGTGGGCAAGACGTCCCGCTAAGTATTACAGTCTGTGTGGAAAAATACTATCTTCGAGTTCACTGTAGTGCCCACTACGAAGAAATTGCAAGTTTTTTGCAAAGAATTGGAGCCTCCCCTCCGCAAAAGGATTAGTATTTTTATCGAAATCGGTCGTTCGGAGTAGAACATCATATATATATATATATATATATATATATATATATATATATATATATATATATATACGAGGGGCGTTCAGAAAGTAAGCTCCGATCGGTCGCGAAATGGAAACGACTATGAAAATTCGATAAAGCTTTGCACAGATGTGTTGGGTAGTGTCTCCAGTATAACCCCAGTTAGCATCACGTCGCTCTTCTCATTTCTGAGCTCGCAGTGAGTGCGTAAAGATGTCTAGAAAATAGTGTCTGCCGCCAAGTACGAGGGCCTGGTGAGAAATTTCGCCTGAAGCTATGCAGCTAACATTACATAACTGTCGTGCTGTTTCTTCTTCAAGACAATTCTCAGCCGCATTCTGCAGGGGCAATCAAGATGCTCCTGCATCGTTTTCAAATGGAAATGTGAGATTACCCACAATACAGTCCGCAATTGTCTCCCCCTGAGTTTCATCTCTGGTCACATGAACCGCTGTCTTTGAAGACAACATTTTGACACAGACAACGAGGTGTAGGCCAGCGTGGAGAATTGCCGGAAAGCACTGGCGGCTGCCTTCTATGATGAGGCTATTGAAAAGTTGGTACAACGCTATGACAAAAGTCTAAGTCAGAGCGGTGACTACGTAGAGAAGTAGCTGAAAGGTGTAGCTAATTGTTACAAGTAAAACATTTCTGATGTTCACTGTGGTTTCAATCAATCGGAGCTTACTTTCTGAACAGGCCTCGTATATATATATATATATATATATATATATATATATATATATATATATATGTGTGTGTGTGTGTGTGTGTGTGTGTGTGGGTGGGTGTGGGTGGGTGTGTGGGTGTGTGTTTTCTGCTTCCTCGTCGTTGACAGTTTGTGGGTTGGCAGCTCTAGTCCGATTTGCTAAAATAGCAAATCCTCTTGGTTCTTGTACATATTGTAGCCTATATTATCCTTAAAATAGCTCTTCTAAATTTCGATGCCAGGGAATATCAGGAAAAGCAGTTAATTGTGAGGTGCATCGTGGTCGAAAAATGTGAAGACTGATGTGTTAGAACAGACTTGTTGAAAAGTGCGAACAGTCTCCGAGTAGTGCGGGGAAGGGAGATTCAGGAATTTTACTATGAGGAGGAGGAAGGATACGTGCTTGAGAGAGGTAAGAACTGCAGTAGCAGTCTCTAAGCGTAGTAAGAGCATGAAGACGACGTTGATTAGGAAGGCAGCATACGCTATAATTCTAAGCTATCATGTCTGTTTCATCTGGTGCAGAAGCTGAGCTTAATCAAGATGAGTGTACAGTAATTAACAGGCGTAGCTGTGGATTATACAGCCGGCCGCTGTGGCCGAGCGGCTCTAGGCGCTTCAGTCCGGAACCAAGCGACTGCTACGGTCGCAGGTTCGAATCCTGCCTCGGGCATGGATATGTGTGATGTCCTTAGGTTAGTTAGGTTTAAGTAGTTCTAAGTTCTAGGGGACTGATGACCTCAGATATTAAGTCCCATAGTGCTCAGAGCCATTTGAACCATTCGTGAACTATACAGATAATATAGTAGCCATGTGAGTCTAAATGCTTGTGAATGATTTTAGAGGAGGTGTGAGTATAGAGCTTTGTAATTATTATTTACCTGTTTTGAATGTAAAAGCGTTTAGTTTGTGACAGCAAAGAAAATGGCACCGACTTCATAAATTGCAGACCGCATTTCTTCGTTCACTATAACAAGTAACAGACGGTGCTTCTTCATTCACTATAACATGTGAGATTATGGGTCCTGAATCATGGCGTCAATTCATGCATTGCCTTATTTACACTAATGCTGAAGGTTTCACTCCAAAGCTGTTTCTTTTTTTTTTTTTTTTTTTTTGTTACTACATGGTTCCTGCCCGTGCAATAGGAGTGAAATAATTTGCATAACAATTATGGACTACTTGCAGAAGCTATGAAGCTCCTATAAAAATTGTATTTGTTAATTTAATCATATTCAGTTTTTTCATAAAGGTAATAATAGCTTTCGTTCCACTCAAAGCACTTAAGAGGGCCCTCGATCTCGTTTTTCTGTCATTACATGAAGCACTTTGAAGGTAACTGTGTAATGTGCATGTGGGTGAGTGCGTCTGTGTGTGTGTGTGTGTGTGTGTGTGTGTGTGCACGCACAGATAGCCAAAAACGGAGTTTTTAATCATATTGTAAAGTGAAAGACAATGCGGGTGCTTTCCTTAAGCCCTGCATAGGCATCCTTCGAATAGTTTTACCGATTTACCGCAACATCTTTCTCACTGGATCGCTTTAATCAATCTCTCTTCGTCTTCTCCTTCTTCTTCTTTCTCTCTCTCTCTGTCTCCCCTTCTCTCACTCCATCACTCCTCCCTCTTATTATCCTCTTTTCTCATAATTATCTTTCTTTCTTCTCCTGCCTTTACCTCCACCCCTCAACCCCTAATGTCTGTCTGCCCCTCTCCGTTCCTATAACTGTCCGCATGTTCTCCGTCTCTCTCTAAATCTCTCTCTCTCTCTCTCTCTCTCTCTCTGTCTCTGTCTCTGTCTCTCTCTCTATCTATCTATCTCTTCCTCTATCTTTCTCCCTCTCTATAGCACAGCGTTTCTGCGTGGGAGTCTTTATATGTTGCACAGCGTTGTTGACAGTGTATTTCTCGTTAACATTTTTTTTTTTTCAAGTGTGGAAGCTGTTGTGTTGCTGCGGACTACTTTGGTTACGGCAAGTCTGGCGCTGGGCGCTGCCTCGAGGTATTTGCTCTCCTCTGCCGGCAGTCACTTCGTGAGACACGGATTCCACAAAAATGGAAAACGGCGGCTTCCAATTCCGGGTATTCTCCGACGAAGAAATGAGAGCCGGCAGCGAGGGACGGCGCGCCGTACTTTCGCCTTTTGACTGCGCCGCGGTGCCCGCACCCTTTTCCAGTGCTTTCCCCGGTTTTCCACGCTCCGCGCCAGGCCGACCTCTTGCCGCGGAATCATTACCTGCGCGACTTCACGGCGCATCGGATAGAGCCGTGAAACGCCGCGCTAACCTTTGCGACCGTCGCGTCGGCTTAACGGCGCTCGCCGAGCCCGCGAATCGCAGCACGCCTGCAGACTGCGGCCTGGAAACGCGCTAAACGCAGTACCGCAGCCGCCGCGCGTCTCCGCCCGCGCCGTGCCGTACCCCCAGTTGATCTGGGTCGGGGCTGCAGGGTACGGTGGCAGCCAATGCTGAGCGCGTACACGCTTTGTGTACGGTATCTGTCATGTGGTGGCCAATGACGGTGTGCCCTTACTACCTGGCATCACTGAGACGCCCTGCTAAACCCACAGGACAGGACAGGTATTTTAAGTTGTGGAAAGGCGCCAAAATAAGCGGCTGTCATTTACACTCGAACATACAACCTTTTATTTGATCAAACATTACAAGAGCCAAGAAATTAAAAAAAAAACACATCTTTAGTGGCATCTTCATTAGCGACTGAATGGGCCGTACAATCTCATGCCTTAAGGGCAAGACCACTTAAATTTAAAAACGGCTGAAAGCCAATAATTTAAAGCTCAACCAAAATCAGAAATTTAAAAGGCAAAGAATTATCTTAAAACAGTTCCTTAATTAGGCAGAAGGAATCTGACACTTAAAGGGCAAACAACATAAATTCAAAATCGGTTGAAGGCCCAACACTTAAGACTCAATAACATTAATTTTAAAAAATCCCAAAGTCTTTACGTAAAACAGTTCTTAAATTAAGCTGAAGGTCCAAACCATCTGACGCCTTAAGGGCAAAACAATCTTAATCTAAAAATCGGCTAGAAGCCATACAAGTACAAACAAGAACAAACAAGAAAGGGCAGTACACCCAAGGGCGCTCAGCAGTTCCGACGGTCGGTGAGACAGGTAGTCGTCCTAACCATTGTCGATCCGACGACAACCCAACCGACAGACAGTCAACAAACCAAGCCACAAGATGTCCCAACAGTCCACAACGAAATTCAAACAACACAATTTGAACATTTGGGTCTGGTTGGTAGATTAAGTAAAGACTTAACTTTCACGTCCGGGATCGGTGAGCCATGGGCCTCGTAGCAATGGGAACAGCCCCTCACATTCCGAGCGCGCGTGGACACCGCCAGCGGTGCCGGCTAGACATGCGCGACGGAGACTTCCTCGCTGCTCCACGGCAATCGATCAATTGTCCAGGCGTGGAAACGGTGAAAGGACCAAATATACGTCGTCCGATGAGACGACCAACCGAACGGCCAACCAACGGTCGTCCCGCTCCAACCTCCCTCCGTCGGACAGTTCATGAGTGTCGCCAGCGGTCGGCGAGCACTGGCTGTCCGCGCCTCACCGGCGCTCCGTCCCCGACTTCACTGCTGCTGCGTGCCGACTGCACTGCTGGTCCGTCTCCAACTGACTGCCAGACACACGACGACCCGGAAAAACTATCGGTCGCTCCAGAGATGGTACGATAGCGCCCCTATCGATACGCGCTGCTGCTGCCGCTCACGGGTAAGTAAGACAGGAAGTTAGTGACAGCAGTAAATGGAATAAGAAAACGAGGCGGCGGTAATAGAAGATGACAAACAATAAATGGCATGAACACTAGCCGTGCACAGCTCAATGACATTCGATCGTAATAACAGTAGTGTTCTCCCACTACTGGATCTGCGTTTTTAACAGGACCTTGATAGTGTAGTCTCACTATAACACCTGTCATCAGATACATCAGTAATGGCAGCACCCGGTTATGAGAACTTGAACTAGCCTGGTTTATAACAGGTTCGCAGTATGAGGCGTCTTCTACGGTAGGCCTATGAAACTGCGTCCTAAGTTCCAGACCTGTCAGCCGTCGAATGACCGACCAATTTTAACAGTGACCTCACAACATGTAATTTTCTGCCACAGGCCAGTGATGCTTTGCATTCACTACGAGACTCGAGAATTGTCGGGTGGCAGGAAAACAATAGCATGCCCTCTCTATGTGACTTGGCGTGTGAGATGAAATGAAAATCGAAACACCTGCAGCCGTCTCTTTTGCTTTTATTATAGTTGCACAATCCGCTTCGATGTTCCATTACACCATTTTGACGCCCCTTGACCAACGTAAATTGGGAGGTATCCAATCTCGTGTGCAGTCGCAACACCGGTGCCCTTAGCTCTCCGGCCGACTCGTCGTTTTATGTATATGAAGCAAATCTACAACCAACTCTGTAGTTAGTTTCTCAATGAAACTTTTATTTTTCGAGTAAAAAATTTAAAACAACTATTTCGGGATTCGCTCGTATTCTCTGCTGCGCACCCTCTATCATTCCACTTCGAGGAAACTATATACTAAAAAAATGATTTTTTTACATTTTAGAGCTCGACATCACAGATTGATAATGAACTGGTTTTCTTTTCGCTATTACCCACAAGTAAGTGATGCTTCTCAAATAGTTACGAACCGGGCATATTTTGAAAACTATGCTGTGAAGAATGTAGTCGCAGGCCAGTTTACGATTGGTGGGATTTGCGTCACAGGTTGTTGGGTATGAAATATACCTAACATATCGAAATTGTTTTTAACGGTGGCAGTAGAGTGGAACCTCTTCCCATACTCGAGAAGATGTGCGAGACCTATTGGATGTTGTCCACAACGAGGCCGTCAGCTACGCTCCACCCATGACGCCATCACCGCCTTCTGTGGCCTCCTATTCGGAGAGCAGAGCTTCATCGTGTTTCTCTTTTTCGTATCCTGCCAACACAATGCGAAGCTGGAAATGAAAACTTACTAAAATGAAAAGACACGGGACTCATAAACTGATGATTCTGGCTGGATAATCTTTCAGCCTATCCTCTGTGACTTCAGTAAAACTTTCTGACAAGTGTAAAAGAGATCTGAAAGCTTAATTCATGTTAGATGGACGAAGCCGCAAAGGAAGTATCGGGGTTATCATCATATGCTTCTTTCATGTCTTTAGATACGTTGTCTACCCCTACACAGAGTTCACCACTCAGTGCTACACTATCGATGGTGACTCATCCCAATTCAAATCCAGCAACGTTTCTTCTGAGTAAGCCTGAAGCTGAATCATAAACTACTTCTCGAAGTTAAACAGTTGCAGAACTAGTATCCCAGGTTTATGAATTTGTAATCATTATTTATATATGCACATAAAAAAGGTTTTGCATCACTTCGGTTCAGAGAGTTCAAGAACCCGTACAGGAAATTGGGATAGACATCAACATAAACATCATTTCCGCCCTTTTTATTGCTCATGAAAACCACACATTGCATGTTGTACTATCATACAGTGAAACATTCAGAGCTGGTGGTCCAGATTGCTGTACACACCGGAACGTCTAATATCCAGCAGCAGGTCCTCTTGCTTTGATCGATTCCTGTACTCGTCGTGGCATACTATCCACAAGTTCATCAAGGCATTGTTGGCGCAGATTGTCCCACTCCTCAAAGGCAATTGGGCGTGGATCCCTGAGAGTGGTTGGTGGGTCACGTCGTCCACAAACAGCCCTTTTCAATTTATCCCAGGTTCATGACTGGAGAACATGCTGGTCACTCTAGCCGAGCAATGTCGTTATCCTGAAGGAAGTCATTCACAAGATTTTATGGTTGCACTATTGGTCGGAGGATGGCATTCAAAAAATGGTTCAAATGGCTCTGAGCACTATGGGACTTAACATCTATGGTCATCAGTCCCCTAGAACTTAGAACTACTTAAACCTAACTAACCTAAGGACAGCACACAACACCCAGCCATCACGAGGCAGAGAAAATCCCTGACCCCGCCGGGAATCGAACCCGGGAACCCGGGCGTGAGAAGCGAGAACGCTACCGCACGACCACGAGATGCGGGCGGAGGATGGCATTCACGTATCGTATAGTCGTTACGGGATCCTCCATGATCACCAGCGGCGTACGTCGGCCCCACATAATGCCACCCCCAAATCGCAGGGAATCTCCACCTTGCTGCACTCACTAGACAGTGTGTCTAAGGCATTCAGCCTGACCGGGTTGCCTTCAAACATGTCTCCTACGATTGTCTGGTTGAAGGCATATGCGACACTCATCAGTGAAGAGACCGTGATGCCAGTCCTGAGCGGTCCATTCGGCATGTTGTTGGGCCCATCTGTACCGCGCTGCACGATGTCGTGGTAGCAAAGATGGACGTCGGGAGTGAAGCTGCTCATCATGCAGCCTATTGCGCACAGTTTGAGTCGTAACACGACGTCCTGTGGTTGCACGAAAAGCATTACTCAACATTGTGGCGTTGCCATCCTCCGAGCCATAATCCATAGGTAGTGGTCATCCACTGCAGTAGCAGCCCTTGGGTGGCCTGATCGAGGCATGTCATCGACAGTTCCTGTCTCTCTGTATCTCCTCCATGTCCGAACAACATCGCTGTGATTCACTCCGAGACGCCTGGACACTTCCCTTGCTGAGAGCCCTTCCTAGCACAAAGAAACAAAGCGAACGTGATCGAATGACGGTATTGACTGTGAACTACAGACACACGAACCGTGTACCACCTTCTGGGTGGAATGACTAGAACTGATCGGCTATCGGACCCCCTCCGTCTAATAGGTGCTTCTCATGCATGGTTGTTTACATCTTTGGGAGGGTTCAGTGACTTCTTTGAACAGTCAAAGGGACTGTGCCTGTGATACAATATCCACAGTCAACGTCTGTCTTCAAGAGTTCTGGGAACAGGGAGTGATGCAAAACTTCTTTTGATGTGTGTGTGTACCATATTGAATGCTGTCGTTGTTGCTGTTATTGTGGTCTGATGCAGCCCTTTGTGCGAGCCTCATCATCTCCGAATAGCTACTGCAACCTTCAGCTTTATGAATCTGCTTACTGTATTCATCTCTTGAACTCACTCTACGACTTCTACCACCCACACTTCCCTCCAGTACTGAATTAGTTATCCCTTGATGTATCAGAATGTGTCTTATCAACCGATCCCTTCTTTTGGTCAAGTTGTGCCAAAAATTCCCTGTCTCCCCAATTCTATTCAGTACTTTCTCACTGGTTACGAGACCGACCCAGATAATCTTCAGCATTCTTCTGTAGCACCTCATTCGAAAGCTTGATGTTGAATATAGTATCATATTAAGTGGTGTTACAAAAATAAAATTTACACAGTGGGATTTTAACCTCATTCACACACTTCCACCAGCTTACCTTATTTTAATGAGCTGGAGAAACTGCAATTGTCCTGCATTGTCAGAGTAATTGATACTCGTTGCTCCAAAAATTGGGAACCGTCTGAACTCAATCTGTAGAATTCGTGGAATTTTTCGTATTCAGAGGCCTCTCGAGAAACCACAGACAAACTTGCCCACTTGCCCTTCCTTGACGTCTTCGTTCGACGGAAAACCAGTGGGCACTTCAGCCACAGTGTCTACAGGAAACCGACACAAACAAATCGGTATCTGCGCGCTCTCAGCCACCACCATCCGGCACAAAAAAGTCGCGTTCTGAATACCCTCGTCCATGGTGCCAAAGTCGTCTCAGACGCAGAAAGTCTGCCACTAGAACTGAGACACCTACGAAAAGTCTTCCGGGAAACGGGTACAGCCACGGACAGGTGTCACAGGCTATATCTGGTGTGACACACAAGAAACACACCAGCAGATAAGAGAACACCAACAAAGAAGAAAGCAATAAACTTATGATTTTGCCTTTATGTGGTACAGTGTCGGGAAAGATTAGCCGGGTCCGCAACTCGTGGTCGTGCGGTAGCGTTCTCGCTTCCCACGCCCGAGTTCCCGGGTTCGATTCCCAGCGGGGTCAGGGATTCTCTCTGCCTCGTGATGACTGGGTGTTGTGTGATGTCCTTAGGTTTAAGTAGTTCTAAGTTCTTGGGGACTGATGACCATAGATGTTAAGTCCCATAGCGCTCAGAGCCAAAGATTAGCCGGGTCCTGAAGAGATGTAACATTTCATCGGTGTTCAGGCCTCCAGCAAAACTCCGACAGCTCATGAGGCCTGTGAAGGACGTTCTAGGGCTTAGTACGTCTGGAGTGTGCAAGATGCCATGTGAGTGTGGCTGTTACTACGTCGGACAAACACTACGCACTGTGGAGCAACGCCTGACGGAACACGAGAGGTGCTTACGGCTACGCTATCCAGAAAAACCAGCCTAGGCAGAACACGCCTTAGAAAATGGACACCAAATTGTATTCGACGAAACATCTGTCGTTATGAAGACGAAGGGATTTTCTGATAGCGTCATAAAAGAAGCTATTGAAATAAAAACCTCTGAAAACCCCATCAACAAGGACGCTGGTTTGCAGCTCAGCACAGCCTGGGACCAGGCTATCGCGATGTTAAAACGAGCGCGACGGACGCGGGATGAAACCATTATCATATATGGAGAGGAAGAGAGCGCCAGTGACGTCACAGCCAGCAGTGCGGCTATATAACTAGGCGGACACGGTGACAGTAGTCAATCTTACCACTTGACAAGGGCCGGCGAGAGCTCGGTCGAAAGTTCGTGGGATTTTAACCACCTGACGCGGCTGGAAGCCCGAGAAAATTTTATTAAAACTATATTCGCTGTTTATAGCACTGTACAGATGCACCCGGTAGTTCCTTTTCTTTTTCAGTATCTTGGGCTTTAAATAACGATAACGTCCTCTTCAGCAGAGCTCGTGATTGGCATTGAAACTCAAAAAGAAACGGGATTCGTGCTGTCTTGTTGCTAGTTGCCTGCCAAGTCGCAGGGCATATCGTATCACCACAGTGTGAACACGAGTATCGCGTGAATAAGCGATGCTCGGCGTTGCGCTATTCCCTTCATTACAGCGTAGGGTATGGCGTATTGTATCTCCATAATGTGAACACCGCCTTAACTACTTATCCCGTGAGGAGCGTGGCTGCAACAGAATAGAAACTATGAGAAACCTCCTACGTTTACTTAGGAATGTTTCACGGTAAAAACGTCGTGTTCCTTCCAAAAATATGCTAACATGTCACTAACTTGTAATGTTAACTGTATCACGCAGTTAAAATTGTGGCAACGCTACTAATCGCAAGCCGGCCGCGGTGGCCGTGAGGTTCTAGGCGTTGCAGTCCGGAACCGCGGGACTGCTACGGTCGCAGGTTCGAATCCTGCCTCGGGCATGGATGTGTGTGATGTCTTTAGGTTAGTTAGGTTTAAGTAGTTCTAAGTTCTAGGGGACTGATGACCTAAGATGTTAAGTCCAATAGCGCTCAGAGTCATTTGAACCATTTGAGCCATTTTACTAATCGCATAACACTTCATAGTGTACTGTAGCGACTTCAAGTGCCTATCACAAAAGTCGTGTCTCTGAAATATTTGCTAAAGTTAATACACTATTGGCCATTAAAATTGCTACATCACGAAGATGACGTGCTACAGACGCGAAATTTGACCGACAGGAAGAAGATACTGTGATATGCAAGCTTTTCAGAGCATTCACACAAGGTTGACGCCGGTGGTGACACCTACAACGTGCTGACATGAGGATAGTTTCCAACCGATTTCTCATACACAAACAGCAGTTGACCGGCGTTGCCTGGTGAAACGTTGTTGTGATGCCTCGTGTTAGGAGGAGAAACGCGTACCATCACGTTTCCGAGTTTGATAAAGGTCGGATTGCAGCCTATCGCGATTGCGGTTTATCGTATCGCGACATTGCTGCTCGTGTTTGTCGAGATCCAATGACTGTTAGCAAAATATGGAATAGGTGGGTGCAGGAGGGTAATACGGCCTCGTATCACTAGCAGTCGAGATGACAGGCATCTTATCCGCATGGCTGTGACGGATCGTTCAGCCACGTCTCGATACCTGAGTTAACAGATGGGGACGTTTGCAAGACAACAACCGTCTGGACGAATAGTTCGACGACGATTGCAGCAGCATGGACTATCAGCTCGGAGACCACGGCTGCGGTTACCCTTCACGCTGCAACACAGACAGGAGCGCCTGCGATGATGTAGTCAGCGACGAACCTGGGTGCACGAATGGCAAAACGCCATTTTTTCGGGTGAATCCAGGTTCTATTTACAGCGTGATGATGGTCGCATCCGTGTTTGGCGACATCGCGGTGAACGCACATTGGAAGCGTGTATTCGTCATTGCCATACTGGCGCATCACCCGGCGTGATGGTATGGGGTGCCATTGGTTACACGTCTCGGTCACCTCTTGTTCGCATTGGCGGCACTTTGAACAGTGGACGTTACATTTCATATGTGTTACGACCTGTGGCTCTACCCTTCATTCTATCCCTGCGAAACCCTACATTTCAGCAGGATAATGAACGACCGCATGTTGCAAGTCCTGTACGGGCCTTTCTGGATATGGAAAATGTTCGACTGCTGCCCTGGCCAGGTCATTCTCCAAATCTCTCAACAATTGAAAACGTCTGGTCAATGGTGTCCGAGCAACTGGCTCGTCACAATACGCCAGTCACTACTGTTGATTAACTGTGGTATCGTGTTGAAGCTGCATGGGCAGCTGTACCTGTACACGTCATCCAAGCTCTGTTTGACTCAATGCCCAGGCGTATCAAGGCCGTTATTTCGGCCAGAGGTGGTTCTTCTGGATACTGATTTCTCAGGATGTATGCACCCCAATTGCGTGAAAATGTAATCACATGGTCCGCAGCTCGTGGTCGCGCGGTAGCGTTCTCGCTTCCCACGCCCGGGTTCCCGGGTTGATTCCCGGCGGGGTCAGGGATTTTCTCTGCCTCGTGAAGACTGGGTGTTGTGTGATGTCCTTAGGTTAGTTAGGTTTAAGTAGTTCTAAGTTCTAGGGGACTGTTGACCATGGATGTTAAGTCCCATAGTGCTCAGAGCCATTTGAACCATTTTGTAATCACATGTCAGTTCTAGTATAATATATTTGTCCAATGAATACCCATTTATCATCTGCATTTATTCTTGGTGTAGCAATTTTAATGGCCAATAGTGTAGTTATCGACACAGAGTAAAGAATTTGTCATATTTTTAAAGGAAGGTTACCTGGGACAATAGACGTATTGAAACTCCATGTTGAAATGCTAACCGCGCTAGCTTCAGAGGTAATAATAATGAAGAAAGATCGATAAGCGCTATAAACTGGCCGCTGCTAGAATGTTACGGGAGGTGAAGGAGCGGGAAGCAGGGAAGCGCACGGCGCTTAATCGCTGCTTGGGACACAGTACTACACGCTCGCGGCGGCGGGTAGGGGCCGGTTGCTGTCACGAGCTGATTTCACGGCTCATATTGTTATTCTCGGCGTGTAAGCGCTACAACAAGAAGAACGGACGCCTCCTGTTTGTGCTGCACTGTGCCCAGGAGGTTCCAGTCATTTCCCCGACACGGTTGCACAACGTTTGCTTTGCGGTTTTACTCAGCACTGCCAGTGGAAGCGGAAACGTGGACATAATGGATTGCGACAACAACCGCCACGATGAGAAATGTTTGTATTGGGACGTTCCGTCGCCTAGGTCTCGAAAATGCCGTAACTTTGGCGTTGAGCGACCGTAAAGCCCGAAACGCCGAGTGCTGCTTTCTCCGACCGAAGAGCGACACGTGTGACCGAAATGTGCGACGCACGGCATTGCAGATCAGCCCGGGAGCCTTTCCTGTCAGACCCCGGTACAGATACAAATGGTTCAAATGGCTCTGAGCACTATAGGACTTAACACCTTAGCCGGCCGCTGGTGGCCGAGCGGTTCTGGCGCTACAGTCTGGTACCGCGCGACCGCTACGGTCGCAGGTTCGAATCCTGCCTCGGGCGTGGATGTGTGTGTTGTCCTTAGGTTAGTTAGGTTTAAGTAGTTCTAAGTTCTAGGGGACTTATGACCTCAGCAGTTGAGTCCCATAGTGCTCAGAGCCATTTGAACAATATCTGAGGTCATCAGTCCCCTAGAACTTAGAACTACTTAAACCTAACTAACCCAAGGAGATCACACACATCCATGCCCGAGGCAGAATTCGAACCTGCGATCGTAGCACTCGCGCGGTTCCGGACTTAAGCGCCTACAACCGCTCGGCCACCGCGGCGTACTGATACACATTTACTTTAGATACCACTATAATTCTCACTACTTCAACGTCAATGAATAATTACGTGTAGCAATGAAACGGATTTCAGAAGGATCGTGCCTCACGGATTGCGCCCCCCCCCTTCCCTCCCCCCACGGGCACGCGTGTGTATGTTGTTCTTAGCATAAGTTTAAGATAGTTTAAGTAGTGTGTAAGTCTAGGGATCGATGACCTCTGTAGTTTGGTCCCTTGCGTCAGAAGGATCGCGTGGTTCGACAACTGCGCCGTACACCAGTCTCCGCTAGCAGCGAACACAACACCGGCAACGGGTCGCCTGCAACTTCTGCTGATAATCTCCACAGAGAACAGCAAACGTAGAAGTCGGTATCCAAACCGAGCCTCAAATTCTATCTGGAAATTTCTCCTTCCGTAGTCGGATATACAGGCCAACAAATGATTGGGAACGGCAGACAGAGCTTCCTGCGGTGGTAGGCCCATCAGTGGTAAGCAAGGCAATGAAGTGCAAAACGGTCAACTACAGGATACCACGATTAGTAGCTCTACCCCGACAACTCCAGTACAAGTTACCCTCCCCTCCCCCCCCCCTTATCAAAGGGATGTTAACTGACCCTGTAAGGGTATATCACAACATAGAATTTGCTATGCAACGCGCCCGACTGGAGTAGCCGGCTGTCGTGGCCACTGCTTTGCAGCATGTGGTCCGCGAAGGTCACAAATACGGAAGAAAAGTTACCTTCTCGGCAATACAAGCTGTAGACAGAATACAGCTGAAGTCGATGAATCTCCCCACTGACTTTGGGGCTTTAAGGGACCTTCTTAAGAAGTTATTTAAAAGACAAAATCAGACGTTCGACTTGGACGAGACTTGCGCACGGTATTAGCCATTGGTAGCATAGCGCTCGATTCTAAGAAGACGTGGCCTGACTGTAACGTACACACTTTCCATAATACGGGCGTAAGGGTAGGGCAACTAAACACATACAATAATAAACTAATAACGCAAGAGCTGCGTAAAGTGGTGGAGGAGAGGAGACTGGATGTGTTATGTCTGCCGGAGCCATACTCGCTTACTGGACATTTCGCTTTCACGGCGGGCACATGGCATGTTACGTATAAGCTTTGGTAATGGACTAAAATCTGCGCTAATTTTTACCAACGAAGCGCTGAGATCTACGATCATTTAACAATTGTCAAATAGCCACTGCTACGTCGTAGAGATTCAGTGTTCTCTAGGAACGCTCTATGAAGTCAATATGTACTTCCAGTTCGGAGGCGACTTTAAAGAGTATCTACACCACGTCAATATCGTCATTACGGCGTTGCGAAGGCGGAAAGTCATTGTGGTGGCGGACATTAATGCGAAGTCCCCACTCTGGTTCAGTGGCACTCGGGATGCCAACGGAGGCACGACAGAGTAAGCAATCATGGCCTTGTAACGTGTGGTGGCTAACAAGCCAGGGAATCCCCCCACCTACAATGGCGTGAAGGTACTAACACTGACATCACTTTGGTATCACATGGAGCTGCAGACAACGTTAAGAACTGGTCAGTGCCTAACGAAGCTGCCACAAGTGAACACTGTGCTGGCGTAAGCTGTCGCCGGTGTTAGACTACGCAGCTGGGAGTGGTACGTGGCGGACCATCTGGCAGTTGATCCCTGGAGCGTTCCTTATAAATTAGTAAGAGAAAAAAATTTAATCACCCATTGTGTTGTCCACCATCAGGGACGGGCACCGGATGATGGAGTCTTGGCGGGAAACTGCTGACATTCTGCTCTGGTCCTTGTTGCCTGACAATGAGCAAAGTCGCACCAGAGAAGAAGATCAAACAGAATACGTTAACGATGCCGTTGTATACCTGTCCTCAGAAATTGAAGTAGGCGCGCAAATCCAATCCCCAGGGATTGGTAAAAGAATATCCATGGGGTGTCCACAGAGCTCTGTCCTGGGGCCACGCTTTCGGAATATGGATATGGAACCTCTGTTGTATGGATTACAACGCAGTGATGATGTGCTAGAGGCGATAGCCTGCACAGATGACTCCCTCCTGCTGGTAAGCGGCCGTAGCCGCGAAGATCTGGAGCCAAGGATAGAACATGCGATATCCTTAAGTGGTGCTGGAAAACCAGGATGAAGATTGAGGAGATAGTGCATTTCCTCACACCACAGCTAGTGGCGCCTCTAACGAGGTTGTACAATGAACGCCTGAGACTACACAAATTCTCGACCATCTAGAACAACGCAAATGTAGTAGGATCCAACGCTGGCAAAATAGTACAGGCCTACTTGCACGTTAGATGTATTCGAAAAACGTTTTCAAAAGCTGTTAGCTAACAGACTTGCAGCACACAGAGTGTCGTGCGGGTTTGAGTGACAGACAGTTCGGCTTTGGCCCTGGGCAATCAGCGGGTGACGTTACTGCTCTGGCAGCCAAGGTCTGTGGCCCGTCTCATAAGTGGAACCTTTGACCATCTGTGGTGGACTTCGCTCTTCTCTTGCTTTCGGGACAAGGAGTGCCCAGAGCCGCTATATGGCTCTCTCAGGAGCTATTGCAGAGAAGGAAGGTCTGGCTACCGTCCACTAGCGGACGGGTTGGTAAAAGAATAACCATGGGGTGTCCACAAAGCTCTGTCCTGGGGCCACGCTTTCGGAATATGGATATGGAACCTCTGTTGTATGGATTACAACGCAGTGATGATGTGCTAGAGGCGATAGCCTGCACAGATGACTCCCTCCTGCTGGTAAGCGGCCGTAGCCGCGAGGATCTGGAGCCAAGGATAGAACATGCGATATCCTTAAGTGGTGCTGGAAAACCAGGATGAAGATTGCTCCGAATAAGTCTACGTAATTACTGTTAGAAGGCCAGGTATTCAGGAACCCAAACCAACATAATCGATGGCTTACCAGTTCTTCGGCTACATCTCGGCGTCGCTGTCGACGAGATATGGAAATGCCACGCATATCGAGACCGTAACTCAAAGATCGATGGAGGTACTGAACAATCTTGCTGGAATTCGAAACAAAAGATTTCACTTTCACGCCAGTCCAACCCGCCTATGTCACAACAGTATCGTCACCTCCATCGTGGGTTACGGCTGTGGAGTTTGGACGCACAGCCTCACAAGGGTTGTGCCAGTCATGTCTGTGAGCAAAGTGCAGCGGAATATGCTGAAGAGGTCAACTGGGGCATACAAAACAAGTCCAGGTGTGGCCCTGCTAATTATAATGGAGCTCTGCCTTCTTGCCATTAAAATACGGGAGCAGGCCCCCTGGTGCTGGGTAAAGAGGTGGAAAATTGAAAAGACGGCAGAGGTTATGGGGAGTCAAGTAGCGTACAAAATTTCTTTCATACAAAAGGGGGACAATTGTGGCAAGAGACCTGGGAGACTGATGGGATGGGTCGCAGGACATCAATTTCTACCAAGCATTTCGGAACGATAGGAACTTACGTACATTGAACCTAGCAGAGGTCTTTTGCACTTCCTCACAGGACATGGGCTCTATCCGTCGATCTGGAAAGCGGGCAGTGCCTTCGTGTGACTGTGGAGCTTTGGAGGGCTCACCGACCCACATGGTGCGCCATGTGGCGGCCGACTTGCGGCGACAACTACCAAATGGTTCAAATGGCTCTGAGCACTATTGGACTTAACTGCTGAGGTCATCAGGCCCCTAGAGCTCAGAACTACTTAAACCTAACTAACCTAAGAACATCACACACATCCATGTCCGAGGCAGGATTCGAATCTGCGACCGTAGACGTCGCGCGGTTCCAGACTGTAGCGCCTAGAACCGCTCGGCCACTCTGGTCGGCGACAACTACCAAATCACGAGATCCTCAACAGCTTGGCTAACGAGCTTTCCACTAAGATAACAACGAAATATCTGAGGGATGATCTACGAAAGTAGAGAATTGCCAAAAGAAGTAATTACGCACCACTCATATACTGCCGTGACGCGGCTGTCCGACAACCGTTGCAGTCGGAATCCGCCACGTCGCAAACTAGGAGGGAGGTGTGTCTTACACCGATGAAGGAGAGTGCACTACGTTATTAAGACAATTAGTCACAGATGTAGATTAGTAGCAGTAGAATTCTTGAACCAAGTAACTTAGGATCCTGAAGCTATAGTACGGTTTCTAGGGCCACCCCAGTGCCAGGTGCACGCCCACTATGGTTAGCTCGGTGGGCACGGCCCCAGAAGTAGGTTCATACCTGTGCTGGCACATTTGTAACGCTGCTGTAGTCTAGTGCAGTAGAATAGTAGTATAACGCGTAGTTCCCAGTAGAGTAAATAAGGGAGCTAGCTTTCCCATAAGAATTAATGAAATACTACTACATATTTAGCTGCAAGTGACATTGTAGTAAATTGTAGGACCCAATAACAAGGTAGGTAATGGGTTATTGACGTATGCTAAACATTGTTATGAATTTTTTTTTTAATTTCCGCACAGACAAATCTGGGAAAAAGGTGCGTAGTTCAAGAGCCACTCCAAAACACACAGTCTGCATGGAAATACTTGCCATATCAGGCTCACGCGTTAACACCACCCACGATTTAAGGCTCGATTAAAATTTTGTCCTACTGCAAATAAAAGATAGCTTAAGTACGTGATAGTTACAGCGTGTGTCCAGATTCGTTAGATCTTTTCAGGCGTAGATAGCAACACAGCACGCCCAGAGGGTGAGCACGTACAGCTAACGGCAATTTTTCAGACTTTCCGGTAAAATGGAAATGTCGTGTGGCTAGGGCCTCCCGTCGGGTAGACCGTTCGCCTGTTGCAGGTCTTTCGATTTGACGCCACTTCGACGACCTGCACGTCGATGGGGATGAAATGATGATGATTAGGACAACACAACACCCAGTCCCTGAGCGGAGAAAATTTCCGACCAAGCCGGGAATCGAACCCGGGCCCTTAGGATTGACAGTTTGTCACGCTGACCACTCAGCTACCGGGGCGGACAGACTTTCCGGTAGTTCTGATCTTTGGTATGTGGGGCTTGGATTCACAACGAAAGTGAGTGAAGAAAATAAGGCCTGGTTTACCTGTAAAAAAAATAAAACAGAAAAAAAGAAAAAAGTGAAATGTGCGTGAGGCATTTGTGGCCTGGAGATCACCTGGAGTAAGTTTTTTTATTTAACGACAATTTTGGCAACTTCCATATCGAAAGGAGAAAATCCCGGGAATCGAACCCGGAGCCCCGTGATCGAAAGTAAGCAACGTCAAACACGAAACCACGAGTTGCTGACGTTTTTCTGTAAGGACTACATCAAGAGAAGTTCATAGTGTGTTCGACTGGCTGTGACGAAGACATATTACTACAAGTGGACTCCGAGCAGAGATTACAGGTAGTATGACCCAAAGTCAACTGGGACATTGATGGGCGTCCTTTTCAGCGATGTGTCATACTACAGTTTGCAGTCCTCTGATCGACACAAACGTCTCCGTAGATGACATGCTCAAAGATCACAGGAAGGAGGGATCCAAGAGATTCATCACTCTCCAGCTTGTGGAATTGTGGTGTGAGGAGCTACTGAATATTACTTGAATATCACCACTGTATTTACTTGGTAATTCGTGGAGAATGGTTGTATACTCGCCAATATGTGGAAAGAACGGGAAACACTGTTCTCACGCCCTTCATGACCAGGGCCTCAAATGGCACATTACAGTATGATAAGGCAAGATTCTAAGTACAGTTCATACTTCAGATGACTTGATGAGTGAACAGATCCTTGGCTGATCTGCAGGATACACCTGATTCGTCAACTATAGGACTTGTCTGGGATGCAATGGTAAGACCCATATTTCCACATCAGCCTCCAACCAACACATCTACATCTACATTTATACCCCGCAAGCCAACCAACGGTGTGTGTCGGAGGGCACTTTACGTGCCACTGTCATTACCTCTCTTTCCTGTTCCAGTCGCGTATGGTTCGCTGGAAGAACGACTGCCGAAAAGCCTCCGTGTGAGCTCGAATCTCTCTGATTTTACGTTCGTGATCTCCTCGGGGGGTATGAGTAGGGGGAAGCAATATATTCGATACCTCATCCAGAAACGCACCCTCTCGAAACCTGTACAGCAAGCTACACCGCGATGCAGAGCGCCTCTCTTGCAGAGTCTGCCACTTGAGTTTGCTAAACATCTCCGTAACGCTATCCCGCTTACCATATAACCCTGTGACGAAACGCTCCGCTCTTCTTTGGATCTTCTCTATCTCCTCTCTCAACCCGATCTGGTACGGATCCCACACTGATGAGCAATACTCAAGTATAGATCGAACGAGTGTTTTGTAAGACACCTCCTTTGTTGATGGACTACATTTTCTAAGGACTCTCCCAATGAATCTCAACCTGGCACCCGCCTTACCAACAATTTATTTTAAATGATCATTCCACTTCAAATCGTTCCGTACCCATACTCCCAGATATTTTACAGAAGTAACTGCTACCATTGTTTGTTCCGCTATCATATAATCATACAATAAAGGATCCTTCTTTCTATGTATTCGCAATACGTTACATTTGTGTATGTTAAGGGTCAGTTGCCACTCCCTGCACCAAGTGCCTGTCCGCTGCAGATCTTCCTGCATTTCACTGCAATTTTCTAATGCTGCAACTTCTCTGTATACTACAGCATCATCCGCGAAAAGCCGCATGGAACTTCCGACACTATCTACTAGGTCATTTATATATATTGTGAAAAGCAATGGTCCCATAACACTCCCCTGTGGCACGCCAGAGGTTACTTTAATGTCTCTAGACGTCTCTCCATTGAGAACAACATGCTGTGTTCTGTTTGCTAAAAACTCTTCACTCCAGCCACAGAGATGGTCTGATATTCCGTAGGCTCTTACTTTGTTTATCAGGCGACAGTGCGGAACTGTATCGAACGCCTTCCCAAAGTCAAGGAAAATGGCATCTACCTGGAAGCCTGTATCTAATCTCATGAACTATCACAAAATGTGTTTCAGACATTGCAAGAAATTTCTCGAGATTACATTCGGATGCTGTATTCTTTAGTACCAAACCGAAAAAAACACCGACCGACTGCCGTGTCCTCCTCAGGCCCTACTCATCACCGGAGGCAGATAAGGAGGAGCATGTGGTCAGCACACCGCTCTCCCAGCTGTTATAAGTTTTCGTGACCAGTGCCTCTCCTTCTCAGTGAAGTAGCTCCTCAATTGGCCTCACAAAGGCTGAGTGCATCCTGCTTACCGACAGCATTCGGCGGACCTGGACGGTGACCCACCCCAGTGCTAGCCAAGCCCAACAGCACTCAGCTTCGGTGATCTGACGGCAACAGGTGTTACTACCGCTGCAAGGCCACTGCCATACCGCATCGAACAAAATGGCGCAATTTTTTACTGTGCGAGACACGCCTCATACTATTGATACTGAAGATCGACGTCAGTTACTAATGGAATGAAAGTTTAATCATGTAATTTGGTAAGTGTTGCAAGTAGGCTGTTTAGGTTTTTATGATGGTAACGTCACGTAGCGCTCTGTATAAAAATCACTGACTGTGCTGTGTGCAGTCTGTGGCTGGTCTGCATTGTTGGAATATTCGCTATTTTAGTGTTGGGCAGTTGGATGTGAACAGCGCGTAGCGTTGCGCAGTTGGAGGTGAGCCGCCAGCAGTGGTGGATGTGGGAAGAGAGATAGCAGAGTTTTCAGAGCGGACGACCTGGACGTGTGTCCGCCAGAAAGAGTACATTTGTAAGACTGGATATCATGAACTGATATATATATATTATGACTTTTGAACGCTATTAATGTAAATACATTGTTTGTTCTCTATCAAAATCTTTCATTTGCTAACTATGCCTATCAGTAGTTAGTGCCTTCAGTAGTCAGAATCGTTTATTTAGCTGGCAGTAGTGGCGCTCGCTGTATTGCAGTAGTTCGAGTAACGAAGATTTTTGTGAGGTAAGTGATTTATGGGTGGTATAGGTTATTGTTAGTCAGGCCCATTCTTCTGTAGGGATTTTTGAAAGTCAGATTGCGTTGCGCTAAATATATTGTGTGTCAGTTTAGCGTTGATCAGAGTAAGTAAAGATAGTAATGCCTGAGTACGTTCAGTTTTGCTCAGCTGTTTGAAAATCAAATAACGTAGAGGATTATCAGCCCAGTAATTCATTAATTTTTCAAACGGGATGTTTCAGTGTCGGACTGGTGTTCCATACTATAACACCTTCCACAACCGTCAGGCTATGGCGACTTCGTCTTCCGATACCTTACCACAGTTCCATGCCCGGGCATTGAAACACATTTTAAAATATTTGCAAGATTTTTGTACAGCACGAAATACTTTGCCGTTAAGTGTGGATCACCTTTTCCAACACCAGGAATCAGAAACACTGAAACTTCCCGGCAGATTAAAATTGTGTTCCCGACCGAGACTCGAAATCGGGACCTTTGCCTTTCGCGGGCAAGTGTTCTACCATCTGAGCTACCGAAGCACGATTCACGCCCGGTACTGACAGCTGTACTTCTGCCAGTATCTCGTCTCCTACCTTCCTAACTTTACAGAAGCTCTCCTGCGAACCTTCCAGAACTAGCACTCCTGAAAGAAAGGTTCGCAGGAGAGCTTCTTTAAAGTTTGGAAAGTAGGAGACGAGATACTGGCAGAAGTAAAGCTGTCAGTACCGGGCCTGAGTCGTGCTTCGGTAGCTCAGATGGTAGAGCACTTGCCCGCGAAAGGCAAAGGTCCCGAGTTCGAGTCTCGGTCGGGCACACAGTTTTAATCCGCCAGGAAGTTTCATATCAGCGCCCACTCCGCTGCAGATTGAAAATCTCATCAGAAACACTGTTTAACAGCAGCTCCTTCCCCACGTCGGAAGGCCCACGACTTGCCGTCCTCCTTATACCCAGCAAGTCGGCACATCTACTCTCGCAGCTCTCGAGGTTCGCACCACACGTTGCAGTAGCGAAGCGGACGGACCCATGTGAATAGTCAGGAATATTGTGTTACACATTTGCCAAACTGTTTCATACCTTCGAGACAATCAGGTGTCAGAAGAAGAGTTGTCTTTTGTCCCAAATCCAGGCCTTCTTCTCATCGGTCATTCCCACAAGCTACTAAAATTATCGTCCACAAGGTCCACGTGATCTCCGGACGGGTCCCTGTTTGCGGTGAACTACAGCACGTGGCAGCGTCTTCCGTGTCCTTGCGGACAAACCGGGATGCAATCTGTGCGGTCGCTCGAGAGTCGTGAAATCTCCGCTGTCGGTTTCCCGGCCTGTCATTTCTCGTCTCCAGCGCACGTGGTCACGGGGGCCGCAAAAACCTGTCCCTACCTTGACGGGGTGGGGGCGTAACCACCTATCGGCCAGAACACTCGGCGGTTTTGAGTCCGCATTCCTCTGCTCTCGGTTCGTGGAAACTCTTCTGTTCCGGAAATTTCTCCTAGGGCTCCAGCAGGCGACGGCAGCAAGAACAACGTGCTGTCTGACTCGCTTACTTGCTTGAAGAAATACAACAGACACGGTGGTTGGTTGCTGTAGTTTTCACGCAACTCATTCCACACCACGAAACCTAGCCATCATTAATACATTACACAGTTAAATTAATACATAAAATTTTATCTAGGCAAGCCGAATGTGACATTCATGTGTCCTATATGGTTTCTATAAACCAGCAGTAATGATCTAAGCTCGGGCTGCAGCGGCATCTATCCATATTATAAAAATGGTATGTGTACGTGAACGTGTGAATGTCTGTATGTTCTACTTCTGCTTCTAAACTACAGTACCGATTTCAACCAACCACGGCGCACATATCCGTTACTCTCAGGTAACAATCGCTGTGGGGGTAATAACCACCTATTTATCACGGTTCAGGAGATATGACGTCACAAACAATGAGATGCGTGAAGAACTATCGTAAAGTGCATGACGTTTAAATTTATTACTTCTTTGAAATCAACTCTGTTCGCAATACATTTCGCATACAATATTGACATATGTTGATAAATACACTTACAAAATTATACCATCGTGCCCCACATAGTTCAGGAGATAT
Organism: Schistocerca piceifrons; assembly: GCF_021461385.2. Taxonomy (NCBI): domain Eukaryota; kingdom Metazoa; phylum Arthropoda; class Insecta; order Orthoptera; family Acrididae; genus Schistocerca; species Schistocerca piceifrons. The sequence goes on along the minus strand of NC_060145.1, from coordinate 473,433,330 downwards.
GACGTCATAAACATTTGGATGCGTGAAAAACTACGACATGTGCATAACTTTTAAATTTATTACTTCTTTGCTACCAAGTCTATACGCAACAAATTTTTCGTACAATATCCGCATATGCCGCTGAATGTACCTATAAAATTATATGATTGTATGATACATATATTAGGAGATACGACGTAATAAACACAGAAATGCCCGAAGAATTACCGCATCGTGGATGACGTTTAAATTTGTTACTTACTTGTCACTAACTCCATTCGCATCATGTTTCGTACATGTATCCACATATGCCGCTGAATGTACACAAATTTATCATTGTTAGGCACATAGTTCAAGAGATACTATGTCATAAACATTGAGTATTGTAAAAATCTGCCGCATCATGCATGAAGTTCAAATTTGTTATTATTAACCTGCTGAAATTACTTGGATAAAATTTGTTAATGAGATATCTTGAATCCTGAGGAAGAATATAGGCTACTTTAGGAAGATACTTACTGATTTGAAGAGTATGTACGCTATCCAGAATTTGAGAACGAGGGAACTTAGGGACTTGCAACAAACTTTACACATAATTTCGAACAATGACGAAAATTTTTCTCGCTCACAACTCCCACAAAATGATGAAAGGGAAAAAGTTTATCACTTAGTACATTTTCGCTACTTATGCAGTAAAACTGTTGCATCAGGCAAGGCGCCATGACGTTTAAATTTATTACTTCTTTACTAGTAACTCTAACCACAATACGTTTAGTAGACCTAATCCACATGCGACGCTGAATGTACGAAGAAAATTACATCACTGCGCAACACAGGGAGAAGGGAGGAGGATATGGGCAGACAAAAGAAAGAGGAGCAGATGGGCAGGGGAAGGGGGAAAAGCAGATGGGCATAGGATAGGTGATCGAGAGAGGACGAGGAGGAGATGGGCAAAGAGAAAAGGGACTAGAAGATAGGCAGAGGGAGGGAGGACGGGAAAGGGGGGAATCGACAGAGAGAAGGGGAAAGTAGGTCTACTACCAAAGTCGAAATAAATATATACCCTGTCAATCCCGTGTGCTCAGCTAGTAACTTGTAACAGGGGGACATACACATTTTAGCTTGTAAATTGAGGAAGCACAGATAAATATTACGGGAGATCCAACTTCTATATACCTGTAAAACTGCGACTAAAAGAAGTGAAAATGGAGTTAACGACACCTCCGAACCACCCACTGCCAGTCACTGGTTTTACTCCCGTTCCTGTTCTTGGTTGCCCCGTTGTGCACTATAGTGTTGTGTCATGACAGCTGTGAAGATGAGAGTGCTTGAAGTGTTCGCCGTCACAGCGCGGAGATCTCTAGGACTAGCACCTACGCATTTTTCAAGGCAAAAAATTCGAGACTTCCGTAACATTAGCAACAAAAAATGATGTAGCTAAAAAATCAAATCACGAATACAGAATATGCTGCTAGAGAAGAAAAAAGTATTTAAATCCATCGATACAATGATGCATCAGGACAAAAGAGTAAACGTCCCAACAGAATTGCTAAATTCATTCAATATTCGCGCCATCCCCTACAAAAGAAGTTTCAAACGTTACAGTAGAAGAAGAATGGGTAGCTTTGAGGGATGAAATAGTGAAGGCAGCAGAGGATCAAGTAGGTAAAAAGACGAGGGCTAGTAGAAATCCTTGGGTAACAGAAGAAATATTGAATTTAATTGATGAAAGGAGAAAATATAAAAATGCAGTAAGTGAAACAGGCAAAAAGGAATACAAACGTCTCAAAAATGAGATCGACAGGAAGTGCAAAATGGCTAAGCATGGATGGCTAGAGGACAAATGTAAGGATGTAGAGGCCTATCTCACTAGGGGTAAGGTAGATACCGCCTACAGGAAAATTAAAGAGACCTTTGGAGATAAGAGAACGACTGGTATGAATATCAAGAGCTCAGATGGAAACCCAGTTCTAAGCAAAGAAGGGAAAGCAGAAAGGTGGAAGGAGTATATAGAGGGTCTATACAAGGGCGATGTACTTGAGGACAATATTATGGAAATGGAAGAGGATGTAGATGAAGATGAAATGGGAGATACGATACTGCGTGAAGAGTTTGACAGAGCACTGAAAGACCTGAGTCGAAACAAGGCCCCCGGAGTAGACAATATTCCATTGGAACTACTGAAGGCCGTGGGAGAGCCAGTCCTGACAAAACTCTACCATCTGGTGAGCAAGATGTATGAAACAGGCGAAATACCCTCAGACTTCAAGAAGAATATAATAATTCCAATCCCAAAGAAAGCAGGTGTAGACAGATGTGAAAATTACCGAACTATCAGCTTAATAAGTCACAGCTGCAAAATACTAACACGAATTCTTTACAGACGAATGGAAAAACTAATAGAAGCCAACCTCGGGGAAGATCAGTTTGGATTCCGTAGAAACACTGGAACACGTGAGGCAATACTGACCTTACGACTTATCTTAGAAGAAAGATTAAGGAAAGGCAAACCCACGTTTCTAGCATTTGTAGACTTAGAGAAAGCTTTTGACAATGTTGACTGGAATACTCTCTTTCAAATTCTAAAGGTGGCAAGGGTAAAATACAGGGAGCGAAAGGCTATTTACAATTTGTACAGAAACCAGATGGCAGTTACAAGAGTCGAGGGACATGAAAGGGAAGCAGTGGTTGGGAAGGGAGTAAGACAGGGTTGTAGCCTCTCCCCGATGTTGTTCAATCTGTATATTGAGCAAGCAGTAAAGGAAACAAAAGAAAAATTCGGGGTAGGTATTAAAATTCATGGAGAAGAAATAAAAACTTTGAGGTTCGCCGATGACATTGTAATTCTGTCAGAGACAGCAAAGGACTTGCAAGAGCAGTTGAATGGAATGGACAGTGTCTTGAAAGGAGGATATAAGACGAACATCAACAAAAGCAAAACAAGGATAATGGAATGTAGTCTAATTAAGTCGGGTGATGCTGAGGGAATTAGATTAGGAAATGAGGCACTTAAAGTAGTAAAGGAGTTTTGCTATTTGGGGAGCAAAATAACTGATGATGGTCGAAGTAGAGAGGATATAAAATGTAGGCTGGCAATGGCAAGGAAAGCGTTTCTGAAGAAGAGAAATTTGTTAACATCCAGTATTGATTTAAGTGTCAGGAAGTCATTTCTGAAAGTATTCGTATGGAGTGTAGCCATGTATGGAAGTGAAACATGGACGATAAATAGTTTGGACAAGAAGAGAATAGAAGCTTTCGAAATGTGGTGCTACAGAAGAATGCTGAAGATTAGATGGGTAGATCACATAACTAATGAGGAAGTATTGAATAGGATAGAGGAGAAGAGAAGTTTGTGGCACAACTTGACCAGAAGAAGGGATCGGTTGGTAGGACATGTTCTGAGGCATCAAGGGATCACCAATTTAGTATTGGAGGGCAGCGTGGAGGGTAAAAATCGTAGAGGGAGACCAAGAGATGAATACACTAAGCAGATTCAGAAGGATGTAGGTTGCAGTAGGTACTGGGAGATGAAAAAGCTTGCACAGGATAGAGTGGCATGGAGAGCTGCATTAAACCAGTCTCAGGACTGAAGACCACAACAACAACAAACGTTACGTAAATGTAAATGTTAGTCTCGGAAGAAAAATGTAAGTCAGTATTCATACCCTGAATTCCACTCATTGCATTTAACTTACCATTCACCTTTAAAACGCCCCAATTTCAGATGGGATTACCTAAGAGCTGGACTGTCAATAACGCAGAAGTACCATTCACGTTTAAAATGCCTCAATTTCAGATGGGATTACCTAAGAGCTGGACTGTCAATAACGCAGAAGTACCAACATTGCAGTGTTGGTTAGTGAAATTAAGAGAACCGTGTTTTTACACCCCTGTTGGACAACAATAAAATTAATTCGTCTTTGCATCCGAAAACAATGCACCAGACGTAGTTTATAAGGACACGCTTTGAATAACTCAGATTCTGTACAAATGAGATTATTACTTTCACACGATGCCCAGTGAAGGAATCAAACAGAAAAAAAAGAGGAAGCGAAGCGCGTCCTTTCCAGATAGTACAAAATAAAAGTAAGTGAGGTATTTCCACTTGGACCAGTTGTGACTGAGGAAGACATCAAAGAAAATCATTTCGCAGTCACGTAAATGGGCATTTATTAAAATTTCCTTGCAGACCGACAAACTGTTGTATATATTACGAGACAGTTGTATATTATCAACAGGGTGCCAACATCCACACAAGATAGTACTACGTGTCCCAATAAGTCAGATTCACTAACTCACGAGCACCACCACCAAAGACAGACACAGCAAAAACCTGTGAACTTGCACTTACAATCTCTGTGATGTCGCAACGCGCTACAATAGTGAATTTAAATCTTTCTATATATATGCGAAACACGACTATTCTAGGTGCGACAAAATAACGACAGCATACTGCATGTCATGGAGTAAAGCCAGTTTGTGGCGCACGCGAATGGTCTCGACATTGACCCATATCCATCAGCCTATCGGCTGAAGGTGACTCGGCGGTCAGTCCGTAGCATCGGGCCTTCTGAGACCTGTTCGGAAGGAGTTTACTTTATGTGTTGGGTGTGATTTTCATTAGTCACCGGGACAACATCTATTAGACTCTAAAAGATATTGAAATGGAGCTCAGTAACAGTAATTTTGGAGAATACTTACCTTCGGCCGGCCGGTGTGGCCGAGCGGTTCTAGGCGCTACAGTCTGGAACCGCGCTACCGCTACGGTCGCAGGTTCGAATCCTGCCTCGGGCATGGATGTATGTGGTGTCCTTAGGTTAGTTAGGTTTAAGTAACTCTAAGTTCTAGGGGACAGATGACTTCAGAAGTTAAGTACCATAGTGCTCAGAGCCATTTGAACCATTTTTGAACTTACCTTGGACGCCATGATGGTATGGAAAAAGCACTCAGGGAATAATGAGCTGTTTCTGCTCTTGGCCTTCTACATTTCCAGACCAGGGACCTGGGGCTTTCTTTTTATGAAGTTGTGTGAAACACCTCGTTTATGTGTTTCCTTAACTGAAAACATTTCCAGAACTGAAAACGCGTATTTCTAATGCGCTCTCTTCTGTGACGGTACATATGCTTTAGAATAGTATATCTCTTAGATGTTGTCATCGTGACTAATGAAAATCACACTGAACACATAAACTAAACTCCTTCCGAACAGGTCTCAGAAGGCCCAATGCTACCAACCGACCGCCGAGTCATCTTCAGCCGATAGGCGTCTTTGCCTGCGGATATGGATGTGGGTCAATGTCAATACCATTCACGTGCGCCACAAACTGGCTTTACTCGATGACATGCAGTATGCTGCGGACGGTGACGTAGCTCTCCCCCAGGAGGTACATGTTACAGCTTTCTGTGCTCCCCATGGTTTTACAGCATATGTCTGTCACGCTCCCGCTGCTGGTCCTGGCGTGGCCATCCTCTTACGTGATGGTATCTTCGCTGATGCAGTTGCCTATCTCCCTGATGCCAGAGGTATGGCTCTCACGTTAAGTGGCGTCAGGATCGTCAATGTCTATGCGCCATCTGGTTGTGGTCGCCGCCGTGAACGTTCCACCTTCTTCTCAGACACAGTCACGCCTCTCTTCCTGGGTCGGCAGAATGCACTGGCCATGCCGGGCGATTTCCACCTAGGCACCCAAAGACCAACCACCACGTCACTCTCCGTGTCTGGCGCTAGCGACAGCTCTCCTGCACCTCAGCCTTGTGGATTCTTGGTAGCATATTCGTGGCGATCGTCCTGGATTTACTCATTTCACTAGACATTCTTCCAACCGCCTCGATCGTGTTTACATCTCCCTCGATATTGTTAGTGGGGTGCAGGCTGCCGAAGTCTGGCCCGTTGCGTTGTCTGACCATGACGCATACATCTGCGCCATCATATCTGCGCCAAACGGTGTGCTGCGAACGTGGACCATAGAAACTGAACTCGATCCATCTTATTTCACTGACTGACGGCAGCCCATCGAGACTACGTGGACAGCTTTTCGTCGTGATGCCTATCAGCCTGTCCTGCCTTTGTGGATGCTCTGTGCAACGCCTGGCCTTGACTAGTTACGGAAGTGAGGTTGCGGTGCGCCAGTGATGAACTCAGGAACTTTATTCCAGCATTGTCCGGGAATGCACTATGAAGCCATGTTCACCATACCGCCAGGCGTTGGTGAATCGTGCCAAGGCAATGCTCACATCCATCTCTCGCCGCTAAATTGGAGGAGCTATGGTCATGGCGTGCACACACGACAGGCTAGTGCAAGAACGTCCATCTATGTATCATGTCAAGCGACGCCACCGTCGAAGGACTTTGATTAACGTTCTTATGATCGATGATGGGCGGCGTTTTGGTACCCAGCAGGATACGGGGTCTGCCCTCCACGCACTATCTTATGCTGTATCCTGAACAGCGCCACCACCCTGCCAACAATAGGGCTGTATCCAGACTCTCCTTTGGCTCGGCTCCTGTAAATGCGACGATGGATTTGTTTGCTAACGTCACAAAGGATCAAGTCCATGATCCTATCCGAGTGGGTTCTACGAACAGGCCTCCTGGCCCTGACGGTCTCCCACTGGAGTCCTACCGGACAATTCGTCCCCCCTGGGACCAGTGGGGACAGAAGTTTGTCAGGACTTTATGTCATATTTCGTGCCGATACCAGATCGTTTCGTCAATGCTTTCCTCATTCTCATGCACAATGCTCGGAGCACCTCACGGATAAGCGATTACCGCCCCGTGACGTTACTCAACAGTGACACAAAGATCTTCACCCCCTGTTGGCTGCGCGGCTTAAACGGACGGCTCGGTACTTGATTTACCCCAATCAAACTTCTCTGGGAGGTGGTCGCCATCGGGACTTAATCGCTCTTGCTCACGTTCGTCGTATGCCTGGACTTTTGCCAGCTCTTGACCTTAGCCAGGCGTTCGATCGGGTCGATCACGACTACCTGGAAGGCGTGCTCCACAATGTGGGATACCCTGATACTACCGTCGACGTCGTAATGCGTCTCCTTCATGGAGCTACGTCTCGTGTACTCTATAATGTCAGTCTCACTCCTCCCATCTTGATCCGTCGATCATTCGCCATGGAATGGAACCGTTGCTCTGCAGCCTCCGTCAACGCCTCTGCGGGACGTCTCTCGGTGGCCATGTAAGGTATTCAGCTGCGCCGCTTATGCAGACGATCTCCTCTTCCTAGCGGTGCTGAGGTTAGGAAGTCACTGGATGTGTTACCATCTACACAAAGTTTTTGGTAGCTGCCTTAAGGTCCGCAAATCGAGCGCCGTGGCGATAGGTGCGAGGCTTCCTGAGGGCAGAGCTGCTCCGTTGCGTGCTATTATCCGATGCTTAGGTGTCGATTTCGCAAGTGATCTGCAGCACACGAAACCCTCAACAGTCGGCACCCAATTACGAGCTGGGCTCTCAGATAACCGTTTGCGAGAATTCGATCTTCTGCAATGGACATAATATGTAAAGGTAAATTTGGCATCACGTATCGCCCATCTGGCACAGGCACTTCCTGTTCCGCCATCTATGGGCCTCCTCTTGCTAGGGGTACTGAGTTCATTTGTTTGCCACGGATTGCTGTTCAAGATAATTTACAAGACTCTCACCCTCCAGCGGCACAGGGGCTGCTTAGGTCTGTATCATGTGCCTGACAGAGAGATAATCCTTTTCATTGGCTCTCACATGGCGTTGTGTCGCCGTTGTCCTAGGTGCCTTGCCAGCCTATTGCTGGAACCCCTTTCACCGCGCTTTGTCTCAGCCCCTATCCCGCTTTCGGACGTCCCCCCGCCCTTCTTTTACTTCGGCCACTTCTTCCTCGACCTAAGCTGCGTCCGTACTGCTGTAGTGCCAGCGCACTTGACATCCACGAAGGCGATCTATGGTTTTCTTCAGCAGAACAGGTAACCAAATTTGGTTGAAGGGAAGCATCCCCACGTCGATTGGCATGCCGTTCGGCGATCAGCGTGCGCTCCTCGTTTTGACACTGAAGTCCAGTCTGCATGGTACTCAAATGGCTCTGAGCACTATGGGACTTAACGTCTGAGGTCATCAGTCCCCTAGAACTTAGAACTAATTAAACCTAACTAACCTAAGGACGTCACATACAGCCATGCCCGAGGCAGGATTCGAACCTGCGAACGCAGCAGTCGCGCGGTTCCGGACTGAAGCGCCTAGAACCGCTTGGCCACCGTGGCCGGCTGCATGGTACCTTACTGTCAATGGAAAGCAAGTATACCGGTCACGAATTCACAGGATTCACCTTGAAGAACCCCGTTGTGTGTCGGCTGTGAAGTTTTGGACACAGATGAGCGTCACGTGGTGTGCAGATCGGCAAGAGGTGTATGGTTAATGATGCGACAAATGTTGACTACTCATCAGATACTGTTAGTAGGCTGTTTAGGTTTTTATGTTTTAACACCACATAGTGCTCTGTATGAAAATCACTGACTGTGCTGTGTGCAGTCTGTGGCTGGTTTGCATGGTTGGAATATTTACTATTGTAGCGTTGTGTAGTTCGAGGTGAGCCGCCAGCAGTGGTGGACGTTGGGAGAGAGATGGTAGAGTTTTGAGAGCGGACGATCTGGAAGTGTGTCCGCCAGAAAAAGGAAATTTGTAATTCTGGATGTCATGAACTGATATATATATTATGAATTTTGAACAATATTAAGGTAAATACATTGTTTACTCTCTATCAAAATCTTTCATTTGCTGACTATGCCTATCAGTAGTTAGTGCCTTCCGTAGATAGAATCTTTTATTTAGCTGGCAGTACTGGCGCTTGCTGTATTGCAGTAGTTCGAGTAACGAAGATTATTGTGAGGTAAGTGATTCATGAAAGGTGTAGGTTATTGTTAGTCAGGGCGATTCTTTTGTAGGGATTATTGAAAGTCAGATTGCGTTGGGCTAAAAAATTGTGTGTCAGTTTATTGATGATTAGAATAAGTAAAGAAAGAAATGTCAGAGTAAGTTCAGTTCTGCTCAGCTGTTTGAAAAATAACGTAAAGGTTTACCAGCACAGTAATTTATAATTTTCAAAAGGGGACGTTTCAATACCTACTCAACTGATACTCTTTCCGGACGCGGGATACTTCTCGCAATCGAAGACGAACTCTGTGAAGTGTATTTGTGGACACGCAGCTCACTACTTGTTTGCTGATGGCGAGAAAAGTATCCTTGATTTTTGGCAGTTCTTTAATGAACGCCATTGGGCCGTTGCCCGCAATCCAAAATACAGACAATTTTTCTCCAACTTGTTTCGTAGAGTCTTCCTCAATCCGTAACAGAGCTGGCGTGTTCCTGTCATGAGGAGTTGATCTCCGCCCCTTCCACACTTAGACCCGATATATTCTCTCGTCATCGGAATGTTCTTCTCGGAAGAACTATACGTCGATAATCAAATGAGTCTGACGTCTCACTGCGCCCTTCTCTTCGCCATGCCAGTTTCCCGCTATTATCGGTGGTATTGACGTTAATTTAAAAAAAATAAAAATAAAGAAGAATAGTAAATAAATGAACCTTAGATGTTCATTGTACCACTACTCCACGTTCCGTATACTTTCCGGGATTCCTGGAGGGTGGGAACGGGACATGGCGGCCAGGGCTCGCGTTGCGACTCTTGATCACTGTGCCCCTCCCTTTGGGTGCCAGTGGTCAGCGAGTCTGCCATGCAGTGGGACCGGGTTCGATTCCAGGCCGGGTAGTCAATTTTCTCCGCTCGGGGACTGGTTGTTGTGTTGTCCTCATCATCGCTTCATCATCGTCATCGACACCCAAGTCGCCCAGAGTAGCATCATCTGAAAGGCTGCTTGGCACCTCCGAGGCGCCCTTGAAACCCCGTTTGGCCTGTATTCATGTGGAAGAGACCTGCAGTACTTGCACACATTTCTGTTTTTCCCAGTCGCTGCAGAGCCTACTCCAGTGTTTCGAATGTTTGTCCTCCTGCAGCATCCAACCTTCATTGTTATCGGTGAAACAACGTTTGACAATTGGCATCAAACATTTCTGATAAACAATACGCATAAACTGCATTCACGTGTCTTCTGTGTATCTCAGTCAAGAATTCAAAGTAAACTAACTATGAACATTGAATGAAGGATAAAAGTACCCCCTGTTGGGTTGTCAAGGAAATAAGGCGATTCTGTGTGTGATGCCGACCACGCTCTTAAGAAATTGTATATCTGATCACGAGTATCGTATAATTCACGTATAAGTTAGTAAATCTGGAAATTTGTGGTAAGGTTCTATGGGACCAAACTGCTCAGGTCATCGGTTCCTACGCTTACACGCTAATTAATCTCACTTACGCTAAGGACAAGACACACATCCGTGCCCGAGGGAGGACTCTAACTTCCGACGGAGTGGAGTCGCGGGAACAGTGGGAAAGTGCTATGAGTTAGTATCGAGAGCTTTTGTAAGATTAGATTAGATTAGATTAGATTTGTTTTCCGTTCCGTAGACCAGTGCTGAAGAAATCCTCGTGGATGGGGAACATGTCAATATTTTTTAAGCTGAAATAACAATACTAATAGTATGAGTATATACAATACATTTGTTAAGCTGAAATAACACTACTAATAGTATGAGTATATACAATACATCATTTGTTTCTATTAAAAAAATTGTCAATGGAGTAGAAGGAGTTGGCCACTAGTAAGTCTTTCAGGCTCCTTTTAAACTGATCTTTATTTGTAACTAAATTTTTTATGTTTGCTGGCAAATTACTGAAGATGAGTATTGCTGAGTAGTGGACCCTTTTTGAACTAGAGTAAGTGCTTTTGAGTCCTTGTGCAGATCATTTTTGTTCCTGGTATTCTATGTATGAACTGAGCTGTTTGTTGGAAAAAAAGATATATATTTTTAGGACAAATTTCATTTAGGAGTAAATACACTCCTGGAAATGGAAAAAAAACACATTGACACCGGTGTGTCAGACCCACCATACTTGCTCCGGACACTGCGAGAGGGCTGTACAAGCAATGATCACACGCACGGCACAGCGGACACACCAGGAACCGCGGTGTTGGCCGTCGAATGGCGCTAGCTGCACAGCATTTGTGCACCGCCGCCGTCAGTGTCAGCCAGTTTGCCGTGGCATACGGAGCTCCATCGCAGTCTTTAACACTGGTACCATGCCGCGACAACGTGGACGTGAACCGTATGTGCAGTTGACGGACTTTGAGCGAGGGCGTATAGTGGGCATGCGGGAGGCCGGGTGGACGTACCGCCGAATTGCTCAACACGTGGGGCGTGAGGTCTCCACAGTACATCGATGTTGTCGCCAGTGGTCGGCGGAAGGTGCACGTGCCCGTCGACCTGGGACCGGACCGCAGCGACGCACGGATGCACGCCAAGACCGTAGGATCCTACGCAGTGCCGTAGGGGACCGCACCGCCACTTCCCAGCAAATTAGGGACACTGTTGCTCCTGGGGTATCGGCGAGGACCATTCGCAACCGTCTCCATGAAGCTGGGCTACGGTCCCGCACACCGTTAGGCCGTCTTCCGCTCACGCCCCAACATCGTGCAGCCCGCCTCCAGTGGTGTCGCGACAGGCGTGAATGGAGGGACGAATGGAGACGTGTCGTCTTCAGCGATGAGAGTCGCTTCTGCTTTGGTGCCAATGATGGTCGTATGCGTGTTTGGCGCCGTGCAGGTGAGCGCCACAATCAGGACTGCATACGACCGAGGCACACAGGGCCAACACCCGGCATCATGGTGTGGGGAGCGATCTCCTACACTGGCCGTACACCACTGGTGACCGTCGAGGGGACACTGAATAGTGCACGGTACATCCAAACCGTCATCGAACCCATCGTTCTACCATTCCTAGACCGGCAAGGGAACTTGCTGTTCCAACAGGACAATGCACGTCCGCATGTATCCCGTGCCACCCAACGTGCTCTAGAAGGTGTAAGTCAACTACCCTGGCCAGCAAGATCTCCGGATCTGTCCCCCATTGAGCATGTTTGGGACTGGATGAAGCGTCGTCTCACGCGGTCTGCACGTCCAGCACGAACGCTGGTCCAACTGAGGCGCCAGGTGGAAATGGCATGGCAAGCCGTTCCACAGGACTACATCCAGCACCTCTACGATCGTCTCCATGGGAGAATAGCAGCCTGCATTGCTGCGAAAGGTGGATATGCACTGTACTAGTGTCGACATTGTGCATGCTCTGTTGCCTGTGTCTATGTGCCTGTGGTTCTGTCAGTGTGATCATGTGATGTATCTGACCACAGGAATGTGTCAATAAAGTTTCCCCTTCCTGGGACAATGAATTCACGGTGTTGTTATTTCAATTTCCAGGAGTGTATACTGAGAGGCAGTAGTTAGTACACCCAGTTCTTCGAAGAGGTTTCTACAGGACGTCCTTGAATTTACTCCACAAATAATACGTAATTATACGCTTTTGGACTCTGAAAACTTTAGTTTGACTTGAAGAGTTACACCAAAATATTATACCATATTACATTATGGAATGAAAGTAGGCAAAGTATGCAAGCTTCTTCACTTTTATGTCGCCTATGTCTGCTAACACTCGAATTGCAAATACAGATTTGTTAAGACGTTTCTGCAGTTCTTTGGTGTGCTCCTCCCAACTGAATTTATTATCGAGTTGTAATCCGAGGAATTTAAGGCTGTCAACCTCCTCTATCTGCTCTTCTTCATACTTTATGCATATGCTGGGTGGAAACCTCTTACAGGTTCTGAACTGCATATAGTGAGTCTTCTCGAAATTTAATGTCAGTGAGTTGGCTTTAAACCACTTATTAATACCCACGAAAATATCATTAGCAGATCTTTCTATAACTACACCCGACATACTATTTATTGCAATACTTGTGTCACCTGCAAACAAAACGAATCTGCTTCTGGCAGTGTAACTGATGAGAGATCATTAATGTACACAAGAAAAAGCAGTGGCCCTAAGATGGACCCTTGTGGGACTCCACATGTAATTTCTTCTCATTCTGATGATTACTGATGACTTAATTAATTAGTCCGTTGCACTGACACCCTTTGTTTCCTGTTAGCAAGGTATGACTTGAACCATTTTGCAGCACTGCCCGTGACACCATAGAATTCTAATTTATTTAAAAGGATGTTGTGGTTCACACAATCAAATGCCTTTGACAAATCACAGAAAATGCCTGCTGATTGTAATTTGTTATTTAATGAATTAAGTACATTTTCGCAGTAGGTGTAAATAGCCTTCTCGATATCAGAACCCTTCAGAAATCCAAACTTTGATAATATGTTATTTGTGGTCAGATGGTTGAGAAGCTGCCTGTACATTACTTTTTCTAAAACTGGTATCGACTATTGCACTAGTAGAAATTTGCCTACCACTCCAGTTACATTCAAAGCGGCCGGCCACTGATGCGCCGGTGGATGTGCAGAAAGCCCGTAGCCGCCTGTTCCGGCAAAGTGGCGCGTGCCGCCCCTGGACAGCGGCGGCCTGGCGGACGGCCGTGGCCTGCTGTGTTGTGCTGTGCTGTGGGCTGGCTTGGCCTGAGGCGGGAAGGGCGGTGTACGACGCCGGCGCCTGGCCGCCACCTCTAGTAGCCGTCCACCTCTGGCTGCCTGGCTGGCTGGCTCTTTAAGCGCATTTGCATAACCTGCGGCCCTGCTCACGGCGAACAGCCTCAAGTGCTGCATCGTGCGCCGAGGACACGCGAACCATCGGTGCATCAAAAGGAGGCCGCTTCGAACGCAACTGGTGCGGTACCTAAATTACTATTAATGTAGCAGCCGATACCAGTGTTTATAAAACTTCTCGGTACTAGCTTATTCCTGAATTATGTTATATAAGTAATTATTTAACTCATTGTCTTTAATACCATTCAAAAGCATTTACTTTCAGCTATATTTGAGCCGTGGTAAAAACTGCTGTTTTGAAGAGCGCTCCGCAGCGCGTAGTGTGAAGCAGTCGCCCTCCGTTTCTGGCGGTGGCGCCGATGTGTCAATCGCAGCTTTGGTGTCTCCCTCTGGTGGGAAAGGGGAAAGGTTACCTGTTCATGTGCATTTAAGGGGCGCTATGAGCTCGCCAATGGGTCACTTGGTCAGCCGGGTCAGTGTGGGGCAGTCAGTGTCTGTATGTCGTCCGGAGTGCTAGTATGTGTTAGGCCGCCAGTCTGCTCGAGTTTGTTCAGGCAATTGGTCATTGGCGGTTCGATCGATCGATCGGTTGGTTGGTCGCGCTCTGAGACACAAGATGACTTGTCCGTTTTGAGCCTCGGCGCATGTAAGGTCCCCACGCGAGTCTAGTGGGCCGCGCCGTATAGCGAGGGGTAGTGACTTCGCGGCCCACATGAGAGCAACAGGAGTCAACCCACGACATCGGGCTGGCCGGTGCTAGCTGCGACGCCGTGAGGCGGGAGATCGGCACGCCTTCCTGCTTCCGTTGAAGTGGCTAGCAGCGGACGGTTCGGAAGAGCGTTTTGGGGGTGCTGTGCCAGGTCTTCGCCAGAAATCGCAGTTTATTAGAAGCTAAGTGATTCGTGATATGTTGTTTGATTTATTTGTCAAATTCTACTTGTTTTTTTGGTCAGTCTCTCGTCCCCAGCTTGCTCGTCTGTCTCTCGTCCGCATTTGTTAGGCAGTTAGTGTCTGTCTGTCTGTCGGTCTGCCGTACGTCAATAGTTGCCTCTGTCATGTTTCTCGGATTCTGTGTTAACGAATTTATTGCTTGAAGTGTAACGGCCGAATTCCTGAAACATGTTTTATCTTGCCTATCATCTTGAGAAGCGTGTCAAAAGGGAGCGGCAAGGTTCCCAGCCCGAGAGCCCATACCGTCAAATTTATTCTTTCTGCCTCTGAATAAATTGTAACTTGATATTTAGAGGGTGCTTTCTGATTATTCTGATTATAATTTTAAATCTGTTTCTAAAAAAAGATTTTTAAAAAAGCCGGCCGTTGTGGCCGAGCAGTTCTAAGCACTTCAGTCTGGAACCGCGCGACCGCTACGGTCGCAGGTTCGAATCGTGCCTCGGGCATGGATGTGTGTGATGTCCCTAGGTTAGTTAGGTTTAAGTAGTTCTAAGTTCTTGGGGACTGATGACCTCCGATGTTAAGTCCCATACTGCTCAGAGCCATATGAACCATTCAAAAAAATGCTTTTAGGAATAAAATTTCCATTTGTTGAAAGAAATTTGATTTGTTTACCAACTGGCAACTACTTCCACGCTTACATGTGTTAATGTTCTTGATGATTCACTAGTACATAAAGTAAATTCTTAAGAAAAAGTTTTGAAAGTAAATTCACGGTTCAATATTCAAGTGCAACATGTACGTTTAACATATACCGTAATACCAAATGTTCGTCACCACATCACTTATTTTAAAGTAAAGGAAGTAATTAAAAAGAACAAGGGGAACTAATGATCCAAGTAAAACTTTATATTTCTTTTTTTCACTGAAACGCCAAAGAAACTGGTAAACACGTATATTCAAATACAGAGATATGTAAACAGCCAGATTACGGCGCTGCTGTCGGCAACGCCTATATACGACAACGAGTACCTGGCGCAGTTGTTAGATCGTTTGCTGTTGCTACAATAGCAGGCTGCTGTGGTCGAGGGTTTCTAGGCACTTCAGTCCGGAACCACGCGGCTGCTACTGTCGCAGGTTCGAATGCTGCCCCCGGCATGGATGTGTGTGATGTCCTTAGGTTAGTTAGGTTTCAGTACATCTAAGTCTAGGGTACTGATGACCTCAGATGTTAAGTCCCATAGTGCTTAGAGCCATTTGAACCATTTTTTGTTGCTACAATAGCATGGCAGGTTATCAAGATTTAACTAAGTGGTGTTATAATCGACGCACGAGCGATGGAACACAGTGAGCTCCCTCGCGTTTCAGTGTCGTGTTTGGCTACGTGGTGTGTGGTATCAACGAAGACGCACGGGCGGTCTACGACGATAGAGGAGACAGCCATGTGATTAGATGTTGAACACCGTAGGTGACGCCATTTTAAAGTTTTTTATATTTTGACGACTATGTGGAGATGCACCTTGGAAGACACGGCTGCAACAAGGGAAGTAGCCACGATGTTTTAATTTTATTACCAATTTTATTGTGCCTGGTGCATGTTCCATTTTAGCGAGTTCTAACAGGTTCTTTTACTTTTTATTATTCTGATGATGGAAGCTTGGCTTCCGAAACGCGTCAATCTTAGAGGTTTTACACTATAAACAAGTGGTTGAGCCGATATACTTTTTTTAACATTGACATTCACAACCACGACCTCACCTATTCCAATCTTTGTCCATCCATCTCTTCCGTAGTCTTTTGCGATCTCGTTTTCTGGTTTTTGTAGTTTCGTATTTATTTTGCTATTCTTCCTTCTGTCGAGCTGTTCAAGTCATTTTACTCTTATTTTCTTCATTAATTCGTTAATATGTTCTTTCAACTCTGAAGGTAGCATCGGTAAAATACAGGGACTAAAAACCAATTTACAAATTGTGTACAGAAACAAACTGAAGTTGTTAAGAGTCAGTGGAGAGGAAAAGAAAGCACAACTGAGAAGTGAGTGAGGCACGTGTGAAGCTTCACCGTGATGTTATGCACTCTGTAAGTGGGAAAAGCTGAAAAGCAAAACAAGGAGAAATCAGAAAAGCGAAATAGTATTCAGGGAGCAGAAATAAAAACTTTGCAATTTACCGACGTCTTTGTAATTTTGTCGGAGACAGGAAATGAGTTACAAGAGCTGTTCAATGGAAGGGATAGTGTCTTAAAAGGAGGATATAAGATGAATATCGATAAAAGTAAAACGCGGTAATGGAATGTAGTCAAATTAAATCGGATGACACCGGAAGAATAATATTACGAAATGAAACACTAAAAGTAGTAGAAAAGATTTGCTATTTGGTCAGTAACATAACCGATAGTGTCGAAGTAGGGAGCGTATGAAATGCGGACTGAGAATAGAAAGAAAAGTTTTTCTTAAGACAAGAGATTTTTGACATTTTATATAAAAATGAGTGTTGGAAACTCTTTTCCGAAGGTAGTTGCTTGGGGTGCAGTATTAAACGGGAGAGAAATGAGGGTGATTAGTGGTTCAGATATAAAGAGGAAAGAATATTTTGAATTATGGTGCTACTGTAGAATGTTGAAACTGAGATGGGTCGATCAAATAACTGCTAAAGGGGTACTGAATCAAATCGGAAAAAATTATGAGTATCTTGACTAAAATACGAGATATTTTGATAGGAATCATGGAAATATGAAAACCTCAATTTGGTAAGGAAAGGAAGTGTGAGTGATGAAGTTTTAGGTGATGACGGAGGGATGAATACAGTAAGCAGGCTGAAATGGATGTGTGTTGTAGTGGGTATACAGAGATCAAGTAGCTTATAGATATTCCATTAGCGTAGAGAACTGTATCAAACCAGTCTTCTGACTGAAGACCACGGCATAACTGGATAAATTTCCAACTCCGCATTTCTTACGCGGTCCCTCAGACTGGAACTCCCCACTGGCTGGTATAAGCATTTTTCTTGGCTTCTTATTGTCCATGATTCTGAACCGTATGTCAAAAACGGTGAAGCCAGTTCTTTATAAAATTTTGTTTTATTTTGTTGTTACTACACTTTATTAACTAATGGTCTTTTTACTGTAGCACACATCACGTGCTATTTATTTTATACATTGTGCACGTGTGGGTTTCTGTTGTCATGTCCTAGTTCATGAACCACGGGCAACGTATGAGTGGCCAAGTAAGTGGTCCTGACAGTCAGGATACCAGTTACTTTGGAATAAGGTTGGGCATCTCGGACATATTCTGAGTCGTGGTCACCTTTGTGCTCAGACGGCAAAGACTACCAAATCCACTGGTTAGTCCCTCAACCGTTAGGGGTAAAACACAATGGGACCTGGGGCAATTAAGGCTAGCAACCTGCTTCCCTTGTGCTTTAAATATGATGCTGGCAACAGTCAGAGCAAAATGCCTCGGACCTTTGGAGGTGACGGAGTCCCACCTCTAATTGACAAACCAGGGACTCCAAAGACACGACTCGGCAAACGAATGGTAACGAGATGGGGAGCTATTAATTTCAATGGGGGCTACTCTGGAAAGAAGGTAGAGTTGGCAGAGGCTGCAAGTAAGATGGGGTTGGACGTTTTAGCTGTTAGTGACATTCGGGCAAGGGGTGAGGAAGAAGAGGAAGTGGGAGAATACAAGGTCTACCTGTCAGGAGTCAAAGCAGGAATAGCACAATGGGGTGTAGGGCTTTACATCAGGAAAGATATGGAACCCAGCGTAGTTGCAATAAGGTACGTAAACGAACGACTGATGTGGATAGATTTGACAGTGTCTAGCAAGAAAATTACGATTGTGTCAGTATATTTGCATTGTGAAGGGACAGATCAAAATAAGATGGATAATTTTTATGACGCACTCAGTGACGTAGTTGTTAGAGTAAAGGACACTGACAGTGTTCTGCTCATGGGTGATTTTAATGCCAGGATTGGAAATCGAACAGAAGGGTATGAAAAGGTTATGGGTAAATTTGGAGAGGATATGGAGGCCATCAGGAACGGAAAACAATTCTTGGGTTTCTATGCCAGTATGGGCTTAGTAATCACAAATTCCTTTTTTAAACATATGAACATTCATCGGTATACTTGGGAAGGCAGGGGAACCAGAACTGTCATTGACTGTATAATAACAGATCAGGAATTCAGGAAGACTGTGAGGGACACACGTGTATTCAGGGGATTCTTTGATGACACTGATCACTATTTAATCTGCAGTGAAATTGGTATTGTGAGGCCGAAAGTGCAGCAGGTCAGGTCCATATGTACGAGGATAAGAGTGGAGAAACTTTAGGATAAGGAAATCAGGCACAAGTACATAACAGTTATCTCAGAAAGGTACCAGTTAGTTGAATGTAGTCAATTACAGCCATTGGAAAAGGAATGGACAAGGTACAGGGACACAGTACTAGAAGTGGCTAAAGAATGTCTTGGAACAGTAGTGTGTAAAGGTAGGATGAAGCAAACAACTTGGTGGAATGACACAGTCAAGGCAGCTTGTAAAAGGAAAAAGATGGCGTATCAAAAATGGCTGCATACTAGAACTCAGGTAGACAGAGAAAGTTATGTTGAAGAGAGAAACAAAGCCAAAAAGAAATCTTGGAAAGACTTTGGAAACAGGTTGGAGACTTTGGGTCAAGCTGCTGGAAAACCATTCTGGAGTGTAATTAGCAGTCTTCGAAAAGGAGGTAAGAAGGAAATGACAAGTATTTTGGACAGGTCAGGAAAACTGCTGGTGAATCCTGTTGATGCCTTGGGCAGATGGAGGGAATATTTTGAAGAGTTGCTCAATGTAGGTGAAAATACGATCAGTAATGTTTCAGATTTCGATGTACAATGGGATGGGAATGATGATGGAAATAGGATAACATTTGAGGAAGTGGAGAAAATGGTCAATATATTGCAGTGCAATAAAGCGGCTGGGGTGGATGAAATTAAGTCGGAACTCATCACATACAGTGGTCTTAAATGGCTACACAGGATAATTGAAATGGCGTGGGAGTCAGGACAGGTTCCATCAGACTGGACGAAAGCAGTAATCACAGCAATCTTTAAACATGGAAACAGAAAAGATTGTAATAACTACAGAGGTATCTCTTTAATCAGCGTTGTGGGTAAAATCTTCTCAGGTATTGTTGAAAGGAAAGTGCGAGTATTAGTTGAGGACAAATTGGATGAAAATCAGTGTGGGTTTAGGCCTCTTAGAGGTTGTCAGGACCAAATCTTTAGCTTACGACAAATAATGGAGAAGTGTTAAGAGTGGAACAGGGAATTGTATCTATGCTTTATAGATCTAGAAAAGGCATATGACCGGGTTCCTAGGAGGAAGTTATTGTCTGTTCTACGAGATTATGGAATAGGAGGCAAACTCTTGCAAGCAATTAAAGGTCTTTACATAGATAGTCAGGCAGCAGTTAGAGTTGACGGTAAATTGAGTTCATGGTTCAGAGTAGTTTCAGGGGTAAGACAAGGCTGCAACCTGTCTCCACTGTTGTTCATATTATTTATGGATCATATGTTGAAGACAATAAACTGGCTGGGTGAGATTAAGATATGGGAACACAAAATAAGCAGTATCGCATATGCGGATGACTTAGTTGTGATGGCAGATTTGATTGAAAGTTTGCAAAGTAATATTTCAGAGCTAGATCAGAAATGTAAGGACTATGGTATGACAATTAGCATCTCCAAAACGAAAGTAATGTCAGTGGGAAAGAGAGATAAACGGACTGAGTGCCAAAAAGGAGAAACAAAGTTTCAAGTACTTAGGATACGTATTCTCACAGGATGGCAACATAGTGAAAGAAAAACTGGGAATGAACTCTATAGATGTAGCAGTCAGGGCGAACAGGCTTAGATGGTGGGGGCATGTTACACATATGGGAGAAGCAAGGTTACCCAAGAGACTCATGGGTTCAGCAGTACAGGGTAGGAGGAGTCGGGGTAGACCAAGGAGAAGGTACCTAGATTCGGTTAAGAATGATTTTGAAGTAATAGGCTTAACATGAGAAGAGGCATCAATGTTAACTCTGAATAGGGGATCATGGAGGAATTGTATAAGGAGGACTACGCTCTAGACTGAACGCTGAAAGGCATAATCAGTCTTAAATGATGATGATGATGATGATGATGATTGTGCACGTCGTTTTCAAGCTTGCAGCTTACGTCACAACCTAAGAAGTTAAAATGGGAAATTTGTTTTAAAACATGACCATTAGGCACTACTTTAGAAACAACTGGGTTTTTTCTTTGCAAGCCATACTTTTGGTCTCTCTGTGAAACATATGAAAACTGTAGCATTTGCGTAACTGGCCCTGGCAAGATTTCTCTTTGAGGATAATTCTCGATCTCTTGTCTGTCAGACTAATTTAAATGACATTTTAGCGGACTAGTCACCATGGGCGAGAGCTAGGGATATCAATATGACCCAAGACAAGGAAGGAAGGCCAACAGCAGAGACTTGTGAATTCGCGACCACTGAAAAAGAATATGCCGAGGACTATTTTTTTTAAGTTACCATGGTATCCCGCTAAGAGATTACGCTCTTAAGAAGCAAACATCACAGGCTCGTGCTGCCTAAATTTCCTGACGATTTTCTCCGGCCATCCTGATTTACGTTTTCCGTGATTTCCCTAAATCGTTTCAGGCAAATGCCGAGATGGTTCCTTTGAAAGGGCACGGCCGATTTCCTTCCCAATCCTTCCCTAACCCGAGCTTGCGCTCCGTCTCTAATGACCTCGTTGTCGACGGGACGTTAAACACTAACCACCACCACCACCTGACGATTTTAAAAGAAGTAACCATGATGGACCATCAGAGGAAGCAGTCCCAGGCGGTTCTTTTACCACACGTCAACGCCCCGACTCGTTTTGCCAGGAACATGCACATGCTGCTCCTTTACATTATAAAATGTTGCCTAACCGTGTGTGTCCCCTTGACATGACCTCCATTTACTTCAAACTCTTTGCGCGGATGAAGAAACCATCGTATGGCACGTATTTCCAGAATGATGGGTAGACGATTTTTGAGCGGTGGAACATGTCTTGAGCAACTAAAATGCACACCTCTACAGGAAAGTCATCCACCGTCGGAAAAATGCATGTCAGTGAATGATTGATAGAGAAGGACAAACACCAACAGAAAGTTTATTGGTTTCAGCTTCAATGTTCTGAGGTGATAACAAATCTTTTTGACTGCCTCTCATACGACACGAATAATGTTACTGTCGAATTTTGTCGATACTTTTTGCAGGCTGTTGCGAACGAAGTTCAACGTCGGAACAAGCACATGTGCAACATGTTACAAGTTTCTAGATACTGTGGATGGAACTTAGTAGGTAAAGTTTTGATACGGAACCCGTACCGATGTGCATCCTCTGCAGCAACCCGTGGCACTGACAGTGTTTCGAGTACTGATCGTCGGGATCTCTTCCACGCGACGAATCACAACCTCCTCAAAGTATAGAGTGCGGTGCATCAGTGGAGCACCACAGTCCGCCCTTCCAGTCGCGAAGGGACCAGTTTCTCATAGCCGCTGTTGTACTCTGAAGGAAATGTGGTATCGTAATTACAAGGCATAATGACAGCGGCATGCTCTTGTCACTTCGTGTACGTACTGTGAGGCAGAAGATTTGAAAGTGATCCGTTCTTCAAACTTAATTTACACCCAAACGATATATTTCTTGGCATGGGTTCCCTATCAAAATTTTGCCTACTATTTCCCCTCTATTAGCTGTAGAAGTCTGTGATAGAAACACGCTGCAAGCGGTGTACGGCGAAGGGTACACCGTACCGACATTATCAGTTCCCTTTCCGAGTCCATTTTTTCGTATTGGCAAACTCAATAATGACTGACTGTCGCCTCTGTATGCATTCTAATCTCTCGTATCTCATTCTCGTGTTTCTTGCCTGACAAGTACGTATGTGGCAGCACGTTGGTTAAACAATCATTCTCGAATACTGGCTTTCTAAATTAACCGTTTTTGCGAGAATTACGTCGTCTTTCTTCTCAAAAATACCTTTATGTTATAGTTTTGTGTGGGCTGTACCGAATTGCTATGATCGTAGCAGCTCTTCTCTAAATTAGTTTGGTGTCTGTGCTCATTTCCACATGATAAGGGCTTCAAACACTTGAATAATACTCTGGAATTGATCATAGCAAAATCTTGAACATTATTTCTTCTACAGATGCATACAATTTTCCCAGAATCCTTCCAACGAATCTGTATCTTCCATTCCCCTGTCCTAACAATGATTTTTTTGCTATAATCCCACTTCACACCTGTCATAGCATTACCCCTAAATACTTGCACTATATGACTTCCTCAAGATGCTTTCCGCTAATCTTGTAGTCATGTTCTGCACGGTTCTTACTGTTTGTTGTATACATTATCTTACATGCATCATTTAAAGAGAGATTTGCACCAAGTGGAAATTTTGTGCAAGGCTTTCTGGACTTCAGTAAGATCTCCAAAGGACTTTCGCTTACACAGCTGCCACGACAGAATACAATCTTAACGGTCTTGGTGATCTTACCTGATAAATGATGTACCTATACGAAATTTAAGAAGTACAATCAGTCTAATATTTCTCGCTTCAATTGCATATTTGCGAAGATACTCAATCTTATGGAGTCTTGGTTACAAGCTGACAACGTGCTACAACATCGAACGTCTTACGGAACTATCGGAAGACGTCATCTTGAAAGGTCTCTGTTGGATTCCTTTCATGTTAATTTCTTAAATCTGTTGTCATTTACGGCCTAAATTCCTCTTCTAAATTTACTGTGGTGTTTCTGACTATCTGGGAGGAGACTGAGCAGTGAAACGTGTTACTTTTACACATAAACAAGAACGATCTGTCACACTACTACACTTTAAAACAAAGTTTATATGTAATTCATGTCACACAGTCTCATACGGAACCTACATCCGCTTTCTTTTATATACTGTATATGATAAGATACTGTCATGTGCAACGTTGTTGGTTTAATTTGCTATGAAAGCGGTGCTGGTAGACAATAAAAGCGGGTTAAAAGCTGTGAGCTGTCTGGGGAAGTTAACCTTGCATTACTGCGCAAGTGTTTCACCAGGTATCCAGTCTAGCTTACAAAATTCCCAACCAGACTAACATTAATTATAATCTTTCAATAGTCATACGACAACCGGTGATTTATATATATATATATATATATATATATATATATATATATATATATAAAAGAGAATTTAAATAAAAAGAAATAAATCAGTTTATATTTGGAAATTTATTTTAACATTGATCATTGAAATTTCGGCATATTAAACTTGATTCATAACTAAACTGGTGCCTTGTTTAGGATTGTGAAAATGTGAGATTGTAATCTTACGGAACACATCAAACATGGAGCCAAGATTGGGAAACTGCATACAACACTGCATTCATAAAATAACACACGAAAAATGTTGGAACATATGCAAGAGGAAATTAACCACTACCAACCGATTCAATTTTCACCCAAAGAAGTTATGTTCGTAGCGCAATCCTGTCCGTCATGTAATAACCACACACTGGTATACTAAATTCATACTAACTCCCTGTGAAATCTTCCCGAAAAGAGTAGCTGAGGGCTACTTTGATGATTACACCACATGCTTCACGTGGTCAACTTGGTTTACACAAAGAGTGTAACTCCACAATAATTTTGATAATTGAAATAAATTAGATCGAAAAGCAATTTGCAAAAGAAAAACCTCAAACTGGTTACTATCGTCTTACTATTAACCTGATGGGTCAAACCATGGTATGAGCACGTGGTACTGGTCTCACAAAGTACACCCCACGGGGGTTGAACATAAAGAAAAGTTGCTATATTGAAAAATATTGTCAAGACGAGACGTTATAATCTCACGCACATTCGCATTTAAAATTGATGATCTTTGTTAGTTACTGATCAACACGCGGTTCCACTTTACTCACAAAGTAGTGACAAAGCAACTACTGGAATATATTCTGAACTTCACACTCGAATTACACTGCGCTACAATTTAAGATAACATTAGATATTTTAGAGCTAAGCCTGAAATAAAGGTGATTAAATTTTCAGTTAGGCTGAACTGAAGAAATCCATTGTTCTACGGACTTAGCAGACACGCGCTTAGCCGGAGATCTTACCACTTCAGACGTTCGCCGCGGACAGACTGACGTGGTCCCTTCCTGAGGGTGGCTCACAAATACAAACGGAAGTGGCCAGAGGGGCAGCTTCCTATACCAACATGACAAGGAACGGACAGGACCATACTACGGATAGAAACTTCTTTGCTTTTAGAAAGCGTAGCTACCTGTTCCGACTTTGGTCCTACTGTTCTCTAGCAGACAGGCTTGTCTGCTACCATCCAGCATGCAACTAAAAATACATTCGCTCATTCATCCTCTCACACCGAAGGAAAGGGGGATGACAGTATCTTATCATATACAGTATATAAAAGAAAGCGGATATAGGTTCCGTATGAGACTGTGTGACATGAATTACACATAAACTGTGTTTTAAAGTGTAGTAGTGTGACAGATCGTTCTTGTTTATGTGTAAAAGTAACACGTTTCACTGCTCAGTCTCCTCCCAGACAGTCAGAAACACCACAGTAAATTTAGCAGAGGAATTTATGCCGTAAATGACAACAGATTTAAGAAATTAACATGAAAGGAATCCAGCAGAGACCTTTCAATCTACCCTTTCACCTGCATATATTGTATGCAAGATGTCGTAGATAAATGAAGCTGTTGTGTGCATCAGAAACTCTTTGCATCAGACAGAAATGTGGCAGCAAGAGAACAATATTTCACTGAAGGTATTTGTTCTTGTTGAAGCGACTAGTTACCACAAAGCTACTACGCTGTCTCGTCACTCGACCTAACACGTTTATTGCATTCACGGCAAACGTTAATGCAACACGGATGAGCAGCAATTTCAAGTAATTAATTACGAAAGATAACGTATCACGTATACGAGTATTATGCGTGTGTAGAGGACGCTTGAAAATGTTGTTAAAATTTCACTTGTAATGGTAAACGTATCACGTATATTATGCGTGTGTGGAGGATGCTTGAAAATGTTGTTAAAAGTTCACTTGTAATGGTACGCACATTGATTCCGTGATGCTGTTACAAACTTTTAGGCATGATGGACGAGGGTAAATATACCGATTTGAGATAGGGTACCCTGTAACGGAAACGGCCAGATGCAAGGCTACAGGCGAAAATCGCTCTGACATGTCTGACACCAGAATGTATCTACCGGTATGGTTGTTAAAACTGCGGGGTAGGCAACTTGAAGAGGCTTAGTATGGACAAAATATTTCTTCTAGTCTAAGCTCTTTGCTTCGAGAATTTTTAGCGGAGGTGGTATGGACCAAAAGAGTTAGAAGTTGCCTGAAATTTTTCTCGTTTTGCCGATATCATCTCCTCTGAAGATATGGTAACCAAAGACCTTGCGGTAGATGTGTTTCACAGTATCGAAGACGAACAAGTCCCCTTAATTCTTAAGTCATGAATTTTAGAGCCCGTGTTTATCGGTCCTTTTTTTCTGTT
This sequence comes from Schistocerca piceifrons, assembly GCF_021461385.2. Taxonomy (NCBI): domain Eukaryota; kingdom Metazoa; phylum Arthropoda; class Insecta; order Orthoptera; family Acrididae; genus Schistocerca; species Schistocerca piceifrons. Next base: position 473,407,213 of record NC_060145.1, on the reverse strand, counting down.
TTTAGTCTACACTACCACCTCTGAAAGTTGCTTATAGTACTACCTTAGTAGGGACAGTACCGGTATATGTATCCCATTGTCAGAGGTATCAGAACGGTTTTTGCTTATAACTTTCGACTCGGTCGACTCCTGACCAGCTCAACTGACAGTTCGAAATCCGAACATGTAACTGCGTAAATATCAAGTGTAGATTATTCGTACAAGTTGTTCTGCTGCAGGTGATAGCCAGGATGAAAGAGTAACAAGGAAGTTTGTCGTCATTGGAGTTACGGGCCTTCATGAAGTTTTTGTTTCTTCAGTGTGCAAAAGACATTCACCCTGAGATGTCAACTGTAAGGGAAGTGTGCCTCCTACAACACTGTGAAAACTTGGATACCTCCTTTCACTTTGAAGACGAGCCCTGCAGTGGTCGCCATCAGACCGTAACAGACACTGCAACATCCGATGCTGTCCATCAGCTGATTCTTCAAGGCTGATGAGCACCCTCCAGAAAGATAACCGAGATACTGGACATCTCGCGACGACGTGTCGGTTTCAGTATCAACACGATTGTAAATATGCACTAGCTTCCGGCGAAATAGCTGCCGAAGTTTGATCAGCGGAAAGAACACGTTGGGATATTGAAACGAATTTTGCGCCATTCTGAAACTCCAGAGACATTTTTGGCGAGATTAGTGACTGAAGATGAAACGTGGCTTCACATTTGTGACCGTGAAATCAAGAAACAACCAAAAAATAGCGGGTTCCTAAGATCGAAGAAGGTTTGCACCCAGAAATCGGCCAAAAAAGTGATGGCGCCCATTTTCTGTGGCAAACACATTTACCTCAGGGATCTATTACAACCGGAAAATATTATTCTAACTTGCTGGGTAAGTTAAAGGAAGCAATTAACAATAGACGCCTTGGAAAGTTGAGCATAAGGAGTGTTTTGCTGGATGACAACGCACGTGCTGTAGCGCCCCGGTGGTCCCGGTCGCCTATGGTGGACTGGATGGCCGAGCTGTTGTCAAGATGCTAGGAAATGTCTGTGGACGCGTTAGAAACGCCAAAGAAACATTATTAATTCATAACACCTTTATTCCCTCCGAGTACAATGTGGCTTGGTGATATCAACGACCTTCCCGAGTCCTCGCTGACTCGTACCAATTGCAGCAGCTCCGGGCCGCACAATCTTGCTAACGCAGCACCGCGTGCTGTGACGTAGCAAAGGAATGTCCTCACTTCGTACTTCGGCCGCGCGTGGCTGGTGGCGCCTGGCTGGCCGGCCAGCTCGGCTGCGGACAGCAAGCCTCTGCACGTAGGAGGCTCTGGATTGAAATCCCGGCGCTATCGGCACGAGAGGCGTTCTCGTAGTGCGGAGTGTACTCTATCCCACCCCGTCTTCTTCCCTGCTCCTCCTGGTGGCTCGTCCGCGGTGGACGGGCGAAACGGGCTGCAGTCCCCCAGCGTCGTCGTCTCACCCGGTTGTGACGGCGGATGCACGGGGCCTAGGCCCCGCACGGTCTCGACGACAGCTCACTGATGAGGTCAGCATTCGCGGCGAGCGCGTCTCCCGCGATGTCTGCTAATCCTGGGTTGATGATTGACAGCGGCAGCAGAGAGGACCAGAGCTGGTACTGTCCCCTCACGTCTGCTGCTGGATGGGCCACCCTTACTGCAACAGCTCCTTAATAAAGATTAACATGTCGATCACCGAGCTGAGCGCTACGCAGCGACCCAGTACTCATCTAACTGCAAGCCTAACTGTGAGTGCCCTGTTGCCATCAAAGCTGGCGTATTTAAAGGAAGCATGAGTGACGTCCTGACGTCATGCTCGTTTGTAATGAACGCATTCGTTCCACTTATACTACTGATTCATCTGTCATACTCGTCCCTTAGGTGTTCTTGCGACAGAGTTACGTGTTGTTACAGCAGACTTTCGCGAAGTTGTGAAATGCAGTACAGCTGACGCTATACCTCTGTCTTGCACGCTACGAAAGTCTTCGTCTAACACAAACCCACGTGCTAAGCAATTCTCTCTCGCCTGCTGTGTGTAACCAGGCCATTGCCCCTGCGTGACGACACATTCCGATATATGCGCAATCCTCTTAGCTCTTGGTTAACCTACTGCCTCTGGCTCTCGGCATAGGCAACGAAACTTTGACAATATTACACGTTTCCAACTCTTTACTATTCCGCAACACTACAGTGCACACACATGGCTGCCAAATTCACGACTCTGGGCTTCCAACTAGTCAGTCATCCTCCCTATTCACCAGACCTAATTCCGTCGGAATATTATCTGTTTCTGAACAAGAAACGACACCTCGAAGTGCAAAGTACAAATTCACGACCCTGGGGCCGGCCGAAGTGGCCGAGCGGTTCTAGGCGCTACAGTCTGGAACCGCGTGACCGCTACGGTAGCAGGTTCGAATCCTGCCTCGGTCATGCATGTGTGTGATGTCCTTAGGTTAGTTAGGTTTATGAAGTTCTAAGTTCTAGGGGACTGATGACGTCAGAAGTTAAGTCCTATAGTGCTCAGAGCCATTTGAACCCCGAGCCTGGGCTTCCAACTAGTCAATCATCCTCCCTACACACCAGACCTAATCCCGCCGGACTATTATGTTTCCGAACAGGAAACTACACCTCAAGTGCAATAGTTTTCGGTTCCGACAAAGAGGCTGCAGAGAACTGATTTCTCGACCGATCACGTAACATATTTTTACCGACTAGAAAAGCTGCAACAACGACGCACCAAGTGTAGAATATATTCCATAAATCAGAAATTGCAGCACTCATATGTGTTCTTTCTGGGCAAATCCGAGATCTTTCCAGCATCTCCTGTACGCTCAAGGATCCTGCTACAATGCTCTACAGTTTTTTGAGTAATACCGATTTCCCTTCGTTTAGACAGGAGTGTTCTGCGCTCTTTTACATTCACACTGGATTACCCGCTGCGCAGGCGCCTCCCGGACGGCTTCGTCGGCGCAGTGAACCAGCGCCGCACAGTGTTGGAGCCGCTCCACGGCCACAGCGGGCTGCCTCCCGCCCCTCGGCGTATCCACGGCAGCGCAGCGCGGGCCTCCAACCGCCGGTTAGGACGTACGCGGCGACGCCATTACACCCGGAAATTGGCTATCATTACGCCGCGAACAGTTTCTAATTGCGATAAATCCCGCCTATTATTTTCCCTACTCTCAGAAGGGTCTACGAGCATTACGCGAGCCGGTAATTCGAGATCCCGAGTGTTTCTTTGCTTACGTCGACGGTTCCGAGGCCCCGCGAAACGGAAGAAAAAGGAAAGGAGCGACGAAGGCCGGGTACGCATCTCGTCATTGCACGAAAATGCCCGGCGTTTAGCGTACGGCGGAGATAAATGGCAGAGTCTAACGTCCTCGTTGAGAATCGCAGACGTCAGCCGGAGGCTCCCGATGTGTGCCTCGCCGGTCTGTGTAATTTCCTCCGAGCCGTGTCTCCATTTTCCTGGTGTACCGACAAAATAAGCGGCAGTGTTCGACAGTAGCTGTCCTCGCCGCTGCGCAGCAAACGGTCATTGACTAGTGGAGGGCACCATTGAGATTTGAAACATTTGCAGTATGTGAAACAACCGAATTTAATCCCCCAACATAGGATAACTAACTCGCGGTTAATCTCCCACGCAGCTGAAGTGACTCTGACGGGCATCAGGCAATTGTTTAACCACCGTTTTTGACAGAAAATGCAAGTTAATCGTAGAAGAAACTGCCCGCATTCGAACCCCAAGTCCCCTGACTCCTGATCGCCTGAGATCAAGTATAACCATCGTACATTAGCTCTCAACCAGTCTGGAGAGGACAGCACGTATAGCCTGTTTCATTTGTTGCTTCACAAACAGCCATTAATTGGTGACCTTCTGGAAAACAGTTATGCAAGTGTACTATTTTTTCCCTCCTTGTTTTCGAAAATAGGGAAGTAACTCTTGTAACCGATATATATATCCTTAAACATTAATTTTGGAACTAGTTCTAGTTGTATAACTGTTTTGTTAGCAACTTTGGTTGAAAATATGTTGCTGTCCTGAAATATAGACTCCCTCGAATTGCTTCAAAGTGACGCTGTAATTCTCACACTCTAAATACCCGTTCTTAATTTCACACAGTTTTCTTTGCATCCTGTTTCTGATTTCAGGAGAATGATTTGCGGAAGGCAGTTTCTAGAGAATAGAGTAGCCTAAATGTAACACGACAAAAGCCATTAGCGCTCTTCCGAAAAACAAGATAGAGGGGCAAAAGGAAAGCAGACATTGCAACTAACACAAAGTACGGAACACCAGATGGATGTAGCACATAAAAAAGCAGTAGCAGGCTACAGTTTCACACAAAAGAGGCAATGCTTCGGTGCTGTTTTGCTAGCAAACCTAAGAACAATATCTGATATCCCTACGATTGATAGAGAGAAATAACGCTGTACAAGATTTCAAGGACGAAATTAAAGGTAAAATGATAATCTTTTCCTAAGTGGGTGCTGAACGAAAATTTGAGAAGGAAGCTTACAAGAACATCGCACATAAAGACCTCTGGATTTAAGCAAACAAAACACATGAAACTACACAAAATATTAAATTCTATAATGTTGTCTCCCGTTCAGTTCTTTTTAAAATATTTTTAGAAGGGCCACGCAAACAGATTCGTTATTTTTAGGGTAATTTTTGCATTTTGTGCTAGATCATTTATGTTTATGTAAACGGTAACAGTCCTTCCCCACTTCTTACGGTATCTACGGTATCCCGTAGGTGTTTTTCTATTTGTAGATTTCATTCCGTTAAGAGCGACGTACTGAGTTCTGTGTCCTAGAAAGTCCTGAATCCAGTTACGAGCACTGATATTAAACAGCAGTGCGATGCTGGTTCAACTCTTCGGCGACATGCGTGTTCCTTATCTACCCCACTAGCCCTACCGTGAAAAGAGTTTTATGTAAATCCCCGTGGTGTATGTAACATACAGGGTGTGCATGTGTGGTTGCCAACTGATTTTCCGCAATGGAATTTCGATGCCTACAAGTGATTAAAATGACTCTGCCACCGACAACCTACACCTAGGGATTTCCATAAAACGAAGTATCGTTTTGTGGGTTTACTTCACTTTAGATAATCAAACCAATCGTTCCTATCCGGATGCTAGCAGAACGAAACAGAACTTGATACCGTAAATTATTTATTTTCAGGATACATGTACAATGCAAAAAAAATTATAAATATGAAGCAACAATGCCGTATTCTGCTCTACATATAAATCCGAGATTTGCAGAACATATATTTGACTTTCTTTACACCGTACTCTGATTGGCAGTGAAGAACAGAAGACCTACGCCCTGACTAGCACTTTCAGAAAAAAAATTCTATGGACAAACAAATGGAACTCAACACATTTACTGTGAGTGTTTGTCCAGCTGCCGAATCGGAGTGCGCATATCAGCATTTTTACTGCACCAGTGACGTGCTCGTTGGTGCGTTTGCCGCTGTGCAAATGATGTACTTGACGTACCTGCAATCATATGCCCACATAATGGATGCAATGTGCAGCCCGAAAAGTCCTAGGGTTGAAATTACATCAGTACAAGACAGAACACGAGTCACCATTTCTGTTTGCTCACTAGAAAGGGACAGGAATTCGACTCAAGTATTCTCCCATAAAGAAGCACTTCATTGTGCGTTAGACTTCACAGAGAGCTCAAGAATCATCACCCTGGTAAACAGAACAACAACTCCATTAACAGAGAAATGACTTTATGGGCTATTTCTGTCACAAGAAACACTTCTCAAAATCTAACAACCAGATTCTTCACTTATGCTCTCGCCTACGAAGTCTCTAGGTTGATCCGTCGACGGAAGTGTCTTCCATTGATCCCTGCAGGGAAGCGTCTCCACACTACATCCCACTTCATCTTGGACAGGCGGCTTCTACATTTGCTCTCAGGCGATGGATCCCAGTAGTCATCACAGAAAACATTACCTCCCATTACATGGCTCATGAGTCTGCCAGCCAGTCGCCTGAACCTCATATTACTTTCAGAAGATTATCTGCGAGATTCCATTTCCCCTCCTACAGAATTAAGCTTTGTTGTAGACATTGTAATTACGTTAGGGACAGCAAAGGACTTGGAAGCCCAGTTGAATGGAATGGATACATTCTGCCAATCGAATACGTATCCCTACTTTTCGGTGGGAAGCGCGCCCCAGAACTCCCCATGTGCAGATTCCTAGCGAAATGTAGGTTGGCGGCAGTAAAATTGTACTGCAATAAGCCTCAAATGCTAGTTCTCTAAATTTCCAAGGAAGCGATTCACGAAAAGAACACCTACTTTCCTCTAGAGACTCCCACCCGCGTTCCTGAAGCATTTCCGTAACACTCGCGTGATGATCAAACCTAAGAGTAACAAATCTAGCAGCCCGCCTCCTCTTTCAATCCGACCTGATAGGGATCCCAAACGCTCGAGCAGTACTCAAGAATAGGTCGTATTAGTGTTTTATAAGCGGTCTCCTTTACAGATGAACCACATCTTCCGGACATTCTACCAATGAACCGAAGACGACTATCCACCTGCCCCACAACTGCCATTACATGCTTGTCCCACATCATATCGCTCTGCAATGTTACGCCCAAATATTTAATCGACATGATTGTGTCAAGCGCTACACTACTAATGGAATATTCAAACATTACAGGATTCTTTTTCCTATTCATCTGCATTAATATACATTTATCTATATTTAGAGTTAGCTGCCATTCTTTATACCAATCACAAATCCTGTCTAAGTCGTCTTCTATCCTCCTACAGTCACTCAACGACGACACCTTCCCGTACGCCAAAGCATCATCAGCAAACAGCTGCACATTGCTATCCACCCTATCCAAAAGATTATTTATGTAGATAGAAAACAACAGCGGACCTACCACACTTACCTGGGGCACTCCAGATGATACCCTCACCTCCGATGAACACTCACCAGCGAGGACAACGTACTGGGTTCTATTACTGCTCTGAAAATTCTTCTATCCCACCAGAGTGCGACCTCCCGCCTACACTGTGCGCACCGTGAGGTTTCTGTGGCCTCCAGTTCTGTGAACCGCCTCCTCCTGCCTCCGCTCTCCCACAGGCCATTAAATGTCCACCGCTGCAGAACACAGGTATCTTACCTGTCCCTCGTTATCTGACAGTGTCTTCTGAAGAACGTGTGGCCCTTGTCGTTCTTTTCATCAGTGCTCAGCTCCAATTGGCTACCAGACTTGCAGTGCTACAGAAATTGTTAGTATGTAACGCTAGCCGGTATCAGCCAATGATATTATTAATAATCTGGTTCTGGATCGTAAACACTGATCTAATATATGTAGCCTAGATATAAATCGAAGAATATATACAGAATATTAGACATGGTGGCAAAATCTTGCTGTCTTACAAGAGGACCTACAATTTAATGTGGGAACCGAACGGCATGATGTTCCTATCGGATCTTCATACCACTAAGACGTTAAGACTAGGCAAAAAACAGACTAAAAACCTTACGTACCATCTTGTCCCCGCCATCTTTAAGACTAGCTCACCAGGTCCTACTACTGTGGCACTGTGTTGAATGCTGTCCGGATAGTCGAGACATATGGCATCAGCTGGGTCTGTTCTCTGCGGAGCACTGGACATTACGGGCATACAGAACAATCTGATTAATTTCATGAGAAAGGGAACACATGTGTGTTCAAACAGACATTCGCCACCTGGTTAACCGCGCTAATTCCAAGTTGTGTGCCCCACGTCCCGGTTGTCGCTCGAAGAGACATGCACTTTTAACTGGTCAAAGATATTCCAGTGTTACCTGATATTATTCAGACAGACAGGGAAAGCATTAACTTTGTGCCTGCAAGTAAATATGTACTCTCATAACAATAGGTGACTAGATGATGTAATGGGCTTTTTTGAAACTCATTTAAATCGTGATCGTATCAAATGCTGCGCTTTCATCTAGATTGGGGGTGTAATATGCTGGTAACACACAAGCTGAACTTTATTTGGGAGGCTATAATAACAAGAAGAATACGCCTCGCCGCTACAAGTGTGCCAAAGTACCATCTAAAAGGGGTGATAACTTTTTCAGACCACCGGTGACGTCTGACACTGATGCGTTCCTAGGTAGCCTAGGCTCACAACGGGTCAGCAGAGTCGTCATCTTCCAGTAACGGTAGCTGTAGCATGTGTCAGTGCTAAGTTTGCGCGACCAATGGTATCGAATCTCGCAGTGAACAGTGGTCATACGATTACTAGCCAAAGTGCCTACACAAACGCCCTACATCTCAAGCCACCCACATGTAGAATATGTTTTACTCACCCTGCACACCCTGATTTGTATGAGGGAATGAGTAAAAAGAGTTGAACAACTGTTCACCACCCATCACATATACTGGACGCTCACACTCTCTAAATGATTTCTGCCAGTTGTCGCTGCTTTGAGTGTAACTTTCTACTGATGTTGAGTTGAATGCAGTTCCTAAGCCTCGTGAACCTCACTACTGTGACGATAACAGGCGAGCGATTGACAGAAGCCACGCTGGGGGACGATCGACTTTTTGTTCCAGAGAAATGCATGAGTCAGTACTTACTTTGAGACACAATGAAAAAATATAAACTATATTTATAACAACTGTAGGTTTAGAGAAAGCTGTTGAAAATACTGACAGCAACACATACTTCGCAATTCTGAAATTATCTAGAATGAAATACACGTAGAAAAAGATGATCTACACCTTGTACAAAAAAATTGTTCAAATGGCTCTGAGCACTATGCGAGTTAACTTCTGAGGTCATCAGTCGCCTAGAACTTAGAACTAATTAAACCTAACTAACCTAAGGACATCACATCCATCCATGCCCGAGGCAGGATTCGAACCTGCGACCGTAGCGGTCGCTCGGCTCCAGACTGTAGCGCCCAGAACCGCACGGCCACTTCGGCCGGCTCACCTTGTACAAAAATCAGACTGCTGCTCTAAGAATCGGGGGGAGGGGGGCATAGAAGGAAAGAAGCAATTTAGAAGGGAATGAGAGAGGTTTCTAGTCCATCGCCCACACTTTTTTTGACAGTAGATAGAGCAAATATTTAAGGAAACCAAGGAAAATCTGAGAAAGGTATTACAGCCCCGGAAGAAGAATTAAGAACCTTAAGGTTTGTAAAGACATTGTAATTTTGTCAGAGATGGGAAGGAACTTGGAAGCTCAGTTGAATGGAATGGACAGAGTCTCGAAAGTAAGTTATAATTTGAACATCAACTAAATTAAAACAAAGGTAATTGAATGAGTCGAAGGATGCCGAAAGAATAAGATTAGGAACCGAGGCAAAAAGAGTAGCAGACAAGTGTTGCTCTCTGGGCAGAAAAATATCTGACAATGGCCGAAGTAGAGACAGTGTCATTACATATCGACACCACTCCATGGGCGTCACACCAGTGGCATTGCAAGTTTCCGACTGACGTTGACAGCGGTCGTGCAGGATCTGGTTCGTGCCCACGGAGAGACGCCTCTAGTGACTGTACCACGAGCTCCCTCAGCCGTCACCATGCAGGATGGCCGGCGGCAGCGCCTCGGCACGCTCGCGCTCGAAACCACTTCGCAGCGTGACGCCATGCAGACACTGCCTGGTCGCGGCTCTGTCTTCATCGTTCATGCTTTAGTACAGATTTTTTTCTTGTACACCCTGTGATAGTTGGACTCTTTCTTGCTGTTTGTTTATAATGCATTTTATGCCTCGACAAATACAACAGTAAGTACTCTGTTTGTTGCGGTAACTTGTTCGCTAGTTATTTCTGGTTCTGTTCAGCTTTCCAATGACAGCAGTTGCCACACCACTCTGTGGCTCACCTCTCCTTAACATTGTTATGTAGTCATACACAGCAGAAACGATATAAATATACAGACTGGCTATAAAAAGCAAAGCAATGTTAACACTGTAAATTTAAGTCTTTTACGAAAGTATTTGCTTGTGTTGTAACTGCATACAAGAGCGAAATGTGGAAGATAAACTGGACAGACAAGGATAGAATAGAAACTTCTGGAATGTGGTGCTGCTAAAGAATACTGAAGATTACAGTGATATTTCGCCTAAGTAATGACGAGGTACTGAATCTAATCCGAGAAGATAGATGTATGGCACAACTCGACTAAAAAAGGGATTGGTCTATAGGACTTACTCTGAAGCTTCAATTAATAAATAATTTGGTGGGGGATGAAAAAAATGGTTCAAATGGCTCTGAGCACTATGCGACTTAATTTCTGAGGTCATCAGTCGCCTAGAACTTGGAACTAATTAAACCTAAGGACATCACACACATCCACGCCCAAGGCAGGATTCGAACCTGCGACCGTAGCGACCGCTCGGTTCCAGACTATAGAACCCAGAACCCAGAACCGCACGGCCACTCCAGCCGGCTGGGGGATGAAATTGGGGACGAGCAGCACTTCGCTATAGCAAGGAAATGCAAGAACGTTGTAAGTAGGCTGTTTAGGTTTTTATGTTGGTAACACCACGTAGCGCTCTGTATGAAAATCGCTGACTGCGCTGTGTGCAGTCTGTGGCTAGTTGGACTCGTTGCTGCAAGTTATTCGCCAGTATAGTGTTGGGCAGTTGGATGTGAAAAGCCCGTAGCGTTGGGCAGTTGGAGCTGAGCTGCCAGCAGTGGTGGATGTGGAGAGAGATATGCCAGAGTTCTGAGATGTTAATATGAGCGGATGATGTGGACGTGTGTCCGTCAGAAAAAGGAAATTTGTTAAACTGGGGTCACGAATTTATATATATACTATGACTTTTGAACACTATTAAGGTAAATGCATTGTTTGTTCCCTGTCAAAATCTTTCATTTGTTAACTACATGCCTATCAATAGTTAGTGCCTTCAGTAGTTAGTATCTTTTATGTAGCTGGCACTATTGGCGCTCGCTGTATTGCAGTAGTTGAGTAACGAAGATTTTTGTGGGGTAAGTGATTCATGGAGGGCATAGGTTATTGTTAATCAGGGCTATTCTTTTGTAGGGATTACTGAAAGTCAGACTGCGTTGCGCTAAAATATTGTGTGTCAGTTTAGAAATGATCAGAATAAGTAAAGAGAAAACAGTCTCAGTACGTTCAGTTTCACTCTGGAATTTGAAAATCAAGTAACGTAGAAGTTTTACCAGCACAGTCTTTCTTTACATTCAAAGGGGAAGTTTCAACGTGTATGATACAGCAATTATGTGGAAATGAAGATATTTACACAGGACTGACAAGCATTTCTGCATGATGAAAACCGCCACCAGAACAGCTCAGTTGCAACAACTTCCTACAGCAGAAAATTCAAAAATGCGAGCAGTCGCATCCTACGCTCTGCTCTACAAAAGAGGGCGTTTATCGTACCCACAGACACAGTGCAGCTTATGACACATTGGACTGTGTTCGAATCTCAGACTGGCCTTTTTGATTTGCCCTTCCTTTTGCTCTACTAATTCTCGCCTACCGTATGCCTCAATGGTTCCTTAAAGGAGCCACGGCAGACGGCTTCCTCCTTCACTGTCTGATTATGCTGGTCCACCCTCACCCTAATGCCACAGAATGCTATTCGCTGACCAGTTTTCTTCCTGTCTGCCATCAAGCAGACAGCAATGCCACTTCTTTCATCCCTTTTTGTGGTCTTCTGAGACAGCAACGTTAGTAATATATTTACAGTATTTCATCTGGAGAGGTGGGTTGTGGCGCTTTCAAGCACTACACGTTAACAGTGATTCATACACGGTCTAAATAGAGCAGCGAGCTACTGGTGTATGCTCAAAGAATTTCATACGAAATTTGCACAGTTTGTCAACGCAAAATAACTAATTACCGATGTTCCATCTATAGGTTTTACTGTCGCACTAAATAATGGAAGAGCAGTCATTATAATTAACATTTCATTTTGATAATGGACTCTACTGACGAGTTAATTATCTGCGTTAGAACTCCTGGTTCCTGAAGTAGCTCTTTGTCTCTCTCAAAGAGGTTACTACTAACTGTATTGTTAATCAAATCAGAAGCGCATAAAACAATACAGTGGTCCAACTGTTTTCAAACGTACGTGAACTGCTCAGTGATCAACTCTGTCACGTCAACCAGTATCGCCCTTATTAATTGATAATGTAATTTCCTTGTGTGCGTTTTAATCGAAATTATTACACTTACAAACGGACATGTTATTCCTCAGTATAACTCAATCACACGTTTCTAGCAGAATAATTGGATTTTGGAAGCAGCAAGACAAATATTACAGCAACATACTACAGAGAGCAGGCAGTAAAATGTTTTATTGCTTTGCAGAAATTTCAGACGAAATAATTAATGAACTTAAATGAGTTTTCAGAGAGCAATTTTTTTGAGTATATGTTCGAATAAAAGGCAGTCCGTAACCAGAATCCACAGCACATTCAAACAAAACAACGCTCGCCACTGGCTACTGTCGACAGCACTGCTGCATGATGAATGATGCACCAGGTATCTCTTATCATATGGCAGGAAGATCATTTTTGAACTAAATGTAAACAAATGTTGGGAAGAATACCATGTTCCTGCTAAGTTTCTTCCAAACATACACTGGTGAGCCAAAACACTATAACCACGTGCTTAATAGTTTCTTTGTCCGTCTTTGTAACGAAGTAGATCACTGATTTTGTGTATCAGCAATCCGACAGTTTGTTGGTAGGCTAGTGGAGGTATGTAGCATTAGATGTCCACCCACAAGTCATGTAATTCGCGTAACAGCGGGCTGCTTATTTGCGTACGCGGTGGTGATGGCCTAAAGCGGCGCAAATGGGTTCCATAAAACATGTCAGGCGAATTTTGTCACAGAGACGTCAACGTGAGTTCACTAGAAAGCTTCTCAAACCACTGTAGTATGGTTCTGGCTCCGAGACACGGACAATTATACAGCTGAAAAATCGTACGTCTCGCCGTAGGGGAGACATAAAGCATGAAGAGATGCAGGAGGTCGGTAGCTGTCACAGTGACTTCGATTACTGACACAGGTCCCATGCTAGCGTAGGAGAATGTCTCCCATACCATAATACTGCTTCCACCAGCCTGACTCCGTGGCGTGCTGCACGTTCCGAGCCGCCGTTCACCTCGGTGACGGCGTTTATGGAGACTCCCATCTACCTGGTGTAGAACAAATGTGCTCCACCCGAAGATCCGACACGTTTCCATTGATCGACGGTCGAATCTCTATAGTCCTGTGCCCACTGCAGCCTTAACTGATGATGTCGTTGGATCAGCATGTGAGCATGTAGGGGTGGTCTTCTGCTGGGCTCCATTTTCAACAATGTACAATGAGCGGTGTGCTCCGAAACGCTTGTGCGTGCGCCAATATTGTGCTCTTTCAGCAGGGATGTCTTATCAATATCTATCCTACGTTGCAGAGCAGACAAGCCTCCGAACCCCACTTTCTGGAGGTTCTAGGCGCTACAGTCTGGAACCGCGTGACCGCTACGGTCGCAGGTTCCAATCCTGCCTCGGGCATGGGTGTGTGTGATGTCCTTAGGTTAGGTCTAGGGGACTGATGACCTCAGAAGTTACGTCTCATAGTGTTCAGAGCCATTTGGACCCACTTCCTGTGATGAGTCGTGGACGTCCAACCATTTGGCGCCTATTGGTAGTTTCACTGTTCTCCTGCCTCTTTCCATAGATGGACATTCGACGAGCTTCGCCGTTTACGAGATGCTCTTTCACAGGCCCTGCTTAATAGTAATAGTCTGCCGCGCGGAGTGGCCGCGTGGTTAGAGGCGCCATGACACTAATCGTGCGGCCCCTCCCGCCGGAGGTTCGAGTCCTTCCTCGGGCATGGGTCTGAGTGTTGTCCTCAGCGTTAAGTTAGTTTAAGTAGTGTGTAAGTCTAGCGACCGATGACCTCAGCAGTTTGGTCCCTTAGGAATTCACACACATTTAGACAACAGTAATAGTCTCCTCTTTGTCAAAGCCGCGTATCTCAATGGATTTCCCCCTTTACAGCCTATATTCCAATTCTTCGCTAGGGATTCCCCCGTCCTTGTCTGCTCAGCATACATACTTCTGTTACGAGTCACGTACCCGCATCGCTACCAGGCGCCATCCGCAATTAGCAGTGATCAAAATGTTTTGAATTGTCATTATAGTTACTGAGTGAATGGAATCAAGCGAAATCATCAATTAAACAATTTCTTATCAACTGATGTCATATCGTGGAAGCAAGAAGAGATGTAGAAAGGATCCCAAGCCAAATCCAGTCAAGATAAAAGGTCACATGCGCCTTCGTAACGAAGTCGTCCCTCCCATGGTCTCACGTTTTCTACAACACGGTCAAATCCGTTCACAAGCTGTGATAAACCAGTACCACTGCTTGGACATCTGTTGCAGGCGCAAGGAATGTGTCGTGATTGCTAGCACGGCGCTAACACTGGTGTTCTGGAAGACACTTCGTTCTCATACTGCGTAAGAGCTAGACAAGTACTCTCTCTCTCTCCCTCTCTCTCTCTCTCTCTCTCTCTCTCTCTCTCTCCTTATCTCTCTCAGCTCTAGTAAACACTTCTCCTTCTTCTTTTGCTAGCGCCTTGTCCCGCATCTTTGCGCAGGGTCGGCACGGTTAAATCGGATTTGGCATGGGGTGGCTGGATGCCCTTCCTGCCACCACCCCATACCCCCAGGACAGAATTGTGTATCCCCCACTGACTACGTCTAGTGTAACCATGAAATAGTGCGAACGTGTTTCAGATGTCAGTGTGAAACTGAAGCGGGATGTGGGGACCAGTCCGGTATTCACCTAGTGGGATGTGGATAACCGCCTAAAAACCACATCCAGGCTGGCTGGCACACTGGCCCTCAACATTAATCCCCCGGGCGGATTCGATACGGGGCTGTCGCACCTACCCGAGTCCAGGAAGTAGCGCATTAGCGATCTCGGCTAACCTGGCGGGTAGCTCCAGTCAACACTGGACGTGTCTCAGTGCTATGAGTACCATCAGGAAGATGTAGACTGTGCGCAATGAACGGTAGCGCCTCCAATGCGTTAATAAGTTGTGTGGGACAAGGAATGCTGGCTGTATAACAGTTTCTAAGATATAACATACTTGACGTAGGGCACTCATTGCCCTGGCGCGTCCAAATTCAGCTGCTGCAGATCGTTTACGCTCAAGCAGCTATGTCTGTCTTCACAGGACATAAACAAACATGTTTAACGGATGTTAATGATGGAAGGGATACCGTAGCACTGTTGTATGCACTTCTTGATCACGAACATGATCTATTATTTGAAGCTCTTTTCTATTGGGTCTCGATGTAATAACACTGTACCATTTGACTTGCAGTAAAAATCGAACCTGTCTCTATTTGAAATAAAAGTAAAAATTGCAACCAGCACACAGAATAAATGAACAGTTTACGCTCAGAGTGCTAAAACTGGTCCAACAGTCCACTGCAGCTCCACAGTTAGCCAAGTGTAATGATTTGAACTAAAATTTGCGTAACTTTCTGGCGTATCTTCACATTTCCTCTTAACTGTGGCAGGTGGTGCAGTGAGTAAGAGTATAAGCAGTATCCCCTCCAACATCTCTTAGCAGGTTCTAGTCTTGTCCCCATAAAGTGAATGGAATGCCTTCTTTCACAAGGCCACGGCGGAATTCATTCACTTTCTTCTAACAAAGCTAAGTTTTTTCTACGTCTAAAATGATATCGTCGCCGGCGTAATGATGAAGCAGACTCAATCTACTCCGTTTATTGTCTCCACTTTTCGTATGTGCGTCAACTGCACCCTGCAAACATTAAGCTGTTTCTTTCGTAAATGCCAGAGTGGGCTGCTGCAGAACGCCGTTCTATCAGCCATATATCTTTAGGTAGGCCAGAGGGAGTCACAATTGGAAATATTTGGGAGAGAAGTTTCAGTGTTGATAGTCGCCTGTTAACCAAGCGGAATCTTCTGAAAACCTTGGATCGAACGGGGAGGTTGAAACAAATTTAATTTGTTTCACTGGTTATGTGATCCATCGTCCTAGATAAAAATCAAATGAATTTCTTTTCTCAGCAATCCAACTGACGTGGCTATATACGAGCTGTTACATCGACGCGACGGAGGACGGAGACGGTCTTGATTAATTCCTAGGCAGGAAAGAATCGGCTCTACACGCGATTTAAAGGTAATTTTGAAATTCTCTTCATCTTCACCCTGTGGCATATTGGGTATGTCACCACATTACGCCTGTAAAAACAATTCAACAAATGTTGCTTAAAAAAGATATTTCCTTCACCCACAATTATGTCAGTTGACTTTAAAAAATTGAGAGTATGAAAGAATGTAAGAAGTACTTTAACGTGATCAGGTGTTCATTTTGCAAGCAAAGAACGTTGTACATGGCACCAGAGGCGAATAAGCTGTTTTCTTTAAGTGTATTTACTGGCCGGCCGAAGAGGCCGTGCGGTTCTAGGCGCTGCAGTTTGGAACCGTGAGACCACTACGGTCGCAGGTTTGAATCCTGCCTCGGGCATGGATATGTGTGATGTCCTTGGGTTAGTTAGGTTTAACTAGTTCTAAGTTCTAGGGGGCTAATGACCTCAGAAGTTGAGTCCCAGAGTGCTCAGAGCCATTTGAACCCCTTTTTTTTTTTTCAGTGTCAACCAAACATTATTTGTGCATAAATAAAAGCATATTTTGTGAATATTTTCCATGTTCGTTTCCTAACATTAAATGGCTTACAAACGTAATTTTGCATCATTAGCTCAAATAGGTGGCATCCATAATCATATTAATAGTATAAAAAAGTTGCGTAAATGACGTGCTTACCTGTTAGTTATCAAAGAAATCTACCTTTAAAAAATTACCTAGAGGGCGTCTTCCATTTCTTTCAGATAGGCCTATAAGTCGTTTTGTTACGTCTAGTTACGTCTAGTTCTGGAGGGGGTACGTGTGTTCAGGCTCGCCGAATCAGCTGTATTAGTAACGGCATAATAATGCCGCCCCATAAATAAAAGTCTGCTGACACCCATGTATAAACAGTAAATAAACAATATATTTTACAGATCCTTGTAGTAATTCAACAGCACTTAACAGCTGCAGGTAAATTAAACATATCAACATCACTCAATATTTTCCCAAGAAAGCGCGCAAAGTATTGCTTAAGTCATATGTTTCAAAGCGTTTATATGGTATCTCTGTAGCCAAAAGAACCGGAGTATTACTGATAAATGGCGAATTATGAGCAATCGCTCTCATTCGTAAAACAGTAGGCGGTAAACTGCGCACATCAATAAGCTTTTGTTTGTCTTGATGAGCTAGCATAGGGTATAACTTGTTGATAACTCTCGAACATAATTCTAGGACGTAACTGCGTGACACGTTAGCGAACAGCCAACCGTAAAATACTATAATGTTCATCCAGATAGATTTTGAGCGACATTTAAATGCTCTTTAGCACCAATAACCGTTGAAATGGCCCTCTGCTAAATCCACAGTTAATATTTCCCGAATCAGACATGCACAATTGAGTTTCAGCACTGCAGCCTGTAGCGCATTAAGGTCTTTTTCACGTTTCTGTGAAATGTTAACAGTGACTCACGTAGTTCACAAACTTTGGTTGTTAACAAAATCCTTGTTATTAGTGATGTGCTAATAGTATTTCCTGTTGCTATATTAAAGGACGGGCAACAGTGCGCGTTTCTTGCTCAAATTATTTGGTTATGAGACGTGTAGACACCACGAAAAAGAATTCGTAATTCAAAAGTGCTTTTGAATATCTTTTCATAAAAGAGTGATGGTGTGGGAAACCGGAAGTGGAGACTCACATGTAAGTTACTTGAACGCGACGGCGTAGTGCTGATGCTTCCTAGATCAACCACCGAGGAGGATAAGAACTGTGCAAGATTCCTCCAACGAGGAATGCTTTCAAATCTCGGTCCAGGGTAACGCCATTCAAATGGAGACTCGCTTCGGACACGCAACCAACTTGCAACGAAATTTCAAAGAAACGTGGAGCAGTCCACGGGTGCTGTCGAAGTACAGTATCAAAAATTAATGATGCATCTCCGTTTTTATGTCTCTGTCCTAGATTCTTCGCTTAACGTAACAGCTCTATCATTTATCTCAAATCTCAAATAGCAAAATTGAAATGGATAGGAGGTACTGATGTAAAAAGACATCAGTGTCACATGCTATTTCTTTTCTTAAATCTTACTGGCAGGTTTCATGCTACCCGCTACTACATCCTTTTGTGTGCCAACATCTTCATCTGAAGAGTGCCACTTACATCTGATGTTCTCAGTTATTTGTTGGATGTAATCCGATCTCTTCTCCTGCAGTCTGTTTGCGCTCTGCAACATGTAGTACTATGTAAAATATTTCCTGGTGTCCTAATGCGTGTTCTAACATCCTGTAATTTCTTTCACAGAGTTTTCCATAAATGCATTTCCTGGCCGTTTCTTGACATAACCTCCAAATTTCACCAGAACGCTTAATAATCTGCGTATTTCTGAAACACAACGTTTCAAACGCTTTTTTTTCTTCTATTCTGATCTTCCGACGGTCCATCTTTGACTTCCAAACTATGCTGCACTGCATTCTCGGAAATTTCTTCCTAAAATTAACGAGAAAGATTTTATTTGGCTGTTACAGTCAGCTTCTTATATCATTCCTTCATTGGCCATACATTGTCTTACTTCCAAGAAATCGAAATGCCTTCACTTCCACTATTACGTTGTTCCTACTGTTAATGTCAAGTTTTTCACATAATCTCGTTTCTGCAACTCCTCATTACCCTCGTCTTTCTTCTGTTTACCCTCGTATTCTCCGCTATGCAGACTTCTATTTCGTTCTACAGATCCTGTAATTCATCCACATTTTCACTGTGGATAGCAATGATGTCAGAGAAACTTATCGTTGATATCCTTTCACACTGAATTTTAATTCCACTTCTGAACCTCTCTTTGTTATTGCTCCATCGATGCCTAAATGACCAGAATAGGGGCAAGGCAGTACCGCCGCCTTACTCCCTTTTCAATCTGGTCACTTCTTTCAGGATCTTACATCCGTATTGATCCCTGTGTAGTGATACAGACTTTCTGCTGCACCACTGAGGACCTTGCCGTGTGCGCAATACATTCTAAAGCACTATTTGAGGCGTCTGTTGAATTGTTTAGCATGCCTCTAAGATCCCTGGGACCTGCAGGGACGGGAAGCTCCTCATAAGATCATGAAACTTTAAGAAACGTCTCATTCAAGGAAAACTACCAGGAATGGTAGAATCAAACATGCAAGTATGGATACCACGCCACACATGGATAGAACGGGCTCATCTAAATTACAAATGAAACTAGTGATCATAACAGTTTGGTTTATTACCATAAAGCAATGAACAAATAAGTTATCCACTGAGAAAAGTACGTATATTAAAACTTAATAAATGCAGAAAGGAATATAATTCTGAAATCCAACCTTTTCACAGGTGGCTGGACACGTGAAAGCGTAATCATGAAAATATGTCTTAGACACGACCAATGACAGAGAAAATGGTTAGTGGTTTAAGAAAGAACCTATAAAAATAACTAGGAACACAAACAAAACTGTCAAAATGTATGATGGAAGCCACTAGCTGACTGTAAATGTAAAAACTGATTACTTAAATTCTGATGTAAGTTTAGCTTGCATCCACCTCGATTCAGTGATTGTATGACCAGCTAATTCATACCATTCCTCTATGGTGTGAATGCAGAAGACAGCGGTGTTAACGGCTGGAAATTCAGAGTTTAACTGGCACTCTGTAATTAGTTTTAATATGGAGGCATCCCTATGTGCTATGCGTCGCCAGCATGCGTGTGCTCATCACTCTCCCACCTGCTGGTGTACTGTCTTCCATCAGCTGCCAACAAGTGTCATTTGACTTAACTGTTCGAAACTAGGGTGTTCCTGCCCGTGTAGGAATCATGCTGGCCAACTGCAGCAGACTGTGTGAGTTCGGAGAAACAATAATTTTATAAATAAGTTTAACGAACTCCTATGCTTATCGATTTTGTCATAGTTAACCAATGATGGTCTGGCGTGGGAAGTAAGGCAGAAAATCTCTCCATGACAATTTTCTAATCCCAGACAACCAAAGGACTTGCATGTACATATGTGCAGGAGAGCAGGACTTCTGCTGAAACAGTTATTGTGACATAATCAGTACGTTCATTACTAGGATTTTAAACAAACTTTCTTTCGTGACACGACTGCAGAGAAAGAGACAGTCTCACGCCTTCCCCATTGTGGCAGCTACACCTGGTCACCTTTCCAAAAGGTTTTCTTCAGGCATTTCGGACAGTAGAATTTTACGGCAGATAGCCCATCCCAAGTTGCATGCTGTGCTGAGATGAGACATAGCGAATTCTGCATCTCGTATCTCCTTGGGAAGACAGCTTTGAGCTCCAAACACATTTACGACCCTCCTTGGTCCTTTAAGTAACCTGTCATGATACAGACTGTAGAAAGGACTGTAGAAAACATCAGGTCCCTTTCACCGTAATAAAAGGGAAGAAGAGAAGAAGTAATTATCTGCGTAATGAATGGCAGTACTGAATATTGTCTGCACTTGTCATGCACTGTTAATGGAGCTACTACATTGACTATTGGGATGTGCCTATTGCATTATACAACACGTTACTTGACATATTGGGGATAAACTGCCACGTAACATTATGTATCGTATCATATGTATAAATTTAATGATTTCATCTCAGTAAT
This sequence comes from Schistocerca piceifrons, assembly GCF_021461385.2. Taxonomy (NCBI): domain Eukaryota; kingdom Metazoa; phylum Arthropoda; class Insecta; order Orthoptera; family Acrididae; genus Schistocerca; species Schistocerca piceifrons. The sequence continues at coordinate 473,386,485 of NC_060145.1, read as the reverse complement.
AGTTATTTAATATAAAACTACAAAGTGTTCTTTTGTGTTTGTTTCTGTATGTTGTGGAGATCTGGTGAGAACAGCCAGTTGTTCTTCGTTAAGTTCAGCAGTTGCCGTGCCGATCGCTGTCTGCCACAACAGGAAGCCTGAAACACCTCCTGACGGCATAGGACTGTACAGTGACATACATGAAATACATACGAATGACTGAATGTCCATTACGTTCTAATATGTTTTCATTCTGGTCATGCAAAGGTTAATATATATATATTACTAAGCGGTGCTGCAAAATCGTTACCTCGCACCCGACTTTCGCGCACGTTTGTGGTGCTCCGATGTCGAACTGTCTTTGGTTGGTTTAGACAGAGTAGGCTGGGTCAGCGAGCAGAGAAGCATTTTTCTGCTGGTTGGCGTTGAAAGAGGTCGCTGGCAGTCTGTTTTTACTACGGGATACTCGGTATGAAAGGATTCTGGAGTTCGCTGGGCGAGTATGGATAACCAGCATTAACACGCCGAGGAGGACGTTCCTGCACCAGGAAAAAGAATACGTGCGCCTTGTGGCAACTTCTGTTTTCCAGAGCTCGCTGTTGGTGCTGGTTTATCCGGAGGACGAAGCATTGCTGCCCCTGACTCATTAACACTGAGTGAGCGCCTTAATTATCCTCGTGCGTTGGTGGTTTCCCTCAGACGCTCTGTTGTGGTGCGCCACTTTCTGCTTTATTATGTTGATTACTTACTTCGTCCTGTATTATTGTGTTCACCTGTAGAAAGCTTGCTTTTGTGTGTGAGTGTGTGTGTTTACTTTTTCTTAACTAAAGACTAGTACGTTTAGGGTTTTTATCTTTTACCTTTTCTCCTGAGCTTTGTCTGTTATCATGCTCTGGCTAGTGTACCAGCTGTAAATTTATTTGAAGCATTTGCTATTTGAGCCACCTTCTGATGTTCCGTCTTTGAATTTGATAAAAGTTGCAACCTCTCTCGAGGCACTCCTCTTTTCCTGGTTACGTTAACAAGGAGGATTGTAATACGCGTTTCCTCGAATGTCTTAAACAGTTTTGGTGGGCTATAGAAAGTTATAATCCAGTCCCTCACGCGAACCTTGGCGTGTGCCTGCGCAGCCTGGGTGGACCTTGTGCACGGCTGTTTCGGTTGACGTGAGATCTGGGAGCCTTGACCAGTCTTTGGACATCATGCCTCACAGCCACCACTTTTCTCTGTACGCTGCCAGTTCTGTTTGGTATTTTTCTACCATTTGTAAAATTTACTATTGTGTGTGTGTTTCTCTTTTTCTTAACTATAGAAAGTTAAAGCTGTATATTCGATCATTTGGATGGATAGAACTTTTAAGTGAATTCTGAAAGAGCACTCAAATCTGTTACCTATCTTGTAAGTTTTAATGGTTCTGTTTTATACGCTTTCTATTATCTGGTGTTCATTTGCCATTTGTAGTAACAATAATTCTGTGGCGAAAAAATTTAAAAATGTTTTAAACAAACAATGCTCAATTTTCTTCCCCCCATCCCCCCCACCCCCCTCTCTCCGTGATGCCATTATTCTTAACGTGTTAAGCACCATGTCAATAGTTTTCTTTCAAAGTGCATGTACGGTATTGTGCAAGCAACAAGGCGAATTCTGTACGTGCTCTGCTAAAGAGGCCTTTTTTCAGTAGATTTCTGGAGGAGAAAGTGAGAGTTAAAGAGATAGGTGGATCTACTCCAGATTTAAACCTGACATGCGGAATGCGTGGGATAGAGCTCACCAATTTGCTCAAACTGTATGAGTGGAAGTAGCTAGATGCCCCTTTCAGGTTCCTAGAATATTTCGCTTGAGTGGGTTGTAGCAAAAGGTAAAACGCTCTGTAAAGATTTAAGAGTAGAGTATGAGCAATTTTTGAACGGTGCGTGATGTATCGGTGCCGTGGCGCACTTTCCAAGCACACCGACTGGCAATTCTTTGGCTCGAGTTCAATTTCTGCTGCTGCCATTTTTTCTCATTTTAATTTTATTATATTCCTCGCAATGTTAAACCATTAATTATAAAATTTAAATATATTTAAACAGTTCAATGTATATTCGTAAAATTAATATATTCAACTTAGTTACTATTACTACCCTTGTAAGTCACAAGGGAGTAGGTGTTGGTAAAAAATGGGAGGATAAGAGGAAATTTTGCATAAAAGTGTATGAAAAGAGTTAGATCTGAGGGCGTGATGTTCGCATTGCACTTTTTGTTTTCCATAATGATTGTTATTTTGGAACAGTAATGCGTGGAGTATATAGAGACTGAAAGGTCTAGGTCATATTAATGCATTAATTTAAAAAATAGCTAAAATCAAAACATATAAACCACATACTTAACATACTTGATATTAGTGCATTAAGTGATGCTAATGTCGCAACAATATTAAGCCTCCCCTACCATGCCGACATAGTGAAACACTGATTATTTTTGTAGTATTGTAACACATTCGTAAAATTTGTAAAATTTTGTATGAGCCGCCGCTGTAGGCTGGGAGGGGGGGGGGGGGCAGTATGGTGACCTGGGCGAAAACGTTCGTTTATCGACGCTATCGACTGTTCCTGCCCTCCTGTAACACATGTACTATAATATTTGTGAGTTGGTGTTCCTTAATTGTGTTGCAGAGTTTTTTCATAAGCATTCTAAGGTTGACGGTCTCACATGCAGAACTTAAACCTAACAGAGCAACACCTGGCTTTGCTTCTTTTAAAACCCTTCCGCTGTGTGTTGTGTAAGGGACAGGATTTGACTAGTGCACAATTTTTCCGACTCTGAATCCAGCTTGTTGATGAATCAACTTCTAGCCTGCGGTATTTGCTAAAATCATTCGTTCGTATGGCTTAAACAGGTGGCATAGGAGTGCTATTGAATGGTAGTTGTTTGGTTCGCCTGTGTCTTTCCCACGTTTCAATAACCCTACTCTCTTTGATTTCCTCCACAATGGTTAAAGAGTTATAAGATCTACTGTTCATAGACTAGCTGCCTGCCCATTGTTTCATTCAGTCCAGTCCATGATAAAGTTCTTTTATAATAAATGGTGTTTCGAACATGTTTGCTATTTGCGTCTGGTTCTGGTAATTTCTATTTTCTCACATTTCTTATTGAAATTCCCATTAGAGAAAACATCAGTTGATGACGTTTGCACTTTGCCTTAAGATAAGCAAATCGGGGCTTAATTTCAACAATATACAGCCGAAAAGCGAATGACATTGCTCTATTTGGAATTACATCATCATGCAATGGTCACGTATAAGTGGAGTTCCTGAGTAATTGAGACAGAAAAAGTTTTAGACCAGCAAAAGTAATCTCTTAAATCTGTTATTTGTAATTCTGACGAAATTTCTATGAAAAAGAGCCCTTGTTTTCGGTGAATAGTTTCTGACATGACATCCGTTACTAAACTATCGCTTCTATCGTATTCGCGGACTTAGTTTAGGCTATCAGAGAGTCAAAGAATTGTAGCAGTGTCATTTTACCAAAAATGTCAACTCACTTTCAGAGGATATTTTATTGAAGTGAACAAGCGAAAAATAATGTGTCTTCTAAGTTAAAATGTTAATTTAAATGTTTCTTTGCAGCACAATCCTTTTATAATGTAGCGGTGTCCCTCACAGATGTTCAGAACTTTTATGTGTACTGATGCGTATTTATAAGAAATTTCTCTTTGTTTTTGGTTCTTAAATATTGATTTGCGTGAATTACTTGTGAAATGACTCGTTCGATGACTAGCTGCACGGAACGTTGTTTTGTTAAATATAAATTAAAATTTCTAGAAAGGCATGTTCGCGTGGTGAGCAATTATTAACGCGTCAGATGGGACTAAAGAGGGTCATTTGCTCTGCATAAAGACCATCGAAGTAAAACTTGCGCTCTGCCTGATATAGGAAACTAATGGGGGGATCTCTGCGTTATCGGAACCGTACTACACGGCACAGTTGTCAACAGGAAATCGGAGACTGTAAGTGCTTAACGGAACACGAACGTTCTTCATGCTCTCGGCGCATAATTCCCAGCCTGGTCGTCAGCATCTTAGAAGAGCGTTATGCCCATAAACCACAATGCATTAAGAGCCAAGACGAACGGGGCCCAATGCTCTGCTTAATTTATACCTCTGTCGTTTCTAAATCTAAAATCGTATTCTGGGGACACTTATGCGCACTTCCAGTCGGCTCGGCAGCCATTATTTGGCCTTAACGTTTGCATTCTTCCTCGTTAGCCAAGTTTTATGAGTAATAAACAAGTTTCGCGACCCGTCATCGGAGAGTCGTTGAGAAGAGCGCACTAAGACAAGCTATTAAAAGGAGAGCAATAACATTTTTACGGCGGACAGCGTGTATCGACCATATGCTGCATAAAGGAATTAATATTCGTTTAAAAACACATGATGCTGGTTAGTGGTAGCTGTGGAAACAATGAATAAAAATGGACAAAAATATTTCATTCATTTTTCTGCGTGGAACGTTAACGAATAAAAACCGTCATTTCAGAAGGATGACAGCATCTCGAAAAAAGAAGAACACTGCCTGCGACTCACGTGTGCTTCTTAACGTAAAAACAAACCAATATCGTACCTCTTAAAAAGTACAACATTATTTTGATCATATGGTGACTCTGGTGGAGGTCCTTTCAGTATTTTTACCATAACACCTACTGTGATACTCGCTGCGCAGTCGATATAGCTCCGTTTGACAAGCATGCAGCTACATTTTGTGAAAGGAAAATACATGTACCCAAGCGATATAGCAACACAATAAGTGGCCACCTGAACCAATGCCTAGCTATTCAACTTCGAACTTCTGTGTCGAGTATATTTATTCTATTAACATTTGACTTCCACACTCAGTGAGGTGACACTGTCGTAACAAACGAGGACAGGGGTTCAAATATTCTGATTCCCTTACACCACTTAAGCTGAATGCTCGGATGGCTCCTTTGAAAGGGCATGGCCGATTTCCTTCCCCATACTTTCCCGGACCTCGTAGTCAATGAGACTTTAATCCTAATCAGCCACCATTTTCGTACCTGGTACTCAGCACTACCTTGATAATTTTCATAAGGTTTTAAGAATTTTAGGAAGTTACTAGACCTCTAATGAATTCCTCAAAACTTTGTATATATGTGAGTGGGGGTGGCGAAAAATGAAAATATAGAGTGTTAGGGGTATAAGTACAGAAATTGTGATAATTAGTGCCTTAATGTGTACCCATTGTTCTCTGCGTGTAGAAGTCTTTCCGCAAACATGTCACATAATTTACTATCTGATGTTTTCGGCACCTCTAAGTGGACTAATCGTTTTGCTTCAACGTCTCCCTATTTAACATTTGACCTGGTGCAAAATAAACATTAATGGTCTGCGCTTGGTACATACACACTCGGGGGTACTAACCAACCTACAAACGTACAACTCGTAATAGTTGCAATTAATAGTCTATAAATGAGGTAAATACTGACTTAAGGTTATTCAGTATACTGTACTCAGTCACCAATAAAAACTTTATACCCCTATCACCCTTTATATACAATATTTTCTTGAAAGACGAACAAAAAAGAAGAGAAACAAAAATGTAACAGATAACTCTGCAAAATCAGCGTACAGTCGATCGTCTCTAATAACAAGAGTAAAATTCTAGATATATGGGTACTCATAATCCGAACTCCCATGAAAAAAGTACACCATACAAAGAAATAATTATCTACAGCAGACATCAAGCCTGTAACGTGTAACATAGCCTCCAGCTTTATGGCCTAGTTTGGTGAGAAAGGAAACTCACTAGGACCTTCAGCTATGCCGTATTCCAGTCGAAGCCAATCGATGATGATTACATCGCATGGAACAACCAAATTTTGGGGGTAATGACTGCTACGTTTCACCCAGTGTTTGAACTGGTCCCAGATAATATTTATGAGATTACGTTCGCGTGTTTCAGAGGGAGCGTCGAAGTGGATAGCGTAACTGCTTGTTTGTAAAACCAGGAATGAAAGCGTTCAGGGGTGTGAACGTGGCTGATGCCACGGTGAAAGACCATAATGTGCACTGGATACTCGTCATGAATATAGAAAAGAAATGGCAATCCTTTGTCGTCGAAAATGTTGAAATAAACATCATGATTCGTGTTTACAGCAGCCTGAATGGATGTGGTGCAAGTCATGGTGGGAGAAAGATTCACAAAACATAACAGAATCACCTGTCCCAGTCTGAAGTAGTCTCTTCACACATTACGGGTTAATCACCTTGTTGCACCGTCGGTGCAGATTTGAAAATAGGCAAAATCATTACTCTTCGGTCCGCACTCCATGTCTCTTAAGTCAGTTGCTCTCCAGTACTGTCTGGCACACTGAAGGCATCCAGCAGTAGTGCTCAAAGGGGCATTTTACCCCAGTCCAGTTTGAGCCGTGCGTGGCTCGTGTTCCTGCCATCACGTATTTTCACCCTCTTTTCAACAACTTCCGTCTCACTAGGTTAATTTAAATGTACTACTGTCTCTGAGTTGCTGCTTTGCCTGACCGTGAGCGGCGTTAGCAGCGCGTACCGATATATCCCCTCTCGTAGTATCTTTGCTCAACTGCTGTTACTTCCCGGTCGTTGTCTGTCGTAAGCAGTTAGTCGCGAGTTCGGGTCGCGAGTTCGGCCTGACAGTCAGTTGGAACTCGTCTGGAGCGCAGTCCGGACCTGCCAGTCGGGGAGTTGCACTGCGGCACTAGTGCAGTCGGGTTGGAGCAGCAGTGAGGTCTGCGTCGACATGGCTCGCCCGACGATTGCCGCCACGCATCACTTGAGCCAAGCCACGGTCTCGGTGGATCGTCGGTTATTCGTCCTGCCGGTCGACGCGTTTTGGCTCGCCGATCGCTCAAGAGTCGACTCTGTGTGTGTGCATCGACTACCAATTTGTCTTCGTGCGTGCTTAGATACTTTTGGGTATCGTTCAGGTTTCGTGCAAGTGTTTGTCAGGTTGTGTGTGTAGTCTGTGTGATTTGTATTGACAATTTTTTTTAAGTATTGTCGGTGTATTGTCTCTGAGAGATCGGTCGTCTCACCGGGTGACTTGTAACTGGTTCTCTGAGCGCTTCTGGGCCCTTTCAATTACCATCTTGTGGAACTTGAGTCGGTCCTTTCCTGGAGCAGGGATGTCGGTTAGCCAGTGGGCGTGTTTCCTCTGCATGGTTCGGTCCGAGCCAGTATTTCCGCCGTCGTGTGTCTGGAAGTGAGTGAGAGACGCACCAGCAGTGCAGTCGCGGCGGAGCAGCAGTCGCGGACCGACCAGCAGGAGTCGGTCGGTCGGTTGGTGCGGACCAGGAAGGACATCTCCGTGCGGGGCAGTCGGCTGGGTCAGCTGCCAGTCCCTGCGCAGTGTCTGAGCGTGTGTGGAGCTTTCCAATCGCTACGAGCTTCATGATTCAGCGACCCAGGAAGTCAAAGTTGAGTAGTGGTTTCAACTACCCAAGCCACGTCTATTCATGTTGTGGTGGTTCGTTTCGGTGGTTTGCTGTTGGGGAGGTTTTCCTGTGAGCAACACCGAGTGTTTCTACTGCTGAAATTTAGCCGCCATGCGGTGCAATAAACTATTTTGGTTGACTGCAATTCGATTGCACCAGTGCAATTTTCTGCCTTGTGGCCGTTAATGTTCTGGTTACTAGCCCTGGGCACCGACGTAAAATCAGGCAGTGTTCCTTTGGGTGAAGTTAACTATATTACCGTGTTTCAAATTCAAGTGTACCAGCAGAATTTTCTGCCTAGTGGCCGTTAGTGTTATGGTTACCTGCCCTGGCCACTAACGTAATTTCAGGCAGCGTCGTTTCCTCACCTGTTGTCTCTGTCCATTATGGTGTGTAATTTTGACAGCTAATACATACTCCATTGTGGATTATCACGTTTGTAACCTTTTCTGTTTGAGTTCTCATGTATTGATTGATGGGAAGCAAGTTGTTGTGTCGGTCGGTCCGTGGCTGTCCCTTGGTTGGGTTCCGACGGATGAAGTGTTGTTGGTCTCACCACCTGTCTCGCCTAAGTGAACGAGGGCAGACTGACCTCCCTGGAGGCTTCTGAGGGCCACCGGTGTTCAATCATCTGTTTTCAGCTGCTTAAAATTTAAAGCTTCTGGTTATTTTCCTTTTGTCTTAAAAATTTTGCATAATTAATTCTTAAATTCTGTCTTTAAAAGATTAAGGTAATATGGTAATATACTTTAAAATTTTGAAACTTAATTGTGGCCTTCAGCCATTGGTATTGCACCTTGCATATGTTTGTTCTATCTACTTTAGGTGATGTATTTTTAACTGTTTAATTGCTACCTTAATTGGATTTTTATCTTATTGACTTCTTAAGATTTCTTGTTTGGACGCCTTCAGCCGTGAAAGAGTTGCATTCGGTAAAGGTTCAGCTACTTGCCGCTTTGGTTGTAAAAGTGTTATTAAATTACGATATATTACAATTAGAAGATGAAACTGACCGCAACCTACACTCCTGGAAATGGAAAAAAGAACACATTGACACCGGTGTGTCAGATCCACCATACTTGCTCCGGACACTGCGAGAGGGCTGTACAAGCAATGATCACACGCACGGCACAGCGGACACACCAGGAACCGCGGTGTTGGCCGTCGAATGGCGCTAGCTGCGCAGCATTTGTGCACCGCCGCCGTCAGTGTCAGCCAGTTTGCCGTGGCATACGGAGCTCCATCGCAGTCTTTAACACTGGTAGCATGCCGCGACAGCGTGGACGTGAACCGTATGTGCAGTTGACGGACTTTGAGCGAGGGCGTATAGTGGGCATGCGGGAGGCCGGGTGGACGTACCGCCGAATTGCTCAACACGTGGGGCGTGAGGTCTCCACAGTACATCGATGTTGTCGCCAGTGGTCGGCGGAAGGTGCACGTGCCCGTCGACCTGGGACCGGACCGCAGCGACGCACGGATGCACGCCAAGACCGTACGATCCTACGCAGTGCCGTAGGGGACCGCACCGCCACTTCCCAGCAAATTAGGGACACTGTTGCTCCTGGGGTATCGGCGAGGACCATTCGCAACCATCTCCATGAAGCTGGGCTACGGTCCCGCACACCGTTAGGCCGTCTTCCGCTCACGCCCCAACATCGTGCAGCCCGCCTCCAGTGGTGTCGCGACAGGCGTGAATGGAGGGACGAATGGAGACGTGTCGTCTTCAGCGATGAGAGTCGCTTCTGCCTTGGTGCCAATGATGGTCGTATGCGTGTTTGGCGCCGTGCAGGTGAGCGCCACAATCAGGACTGCATACGACCGAGGCACACAGGGCCAACACCCGGCATCATGGTGTGGGGAGCGATCTCCTACACTGGCCGTACACCACTGGTGATCGTCGAGGGGACACTGAATAGTGCACGGTACATCCAAACCGTCATCGAACCCATCGTTCTACCATTCTTAGACCGGCAAGGGAACTTGCTGTTCCAACAGGACAATGCACGTCCGCATGTATCCCGTGCCACCCAACGTGCTCTAGAAGGTGTAAGTCAACTACCCTGGCCAGCAAGATCTCCGGATCTGTCCCCCATTGAGCATGTTTGGGACTGGATGAAGCGTCGTCTCACGCGTTCTGCACGTCCAGCACGAACGCTGGTCGAACTGAGGCGCCAGGTGGAAATGGCATGGCAAGCCGTTCCACAGGACTACATCCAGCATCTCTACGATCGTCTCCATGGGAGAATAGCAGCCTGCATTGCTGCGAAAGGTGGATATACACTGTACTAGTGCCGACATTGTGCATGCTCTGTTGCCTGTGTCTCTGTGCCTGTGGTTCTGTCAGTGTGATCATGTGATATATCTGACCCCAGGAATGTGTCAATAAAGTTTCTTCTTCCTGGGACAATGAATTCACGGTGTTCTTATTTCAATTTCCAGGAGTGTATTTGGTTCTTTCACACTCCTAATTATCTGTTCTGCCCAGCGGGTTTAGCGGGAGTATCACAGCTGACTGAAAGTGTATGTCGCAACATGCGGTAATTACGGTATGACATTCGACTGGGCTATAATGTCCCTTTTGACACTATTTGGAGATCCATGTGCCACTATGAACAATGGTCTCTTGCGAGGGACGCTTGGGCGAAGCATTCAGATAGCAATGTTTCCCTCATTTTTTCAAAGCGTCTGTCATTTAAAATGGATGACATCTATCTCCGGACGCTATCAGTTAAAGTATTTTGATGACCATTTCTCTTACACCATGATACATCGTTGTGTGTGGTACACCAGTCCTTGTAAACAGGTTGGACACTCTGGGTTAATACACCAACGAATCAGACAACTTCATTCACGGACTGATGATAGGCACATCCAAACAAGATAGCTTCTTTCTATTCAGGTCTCCGCATAGAGTCATCTTACTAGACTGTTATGAGGGTCATTCAGTAGTGAATGCCCAAGAATTTTTTTCCCGGAAGATATTGATACTTACGAAATAATATTTTGTGATAATGTAACGCAACATTTCTTTTAGATATACCGTTTTTTCTATATAGTCTTCACCTCATACTGCAGCCTTTCCTCAGTGTTGTGAACGAACATGTTGGAACTTAAATAGTGGCAACACTGCTGTGGAGACACTATGGAATGGAATCTACTATTGCTGCTGATAGCACACGTCGTTGACATACCTGCCTCACCTACGAGGTAATGGACTCACCCGTCCCACGTCACCGGCGTGCGCACAATCGATGGAAACACAGTCACTTGTGAGGGAGCGGTTTAACGTAACGCTGTCACTACGTTTTCGAAACAGGAACAACGGAGTTGGATCAAGATTGAATGTATCAGAGGTCGTACAGCACGACAGTATCAACAAAGTCTTCAAGAGGCGTGCGGGGAATCAGCATTGCCTTACAGAACAGTGGCACGTTAGGTAAAAGCCTTCAACGAAGGTCGGCAAACTGTGGCACACATTCATCGGGCAAGAAGTGCATGCTGTTTCCGCGTTAGTGGACAGTGATAGACGCCGTATGATTCGTGAGCTAGCCCACGAAACCGGATTTGCGAATACGACTGTGCTTCGCATCCTGAAGGAACGCCTGGGCATGCGAAAAATTGCATCACGATGGGTTCCGCATGACTTGACGGAAATGCAGAAATGGGTGCGTTACGACGCTGCTCAGACGCACTTGGAGCGCTATGAGCGCGAAGGAGAGGCTTTCTTACGCCGTATCGTAACGCTGGATGAGACATGGGTCACATCGTACGAGCTAAAACTGAAGTGCCAATCCAACGAATGCCGTCATTAGAGGTCGCCGTGAAAATCGAAAGTGCGTCAGAGCCCCAGTATGGTGAAAGTTATGGTGATTCTCGTGTACGACTGTGATGGTGTTATCGTAACGCATTACGTTCCCCCACGGGAGACCGTCAATGCAAAGCATTACTGTTCATTTTTGGAGCATCACCTGCGACCAGCTTGGCGAAAGAAGCTGCGACACTTCCTGCGCAAACCACCCATCATTTGGACGACAATGCGCGAGGGCGCATACAGCGCAAGCTGTGGCTGCTTTGTTCGGTCGATGGGACTGGGAAGTATTGTACCATCCACCATACTCCCCGGACTTAAGTCCTTGTGACTTTGATTTGATTCCGAAGATGAGGGAACCACTTCGTTGGATTCGCTTCAGAACTGTTCCAGAGATTCAACAGGCAGTAGACCGCTTCATACGCACCATCAACAGAACAGGCTCTGCTAACGGTATACTACGTCTTCCACATCGCTGGCAACAGATTCTACACAACGCTGGTGACTACTTTGAAGGACAGTAACAGGCGCAAACATGTAACTCTTTTGTATCGGTATTGAATAAATAGTTACCACTATTTTAGTTCCAAACCTCGTACTTCCTGTTCGTATAAGCTCTTTTCCTGTGCTCGTGACCATGTTTTCATTGCATGAATTACGTTCTACCCATCTTCAAGGTATGTCCCACGTAGAGCATCCTTAAATGAACAACACAGACGAAATTTCCAGCTCGCCAGGTCTGGGATATAGGGTGGAAGAGGCAACTATATCCACATCAATTGGGCGATCTGTTTCCGAAGTCTGAGATTTTCATGTGTGCAAGTTGTTGTGGCCTCTAGATTCTTGTCAAATCACACACGTCAGAACCGTTTCATGAATATTTTCAAAGCTTTCATGTGTCTGTGAATTAATAGTTAACCATGTCAGCAAGACATCCAAGAGATTTTGTAACTGTGGGGATCCACAGCCTCCAGATGCTTAATAAACGTAAACATGGTCCGTAGTAGACTGTAATGCGAAGTTTATTTAATGGTGCGATTAGTTAACTTCGACAAGCGACATTGAAAGCACATTTGTACATCTTTATATCATGTCATTAAGAGTGATTTGAAATTACATGAAATACAGATGTTACAAATGTCCTTGACAATGACGCGAATATGAAATAAAAAATGGGGGTCCCTATTTAAAAAAACGCAGTTTATATCCGTCCGACTTATGGCAGCGCCACCTAGCGGGCCCACCATAGAGCCATCTGGTTTCCCCCTTCAAGCTAGACAAGTTTCGTTCTTTGTAGTTTTTTCGTTTGATGCTTATTTCGTGAAATATTTGGCCCGGTCACTGTCAATGAACCACCCTGTATATATGAGATTAATGACTGTAGTCCGTGTTTTTGTAAGTAGCGATTCCCTATCCTTTATATGATCCAGTGAGTCATAAGGAAATGTTGCCCTGGTCATTTTGTGTAGGCTCATTATTGTAGCGACACCATTAATGACAAAAATTATATAAGTTCTAGCAACAGTCATATAATACTAAAAGTATTAAAAGAATAATCTTAATAATCTGAAAACGGCGTTTTGTAGTATTTTTCAATCCATATTAGGCCAGAAGTACAGTTTTTTATTAATAACGATATTAATGAATGCTTACGCTGCTATTGCACATAGGCAGCTATCTTGGAGCATCCAGCCGCACAGAAAAAATAACTATGCATTGTTTAAATGTATTATTACGTGATATTAAAAAAGGATCTATAATCCATCGTGAATAGGACTGATGACTTCACGTTGGGATATGTATGCTACTGTTGGTAATAGCGCCCTGAGAAAATTTAGCAGTGGCTTTTAACAAACATACAACAGAAAAGATTCATTAATTCTATTTTTCGAAACCATTTCATACGGTAAGAATAACGGCACAGTTATTGTTGTATGAAGTATTCATTTAAAATTTTAATTATTAAACATGCGATACTGCGCCACTAAGTGGACTATACCTGTCAGTATAGACTAACTGTTTTGTGTCCACACGTCCACACCTGAACACATGACCTGCTCCCCAGGTGACAGTGGCTTGCTCTTGCTACATGTACTTGGAGGTACTGGTTGGTTGGTTCGGGAGGAGGGGAGCAAACAATAGAGTCATCGGCCCCGTCAGGTTAGGGAAGGATGGGGAAGGAAATTAGCTATGTCCTTTCAGAGAACCCATTCGTGCATTTACCTGAAGCAATTTAGGGAAATCGCGGAAAACCTAAATCAGGGTGGCCAGACGCGGGTTTGAACAGTCGTCCTCCCGAATGTAAGTTCAGTGTGCTAACCACTGCGTCACCTCGCTCTGTTTGGAGGTATTAACCATCCTAAAAACATATTACTTGTAATATCCATAATCATCAGTCTGCAAGTGAAGTAAATATGTAGTGCTGTCCAGTACATTGCCCTCAGCCTGTGGTGTCACCGCCAGACACCAAACTTGCTAGGTGGTAGCCTTTAAAACGGCCGCGGTCCGTTAGTATACGTCGGACCCGCGTGTCGCCACTATCAGTGATTGCAGACCGAGCGCCGCCACACGGCAGGTCTAGGGAGACTTCCTAGCACTCGCCCCAGTTGTACAGCCGACTTTGCTAGCGATGGTTCACTGACAACTTACGCTCTCTTTTTGCCGAGACGATAGTTAGCATAGCCTTCAGCTACGTCATTTACTACGACCTAGCATGGCGCCATTATCAGTTACTATTGACGCTGTAAAACATGTACCGTCTAGCCCGCAGCTCGTGGTCGTGCGGTAGCGTTCTCGCTTCCCACGCCCGGATTCCGGGGTTCGATTCCCGGCGGGGTCAGGGATTTTCTCTGCCTCGTGATGGCTGGGTGTTGTGTGATGTCCTTAGGTTAGTTAGGTTTAAGTAGTTCTAAGTTCTAGGGGACTGATGACCATAGATGTTAAGTCCCATAGTGCTCAGAGCCATTTGAACCATTTACCGTCAAGAGCGATGTTCACCATTTATGGATTAAAGTTAAGTATTCCTCAGTTACTCCTTTTTTGCTAGTCTCATTCCCTTGACCTGTTCCAGACCTCACGACGACCTGCGTGAGCTAAAACGCGTGCCTTTCGGCTTCCTCTCATAGTGGGTTGGCTCTCTTGCCAATCCACAACACAGTCACCAGTAAAAACATCTGCACTTATACTCCTAACACCCTCTATATATCACTTCACTGGCGTGACATACGTCAGCACGGAGGGTCACGTGACAGCTTGGTACCTGTTCTCCACTGTCTTCAGAAGACAGGTCAGCGTGGCTTTTTCGGTGAGCTTACTCAAGTAAACAAATCCATTTTTGGGGTAGCTGAAATTTTTAGATTACACGACCCTGCGAATGCGAACCCTGTGGGAAGCCAGAAATATTTTCAACCTGAGGGGAAAAAAAAAAAAGCGTTTGTGGAAGGCCGCATCGGCAGCGCCAGGTAGGAGGACGGAAACGGCGGGTCAGGAGCGGTGGGCGTGCCGGCCGCCAGTAAATCATAAGCGCCGGGCCGCGGCCGCAGCCGACGCCAATTACGTACCTGGCCGGGCTGGCAGAGCCGCGCAGGCACAACTTCCGGCGGGTGGGCTGGCGCGCCAGCTGCGGTCGCCAGCCTTCTGGCGCGCACACGGGCCGCAATTACCCGCCTGAGGACGAGTGCGCGGCCGAAACGACCCGCCCGCTCTGTCGGTCGTCATTTCGATGGGCGACCCCCCAAACGGAAACGTGTCCAACATCATAGGCGCGCACGTCAGAGCTTCAAGTGGCGACACAGTGTAAACATCGACGTCTACATACACGGTCCACTCGCATTAAGGTGACCACTTCCTGTGTTCGCCGTCAACGTACAGTAACCACACACAGACGACAAGAGATAGCACTATCAGTGTAAGGGAATATAAAGCGAGTTAGGGGGACGCGGAAAACATCACAATAGTTGTCGTAGCACGGAAACAGAAGGGCTTATCTGACGTCGAAATACACTACTGGCCATTATAATTGCTACAACACGAAGATGACGTGCTACAGACGCGAAATTTAACCGACAGGAATAAGGTGCCGTGATATGCAAATGATTAGCTTTTCGCCGGCCGTGGTGGTCTAGCGGTTCTGGCGCTGCAGTCCGGAGCCGCGGGACTGCTACGGTGGCAGGTTCGAATCCTGCCTCGGGCATGGGTGGGTGTGATGTCCTTAGGTTAGTTAGGTTTAAGTAGTTCTAAGTTCTAGAGTACTTACGACCTAAGATGTTGAGTCCCATAATGCTCAGAGCCATTTTTGATTAGCTTTCCAGAGCATTCACACAAGGTTGCCGCCGGTGGCGACGCCTACAACGTTCTGACATGAGGGAAGTTCCCAACCGATTTCTCATACACAAACAGCAGTTGACCAGCGTTGCCTGGTGAAACGTTGTTGTGATGCCTCGTGTAAGGAGGAGAAATGCGTACCATCGCGCTTCAGACGTTGTTAAAGGTCAGATTGTAGCCTATCGCGATTGCGGTTTATCGTATCGCGACATTGCTGCTCACGTTGGACGAGATCCAATGACTGTTAGCAGAATATGGAATCGGTGGCTGGATCCCAACGGCCTCGTATCACTAGTAGTCGAGATGACAGGCATATCCGCATGGCTGTAACGGACCGTGCAGCCACGTCTCGATCCCTGAGTCAACAGATGGGGACGTTTGCAAGACAACATCCATTGCTCGAACAGTTCGACGACGTTTGCAGCGGCATAGACTATCAGCTTGGAGACCATGGCTGCGGTTACCCTTAACGCTGCATCACAGACAGGAGCGCCTGCGATGGTGTACTCAACGACGAACCTGGGTGCACGAATGGCAAAACGTCATTTTTTGAGATGAACCCAGATTCTGTTTACAGCATCATGATGGTCGCATCCGTGTTTGGAGACTTCGCGGTGGACGCACACTGGAAGCGTGTATTCGTCATCGCCATACTGCCGTATCACCCGGCTTGATGGTATGGGGTGCCATTTGTTACACGTCTCGGTGACCTCTTGTTCGCATTGACGGCACTTTGAACAGTAGACGTTACATTTCAGATGTGTTACGACCCATGGCTCCAACCTTCATTCGATCCCTGTGAAACCTTACATTTCAGCAGGATAATGCACGACCACATGTTGCAGGTCCTGTACGGACCTTTCTGGATACAGAAAATGTTCCACAGCTGCCCTGGCCAGCACATTCTCGAGCTCTCTCACCAATTGAAAACGTCTGGTCAGTGGTGGCCGAGCAACTGGCTCGTCACAATATGCCAGTCACTACTCTTGATGAACTGTGATATCGTGTTGAAGCTGCATGGGCAGCTGTACTAGTACACGGCATCCAAGCTCTGTTTGACTCAATGTCCAGGCGTATCAAGGCCGTTATTACGGCCAGATGTGGTGGTTCTGGGTACTGATTTCTCAGGACCTATGCACCCAAATTGCGTGAAAATGTAATCACATGTCAGTTCCAGTATAATATATTTGTCCAATGAATACCCGTTTATCATCTGCTTTTCTTCTTGGTGTAGCACTTTTAATGGCCAGTACTGTAGGTATGATCAGTGACTTTGTGAGGTGCCGGGACTAGCAGTGTATTTAAAACTAAATTCTTCTCGAATCTTCATATGGAAATGATCCACTAAGCCCCCCTCTTCTAACTCCTACTTTTGCTGTTGCACATGGATTAAGAAGAAATGAGAACTGACTGCAATCGACCCTGCAAGTGCAGTAGAAAAGAGTTTGACACCTGCAATAATTTAATTTGATAGACATTAATTAAATAAAGGAAAGTTTCAGTAACATAGTGAGAAATGAAAGGGTTGCTCTACCGATTAACAGAATGAAAGTTCTATCCAAAATAACAATTTTATTTATTATGACTAAACTCAAAATCATAAACAAAACACATGAAACATTTACAATACATCAAAATGGATCAAATTGGATACTCAAATAAAAGCTGTGAAGGCGAAGTTGTCCATAAACTAGATTGTGACATTTATGATGAAGTGGTATGTGGAGCCAATCCCTTGCAACTCAAATCTTAAGAGAAACACACAACCAACCCAACATTAATTGCTGCTGCAGTAGTGAGAACTCAGACAACGAACACCCAAGACAGAACAGAATTAGAAAAAGACGAACAGGCGCGCTCTGCTGAGCTCTGATTATCACAGTGCAAATTCCATAATCTGCCGGTGCTGCGGACATACATTACCCAGCTGTCTTCTTAACTGCAAGGACATGATCTGGCATACCGGAAGCGATGGCTGGTTGCTTCGACGTCCTGTAGTGGTGATGATAATGTCGCGAGTATAGCCCGAAACAAATTGTCCTGGTCTGGTTGTTCCAGACTAAAGACTTCCTATCTATACAAATACGCCTCTGAGGGAGACGAAAAGGCTCGCCACACAATTACTGACGGTACAGTGATTGATTTTAACAAGTGAAGTCATACAGTAACTCCGATACAGTCAACTTTAGCCAAAACTGCTCAAGACAGACAACATAGGCCGCTTCTATGCAGAACGCTCAATTGCCAACTGTACTCGGAAAGTTACGTTGAAGTCAAAACTTCAGCAACTTCGTCAAACAGTTACAATCAAATAAATGTATATTAGACAGCCAACAGAAGGCAGGCTGTCCAGAGCAGCGAGAGCTCAGTCTTGTAACCTACTCTGACCGAAAGGCGAGAGCCGACTCCCACAAGACCACCCGTACAAACCGAACACAGAACATTCCCGCCCCCACGATAGTGGCCGTCGTTAAACGTTCCAATCAGCAACTCAAAAACTGGCGGAAAATTCCACTCTATTGCCGAAGCACTACCGTTCCACCAATGGAGATTCTTGGCGCCAATTTATTCGCTGGTTTTGCTACGTCACGGGGCTATGCCCTGAGCAAGCCAATCACAGTTAAGATTTTGCAGAAAACGCGGGAACTGCCTGGGAACACAAGTCATTCCCACGCCTCGCTAGTAGTCCGCCATAAAGTGTTTTCGCTAAGTTTCTGCGAAGTAACGGAATCTCTAGCCCAGCCGCTCCTTCAGGCCCCTGCAGGCGTGTCTTTTGACAATGTCAGCGTCTGGAAAGCATTCACTCGACTCCCTCACACCCGTCGGCTTAACCCTTTCAAGATCAGCGGTGCCCACCTGTCACCGGACCACCCGGGTAACGAGAGACGCTGCGTGGGAAATCCACGTGTGAAGGAATAGCGACTTTTCACCGCATGCAATTGGAGAGGAAGATCGAATTACTCAGACTAAAATAGAAATATGAGAGGGGGCTTCTGCCACGTCTCAACTTTCAGGGAAAGATGGAATCATTTTCGAGATGTCTAAGTTCGTGAACTGTTAGTGAAACGGCGCTATCAAAAAACAGAGCGGAGGCAACTATGGTGCACCATGGGCCATAAATGAATGGGTGAACTGCAGCTGTGGAGCTGTGTACAGTTGAGTTGTCTTGGTGTTGAGCAACTGACCGCGTAGGTGAAACAAGGGGCTATCAACAGTGTCCCGTAAACGACGGTTCACTGAACGTTGTTGCGTTGGGCTTCCCCAGCAGGTGCCTCGCCCATGCACCCGTGCTGACTGCTGTTCATCGGCTATGAAGGCTGGAGTCTGCACACCAATACTGCAACTGAGCGTCCATTGAGTTGGCAACTAGTAGCTTTTTCAGGCGAGTCACGTTTTATGCTCCATCGAACACATAGCCGTTGGTTCGTACGGCGAGAAACGCCGGAAAGCAAACACCCTGTAACAATCGTCGAAAGTGTCCAGGTTGTAGGATGAAGCGTTACAGTCTGGGGAATATTTTCGTGGCACTCCCTGGGTGACTTTATTATTCT
The DNA here is from genome assembly GCF_021461385.2 of Schistocerca piceifrons. NCBI lineage: Eukaryota > Metazoa > Arthropoda > Insecta > Orthoptera > Acrididae > Schistocerca > Schistocerca piceifrons. Next base: position 473,367,360 of record NC_060145.1, on the reverse strand, counting down.
GGAAGGTACAATGTATAAACAAAAGTATGCATCTATCCTTGGAGACCATGGCACCCTTACATGCAGTTTGTTTTTTCTCGGCAGCAGGACAGTTCAACGTGTCATTCGGCTTGCAGAGTAAGCGTGTGGTTCGAATAACAACAGAATGAGTTCACCTACTCTCCTCGCCACCAAAGTGCTCCGAATGAAATCCAGTAGAGAATATGAGAGACCACTTCCATCACGCTATTCGCGCCATGGATTCTCTGCGGAGAAGCCTATCGCAGCTGGCCACGGCACTGGAGTCAAAGATATTCAGCACTGGATATGGATGTGGCACTGCAATGTGTTCGAAGTTAATGGCGGGGGGGGGGGGGGGGGGGGAACAATCCATTTGCTGGGCGTGTTTTCCCACACTGGTATCAGCTATAACAGGAAGTTGATGTATCAGTGAAGGAAGGTGCATCTATAGGCTTGGTTCGAAGTAACAGACTGCTTACATGTGATCAAAACCCATGGGAAACGTCAATGGCAAGAACTGTGGAACGCATCCGAACAAACGAAAGTTGGGTATAATGTAGTGTTACAGCCTGGAATTCCTGCAAGGCTGCGGTTTATGAGGATACATTTCGACCATCAATCATTTCCGCCATAAATCGAATCCACTTCAATCACGCGTCTTTTCCTCTTTATTCACATCGATACGGTTCTCCTGTTTGCGTGATTCTCAATCGGAAGCTGACGGAAACTGGATCTTGTTTTCGAGTCTCAAAGATGACTATGAACAATTGGGTTTTTTGAAGACATTTTTGAGTGTGAGATGGCTCCTTACTCAATCATCTTCTGCTCTTCTGCTTACTAAAGATGCTCGCCTTTATAAACTATTTGTTAATTTCCTTGCCGGCCATTGTGACCGAGCGTTTCTAGGCACTTCAGTCCGGAACCGCGCGACTGCTACGGTCGCAGGTTCGAATCCTGCCTCGGGCATGGATGTGTGTGATGTCCATCGGTTAGTTAGGTTTAAGTACTTCTAAGTTATAGGGGACTGATGACCTCTGCAGTTAACTCCGATAGTGATCAGAGCCATTTTTTTGTTATTGTTCTTAACAGTTTGAGGAAAAAGCTGTAGGTTTTAATGCATACTCCATTTTTATGTCTTGCTTATCATTAAATTTGACACATCGTAAAAACTGATGGTTCGAACTGTCTAATTTACTTTTATATCATTTGTTAACAATTTATGGCGGTCAACAACGTGAAGTCTGAGCTACTACACCTGTAACTATACATTAACGTGTTTTCTTCGCGTTTTAGATGGCTAAACAGATTACACACTCTGGAGGGCAAATAAATAAAAAAAATCTACGTATTACGTTGTTGTGGCCTACAGTCTGAAGACTAGTTTGATGCTGGTCTCCATGCATCTCTCCACCTCAGCAAAGCTACTGAAGTCGGCATCCAATTGAACTTGCATAATGCGTTGCGCAGTTGGAGGTAGGCCGCGAGCAGTGGTGGATGTGGGGAAGTGAGATGGCGGATTTTTGAGAATGGATAATCTGGAGGTGTGTTCATCAGAAACAGTACATTTGTAAGAATGGATGTCATGAACTGCTATCAGGGTGAGTCACCTAACGTTACCACTGGATGTATTTCGTAAACCACATCAAATACTGATGAACCGATTCCACAGACCGAACGTGAGGAGAGGGGCTAGTGTAATTGTTTAATACAAACCATACAAAAATGCACGGACGTATGTTTTTTAAGACAAACATAAGTTTTTTTTAAATGGAATCCCGTTAGTTTTGTTAGCACATCTGAACATAGAAACAAATACGTAATCAGTGCCGTTTGTTGCATTGTAAAATGTTAATTACATCCGGAGATATTGTAACCTAAAGTTGACGCTTGAAACCTCCGACGTTCAGTTGCGTGTTGTAACAAACACGGGCCACGGTCGGCGAGCAGCATCTGCAGGGAGATGTTTACGATGACGACCGTGTTTACGAGTGTGGCTGTAGTGCACTGTTGTGGTTTGGTCTAGCTGTCGCACTGTCCGCATGTAGCGCTTGCTGCTATTGTTATTCTGCATTCGTCTCCGCACGCAGACCAACTGTAGTACACCGTGTCACCAGACGTCTGTGATAGTATAGTGTTGTAGGAACTGTGACCATGGTGTATTCGAACTCTGAAAAGGCGGAGATGATACTCATCAATGGCGACTGTCGACGAAATGCAGCTGAAGCCTGCAGGGTGTATGCAGAACAGTACACGGACAGAGAGCATCCAACGTGCCGCACATTGCAAAACATTTACCACCAACTGTATGCAACAGGTATGGTCGTAGCACGCAAACGGGTCCGTAACAGGCCCGTCACAGGAGAAGCGGGTGCAGTTGGTGTTAGCTGCTGTTGCCATGAACCCACACATGAGTACACGGGACATTGCGAGAGCCGGTGGACTGAGTCAAAGTAGTGTCATGCGCATACTGCATCGTCACCGCTCTCACCCGTTTCATGTGTCGCTACATCAGCTATTACATGGTGATGACTTTAATCATCGAGTGCAATTCTGTCAATGGGCATCAACAGAGAATGCGTTGCAGTTCTACCTGTTTACCGATGAAGCGGGTTTCACAAACCACGGGGCAGTGAATCTGCGGAACATGCATTACTGGTCCGTGGACAATCCTCGCTGGCTCAGACAGGTAGAGCGACAGCGACCGTGGTCTGTGAATGTATGGTGCGGAATCATTGGCGACCACCTCGTTGGTCCTCACTTCATTGCAGGGGCCCAAACAGCTGCAACATACATCGCGTTTCTACAGAATGATCTGCCAACGTTGCTCGAAAATGTCCGAGTGGAAACGCGTCGACGTATGTGGTATCAGCATGATGGTGCACCTGCACATTCCGCAATTAACACTAGTCTGACCCTTGACAGGATGTTCGACGGGCGTTTCATAGGACGTGGAGGACGCATAAATTGGCCAGCCCGTTCTCCTGATCTTACACGTTAAAGGAGAATGTGTACCGTGATGTGCCTACAACCCCAGAGGATATGAAACAACGTATTGTGGCAGCCTGCGGCGACATTACATCAGATGTACTGCGGCGTGTACGACATTCATTACGCCAGAGATTGCAATTGTGTGCAGCAAATGATGGCCACCACATTGAACATCTATTGGCCTGAAATGTCGGGACACACTCTATTCCACTCCGCAATTGAAAACGGAAACCACGTGTGTACGTGTACCTCACTCCTCATGGTAATGTACATGTGCGTCAGTGAAAAACACCAATAAAAAGGTGTTAGCATGTGGACGTAATGTGCTGTTCCAGTTTCTTCTGTACCTAAGGTCCATCACCGTTCACTTTGGATCCCTACGTAATTCGGTGCTCTCCGATACACTCGATCGAACAGCGGAAGAGTGGTACTCAAGCGTCAACTTTAGGTTACAATATCTCCGGATGTAATTAACATTTTACAATGCAACAAACGGCACTATTAAGGTAAATACATTGTTTGTTCTCTATGAAAATTTTTCATTTGCTAACTATGCCTATCAGTAGTTAGTGCCTTCAGTAGTTTGTATCTTTTATTTAGCTGGCAGTAGTGGCGCTCGCTGTAACGCAGTAGTTTGAGTAACGAAGATTTTTGTGAGGTAAGTGATTTGTGAAACGTATAGGTTAATTTAGTCAGGGCCATTCTCTTGTAGGGATTATTGAAAGTCAGATTGCGTTGTGCTAAAAAATATTGTGTGTCAGTTTAAGCACAGTCATGTATAATTGTTCTAAGGGGACGTTCCATATGTCGACCGTTAGCCAAGGATACCTCACTGGAATCTTCTGATTTTTTCTTGTAGTTTGTGTAATTAGTGTAGCTTTTGTTTATTGCTAGCGCGTAAATATAGAGATAATTTCTTTTGTCGTTGTAGTTTTTCATTGTTGTAAAACAGTTGTGGCATGCATGTAGATTTGCACCAAGTATTTCGCAGCTGCGCATGCAATTAACTAGATATTATTTTCAGTGCTATGTTAATGTGGTCTCTTATTTTTGCTCTTCAAATTGTGCTTTTCTGTGTTATCGTGTGAAATATTGTGACAATAATGGCGTGTGAAAAACGTAATACTAGGCTCCAAAGTAAACTGAGAAATAATAGTGACGACGAGCGTAGCTTATCAGCACCGCTGTGTAATGAATTAACAGACATTCAAAGTAGTAATTTGGGAACTGTGCATAGGGAAATGGAGCGGGCGGCAAATAATGATGTAGACAGTAAACCAAGTAGTGAACAGGGAAGCATTATCGATCGATCGGTCGGCAACAGCTCGACTCAGGAATCCGAAATGACAGAACACAATATTGCAAATACTGTTGACTCAGGTTTTGCGCCCTCACCGTTTTCTCAGATGAGCCAAAACACCTTTTCTGATTTTCAAAATGTGAATGTTGCCGGTGAAAATTCACTGCCAAAAAGCATAGAGAAACAGATTCCAGACACTAATACATTATTATTGCAATTAATGCAACAAATGGAACAAAATCAGAGACAAACACAGCAAAAGCTTCAAAAGTTAGACACAATGGAACAAAATCAGAGACAAACACAGCAACAGTTAGACACAATGGAACAAAATCAGAGACAAACACAGCAAAAGCTTCAAAAGTTGAACACCACACTTGAACAAACACGTGAAGATTTAACTACTGAGTTACATAACATTGAATCGAAATGTCAAAAAGTCTGTAATGACGTAAAAACACAAATTTGTGAGCATTTTCAACCTATTTTTTCGCGGCATGAAAATGCAGTACAGAATCACGAAGCAGCCATAAAAGAACTGAAAACTTTTGTTCATGAAAATCATGAGACCTTGCAAGCTAAAACTGACTCAGTTGCATCTACCGATTCGGCCGGCCAAAGTGGCCGTGCGGTTAAAGGCGCTGCAGTCTGGAACCGCAAGACCGCTACGGTCGCAGGTTCGAATCCTGCCTCGGGCATGGATGTTTGTGATGTCCTTAGGTTAGTTAGGTTTAACTAGTTCTAAGTTCTAGGGGACTAATGACCTCAGAAGTTGAGTCCCATAGTGCTCAGGGCCATTTGAACCATCTACCGATTCGGTTACGCAACTTGCAAAAACTCAGGAAAACTTTAAGGACACAGTAGATACTCTGAAAATAGGTTCAGAAAGACACATGGAGGAAATTATTTTATTATCAGAGAAAGTAGTTGAACTTTCGGATCAGCTAAATAATTTATGTACGAAGGTAGATGATAATCTGAATGACACAAAACCGGTAGTCTTTAATGACACAAAAGAGTGCGAAAAAATTAGGAAATTCAAACAAAATCAGAACCAAATTAATACGCAACATCAAAGAGAAATCCGGGAAGTACAAGATCAGCTGACACAGGTAACACAAGAATTACGTATTTCAGAGGACAGTCGCGCTCCAATACGGGAAGAGGGACATAGAAATACGGAACAACCACAAAATAATAACACAGGGCACTTCGGAAATTATGAAAGAAATTGGCAAGGTACACCGAATTTTGAGATGTAACCGCCGAAACGTCGTAACAATGACCGACATGCGACTCGCCGACATGATGATTTTGACTATAAGCTGTTCATTACTACACGTAAATTCAGAACTTTTAAGAATTCTGGCAACGACATTCATCCACAAGCATGGCTCCATCATTGTTTTCATCCCAACTGGTCCTTAGAGCACAGATTAGAATTTATGTGTGGCTACTTAGAGAATGAACCAGTTGTAAGAATGCGATCGGTCATTCACGATTGCCACAGTGAAGGAGAATTTTACCATGCCTTCCTCTCAGCATATTGGTCTCATGCCACACAAGACCGAGTAAAACATAGCATCATAATGATGAAACATTTCGAACAATCTGAATTTTCCAGTCTTGTGAAATATTTTGAAGACATGTTGCACAAGAATCAGTACCTGTCAAACACATACAGCCCCTCAGAACTCATCCGCATTTGCTTAGTCAAATTACCTGAACATTTACGACATATTATTTTGGCAGGACGTTGCAAAGACGACATTGAAGCTTTTCAGGGACTCTTACAAGAATTGGAAATTGACACTGACAATCGCGGAACGCGAAAACAGGAACACAACAATTATAGGTCACATCCGTCGCAATTTGGCGATGAAAGAAATAACTGGACACGACAAGGCTATTCTTACAACGTAAATCGTGACCAAAACAGACACCACGCGTATGGCAACCACTGGCAGAGTAATAGTTACAGAGAAAGATCGCATTTCCGTAGTAATGAATATGACAGATCAATCGTAGAAACAGACAATTTGGCAACCAGAACTATTGTTATCACGGGAGACACAATAACTTCAGACGCAACGGTCCACCGTGCAGTGATAATTCAGGGAGAAAATCTCCACCACTTAACCGACAAGAAAGAAACTACAGGAACTACCGACATGACGACAGGCGATATAATCATAACGACAGACCTGAATTTCATCAGACCTGGCGAGATTCTAACAGGGCTGGGCCCTCTCGGCAAGGCGAATTTGCAGAAGTTAGGTCTCCTAATCCCAGTAACGATGTGCGACAACAAAGGTAACAGACAATGACTCGCACCGCAGGCAGCCACGTGCTGCTAACCTTGAGAAAAATTCCAGTATTCTTTACCGACGTTTACAACATGATAATTGTTTTGAAGCTGAAACTCTGCGCACTGGAAAGGGTAAAAGACTGCACCACATTTCGCATGTTAAACCGTCTATTGAGAGATAATCTGCTTTTTAACTTAGTCTTTGCCATAAAATTTTTCACTTCACGTTACTAGTATGCTTTGTCAGACTTAAGAAACTGTTACCATGCAACAATGTTTGAAGTTAACTATCCAGTCTAGAACCTAGGGAACATATTTAGACAGTAATTACCACTGCATTGTGATAGTGAACAGAGGACACAGTGTTATTGTGTGTGTACATTCTTGCTTGTTAGTTGTACGATTACGTAACGACTATAAGGCTTACATACTTAGAACATATACTGCTAATGAGATTTTAATGCAACATTTTGGTTTACTCGAAAAGACATTCCTTATTTGAAGTAGTTTATGTGAGATTAAAGATGACTTAGTATTTGGTTTCTTTGACAGCTACACGATTATATCATGACGCTACTAATGTGTGACACAATTTACATTGTTGCTTTTGTGCTGTATCTGCTTTATATCTGCTCAGTTTTTCTGAATTCTTCAGGAACGTAAAACATGTTTTAGTAGTAACATTTGTGGTATAGCTACAATGAGACAGCTTTTTTTGTAGCACAACAATACGTTACAGTGTAGTACTTTCTATATCACGGTAATGTACGTAATAACTACGATATCTAAACGCATAGCATTTCACTTTTGTTTATGATTAGGTAAGTACATTGACTTCTGCAGAACTTAGATTTCAGAGGACGATAACTACGACACTTCTACAGAATTATCTTACAGCAAGACGCACATTTAGCGCTAAAGGACACATATTTGAGTGATTAATTTTGTACTTAAAACATTTATTTTTAAAGATTTTTGAATTACAATGATACAAAGGCTTTCCCTGATACATTTCATTCCATTGCTGTAATCTGTAACACCTGAGGGTATAAGTACATTAATCGTCAGGGGGGTACACGCTTACTTTGTGTACCATGTGTTTGGCAAGCACAAGGAGCCCTAGCTAATATGGTATTTGTTTATACAACTTTACACATCGGTACCATATTTCTCTAACACATAAATTACACAGCTATCTGATTATTTAACAGAGAAACAAACAATTTTTTTTTAATACGGCAATGACAGATGTTTACGCAATTACACACTTGGATAACTTCACACTCGTGAAACTGTATTTTGTATATACTTTGTGAACTCTTCATATTTTTTCAGAACCACTGTGAAACTATGAGAGCTTTGAATGATGCATTTGTTATGAGATCATGATTTTTAAAATACGTTTGAGGTAGATGACACTATTGAAATGAGCAGAGAATTTTTTAGGTTTTGAAATTATTGCAGAAAGCTACGACATTGTTGAGAATTGCCTGAGTTTTATGATGTTATTATTATGATGACAATGTGTATTATGCTGTTGAGGTATGTTTATGATCAATAAGCTGATGATATATGAGGAATTTGATAATGCTACGTAATTAGTATGAAGAAATATTGAAGAAGTGTCGACGAATATGTATATGTATAATAAGGTAAGGGATAGAGAGTAGTGGCTAGGGTCTCTGATATGTGAAAAAGGATGCTGGAGACCAAGAGTCGTACTTCAAGAGTCATGAAATGTGTGTATGTGAGTGAATGTATCACAGTACCGGCGAAAATTTTTTGGGCACTGTTGTATTTATAGGATTTTGTTTCTACACGTTTCTAATGCAAATTCTCGACCTGTGAAATGTTTCATATGAGACTGTCACTGTAGTGCAAACTGCTGTCGTATATATTTCAGTAAGAGAGCCAGGTCACCTTGACATAATATTCACCCAGCTGCATGACAGTCCCCTGGAAAAAATCCATTAGTGTGTGCATTTCAGAGGCACAGGTGGAGAAAATAAGAGGCCATTATCCTCACTATTAAGATTTATTTGTAGAAAGCATCGCAAATATGACACGCCCAAACTTGAAAACATATGATTACACTGTGGAGTTCTCAATTTATGATATTTACTAAATTGCCTAATGAAATGATGAGAAACATTTTTACATCCAGTTTCTAGCTGCACTGCAGCATTGGTTAAAATAAAATTTAATAGATGTGGTATTATCACTATTTTCTGTCTACAGACCGAGTAAAGAATAATTTTATGATGTACTTCCTTAGAAATGAGAGCACAAATAGACATTTCCCTTCACAGGAATTGCAAACATAGTTTTTTCAACGATTTGGTAACTTTTAGTAGTGTAAGTTAAGGTGATGTATCACTGTAGTGTTAAGATCTGACATAGGTATTAGAGATTTCATATCTTTACTGTAATATTCTTTCTGCTTGAGCTTTATCATGTTTAGGTATTAGTTATTGCATTTATTGCTGCGGTTTGCCAGGCATAGTGTCACTGAATGTCACTTTGTATTACTCTGTTAAGCCAGTTTTACTACTGTTTTATTTTTCTTGTTGCTGCACATTGGCTCATATCAGTGATAATGTTGCATTTGCTTTGCTAACTTATTGCTGCTTGCTTTGCCAATTTCCATTTTTTATTCATTGCTGTTTGTATTAATTGTTTTGTGCTGCTGCATTGCCTCGTCCCTTAGTTTAGCATCTGAGCTCAGTAGATTTAAGTTAGCTTAAGAGGGGGTAGACTACATAAGAGAATGAGTTGCGATGAATTGGAAGAAATGCATTGAGAATTTATACGAAAAAAGTACAGAAAGCAGGTATAGGTAGGATTTTCTTGGAAATAAATGATGAGGTAAGATAATGGAAAATAAATAATGAGGTAAGAAATATGTGAACATATAAATTCAGAAAGCATGTTTGGATAGGATTTTTTTGGTGGAAACAAATGTTGAAATAACACGAAAGATCTATGGAATGAAGTTTTTGGTTGGACTGCAGTACCAAATGTTACAATGAAAACAAACCCTGTCCTTTCCTCCTGTGTTATTCTGCTATGTGTTTATGTACCCTTGTGTATTTCTTTTCTTCTTGTCTTCATGTGATTATCTGATAAGGCTTTCTAATACTCAGCTACATTCACTATGATGAGGAATACTGTTATCCTCAAATATAATTTGCATTTATAATATGTTATTTACTTTGTAAAGATGTTTAGACATTATTTATTCTGTTTTGTTTTAATGCTCATGTCTGAAGTTGATGTTTCAAAAGTTATTCTGATCTTTTATGTATGTACTTATGTCATAATTCTTGTAACACTGATGTACATGTTTATTTCTATTCTTTTGTAAAGCCTGTTCTACTACAAATGTTAACTGTATTATTATGTTCTTTAATGACGTATTTTGTACCTTTGTTAATGTATTCTTATGTTATAAAATTGTAATTGGCACCACTTCATCAAATTAAGTAACTTGTAAGTTATATTTCACTGCACACGTTTCTGTTGGTCATAGTAATGCACAATATGTGAGAAGTTGGGACCGTTAGTGTTTGCACGTGTGTTGATAATTCAGCAAGGGACTGGTTAACAGCATTGCTGGTTCTAAGGACAATTCCAAAAACTTTGTGAGTGCACAAGTGGTGGTTTATGGACTTGTTATATTCTCCGGAAGACTCTTCGGTGGTGATTGTGCACCTGCACAGTCACAACAGATGGCTGCTGGCCGTCTGTGCAAGGACTGCAGTGGGTCTGCACCTCTGGTGGCCCACCAATACCATACTCTCTACCAGGACTGCAGTTGGTCTGCTCTGTGATGACCTACCCACCAATATTCTTCAGAACTTCGACTGACCCTTCTGTGGGTTTGCTCTGTTGTGGCCCATTACCTGTCTGCATGTCAAGAGTCAGCACTATCTTTCCATTGGAAGGACAACACAACTTCTTCAAGACTGCATGGAAATTCACTACTTCCGTGTGCATTTTCTTTTACTGCTCAGACTTTGAGAAAAACACTATTTTACTGTGATGAATGATTAGGACTCTCTTTATGGACTGTAAGAAAATTTTAGCTTTTGACCAACATTGTATCAACAAGTGTGTGCATTTGATTTCTTTGTTATTGTAATTATGACATTTTTTTTCAAATCTGTATTGGCCACTGCCCAAAACAGTTTGTAAAATTTTTTGTGGGGAGCATGGGGTCTATGCAAGTAGGCTGTTAAGGTTTTTATATTGGTAACGCCACGTAGCGCTCTGTATGATAATCACTGGCTGTGCTGTGTGCAGTCTGTGGCTCGTTTGCATTATTGTTGGCTGTTGTAGTGTTGGGCAGTTGGCTGTTAACAGTGCGTAGCGTTGCGCAGTTGGAGGTGAGCTGCGAGCAGTGGTGGATGTGGGAAAGTGAGATGGCAGATTTTTGAGAATGGATAATCTGGAGGTGTGTCCATCAGAAACAGTACGTTTGTAAGAATGGGTGTCATGAACTGCTATATATATTATGACTATTAAGGTAAATACATTGTTTGTTCTCTATTAAAATCTTTCATTTGCTAACTATGCCTATCAGTAGTTAATGCCTTCAGTAGTCTGAATCTTATATTTAGCTGGAAGTAGTGGCGCTCGCTGTATTGCAGTCGTTTGAGTAACGAAGATTTTTGTGAGGTAAGTGATTTGTGAAACGTATAGGTTAATTTAGTCAGGGCCATTCCCTTGTAGGGATTATTGAAAGTCAGATTGCGTTGCGCTAAAAAATATTGTGTGTCAGTTTAAGCATAGTCATGTATAATTCTTCTAAGGGGACGTTTCAGTAGTTACTTTTTTGTTACCTGTATTTTATACTTGTCAAGAGTGTATCGCTGGTTCCCCTTGTCCGGACGAAATTTCAGATGTACCGCAAGGGAGTATTGTATGGCCACTACTGTTTACAACATGTGACCGATCCAGCGAACGATACCGCAACCGCCGAGGGTTGCAAAATACCTGCGAAGGATCTAAGAGTTACGATCCGGATGCAAATAAAGTGTAATGGTGATATCAAAGTAAAAGCAAAGAAAACAACATATTGCCCTTTTACATGCATATGTAAAAAGGTGAGAACTTCAAAATGGTTCAAATGGCTCTGAGAACTATGGGACTTAACATCTGAGGTCATCAGTCTGCTATAACTTGGAACCACTTAAACCTAACTAACCTAAGGACATCACAAACATCCATGCCCGAAGCAGGATTCGAACCTGCGACAATAGCGGTCGCGTGGTTCCAGACTATAGCGCCTAGTACCGCTCGGCCACACCGGCCAGCAGGTGAGAACTATGGTGCTTAATGACGTAACAGCATAACAGCAGATACCTTGTTTTCTCACTAAAGAACGACCGTGTATTTTTAGATGCGTATCGAAAATGAGGAACAATCTGTATCGTGACATATCCATTATTGTTCCCACACATGCACTAAACAACACTGCGTATCCCTCACTGTGGTGCATGGAGCACATCAATATAGTGTCAGCAATACCTCATTCAGTCATTGCTGTTGTGTAATGAACATGTATTCTGTTGTTGTTGTTGATGCAGTTGATTCAGTTCTTCATGCTAATCCATGCTACTCTACCCTGTACAATCCTCTTCATCTCCAGATAACTACTGAAACCTACATCCTTCTGAGTCTGCTTATTGTATTCATCTGTAGGTCACCCTTTACGATTTTAATCTCCGCCCGCTACTCCCCAATGCTAAATTTGTGATTCCTTGATGTCTCAGAATGTGTCGTATCAACTGATCTATTCTTATATTCAAGTTATACCATAACTTCTCCTCTCCTCAATTCTGTTCACTAGTTTCCCACGTCATTTACCCATCTAATCTTCACGTTATTCTGTAGCACTACATTTCAAAAGCTTCTATTCTCTTCTCGTCCAAACTGTTTATCATCAATATTTCACTTCCATGCATGGTTACACTCAATATAAATACTTTCAGAAGAGACTTCCTGCCACTGAAATCTGTATTTGATGTTAATAAGTTTCTCTTTTTGAGAAATGCTTATCATGCTTGTCATTCTACACTTTATGTCCTCTCTGCTTCGGTCTTCATCAGTTACTTTGCAGCCGAAATAGCAAAACTCATGTACTACTCTATCTCGTTTCTTAATCTAATTCTCTCACTATCACCTAATTTAATTAGACGACAATCCACGTCCTTGTTATGATTTTGTTGATATTCGTCTTATATTCTCGATGCAGGATACTGTCCTTTTCGTTCAACTGCTCTTCCAAATCCTTTGCTGTCTCTGACGGAATTGCAATGTCTTCGGCAAACCTCCAAGTTTTAATTCTTCTTCCTGGACTTTAATTCCTAGTCCAGATATTTCTTTGGTTTTGTTTGCTTGCTCAGTGTACAGATTAAATAACATTTTGGATAGGCTACAAACCCCTCTGACTCCCTTTTCAACCACTGCTTCCCTTTCATTTCGCTCGACTCTTATAAATCTGGTTTATGTATAATTTGTAAATAGCGTTTCGCTCCCTCTGTTTCACCTTTGCTGCCTTCAGATTTTCATCGTATTCCGTCTACAATTGCTATAAACGTAGGTTTGCCTGTCCTTAACCTATCTTCTACGAAAAGTCGTAGGGTCACTATTACCTCACGTGTACCTTTATTTCTCTGGAATCCAAACTGATCTTCTCGAAGGTCGCCTTCTACCAGTTTTCCCATTATCTGCAAGGAATTCATGCTAGTATTTTGCAACCATGACTTATTAAACCGGTGTTTCAGTAATATTCACACCTGTCACCACCTGCTTTCTTTGTAACTGGAATTATTACATTCTTCTTGAAGTCTGAGGGTATTTCGCGTTTCTCATACATCTTGCACACAATATGTAAGAGTTTTCTCGTGGCTCGCTTTTCTGTGGGAAGAAAAATTTTTAATCTACTAAGGAAGAAAATTCTAGCTCACTTACCTTCCGCAATATGCTTTCTCATTAGACGGCAATGCTGTAACAGGTTAGACACTGAAAGGTCTCTATTGGATTCCTTTCATGTTAATTTGTTAAATATGTTGTCATTTACAGCATAAATTACTCTTCTGAATTTACTGTGGTGTTTCTTACTATCTGGGAGGAGGCTGAGCAGTGGAATGTGTTACTTTTACACATAAACAAGAACGATCTGTCACACTACTACACTTTAAAACACAGTTTGTATGTAATTCATGTCACACAGTCTCGTACGGAACCTACATACGCTTTCTTTTATATACTGTATATGATAAGATGCTGTCATCCCCCTTCCCTTCTGTATGGGATGATGAATGGCAAATGTATTTCTAGTTGCATGCTTAATGGTAGCAGAGAAGCCTGTCTACTAGAAACCAGTAGGACCAACATCGGAACAGGTAGCTATGCTTTCTAAAAGCAGAGAGGTTTCTATCCTTAGTATGGTCCTGTCCGTCCCTTGTCATGTTGGTATAGGTAGCCAGGAAGCTGCCTCTCTGGTCACTTCCGTTTGTATCTGTTAAGCATGCTCAGTAGGGGCCCAGGTCAGTCGGTCCACGGCGAGCATCTGAAGTGGTAAGATCTCCGGCTAAGCGCATGTCTGCTAAGTCCGTAGGACAATGGATTTCTTAAGTTCAGCCTAACTGAAAATTTAATCACCTTTATTTCAGGTTTAGCTCTAAAATATCTAATGTTATCTTAAACTGCAACGCAGTGTAATTCGAGTGTGAAGTTCAGAATATATTCTGGTAGTTGCTTTGTCACTACTTTGTGAGTAAAGTGGAACCACGTGTTGATCAGTAACTCTAACTAAGATCATCAATGTTAAATGCGAATGTGCGTGAGATTATAACGTCTCGTCTTGACAGTATTTTTCAATATAGCAACTTTTCTTTATGTTCAACCCACGTGGGGTGTACTTTGTGAGACCAGTACCACGTGCTTATACAATTGTTTCATCCATCAGGTTAATAGTAAGACGATAGTAACCAGTTCAAGGTTTTTCTTTTGTAAATTGCGTTTCGATGTAATTTATTTTAATTATCAAAATAATTGTGGAGTCACACTCTTTGTGTAACCAAGTTAACCACGTGAAGCATGTGGTGTAAGCATCAAAGTAGCCCTCAGCTGTTCTTTTCAGGAAGATTTCACAGAGAGTTAGTATGAATTTGGTATACCAGTGTGTGGTAATTTCATGACGGACAGGATTGCGCTACGAATGTAACTTCTTTGGGTGAAAATTGAATCGGTTGGTTGTGGTTAATTTCCTCTTGGGTATGTCTCAACATTCTTCGTGTGTTATTTTATGAATGCAGTGTTGTATGTAGTCTCCCCATCTTGGCTTCCTATTTGATGTGTTCCGTAAGATTACAAACTCACGTTTTCACAATCCTAAATAAAGCACCAGTTTAGTTATGAACCAAGTTTCATATGCTGAAATTTTAACGAAGCAATGATCAATGTTAAAATAAACGTCCAAATATAAACTAATTTATTTCTTTTTATTTAAATTGTCTTTATATATATATATATATATATATATATATATATATATATATATATATATATTACCGATTATTGTAAGTCGAGTACTAAAAGATTATAATTAATGTTAGTCTGTTTGGGAATTTGGTAAGCTAGACTGGATACCTGGTGAAACAGTTGCACAGTAATACAAGGGTAACTTCCTCAGATAGCTCACAGCTTTTAACCCACTGTTATGGTCTTGAATATCAGCACCGCTTTCAGAACAAATTAATGCAACAACATTACAACACTCCATTCCTTTTCACGTTTGTCAGACATCAGCAAAAACACCCTGTGAGTGCGTTAGCGTCTATAGAATAAATGACTGGGGATAGGAGTGGACCCTTATTCTATGACACAGCACATCGGTGTTTAGCTGTACACTATTTGTTTAGTTTCAGAATTTTTTTTTTTCAAGGTAGTACACGAATTTGCATATGTTGTGAGATGACAATGTTAGGACAGTTGTCAAAATAATGCATTACGTCCTGTTTAGCCGAAATTACACTGAACACAACAATATCAAATTGAAATAGAAAGTTCTCTACAAGTTGAAGTTGGCCAATATTACGACAAGTCATCCGATTCTAGTTCGGCACTACTCAGGGTGACAATCAAGTCTATGGAGGATGTTTGGTTTTTGTGACAAGATGAGCAAACGATTACTCAAGGTTGCTCGAGTTACAGTGGACGCAAGCTGGTGAACCAAGTTTACGCCTCTACTAGTGGCATTTACCTTAGCTGCCATGAACTGTCAGCTACAGGGCTGCTCCAACCCTCTGAAAATCCTATACAAAGTTAATCAAAATCTTTACTGATTCTTTCAGTAGAAACTGTCCTATGTTTCTCATTAGGTAAGAAGACATGTACTCATCCCTAGTCTGAAAATATGGCGATATACACGTGCATAGATGGAGCAGTGTGTATACTACAATGCCCTCTACGTTCTCGCAATAACAATTACTATGTGGCTGTTTCATTTCTCCACTGTTGGAGCTCAACGACTCTAGTTGAATGTCATGCAAGGTGAACGCAGGTTCACACAAAATTCCTATTTTGGCGACGTACAGAGCGTAATGCGCCCTGTTGTACACTTGACGTGGGTTCAGAGGAGAGTCCCTGAAGTTTTTGGGCTTATGTCTTTCGTAGTACTGTCCCCCACCTGTGTCCTTTCGTGTTCCACGTCACTGCTTTTTCAGACCAATGGGAGTATTCGTTTCATCTTGTGGAAACTACCTCTGCCAATCGCAAAGCTCCTACCTTCAATGTGCATCGAAATTTCGCCCCTTTCTACTCCATCCGAGTTTATTCCAGCCAATCAGACGTTATGTGCCCACTCCTGATGCGTAAAAGTTACACGCGTACATCACGAGTGCACCATGGGCATTTCACATGATCAGCTGCATCGCTGGTCTGTCTGTATCCATCCAGAAATTCCCAAATACAGTTATCTAAGGAATTTCTTCGTAGGAAGCAGCGCTGGCCTGCTACCTGTTCTCCTTGCTGTATTGCCCAGCGTGTTCATTGTACCTTCTGCCTAGGATCACCTTTTTAAAAGGGTTCTGTTGTACTCGGGCTGTGACGGCGCAACTCACGTCTGCTCACAAACTAAAACGTTTCCTCCAGCAGCTTTTTTCACATTTTGCTCATTGACATGCAGGATATGGGGCTGGGTGCATTAATACTGTTGAATCGAGTATCATGCCTTTGCATTACAGACTGTACAGTTAATAAGTAAATCTGCTCATTATCGCCGAAGTATGTCAGGTGACATACTCATCTAATTGTTATGACACATAAGATCTCTCATGTAAGGTGCGAAATTGACATTCATTCAGTCTGCCACCTCACGCAGGCTGTAGTAATTTATTAAGTTCGGTTTCGTTACTCACAGTAAATATTCCATTACAGAACTAATAGATCAAACACAGATTAATGGGCTGGAGACACTAACTGCCAAGTTAAAGGCGTTTAATTTTGCACACTTGAATAACTGTACTGTAGAAAATGGCGGACATGTTAAATAAAATACTCCTGTAAAAGCTGAAGATGCCAACAATCTGTTCAGTGATTCATATATGGATATGTCATCTTGCAACGTCTCATTTCCTGAAGGTGCCTGTACATCCTCCCTTTGACCATAGCCTGTGACAAGGTAGTGGCTCCGGGGAAAGAAGGCCTTTCTCAGCTTGAAAGTGATGGGCCAGGCTTTCCGCTAATCCTTCTAATCAGATGCCGTTTCGAGCTGACTATTTCCCCATGACGGCCGCGGCAGGATGGATTGTTAACGTCCTGCCAGAAAGCAGCGCTTTTTCAGAAGCGTCATGTGCAGAAGCAGAGGAATGGCCGGCCAATGACGATTCCTCCATTTTGATTGGCTGAAATGCTTGTAGGTTAAAAGATTTCGTGGAGAGGTTGGGACCTCGCAAAGTTGGGGAGTTAACCAATGGGTCACGTAGGGTGCTGAAGTTGTGAGCCCTCTGAGATGGAAGTGGTGTTTTCGCCATGTATTTCTGAGGCCACGAGTGGGTGATCCTTTGTGATCAACCAAGCTACTATGTGCAGACCTTAGAGCAGAGTCAGCGGCTAGCTAGGAAGTGGTGTTTTAGCGAAAGAGACGGATTTGGCTATATTAGTTCGTGTCAAGAGCTTTCACTGCATTCCACTTGAGAGTGATGTTTTTTATGACCCTTTTCTGTGTTGACCTCGAACTGTATTCCGCTTCTTGTTGTTGTGATTATTGGCTGGAGATTGCTTGTGGCTAACTAACTGGAAGCGGTATAATAAGATGTATGGGTGATCATATTCCAGCCAATGGTCGTATGTCAGAATCGCACTTGAAAGTAGTTGGATATCCACAGGACATTTAACTATCGACTTCTGAGTTGCAAAGTTTAACTCTCTCTCGGTGGTCAAAGCGACATTGGCGGCCCGAGTTTAGTCCGATCATCCGTGTGTAGCAGTGTAAGCAATTAATTCTGGTCTGCGCATCGTACGTCAGCCAGAGTACTCTGGATTCCGACTGCGACTGCGGGTGTGAATTCGTATGACGCCACGGAAACTCCAAGGCACGTACAAAAGGCACGTTTCAGTCTGGCCACTCTTTAAAGCACCCTGATTTTGGTCATCAAGAAACGACTACAGTGACGGTAGTCATAGAATTTGCTACTCATGGAGCGTTAAGACAAAGGAAATGATCCGCCAAATATAAAATGGGGAAATGTAAGAGAGAAACACATACACTCTGCATGAAAATTCGTGTGTCGCACAGTTTTGTCAGTTGTTGAGATTGTGCCAGGAATACCTACCCAGCCACTGTACACCACAGACGAAATTTTACGTGATGCTTTTTTGCTTACGAAATTAAAATCAGTTCTGAAAGGACATCGGTTCAACAACACCTTTGGAAAAGAGAGTTCTGTTACTTGCGTTTATTCAAAATGCCACTCCCGAGGAGAGTATTATCTTTTGTCCAAACCCTTCCATTTATGTTTACCAAGCCTCTGCGTTACACTGTCGTGTGGATTATAACACGCTGTTCAGATCCTAGCAAAGCGTTTCAGAAAGATTACGGTAAACGTCTCGTCGACGACGTGGTCGTTAGAGATGCAGCACAAGCTCGATTCGAGGAAGCACATGCAAGGAATTCGACCGCGCCATCTCAAAGGAATCACCCTGGCTTTCGCTTTAAGCGATTTACAGAAACCAAAATTTCCATGACTGGGGGTGGATTGAAATCGCTGTCCTGCTCAATGCGAGTCCAGTGCGCCACTTCGCTCGGGCAATTCTGTCGACGTCTGTTTGACAAGGACTCCAAACACAGGAATCATATGACTCCTCAAGCTTTCCCTGCGGATATGTTGTAAATAGTCTTCACGGGTTTGCCGCCGGATGACGTGCAAATTCCAGAATATTTCCTCGGAGCAACTGTCCAACTTCTTCAGGTGGTTCAACCTTGCTGGTGGCTAGGTACCCAGCTGCTCCGAGAAAGTACCGTGGAATTTTCACAACGACACCCGGCAGCAAACCCGTGAAGTCTATTTTTAGGAATAATATATTGACACAAGCTGCGACATTGTCGCCAATAAAACAGTGACCCGTATATGCAATAAGTTTCCTTTAATTTACGTCTATGGTCACAAACCTTTTGTTAACAGATTACCCGTTTCGGTCTATAATGACCATCATCATATCTTTTTTATAAAAACAAAGTCCTATTGTACTGACGATGCCACTATGGCTGCAGTACATTAGGAATTTGTTTTTATAAAACAGATCTGACCGAAACTGGTAATCTGTTAACAAAAAGTTTGTGACCATAGACATAAATTAAAGGAAACTTATAATACATTGAAATAAGTGGTTGTAGCTCCTTAATAAGCTACACTTAAAAGTATCTTTTTTTTCCTTGATGGTGACTAGTTTCGGACACCTGTGTCCATGTTCAAACAATCCGTTCTGTAAGTGTGACATACAGAGGTGACATCACCTTTACAGAAGAAACCCCTGTAGTAATCAAAGCCGTGTATGTCCGACTTAACAACTGCAAAACACAGCACTGTAACTTCGTAAACAGGAATAGTGGTTTGCAATAGACTGCACTAGCCTCCTCCAAGCTGGTCGTTTCACAGGTGAATTTGAGTTTTCTCAGGCTTCTCCTAATGAATCTAAATTTTTCATTTCCCTTCCATACTAAATGATTTAGCGTACTCGTCCGTTTCCTTGTCGCTTCGTTGTTTTACCGTTAGACACGTGAAGCTCTCCAGACGATTAGCACTAATATTCTGAGCGGATATTATCGATTTTCTTCTCTTTATTGTGGAGATTTCGCTGCTTTTATCGACAATATGAGCGACCGTGCTTTTCTACCCGAGTTTTACGGAGATTAAGACAGTCCTTGGCTTATCTGAGTAGTCGTGTAGGATTCTTTCTGGCTGTTTTGTCGAGAAGCTCTCGAAGTTTATATCCCTCGCAGAAGCATTATCAGCACTGTCGGGTTCTCTGTAAAATACAATTAGATTGCGGTGAAAAAAGTCACGGAATACATGCTAATACCACGTCGGACCTCCTTTCATCCGGCGTAGTGCAGCAGCTCGAACACTCTCGGACTCAACAAGTCGTTGGAACTTCCCTGCAGAAATACCATGCCATGCTGCCTCTACAGCCATCCATGGTTGCGAAAGTACTGCTGGTGCAGGATTTTGTGAGCGAACTGACCTCTCGATTATGTCCCACACATGCTCAATTAGAATCACGTCGCGCGATCTGGGTGGTCAAATGATCCGCTCCAACTGTCCAGGATGCTCTTCAAACTAATAGTGAACAAATGTGACCCCGTGACATGGTGCATTACCATCCATAAAAATTCCATCGTTGTTTTGGAACATGAAGTCCATGCATGCCTGAAACTGGTCACGAAGAAGCCGAACATAGCCGGTGACCCCGTCTATTCCATGTAAACGCAGACCACACCGTTATGCAGCCACCACCAGCTTACACATTGCCTAGTTGACAACCTGGTTCCATGACGTCTGCGCCGCACTCGAACCCTACCATCAGCCCTTACCAACTAAAACCGGGACTCATCTGACCGGGTCACGGTTTTCAGTGGTACAGTGTCCAACCGATATGGCGATACCGTCTCGAGCTCAGCAGACGCGCTACAGGCAATTTCGTGCTATTACCCAAGGCATTCTCTCACGTTTGTCTGCCGCCATAGCCCATTTACGCCAAATTTCGCCGCAGTGTCCTAACAAATACGACTGTTGAACGTCCCACATTGTTTTCTGCGGTCATTTCACAAAGTGTTGCTTGTCTTAGTACTGACAACTCTACGCAAATGCCGTTGCTCTCGGTGAAGGCCGTCGACCACTGCGTTGTCCGTGGCGAGACTGAAATTTGGTATCCTTGACACACTCTTGACGCTTTAGCACCCAGAATATTGAATTCCCTAACGATTTTCAAAACAGAGTGTCTTATACGTCTAGCTCCAATTAACATTCCGCGTTCAACGTCTGCTAATTGCCGTCGTGCGGCCGTAATCACGACGGAAACCTTTTCACATGAATCACCTGAGTACAAACCATAGCGCTGCCAACGCACTGCCTTTTCACACACTGTGTACGCGATACTACCGCCATCCCAATACGTGCATCGCTATCCCTTGACTTGTGTCACTTCACTGTATACTTTCTGTGATTCTAAATGATGAACGTGGAGCTATATTACACAGAATAATGTTCCAAAGGTATACCGTTGTGATCTATTTATTTGCTTATCGCTATAATCTGATAATAACGACGCAGTTAATAACGCTTGACTGAAAACGAACAATTTGCTGAGAGAATTATCGTGCCACAGAAGTACATCGGAAGTAATCTTATCGGCGACTGGCGACTATGGCGCGCAAACTGTGCCTCGTGTTATTTCGTAGCGTTTCGTTACCTTAATCATTACTCATTAATGATCAAGATGATCGGTTTCTGGCGTTTTAATTCTGTTATAATAAATTACTAATACATTTGGCTTCTCCTAATAGCTACACTGGAAAAAGTGACTTTTAATATTTATAAAGCAAGATTAATTGCTTCGCTCGAGAATAACTGTGCTTTCCCTAAGCACGTGAGCCGCGCGGGGTAGCCACGCGGCCTGAGGCACCTTGTCATGGCCCGTGCGTTCCCCCTGTCGGAGGTTCGAATCCTCCCTCGGCCACGGGTGTGTGTGTTGTCCTTAGCGTAAGTTAGTTCAAGTTAGATTAAGTAATGTGTAAGCTTAGCGACCGATGACGTCAGCAGTTTGGTCTTTAGACCTTACCACATATTTCCAATTCCTACGTACCTCGCTGCTGACTTAAGGGGTGTTCTTTTGTCTAGCCACAGCGCCTCATATCATCTTCCACTGGCGGCGCCATGTGGTCCACCTGCTTCTTCAGCCAGTGTGGGAACTGAAATCTTACTCTCGACTGTGCACATTCTTGCAGTAGCGCTTTACCCACTGCATGCTACATGATATCTGCAGATGCGACAAAAAATTGTAAAACTGGAAAATAAGGAAATGAAATGGTGCTTGCACAGATCTGAGAACTCACTTGGGAAAACATTCATGTCTGCTGCAGATTTAGCAGGTTTATTACCGACTGTTACAGTTTTACCGTGCACGCTTGAAGTCATGTGGCGGATCTATATGCAGCTGTGTGTGCGGTTGCGTTTCGTGGCTGTGGATCGCGAGTTTTGCTTTCCGTTGTTGTAGTTCATGTGTGACATTTTAATTATGGGTTATTGCTATGGTTCTCGCATCCGCTATCACTTGATGCAAGATATAAATTTTTAGACCGGGCACTTGGCGACCGTGATCGTCAACTAACGCGGAAGCCCCACCTGCTAACCATTCAACAGAAAGAGCACAATAGACTGCAAATTTTAACCGTCAGAACATGGGGATTGCACCTTTCCACAACAATTACACCATTATATCCGTAATCTGACCCATAGTCAGCTATGCAAATGTAGCATGGATTTCTAGTCAACCACCATTCTATCATGCCCTACAGATCCAAGAATGGCAAGCATTCCGTATAGCATTTCACACCAGCTTACCTTCCCCTGTGCGAATGCTCTCAGCTTATATAATTTCCCACCCCTCTCTTACACCTCCGAATATTCTGGATTACCCTGAAACTTGACACTAACAACCTTCAGGCTCAAGGGCTCTCCCTCTCCCCCTCCCCTCCCCCCCCCCCCGTCCTCCTCCTTTTGATCTTTGTACTGTGGCGTGCCTATACCTCCGTCACAGTACTTACACACACTTCTTCTCACTACGAAACTTTAACCACCTTTACTTACATGACCATGAGACGCATCCAGATATCTACCGTCCTAAGAGATCTGTGAAAACTCTCCCCTTCTCCACTGGTCAGGGAGTCTGTCCTCACTATTTCCATTCACCCACTTCCTAAGGCTTGGTACCGAATCTCTCCACGTCACCGTCCAAAATCAACATCCATCAATAAAATAAGAACATATCATGTACTATCAAAAATCTGTCAGTCGCCTGTCATTACCCTGGCAGTCTGCATAGTCTCATCGCTTCACTTACCTCTGCGTACATGTCTTAAACAGTCAACGAACCAGTCATTTATTTTTTTACCCAACGCAAGTAACCATCTGTATTTTTGCAAAAATACTCAATTTTAACGCAATTTTAAAAAATGTAATATGTTTTGAATTTGTGAAATCTTTTAGCTGAAATGCAGCGAGTTGTAACCGCTGACAGCCCAGATATTACCAATGTGGGGCGAGGGGATTGTAATGAGAAGAAAAGGAAAAAGAAACTGACGATAGTGCTATGCAGAACTATGCATGGCCTATAATTTCCGTTTGATGAGTATCCACATCCGCTATGAGTAGTCACTGTTTCTAAAGAAACGCTCGAGCGGTTCTAGGCGCTACAGTCTGCAACCGCGCGACCGCTACGGTCGCAGGTTCGAATCCTGCTTCGGGCATGGATATGTGTGATGTCCTTAGGTTAGTTAGGTTTAAGTCGTTCTAAGTTCTAGGGGACTGAAGACCTCACCATTTAAGTCCCATAGTGCTCAGAGCCATTTGAACCATTTTTTAAAGAAACGCTGCATCCGGAGCAGCTGTTTGTACTTTTATATTTAGACTTTCATTTAAACACGGTGTGTTGTTATGCTTGTAGCTGCACTTGAGAATGTGCAACGATCGACGCTATTAGTTCTTAATAAAGTACAATTTTAAAATACAACCGATTGGAGCGACCTGCTTCTTCAGATTCACCGAGGTGATGGTGCCCATCCAGAAGCCGTTACCCGTCTTGACACACACCATTATAATGCAACAGTTGCGGCTAATTGATACTGGTCCGTAGTTCTGTTCCTAAGTTCATCTGCCTTTGTCACAAACACGCATGAACTGCAGTCTACTGAGGATGGAAAATTCTCTATGTCAAAGGTTCTGAATAATTTTAATTTTGGTAGCGTACTTAGTGTGAAATCATTAGGCCTTCCTGTCAGCATATTTCTATCTTTTTGACCCACATATGTTTTTGTGGCGTACATTCATTTTCAGTATTTAACAAACAGGAGTGTTTGTATAAAGCAGTACGTACTGAACGAAAACTGTCACTTTGCACTATTTTTTTCATTAAACACTGCAATCCAATCACACTCATTTTTTAACGCTTGTGCCGGTAGCAGTATATTCTTTGCAACTTTTAGGGGCACATTTGCAGGATGGGAGTGGATATACAGCAAGAACGTAGATATAAGTTCACAATATAAATAAAGAATCACATAAGATATTAATTAGTATAAGCGGTTGTATCGATTGTGGCATGCTACCGTTGAAACATTGGAATAATTATGGAGTTCAGTTGTCTTGCCGAGAAGACAGCACCTATTTTGTTCTCGAAGCGGTCCTGACCGGACGCATTTCTGCCACAGCTGCAGTTAATTATTGGGCACACCGGCATCGTTCTAGGAGATGCGATCTCACCAGGCGTACTCATAGCTGCACACAGCAACAGAATTAGTGTGTCTATATGGTTAATTTAATATAATATTTTGTGAATACAGTCCTAGTATTTAATTTTGTGTTTCATTTATGTTATAAGCTACTGTTCCAATTAAACGGCGTCGTGGCAAGGCTAAATGTTCCGTGTTACAAATTATATCAAAGGTCCAGTACGAAACAAAGCTTTGGAACTATTGAAACTACGAAGTCTGCTATTTTCATAAAAATCACGGTCAATTTACAATGAACAGACCTTACGCAAAAAGCCATTGTCAAGCGCGCAAAGTTTGTACAAACTGATAACATACTATTATCATTAATTATTACTATTATTATTTGCTTGTTCTTCGATGTACTCAAATCGGACAGGAAAAGCCACGATAAATTAAAAACTGTATCGACGTATCAGCCAGGTCAGGCTTACATGTTACAAATATAAGTAAAACATCTTTCGTGACTGACGACCGTTGACGAATTATTGATATGTGTCACGTGGCTTATCTACAATCCATCTACAACAGTTTACAACATCAAGAGTCGCCTCAAACACTGCAATTTTCTGCAGTACGTTAAAAGTTGAAGGTGATGTTTTCCGACAATGTCGCATCCATCGACAGAACGTTCCGAGTGTTCCTACTTAGAAAAAGTATTAAAGGTTTAATTAAGTATAAAGGGGTTGTCTAATTACTGAATTAAAGGTCTTGGGCCACTTTAACCCCAATTTATTTCAGTTGCTCCTCGCAAGCTCATACATAAACAAGAAAGCTTTAATTACACATTAACGTCAGCAATAAATTACAAAGTAAAAGGAACTAACTATTATGACCGTGTCCATAGTGAATGATGTACCACGGCGTAAGAACAGTGATCGTAAAAATCCCTAACCGACAGAGGCCGGAGACGAATATCACGCCTCGTCAGTAACACCCGTTTCTGCTGCCACTGAACGCAGCTCCACCTTCAGCATTTTTCGAACGAACGTAAGGTAGGAAACTGCATGTCATTGACATCTGTAGTCGGCTACATCGAAAAAGGCCATTTCTCACAGCAGCACATGAAGCTGAATGTCTTCAGTGGATCAAACAACATACAAACTGGACGGAGACCCAACGAGGCGCTTAAGCCGCAGTGTGTGGAGGATGTAGTTTATGCCTTAGGTAGCTCTGTAATATCTAAGGGTTGTTCTCCGTATTGCGACATGGACTCTCTCACTCAATTTAATGTGAACACGTACCAGGATTTTCACAGAGCTGCTTGAATATGCTCCTGATTTGACACTCAGGCACCCCGTCGCCCTCGACCGGTCCGTAAATCTTAATTGCATGGAAAATTTCAGGGACCATTTGGAAGAGTGAGTGAAGTGTCGAAATGAAGATCGTCACAGTCGGGTAGTTCTAAGACAGGGCCGCACCGACCACGGACGATTCCTCACACTTCGTTACTGTAATTTTTTTTAAACTCGTCTATCGTTCCCTCCCGCAAAGTTATTGTGAGAATATATTGTTGTAACTATATTTTTTAAACAAAGTTTATGGATCGAGTGACATTTATTTTTATTTATTTATTTGTTGTTTATTGTGACGTATTTGTGGCCCGCGGTACTATTGATTCCGTACACCCATGCACTAATATATTTCGTGGGTCTGACCATTTTTTGCCCAGCGTGCTTATCACACCCATGGAAAGTAAATCACTATAGGAAACGTGCGAACTGCAGGTGCTACATCCTTAGGATAGTGTTGGAACAGAAAATTGATAGGCATAAAGCAGCGTGCTAGTCTATAGAAGTCTGGATTTAGGGCTTCAAGCTCCAGCAAGGATAATTGTAATTATTCTCACGGCACTTAAGTGGAATACAGCTGACGGTAAGCAACGAAACTCCTGCGCTGCGGCCGCCGATGTAAGCCCCGTCTTAACCCACGCCCTTCCGTCCGGCCCATCAGGGCTCGCAGTCGCCCTTTAAGGGCTGCAGCACCATCGCTCTGTCTGTTATTTGTGATTTCTCTGCGTTATGTGGTGTGCCAAGAAAGTCCAGACAGTTACACCACGTCATGCTGCTCAGTTGGCTGGAGAGTCAATATTATAACGATATTATCAGCTATGTTGAATAGCATTAGTGCTAAATATTCTTGCTGTAACTAAAAATGTTTGAATTGTGTACTCCGTGTTATGCCTGTATTCTGTTCGAAAGGCGCCATAATTTGCAGCCGGTAGCATCTTCGTGCCATCCGCGCGAAGGTCGTCGGACGAGAGAAGATCCAGTCGGCGCGTGTTATCACCTTTGACTTAAATAATGAATGAAAATAATTGTTGAAATGCTTGTTAATAATGGAGAGCCATATTGGAAATGAAAATGCGCCATATTTAAGGTCAGATCTTGTTTAAACTTGTTGCAAAGAACATTTGTGTTAGTGCATGACTTCTGATGTGAAACTATACATCGACAACTATGCAAGTTGATGTGCGTCACGATCAACAATACCGTTATGTTGGAATTTGATAAGGATGTCTATGGATTTTTTTAGTCTGTTGTCGTCATCTGATGATTTATTTGGACCGCATTTCACTGATGAATTTTTCGAAGATCATTGAATATTAAAGTGAGGCACCGATCGATGTGTTTGGAGTCTCCAGCAGAGATATTACACAGCTGGTGCAATTTCGGATAGGACAAGCACATTTGCGAATATCTGAGATGCACAAACAGAATCTTCGTCTCTTTCTCAACTTTCGAACTTGCGGAAATTTAATCAAAACATTTCTTTGAGTTACTTCACATTTTCGTTGTGCCGCCTGCCTGGAAAAGAAGTCTGTCAATGTCAAGATTTAGTACTTTCCACATCCGATCGAAAATTTTCATTACTATTGACCATACTGGTGTTGCAAGCTATTTAGAAAGGTGCGTGGCGCCGCAATCACCGGGCAGATCCAGCTACACATCGTTGTCTTCGTCCCGAATTCACAAAGTCTTTATACTAGATCTTGTCTTGCCCTTTGGACTTGACATTCTACTGTGCTGTTTCCGTTGTCTGCCGTTCTCTCGTGTTGTCCAGGTGTTGTTCTCTGGCGACTCACTGTCGACGCTCCCGTCCCGTCGGCCAGACGCCGCTGGTTTTGAAATCGCTCCTGCACTTGCCCGATTGCGGTCAGTATAACTTTCACCAATGGTGTGCTCACGAGAGAACCAAACAATCTAGGATATGTACCAACATCATACATAGCACCAAAATTATATTGTCTGGAGGTAGCAAAGAATGTTACTACTGCGAGATATGAAAGAAAACGAGGAGAACACCTCGGGGACATGGCATATGTGAATGACGCAAGTACCCTGGCTTCTAACAGCAGCGCAGTGACAAATGAATATATAATATATTCAATTTGTTCAACAGTGTCGCGTTCGAACTGTTTCACAATTGATTTTTAACTTCACTTTCACTTTCTTCTCGCAATTTGTAAGAAAAGGTATACTCAGCCTCTTTAGCCTCTTCAGATATCTCTTGTTAATTAAGAGACTGCTGATTCGTTGCTGCAAATTTAACTGATTTTTCAAATGGCTCTGAGCACTATGGGACTTAACTACAGAGGTCATCAGTCCCCTAGAACTTAGAACTACTTAGACATAACTAACCTAAGGACATCACACACATCCATGCCCGAGGCAGGATTCGAACCTGCGACCGTAGCGGTCACGCGGTTCCAAACTGACGCGCCTAGAACCGCACGGCCACACCGGCCGGCCTATTTAACTGATTGTATACCCTTCTTGCCGCGAAACGTTTCTTCAACCGTTTCGTCTTTCTAGGAACGCGAAGTATATGAATTTTCGAGCGTTACAAAATGGTGGTCTTATAAATGTTGCTATTACTAGCTACGAAGCAACACAATGCAGCAGTATGTTTATAGTAGGACTGTTGATATTTTTAAAACTATCAGGAATCCGATATATCGATATACAATAATATATCATTATCGGCTCACGATATATCGATAAATTATAGATATATCGCCGACAAAAATAACGACGTACCGACAAGAAAAGTATCGGCTGCACATTGTAAATATACTGCCTGTTTTGGAGCTGTAGTTTAGGTATTGATTTTTTTTAGGTACTCTGTACATCAACAGGCTAGTAGCCTGCTCATTCCTCTTAGCGCAAGAACTGAAAGGAAAACTATGCACGTTCATGCTGGGCGATTATCACTTTGCTAACAATGGTAACTGCGTGTAAGTGGTACAATAAAACGTGTCGGATGCGTCCGTCGTTCGGTTTCGTTATATATCGGCTTTGTTAGGAACACTTCAAGTCGACTTGCCTGTTTTCTCATTTCTGCACACGCCAGTGAACTAGCAGTCGTAGAGTCAAATCTACATGGTGAAGCTAGGCGTTGCGGTTTCTGTTCGTAGCGCTGATCTCAGCATTTCCCCTCACAGGTCTCACCCTACCGCAAAGACCAGTCTTGTCATTTAGATTCTTGTTCATAATTTTCAGCAACAGTTTTTGAAGAGTACGGATGTGAAGAAATGGTACACTAGTTGCGTTAAAAATTGCTTTTAACACAACTGGTATGCTGTTTCTTCGCATCGGATATCTTGTTGCACTCACACCGCCACCCCACAGCGCAGTCAGACTTCTTTGTGCCATCTATACTATCTTCACACACTCAAAGCTTAAAAAGTATTAAGACTGCTTCACACAGTCAAAGTAATATTATGTCCTGCTAAAATATCAAAAGAACAATTTAAATATTTACCGAAAATAACGGCAGTCGACGCTGCCACGTCAACATGGATATATCAAATTGCCGGTGTAGAAGTATCGCCAATACTTGTCGACAATGTCTCCAAAAATACATATCGATATACCGATGTTTTAAGTAGAGCCCTAGTTTATAGCGTCCCGACAGACCTGCTCTACACTCACATTCTCATTGCACCATCTTTCTCTCGCAGCCTATCTGAAGAAATGAGATGCAGTGTTGCACATACGGCCGGCCTTAGTGACCGAGCGGTTCTAGGCGCTTCAGTCGGGAACCGCGCGACCGCTACGGTCGAAGGTTGGAATCCTGCCTCGGTCATGGATGTGTGTGATGTCCTTAAGTTGGGTTGAAGTAGTACTAAGATCTAGGGGACTTATGACCTAAGACGTTGAGTCCCATAGTGCTCAGAGCCATTTGAACTATTTTTTGTCGTACGTAAACCCCACCCCAGACTTTAACTCCAGTTTGTCTAGCACGAAGGCAGGTTGGTTGCAGGCCCTCAACTGGCCCCCTCCTAACCTGCAAACGACCACCACCGGCACCGACGCAGTTCCAGCTTTCATCAGAAAACGCAACAGACCTCCTCCCTGGCCTCCAGCAAGCTCTCGCGTGACGCCGATGAAGTCGCAAATGGTCGTGGTTTGCGGTCAGTGGAATGTACGCTACTGGGCACCTGGCTGAGAGTTGACCTTGATCTAATCGATTTATAACAATTCGCTGTTCCACTGTGGTGCGAACTGCTGCTCAAATTGCTGCTTCAGATGCAGTACGATGCGCCAGAGCTATACGGCGAGCACGGTGGTCTTCGATCTCGGTTAGTTCCTCATGGCCGTTCCGGCGTCTGTTCTTCTTTCGACCGTACGTTCTCGTGACCACCGCCGCCACAAGTCAAGTTCAGTGGCTACATTCCCGCCAAGTCTTTCTGCAATATCGCAAAGGAACATCCAGATTCTCGTAGCCCCATTACACGACCTCGTTCGAACTAAGTGAGGTGTCTTTGTCGCCTTAAAGGCATTCTTTACTAACATCAACTCACCACATCCAGTCTCAAAGCAAATTAACTCTGATGACCGTTACGAGTGTATTTAAACTGATTTGCATTCTCATAGTGGCGGTATTAGTGCCACTTTTGGATTGGCGTGAAATTTGAATTGACATCTTCTATCGTATGTAGAAACAAGCCTAACGACTTTCGTTCATGTCTCACAACTCCTTCTTGGTGCTGCGATTTTCTTTCCGTCAGTGTATTTGTTGGTTACTTCCCCCTAATATTTTCTTATCTTCAAAATCATGGTTACTGCCTTCAAAGTCCACGCCTTTTTTATAGTGGAAGATCTGAAATACGCGCCCCATTTTAGATGCCAACATACAGTAGACTAGCAGCATCGGACGCTGGAATGCAGGTGACCAGTGGCTCTGAGCATTATGGGGCTTAACTGCTGAGGTCATCAGTCCTCTAGAACTACTTAAACATAACTAGCCTAAGGACATCAAACACATCCATGCCCGAGGCAGGATTCGAACCTGCGACCGTAGCGGTCGCGCGGTTCCAGACTGTAGCGCCTAGAACCGCTCGGCCACTCCGGCCGGCGAATGCAGGTGACCTCTCGTGTGCTACAGGTGTTAGTAGTCACAAATTCGCACGTTCCATATAGCTGTATAGCTATCACTGCGGAAGATATCGTCGCGACTGATATGCAGATTCGCACCTAGTCCCCAAACTGAGATACGGCTGATAGTGCCCTCCAGCTACGGATCACGGAGTGCCCGGCCGAGACAGCTGTCGGGCGGAGCGACAGATGCGCAGGGCGACGGCGGCGGCGGCGCAGCGGCCTCTCGTTCACCTGACGCCGGCCGACCCACAATTTACATGATCGGCCCATTACACGCCGCCTCCCCCGTAAAGGAGGGCCGTGAGAACCCGGGCAGCGCCGACCCGCGGTCGAGGCCATGGGAACCCCAATTGGGTCACAGCCCGGCCTGGCGGGGCTGTAACGTTGGCCACCAGCTAATCACCCCGACACAGACAGCGCTCAGGCGCCGAGTGGTTGGGTTCCCGCCTGCTGCAGCCGTATCACGGCATATGTGACGTCGACTGGGATGCCAGAAAATTGCACTGATCCGCATAAAAAGATTTCCATCCAGAAGGGCCACACTGATCCACTGCAGGCTGGGCGGGTATGTTGCACATCGTCAGCTATTCCAATGACTGGCAGCATGAGTGGACCGTGAGGTCGTACCCATCGGACCATATAAGGGAGCCCCGAACGGCCGTGCCGGCCAGGTCGACAACGGGTAGCGTCGTAAGAGCACCACCTCGACGTGCACTGCGCTCAGGCGGCACGCTCGACAGCGGGTTGCCAGACTGGTAGACATAGACAGGTGCCGCATCGTGGGTCTGGCAGATCCCATCGTCGTACTGCACTTACGCTGGTCACGAGGGCATGACCAGTGCCCGTTGTTTACGCCACTGGGTACAGGAAGGCACGCATGCACATCATGTAAGAGCTAAACGTCCAAAAAGCACCACATGGAGGGAGGACCAACAAATTGACCGCCACATCTGAACAGATTCAACGGAAATTATAGGGGCCATTCAATGGACTGTCCTTCCTTCTACGTAACATCTTGTAAATGCTAGTACCTCTGACAGGCGGTAGGGCGATGCGTCTCACGACGTACGCCAACCTTTATGATGCTGACACTCACACTCCCAGAACATCACACCTAAGTCTCCTTGTGTTGGCAACGAAGGATACGCGGTCCTGCAGAGTGGCAGAGATACACGATTAGTCGCATGTCCGTCTTCTGCCGAGAAAGCAATGATTGCCAGGCCCGTGTTTGGAGGCACACTGGAGAATACCATGAAGAGCTGTCTATGGTCTCCCTTCATACATCCCGTGACCCCAGTGTGACGATGTAGTGAGCGATATCCTATTGTATCCAAAAAATGTGTGTGAAATCTTGTGGGACTTAACTGCTAAGGTCATCAGTCCCTAAGCTTACGCACTACTTAACCTAACGTATCCTAAGGACAAACATACACACCCATGCCCGAGGGAGGACTCGAACCTCCTCCGGGACCAGCCGCACAGACAATGACTGCAGCGCCCTAGACCTCTCGGCTAATCCCGCACTGCTATTGTCTCCATGACTGCCACATGACAGCCACATGGCACGTGGAGGAGGTCCCGCAGCAGGTGGCTCTGCCGTTCGTGATCGTCCACGCCCATGCTCTGTTTCAACAGGACCACGCTTATACTTATGTCGGTGTCACCTCCCGAGTGTGCTTTGCAGTGTGCGGCCAGCCGCATCACTCGATCACTCCCCGGTCTAGACTGTGTGGGACGACATGGGGCATGTCATCCGGTCTCCAGACCTCCGACCACCAATCTACGCGGTACTCTCAGAGAAGAGAAGCTCAGCTGCAGGCGTCATGCGACGGAGTATCAAGGGTCTGCATCTGAGACTTGCACAGCTCCTTACCCCAATGTTTGGTCGCTAGTATTCACAACCTTGTGGGCCCCATGTTGTACTGACGCTATGTTTTGCAACCATGTAGTGCAATAAATGTTGGTCCTTCAGAGCTGAAGTGTAATTATTTCGTACGTGTCCCTCATGCCTCATGAGAATACAGGAGACGATGCAAAATCTGATAGCCCAAAATAGCGTCCTGTCCGAAATGAGTTCCTATGTTGTTTTGGAGGAAATACACCCCCTTAGACACCTTCCCGCACTGTTTTGCCCTCATAGCCACACTAAATCTCCGCAGGAGATGTTGGTAGTGTATTCCTTTGTCGGTTTCTAGTATGTCAGCGTACTTTGTCAACACGACAGTGGGGCAGGCCCAAAGGCATCAGTATCACCTAACCGATGATGGCAGCGGTGGATTCACACATTTACACTGCTTGCTTTGCTTCTTTGCCTCGCGGTCTTAATGATACGCCCATCACTAATCCTTGGTGACTCGGACACTAAAGGAGTCTGTCGATCAGCTTGACAAGGCTGCAATATTTCATCTGCTGCCTAGTTTCGGGAGACAAACTGAAGGAACGAGAGCTGCCGCGGATAGGGTCGCTAGGTGTCCGGCTCTGGCCGAACATGTCCGGCTTTTCACCATCGTGTCCGGCCAAATACAGTGGTGACCAGAATTACAGCAACAAACCACTATTTCTCCATTCTGTGTTTAATTCACGATATAATCGTACAAACTATCAACAGACGTCCGTACGATCACGTCCTGCACGGAAGATGGCATTCTGGCCAATGGAGAACCACGCCAAAGGTGACGTCAGGTCACCTACGAAACGGGATAGGTTTGCCGGCTAGTCTCATTTCCACAATCACTGTGTACACAGTCACATACGGTGCAGTATGTCTCAGAGAAGACGCCTCCACTCGGGTCTTGGGGAGTGGAAGAAGGACAGTCGCACACTGACGTGGCCCGATGGGTTAATGTGAATCGTTCTGTTGCTTTTGGATGTGGCGACAGTTAATAGAGATAGAAACTGTATCCCCAAGACCACGGCGAGGCTGTCCGCGTGTAATATCAGAAAGAGAGAACCGTTATTTGGCTGTAAGGACACGACGGTACCGCCTTAGTACTACACGGCGAATGGAATCTGACCTCGGAGCTGGACGTATCGTATCGAGGCAAACGGTGTACAGAAGAGTTCGACAGAGTCGCCTTTATTGTCGGAGACCTGTTGTATGTGTTCGTATGATGCCTGTAGTACAGAAGAAAAGGTCTTTAGTGGAGCTGTCAACATGCCACCTGGACGGTCGAGCAGGGGACCAATGTTGTTTTCACAGATGAGTCCCGATTAAGTCTGGAGATTGAACACGAATTCGGGACCCAACCACTGTGGAAAGAAAATGATACCGAGGATGATCCCTAATGGTATGAGCAGGGATTATGTTGACCACTCGAACATCTCTTCATGAAATTGTACGGTTAAATCGGCAAGGTTTAACTGTTGTAAGATATCGCGACAAGATCTTGGGGCCTCACGTACGGTTGTTGCGAGGTGCTGTGTGCCCATACTTCGTACTGCTGGACGATAATACTCGACCTGACGTGGTTGATGTTTTCTTAGAAATGGAAGATATTGCACGAATGGCGGGGCCTGCTCACTCTCCCGTTTGATGTAAGCGAGAAGGAATAAGGAAATATACTACAAAGATTTAGCAAACAACGCCATTCTAATAAGAAACTTAAAGTTGTCTGACGGTAAATTTTCATTTATCAGTGGAAAAATTACACAAAATTTATTAAACAAAAAAATAAAAAAGACGACCCTGTATTTATAATGCTTTCGGCTCATGAAAACGGGACATCTTATTTGAATCATACTATAATCATGAATTTTATTCGGAACTATTGAAATTGCCTAATTATTACGTTGCAGGCTTTAATATCAACGCCAAGAGGTTGTTCAGGTCCACAAACGTCCGCTGAACAAAGGAACGCAATAAATTGCAAACTGACACAATCACAAAGCTGATGTTTTCACAGAATTTAAAATTACATTGTCAAGAGAACCATGAAATGATCTACGAGAAAAATAACGTTCTTGATAAAATGGATTCAAATGAAAAATGTTGATACTTAACTACAGATGATTCTCTGTAAATATAATTAAATTAAACTTGATTACAGAGGACTTTCGGAAATTCCCGTTACAAACGTCTAGGACTTATAGAGGATGGTGAGTGGATAGTATTTTGAATAGAAATCCATGTCCGGAAACGTACCGTTTCCGTTGTATGACGCTTTCAGTTCAGATGTGTAACGCGTCCACGTCTGCCGAGGGAAAGAGAAAAGCCTCGGAGTTGCTTGTCTTGGGATGCAGTAGGGTAGACAGGATGACGTGTACTGCTTCTTCTGGGGTCGTATCCAAAGTTTCGTTATTGAAAAAGAGGAAGATGTGCTGGTACGAGCTCTTGTCGCTGTATTTGTAATTGAAGAGAGACCAGGTGGGATGGAGGGTGTGTTCCAGAACACGTTTCGTAGGTATAATGTCTATAGCAACATTGGTTGTCGCCACATCGTGACGATGTGGTAATGCATTAGCACTGTTCTGCAAGTACAGTATGCTGAGTTGTGTTTTGTTTCGGAATAATGTAAACACCTAACGTTTAGCTGTTAACGCAAACAAATGAGCTTAAGTGATAAATGGATGTGCGGTTATGTTTCCCTCCGAATTGTTATCCAATAATTGCACTACGCCACGCCTAATTCAATTTCTCAAGCAGAAGTGAATGAGTCAAACATCTGAAATGGAACCGTCGTAGAACGGAAACGGCAAGTTTCCGGACTTGGATTCCTGTTCAAAATATTATTACTCATTCCTCTCTACAAGTCCTAGAGGTTTATAGCGGTAATCTCTGAACACCCTGTATATTGCAGATGTCACAGTGTATAAATGAGAACATATTCACAAAGTGTCTGGCAGAAATAGAACAAAAATGCCTAACATACACAAAATGATCACCAAAAACAATCATTACATGTGCAGGCGTTGTATGCCATATATAAAGAATCAACGGAAAAATCTAAGTCACATTTTCAACGTTTTTCAGGAGTGGAGATTTAAACTTTCAAGATTAGAAAAAAATACATAAAACACTTCAGTAGAGTGCAACCGGTATAATTACGATACCATATTTAATAACTGTAGAAGATTTACATTACAAAAAAATGACAGTTGAAATTATATGAAAAAAATAACGCTAAATTCAAAGGAAGTTCATTTTTACAACGCAAATAACTCAGCAAGTCCACCATTTTTTGCTAACCTTTCGTGGCTTCACTGTGTTGTTTATCACTGGAAATTATTGTTTGTTAGACTTGGAGTTTGGTTCGTTATGTGGTAGCCTGGAATAGAAATTTCTTGCGCCTTGACCCCAAAGCTGTTTAAGTTCTTTAAAGTCTGCTTATTTTTCATAAGGTATTGGCAGGAGATCTGAAAATATACCCACAGAATTAGTTATTTACAAAAAAATCGTGCTTTATCTTTCAAAAAGTTTCGTATTACAAAATACTTACCATTTTATGCTCGTTGTGGCCGTAAGATTTTTCCAGGTCACTGCCGTTGATACTCATGCTCAACGTTTACTTGTAGACCACCAGAAGATTTCAAATGTATTAGTGTTCAGGGTCCACTGTAAGTAATTCTTTATATGAACAGCTTGTCTTCCTTCACAACCAGAGCTTCTCTCGTGTCTTGAAAGAACACTTCGGTTTGTAACATGCTTTTAAAATGTCGTTCCATCTCGTGTACTTTCTTTTTGAACAGCAATGACTGTAGGATCTTACGTTTTCAAAAGCATAATCTCGGTATTTTGGTAACTCTCTAATAACTTTCTTGTTGAGAAGTCCTTTGACTGGAAATACTATTACGGCATTATTTACTCTCTTAATGATATGAACGAGATAGTGACGGTATATGAACACTGCATAGTTCTTATTCGGTTCTGAGCGCGAATCAGAGAATCATACAAGAACCCTTACTTTTGGACCAAGGATTTCACACACGTAACAGTGCAAGAAACTAATAACTTCGTTCGCTCCTTTATTCCCAAAATATTAAATGTAAGTATAAAATATTGCATCACTGTTAGACATTTGATGAACTCTGAAACAGTAAAACGATAATTCCTTGCAAATCAATGAAGACCTTTTGGCAAACAAGAATTTTAGTCACGGTATTATTTTGTTTGATTCTTATAGTGCATCGTAAAGAGCAATCTCTGGCATCGGAATCGTCATGCCTAGGTCTTCTACGAGCAATTAACGCTACAAAAATTAAGTTGGTTAAATACGAATATTTGTTATCCCAGACACCTTACAAATTAGAGTTCGTGAAAAGTTATTCTCTTTCGTGGGGTTTGTGCTTGAAACACTTAAACAATGAGACATTGCCCTAAGGTCCTTACGAACATTACTCATTCAGTCATAACCCTTTTTTTTAGCTGATTGAATGGTAGATGGCTTGTCACCTTCATCTTGTGATAATCCACACATTTTAAGGATCCTGAGAGGACCACATTACTATCACGCTTCAGACTGATGACTGTTAATACAATGAAACAACACAGGGTGAGAAACTGAACCGATCATTTTTGCAGCCGCAGGCCAACTGACCTAAAAGACGTATTGCAAACAGCTGAAGCACACCTTGGACATGCGGTATTCTTTCCGTGAGAGAATCGACTTAAGAACGTCCTTTTCATCACCACTATAAGTAGAACCATTTGTATCTTGGTATCTTTCAACGTTATTTGAAAGTCATTTTAATTACCCTGTAGTACCGATGGCTGGCCATCATAATCTGGCATAAACTCATTTTCTACTTAAACAGACTTACCCCGTTTATCCCATGGGGTCTTCAAATGTTTCTTATAATTACGCCAATCGTTTTGTGAATATATTCTCGTTTATACGCTGTGACACCTGCATTATAAACAAAATTAAATATGTTTCGAGGATGACTTAATTTACAGGAGTCTGATCTTGCTTAACACCGTAGTACTTGCAAGTGGACAAAGTCTGGAATCATGATTGAACAACATAATAAACAGTCACTACAGTCAAGTGGTGGAACTTTCATTTAAACAGTGGTCTATGAATGTAGCCCCAAAATGGGGTAAGATTATCAACTGTTTTCCCGTTTTATTTATTTATTTATTTAGTTTCAGCACCTTCAAGGTTGTTCTTGCAAAAGGACTGACTGTAATCGACTGTTAACGAACGATTTAAAATAGCCAACGGATTCTATTTCTATTTAAAATAGGTAGTCCAACTCCTAGCACAACATATCTAGCTGAATATAACGGAACGTGAGATAGCCTACCTCATGACTATGTCACACTTGCTAAATCCGTCTTCTTTCATAAACAGCAACTTCTCGAAACAGACCACATCCATCCTCACGAAGTTCCGAACTTCTTGCGGATCTTCGGGCCTCGGTTCTTGCATAAGCAATGAATATAATGCCCTACATCCGTCCCTTCTTTTCAGCCAGGGTCGAACTCAACAACATCTGGCTTTTTGTTTTCATCGTCGTTGTGCCCTAATAAGAACATTTAGTGCCACTGCCAGAGCAATAGCTTCAAAAACAAGTGGATCCTCCATGTGCAAACTGGTGTATAAATGTAAATTTATATATACCTATATCTGTGTAGCCAAGTGTCGTAATATAAAACCAACGGTTAAATCTGTAATTCAGAACAGTAGTAACCTACATAAGAGCATAACAATCACTTAATAAGTAATGATAAAAACAATTCTTATTGAATAGGAACCTTGAGCTCACATAAATATTTTGAACGAATGACGTTACAATATGTCATACGGAGCTCCTTGCTTTTCGCGCGGTAGAATGAAGGACTTTACCAGGTATCACACAGCGTAACACCCCACCCGTCACTTATCTGGTTTTGGTGTGTGTTCACCCCAGGTAATTGACTAACAGATCAACAGAGAGTGCAAAACTGCCGCAATGTCGGATAACACAAAGAAAATGATAAGGCCCTGTGACTCCTGATTGAACTGCGGGACTGATGTTATATTCAGCTATTGAACACCAGATGCAAATGTTGAACATAAAATTAATTAAGAAAGTGACTTGGGATTTCAACTACTTGATTGAAAACAGATGCAGTCGAATAGCACAGATTTATTTTAACTCATGACCTTCAATCATCACATTATGTGACTCTCCTAACAGGCAGTGGTAATAAATTGCGTTTTCATGGAGTAAAGCACGATAAATCAAAAGTAATTCCTATCGACTGACCCAGGCGTAATGCGAAGTGCGAGAAGAATTCTACAATACACGGTCCATGAAACCCTCGTGGAAACTTTGCCAACGTGATCCAGCAAATTAATCAGTGGCCGGAGAGGGTGCAATATCACCGAATTCAGCGTGGCGGAGCAGTGTCGTTGTGCAGACATCGGCCAACCTCGTGGTGCTGCAAGGCTGCGCTCGTCTATTCACTCCTAGCTATCTTGTTCAGTACATAGCTGAACCAAAACTTCCTATCTCCAAGCTCAATCGTTCCATTTGCTAAGTCCTAAACTGCAGAGATGCTCACTCTTTCTGAGGCAAGCTGAGTAAAGAACGCCACGTTCACACTCGAGGCAAGCTGTGAACGGAAGACCTCTACAGAGACTTCTCCCAGTCCACTCTTCACCTCGGTTTCCCCTCCAGCAAAGTCACTTACGCCAATTGCAGCGCAAGTCGCGTTAATTATGCGTTGCTTCCCAGCGCTGACCAGTACCTGCTCTGGGAAGTGAAGAAATTCCCACAAAATTTCCCTTCCTCTCAACTTCTGCTATTTGGCTCCTCCCAGGCCACCCATCAAGGTTAGCGTCTGCACAAACATCAATTTTTCCGGAATTCTGACTCCCAGGAGAGTACTTCAAATTCCTTGGTCCTACATTCCCATCAGAGGCCGGCGTATTTCATGCTGTCGCTCTTCACCTGATTTACTTCAGGCTCTGCGGACTGTGAATTCACCGTTTAGTTGCTGTAGTCACGAACACGCATATTTTGACCTCTGTTGACCACTCCACCATAGCTTTGCCCGGCTTTCTCCATGTTACACTGAAAATGGGGTGACGGACATTTATCAACAGGCGTACAAGTTCTCCATCTGCTTCCCAGTACACCTGCATGTGGTCAACCACCGACTCACTGTCACTCACCTTAAGGCAGCCGGAGGCCGCGCCCTATTACCACCCAAAGCTGCCTATTGTCACTTCCCTTTGCAGCTCCCCCGCTGGCCTGCCACGGTCACTCTGTATACTTCCCTGGGTCAACCTAGCCTCCAGTAAATCGACGCGTTTCCACAAAGTTTTTCATGTTGTGTGAATTACTTTAAAACCATCACCCGACATTAATTATTCCAATACATTCATAAGATGCATTGTGCCTTGTCAGTCATTTTTGTTCAGCCCTACTGTTCGCTCAACGTGAGTTAGATGATCTTTAATGACCTCATGCAAAGGGCATAGTTCTTGCCATCTTACAACAGTTCTGTCTGCGTTTCACGCGTTATTACCATCTACTGTGAATGTGCGCCAGGTATATCCCGCTTAGCCGGCCATTGTGGCTGAGCGGTTCTAGGCGCTTCAATCTCGAACCATGCGACCGCTACAGTCGCAGGTTCGAATCCTGCCTCAGGCATGGATGTGTGTGATGTCCTTAGGTTAGTTAGGTTTAAATAGTTCTAAGTTCTAGGGGACTGATGACCTCAGATGCTAAGTCCCATCGTGCTCAGAGCCATTTCAACCATTTTTATATCCCGCTTAGATGGTTTAATAGGTCCACTTGAACCAGAACATAGTTCAGATATGCCCGCTCTTGGCGCTGGTGCATAGATGTACGGATTAGATGCATCGTATAATAGGGGCTTTAGCTGCAAGGAGTGGACCAAGCGCCAGTTCGGCGGAGTCCAACGTAAGCGACAGAAGCGACCGACAGCGCGCGACTGCTTCAG
Source organism: Schistocerca piceifrons (assembly GCF_021461385.2). Lineage (NCBI taxonomy): Eukaryota > Metazoa > Arthropoda > Insecta > Orthoptera > Acrididae > Schistocerca > Schistocerca piceifrons. The sequence goes on along the minus strand of NC_060145.1, from coordinate 473,326,434 downwards.
GTGACAAAACAGCATTGCAGGTATGGTTACGGATTAAGCAATTTCATCGAAGGAAATATTAATGGAAAGAAGTACACCACATTCCTGCAAGAAACATTAGGTCTTATTGGAAGAAATATCTTTAGGAACAAGGAACAGAATGTGGTATCAACACGAAGGATGTCTGGCACATTTCTCGCTGATGGCTAGAAATGAGTTGCAGAGACAATTCCCAAATCTTTGGATTGGACGCGGAGGACATGTGTTGTGGCCGGCTCGTTCGCCAGACGTGACACCTCTGGATTTTTTCTTGTGGGGATTCGTAAAAGACATTGTTTACAAGGACGTTCCAACCACACCTGAAGATATGCGAGAGAGAATTGTCAGAGCATGTGCTTCGATAAGTGCTGATGTGATAAGGAATACCACTCAATCCATGATAAGAAGATTGCAACACGCCAGCCGAAGTGGCCGAGCGGTTAAAGGCGCTACAGTCTGGAACCGCACGAACGCTACGGTCGCAGGTTCGAATCCTGCCTCGGGCATGAATGTGTGTGATGTCCTTAGGTCAGCTAGGTTTAAGTAGTTCTAAGTTCGAGGGGACTTATGACCACAGCAGTTGAGTCCCATAGTGCTTAGAGCCATTTTTGATTGCAACACTGCATTGATACCAATGGTCATCACTTCGAACACCTTCTGTAAATGGACATTCATGCCACCTTTGTGACCTTCGTTGACCTTCAAAGACCTTACACACATCATTGGATTCATCTCGATAGCCACTATCAGAAAAAAGTACCGAACCATAGCAACCCAGCCGCGCGGGATTAGCCGAGCGGTCTTAGGCACTGCAGTCGTGGACTGTGCGGCTGATCCCGGCGGAGGTTCGAGTCGTCCCTCGGACATGGGCGTGTGTGTTTGTCCTCAGGCTAATTTAGGTTAAGTAGTGTGTAAGTTTGGGCAACGGCTTTGCCGCAGTGGATACACCGGTTTCCGTGAGATCACCGAAGTTAAGCGCTGTCGGTCGTGGTAGGCACTTGGATGGGTGATCATCCAGGCCGCCATGAGCTGTTGAGCTGCTGGGTGCACTCAGCCTCGTGATCCCAACTGAGGAGCTACTCGACCGAATAGTAGCGGCTTCCGTCAAGAATACCATCACAACGATCGGGAGAGCGGTCTGCTGACTCCAAGCCCCTCCTATCCGCATCCTCCACTGTGGATGATACGGCGGTCGGATGGTCCCGGTAGGCCACTCGCTGCATGAAGACGGAGTGTGTAAGCTTAGGGACTGATGACTTTAGCAGTTAAGTAAGTCCCGTAAGATTTCACACACATTTGAACATTTTTTTATAGCATCACATTCAAAAAACAAAGTTGACCTTCATATCTCTGAAGCGACCCAACCTAGCAATAAAAAACCAACATCATATTATGGCCCCCGCTGTCCGAAGCAAATTTTGTCCCACAAACCTTTCAGCTCCTATCATACTTTCAGAGTTATTATTGGTGGCAATAGTTGATGACTCACCCCGTGTAAGCTTTGGCTGAAGAACGTTTTTGTCTGCTACCAGACCACCCCTTCATAGGGAATTGAAACAATGATAGAGAAAATAAATGTTACAACGTTACGTTACTGTTCATGGCTACGATGCGCGCAGTAAGTGCGTATGTCACCGAAACAGTCACGGTCGTGGGCGGACTCGAACCGAGAACGACCGCTCTAGGAGCGAGCGACACTACCCGAAGACAACCAGCAATTTGTGACAGCGGATACATGCCCGAGCAGCTGAGAGGAGGAGGGGGTTATTACGGCAGGGCCGCGTCCCAGGAAAAAATGCGCCGTTTAGTTAGGAAAACACGGCGCAGATGGCCCGCCGAGAACAAGTCTTAACCGCTAACCCCGTCCCGGAAATTTTCTCCCAGTCGTCTCCTCCCCCCGGCGCTCAACTTTCCCCGCAACCCCCAAGGGCTGCAATTTCCCGCGCTGCCCCCCGGGCCGATCGCGCGTAACGACCACGTTAGCCACCTAATCCTCACCTGGGCAATTTGGCGTTTTTACCGGCCGGGCTGCTGTGGGCGCGGCCGCAGTTTTTCGGCGCGCCCCTCCTCCCCGGGCGCACAGTAATTTAAAATAATTATTGCGATCCGGCGGCTAGCAGGACTCGGGACGGCCCTAATAGCCGGCCATTTGTCTAATTTACGTCCCGGGCGCGAGGTGCGAGGCGCCGCTTCTGCACCACCTGTGCGACTTTCTTCCCAGGCGAGCTTTGTTGGACCATGTCTCCATTTGACGTACGAGAAGTGCTGCAGAGCTATCGGCGATAATAGGAGAGTAACGTACCTTCCAGCCTACCGGCGACGCAGTTACTTCTGAGGCACACGTTCGCTGGGCATTGTCAGGCGGATTCTGCGGGTGTTTACGATTTAGCGCACGTGCGTTTGGTAGTCGAGTATGTGTGTAAAGGGAGCCAGTAGATCACGTCGCAAGTGTAGGCAGCCAGAATCTTGGGGTCGAAAGTACATTGAATATTACTGAAGGTTTATCTCAATGTTTCTCAAGTGTTTTTCCTCTGGACCCCATTCACGAGGAAAAATAGTATGAACCCTCTTCCCCCCCCCTCCCCCGCCGGCCGGGGTGGCCGAGTGGTTCTAGGCGCTACAGTCTGGAACCGCGAGACCGCTACGGTCGCAGGTTCGAATCCTACCTCGGGCATGGATGTGTGTGATGTCTTTAGGTTCGTTAGATTTAAGTAGATCTAAGTTCTAGGGGACTGATGACCACAGAAGCTAAGTCCTATAGTGCTCAGAGCCATTTGAACCTCCCCCCCCCCCCCCCACCGCCCACCCCCAGCTTACAGCTTATTTTGGTTCAAAATGCCTCTGAGCACTATGCGACTTAAATTCTGAGGTCATCAGTCGCCTAGAATTTAGAACTAATTAAACCTAACTAACCTAAGGACATCACACACATCCATGCCCGAGGCAGGATTCGAACCTGCAACCGTAGCGGTCGCTCGGTTCCAGACTGTAGCGCCTAGAACCGCACGGCCACTCCGGCCGGCCCAGCTTATTTTATTAATAAGATTAGTACTTTATATATTTTCTTTGCCTTGTTCTCTATTTTGCCAAACTCAGTTTAGAAGGATTTTATGCAACAGAAACCAATACTAGTGATTTATTATAACGAAAATATGGAACAAACTGTTTGCATTTCATGGAGGTCTGTTCCGTTTATGCAACTAAATGAAAGTCAGTTCGTTTATTGCCACACGCGTTTCGCTTCCTTTATTTGTGAAGAATCTTCAGTGGCATGTAATACATGTTTTTCTTTTTTTCATACATGTAATATACGTTTTATGTTGAAGTTACAGTACGTTACTATGTTACATTTTGCCATCTTTTTGTCTTGTTTTTCACATTCGAATCAACTTTTGTAACATAAGTTTCGTGAGGTTAAATTATCGTTCGGTGTTAATATTTCCAGCGGTGTTAGCCCATATGTGTGGTCCTGAAGAAGCTTTCATTACTCCCCATGCTCCAGTTGGCCGGTTACCGGCGGTTGTCCACCCACAACACCACATCACTTACATCCCTTGCAGTGTTACGTTTATAACATTTTCATTTATTGAAAAATTATGAAATGAACAATATTTACCATATTAGAAATTTATGTTACGAGGTTCTTGTTCTGAATGAACTAGCTTTTAAGAAGAAAGTTTTTCAAGATGTGGTATAATAGAAGAAAGAACGACTCCAAGGTCGTTGCTTACGTTTAGGTTTGAACTGTGGTTCGACTTCATACCTGCCAAATCTCAAATGCCAGTGTCTCACAAGTATGTTGTTGCAAAAGGAATCAGGATCTTCGTTTTATTTTGGCTCAGCATTGGTAAATCCTTGCCAATATGTATCCAATAGTCCAACAAAGACACTTTATTTAAATGTACTCTTCCGTGCAGTGTCACATGTGAGATCAATAAGTTGTTCTTGCTCTTTTATGTTTAAACATGGTGGTGGAGGACGTTTTGTTAATGGATTTTTTAATGCAGTTAAATTCATCGAAATGTTCCCAGAGTGAGATTTTCACTCTGCAGCGGAGTGTGCGCTGATATGAAACTTCCTGGCAGATTAAAACTGTGTGCCCGACCGAGACTCGAACTCGTTCCTCTGTTCCTCTGTTCAAACATTCTTTTCAGACTTTGCCCTTTGAAAGCCGTAGAGCATTACTAAAAAAAGCAACTGAGCGCGTCCAGCACCCATCACCTCACACAAAACTCTAAGACTTCAGAATTCTTGTTAATTCAGGACGTTTCATTGCAAGAGGTTTCTTTGACTTGTTAGGCGTTATGCTATCAGCAGCAAAAATTGGTAGCTGAGATGGACATGTACAAACAAACAAAGGAAAAAAATAGATGACTATTCAAAACAAAGATCTTCACAAATTGAGCGAGTCAGTACTGTGTTGGTCCGCCTCTGGCCCTTGCGTAAGCAGTTATTGTCTTCGTATTGATTGCCACAGTTGTTGGAAGCGCTTCTAAGGGTTATCGTGCCAAATTCTGTTCAACTGGTGTGCTAGGTCGTCAGAATCCCTAGCTAGTTGTAGGAACCTGCTCTGGTTCGCCAAGCCAGTTATTTGGACAGTAGGTCTTACATTTTTGACGTCTTAAGATGGCTGGCTTCGCACTATCTTTGAGGTTCAACAAGATAACGCAATACCGCACGTTGCCGTGCTGTACTGACGTACCTCGATACGGAAGGTGTTCTACTATTGCCCTCTACATAACATTCTCCAAATCTCTCAAAAAAATGGCTCTGAGCACTGTGGGACTTAACTTCTGAGGTCATCAGTCCCCTAGAACTTAGAACTACTTAAACCTAACTAACCTAAGGACATCACACACATCCATGCCCGAAGCAGGATTCGAACCTGCGACCGCAGTGGGTCGCGCGGTTCCAGACTGTAGCGCCTAGAACCGCTCGGCCACCTCGGCCGGCCCAAATCTCTCACCAAATGAAAATTTATGATCACGGGTTTTTCCTGTACATCCCAACTTCAAAGTGTAATCGTGTATTCTGCTATAGTGTAGACACACACTACGTAAAATTTCGTTATTACCTGTCGTTCCTGGTGTTGCGATTTCAAATGTCTGCGTCGTAATTTGTTAATGGGGCTATCGTGCCAGTCACTGTCGGAATCTTGACCACTGTCGCGGAGTGCAGTCTTTGTCCCGACCAAACAGATACGAGGAACTTCCCGCCGACGTGTCGCCGTTTCCACAGAGCCGAGCTGTCGCAGCCGGTGGCCTGGTCCGTCATTATTCTGCAGGACCCGGCCGCCTGTGTTAAATTGCAGGACGCGCGGCACCGTCCCGGCATTCGGCGAACCGGCGCTCGGGACTGAGGTTTTAATTACGGCGGCGGCCCGCTACATCGTCGGCGGTCGTAAAACCGCTAGAGTCTAACGACGCGGCGAAATAGAATCTTTGTCGCTGATAGGAAACCCTGTTCAGGAGATGGAGTTCTGTGATATATGGTGCGGCGACATTTACGAGAGGGCGTTATTCTGGACGAGCCGTCCATTGCGGCGCGTCATCTCAATCCCTGGCAGCGGCGCCGCGTACGTCGCTATCTTGGGCGCCGGCCGCTAATTCCAGGAGCCGCAGCGGCTGGCCGAGATCGGGGGGCCTGGAGCCGGGAAGAGGACGCAGGGGAGAGCGAAGTGCGGTGACTCTAGTACAAGTGTATAGCTGTACGCGACCGAGGGAACAACACGCTAGCTGTCGAGAGGTGCCCGATCTGGTAGCAGTTACTTCTGTAAAATATCTGGGAGTATGCGTGCGGAACGATTTGAAGTGGAATGATCATATAAAATTAATCGTTGGTAAGGCGGGTGCTAGGTTGAGATTCATTGGGAGAGTCCTTAGAAAATGTAGTCCATCAACAAAGGAGGTGGCTTACAAAACACTCGTTCGACCTATACCTGAGTATGGCTCATCAGTGTGGAATCCGTACCAGGTCGGGTTGACAGAAGAGATACAGAAGATCCAAAGAGCGGCGCGTTTCGTTACAGGGTTATTTGGTAAGCGTGATAGCGTTATGGAGTTGTTTAGCAAACTCAAGTGGCGGACTCTGCAAGAGAGGCGCTCTTCATCGCGGTGTAGCTTGCTGTCCAGGTTTCGAGAGGGTGCGTTTCTGCATGAAGTATCGAATATATTGCTTCCCCCTACTTATACCTCCCGAGGAGATCACGAATGTAAAATTAGAGAGATTCGAGCACGCACGGAGGCTTTCCGGCAGTCGTTCTTCCCGCGAACCATACGCGACTGGAACAGGAAAGGGAGGTAATGAAGGTGGCACGTAAAGTGTCCTCCGCCACACACGGTTGGGTAGCTTGCGGAGTATAAATGTAGATGTAGATGTCGATGTAGACGTATCTTACGTGTCTGCTGTTGTGCGAAACAGCTTTCGTGCTTCATATCAGTGCGCTCGACGGTAGGCGCTTGTCTGCCTCAGAGATCTACAGTCGCCACCCTATCTGCTGGGATGGTACATCTTTGAGTGGAATATGCCCTCTGTCGCGCAAGCTTTGACAAGAGTCAGCCAGTAGGGCAACCTGGCGGCAGAGACGATTCGCAGTGCCTCGTGGTCGACGAAGAAAAGGGCAATCTTCTCTTCCGCCTACTGCCACGATAACGATGGCTCGTCTGGTTACAATGTAACAGTCGAATTTGATATCGAAACCTGCTCTGTAATGTTTGATACAGAAAGTATACATCGGAAGACACATTATGTCAAAATTTTAGCTGCTAAGACACACTACAAGTTTTTTTTTTTTTATTTTGAAAATTGGCGGATTCGTAGCTCGCCAGGCGACTGAGGAAATGTGCATCTCTATCATCGCTGCTGCAGACGGCGCACAGGCAACACGGCAGGCGCATTGCCTTCCTTGGAAATACTAGATTAATTTTCTTTGTGTTTCTATCATATATCTTTGCTAGCAGTATCTGTCTTTGTGAGGGTTCCAGAGTTTCACAGCAATATGGAATCTAATGTTTCAACCTTGCAAAGATGAATATGGACAGCATGGTATACAATCGGTTTCACCTTCCTGAAAACTTACATATGAAGGGCTTATTTCAATAGGGGTACAAGTCCATTAACTCCACATTTATGCCTATAATGCTTCTGAAATTAATGATCCAAACAGAAAGTAAGTTTCATCTCTAGCATGAAGCCATATGCTTGAATATTTCTCGTATCTCAACTCCAGATTTTTCAGCGCTCATTTAACTTTAGGACTCTGTATCTCACAATGAACAAAAATGGACTTGTACCACTACTGAAATAAGCCCTTCATATGTCTTATTCAGTACTTAATTTCTTGGACACTCATTTGAATTGTACCAACATTTCATTCGGAATTATGGAAGCAGTAGAATAAACAGGAGATAACTCTGACGGCTGCATGAGTTGTGGCTCGAACGATGGTTGTTGTGATGATTAGAGTCCATAAAACAATTACAGTACCTTCTTAGCCCAAAGAAAAGTTGCAGTAATAGATTCCAGTGACAAAAAATGGCTGGAAATGTTTGGTTAATCGAAGAACAGAGAAAACGCTTACAGTAGAGACTTGTGAAATGTTGGTTTCGTTTCGTAAAATTTGAACGTGAATTGTGTAAATGGAAGAAAGATTTACACGGCTACAAAGCATGCTCTGATATTTGCAAAAGTGTGAAAGAAAATTCTCATACAGCTTTAGAACTGTGCGTGAGACGCAGTGAACCGTTACTGAGGGAGATCCACGAGAGTGAGCCCTCTGGATTGCAAGTGAGTTACTATTTATAGGGGTTTTCTTTGATGCAGTATCATACACTGCTCTGAATTTGTTTCCTCTGCTAGTCACTTGTGTAACAACTACATCTGCAGCAGCTTAGCTGTCGATATTAACTTGAAGTTATTAAAAAATTAACGATCTGAGGCATTTTTGGTATGCTTTAAGTGCTTAAAATTCGTGTGTATGCGCTTTGAACTTTGCTCACTAGGCAGGAAGAGCTGTAAAAACTTTTGTTGTGACTGGCAGCAAAAATGAGTAAATTCAAGATTAAAAAAAAAAAAAATTGGCACTACGCCATAGCAGCTAAAATTTTTACAGTGCATTTCTTTCGCTTCCTGTGTGAATAGTTTCAGGGCAGGTTGTGACATATCGGATTGGAAGTTTCGTTGTTGGTAGATGCTTTGTTTGCCATAGTGAAATGGTCATATTCATCCATCTTCGTTGTGGATTACGGTGCGGTTGTTGCTGGGTTTCGCATTTGCTCTCCATTTACGTCGTTGTACAGTATCTCGCTCTCCAGATTATGAGGCTTTAGACTTTTTTTGCATTAGATTCTGCAGTTTTACTTATCTTGGGAAATGTTGCGTCTTTATTTGCGCTTTCCAATTGTTTACAAAACGTCGGGATCATTATCCCATTTTTATTCAGGCATCCCAGGTTTCAAGTGGCCTATTTCTGGGCCTCCCAGTACTGAAACAATATTTCATGCATTCATGCCAACATATGGTGATTTTCTTTCTCTGTTGAATCTAATGGTAATGTAAAGACACATGGTCAGCTGAATAGCATTTTTCAAATTAGATATGTTATCTTCAATTCAAATACTGGACAGTACAGTACGTCAAAGCATAACATGGGATTTTTACGAACTTATCACCCCCTTGTCTTTGCTCAGTTTAACTTTACACGTGTTCGATGCCTCTGCGTGAGTTCACTCAGGAACTACGTCGTTGAAACGTGCCACATGCATTTTAATTGAATTTCAGATGTGAGGTTGCAGCTTGCCTTAAGCAGAGAATGGAAATTTGTCGTATAAAATTTTGAGGTATGCAGGTAACTTTGTGCAGCTGTTGAGCATCAAGACATGTGCCTATCGAGATAAGTTGTGCTACCATACTAGTTCAGGGCTTTCAGATTATTATTAGCTCATGTACAACACGGTTTGCGGAAAACATTTGCATTGCACGAATAGTATCCATAAGATGCATTTTCTCTTACACTCCTATAAGCTGCTGCGTGATATCCACGGCAGAGATTCTGGCTTCCGTTTTCTCTTGGTTTGCTCCAATTAGGCCCCCTTTCTGTTATTTGAATTGCGCTTTACGAAAGTCTTTGTCACTCGGAGACTTGATACAATTTCACTCAGACTGAGCTTTATTCATACATGGGTCAGAATGGGAAACATTTGAGGGTATAAAGACATGGGTCATCATCTGTTAGGAATTTCTGTATTAGAGTACTAGGGCGTACTGAATTTTTTATCCTAAAGCTTTTAAAGTAAGAGAAACATCATGAACATTCTGCATCTTTATTTTTTGTTCTTCATATCTAATTTTCAACTTGGTGAACCTGGCGACTAACACATTCCTCATAACGAGAAACCAGTCTGTGGTTACCGTCACTGTGGAATGTTTGGCGTTGTTGATGGAGCTACAGCCTCTCCTCTATTGCACCTTGTCATTACCAACAAAGAGACGTCCTATAAGGTGTTGTTTAAGCTTTGCAAACAGATGAAAGTCGTTTGGGACCAAGTCGGGACCGTTTGGATGATGATCGCTGACAGTGAACCCACGGAGTCAGATTGTTGCACGCTGAAGGAGATGGAGCTCCATGTGTGGACGAACTCTTAAAATTCGAAATTTGATTACAGCACGCTGTTTCTAGCACGCCGACGTAGTTAAATTAGACACCGCCATGCTACAAGCTACAATTCGGAGCTCTATAGAGACAGAGGGCTACAAATATGTAGACATGAAGAATAAAGATGCGGAATCTAATAATGTTTGTTTTATTTCAAAAATCAATAAGAGCTTTCACATAAAAAATTCGAAGGCATTATGTTTCAGCTCGCCCTCGAGTAAATTGAAGGGCAGGCTCTGGGAGTGTATTGTTGAGTAACTTGAGAAATAGACAGAGACGTGTTTTCTGTGAGGCCTTAAGTCGTCCTAGAAGAGTTTTGTCCGAGGACTGCCACAGAGGTCGGTGTTAAGCCCACTATTGTTTCCGTTGTAGGTGAATGATATCTCCTCAGTGTTGTCTTCCTGCAAATATCATTTGTACGATGACGATCTCCAGCTATACCTAAGTGCCAGAGACTTCAATACATCAATACCGCGATCGTTCAGATGAAGGATAATCTGTCTTCAGTGGTGAGGTGGGAGAAAAATCTGGTATTTTAATGCTAAAAACAGCCAAGTAATTTTAGTATCCCCCAGAAATTAGTGAGTCCTAAATCCCAATAACCACTGCCGCGTAGTCTTCTCGACTGTATTTTAACAACTTGTCAAAAAGTAGTGAAGACCGTTGGTATAGCTTTGAATGAATATCTCACCTAGGCAGAAAGTACTTACGCCACATGCAGAATGACCTCCACTTGTCTCTGTCCACATTTTCACAGCGTGTAAAACGTTAACATGTGGAATCACTCGTTCTACCTAATCCCCACTATTGCGAAGTAATCCAACAGGGCACAGCTAGTGACAAAAATAGATGGTTAGAACTAACCACGTATGCTTGTGTGCACTGCACCTGCACATCCGTGTTTCTGAGTGCGTCAGTGCTACATACGCGGGGTCCACGGGCAATATGGGCTGTACAACGAATTTACGTCGTCACAGTAGTTGCCATGCCGACACACACCATGAACGCTCGGCTGTGTCCGGGGCCTGGCGGAAGATAAGTGTCTCAATGGAAAGACACATACTAAATTCCTTAACGTAGCCGTGTGTTATCGAGAATGCGATGGTATTTAAATGCGCATCTGCGAAGTATTACACCAATGTAAAGTAGTAACTCGCTGCCCGCTAGAGACGCTAGCTGCATCTCGTAAGACATGTAATGTGACGTCCTGTGACGCATGGAGCAGGGCCCGTTCATACGGTCAGTTAAAAAGGTTGCACCAGACAAGTCGCGTGACTGCCATACGCTGTGTCTGCATTCTTTGCTCTTCAGTGGACACACACACAACACTACCTCGCATCAGAGATTAAGTGCCCGTCATCTCATCGTAAACGAGACATAAGGTCTCACTAACCTAGTACCCTAGGTCCTACATTTCGATAAGAGCTTCGCAAAGGACAGGAGGCAGCATTCAGCAGGCTACCTTCAAATTTCCATTGTGAAAAGTAGCGTAACGAATGTTTAGTGAAAAGATACAGACCTGCAGGGGGATGGGAGAACACAAGGAAGAGTGGACCAAAGGGATGCCACCTAATTCATGTTGATATTTTGATCCAGATTGTTCATCAAAATTATTTTTGTTGCGGGGACGATGACTTCTGAGTGTATACGTGAAGCCACTGTCATCGGCCGAAACGTCAAAATACCCTCATAGTGGGAGAGTATTTCCAGCTTCTGCCCGACTTTAAGAGAGAAACGTGTATTATCGGTTAATCACAGCAGATTGCTTAGGAAAAGGAAGATTATTGCTACTGTTATAAATTTTTTATTCGTCGGAACTTACCTAAGAAGAACCCAGTGCTGGTAAAACCAGCAACATTTTGAGAAGGAGAGGAGATACACAATTCGTCTTGAACTGTCAGGCATAGAGACGTCTTCGCCTTAGGATAGCAGTGAGGGAGGACTTCGCCCAAGAGCTGATCATGGATGGCAGCACTAAAGTGGTAACCCTCAGCTACCACTGCAACCATCCTCTAGACTTGAATTACAGAACGGTGGTAAGAATGAGCGGCATTTGCATACGTCGTGACCAGGGGACTGGGAAGTAATTTGTTTTGAGTTAGAGTTTTGCTTTTCTGAACTAATTTACGCAATCAGCTAGTTCCACTCTACATGAACTTAGGCAAGGAATCGTAATAGATACATTTCTAGGGCCGTTATTTAATCTGTTAACTAATTCACCAATCATTGGAAGTTTACGTAGACTTAGCTAACTGTATCATACCATTTCCACACACCTGTGCTAAGGTATTATCATGTATCTTTTATAATTCATTCAAACTATTGTGCATTTAATAATGACTTCTAGCGTCCATTCAACGGTTGGAATGAAGTTAACGGAACTTAGTAATAAACAGGATGTTATTCTATAGTTTGACGAAACCCTTTCTCATTGTGTTTGTGTGAGCCATGGTAACCCATATTTCATTTTTTGTTGGGCCACCTCTGTTTGAATTCAGATTAGTTTCCAGTGGGCGACTTTGTCTTAATATTTCACATGACGTTATGAGGACTTGTCCTTTCAATGTATAGGACACTGAGTTCCGATCTTGTTAGTATCATGTAGATATGCTGAATGCTCAACTTTAGTCTCACATTTGGTATTGAGGAAGGAAGAGAAATGCAGTGGATAAGGTAAGCAGGCTCTATGTATTGCCTTCTAAATATTGTTTGACTATTCTGAAATCTTTTGCCAATGGAGAGATCATCATCACACTTCTTCAATTGCAGGCCACATGCCCTGTGGATACTTAGTACGTGTCTTTAATGCAGTGGATTCCATTATCTTCTACATCCTCATGCCGTTGATCATTGCTGATTCTTCTGCCTTTAGGGGCAGTTTCCAATTCCTAGGACAAGAGAGTGCTCTGAACCTCTGTCCACTCCTCCGCCATCTATGGCAAGGCCGTTGGCAGAATGAGGGTGACTTCTTATGCCGGAAGTCTTCGGCCGCCAATGGTACTAAGCGGGAATAAAAGCCCTCCCAGTGAGGCATCGTAGTGGAACTGTAGTAATTACTCGGAATCGAATAAGAAAACCAGTTGCACTTTTATTTTCGATCACCACCGAAACTAACCGTCTTGATCTAATCAGAAGTGGAACTGGTGTTCTTATTTGATTCCAAGCAGCTGTAATCCAGTTTAATTTAAAAACTTTACTAAACTCAGTCAATGCCAAGAACAGTATTTGATACCCCTCCTCCCTGGCCCTCTTTTTCAACGAACTTGCAGTATGCTAGGATGTCTTGTCAGTTTCAACTGAAGGGGAAGTGATGCATAACATATACAAGGCTGCAATCACAAATTACCGAGTAGTCATTGTGATGAAGGCTGCCTGAAAATCCCTTACAGCGTGAAGAAATCCCAAACTCTGAAATCTGAACTCTGTTTCTGACATGTATGCTATCGTCTTAACAAGTGTATGAGTCCGTTCATCACAAGGTTTCGTTATGCAGGGATTGGGCCTCTCGTTTTTGGTCGCTTGTGGTGTTGGTCCACTGAATTTGTTGCTGTCGTGATGTGCAATATCACTTTGTCCGTTTGCAAAGCGCGAGGTTGTATATTGGATATTTTAAAAGTATGTGTGGTTCAGTAACAACCATGTCAGATTTATGGTAATCTTCATACATTTCAGTCATTTGTATATTTTCTGTGACTGAAACAATTACCCTAGTTTCCTACATTAAATTTTTACTTTTACGCAAATATATTTTGTAAATCGACTGAATTTATGAGTCTGTGTGACGATTATAACTGTTGTGTTAAAACAGGAGAAATCAGGCCTCCCACGGTAGTTCTTCATCCCTCACCCCCACCCCACCCTCCCGTGGTATTAGAGAGAGGAACAGTCGACAAAGAGTATTGAAAGTAGTAAAATGGTCCCTCCACCAAACACTTAAGTGGGAATTGGAGAGAAGTAATGCAGATGACGATGTAGAAAACTGATCCACGAGTGATTTTTCCAATATCACGCCTACTGTGATACGCCTTGCCTTACCTTTGATTTTCACAGAGAGATTGTCTGTCACGCCGTTCTTCGTTATTCAGACTTCTTTTACCGCTCTGGAAGCGTCTGCGTCACCTGAACACAATGTCATATAACGATGCACTGTTGGTGTACTGTTCCACCATCTCAGTAAGGACTGTTGTAGAGCTGTTCTTCTTCAAATGCAGACAGTGGATTCCCGCACTTGCTAGTCTAATGGGCTACGCTTTTTGTGGGGGTGGGGGTGGGGGTGGGGGATGGGGGGGCTGCTATAGCAGTATGCTACGGCACTGCGACGCCGTTCGAAGTGTACCAGGACTGTAGTCACGTACCGGGTGGTTCTACTGGAAACTAAAAGGACACCAATATCATTCACATTGCTGTAGTGCGGGCTGTATACATCGCAGGACGCTGAAACGTGGTAGGCATGTTCATTAACCGGTAGCTCGCGGAATATGCTGAAAAAATAGTAGCTCCACATTCTGCCATCAGGTGCTCTTAGCATTCAAAATGTGAAATGTTTCCTGTTTTGATGTCACTGTGGTGTTTGTTGTTTGTCGACGGGTGTCGATATGCTCTGTGAAGCGACTGTTGATGCAAATGGTTAAGATCATTGAAGTTATCCATGCGAAACACAATGGCTATGGAGAAGCACGACCGTGCACTGCTGGTAAAGAACGGCAGCAATAGCCTCTCTGCATTGCGAGAATATCGCCTACAGAAACAGAGGCCCGATATCAATAAATCGGCTAAGGAATACGATCAAGAAATCTGAAGAAACGGGTGAATCAGGTGGTGCAATAGGGAGATAGCAGTTGTTGATGAAACTGCTGTAGCAGACGCCTCAAATTCTGTAGGCAGTGCTCGAGCTGTGTCACGGGAATTGCATCTCCCCTGGTCAACAGTTCGAAAGATTTCGCGGCGCATTACTCACAGACGCACCAAATGAAGCCCCAAGATAGTATACAACGCCCTTCGTTTTCTGCCACTGACGGAAATGAATGATGTTGTGTTCCGGGTTCAAACTACCAAATGGAAAGTCGGAATTAATTACAACTTAGACGATTATTCTGAAAACAAAGTGAAACATAACTCAGCTTAATCACTCGTGTCCAGGTCCGCTGTCCAAGTCCATCTCCAGTAAACACTGCCACAGTAAGAGCGTCGCGACTGAGAGCAGACCTGCTCCGTACTCCAGGAGGCCCACCAGGCGACTCCCCTTCCGGGCCGCGACGCCGCGACGTAATCTCTGGTGCTGCAACCTCACTGGCGCCGTCGACTCCAGCTGTATGACTGCAGCATCTCCTGCAGCGCCCCCACTGTCAGTACTTTGAAGTATGCCGCTCTGCTGCCACTGGAGTGTTGGCACGCGGTGCTCGAGAAGGCGGTGGCCGCGTCTTACGTTCTTAACTTTACCCTTAGAAACAATGATACCATGCAGCATGGTAGCGGCTGGGTAACGGTAGCCCTCGTCCGTGGACGTAGAGCCGATAAAGTTGCAGGGCTAGAAAATTTTAACGGCCTTGACTTCGTTGCTTATCGGACATTTCATATCGGAGAGCTCTACAATATAGATATGGGTAAATCATATTACCTGTCGTTGATGCAGTTCGTTGCGAGGACTAGGAATTATCATAAAATAAATGAATCTGAATCTGTGTCAGTCTGGATAAAAGGTATTCACATTTGTAAAAAAATTAAAGTCATGGATGATCTCACGGCACAACAGATGATATATGGCTGGGAAATATACTTTCGACGGACGAAGCACGTATTAGTCTGCTTGGTGCCCTGAACGCACAGAACTGTTGCATATGGGGCTCTATTCTGCCACATGTTGTGAATATCCGCTGCACTCAGCTTATATGACTGTGTGGTGTGCTCTCAGAAGCTCCTTCATTCTCGGTCCATATTTCTTCGAGGAGATGATACCTCGCGGACTTGTTACGCGTGCAGTGTCGTCTGCGCATTATGAGGAGCTCTTTGTGCAACGCGTAATTCCAGCTTTGCAAGAACGCAACTGTGTTCACACCACCGTTTTCGTGCAAGATAGGGCAACACCACATGTCACTTGCCAGATGAGGGATTTGCTTTGAGAAACCTTCGGTAACGACCGCAATTTCAAGAAGTGTGGCTTTCCAGATCCCCAGACCCATTCCATGTAGCTTCTGCTTGTGGGAATACCTGGAAAATCGTGTCTATCAGGGATGTAGCCGGATTCTTCCAGATGTGAAAGAAAACATACGAAGACATAACACCCTGATTACACCAGATATGCTGCGAGCAACCGTCGACTATCCTGTGTTACGTAGGCAGCATGTTGCATAGCCGGGAGACAACACTTGCAACTTGTGACCACGTCACCGTTATCATGTGTTTGATCGTTCCTCCCCTTTGCCTACACCCACACCACATTGTAACTGCTTACAGCGCCATGTATGCAACTGGTGTCAGAAACTGGAACCACTATTTTTTTCAGCATGTTCCGCCAGCGCACCGATTAATAAACATACCTACGATGTTTCAAACAGTTCAAATGCCTCTGAGCACTATGGGATTTCTGAGGTCATCAGTCCCCTAGAACTTAGAACTACTTAAACCTAACTAACCCAAGGACATCACACATCCATGCCCGAGGCAGAATTCGAACCTGCGACAGTAGCAGTCGCGCGGTTCCAGACTATAGCGCCTAGAACCGCTCGGCCACCCCGGCCGGCTACGATGTTTCAGCACGCACTGCAGCACTGCGAACACCATCAGTTTAACAATAGCCACCTGATTCCTGTGAACAAACAGAAGATTCTTTTCTTTTTCTTTTTTTTTTTTGGAGTTACGAACCGGACACAATAGGATGGACCAGGCCCCTTTGCTGTTTCCTTTAAAAGTCGTTTATTACATCAGAGAAATGCACATTTTACGACAAAATTTAACTACATGAAATATTGCTCCCATAAAGGTTAACGTAAGCAATGACAAAACTTTAGTTCTCTTAAGGGTTTCTGCTGGCAACAAATTTTAAAGAGGCAATGTAAGGTTTATATCAGTTTAGCTCAAACACGTAGCTAGTGATTGAATCACGAAACAGACACTTTAACAATTTCAGCAACAAATAAATATCGTGAATTTGTACTCACAGTAACCAATTAATCAACAGCCTTGCCATTGAATAAGTAGTAGGCCATTTGGAACGAATTAGCAACACCCAACAACTAGGGGAGTTAATACCACCAGTCTTTAAATGTCTTGCTCCCCATTAAGTAAACAAACTTACAGTAATTAAATGAATAACTAATCAAACACACCCCACTCCAGTCAACCTCTTCAGTGGATGCCTAGCCAACATGAAGATTCCATTAACTGACTAGCACTGAAGTCACACTAAAGCTCATCTCTGTGTTCCCAGACACACGTGGGGCAAACTTATACAAGACAATATTTTGAAGGGAGCACATCAGTAAACTCGTGCCACTGAAAATTGAGGTACAAGACCGGGGCACAAGGTGATATACAATGAGGTTGCCTTAGTGCTATACTGCGCTCCAAAATATTAATTCGAATGGCCAATTCAGAACTAAGTACACATAAACCAGCATTAATTAACGAAGAGTGACACCAGGTCGCTCGAAGGGATGACAACACTTAATTGAAAAGACGAATGCCGGAGGCGGCAGTAACATCATACACCTTCTCCGAGTTTTAACCAGGAGTCACTTCCCGCTATACGAGTAAACATTTAACCAAGCACAAGGAAGGAACCCCAAAGAGAAAATTCAAATAAAACCCCCAAAAGATTATAAAGGACAGGGAACCCCAACTATTTAAATTTAAAAGAATTAGCTCTCCTCAAAGGAAGTGTAAACGCTAAGGCCACACTTAAGAAGCCACCAAAATTGGTTACAAAAGGTCTTATACAATTGCTCCTTTCCTTTAAAAGAAATACAAAGCCTTAAAAGAAATACAAGGCTTCTGCTGGCTTCTGCTGGACGTCCGGTATGGCTCCTGTAGGATACACCAGGCAGCAACCCGAGCTAGACGATCACAAGGCACGGCGAGCAAAATCAGGAGAGCAGAGAGGCAGACAGCCAACACATATCCTCCATGCTGAACCGGCAGACCGCGTACAACCAACTCCACATATACGTGGTTGCTTCCCACCTCGTACCTCGCGGCGTCTCAGCAGGTTGCCCGAGCAAACGTCAACTGCCACTCGCCCCGCAAATGCGGAAAACAACAAGGCAAGCAAAGATAAGAAACATCGATAGATCGATGATGGACATCCAAGAGACTGGCGCGCCAGTAACGAGCGCCACAGCTCAGTGATAGTGTCGTTCGCTTACTGTCCAAGACTTTTCGAATTTACACCGGTCGCTAGAGACGAAGCGTCGGCGGCGGCAGCGCGCCTTGGCCAGGGGGAGTGGGGAGGCGGACTGGGGGCAGAGCCGGTCGGCCCGCCGTTTAGCGTTCGCGTAATTGGCCGGCGCGTCGCGACGTAATGGCGCAGCGCAGCGCAGACGCGACCCGGCCCCGGCCCCGGGCCTAGCGGGCTGCTCTATCATTAGCGGGCCTGGTAAACCACCGGCGATCAAGTTATCAGGCGGGCCCGCTCCACCCCACGCCACCCTACCCACACACACCGGCCGCTTCCGGACCAAAGACTGCAGGTGCAGGGTGAGGCGCTACCTGTCGACGGGCTGCAACTCTTTTGTGGACGCGAGTCACCGTCTATACTCAGATGTTCTATGGAGTTGCGAATCGCTATGTTTAAGCTGCACCTTCATACAGGTAAGCATGCAACATCATGCTTTACCTATTATGTTACAAAACGCCGCATTTAAAAATGGTACTTTTCCAGCACTCATACTTCGGGTTCCATTGTTGGTAGGAAAGTAGGGTCAAGTGCTATTGGTAGCCCTTGCGCTTGGGACTATTTGTACTCTCAAAAGAAGGAGCGTCTTACGGTAAACATCTTAAAGTACAGGATTATACTACACCACTGGCCATTAAAATTGCTACACCAAGAATAAATGCCGATGATAAACGAGTATACATTGGACAAATATATTAACTAGAACTGACATGTGGATTACATTTTCACGCAATTTGGGTGCATAGATCAGTACCCAGAACAACCACCTCTGGCCGTAATAACGCCCTTAATACACCTGGGCATTGAGTCAAACAGAGCTTGAATGGCGTGTACAGGTACAGCTGCCCATGCAGCTTCAACACGATACCTCAGTTCATCAAGAGTAGTGACTAGCGTATTATGACGAGCCAGTTGCTCGGCCACCATTGACCAGACGTTTTCAGTTGGTGAGAGATTTGGAGAATGTGCTGGCCAGGGCAGAAGTCGAACATTTTCTGTATCCAGAAAAGACCGTACAGGACCTGCAACATGCGGTCGTGCATTATCCTGCTGAAATATAGGGTTTCGCAGGGATCGAATGAAGGGTAGAGCCTCGGGTCGTAACATATCTGAAATGTAACGTCCACTGCTCAAAGTGCTGTCAGTGCGAACAAGACGTGACCGAGACGTGTAACCAATGGCACCCCATACCACTGTTCTAGGCGCTTCAGTCTGGATCCGCGCGACCGCTACGGTCGCAGGTTCGAATCCTGCCTCGGGCTTGGATGTGTGTGATGTCCTTAGGTTAGTTAGGTTTAAGTAGTTCTAAGTTCTAGGGGACTGATGACCTCAGATGTTAAGTCCCACAGTGCTCAGAGCCATTTGAACTATTTGAACCCCATACCATCACGCCGGGTGATACGCCAGTATGGCGACGACCAATACGCGCTTCCAATGTGCATTCACCTCGATGTCGCCAAACACGGATGCGACCTTCATGATGCTGTAAACAGAACCTGGATTCATCCGAAAAAATGACGTTTTGCCATTCGTGCACCCAGGTCCGTCGTTGAGTACACCATCACGGGCGCTCCTGTCTGTGATGCAGCGTCAAGGGTAACCGCAGCCATGGTCTCCGAGTTGATTGTCCATGCTGCTGCAAACGTCGTCGAACTGTTCGTGCAGACGGTTGTTGTCTTGCAAACGCCCCCATTTGTTGACTCGGGGATCGGGACGTGCCTGCATGATCCGTTACATCCATGCGGATAAGATGCCTGTCATCTCGACTGCTAGTGATACGAGGCCGTTGGGATCCAGTACGGCGTTCCGTATTGCCCTCCTGAACCCACCGATTCCATATTCTGCTAACAGTCATTGGATCCCGACCAACGCGAGCAGCAATATCGCGATACGATAAACCGCAATCGCGATAGGCTACAATCCGACCTTTATCAAAGTCGGAAACGTGATGGTACGCATTTCTCCTCCTTACACGAGGCACCACAACAACGTTTCACCAGGCAACGCCAGTCAACTGCTATTTGTCTATGAGAAATCGGTTGGAAAGTTTCCTCATGTCAGCACGTTGTAGGTGTCGCCACCGGCGCCAACCTTGTGTGAATGCTCTGAAAAGCTAATAACTTGCGTATCTCAGCATCTTCTTCCTGTCGGTTAAATTTCGCGTCTGTAGCACGTCATCTTTGGGGTGTAGCAATTTTAATGGCCAGTGGTGTACATACTTCCTCCAGCCAAGGCAAATAGAGCAAATCGGTTGACTCTTTTTTGATTAGATGTGGTCCACGGCTCACCTTAAGGGGCTTATGGAGGCACTGTTGAGTTTATGGTCGATTCCTGAGAAAACCCGAAAATTTTAGTTTTCGGGTACAAGGAACAATGCACGGGTTCCAAAACGATTATGCACAGCAAATGGCTGAAATTCCTAACATCCCAATCTCGAACAACCTTGAAAATTTTCACGGTACCTTTATCCGATTCGGCGACATAGAGGTTCAAATTTACTCTACTTGTACACGTACAATATGCACGTAAAATCCGGTGTGAGGCGAAAACGTATTTTATATAGTGACGTAGTATGAATATATAGGATGTAAATTGTCTCCGTTATCATCGGGGAACCCCACGTTGTAGTACTGAACGCGTCTAATTTTATTTAATTTTATTTATTTATTTATTGTCTAAAACCCGACTGAAGGTATAAAATCAGTTTTGCGTTATTTCAGTTTCACATAAGTAAACTATCTATATTTTTCCTACTAATACATTTATTTTCATATGAGTTTCATGCCTTGCTGTAGCAGGGCAAAGGAGGGAACCACAGGTAAAATACTCCAATCAGTGCACAAAAAATGCGAATGTGCTCCTGTTTATTAAAATGTTCTGATTGAAAAGTGGGATACTAGCTGCGTTATTATACCTCGTCAGCACCTTTAAAAATGTTCTTAAAAATGTCATGCGCACATATTCGCGCCTTTTTATGCTGAGACAGGAGACAGTTGTAGTGGGAAAGGGGCTGCTGATAAGTAAAGAGTACTGGACGATTGTAGACAGAGGTTGCGGTAGAGAAAGAACGAAGAAGACAATGGCAGTGCGAAAGAACGAGAGGGACCTGTGTCTGTGTAACGTAGTTGACAGTGACAGAACAGTGTTAGGAAAAGACTGTAGGAGGCAGAGCGAATGGGAGAGGAATATAGAGAAGGAGAAAGAGGAAGTCGATGAGAGCCAGTGATAATGGGAGACAGAGTCTATGACAGTGAGACGGCAGCAGTGGGAAAGAATCAAAGCGGTAATAGCAGTAAGACAGAGAAAGAGAGAGACGGTGTCAGTGAGAGGAAACAGCAGTAGCCGGCCACAATGAAAGAGATTGTGGCTGTGAGGCAGGAGACAGTGACAGAGAGATAGAAAGAGAGAATGCCAACGAGTGGCGCTGAATGAGTGAGTGAGAATGAGAAAGTGCGAGTGGCTTGGTAAGAGCGACTTACAGTGACAGAATAGTGGCTGTGAGCGAATTACAGTTAGGGGAGCTTGTGGGAGCGAGAGGTGAGTTACATATTAAAAAGAGTGCTAGTATGCTGGCAAACCAAAAATTTTTAGAAACTTTTTAGAGGTGTTGTAGAAGATAGAATGAGACAGTTGGTACCCCAGTTTTGAGCCAGCCTTAATAAACAGGAGTATATTCGCCCTTTTTGTGCTCCAAGCATATTTCCACTGGTGGAATCAATATCAAAGAATAAAAGAATTTTTCCATGCACATATCACGGCGGCACCACAGTGTTTTAGGTTTAACTTTAAAATCACCAACATAGTCACACCCAGTTTTACGCCTTCTGCATCGCTTTTGCCGCCAGCTCCCTCTCGTCGCTGCTCGAGTAGCACCGCTGCATCCCACGCCACTACGCCCCCTGTCTATCACCTCAACCTGAGAACCGCTCTCCTGGCACCGTCTGACTGTTCCTTACAGTGCAAGCTCTGTCTGCTGCCAGTTGGAGGCCATTAATAACATCTGTGACGTTGCATTAAGGCTGGTAGCGTGTCCGGGTCAGCCTCCAGCCAACAACGTCTCTAGTGACACAGTTTATCTGCTCTAGAAAGATCACAGAATGCATGTGTGTGCTGCGGACACGTTGTCTTCCAAGGTGAGAAAAATGGCTCTGAGCACTATGGGACTTAACTTCTGAGGTCGTCAGTCCCCTAGAACTTAGAACTACTTAAACCTAACTATCCCAAGGACATCACACACATCCATGCCCGAGGCAGGATTCGAACCTGCGACCGTGGCGGTAGCGCGGTTCCAGACTGTAGCGCCTAGAACCGCTCGGCCCCAAGGTGAAAAAGCCATGTTAACAGGGCTACAAACTTACGTTCCTGGTTTTGCGAACACACAAGTGTCCCGTCACATCTCAAATTATACGCTAAGTCAAAAGATCTTAATACCATAGAAAAGTCTCGGACTTTTTTGATTATCTACGACGACATTTTCAGCAGGACTGTTCTCCTTCCTTTTCTTCCTCTTCTTCTTCTTCTTCTTCTTCCTGAAACTGTTCTGCTTATGCAGTTCGTTCACAAAGCCCCTTTCAAGCTTCTCTTTTCTCAAACAGCCCATAATTTAACATATCCGCCCGTTGCAGTCCTCTTCGTTTTATACGATCCTTTACCTCGTCTCTCCATCTTGTTCGTTGTCCTCCAATTGGACTCCGTCGAGATTCTGTCCGTTCTATAACTCTACTCGGAAGCGCCATTCTTTTAATGTGGCCAAACTTTCTTTTAGGGGCTTGATTGCATGGTCCTGTGTATTATTTCACTCCTTATCTGTCCCTTCTCGTCTTACCAACGATACCTCGAAGCAAGTGCCTTTCGGTTGCTTGTAATCTGCTCAGGTCTCTCTTTGATCAAGTCCAACTATTACCAAATGTATTTATTCATTATCGCGACCTGTTATGCCATTCTTAATTGAAAATTCACTGTCAATTGCTTTAATGAATTCAGTTCCTTATAATAGGATACTGTCCTCGTGGAAGCCATTTTTACATATATTCCACACATCTATAAACCTTCGCAATACCAGGGCGGGGGGGGAGTAGTTCATGACCTCTCTTTGAAAATGTAATATAATCAGTCACTTATTTTTAAAATTTCG
This sequence comes from Schistocerca piceifrons, assembly GCF_021461385.2. Taxonomy (NCBI): domain Eukaryota; kingdom Metazoa; phylum Arthropoda; class Insecta; order Orthoptera; family Acrididae; genus Schistocerca; species Schistocerca piceifrons. The sequence continues at coordinate 473,303,241 of NC_060145.1, read as the reverse complement.
AAAGAAATATTGAATCCTTGCACTGGATTCGATATACGTTTCAAGCCCTTCAGTTAAAGTTAATCCAAAAATGTAAGTCTCAGTAGCAGATGTCAGTTTCCCCAGTGAATGTCACAATCAATATTTCCAGGTTCGGGGCTTTACATACACAGCACTATCTAATTTGCAATCCTTAATTTTTTGTGTTGGTCGTAAAGTCGGTAGCATCCTCTGTTGAGAGTGTGTTGGTGAAGCCAAGTGTATGCTGAAAGGTATTTTCATGTTCTGGTCCCTACTTACACTTCAGTACCTCTTTAAAAAGCATGTTGTTGATGAAATGCAACAAAAATGGACGAATTCTGTTTTTTAGTTTTTTGTAGTGGGCATAAAGTTCCGATGACATTATAATTCCGTCGGAGACAGCAAAGGACTTGGAACAGCCTTTGAACGGGGTGGACAGTGCCTGGAAAGGAAGATATAAGATGAACATCAACAAACACAAAACAAGAGTAATAGAATGTAGTCGAAGTAAAACTGGGGATTAGATTAGGAAACAAGACACTTATAATAGTAGATGAGTTTTGCTCTTTTGACAGCAAAATAACTGATGATACCCAAAGCAGAGTGGATATAAAATGTAGACTGGCTATGGCAAGAACGAGGGTTGGTACTTTAATAGTGGCAACTATTTATTTACAGCTCGTACAAAATAGATACGTGTTTCAAAGTTTTACTGACCTTAAAAGTAGTCACCAGCATTGTGTATAACCCGTTGCCAGCGATGTGGAAGTCGCAGGAAACTCCTAGCACTGCCACTTGTGTTGACAGCTCGAGCCGCGCGGTTTATTGCCCGACGAATTTGTAGCAGTTCTGAGGCGAATGCCGTGAAGTGTTTCCTTCATTTTAGAAATCGAGTTGAACTCACAAGGGCTTAAGTCAGGGAAGTGCAGTAGGTGGTATACCACTTAGCAGCCCCATCAGTCGAACAAATCAATAACAGCTTGCACAGTACGTGCTTGAGCATTGTCCTGCAAAATGATGGTCAGGTCTTGCAGAAAGTGTTGTAATGTTGTTGCTTTAATTTCCTATGACAGCGGTGCTGATAGACAATAAAAGCGGGTTAAAAGCTGTGAGCTGTCTGGGGAAGTTAACCTTCCATTACTGCGCAACTGTTCCACCAGGCATCCAGTCTAGCTTATCAAATTCCCAACCAGACTAACATTAATTATAATCTTTTAATAGTCATACGACAACCGGTGATATGTATATAAGAAAGAGAATTTAAATAAAAAGAAATAAATCAGTTTATATTTGGAAATTTATTTTAACATTGATCATTGAAATTTCAGCATATTAAACTTGATTCATAACTAAACTGGTGCCTTATGTAGGATTGTGAAAATGTGCGTTTGTAATCTTATGGAACACATCAAATAGGGAGCCAAGATTGGGAGACTGCATACAACACTGCATTCATAAAATAACATACGAAGAACGTTGAAACATATGCAAGAGGAAATTAATCACAACCAACCGATTCAATTTTCACCTAAAGAAGTTACGTTCATAGCGCAATCCTCTCCGTCACGTTATTACCACACACTGGTATACTAAATTCATACTAACTCTCTGTGAAATCTTCCTGAAAAGAATAGCTGAGGGCTACTTTGATGATTACACCACGTGCTTCACGTGGTCAACTTTGTTTACACAAAGAGTGTAACTCCACAATAATTTTGATAATTAAAATAAATTAGATCGAAAAGCAATTTACAAAAGAAAAACCTCGAGCTGGTTACTATCGTCTTACTATTAACCCGATGGGTCAAACAATTGTATAAGCACGTGGTACTGGTCTCACAAAGTACACCCCACGTGGGTTGAACATAAAGAAAAGTTGCTATATTGAAAAATATTGTCAAGACGAAACGTTATAATCTCACGCACATTCGCATTGAAGATTGATGATGCTAGTTAGTTACTGATCAACACGTGGTTCCACTTTACCCATAAAGTAGTGACAAAGCAACTACCGGAATATATTCTGAACTTCACACTCGAATTACACTGCGTTGCAATTTAAGATAACATTAGATATTTTAGAGCTAAACCTGAAATAAAGGTGATTAAATTTTCTGTTAGGCTGAACTTAAGAAATGCATTGTCCTACGGACTTAGCAGTCACGCGCTTAGCCGGAGATCTTACCACGTCAGACGCTCGCCGCGGACAGACTGCCCTGGTCCCTTCCTGAGGATGGCTCACAAATACAAACGGAAGTGGCCAGAGGGGCAGCTTCCTATACCAACATGACAAGGGACAGACAGGACCATACTAAGAATAGAAACCTCTCCGCTTTTTGAAAGCGTAGCTACCCGTTCCGACGTTGGTCCTACTGTTCTCTAGCAGACAGGCTTGTCTGCTACCCTCAAGCATGCAACTAGAAATACATTTGCTCATTCATCCTTTCACACAGAAGGAAAGGGGATGACAGTATCTTATCATATACAGTATATAAAAGAAAGCGGATGTAGGTTCCGTATGAGACTGTGTGACATGAATTACATATAAACTGTGTTTTAAAGTGTAGTAGTGTGACAGATCGTTCTTGTTTATGTGTAAAAGTAACACGTTCCACTACTCAGTCTCCTCCCAGATAGTCAGAAACGCCACAGTAAATTTAGAAGAGGAATTTATGCCGTAAATGACAACAGATTTAAGAAATTAACATGAAAGAAATCCAACAGAGACCTTTCAGTGTCATCACTTCTGTTTGTATGCTGTTCATTTTTGGAACACAACTTACGACTTGCTTAGAGACAGAAGTGAACATAAAATACTGCCCTCCCCTTCCCCCTTGAAAATGTGCGCTATGGAAAATCCCTTAGTATTGGTAGGGTGAAGACAGAAATCTTCGTCATTTGTATAAAGTTTTTGTCAAATGTTACGCCTGGTGGATGCACAGTGGAAATTATATCCGATTCGTTAGTAATATTATTATTATATGAAACTTCCTGGCAGATTAAAACTGTGCGCCGGACCGAGACTCCTACATGACTTACTACGTTGTTATATATATAGTTTAAATGCTTCTGCTATTCGCACGACGCTTTTCACAAGTGCAGAACTTGTGACTCTGTTACCCAAAGAGGCAGATAGCTCTCGGTATGCTGCCATGCGCTGGCCACTCGTCGTGTCACTCAATGAGGCTCGGGCAACGTATCCAGTGCGCGGGTCAGGAACTTTGGCTAACGTCAGACCATTCGGCTACTGGTCGCGGGTTTTCGGTTGTGTGGATGAATGCTTACCCGGTAGCTTCCCTCTGACGCTGCATTTAGATATGTTCGGACCTCTGCAGTTATCATCACGCTCATTTATCATTTATTTATATAAATAAATAAACAAATAGTTTCATCAGGCTGCATCATACTTGTTATGTAAGGTCGAAAAATGATTTCATGTGTATCCACCTTGGTAAGACTGTTTTATGAAAACTGTGAAAACTTGGTATATTATGCCCTTTTGTGTGATACCAGAGATTTCTTGTAGCTGCCACACAAAGTTGCTTGTTATGTATCTCAGATAGAGAAGATTAGCTTCGTCTGCTTACTATGTTGAATCTCCTTTGTGTGTGCCTGGAAGCACGTGGCTTCCCACATTCGCGACTGGCACTGGTCTTTTAATGACTCCTTGCCCTGTTTAACCAAGTAATGCACTTACTTTGTAGCAGTACAGATTATTCTCTCGTTTCACGCAATATTCCAACTTCGCAGATCAATTTCCTAATTCAGTTCGTCGAAAGTCACTACAACCTAGAGATTAGTATTTCAGGATTTGTAATCTCGTATTTCTGTACTGGTTCAGATCTCATAGATGGTATATACATATGTACTGAACGAGTGAGTGTTTTCTATAAGACGAACGTCTTTGATCTAGGATTCTATTACTTTTGCAGATCTCCTTCGCCAATATTAAAGGATGTGATTCGCTAGTAAAGACACGAACAACTTTCGCGTTGCACTTGCGACAAGTTAATTGTTGTCGATGAATATTTTTGAGTCAGATTTTGCTATCAGATGAACTTTTCTGAAAAATTGCCATAAATCAGATAGAAGAAGCTTGAGAATTTTAGTTGAACATTCGAGCTAGGTTTCAACACAACGGCAGATTTAATTAGTCAGTCTTTGCGAGGACTGGTGATCTACCACGAATCTTCTGATGCATAACTATAGGCAGCTAGCTTTCACAGTGATGAAGGTTCCGGTCTTATTGAGCACATGGAAAGGTGGCTGACATGGGAATATGTTCTCTTAAAAACAATGATTATGCAGTGATGTACTTCGTACTGAGAATTGTGCAATAGGAAAAAATCGTAGTTGGGGTGAATAAATAAATGCTTCAGTCACATTAATGTGACCGCCGCCTACGCTTGACGTCAACGTGCAATAACCACTGACAGAGGGCAGGTGTCAGCAGGAGAAATACATAAAACGTGTCGTGGGATTGGGGCAGACATTGAAGTAGTTGTCGTGATGCGGAAATCGAGCGATTTATCTGACGTCCAAGAGGGCATGATCATTGGCTTTCGAAACCAACAGCGGAAGCATTTCTGTAACGGTCAAGTTTGTAAACTCTTCGCGTTCTACAGTGGTGAGTGTATACTGTGCATGGCAAAAATGGCGCTGTCCAAAACTGGCGCTGAGGCAAATGTCATTCACAACGAGCCATACATAGATGGAAGCTGTGAACGACGGCTGCGGAGATGAGTGTGGGCGAATGAACGCGCAACTGTTGAGCAGCTGACCGCACAGTCTCTTCAAACACTGTTCAGCGAACGTTGCTCTGTATGTGCCTGCACACCAGGCGCCGGTTGCATGGATTCAACTACTGTTCATTGGCAACTATGGCTGGAATTTGCTGGACAGTCGTCGAGAGGCGAAAGGTGACATTTTCAAGTGAATCGGGTTTTGTGCTTCATCAGACAGATGGCCGTTGGCGTTTACGGCGTGAAATGAAAGCAAACGCCCTGTACGCATTATGGACTGGGGAATATATTCGTTGCATTCCGTGTGTGATCTCGTCATTCTCGAAGGTACAGTGGATAAACACAAATATGCATCTATCCTTTGGGACCTTGTCTACCCCTACATGCAGTTATCAACACGTCGCATAGTTCTCAGGGTACATGGGTGGTTCAGTGTGCACCAGGATGAGTTTACCATACTCCCCCGGCCACTGTACTCCCTGGATTTAAACCCAGTCGAGAACCTGTGCGACCATCTCGATCGGGCTGTTCGCGCCATGGATCCTCATCCGAGAAACCTAACGCAGCTATCCATTGCACTGGACTCGACATGGCTTCACAACCGTGCGGTATGTTCCAGAACGTCATGGACCCTCTTCCCACTCGTCCACGATGGAAAAGGTAGTTATTCTGGCTTTTGATAAGTGGTCCTATTGATGTGACTGGACTGTGTACATTTAACAATGGTATACATTTACTGCTATGTTGGAGGAATGGGGACGCAGTTAGACAGAAATTAATAAGATGGGGGAGGGACTATTTGGAACAGATAACGATATGTGGCAATCTACAACACACAGCTTGGTAGCTCTATGGAATGTCATCATCAGTGAATAATAAGAATAATGAGTAGTGTAAATCCAAGAACATCATGTCGAAACCTATTCAAAGAATTGGGCATATTAACCACAGCTTCTCAGTATATTTATTCCTTAATGAAATTTTTTGTAAATAATACATCTCTTTTTCCAACTAACTTCTTAGTACACAGTATCAATACTAGGAATAAGAACAATTTACATAAAGATTTAAAATAACGTACTCTTGCCCAGAAAGGAGTCCAGTATTCAGCAACGTATATTTTCAATAAGTTACCAGCAACCATTAAGAGTTTAGTTTCAGGCAAGGCACAATTTAAACATAATTTAAAAGAATTTTTGGTGGCCAACTCCTTCTATTCCATCCATGAGTTTCTCAACAAGTGCAGTAGACGATTTTAATGAAAATTCATTATACTTTAATTTTTGACAATACTTGATTGTAACAACCAAGAAACTACGTACTGTGTGAATGATGGATGTATGGAAAGCAGATGTAAGTCTTAAGTCTGTAAATAGTGGAAGTTTAATTTTAAATCTTGTACATAATCTGACTGAGGATCACTGAAATGAATAATTTACTTTAACCTTGGACAATACTTGGTTGTAATAGCCAAGAAACTAACAAATATCTGAATGATGGATTTAATGAAAGCAGATGTAAGTATTAAACCTGTAAATATTAGAAGTTTAAATTTAATTCATGTACATAATTTTATTGTTTATTGACTGAGGATCATTAAAATTAATGAAACTCAAGTTTTTCTAATTACAGTTTTGTAATGTGTTTATCTGACATGTTCCACACCCAGGAGGATTCCCTCTTTTATGGGTCTATGGAATGAATAATTAATCTAATCTAATCTTCACCTGGGCATGGAATTCTGAAGGAATTTGTGTCTGCTCTTCATCGCCAAAGTGAGGCCTTTATGAGGGCTTGGGGCTGTGTTACACGCTATCAGGGTAACATCTCCTGACTATTTTCCATCAGTTTAGTTGTTAGTTGACCAAACGAGGTGGCGCAGTGGTTTGCACACTGGACTCGCATTCTGGAGGACAGCGGTTCAAACCCTCGTCCGGCCACCCTGATTGAGGTTTTCCATGATTTCCCAAAATCGCTTCAGGCAAATGACGGGATGGTTCCTTTGAAGGGGCGCGGCCGCCTGGCTTCCCCATCCTTCCCTAATCCGATGGGACTGGTGACCTCGCTGCTTGGTTCCATTCCCCCCAAGTCAACCAACCGACCGGTGTAGTTACGTTTATCGACAGCCGCTGCTCACGTAACAGGATGTAAGTCACAATATTGGCCACCCCTACGCAGCGCTTCCCGTGCAGTAAGTATCGTGACCTCAAATGCCGTAGCTGCGGCGGCGATCCGTCAAGGTGGTCTCGGGCATCCGGTGACGCAATGGAGGCGGTGGGAGCGCAGCGGCGAGAAGCAGAAGAAGACGCCGCTTGGGGGCGGCGGGCCTAATGCGATAGCCGCGGCCGCCGGCGTGAAATCGGCGGCGATCAGCCGGCGCGCTGCGTCCGCGCCGCCAAGGCCGGCCCCAGGCTCCGCTAGCTGGCAGCTCCTGCGTGCACGTCTACCGCATCCTGTGGCTGTTAAAGCGTGGTACTCGCGAATTGCTCTCGCCAGAGAAAGACAAGGAGAGATATTCCGTTCCTTGATGGCATGTGGCATAAACGCAGAGACGTACACTGCGACCCATTGTATAAAATATTCAGAATTCAGAGCAGTGTATGAGCGAAATTTTTCCTTCTGTTTTATCACCGATTTCGATCTATGTGATCATCCTCATATACAGCGCGATTTTGCTAAACTGGGACAAACTGCTCGAAGCGATCGCTTGGAGGATTTCAGTGACTGAAAGTACGCATGAGAACGCTGATAACTGGGAAATTTTTGACTGTGCTAGTGCCTTAGCTCTACACTCAAGACAGGAGTCATCTGCAGGATCATCATGTAGTAGCCACATTATCCTTCGTACCACCAAAGGACGTCTTCCAGCAAGGGTGGCTGGGTCACACGCAGGAAGTGCAGCTGTGCCTCATCTCTGTGGCTTTGTGGATGGAAGTGGACCCCGTGCGCTCATTGAGGTTGAACCACTGCTGATGGTTCACTACCACCGAATTATGCGGATTCGCCATCGCTCACAGGCAGATATTATGAAAGTTGGTAATACCGCACCTCCTAAAGGTAGCCTAATATTTGAATAGGATGTATGTCAGAAATCTCAGCACCGCGGTGGTCTATGCGCCGAACTAGCGACAAAAGCGTTGCCACGAGGGCAAATTAATAGGTAATATCGTCTATACGTGTTCCAAGTGATACGGATGGTGATACTGTTATGGAGAATGTTTCATACGGTCGTCTGGCGGGCCACCTGCTTGCGCTCATATTAGAGTCACTGTGAAATATCTTTTACCTACACCTTCAAATGCGTGTGTCTCCATCGGAACGCATTTCCAGCCATATATCCTCCCTCTTACAGACGTTTTATTGTGGTTCGTCCTCATTTCGCAAAATTACCCTCTGTTTCTTCAAAAGGCCAAAATAGCACGGAAGTTTATAAATCAGAACATTAAGAGTGCATACAACAGTACTGTAAGCAGCATTTACGCAAACTATCAGAGAAAGATCTAAAAGGCACCATACCAGACTTTCTAAACCAGAAGACAAAACATAAAAATTTTCTACTCAGACAGACACCTTCAGAAGATGGGAAAACATAACAAAAATAGGATGAACAAAACTAACCCGCTGTATAAGGTCACAGACAGCATATTTTGCTAGCAGGTGCAGAGCAGGCAACTGGTCAGCTTGGCCGCCAGGTGTTGCTCTCTGCAGGCACTGTTTACGGTTGGGTGGTGGCGCTGTCTTCTTCAGGAAAACTTTTTATTCGCTAAGATCGCAAGGTACGATACATTGACTACTAGTTCCAGCCATTTAAATGGGCATATTGAGATCATATATTATAGCAGTATCTACATCGACTAACGAAGCAAAACGCTTTCTCACGATCATGTTTACAATTTCAAACTCTTGCGACGGAGCATCTTGTTTCATTCTTCGATGTAGACACTACTTTCTATTGTACGATCCGAAAATAGCCATTTAATTAATTGAAACTAGTTATCCATGTATCCTTCGTAGCGATCTTGGCACATTAAGTGTTGTCCTAAGGAAGACTACATTATATTTATAGAACGCCTCCTACAACGCTGGCAATGTCAGATAATTACGCGAGGCGTGCCCACAAACAAAGTTCGGATCGGTCGCGAAATGAAAACCACAGTGAAAATCCGATGAAGCTTTACACGGATGTGTTGAACAGTGTCTCGGTATGCGTCACGTAGCTCTTTTCAGTTCTGAGCGCACACTGAGAACATAAAGATGCGTACAAAATAGCTCCTCCCATCAGGTATAGGTGTCTGCCAAGGTATTTCGCCTGATTTCATGCAACCCCTCAGAACATATCTGTCATGCGTTTCTTTCTTCATACTGGCGTCCGCGCCTGCTGATAATGCCATGGCGGAACCAACGATGTTGGTATTCAGCGAATTGGATACGACGGCGGCTGTCGACAGAGGGCGTAAGCGGCGCTTGTACTGGAGAGAGCCTCGGTTTCCGAGCCTCCGAGTTACGGGGGCAACCGACTCAAGTCTCGGTTGTCTGTTTACTAGCTTAGCACGCTGACGAGAGGATATTCAGTCTCTTAAAAGTTTGCGTCTTCTTTTTCCAGTCTGTTGATTACGTGTGCGGTTGACGTTATCGCTTGCGTTCTGGTCTCGATTTGGTTTTTGCTCTTCGGATGTTATCATTCCCGCTGATTACGACGTTGTGCTTATGGACTAGAAAAATCATAGGAGCTGTAATGTCCCTACGTAATGTAATATGATTGTAATATTCCGGCTGCGGGTACCAGTGATTTTGCGCTCCGCAATTTGATACGACAATGCTCTTTGCTCTGGCGACAACGCTCTTTGCTGAAAAAAGAAGAGGAGCACCTATGTTTTCTGGTAATGTTGGAGATAATAAATGCCCATTGGACACTGTGCCTTTTGAGGGCAGATATGTTTGCATATAGAAGTAATATGCAATAATTAAGAATAAAAAAATTAATTCGTGAAAAAGGAAAATATCGTTTACGATGTTGGATTCTCGGATCTTCATAAAAACTGTTAGTGTTTCTTGCAATACAGTGTACAGTGATTTTTTCGTGAATCAACAATAATGGACGAATCTGCTACTATCACCGTCCGAACGACGCCCAATATTTTGCCGTCAGCTTGTGTGTTCAAGACATTCCCTAAGCGACCAGTTTGTTAGTCAGAAGATACCAGACTGCCACTGTCTGTTCAACCTTCTCATTTTGAAAGTGTTTTCCAAAAAATATGTGAATATTGTAGCTGCTAAGGGAGAGAGCGTCTTCATCGCGAGTTGTAGCAGTATTCTCCGACTCTGCCTGACGTTCTCTGAGAACCGGAGAAGCAGAAACCTCCGACCGCCAACTCATCCTGTACCTAACCCGTTCTCTCCTTATAGTAGCCACGAAGAAAAACTCATTCATCTACAGTCACATTTTTTCACATATTGTTTGTATTAGACAGGTAAAAATTTTATAATGTATCTTCTAGGAAAAAAATTCAAAAGAGAATTTTTTAGTGCAATACCTGTCTTATGTTTGTCAAAGACATAAAGTCAAAGAGCAGGGAAGTTGATTAGTTAATTAATCTTTCTTTTATGAGTAGCAGCTTCATTTCAGAGTGGCGACCATGACAGGACGGAGTTCTTGACTCTACATTGCGCGGGTAATGAAGACGCTTCTGCAGTGTTTGATCACCCACCATACAGCCCAGACGTTGCTCCCTCTGATTTTCATCTCTGCTCACATGAACCGCTGGCCATGAAGACAACGTTTTGGCACAGACAACGAACTGCAGACCAGCGCAGACAACAGGCGGAAAATACGGGCGGATGCCTTCTATGACGGGGATATATGAAAGTTGGTACAACGGTATTACAGAGGCGACTGTATAAAGAAATAGTTGTAAGGTGTGGCTAACTGTCGCAAATGATGTTTCTGCTTTTCACTGTGACTTCCATTTCGCTATGATCGGAGGTTTCTTTTAAGATAACCCTCGTAATTACGACTGAGTGTTATCACCTGTCGAAAGAACAGGTGGGCACAGCATGCCCGCGGAACGAAAGTGAGAAGGCCCGCAATACCTGGCATAGTGAATTCAGGAAGAAAGCTACTCTGCCTTTTAGTTGCTTCTCCTGTCATTTAAGTGAATGTTGCTTTTAGTAATCTTGTTCACTATTGTCCTCACTGATAAATCGACAAATTCTTTTTGTATTTTTTAGACACATCAATTAATGGTCATATAGATCGAAACATCTCATACTGAAATGAAGGTATAAAATTGCGATCGAATACTGCTTTGAATTCTGTAAGTTCTGTTCCTTGTAGTCTCGAAAGCATCATAGTCCATCCTACTTCCATCGCTCCGTACTGACAGGACGCCTGTCCACTTAAGTGACGTTGGAAAAAATGAAAAGAACTTTCTTAGAACGCATCGAGATTTTGAGGACAGCAGCACAGTATTACAGTAACGTTTACACTCCTGTCTTGATGGTGTTATTGCCTGTTCCTTCCACGTTTTTTCTACAGGTGACTGGTGTGGTAACTTCTTTTTAGGTTAATTTCTGATAGTCATTCTCTTGCAACAAACTAGATTAAGTACAAGAAGCATGCATTTTTCGTCTTAGCATAGTATTCGCCTGCAGTATTTTCAGCTCTTTAAATGTACCTTTGCTTGTGTTCAGGCTTAACTTCCAATGCTCACAGAGGTAGGCAAAAGCCGACTCACTTGGTCAAGTATCAGTCTTACACCCATAATTCGTACAGTTGCGGCACTGACTACATCAAACCTTCGTTAATTTAATTGTGTTCAGGATTTTCTGACGTATTTCAGTTCTTTCATACATGGTGGTATGATATGACAAGTGTTCCACTGTAGAACGAGTGTTAAGTTTCGAGCACTAATGCATTGTAATAGAGTCTTAATAAAGTCAAATTTAACTAAACCCTCAACGATTCATTCTCACTTCCGAGTTACTTATGAAATCCGTGCACTATAATGTGACTGCATACATGCCTTGATATTCAGTTTTCAATCTGTACTTCATTCAAGCATGAACTTTATACTGAATTCTGCAAAAGTTAGTGAATGGGATGCAAAACTGCAAACAGCAGAAGCCTTTACTGTTCTTTACATGCTTTACAAGTTATAGGGTAAATGGTGCTGTGGAGATTCGAAGACTGTTCGCTGTTTTTCAGATTATGGTCAGCCTGTTTGCGTTTCATGTTTTGTACTGTTACGTACCAGGCTATCAGACAGAACCACACTTCGTTCTGTTGCATTTGATGTACCTGCAAGGAAACCGTCATTGTTGAGGGCGGATCTGCTGAAATAGAATGGATGTACAGGGCCATTAAGTTTAAGTCCACACTACACATTCCATTTCACGTGTGTCGTGAGGGAACTCTCATCCACATATACGACCATTTGCCGGAATCATCCAAAGATGTCATATGGGAAAAACAAATATTTTCCAAAATGCCATTGTTTGCGACAGTCTTGGTTAGCAAACCGACTCTTCCCCTGAGGTTTGCCCATCAGCTTTAGTGCCTATAACAGCTGCATATTATACGTGTAAAGCCGTAGGCCTCGTCTGCAATACTTTGCGAATTATCGATCGTGGCACTTCCAGCTCTAGACCGCCGCCGTATGCACTGAACTGGTCGCATTCCTTGCCAATTCTTGACATGTCTTGCCCATTTTACGATATGAAACAGATGAGCGGCATGTCGTCACTGCTTGTGGAGATCACCATCTGCTTCCGTAAATTATCTATGACAAGGTCGCATAGTTAGGCGGGACTCCCATCCACACAGTGTCTGAACGTTTCGCTGCACGAAGGGTATAGAACTCCGTCTCTGTGAACCAGACTACGCACTGAACTTTCTCTGGTGGCCTCCAAATATTTCATCAAATCTGCGACATCTGAAAAATAAAAATAAAAGCTTTATATGACTCTGAATGGTAATTGTCGTGTTCTTAACCACTGAAACTAAAAACAGAAATATTTGTAAATGTTTACAGCAATTTTTGCAGCAAGTTCTAGTAAAGATGCATCTAACATTTATGAGGCTACGAAAGTAACCTTCGCGACCGCACCGAAAGAAAATGATTTGTTAGTACCATAAGAAAGATGGTGCACTGATAACGAAATGATTATGAAATCATCACTACAGCTCACATGTTTGTGCAGTTTTCATAATCTGAAGTAAATGAAATTTACTTAAATAGAATAACACTAATTTCTGAATACAATAAGGGCTTTTACTTGAACATTTGTTGAGAGGTGATGAGTTTAGCATCAGTCTGCTGTAAGATTACTTGTCTAGTAGTAAAAGTGATATAGTATATAATATATAGTATATAGTATATAGTATATAGTAAAAGTGATATAGTATACAGTATAAAAATACTTGAGGAGTTGGGGAATGTGGAAGATATTTGTGAAGGACTGTACAATTAAATGAGGCATGGAATCGGAATATGGACTATCACAGACTATGAGTTAAAAAGCACCTAGTTGAGGGAAATTCAAAGGAAAATTAAGGAAAACAGGTAAATAAACACCAGATTTGTTATTACCTTTGTAATGTTGTTGCTTTAATTTGTTATGAAAGCGTTGCTGATAGACAGTAAAAGCGGGTTAAAAGCTTTGAGCTGTCTGGGGAAGTTAACCTTGCATTACTGTGCAACTGTTTCACCAGGTATCCCGTCTAACTTACCAAATTCCCAAACAGACTAACATTAATTATAATCTTTTAATAGTCATACGACAACCGGTGATATACATATAAAAAAGAGAAATTAAATAAAAAGAAATAAATCAGTTTGTATTTGGAAATTTATTTTAACATTGATCATTGAAATTTCAGCATATTAAACTTGATTCATAACTAAATTGATGCCTTATTTAGGATTGTGAAAATGTGAGTTTGTAATCTTACAGACAACATCAAATATGGAGCCAAGATTGGGAGACCGCATACAACACTGCATTCATAAACTAACGCATGAAGAACGTTGAAACATATGCAAGAGGAAATTAACCACTACCAACCGATTCAATTTTCACCTAAAGAAGTTACGTTCGTAGCACAATCCTGTCTGTCATGTAATTACCACACACTGGTATACTAAATTCATACTAACTCTCTGTGAAATCTTCCCGAAAAGAATAGCTGAGGGCTACTTTGATGATTACACCACATGCTTCACGTGGTCAACTTGGTTTACACAAAGAGTGTAACTCCACAATAATTTTGATAATTAAAATAAATTAGATCGAAAAGCAATTTACAAAAGAAAAACCTCGAACTGGTTACTAACGTCTTACTATTAACCTGATGGGTCAAACAATTGTATAAGCACGTGGTACTGGTCTCACAAAGTACACCCCACGTGGGTTGAACATAAAGAAAAGTTGCTATATTGAAAAATATTGTCAAGACGAAACGTTATAATCTCACGCACATTCGCATTTAAGATTACTGATCAACACGTGGTTCCCCCTTACTCACGAAGCAGTGACAAGGCACCTACTGGAAGATTCTGAACTTCACACTCGAAATACACTGCGTTGCAATTTAAGATAACATTAGATATTTTAGAGCTAAACCTGATATAAAGGTGATTAAATTTTCAGTTAGGCTGCACTTAAGAAATCCATTGTCCTACGGACTTAGCAGACACGCGCTTAGCCGGAGATCTTCCCACTTCAGACGCTCACCGCGGACAGACTGACCTGGGCTCCTACCGAGCGTGCTTCCCAGATACAAACGGAAGTGACCAGAGAGACAGCTTCCTATGCCAACATGACAAGGGACGGACAGGACCATACTAAGAATAGAAACCTCTCTGCTTTTAGAAAGCGTAGCTACCTGTTCCGACGTTGGTCCTACTGTTCTCTAGCAGAAAGGCTTGTCTGCTACACTCAAGCATGCAACTAGAAATACATTTGCTCATTTATCCTCTCACACAGGAGGTATATACAGTATATAAAAGAAAGCGGATGTACGTTCCGTATGAGACTGTGTGACATGAATTACATATAAACTGTGTTTTAAAATGTAGTAGTGTGACAGATCGTTCTTGTTTATGTGAAAAAGTAACACGTTTCACTGCTCAGTCTCCTCCCAGATAGTCAGAAACACCACAGTAAATTTAGAAGAGGAATTTATCCCGTAAATGACGACATATTTAAGAAATTAACATGAAAGGAATCCAACAGAGACCTTTCATAACCCCAACGCTCCGGAAAAGACTGTGTAGGAAATTTTGTAGCCATGCTAGGACATTCCCAAGCAGGCTTCTCACACCCAACATCAACCAAAAATGTAAAGAAAAGGCAAAAGGTCACCAGCTACTTGCTAAAACACAATAATTTCTACACATCTTTAGAATCTACCAATTTCAAAGAAAAAAAAAAAACAATCTGTGACACCTATTTGAAAGATAGTGTGGACCTAATTCGGTCAGCAAGTAAAAACAATGGTCCCTGTGTCATTAATATGGAAGCTATTTCTGGTTGTTACCCTTATGGAGTTCACCAGTATTTGCTCATTGCAAGAGCCAGCTGATCACAGGAAAATTTATGACTGTTTATTAACAAGCAAAACTTATGAAAATAGCAAAGGTGCCACAGCAATTAAAAAAACATGAAAATAACATCAGTATTATAAAGCAGAACATTACAATGCACAATCTGCAAAAGCAAAAAAATGATAAGAGAAAAGGACATGTTTTACAAAGTGGTTATCGCAAAAAAATTTTATGTCTTATAAAACTAATAATTTGTAGAACTCAAATAACTTTGTGGCACTAATTTAATCACTCTAATATACACTCCTGGAAATGGAAAAAAGAACACATTGACACCGGTGTGTCAGACCCACCATACTTGCTCTGGACACTGCGAGAGGGCTGTACAAGCAATGATCACACGCACGGCACAGCGGACACACCAGGAACCGCGGTGTTGGCCGTCGAATGGCGCTAGCTGCGCAGCATTTGTGCACCGCCGCCGTCAGTGTCAGCCAGTTTGCCGTGGCATACGGAGCTCCATCGCAGTCTTTAACACTGGTAGCATGCCGCGACGGCGTGGACGTGAACCGTATGTGCAGTTGACGGACTTTCAGCGAGGGCGTATAGTGGGCATGCGGGAGGCCGGGTGGACGTACCGCCGAATTGCTCAACACGTGGGGCGTGAGGTCTCCACAGTACATCGATGTTGTCGCCAGTGGTCGGCGGAAGGTGCACGTGCCCGTCGACCTGGGACCGGACCGCAGCGACGCACGGATGCACGCCAAGACCGTAGGATCCTACGCAGTGCCGTAGGGGACCGCACCGCCACTTCCCAGCAAATTAGAGACACTGTTGCTCCTGGGGTATCGGCGAGGACCATTCGCAACCGTCTCCATGAAGCTGGGCTACGGTCCCGCACACCGTTAGGCCGTCTTCCGCTCACGCCCCAACATCGTGCAGCCCGCCTCCAGTGGTGTCGCGACAGGCGTGAATGAAGGGACGAATGGAGACGTGTCGTCTTCAGCGATGAGAGTCGCTTCTGCCTTGGTGCCAATGATGGTCGTATGCGTGTTTGGCGCCGTGCAAGTGAGCGCCACAATCAGGACTGCATACGACCGAGGCACACAGGGCCAACACCCGGCATCATGGTGTGTGGAGCGATCTCCTACACTGGCCGTACACCACTGGTGATCGTCGAGGGGACACTGAATAGTGCACGGTACATCCAAACCGTCATCGAACCCATCGTTCTACCATTCCTAGACCGGCAAGGGAACTTGCTGTTCCAACAGGACAATGCACGTCCGCATGTATCCCGTGCCACCCAACGTGCTCTAGAAGGTGTAAGTCAACTACCCTGGCCAGCAAGATCTCCGGATCTGTCCCCCATTGAGCATGTTTGGGACTGGATGAAGCGTCGTCTCACGCGGTCTGCACGTCCAGCACGAACGCTGGTCCAACTTAGGCGCCAGGTGGAAATGGCATGGCAAGCCGTTCCACAGGACAACATCCAGCATCTCTACGATCGTCTCCATGGGAGAATAGCAGCCCGCATTGCTGCGAAAGGTGGATATACACTGTACTAGTGCCGACATTGTGCATGCTCTGTTGCCTGTGTCTATGTGCCTGTGGTTCTGTCAGTGTGATCATGTGATGTATCTGACCCCAGGAATGTGTCAATAAAGTTTCCCCTTCCTGGGACAATGAATTCACGGTGTTCTTATTTCAATTTCCAGGAGTGTATTTCAGTTAGTTAGCAAACGAAGATCACTGTGTCATTATACTGAAACTACAAGTAATTATGTGATTGTTACCCTTAAGGTGTTCCTCACTATAAATATGACCCATACAAAGGCTAATCGATCACAGTCCAATGAGAATGAATAGCTATCTGACTGATAAACGAAGCAATGCCACAGGAATGAATTTACGAAACAAAATATCACAAATCTAATACATGACACAAGAACAAACATTGATCAATAAAACAGCTCTGAAAGTACAATAGTCAACGTCTAAAAAAAAAGAAAGCACCAATAAATAAAACACCTGCAAAATACAAGAGTCAAAGTCTAAAAAAACAATAAATAGAACACCTGCAAAATACAAGAGTCAGTCTAATAAACACCAATAAATCGAACCCCTGCAAAACACACGGGTCAAAGTTTCTCTGACAGAAACACACGTATATGCATTGAACTAAGAACCGTATAACCAGTGTTCACTGACACACTCAGTAGTTCCACTGTTCCGAGGCACAATATAAGGGGAGGAGGGGGAGGGGTCCGTCGCCGCAGCTGTCAGTAGGAATTTTTGTCCATCTGTTGCGTGCAATCCCGCCGTCTCTGCCCTCTCATGAAGTTTCTGTTGGTGGCTCGTGTCATGGACATCTCGATTTGGTTCCATGTTTCTGTTGTCAAATTCGTGCGGTATCCTCGTTTGACACGCCAGGTTGATATTCCTGGGCAAGGATGGCGCTTAATGGCTCTTCTTTCTGCCACCCTTAGCTACCAGAGAACATCGAACTATGATTTACTGTCGCTTGACAGTGGCTATCCGCCAGGAAATGTTGATAGGCGTTGTTGAAGTCCGCCAGTTTCTCTGGACAGTATGTGTCAAAAGACTCCACGCCAGTTGTGTTGTTACATTCTTGAGTTATCCTCAAATGGCTCGCCGGTTTGATATTCCTGGGTAAGGATGACACTTAATGGCTCTTCTTTGTGCCACCCTTAGCGACCAGAGAACATCGAACCATGATTTACTGTCGCTTGACAGTGGGCATCCGTCAGGAAATGTTGATTTGCGTCGTTGAAGTCTGCCAATTTCTCTGGACAGTACGTGCCAAAAGGCTCCACGCCCCTTGTGTTGTTAAATTCTTGAGTTATCCTCAATTGGCTCGCCGGTTTGATAGTCCTGGGCAGGGATACACTTAGTGGCTCTGCTTTGTTCCACCCTTAGCAACCAGAGAACACCGAACCATGATTTACTGTCACTTGACAATGGGCTTCCGCCAAGAAATGTTGATAGTCGTCGTTGACGTCTGCAAGATTCTCTGGACAGTATCTGTCTAAAGGCTCCACGCCCCTTTATCCCCTGTCTTCTGTCGTTTCACCGCGGCCGTCTCGTCACAGTCACGTGCGTGTGGTGCGTTGCAGCAGATGGATTTCCGCGGGTGGACCGCTCGGCCATCTCAGGTCATCGCCTCCACGAAGGGTCGCACTGGTGCGGCCGGCCATTAGCTCCGGGTGCAAGGGAAAGTGTTTGCCCAACAGCCCTTCTTTTGTTGGCGAGCGTGCTCCAGAAGTGGCCCGGCTGACAGTGTGTCCTGCTGGGAAACCCGCCTGTTAACACCTAGTCCTCCTCCTCGCTGCTCCCGCTGTATCGTAAGAGTTTAGCCGGTTCGTTTTCACGTTCTCAACTGCATTCACAGAAATTGTTCATCATAGTTATGTGATTACAAAATGTCATACATAACACCGCTTAGTACTGTCTTTCACAATTTTTAAGAACAAAAGTGAAACTTATTCTTTTTTTTTTAAATAAAAAAAGTTACATGAATCAACAATATAAAAATAAAAGTTAAATGGCGTGACAATATTAAATAATTAAAAGTGAAATGATTTGACAGTATAAAAATTAAAATTAAATGAACTGACAATATAATATCTAAATCCACATCACTAATGTGGTTCACTTGAGTTTTAATAAATCAAATGCTACTTATTAATTCACTAAAATGAATAGGATTATGCCATGTCGAAGTATAGGTCAGGACAGCATAGGGTTCACATGTTATTTACACACACACACATGCACACCTGATGTCTATACTACAAACTAACTACCCATAAACATGTAATACTCAAAATTCTGCTTCAGTCCACTACTAGTTAATCCATCAAGCTACTTCAATGCTACTTCAACACAGTGTTTATACCACTACAACATTGTTCTAATTCGTCCTCTTCCTGACGCTCGCGGCATATATCTTGTCACATGATAAATATGGAAAAACTATTCTTAAACATACACAGTAAAAAGAACAATGGTTATTTACACGCAAAAACATTTATACCAGTTGACACACCTGATTAGAGACTCGCAATTATACATTTATCATACTCATATGTTTATACATAAAACAGTAAGAAAATTTCATCTAAAATTACGTTATCACAAGAATTAATCACGCAGATGACTCTGAGAAGGGTAGAAATATTTTCATTATACAGGTTATAGTACATTTTCTTACCCATTTCGTTCATTGTTTAAGTTACCTTTCGCTTTCAAATCAGTTATTTCGCCTGTGGTGGTCATTCTGGATTCATTTCTCATGAATGTCAAAATTGTGGTCTACTCTATTCTGTAAAACAGTTTCATCTTAACATCCTATTGAACTTACAACTGAAACTAAAGATCCGCATCCTCCTGTAGTATAAATGACAAATGTTTTGCTTCGTCCTTATTACCTTAAACCAAGCTTTCCTTCGGTCCCATAATCAAAATTATTTAATCTTACTATACCTTCAAGAGGGACATTTCTTCAGTTCAACTCATATAGGCTCCAGTGCATCCCGTACCAGCGAAAACAGTAAGCTGTAATGCTCACAGCGTCAGCAAAACACATAAACGTCACTTTTCTAGGACAAGTATTAAAGCAGAATAATTTTTCAGGCTCTGGCTCAACATCAGTCAAGACTACAAAAAGGATCCATATTTCCGTTCCATTCTCCATTTGCTGGAAAACTGCTAGTCATTTGACTGCCATAATACTATTTCAGGGCCAGTTAAATTACACAAACCACAACTCTTCTTTCGCCTTGAAGGGAATCAATCTAATTACGAAATCCACAGACAGCACTTTATGTACTCCGCTATAAAGAACAAAAAAGACATATATCATCAATATTAACATATCATCGCATATTGGGAAGCCAATGGTTAAACAATCGTATAATCGCATCCTGTTTTCAAGATTCTTAACTTACTCATTCCTTTCTCAGAGTTCTCTTATCTTAAAATATTCATACAGCACGCATACTATAGTAAGAGATCCTCATTTATACTGACAGATATAGAATAGTAATAGATAGATAGTGGCACTGAAAGCAGAAAATCGGAAACACGGCTACTAACAGCTGGGGACCTGGGTTTGCCAGACCCATAATACCCACACATCGGATATTCCCCTGAGTTTTGCATTAATTCAACACAGATCTTGCTTCTCTCAGGAGCAACTATTTTCAATTTACACAAAAAAAACCATAAACATCACTTCAATCAATCACATAGAAACGTCTTTATCATTATTTTTACCAACATGTTATTCAAAATACATATGTCTCAAATGTAAACTAATCAATTCATTCTCCTCTCTGTACACCCTATGTACTTATTTGCCATGTCACACATTTGTTCCGATTGGGCGCCTTCTGCGCTGATCGTTTGTCATTACCGGTTTTGTTCATTTCCATTTGCTGGATTATGTCTAGGGTTAGCCGGCCGAATTTCAACATCATGTGGGGCACCGCCTACAGTCCTATTCCCATCGTGTTCATCGTAGTATCGATTCTGGTTGCCGTACCTGTAGCGTTCAGGATCTTGTCCACGTCCTCGATCATATAAAAGAAAGCGGATGTAGGTTCCGTATGAGACTGTGTGACATGAATTACACATAAACTGAGTTTTAAAGTGTGACAGATCGTTCTTGTTTATGTGTGAAAGTAACACGTTCCACTACTCAGTCTCCTCCCAGATAGTCAGAAACGCCACAGTAAATTTAGAAGAGGAATTTATGCCGTAAATGACAACGGATTTAAGAAATTAACATGAAAGGAATCGAACGGAGACCTTTCAACTTGTCTATTAGAGAACCATTCCTTTCACAGAATAAGCAGATTCTCGTTGAAGTTCATTAATCAACATCGATTTTGAAACTAAGTACGAAACAAATGGATCATTTTAGAGGATACGTAAAATATATGGATATGTGCATGTAACTCAGTCCCGTCTACAAAGAACTAAGTTTCGCATTCAATCAGAACGCCAATTAAAAGATTTGCTGTGCGTAACAGCGATATTGCAAAAATATGTTCGTCCTACATGCTAGCAGCCTAGTTGGTGCATAAGTTCGTAGCGTAAGAGATACACATAACAGTGGCTCTGAAAAACGAAACTCCGCCCGAACAGGCCATGAAGGCCCAACTTCACCGACGGGCCGCCGGGTCATCCCCAGCCCACAGGCATCAATGGATGCTGATACGGAAGGGCATGTGGTCAGCACACCGCTCTCACGGGCTTATATCAGTATACAAGCCCGGAGCCCTTAGTTCTCAATCAAGTAACTCCTCATTTTGCCTCACAAGAGCTGAGTGTACCCCGCTTGCCAACAGCAGCCCGGATGGTCACCGATCCTAGTACTAGCCCAGCCCGATAGTGCAGAACTTCCGTGAACTCACGAGAACCAGTGTTACCACTGCGGCAAGGCGGTTGGCACAAATAGTGACTTTAGTCATCAATAATATATTCTCCCTCACTATTTAAAACAGTGTGCCAACGCCGGGGTAACTTCTCGCTTCCGCGACTTTAAAAATCACTTAGTTTGAATCGGAGAACTCGCCGAGTTTCATCCGGAAATAAAGTTACTTGAAGATTGTTCGACAGAGAGCGCAAAAGATGAAAATCTGAGAGCGCAAGATGAAGTGAATAAGGTGGGTGCGGAATGACGTCTCATGACCTGTACAGTGTTTTATGTCAGTGTAGTAGAAAGGAGCGGGCGTTACCGTGCAGTAGCAACACTTCCCGCAGTCTTCCTGTTCGCTGCTCTTGGACTGCATCTGCAAGGCGTTTCAGTTGTTCACAGTAGATCCGCAGTGATGCTTACACCTGGGAGAAGCAATTCGTAGTGTAAAGCACCGTCGCGCTTCACCAGGTGCAAGACATTATCTTTTAGAAAACGAGCAAGTCTTTATACCGGGAGGTGCTGATTTGTTTGGTCTCAATCATTCCCTCATTTTCTTGATGTTAGCATGAAGACACCATTTCGCGTCACCAGTAACGATACAGGATAGGAATGGTCGGTGTTGTTCACGGTGCAATTGATGACGAGCAAGCAGAAATGAATATATCTCTACCCACTGATTTTTGCGATTTTGTCTTAGAGCATTCGGTACCCATACACCTGATTTTTGAACCTTCCATAGCGCAAAAAAAAAAAAAAAAAAAAAAATAAAAAAAAAAAAAAAAATAAAAATAAAAATAAAAATAAAAATTAATCGACGATGGAGTGATCACAGTTCATCACATTTGGCAGTTCACGAGTACACCGACGTGGGTCATTGTGGATTAATGCGTTTAAACGACCTTCATCAGACCTCGAAGTCTTCCTGTACGTGGAGAGTCACTAACGTTGGAACGATCCTCCTTAAGAAGTGAAAACCATTTTCCTGCCCTGCTCTGTCCAATGGCATTATCCCCATGCACGGCTCAAATGTTTGTGGCTGCCTCCGCTGCTGTCACCCCTCTGCTGAACTCAAACAGAAGAATATGTCGGAAATGTACCGGTTTCTCCATTTGGCACTTGATTTTCTAGAGTCAGCTACATTCACTATCTCCAGATGACGAAATAACAATATACAAAAACTTCTTGGCAGATTAAAACTGTGTGCCCGACCGAGATTCCAACTCGGGACCTTTGCCTTTCGCGGGCAAGTGCTCTACCATCTGAGCTACCGAAGCACGACTCACGCCCGGTACTCACAGCTTTACTTCTGCCAGTATCTCGTCTCCTACGTTCCAAACTTTACAGAAGCTCTCCCGCGAACGCCGGCCGCGGTGGTCTCGCGGTTCTAGGCGCGCAGTCCGGAACCGCGCGACTGCTACGGTCGCAGGTCCGAATCCTGCCTCGGGCATGGATGTGTGTGATGTCCATAGGTTAGTTAGGTTTAAGTAGTTCTAAGTTCTAGGGGACTGATGACCACAGCTGTTCAGTCCCATAGTGCTCAGAGCCATTTGAACCATCTCCTGCGAACCTTGCAGAACCAGTTTTAATCTGCCAGGAAGTTTCATATCAGCGCACACTCCGCTGCAGAGTGAAATTCTCATTCTGGAAACATCCCCCAGGCTGTGGCTAAGCCATGTCTCCGCAGTATCCTTTCTTTCAGGAGTGCTAGTTCTGCAACGTTCGCAGGAGAGCTTCTGCAAAGTTTGGAAGGTAGGAGACGAGATACTGGCAGAAGTAAAGCTGTGAGTACCAGGCGTGAGTCGTGCTTCGGTAGCTCAGATGGTAGAGCACTTGCCCGCGAAAGGCAAAGGTCCCGAGTTCGAGTCTCGGTCGGGCACACAGTTTTAATCTGCCAGGAAGTTTCATATCAGCGCACACTCCGCTGCAGAGTGAAATTCTCATTCTGGAAACAATACACAAATTCAGACAGCAACAGCAGACTACAAATAAAAGTTGACAGTTGGTAAATAAACCTATGTAAGCAGGAAGGCCAACATGAAAAACAAAACCTCATGCACCAGCAACTTAATATTAACAATCCGTTGCTTGAGCCAGTATTTTGTAGCTGTCTCCTCAGCAAATCGGCAGCAACAAGAGGTGAAACAGCAACCGATGAGGGCGTGACCGAACAGAGCAACACTAGACACGGGAACAGCTGGACTACACCGACCTCAGAGCAAATTCACTCATCTAGGCTCAAGAACTACGCAAGACAGTCCACCATCGATATCAGCTGATCTGCGTACGTCTCCTTTGGGGATAAGACAGGACAGCGCAGTGTTCATATACAAACGAGACGAGGGAAACGTAAGACACGTTTCAGGTTTTTTGTCACATGTCAGAAACAGTTATTAACCTATCTGCCGGTTCTAAAGTTATTAAAGTCTAAATATTCCTATATTGTAACGTTCGTCCTCGTTGTCGATCGACAAACAAAGTGTAAGCGAAACGTAGGATAGCTTATGGACACGAGTCGGGGGGCCTAGCTTACCCGTTGCACCACGCCACCTAGACTGTCTGGTTGTTGGAAGTTCACGGTGACGGTGACGGGGCGTTACGTCGCCATTGGGCGGACATAGGTACAAAATAAAAAATAAATAAAAAAAATAAAAAAAACGATTCTACAATTCGCTTTCACTTTGTTTGTCGATCGACGAGGAGGAGGAACATTACAATTTTTGAAGAGCTTGGTCGGGTTTAACATTACCGATGAGTGTGGCATAAGCAGCTGCCTCCCACACCATCTTAAAATACGCCTATCTTCTTCGTCTATGTGGAACTCGTTGCCGTGCTTGACCGAGGCTTACATGCAAGGAGAGCTGTGACTGCCTCTTGTGACGTCACAGGTCCTAAATCACATGCTACGGAAAAGCAAACATTCGGGAGAGAAAACTAGTGAGCAACACCACTGCAAATATATTTGCATTTAGTTGAAAATTTGACTTCTTACTACAGTTGATTACAAAGGGAATGTTCCTTATTTTAGAATGAATGTTTAAGAAAATAATTCCAAAACTATATTATGTTTTTCAAGTGATTTATTTCACATCTTTACTACAAGTATATGTCTCGAGAAAGCGCTTGCAATCAACTGTCGTTTGCAACAACACTCGAAATTTTAAATCACATGTTTGCCTTAAGGAGCCCCTCCACAGATTCATAAAATACGGATTATTGTCAATCTTTCAGTGAACTCGGTTTACATTTATCGCATCCATTTATGAATCGTGATAACGAATGCGATAAGCAACTTTCAATACAGAACATTCTGAGAGTTTTGTGCGTCATATGCGTGCCCATGAACGTGTTCTAAATACCTAATAAACACTTACCACTCCATGTCAGGTTTTTTACGCATTTACGCATTTACAATGCAGATATCATTTTTAGTACATTCACTGTTTTCAGTGTCTTTTCGGAGTCTAAGACCTACGAAACTGACACATGGTAACATGAACCACATACGAGTCTGTAGCGAACAAATCTACTAAAGCTTGCTAACAGGAAATATTTGCAGTCCACTGAAAGCGTATTCAGTTAACTGAATGATTGTTAATGTTACTGTTGTTGTATCTAGCAAAGAGAAAATGTGTCGTGTAAGTTTTCAAGTATGTTTGGAGGGAGGCACAGGTACAGGTAGAGATATACTTCTTGCATTGGAGAAGGAAGTTGACAAAATTTCTCAAGTAGTGGATACTGACGTCATAAAGACTGCAAATTGGTTCTTGCAATGGATCTCGGAGACAATACCCAGTGTTTAGAGGACCGTAACCTACGGTATTTCCAAGATCAGGCCAACTGCGTGATTAGATTGAAGAGTTTCTATCGAACGCACAGCCCCATTCTCATAGTGTAGAACTCTTCAGGCGTTAACCAACTTCGGACGTGCCTCTATGGAATGTTATAAGACCATCACTTTTCATAATATTTATAAATGACCTAGTAGGTATCGTCTGCAGTTTCATGAGGCTTTTCATAGATGATGCTGTTGTGTACAGATAAGTTGCAACGCCAAAACAAACAAACAAAAAAAAAGAAAGAAATGCAGTAAAACCTTGCAGAGGATCGACTCTTGGTGCAGGGAGTGGCAATTGACCCTCAACATAAACAAATGTAACATACTGCAAACAAATAGACAGAATGACCCGTTAATATTTGAAAATGCATTATTTCTCTGAATAATGTAGGTAGAGAGGTAAAACTTGACACACATGCCTGATATGCGTGGGGTTTTATTGAAAGCAAGAACGAGTGCAAAAACCGGCCAACAGATGGTGTTGGACAGCAATACATCAGAGACGCCGCTTGAGAATCGTATATAAAATGAGCTGTAGTGAGAGAGGAAGTCAGATGCGCCAGCATATTGACTTTTTCACAAAAGGCACTGTTAGTGAAAACTTTACTATCAGAATGGAGAATTCCCTACCCCAGCTTTGCGTTCCTGTTGCCGTAAGAAAGGTATTCGAGTGGGTAAGAAGTCCGAAGCCACAGGTTTTTTACACGATCGGCCTCGTAGTGGGTGACCAGACACGACTGTTACTGCTGCTCAGCCAGTTCAGGGAGAAGCGGAGTCCTTAGCGGGTTCATCTCCGTGTGATGAAGTCAGCGCTCCTGAAGTAGCACGTCCCACCGGTCTTCCATGCACTAGTGTCTGGAGGGCACCAAGGCGTACTCACCAGTGCTATCTGTTCAAAATCTGGCGTCATGACGAACTGCTAGCCACCGTTTTTGTGACGCAGAGTGTATTTGCAGTGAGGACACGCCAAAAAACGGGGGAAGATGATGATTAGTAGTCTAATATGTTGTGGACTGAGGAAGCCAATTTGACATTCCGCGGATCGCACAACTTCATAATTGGGGCTACGAAAAATCCTGAAGCTGTCGCGGAAGCCCCACTGCATGACGAAAAAGTCAAGGTGTGGTGGGAATTTACCACACCAGTCGTGGCTGAACCCCTGTTTTTCGAGGAAATGCCGGGTGCTGCTTCTCAAACTGTCAACGTGACGGGTGAGTGTTATGCCAATATGCTACAGAACCGAATCTCTAGCCTGGCTGATGAACACCTGCTGGAAGGTTCGAATTTTGTAGAAGATGACGCTCTACAGCGTACTGTTATACGTGTGGAAGATCTCTTGAGAAGATCGTTTGGTGAGGATCGCGTGCTGAGCTGGCACGTCCGTCATGCTTGGCTTTCGAAGTTCTCAGAACCCCAATCCCAGTGAATATTAGTTGTGGGGTAACCTGAAGTTGCAACTCTTACCGCGATCGTCTGACCGCACTAAGGATGCTAGAAGGCAAGATCCGATGGCAGTTTCTAACGATACCCACTGATAGGCTGTACACTGCTGTTCACAACATCGTCCTTCGACTACAGGTATTTCTGATGAACGACGGCTGACTAACCGTACTGACCATTTGCTATAGAGAACATAGTATTTGCTAAAAATCAACTGTTATGCTAATTATTGATTTCGTACCATATATTGATCATTTTGTGCCACTTTTTGGTTTCAGTGAACCGGTACGTCATTTTAAGTAGGTGCTTCATTTTTTACCTCTCTGCGTACGGAAAAACATGGATGATCTTTCTTCAAATGCCAATATCAAACCCTAATACACAAAGAAACACTGGGAATAACAACAATATCCTTGTTATTTGTTATAAATAAGTAAACAAATAACAAGGTGTTTTGCAACAAGGCGGACTCAATTTCTGATTTTTTTTTTCTATGCAAACACGAACCAAATGGAAGAGTTCCAAGATAAAGTTAAACACAGGGAAACTTAGATAGGTTGCTTTTTATATTCATAAAAAAATAAAATTTCGCTCTCGAAATTGGACCAAATTTCAGACTAATTACAGATTTTCACTCTGCAGCGGAGTGTGCGCTGATATGAAACTTCCTGGCAGATTATAACTGTGTGCCCGACCGAGACTCGAACTCGGGACCGTTGCCTTTCGCGGGCAAGTGCTCTACCATCTGAGCTACCGAAGCACGACTCACGCCCGGTCCTCACAGCTTTACTTCTGCCAGTATCTCGTCTCCCACCTTCCTTTTTTACGCAACGGATAGATGGCCAGCTCGCAAAACGTTTTAAAAACAAGAAGGGAATCGTATTAAAAGATTAGCCAATACTAATGACACGTTTTCATTGAATTACTTGTTACAGGTAAGTTTTGTAGAGAAAATTCTAGGGAATCAAACAAGTCGTTCCTCATTGGTAAACTCAAACAGGAAACTGGACCCACTGCAGTTTTTGAATCACAACAGTTCCTTATATATAGCTCCAGTATTTTCTTTGGAATATTAAACTCCATTTTTGACTAAATGTCTATCATTTTTTGCTCTATTGCCGGCCGCTGGTGGCCGAGCGGTTCTAGGCGCTTCAGTCTGGAACTGCGCGACCACTAAGATCGCAGGTTCGAATCCTGCCTCAGGCATGGATGTGTGTGATGTCCTTAGGTTAGCTAGGTTTAAGTAATTCTAAGTTCTAGGGGACTGATGACCTCAGATGTTAAGTCCCATAGTGCTCAGAGCCATTTGAACCATTTTTGCTTTATTAATAGCAATTTGAATTGTTCCACCCTCAGTCCGCCTTTAGTACACACAGTCTTGGAAACATACTTATTTGGCATCTGTAAAAAAAATGAATTCCGTTAAAACCAAAAAATAAATAGAGTTGTATGGGTGTCTAACTGTCACAAATGGGGTATGGCCATATCATAGAATCGGCAGGGAGAGGTGGCCTTAGGGCGACATCAAACCCAGCGGACAAGAACGCAAAGAGTAACAATATGGCGGTATGCAGCTAAACCCACACAGCCGCGAAAAGTAACTGCTCACAGTCTAACTTGAGAAAAAATGGGAAAATAATAACAAAGTATTTCGGTTGTGAGAAACTAAAATTATGATAAATGCTTAATTTTAGTTGACATAAAGAGTTAACGGAAGCATCAACATGTCACTTGCGAGAAAGACACACCACAACTGACCGGTAGCGCTACAAAGCGGGTAGCTCTACAACTACCACTCCGCGTTTTACCTTTTCCGTGGAGAACTGAGTTTTCAAATGTTGACAAACTATTGAGCCACCCTGTATATCTAGCGAAAATACCACGAGAATAGAGAGATTCAAATCCTGCACGGTGGCTTACCAGCAATCGTTCCTCCCGCAGAACATTTCATGGGGTACGGGAAGAGGGAGAACTTCCGGTGGTACACAAAGTGCGAGGTGCCGGGGCTGGCAGTGCATCTAACACTAAATTCTTCTAGAATCTTCATAAGTAAATGATGCTCTAAGCCCCCCTTTCCTTACTCCGACGTTTGCTGTTGCACACGTATTAAGAAGAAACGCGAACTGACTCTAATCGACCCTGCAAGTGGAGTAGAAAAGAGTTTGGCACCTGCAATAATTTAATTTGATAAATAAGTTTCATTAACGTGGTGGGAAATGAAAGGGTTGCTCTACCTATCTACAGAATGAAAGTTCTGTCCAAAATAACAATTTGATTTATTATGACTAAACTCAAAATAATAAACACAACACATGAAACATTTACAATACGTCAAACTGGATACTCAAATAAATGTTGTGAAGGTGAAGTTGTCCGTAAACTAGCTTGTGACGTTTATGATCAAGTGGTATGTGGAGCCAATTCCTTGCAACTCAAACCTTAAGAAAAACACCCAGCCAACCCAACATTAATTGGTGTTACAGTAGTGAGAACTCAGACAATGAACACCCAAGACAGAACAGAATTAGAAAAAGACGAACAGGCGCGCTCGGCTGAGCTCTGATTATCACAGAGCAAAATTCCCTACTCTGCCGGTGCTGCGGACATACATTACCAAGCTGTCTTCTTAACTGCAAGGACGCGATCTGGCGTACCGGAAGCGATGGCTGGTTGCTTCGACGTCCAGTCGTGGTGATGATAATGTCACGAGTATAGTCCGAAACAAATTATCCTGGTCTGGTTGTTCCAGACTAAAGACTTCCTATCAATACAAATGCGCCTCTGAGGGAGACGAAGAAGGCTCGCCACACAATCACTGATGGTACAGTGATTGATTTTAACAAGCGAAGTCACACAGTAACTCCGATACAGTCAACTTTAGCCAAAACTGCTCAAGATGGACAACATAGGCCGCTTCTACGCAGAACACTCAATTGCCAACTGTACTCGGACAGTTACGTTGAAGTCGAAACTTCAGCAACTTCGTAAAACAGTTACAATTTGAAAGTATATTCGACAGCCAACGAAAGACAGGCTGTCCAAAGCAGCTAAAGCTCAGTCTTGTAACCTACTCCGACCGAAAGGCGAAAGCCGACCCTCAGAAGAGCACCCCTACAAACCGAACACGGAACATTCCTCTCCCCACGACAAGGGCCGTGGTTAAATGTTCCAATCAGCAACTCGAAAACCGGCGGAAAATTCCACTCTATTGCCGAAGCACTGTCTTTCCACCAATGGAGATTCTTCGCGCCAATTTCTGTGCCGATTTTGCTACGTCACGGAGCTATGCCCTGAGCAAGCCAATCACAGATACGATTTTGCAGAAAACGCGGGAATTTGCGCCCCAAGACTGCCTGGGAGCACAAGTCTTTCCCACGCCTCGCTGGTAGCCCGCCAGAAACGGTTTTCACTAAGTTTCTGCAAAGTAACGGAATCTCTAGCCCAGCCGATCCGTCAGGCCCCTGTGGGCGTGTCGCCACTCCTCTTATGACAATGTCGGCGTCTGGAAAGCATTCACTCGACTCCCTCACACCCGTCGGCTTTACCCTTTCAAGATCAGCAGAGCCCGCCTGTCACCGGACCACCCGGGTGACGAGAGACGCTGCGTGGGAAGTCCGCGTGTGAAGGAATAGCGACTTTTCACCGCATGCAATTAGAGAGGAAGATAGAACTACTCAGAGTAAGACAGAAATATGAGAGGGGCCTCATGTCACCTCTCAAAAGTACCCTCCTGCACATACCGTAAGGTTCGCAGAGTGTAGACGCAGATGCAGATTACGATAGATTACGACATGGTTTCACACAGGACTCGCCGTGGCGCCACACCGGCTTCATGACGTCACACAGGCTACCTGTCACTCGTGGCGGGTTTCACGTCTCGTAGACTAGAAGGTTGGAGGCGCGGCTCGGCGGCCGGAGAGCGGCCAGAGTTCCGCCGTGGGCTGCGGACGGCGCGCGGCTGATTTACACGTGGCGAGCCGGCGCCACCAGTAATAACTCGCGCGCGGTAATTGCCAGTGGACGCGGCCGTCAGCGGTCAGCAGTTACTCACCGGCCATCGGCAGTAAGTCGAGGCGAGGCCGTGAGAACCCGCGGCCGCGAGTCGTTAGCCGTTCGGCCCGCCGCCGGACGTCTTCATCGGCGAAAGCGAGAGCTAAATCACGCGCGCCTCGGAATACCTGAGTGGTCGCCAGGGTTTGTCGCTACAAATGAAACGCCGCTGGGAATATTTATACGCTGTGCGCATACGAACACTTGAAGACGCTCGCTCGACTCGAAACCTCAGCTTGCCTAATACCACTCACTACCCCTCCTCTCTCTCTCTCTCTCTCTCTCTCACACACACACACACACACACACACACATACACGCATAAAAGCGCTCACCCGCCATTGCGGCTTACCTATCTGAACTCATGTAAGTTGTGTGTGTGTGTGTGTGTGTGTGTGTGGCCCTCTGCCGAATGTGTGTGTTCGTAACTTTAAGTACGACGGAAAGGGGGTGGTGCGAGTTCCGAGAAAGGCAATCAAACAGCACGCATATGCGTGTTTACCTTTGCATGTAACTGCGTGTGTCTGCGTGTCTAGCTCAAGGTATTGGATATAATGTTTTCTTTTCTGATTACACGTCGCGTCATCCATGTCGTCCTGCAGACACTAACGGTATAGTCTCAGAAATGAAATTACCTTCTATATTCCTACCCCACCCACGTTTTCCTCTCTGGACCCACAACTCCTGCTTTTCGTCAGTTAAACGTCACTAGGTAACTTAACTCCACAACATAACGCCATTACACATCACTTTTTTCGCTGACACATTTTGCGTTGTCACCTTATCAGGTGAGAGCAAGTGTTTGCTTGGCTGGAAGATTACTTGATTCTTTTGCTATGACTGGCAGTGGAACGGTGTCTCCAAAATTCCTCAGTACTGAGAGCTATCCGCTATTTTCCTACGTAACTAAAATTCCACATTCCAAATTATCGCAGGTGTAGGAAATCACCGAAATAGGGCTATATCTCAATAACTTACAAAGGAAATTTAACTATACATTTAAAAAAAAATACCAGAAAAAAATACCAGAAAGACAGGCACCTAACGGTTCCGTACAAACTTCAATTATGTATATACACGACAATAATAATATCGTGTGCCTCAATGGTTTTCTATCCGACAGTGATTCGGAATCCCCGCCTAGCACAGACGTGAACATGTCGAAAATGGTTCAAATGGCTCTGAGCACTATGGGACTTAACATCTGAGGTCAAAAGTCCCTAGAACTTAGACCTACTCAAACTCAACTAACCTATGGACATCACACGCATCCATGCCTGAGGCACGATTCGAACCTGTGACCGTAGTGGTCGCGCGGTTCCAAACTGTAGCGCATAGAACCGGTCGGCCACTCCGGCCGGCTTTAGGTTTTCAGTGATTTCCCTAAATCGCTTCAGGCGACTACGGGGATGGTTCCTTTGAAATGGGCACGACCAATTTTCTCCCTCATCCGATGGGACCGGTGACCTCGCCGTTTGGTTCCCATCCCCATATCAACCGACCAACCAACCAAAGCCGTCTTGGCCACACCCTGTGGCGGCTCTTTCCCTCTGAGCCTGTCGCCCGGGCTCGCAGCATGGCTCATTGCTCGTTTTGCCGTGTTGATGTTCGTATCGCGGCACTTCACAACCAAGGTGACAAAGTTTGCTTCCGATCTCGAATGGTTACTAGTTTGGAACTGTTGTATTGCTACACGGACTTCGCTACGTCTCGGACGTACTAGTGCTTCGCTCACTTCGTGAACTCAGTCTATTGCGGATTTATATGAACGCGTGTTTGTTTCCCTGTGGTTCGGTATACGCAACAGAGCAAATTCCGATAAACGGTTTCTATCTACACCACGCAGGACAGGAAACTGACGATGAGGAACTTTCTCACCATGTCGTTTCGTTTAGTGAAACTTGATCATTGTTTGTCAAGCCGTGGCAGCAGCAGTAGCAGCAGGATCGGCACGCTCTGCTATTACAGTTCCTCCGAAAACAACAGGCGGCAGCTGCTGTTTCCGGCCGGCCGTCGTGGTTCAAAATGGCTCTGAGCACTATGGGACTTAACAGCTGTGGTCATAAGTCCCCTAGAACTTAGAACTACTTAAACCTAACTAACCTAAGGACACCAGACACATCCATGCCCGAGGCAGGATTCGAACCTGTGACCGTAGCGGTCGCGCGGTTCCGGGCTGTAGCGCCTATAACCGCTAGACCACCGCGGCCGGCCGTGGTGGCCAAGCAGTTCTAGACGCTACAGTCTAGAACCGCGCGACCGCTACGGTCACAGGTTCGAATCCTGCCTCGGGCATGGATGTGTGTGATGTCCTTAGGTTAGTTAGGTTTGAGTAGATCTAAGTTCTAGGGGACTGATGACCTCAGAAGTTAAGTCCCATAGTGCTCAGAACCATTTGAGCCATTTTGCTGTTTCCGCGCCTCCCCTTCAACCATTCGCTTCCTTCGACGAGGCCAGCGAGAATCTCGAGATTTGTTTATGGCGTTTCTAACTGCACTGCAAGGCAAGTCAAACTGACGATGATGAAGCCCGTTGTGCACTGCACATTTACTGTCGTCTAGTAGTAAAGTGTACATAGTGATAGTAAAATTACGCCCTCTCTCCGCCCCAGTAGTATGAAGTTTTCTGAAGCTTGCATTTTTCTGACTGAATACCAAACGCTCGTCGTTGCAGGTAAGCTCAAGTTCAGTCAGCATGTTAAGCAAAGACAACAGTCATTATAATCCACCTGGGGTAGTGTAAAGGCTTTAGTAACTTTGGATCCTACTTTGAGTGATATGGTAAAGCGTGCGCAGTGACTGCCTCAGAACAAGCTGTGATCGGTGAGTCGTCTGGTGTGGACGTGACGTTTCTAGCAGTGTCAGTCGTCGTCGTACTTTTCGATCAACTGATGACACCCAGCCACGGTCGTCGTCTGTTTTACCCAACTCTCATGAGTCCGGTAGTCTGGCGCCACTTTGGTATACGCGCAAAGACTAAAGCGCTTATTTCACCGTCGACATGACCCATAGTGAGCGGTGACTCCTGAAGAATTTCTCATCGTTCTACGAGAACCGAAGCACAAGCTGTGCCATCAGATTACGTCCAGAGTGAGGCCCTCACCGTCACGGGAGCTACTGCCCGTACCCTGACGACATCTGACTCCCTTGCCGCAAGCCAGGACACGTGTCGCGTGTCTGCCTCTGTCGGTGGGCCTGAACTTGGGCCGCTAGCACGCTGCACGCTGCCTGAGGCAACAGCAGTAGGAAAGCAATGTGTCTTGCTGCACCTGGACGTGGACTGGGTATCGGCGGACTTCCAGCTGGACACCTGCGCGGCCGTGTCCCAAATTAATGGGTACACTTTCTGATACATTGGCTACCCACCGCTGGGTGTACCACGGTGCAAAGTGTATGAAACGTCCCCTTAGAAAAATTAAACATGACTGTGTTTAAAGTGACACACAATATTTTTTAGCGCAACGCAATCTGACTTTCAATTATCCCTACAAAATAATGGCCCTGACTAACATTAACCTATACCTTTCACAAATCACTTACCTCACAAAAATCTCCGTTACTCGAACTACTGCAATACAGCGAGCTCCACTACTGCCAGCTAAATAAAAGATTCAAACTACGGAAGGTACTAACTACTGATAGGCATAGTTAGCAAATGAAAGATTTTAATAGAGAACAAACAATTTCTGTATTTATATGTTCACACATTTCTTACCTCATTATTTTCCATTATCTTACCTCATCATTTATTTACAAGAAAATCCTACCTAAACCTGTTGTCCCTAAACCCTACTTTTTGGTTCATATCCTCTTTCAAAATACTTTTTTTTGGCCAAACCATTTTCTTATAGCTTCTCAATGCATTTCTTCCAATTCATCACAACTTGTTCTCTTATATGGCCTACCCCATCTTAAGCTAACTTAAATCTACTGAGCTCAGATGCTAAACTAAGGGACGAGGCAATGCAGCAGCACAAAACAATTAACACAAACAGCAATGACAAAAAAATGCAAATTGGCAAAGCAAGCAGCAATATTACAAATAATATAAGGCAATGAGCAGCAAACAAGAAAAATAAATCAGTAGTAAAACTGGCTTAACAGAGTAATGTAAAGTGAAATTTAGTAGCACTATGCCTGGCAAACAGCAGCAGCAAATGCAATAACTTATATTTAAACATGACATAGCTCAAGCAGAAAAAATATTACAGTAAAAATGGCCATGTTTAATACCTATGTCACATCTTAACACTAGAGTGATGCATCACAAAAACTTACTCTGCAAGAAAGTTACCAAGTCATTAAAAAAATTATTTATGCAATTCCTGTGAAGGTAAATGTCTATTTGTGCTCTCTTTTCTAGGAAAGTACATCACAAACATATTCTTTACTGGGTCTGTAGACAGAAAATATTAGTACATCTATTAAATTTTATAATAACCAATGCTGCAGTGCAGCTAGAAACTAGATATTAAAGAAAATGAGCAAATATGTACAAAGGAAGGCATGAAACATCATTCATTAGCCATTTGGAATTTCATAAGGTAGTAGAAAAATCTCTCAACTAGAAAGACAGTAGTCATAATCAGGTGTATAGACGTAAAAATATTTCTCGTCATTTCATTAGGCATTTCAGTAAATATCATAAATTAAGAGCTCCACAGTGTTATTATATGTTTTCAAGTTCGAGTGTGTCATATTTGCGATGCTTTCTACAAAGGAATGTCAATAGTGAGGATTATGGCCCCTTTTTTTTCTCCACCTGTGCCTCTGAAAGGCACACACTAATGGCTTTCTTCCAGGTGACTGTCGCGCAGCTTGGTGCCCACGACTCATTACATGAATGTGGTCACTTAACTTTCTTACTGAAATATTTACGATACCAGTTTGCATTACAGTGACAGTCTCATATAAAAAATTTCACAGGTCGAGAATTTGCGTTGCAAATGTGTAGAAACAAAAGCCTATGAATATAACAGTGTTCAAAGGTTTCGTCAGCATTGTGATACATTCACGTATTTACACACATCTCATAACTCTTAAAGTACGATTCTTGGTTTCCAACATCCTTTTCCACAAATCAGAGTCCCTAACCACTACTCATTATTCATATACGTATTCGTCGACACTTCTTCAATATTTCATCAAAATAAATATGAAGCATAATCAAATTCCTCATTTACGGTAGATCATCTTATTGATCATAAACATACCTCAACAGCATAATACACATCATCGTCGTAAAAATATCATAACACCTCAGTCAAATCTCAAAAATGTCGTAGCTTTCTGCAATAATGTCAAAACCTAAAAAAATTCTCTGCTCATTTCAATAGTGTCATCTACCTCAAACGTACTTTAAAATCATGCTCCCTTACCAAATACATCATTCAAAGCTCTCATAGTATCACAATGGATCCGAAAAAATATGAACAGTTCACAAAGTACAGACAAAATACAATTTCATAAGTGTGAAGTTACTCAACTGTGTAATTGCGTAAACATGTGTCACTGGTGTAGTAAACAAATGTTTATCTCTCATTTAAATGATCAGATAGCTGTATAATTTGTGTGTTAGAGAAATATGGTACCGATGTGTAAAGTTGTATAAGCAAATACGATATTAGCTAGGGCTCCTTGTGCTTGCCAAACATATGGTACACAAAGTAAGCGCGTACCCCCCCTGAGGATTATGTAATTATACCCTCAGGTGTTACAGATTACAGCAATGGAATGAAATGTATCACGGAAAACCTTTGTATCATTGTACTTCAAATATCTTTAAAAATAAATGATTTAAGTGCAACATAAATCACTCAAATTCGTGTCCTGTAGCGCTAAATGTGCATCTTGCTGTAAGATAATCTCTGTGGAAGTGTCGTAGTTATTGTCCTCCGAAAGCTAAGTTCTGTAGAAGCCAATGTACTTACCTCATGATAAACAAAAGTGAAATGCTTTGCATATGGATATCTTAGTTATTACGCTTATTGCCATGATGAAGAAAGTACTGAGCTTTAACGTATTGTTGTGCTACGGATAAGGCTGTCTCATTGTAGCTATACCACAAAAGTTACTACTACAACATGTTTTACTTTCCAGAGTAATTCAGAAAAACTGTGCAGATATAAAGCAGATACAGCACAAAAGCAACAATGTAAATTGTGTCACACATTAGTAGCGTCATGATAAAATCGTGTAGCTGTCACATAAACTAACCACTGTGTCATCTGGTATCTCACAGAAAGTACTTTAAATCCAGAATGTATTTTCAAGTAAACCAAAATGTTGCATTAAAATCTCATTAGCAGTACCAGTATATGTTCTAAGTATGTAAGCCTTATAGTCGTTACGTAATCGTGAAAGTAACAAGCAAGAATGTACACACACAATAACACTGTGACGTCTGTCACCTATAACAATGCATTCGTAATTTCTGTTTCAATAAGTTCTCTTGGTTCTTGATTGGATATTTAACTTCAAACATTGTTGCATGGTAACAGTTTCTAAGTCTGACAATGCATACTAGAAATGTGAAGTGAAAAGTTTTATCGCAAATACTAAGTTAAAAAAACAAATTATCTCACAATAAACGGTTTTACATGTGAAATGTAGTGTAATCCTTTACGCTCTAGTGTGCAGAGTTTCAACTTCAAAGCAATTATCATGTTGTATACGTCCATAAGGAATGCTAAAATTTTTCTCAAGGCTAACGTCTTATGCTATTTTTCTCGGAGCCAGCGGGCGCACGTGGCTACCTGCGGTGCGAGTCATTGTCTGTCTCTTTGTTGGCGCGCGTCGTTATTGGGATTAGGAGACCTAACTTCTACAAATTGACCTTGACGAGAAGGCCCTGCCCTGTTTGAAGCTCGCCAGTTCTGATGGGATTCAGGTCTGTCGTTTTGTCGGTAGTTTACATAGTTTCTTGTTTGTTGGTCATGTGGTGGAGAATTTCTCCCTGAATTATCACTGCATGGTGGACCGTTGCGTCTGAAGTTATTCTGTCTCCCGTGATAATAATAGTTCTGGTTGCCATATTGTCTGTTTCTATGATTGTCTGTGTCATATTCATTACTACGGAAATGCGATCTTTCTCTGTAACTATTACTCTGCCAGTGGTTGTCATACGCGTGGTGACTGTTTTGTTCACGATTTGCGTTGTAAGAATAGCCTTGTCGTGTCCAGTTATTATTTCTTCCATCGCAGAATTGTGACGGATATGACCTGTAATTGTTGTGTTCCTGTTTTCGCGTCCCGCGATTGTCAGTGTCAACTTCCAGTTCTTGTAAGAGTCCCTGAAAAGCTTCAATGTCGTCTTTGCAACGTCCTGCCAAAATAATATGTCGTAAATGTTCAGGTAATTTGATTAAGCAAATGCGGATGAGTTCTGAGGGGCTGTATGAGTTTGACAGGTACTGATTCTTGTGCAGCATGTATTCAAAATATTTCACAAGACTGGAAAATTCAGATTGTTCGAAATGTTTCATCATTATGATGCTATGTTTTACTCGGTCTTGTGTAGCTTGAGACCAATATGCTGAGAGGAAGGCATGGTAAAATTCTCCTTCACTGTGACAATCATGAATGACCGATCGCATTCTTACAGCTAGTTTATTCTCTAAATAGCCACACATAAATTCTAACCTGTGCTCTAATGACCAGTTGGGAGGAAAACAATGAGAGAATTGATGGAGCCACGCTTGTGGATGAATGTCGTTGCCAGAATTCATAAATGTTTTAAATGTATGTGTAGTAATGAACAGCTTTTAGTCAAAATCATCATGTCGGCGAGCCGCATATCGGTCATTGTTACGTCGTTTCGGCGGTTCCATTACAAAATTCGGTGCACCTTACCAATTTCTTTCATAATTTCCGAAATGTCCTGTGTTATTATTTTGTGGTTGTTCCGTATTTCTATGTCCCTCTTCCCGTACTGGAGCGCGAGTGTCCTCTGAAATATGTAATTATTGTATTACTTGTGCCAACTGATCTTGTACTTCCCAGATTTCCCTTTTGTACTGTGTATTGATTTGATTTTGATTTTGTTTGAATTTTCTAATTTGTTCATACTCTTCAGTGTCCGTGAAGGCTACAGGTCTTGCGTCATTCAGATCATCATCTACCTTTTTAAATAAGTTAGTGAATTGATCTGAAAGTTCGGCTACTTTATCCGATAGTGAAATTATTTCCTCTGTGTGTTTTTTCTGAACCAAGTTTCAGAGTGTCCATTTCTGTTGAAATCGTATCTACTGTGTCCTTTAAGTTTTCCTGAGTTTTTGCAAGTTGCGTAACCGAATCGGTAGATGCAACTGAGTCAATTTTAGCCCACAAGATCTCATGATTTTCATGAACAATGGTTTGCAGTTCTTTTATGGCTGCTTCGTGATTCTGTAATGCATTTTCGTGAGGCAAAAAAATAGGTTGGAAATGCTCACAAATTTGTGTTTTTACGTCATTACAGACTTTTTGACATTTCGATTCAATGTTATGTAACTCAGTAGTTAAATCTTCACGTGTTTGTTCAAGTGTGGCGTCTAACTTCCGAAGATTTTGTTCCATTGTGTCTAACTGTTGATGTGTTTGTCTCTGGTGTTGTTCCATTGTGTCTAACTTTTGAAGATTTTGTTCCATTGTGTCTAACATTTGAAGCTTTTGCTGTGTTTGTCTCTGATTTTGTTCCACTGTGTCTAACTTTCGAAGATTTTGTTCCATTGTGTCTAACGTTTGAAGCTTTTGCTGTGTTTGTTCCATTTGTTGTATTAAATGTACTAACAATGCACTGGTGTCTGAAACATGTTCCTCAGCGCTTTTCGGCAGTGAATTTGCACCGGCAAGATTCAGATTTTTACAAGCAGAAAATGTGTCTTGACTTATTTGAGAAAACGGTGAGGACCCAAAACCTGAATCTACAGTATTTGTGAGATTGTGTCCTGTCATTTCGGATTCCTGAGGCGAGCTATTGCCGACCGATCGATCGATAATGCTTCCCTGTTCACTAACTGTTTCACTGTCTACGCCGTTATTTGCCGCCCGCTCCATTTCCCTATGCACAATTACCAAATCACTAGTTTGAACATTAGTTAATTCATTACACGGTGGCGCTAACACACTGCTTTCGTCTTCACTGTCATTTCTCAGTTTACTTTGGAGCCTAGTATTACGTTTTTCACACGCTATTATTGTCACAATATTTCACACGACAACACTGAAAAGCAGAATTTGAAGAGCAAAATAAGAAAACACATTAACGTAGCACTGAAAATAATATCTAGTTAATTGCAAGCGCAGCTGCGAAATACTTGGTGCAAATCTACATGCATGCCACAACAACAGTGAAAGACTGCAACTACAAAGGAGATTCTCTCTACAATTACGCGCTAGCAATAAACAATAGCTACACTAATTATACAAACTACAAGAAAAAATCAGAAGATTCCAGTGAAGTATCCTCGGCTAAGGGTCGACATATGAAATGTCCCCTTAGAAAAATTATACATGACTGTGTTTAAACTGGCACACAATATTTTTTAGCGCAACGCAATCTGACTTTCAATTATCCATACAAAAGAATGACCCTAACTAACATTAACCTATACCTTTCACAAATCACTTACCTCACAAAAATCTCCGTTACTCGAACTACTGCAATACAGCGAGCGCCACTACTGCCAGCTAAATAAAAGATTCAAACTACGGAATGCACTAACTACTGATAGGCATAGTTAGCAAATGAAAGATTTTAATAGAGAACAAACAATGTATTTACCTTAATAGTATTGAAAAATCATAATATACATAGCAGTTCATGACATCCAGTCTTCCAAATTTCAAAACTCCGCCATTTCTCTCCCCACATCCACCACTGCTGGCGGCTCACCTCCAACTGCGCAACGCTACGCGCTGTTAACAGCCGACAGCCCAACACTAGAATAGCGAATATTACAACAATGCCACCCAGCCACAGACTGCACACAGCACAGCCAGTGATTTTCATACAGAGCGCTACGTGGCGTTACCAATATAAAAACCTAAACAGCGTACTTACAAGTGGTGACGTACAACGGCCAGTCGATCCCGCTGTGGTGTCAAATCGTGGTGCTAATGCAGTATAGAAACGTAGCTCGGCAACTAACCTTGCTTGTACGTAACTCTTGGACGACTATTAACATTTCTGGAGTCGACCCTTTCGCGTTTTTCGGATTCCAAATTGACAATCAAGTGAATATAATTTCTAATATGACTCCATTCGCCCTGCTGGATGCATTGTCATAAAATCTCAAACACTTCTTTGAGCCTGTCTTAGTTTGTGCCCCAAAGTTTGAGACACACTTCTTTTTGTAGCATTCGGGAGTGCCTATGTTCTTTAGAGCCTGTCAGCTACCGTTCGCCGCGAACGAACAAGTTACGGCGGAACTAGAGAGACTGCAGAACCTGGGTGTTATGTGCCCCATCTTGTCTAGTCAGTGGGCAACGCCTATGATGATGACGACGTTTGGCTTGTGGGGCACTCAACTGCACGGTCATCAGCGCCCGTACAAATTCCCAATTTTTACACAGTCCAATTTCTACACGGTCCAGTCTAGCCACTGTCACAAATGATGATGATGATGATGATGAAATGATGAGGACAACACAAACACCCACTACCTGGGCGGCCGGGAATTGAACCCGGGACCCCGTGAGCAAGAGGCGGCAACGCTAGCCACGTTTTTTTTTTTTTTTAATTTTAATTATTCGTTGATCTTGGTGGGTTGGTTTGTGGGATTAAAGGGACCAGACTGCGACAGTCATCGGTCCCACTTCGTTGATCTCATTTTGTTCTAAAGTGTTCGGGGGGATGTCCCATGACACCCGTTCAGGTTCTTCGTCCATCCGTGCACTCAGTTCTTTATTACACAGGGTAGCTAGCCCTATGAACGCCGGGTCTCTTGTGATTTTAAGTCTACCATAAATGCCCAAGCAAATGTTGATTTGTACACAGTCCCTTGGCAAGAATAACTGTTAGCTAAATTGGCTGGTGGTAATTATTTTTCAAAAGTTGATCTCACTGAAGCATGATTTCAGTTATCTGTTGATGACCCCACTAAACATTTTCTGATGGTTAATACACCATTCGGTATGCAAAAATACAACAGATTGCCATTTGGGACCACTAGGTTCCCGCAGTTTTTCAAAGGTATCGCGAACAGCTCATCGAGGGCATCCCTAACTGTCAGTTATTTGGATGGTTTGTTAGTTACAGAGATCACGCAGCAAGAGCACGTGCACAACTTATGACTGTTGTTTGAGTGGCTGCCAAGCGCATTTCCTTCCACCAGACAGCCAAGTATTTGGACCACATACAAAGTACGGACGGGCTCACACCGCCGTTATTACTTTAAGGTTGCCCAAGAATCTCAAAGAATTGCATTTTCTGGTCAAATTCAGTTATTATGCTAAGTTCATTCCAAATGCTACTCTTTCCCACATGCTTAACTAGTTACATAAAAAGGGTGCTCTATTTGTGTGGTCAGATTCGTGTCAAAGGCCCTCTGTGCAATTGAAAAAGTCTCTTACGTTGGCCCCTTGTTTGGCGGCATTCCAGCCAGGCGATCAGTTAACA
This sequence comes from Schistocerca piceifrons, assembly GCF_021461385.2. NCBI lineage: Eukaryota > Metazoa > Arthropoda > Insecta > Orthoptera > Acrididae > Schistocerca > Schistocerca piceifrons. Next base: position 473,260,587 of record NC_060145.1, on the reverse strand, counting down.
CTGGCCACAAACAGATTCATCTGTGGCCACAGATTGTTTGTGGCCTTGGCGCTGCCCTGACCCATAAACTTACCGACGGCACAGAACAACTTACGTCGTTTGCGCCTGAGACACTGAACTCAGCACGGGAAATTATCAGCAGATTGAAAAAAAGGCATGGGCGTCTTTTATTGTGTCCAGAAGCGTCATGTCTACCTCTATGGCACCAAGTTTCATCTGATTACAGACCACAAGCTTCTGCTGTCATTCCTGAGCAAAGAGGAGAGGGGTCTTAACAGTTAGAGGGACGGGCAGACAACAAGGTGATCCTAAAACGGTTCCATTTTGACCACAATTCTGACTCAATTAGTGCCTTTAATTGTTCAAGTTATCCTTTAATTACAATTTATCACACGATTTTGAAATTATTCTCTTCGAAGCATGTTTGTTTTATTTTAGAAATAACTTCGTCCCATGTTGTGCAGGGAGATTTTTTTTCTGTTTACAGAGAGGCCGAGCAGAGACAGCTCTGCATGAAGTCAGGATAGTGGTGAAGCGTCTCTGACGCTTGACATTGTCCAAGTTCAATTATTGATTAACTACGTTTACATTCGTCTTGTACCACACTGGCATTGTAGCCAATGCCTCATTCAGCTGTGTGCTGGACTCCTGCTGACGGCTGTCGAGTCAGTTCCTCGTCTGCAGGCACAGGCGAAGAGTGGGTGATCCCGCGCTGCGTCGTCCTGCCAGCTCGACTATAGTCCAGCACGAATGGTCTCGTTCTAGCTGCTGGAGTGTGCTCGAGCCCACTCCGAATTCTTTGTTGACGCTACATGAACAATCAGCGATGTGGTGTTCTCGGAAATCATGTGGTCGGTCGATCTCCGTCTTACCGACCTAGTAGATTTTAGCACCTGGAGGCGTCCAGGTGCTGAACAGCAACGTGGACCCCACGAGATCCTTCTGCCTGTTTCCGCTCTGAAGTTCGGTGCTGTCAGCAGTCCTCGATGTGTTGTTGTTGGAAGACTGTTAACTTCTCCATCAGCAACGGTAGGCAACGAATAGTATGAAGTTCCTCAGGCGAAGACCGTCATTTCAGGTACATCTTGGTTTGGTTCGTAGACCTGGAGTATCTAGGACATATATTCGCTACAGTATAGTAATCATGGAGTCGAATGCTATTACTGCCAACGCCATCGATCTCAATGATCAGCTGCTTGAGAGGTGCAGGGCTGGAGTATTTGAAGGGAACTAACGTGAGGCTGTGACATAATGCTCGGTTCGTAATGACCGTTGTGTCCCTATTCTTCTATATTCGCTTAACAGTCTCTTAACTGCTGTATAGGTTCTCGGATACTGTTTCTTATGAAATAGGCACAGTTTCTTTCTACATCTCTTATGAATTAACGAATATGTCACGTTTCCGTTGGTTTCCTGCTGAGCTCATCCTCCCTCTTTCAGCACGGTGTTGCAACGTGCCGTGGCCTGACCAACTTATTTCCTGGTTCTGTATCTGCCTCTGACGTGACCGCACTTTGCTTGTAGCAGGGTGAATGAGTTTTAATAAAATTTTCTAATTTTCAACTCCTTCTTATTCTGTGCGGTATTTTTATTCTTTCCAGCAGTCCAAATATTATTTTATGGCCTAAACGTACGTGCTGCTACATTAGCGGGCTATTACTCCTTTCACTTTCCCCACAAGAACGAAAAAAACCCTAGATTCATTTCTGTCATTTACTAGGGAGATAAACACAACGCAAGAACTAACTTGTACGTCGTATATCACAAGTCCGTTTGTGGCATGGAATTGTCTTTTAGAGACCCTCTTCTACTACTATCTATTTGTATCTTTTGCAACATATTTTTCCCTCAGCTGCGTCAAATCAAATCTCACAAGACAAAAATATTGGAAATTTCGCCATTTGCAGTACACAATTCAAACGCAAGAGCCTCTTAGTCTTTATTTTACATGCTGAGTGCCTTTCGTTTTAATTAGTACATTTAGAAACCATTCGAGAAAAATTAGAATTGACGTCCAGTCTCGGTGGGAAGTTCTTACTGAGTAAAAACAAAAAATGGCTTAGATACATGTATTTTTTTTTCACTGTATCGATTTCTGATCTTTGTTTTTTCAGTGATAAAATAGAAATAGAAAATACGCAAGTCACATGTAAATGAAAATAGTTCAGTTTTTTCAATATCAACAAATGATTTAGTGCAGTAAGAACATGACTACTCTACCCTATAGGAAATATGTCTCCAGTGGCGTACTTTTTTCTCTCTTCTTTTTAAAGCATCTACTATTTATAATTTTGAATTTTCAGGAAAAAGTATTAAGATTACTGTTTAAAAATTGTCTCTCTAGGTTGATCAGACAGTCTAATTTCTGCAAATTCTCCAGGATATTCGCTAAAACGTAAATGGAAAGAGAATTCTTTTTGTTGCTTAAAAGTTTAATGACTACTTTCTTGAACGGTAGCCATGTTTTCCTCACTTACGGTATTTTTTCATTCAGAGTTGCAATCCTACATCTTTTGTAAATGTGAAGTTCGACACACGGAACTTCTTTCAACTGCGCTTTTGTTAGAAGACGAAACTTGGTTGCAGAGATAACTCAATCATTCTATATCTTTGGATAACGCCTCCACGTATTGATTCATGAGACCCAAGATAATGCGGAAATTTTTGGGATTCTCGCGGTGAAACAAGAGCCAAAGAGGTTGTTGCAGGCATCATAATTGACAGACTGGCCCTATCGGCAAAATCTCTGAGGGTGTTTAGAGAAATTTTCTGAGTATTTTAGTGTAACAGACTTGTGGTCCCCGATGACTGCTTCCAGAGTAATTGAATGTGGACTGATTTCTTACCTCCACTTGTCTATGCATCTCTTTTGAACTAAAAATATCTGCGCAACAACGCAAATGTCGACGGTATGCTCAGCCCTCCACAACCCTGAGATTACTGCTAGAGTTACTCTTTCCTCTTCCATCCCAGTCAAGTGTCCTGCCCACATAGCGTGAGATGGCATCTGCTCTTTTTACTTGCTTCCATTGCGGTACATGTTCACATGAAGTTATTGCAAGGGATTCGGCTCATTTCAGATCTGTAGAATTCCTAGTCACGGTGTACCGTCACCAATTTAAGTCAGTAGCGACTCCATTTCAGTTTTCAGCTTTCGTTCATCATTTAGTATAGAAACAAAAAAGTACACTGCTTTTTTGAAGGATCTTCACACCAACATAAACATTGTTCTCAGAACTTACCGGAGATATTATTGTTCCTGAATGATAGATACTGTTCACGGGTCAACGCCGTGGCTTTACATAGTCACACATTCAGCTGCCGTTAAACGATAACCCACTGACTTTGGAAGCCCGGCCTTAACTCATTTCCCTGTCAGGAATTTCCTGCCCATTTGTTTGTAGCCCTCACACGTGCCCGCGATATGAGCGATGGCTATCCAGAGATAACGCATCGGACGTGTGATGGGGTCCGCCGCGGTGTGGCGGGGGCGTCCAACCGCGCCAGCAGGCAGGCAGGCGGCTTAGCGGCGTCCGCTTCCGGCTGAACGTCTCTCGCCGCCTGTGTCTGGCGTCGTTCACAGCGTCGGCCGTACTGCAGATCGGCGGCGCAGTCTGTGGGCAGCGCAAACAATGCGGACAGGGCGGTGAGCAGAGGGCGCCCCACGGCTGTGAGGAGAGAGAGCCTGTATAGGGAGAGAGTGGCCAACCGGACGATACGGCGGCCATTTTCTGCCAAACTGCGGGCGGGACTTTTGAATGGCCAGCAGTGGAGTAGTGGAGTACACACTCACCGAATCAAAAGCACAAGACAATATGGCGAAATCATTCGTTAAATGCCTTTCCTTACAGCTATAATATACTCATAGTAGCCTGCTACGTACAGCACAGGAAAATTTGACACAGTGGTTGTAAAAATTATTCGTTACTTGCATTTATCTCCTTTAAAGTTCGTTTACTAGACATATTGCAATGAAAGTAACTAAATAAAAAAAATATAGTTTATAGCATTTGTTTTGTATCGGATGTGCATAACGTCAAAGATTTAACGTACCTGTATTACGTGAGATGAATGAAAATCGTAAGCAGTTGTTTACTTGTGACATAGAAAAGTGTGAGACGTACTAGTACTTCTTGTCACGTCACCTCTCGTAGATAACAAACGAAAAAGATTACAAAAAGCAGGTAATGTTAAATGTAGGCTACTGTAATAACGACCAAATATAACAAGAAAACTACCGCATCCCTTCCACCCCACAGTAAGTAGGCCTATTAAAAACTGCTTTCAAGAGCATCTACAATTATTTACTGCGAGTAATGTTTCACCAACCACGACAACTGCGGAAAACGTGCTTACAACCTGCCCGCGTCAACAGTCAGGCAATAATAATGAAACCAAAATAATGCCTAGTATTCTGATTCGGAACGAAATAAGGCTTGAAGCTATAAATATCGACTGAGCATGGCACAACAATTACAAGAACATTCCGTTTCCAGCAAGGACTGTCAGATATTGGCTTTAGAAAAGCTTGTCATGCTACCAGTATGCACGCAAACGCTAATTACGTACTAAAAACGATATACAACTAAATCTAACATGCATGCACAACGAATAACAAGTCCCTCAATAATTCAAATACCTTTTAATCGTTTCCAAAAGTCCTCTGAACTTCAATTAAACTCAAAAGCACGGCGAACATAGGAAGCGCCTGAGACTTTTGGCAGAAAAATGGCGCCAAAGCTAATCAACCAATCACGGGCAACTTCACCTATGGCCACTCTCTCTGTATACAGGCTCTCTAGTGAGGAGGGCCGTCTGTCTCCACCCATGCACACCCGGCTGAGACCGGGCTGGCGACGGGGGTTTTTCGGAGCCTGAAAGAGCTACTAATTTCGGCAAGAAGTCGCGCAGTTTACCGTCTCCATCTGACTCTACAGAAGGACGGCTCCTGTATAGGTTTGTGCTACCTTCAGGAACAATTTTGTTGAACTCCGTTTGCTTTTTGAGATTCATATACGAGTGTAAGAGTAGTTGACCACTTATCAAGCACCGAACACAGGCGAGTGCGACCGAAACACGCCGACGGCGACCTGGGTTTGTGCTGCGGTTGCCAACGTGGAATTTTAAGACAAGTGAATACGTGACATAATGAAACACGTCATTTCCTTGCACTTAGAACCCATCAGTTTATGCAGTTTTGAAGACGAATTAGACGTCAATAGGCTAGGTAGAATGACTCCTACTATAAAAATTTGGCAAATAATTAAAACGAAGTCTTCAATTCAATAGAAAATTTAACTCATAAATGTACAGCAAGTGTAAGTACCTGTATGGTTTTGATTTGAAAAATAACTTATTTTGTTTTCTTTGTTTAATGTTTGGAGGAGAGCTTTCTGGAATAAACACGAAGTCTGTGACATTCAACACTTGCATGATAAAATTAGGAAACGTGAACTTTCTTCGCTCCATATGCATAACTTTTGAATCTGGCGAGCTTAGATAATGTTCATATAGTTATCCAATTAGACAGTGGATACAGAAGGTCCGTGGCACTACACAGCCAAAAAGTTACTGACAACAGGTACTTACTAAAAGTAATTATTAACTGTATAATTTCTGCTGTGCGTTGGAACTTTCCTTCAGATAACATGACGAGACTGATTCGTCTTCCAGTCCTTGAGTTTTTCGTGCCTTGATTAATGTTAATGCAGGGTTACACTCTGTATTAAAATCGCGTTTAACAAAAGCAACAGTTTTCAAAGGCACCTCTAAAATCACCCAGAATGAACTCCTCCAATGTATGCTTCAAGTCTGCTAAGAGGAAACTGGTAAGGAAATTCGGGGTGTGGAGTTTTGGCTGTAATAGCTGACGAAACGATTGACGTAGCTTGTCTTCCCAATGGATATAGTAGATACGTACATCACTGATGGAAGACCAGTTGAAAGATTTTGAGACTTCACAATACCCGGAAAGAGTCTTTGGCAACGTACGTCGAAGAACAGATAAATCACCACTTGGTGAAGTGTTTACGCAAACCGATAGCACGAACATATGATGGTGCAGCAGTCATGAATGGCCCTTCACGTGGGGTGTACGCTCTTGTTAAGGAAAAGTTTTCCAGTGTTTCATACATTCACTGTTTCGCCCTTCAACTGTGTCTCAGTGTTCCTCACTGTCCAAACATTTTTTACTAAAATTCAAAGACTAACCACCTTCTTTTCGGCTTCTCCACAAAGAACAGCAGTCCTCCACGAAATAGTGCGGAATCGGCTGTAACGTCCAGTGCCTAAGCGATGGAACGTTAAGTCAAAGGGGCGTAAATTCCGTTTTTGAATGTAGGGAAGATATCATCAAGCACATGGATAATATCAGCAGTGAGTAATGAAAATACCATCATACAAGTCCGTGGGTTAGTAATGATTTTCAAGGATAAAACGGTCAATTTCTGGCTCTCCTCACTTCATAAAATTATGATCAATTTGTGGATATTTTGTATAATCAACTAGACAAAAGGAATATTGACCCAGGAAACACTTCCTGTTACCTTAAATAACGTAACTATCCGGCGAAAGGTCCGGACACTTGGATGATGTCGTCCAGGATACCGAGCAGCATACATAGCACACGACCGTTGGGCATTTTGAGCACAATAACCATACATCAACACGATATCGACCTTTTCCGCAATTGGTAAACGGTCCATTTTAACACGGTTAATGTATCACGAAGCAAATACCATCCGAACTGGCGGAATGTTACGTGATACCACGTACTTATGCGTTTGTGACTATTACATCTACATCTACATCTGCATGATTACTCTGCAATTCACATTTAAGTGCTTGGCAGAGGGTTCATCGAACCACAATCATACTATCTCCCTACCATTCCACTCCCGAACAGCGCGCGGGAAAAACGAACACCTAAACCTTTCTGTTCGAGCTCTGATTTCTCTTATTTAATTTTGATGATCATTCCTACCTATGTAGGTTGGGCTCAACAAAATATTTTCGCATTCGGAAGAGAAAGTTGGTGACTGAAATTTCGTCAATAGATCTCGCCGCGACGAAAAACGTCTTTGCTGTAATGACTTCCATCCCATTTCGCGTATCATATCTGCCACACTCTCCCCTATTACGTGATTATACAAAACGAGCTGCCCTTTTTTGCAACCTTTCGATGTCCTCCGTCAATCCCACCTGGTAAGGATCCCACACCGCGCAGCAATATTCTAACAGAGGACGAACGAGTGTAGTGTAAGCTGTCTCTTTAGTGGACTTGCATCTTCTAAGTGTCCTGCCAATGAAACGCAACCTTTGGCTCGACCTTCAGTTTTACTCGATGATTTGCCGTCTATTACTACGAACTGCGACCTTTCTGACAGGAAATCACGAATCCAGTCGCACAACTGAGACGATACCCCATAGGCCCGCAGCTTGATTAGAAGTCGCTTGTGAGGAACGGAGAAACGGTGTCAAAAGCTTTCCGGAAATCTAAAAATACGGAATCAACTTGAGATCCCCTGTCGATAGCGGCCATTACTTCGTGCGAATAAAGAGCTAGCTGCGTTGCACAAGAACGATGTTTCTGAAACCATGCTGATTACGTATCAATAGATCGTTCCCTTCGAGGTGATTCATAATGTTTGAATACAGTATATGCTCCAAAAACCCTACTGCAAACCGACGTCAATGATATAGGTCTGTAGTTAGATGGATTACTCCTACTACCCTTCTTAAACACTGGTGCGACCTGCGCAATTTTCCAATCTGTAGGTACAGATCTATCGGTGAGCGAGCGGTTGTATGTGAGTGCTAAGTAGGGAGCTATTGTACCAGCGTAATCTGAAAGGAACCTAATCGGTATACAATCTGGACCTGAAGACTTGCCCGTATCAAGCGATTTGAGTTGCTTCGCAACCCCTAAGGTATCTACTTCTAAGAAACTCATGCTAGCAGCTGTTCGTGTTTCAAATTCTGGAATATTCCATTCGTCTTCCCTGGTGAAGGAATTTCGGAAAACTGCGTTCAATAACTCCGCTTTAGCGGCACAGTCGTCGGTAACAGTACCATCGGCACTGCGCAGCGAAGGTATTGACTGCGTCTTGCCGCTTGTGTACTTTACATACGACCAGAATTTCTTCGGATTTTCTACCAAATTTCGAGACAATGTTTCGTTGTGGAACATATTAAAGGCATCTCGCATTGAAGTCCGTGCCAAATTTCGCGCGTCTCTAAATTTTACCCAATCTTCGGGATTTCGCGTTCTTCTGAACTTCGCATGCTTTTTCCGTTGCCTCTGCAACAGCGTTCGGACCTGTTTTGTGTACCACGGGGGATCAGTTCCATCTCTTACCAATTTATGAGGTATGAATCTCTCAATTGCTGTTGCTACTATATCTTTGAATTTGAGCCACATCTCGTCTACATTTGCATAGTCAGTTCGGAAGGAATGGAGATTGTCTCTTAGGAAGGCTTCTAGTGACACTTTATCCGCTTTTTTAAATAAAATTATTTTGTGTTTGTTTCTGGTGGATTTGGAAGAAACGGCATTGAGCCTAGCTACAACGACCTTATGATCACTAATCCCTGTATCAGTCATGATGCTCTCTATCAGCTCTGGATTTGTTTGTGGCTAAGAGGTCAAGTGTGTTTTCGCAACCATTTACAATTCGCGTGGGTTCGTGGACTAACTGCTCGAAATAATTTTCGGAGAAAGCATTTAGGACAATCTCGGAAGATGTCTTCTGCCTACCACCGGGTTTGAACAAGTATTTTTGCCAACATATCGAGGGAAGGTTGAAGTCCCCACCAACTATAACCGTATGAGTGGGATATTTATTTGTTACGAGACTCAAATTTTCTCTGAACTGTTCCGCAACTACATCATCGAAGTCTGGGGGTCGGTAGAAGGAGCCAATTATTAACTTAGCTCGGCTGTTAAGTATAATCTCCACCCACACCAATTCGCACGGAGTATCTACTTCGACTTCACTACGAGATAAACCACTACTGACAGACACAAACACTCCACCACCAATTCTGCCTAATCTAACTTTCCTGAACACTGTCTGAGACTTCGTAAAAATTTCTGCAGAACTTATTTCAGGCTTTAGCCAGCTTCCTGTACCTATAACGATTTCAGCTTCTGTGCTTTCTATTAGCGCTTGAAGCTCAGGGACTTCCCCAGCACAACTACAATTTACAACTACAATTCCGACTGTTCCTTGATCCAAGCACCTCCTGTATTTGCCATGCACCCTTTGAGATTGCAGGTCACCCCGTACTTTCCCGAAGCCTTCTAACCTAAAAAACCGCCCAGTCCACGCCACACAGCCTCCGCTACCCGTGTAGCCGCCAGCTGAGTGTAGTGAACTCCTGACCTATTCAGCGGAACCCGAAACCCCACCACCCTATGGCGCAAGTCAAGGAATCTGCAGCCAATACGGTCGCAAAAAGTCTGAGCCTCTGACTCAGACCCTCCACCCGGCTCTGCACCAAAGGTCCGCAGTCGGTTCTGTCAACGATGCTGCAGATGGTGAGCTCTGCCTTCATCTCGTAAGCAAGACCGGCAGCCTTCACCAAATCAGATAGCCGCTGGAATCCAGAGAGAATTTCCTCAGATCCAAAGCGACACACGTAATTAGTGCCGACATGTGCCACCACCTGCAGCTGGCTGCACCCTTTGCTCTTCATGGCATCCGGAAGGACCCTTTCCACATCAGGAATGACTCCACCCGGAATGCACACGGAGTGCACACTGGATTTCTTCCCCTCCTTAGCCGCCATATCCCTATTACAGCGCCAACTATCACAAACCGAAAAAAGTGGTCCAACTAAAGCATTCATATTTCTTTGCGTGCTACACGAATATCTAATTGAAAATGGGGGTTCCTATTTAAAAAAACGCAGTTGACATCCTAACGACCTATGGCACCGCCATCTATCGGGCCAACCATAGCGCCATATGGTTTCCCCCTTCAAGCTAGACAAGTTTCGTTTTCTGTAGTTTTTTCGTGTGACACTTATTTCGTGAGATATTTGGCCCGATAACGATCAATGGACCACCCTGTATATATATAGGATGATTCAGCTGCACTATGAAATTCTTAGTCCCTTACGACAGCACGTGCAAGATTTTCATATTTTCTCCTTTGCTACGTGCAAACTATTAGTCCTGAAGAAAAAAAGTTTGAAATGTAATGTACACTATGTGATCAAAAGTATCCGGACACCCAGAAAACATATGTTTCTCATATTATGCGCATTTTGCTACCACCTACTGCTAAGTTCTGCATATCAGCGACCTCAGTAGTCATTAGACATCCTGAGAGAGCAGAATGGAGCGCTCCGCGGAACTCACGGATTTCGAATGTGGTCAGGTGATTGTGTGCCACCTGTGTCATACGTCTGTACGCGAGATTTCCACGCTCCTCAATACCCCTAGGTCCACTGTTTCCGATGTTATAGTGAAGTGAAAACGTGAAGGACCACGTTCAACACAAAAGCGTACAGGCCGAACTCGTCTGTTGACTGACAGAGACGGCCGACAGTTGAAGAGGGTCGTAATGTGTAATAGGCAGACATCTATCCAGACCATCAAACTGGAATTCAAAACTGCATCAGAATCCACTGCAAGTACTACGACTGTTAGACGGGAGGTGAGAAAAATTGGATTTCATGATCGAGCGGCTTCTGGTAAGCTATACATCATGCCGGTAAATGTCAAACGACGCCTCGCTTGGTGTAGGTAGCGTAAACATTGGACAGTGGAAAAACGTTGTGTGCAGTGACGAATCACGGTACACAATATGGTGACCGATGGCAGGGTGTGGGTGTGGCGAATGCCCGGTGAACGTCATCTGCCAGCGTGTGTAGTGCCAAAAGTAAAATTCGGAGGCGATGGTGTTACGGTGTGGTCGTGTTTTTCATGGAGGGGCTTATGCCCCTTGTTGTTTTGCGTGGCACTTTCACAGTACAGGCCTACATTGATGTTTTAAACACCTTCTTGCTTTTCATTCTTGAGGATTACCTGTTCATAATGCACGGCCTGTGGCGGAGTGGTTACACGACAATAACATCCCTATAATAGACTGGCCTGCACAGAGTCCTGACCTAAATCCTATAGAACACTTTTGGGGTGTTTGGAATTCCGACTTCGTGACAGACCTCACCGACCGACATCGATACCTCTCCTCAGTGCAGCACTCCCTGAGGAATAGCCTGCCATTCCCCAAGAAACCTTCCAGCACCTGATTGAACTTATGCCTGGGATAGTGGAAGCTGTCATCAAGGCTAAGGGTGGACCGACACCATAGTGAATTGCAGCACAACCGATGGAGGGCTCCACTAACTTGTAAGTCATTTTCAGCCAGGTGTCCGGATACTTTTGATCACATAGAGTAGTTAAATTTCGAAAACTACGGTCTCTAGCGGAAACATACCCTAATACCAAATTTAACTACAGACTGCATTTTCTGCAGAAACGTCCGTATCATTTTTTTCTGTAGGACTCATAGTTTGCACGTAGCGAGCGAGAGAATATGAAAATCGTGCCCGTGATTTTTTAAAGCTCTACGGGTTCCATAAAACCAATCGGGACAGGCAGCTGATAATGATTACGATAAAGCGTGCCATCTCGCCCACATGCCTATGGACCACTGATTACACGGGTGAGAATATTGTTCACTGCAGCATAGCCAGAGGGCCGTAATATCGCTACATGAATTGCGTAAAGTCGCTGCAAATGTACCGAACGCACTACACTACTGGCCATTAAAATTGCTACACCACGAAGATGACGTGCTACAGACACGAAATTTAACCGACAGGAAGAAGATGCTGTGATATGCAAATGATTAGCTTTTCAGAGCATTCACACAAGGTTGGCACCGGTGGCGACACCTACAACGTGCTGACATGAGGAAAGTTTCCAACCGATTTCTCATACACAAACAGCAATTGACCGGCGTTGCCTAGTGAAACGTTGTTGTGGTGCCTCGTGTAAGGAAGAGAAATGCGTTCCATCAATTTTCCGACTTTGATACAAGTCGGATTGTAGCCTATCGCGATTGCGGTTTATCGTACCGCGACATTGCTGTTCGCGTTGGTCAAGGTCCAAGACTATTAGCAGAATATGGAATCAGTGGGTTCAGGAGGGTAATACGAAACGCCGTGCTGTATCCCAACGGCCTCGTATCACTTGCAGTCGAGATGACAGGCATCTTATTCGCACGGATGTAGCGAATAGTGCAGGCACGTCTCGATTCCTGAGTCAACAGATGGGAACGTTTGCAAGACAACAACCATCTGCACGAAGAGTTCGACGACGTTTGCAGCAGTATGGACTATCAGCTCGGAGACCATGGCTGCGGTTACCCTTGACGCTGCATCACAGACTCAACGACGAACTTGGGTGCACGAATGGCGAAACGTCATTTTTTCGGATGAATCCAGGTTCTGTTTACAGCATCATGATGGTCGCTTTCGTGTTTGGCGACATGGCGGTGAACGCACATTGGAAGCGTGTATTCGTCATCGCCATACTGGCGTCTCACCCGGCGTGATGGTATGGGGTGCCACTGGTTACACGTCTCGGTCACCTCTTGTTCGCACTGACGGCACTTTGAACAGTGGACGTTACGTTTCAGATGTCTTACGACCCGTGGCTCTGCCCTTCATTGGATCCCTGCGAAACATTTCAGGAGGATAATGCACGACCGCGTGTTGCAGGTCATATACGGGCGTTTCTGGATACAGGAAATGTTCGACTGCTGCCCTGGCCAGCACATTCTCCAGATTTCTCACCAATTGAAAGCGTCTGGCCAATAGCGGCCGAGCAACTGGCTCGTCACAATACGCCAGTCACTAGTCTTAATGAACTGTGGTATCGTGTTGAAGCTGCATGGGCGGCCATCCAAGCTCTGTTTGATTCAATGCCCAGGTGTATCAGTATCAAGGCCAGATGTGGTTGTTCGGGGCACTGATTTCTCAGGATCTATTCATCCAAATTGCGTGAAAATGTGATCACATGTCAGTTCTGATATAACATATTTGTCCGTTTATCATTTGCATTTCCTCTTGGTGTAGCAATTTTAATGGCCGGTTGTGTACTTTAAAGTCCACTGTTCGTTGTTGTGTATACTCGGAGGTAGCCAGACGGGATCAGTGGAGTAAGGGAACTCGTTGGCGAGCGTGAGGTGCGACCGCGCCGTCCCGGCTCGCAGATTTGTGGCCGGTGGCAGGCGTGGGCGGCGGCGGCGGCGGACACAGCGGGCCCCCCGGAGCGCTCTGAAGTCGCCGCCGGAGACACACACCGCTGGCCGGGGCGTGGCGCGCCGCATACCCGCTCCCCACATAACCGTATTTCACGCACAGTTACACCGCGTTCTCTCTGCCAGCCACCGGAATTAAAACGAGTGGGCGGCGTGGACCTCCGGCACTGCGCTCCCTGGGCCGCGCCGCCGTCCTGCGACATCTGAGACGCTGCTCGTAAAGTTTTAATCATCACCTCGAAAAAATGTTTCTGTGTGCGCAGTTTGGGTCTGGCCGTAGACTTTTCGTGGAAAATGTTGTAAGGTAGCTAGCTGTGTGAGGAGAAGTGGAATTAGTTCTGTAATCCAGAACGAGATTTTCACTCTGCGGCAGAGTGTGCGCTGATATGAAACTTCCTGGTAGATTAAAACTGTGTGTCGGACCGAGACTCGAACTCGGGCTGTGGATAAGCCATCTCTCCGCAATATCCTTTCTTTCAGCTGTGCTAGTTCTGCAAGGTTCGCAGGAGAGCTTCTGTAAAGTTTGGATGGTAGGAGACGAGATACTGGCAGAAATAAAGCTGTGAAGACGGAGCGTGAGTCGTACTAGGGTAGCTCAGTTGGTAGAGCACTTGCCCGCGAAAGGCAAAGGTCTCAAGTTCGAGTCTCGGCCTAGCACGCAGTTTTAATCTGCCAGGAAGTTTCTTAGCTTTGTAATCTTTGCCACAGGAAGATCGGTTCCTGATGACATGTGTAAAGAGGATGTCTTTGAGCTACCACAGTTTGTGCTGTTACGGGTTGATGACGTCACTTGGGGTACGCTCATGGCCGACGATAAATATAAGCTCGAGCGCACGTCAGTGTGACGTCAGCAGTGTAGCGTTCGTGGCCAACGATAAATACTTATGAAAGACCTCAGGTCAAATGTTTGAAGGTTGTGGGGAATCTTTTAGGAAAGATCTTTGATTTAAGTTAAAAGCGAAGGCCATTGTTTACATGGCGCTTCGCTTGCTTTAAATGCATCTGAGCTACAAAATGACGAAGTATATTTGGTGCTTGTCTACCACCACAGTGAGAATTGCGAGGTATGAGGAATACGAAGCCGCGCGGGATTAGCCGAGCGGTCAGGGGCGCTGCAGTCATGGACTGTGCGGCTGGTCCCGGCGGAGGTTCGAGTCCTCCCTCCGGCATGTGTGTGTGTGTTTGTCCTTAGGATAATTTAGGTTAAGTGGTGTGTAAGCTTAGGGACTGATGATATTAGCAGTTAAGTCCTATAAGATTTCACACACATTTGAACATTTTTGAGGAATACGAAATTCTTCAGGACATAAAGCACGACGACTACGAAAATCGTAACAGGCGCTTGGAACCTTACAACCAATAGCTGCAGCCATCAGCTGCATATGAAGTTGCTTCACTATGGATGATGTTAACCTAACTTGTGAAAGGGGATGGAAATGTGTAAAGCCAAGTGTGTTCAAAGTGTACACAAGTGAAACCAATGTATTTATGTGTGCTCTAACTAACCTAACTCTTCGTAAATTCCTCCTTAGCTGATTTATACACTGCCCGAAAAAATTAGTACACCTTTTTAGATGTTTCCAGTTCACTCATGATTTGTTGCTGCAACAGTGCATATGGATTACAAGAAATTTTACATTTATACATAAGTAGCATAAGCGCTTCTTGAAGTATCGGCTATTAATCCATGCTGAAACATCTCTATTAGCACGTGGTGTAGCCTCCACAGGCGCCAATGCAGGCGCTGACTCCAGCATCCAGTCGATCGTGTAGACGGCGAATACGTCCCGGGATACGTTACGTGATGCTTGCTCGATCTGTTCACTCAGTTCTGTAACAGTTGTTGGTTGACGAGTCGCACGAGTCAATTCTCGTTCCATCATATCCCACACGTGTTCGACTGGAGACAGGATCGGAGATAGCGCTGGTCAGGAAAGTTGCTGAACGTTTTGCAGAGCATGTTGAGTATAACGGGCAATTTGTGGGCGTGCATTATCCCGTTGGAAATGTATGTCACCGTCCTCTTGCAAGAACAGCAAAAGAACTGTTCTAACAACATTCTGTACATACCATGTGCTGTTTAGTGTCCCCTCCTCAAACATCAAAGACGAACGAGAGTTGTAGCTTATCACATCGCTGAAACCCACGGTTCGCCATTCCAACTTCCAAGTGAATCTCCGACGGCACCAGTCGAGCCTTCCGCGTCATTGCTTTGGCGTTAGTAGAAGACGGTTTAGAGATGTGCGTGCCCGTAGTCCCATTTCAAATAACAGGTTCGCAACACTGCGTGTGGACACATCAGTGTTCGCAAGCCCTCTTGCCTGTGCTGTGGCAGCCGTACGATCTGCATCTGCTGCCATTCCTCCTGGCAGGCGTCTGTGCTGCATGGACGTCCAGAGCGTGGTCTACGGGCGTCAGAATGTCCACGTGACCACTGATACCAACCTCGTTGCACGACTGAGGCAGCATGTCCAGCTAGTGTGGCAGTCCTCCTAAAGGACCATACCGCAGCTCGGAAAGCTCCAATTTGACCCCTTTCAAATTTGCTCTGTTGGCTGTAGACCAATGGCCTTGCCTTAGTGGACACTCCGGTTCCTGTCAGATCACCGACGTTAAGCGCTGTCGCGCCTGGCTGGCATTTGGATGGGTGACCACCCGGGCCGCCATTTTTCGGGATGCATTCAGCCTCGAGACACTAGTTGAGGAGCTACTCGACCGAATAGTAGCGGCTTTGGAAACGAAAACCATCATAACGACCGGGAGAGCAGTGTGCTGACCACACGCCCATCCTATCTGCATCCTCAGTGAGGATGACATGGCGGTCGGATGGGCCCTGTGGGCCACTTGTGTCCTGAAGACGGAGTGCTTTAGTGCACTTGGCTGTAGGAAGCGCGAGTGCATTTGTGTGGCATGGTTGATTGCTTGCTTGACATGTCTGTACCACACTGAGCCTTCCGGCTCTGAGCATCCCCTATTAAAGGGTAGGGACCGATGGTGCTCTCCTAGCTATTCCACTAAGCTATCTCTTGAAACCATTACCAGTACGTCTGATATCCCCGAAGTGCCAAATGCCGTCATCTGATCAAACACAGCCTGCATCGGTGGCCGAGCGGTTCTAGGCGCTTCAATGCGGAACCACGCTGCTGATACGGTCGCAGGTTCGAATCCTGCCTCGGGCATGGATGTGTGTGATGTCCTTAGGATAGTTACATTTAAGTAGCTCTAGGGGACTGATGACCTCAGATGTTAAGTCCCATAGTGCTCAGAGCCATTTGAACCATTTGATCAAACACGACGTCGCCTTTCCAGGTGTACTACTTATTTTTCTTGTGTATACTGATTTAAATTTTTATGGAATACTATGTAAAATGGTCCACAGTGTGACATTCGTGCACTATATTACCTGTTGCTGAAACATTAACGTAACCATGAGATGCTTCTTTAGCAGAAACAGCAATCGCGATTTAAATAATGAAACACTGCACCAGTACGCATTTTTTCACTGTTTGTACTACGCTTCGCGATAATTTATTCTCATTATCCAGAACAGCTTACAGAGATATTTATGAGATGTTTCGGAAAACTGAACAAAAGAAACCTGTCCGATTTCAGTAAACCATAAGAACTCAACAGCGGGACAGAAGAAGAAGATCAACACACGTACAAAACCACATAAACTACCTATGTACATATTGCCTCTTGATAATGAGAATAAATTTCCCGAACGTGTCGTGGCAAGCATGAAAAAATACGCTCTGGTAACTAGTGCAGTGTTTCATCATTTGAATCTTGAATGACGCAGTTTCTAGCTTTCCGAAAACACCAGTTATGATGAATGAAATTGAGAAGTGGCATTTGTTAAATAAGTATCGTGTATGCAAATAAGAGGGATCACATTCATGAGGGAAAACTGAAGTGTTGGTTTGCTCACTCTCAAATAATCTTCGTTGTTATTTATGTCTTGGCACTGTAGCTCACAAAACAAAGTCTCGCGAACACTTGGAGTTTCTCTTCTCGCTGTCCACGGTTCCATCCACAATCGTTTCCATTTCTATTTCTTTTCAAGCAATGCACTCACCACCAACATATGCTGTCGTTCAGGCAATTCACTGATCGGCAACCATTCCCGAATTTGTTTTTTTTTTTATTTTTTATTAGATGCGGCCCACCATGACTTCCTCTCCTGTGCTGACCTCTTCATCTCAGAATAACACTTGCAACCTACGTCCTCAACTGTTTGCTGGATTTATTCCAATATGTCTTCCTCTACAGTTTTTGCCCTCTACAGCTCCCTCTAGTACCATGGAAGTCATTTCGTCATGTCTTAACAGATGTCCTATCATCCTGTCGCTTCTCCTTATCAGTGTTTTTCACATATTCCTTTCCTCTCCGATTCTGCGTAGAACCTCCTCATTCCTTACCTTATTAGTCCACCTAATTTTCAACATTCGTCTGTAGCACCACATCTCAAATGCTTCGATTCTCCTGTGTTCCGGTTTTCCCACAGTCCATGTTTCACTGCCATACAATGCTGTACTCCAGACGTACATTCTCAGAAATTTCTTCCTCAAATTAAGGCCGATATTTGATATTAGTAGATTTCTCTTGGCCAGGAATGCCCTTTTTGCCACTTCTAGTCTGCTTTTGAAGTCCTTCCTCCGTGCGTCATTGATTATTTTACTGCCTGGGTAGCAGAATTCCTTAACCTCATCTACTTCGTGCCCATCAATCCTGATGTTACGTTCTCTCCTGTTCTCATTTCTACTACTTCTCATTACCTTCGTCTTTCCTCGATTTCCTATCAATGCATTAGACTGTTCATTCCGTTCAGCATATCACGTAATTCTTCTTCACTTTCACCTAAGATAGCAATGTCATCAGCGAATCGTATCATTGATATCTCTTCACCTTCAACCATCTACATCTGCATGGATACTCTGTAAATCACATTTAAGTGCCTGAACCTTTCTTTGATTTCCATCATTGCTTCCTCGATGTACAGGTTGAACAGTAGGGGTGAAAGGCTACATGCTTGTCTTACACTCTTTTTAATACGAGCGCTTCGTTCTTGGTTGTCCACTCTTACTATTCCTTCTTGGCTGTTGTACGTATTGTACATGACCCGTCTCTCCCTAAAGCTTACCCCTACCTTTTTCAGAATTTCGAACATCTTGCACCATTTTACATTGTCGAAAGCTTTTACCAGGTCGACAAATCCTATGAACATATCTTGATTTTTCTTTAGCCTTGTTTCCATTATTAACCGCAACTTCAGAACTGCCTCTCTCGTGCCTCTACTTTTCCTAAAGCCAAACTGATTGTAATCTAGTGCATCACCAATTTTCTTTTCCATTCTTCTGTATATTATACTTGTAAGCAGCTTGGATGCATGAGCTGTTATGCTGATTGGACGATAATTCTCGTACTTGTCAGCTCTTACCGTCTTTGGAATTGTGTGGCTGATGGTTTTCCGAAAGTCGGGTGGTATGTCGCCAGACTCATACATTCTATACACCAATTTGAATAGTCGTTTTGTTACCACTTCCCTCAATGATTTTTGAAATTCTCATGGAATGTTATCTATCCCTTCTGCTTTGTTTGATCTTAAGCCTGCCAAAGCTCTTTTTAATTCTTATTCTAATACTGGATCCCCTATCTCTTCTAAATCCTATTTCTTCTTCTATCATATCAGAGAAATCTTCCCCTTCATAGAGGCTTTCAATGTATCCTTTCCACCTGTCCGCTCTCTGCACTATATTTAACGGTGGGATTCCCGTTGCACTCTTAATGTTATCACCATTGCTTTTAATGTCACCGAACGTTGTTTTGACTTTCCTGTATGCAGAATCTGTCCTTCCGACAATCATTGTTTTGTCTATGTCTTCACGTTTTTCGTGCAGCTATTTCATTCCTCAGCGACTTGTATTTCTGTTTTCCTGAGTTTCCCGGAACATTTTTGTACTTCCTTCTTTCATTGATCAGTTGAAATATTTCTTCTGTTATGTATGGTGTCTTCGCAGTTACCTTCTTTGTACCTATGTTTTCCTTCCCAATATCTGTGATGGCCCTTTTTAGGGATGTCCATTCCTCTTCAACTATACTGCCTACTGAGCTTTTCCTTATTGCTGTATTTATAGCCTCAAAGAACTTCAACCGTATCTCGTCGTTCCTTAGTGCTTCCGTATCCCACTTCTTTGCTTATTGATTCTTCCTGTCTTAAATTTCAGCCTACTCTTCATCACTACTATATTGTGATCTGAGTCTACATCTGATCCTGGGTACACCTAAGAAACCAGTATCTGATCCCCAACAAACACAGTATGAAAAAAAGCTATTGGATCATGTAACAGTCCAGTGAAGTAGTGTGGTCAAAAAAGTTTCTGTGTCGGCCGGTAGTTAACACTACATTGCGGACAACACACGGCGTGCCCTTAGGCCTGTATTTATCGTTGGCCACCGAGTTTGGTGAATGAGGTAATATCTGCCAAGACATTTGCATTTGTTGCGGCCACAAATGTGTGAGCAGTACGAAGGGAGAAGATTTTTCATCCAACGAGTCACAATGTCACAATTCAGCACATGGTAAACAGGACATTGGGTAGTTACTTCGCGATTACTGTGCGTGAACATTACATCACTCTTCACTTGTTTAGATATTCTTAATGAATAAGCTATAGCTAGTTAATATTCTTCAGACAGCGAAGACAGTTTTATGTTTTCATGCCTCTGTCAAATTAGCTGTAACTTCAACAGTGCATAACAGAGACATGTACATAATTTAAGATACTAATGTTTAACCATCCATGTTTTCTCAATTAAAATAGAGAAACTTAAATGAAAATACGACTTTTGATTTACTTAATCTCGGGCCTTCATCTCACTGTCTAAGTGCTGGCACGTTCAAACGTATTGCACAGTTGCGTGGCTAGGAGCATGCTCACATGGGGTGGCCGAGCGGTTCTAGGCGCTTCAGTCCGGAACCGCGCTGCTGCTACGGTCGCAGGTTCGAATCCTGCCTTGGGCATGGATGTGTGTGATGTCCTTAGGCTAGTTAGATTTAAGTTGTTCTAAGTCTAATGGACTCATGACCTCAGATGTGTTATGTTCCATAGTGCTTAGAGCCATTTGAACCATTTGAACTTAGTTGGTAACATTCGTCTCGTAGGCGGATATGAAATTTCTCAGCGCATTGTTGGCACACATACACTGTTAATTTTATCTGATATTTCGACTATGCTTCAGTCGTGAGATGAACTTGTTATTGTTCGGACGTCATTGTTTGATTTTCGAGATAGTATTGTTTTAGTTACGGACACACGTCTCACAGGCGGATTTTACTGTAAAGGTAAGAATTTTCCTCCGTCTGATGGACGGATATTACTTTAAACGAGTACTGTTTGCTGTTATACTCATTACTTCCCAAATAGCTCTTTATTTACAGATGGCTACTAGTGGGGGGATACCTGATATGTCACAAAGAAGCAATAGAATGGCGCAGATGGCCTTGGAGCAGTTCGAGGATAGAGATGATCATTACCTTTCAGATGATTCTTATGTTTTCGTAGAAGATCACCTATCATATTCAGACCATGATAGTGATTATGAGATACATGTGAATGATGTTCTAAACTCGTTCGAGAATGAGCAAGATAGTGTTGACTCTGTTGAGAATAGGGAAAATGATGACACCGAAACTGATGTATCTTATCATGGCAAGATGAAGTGTTGGACGTGGAGTTCCAGAGCGCCCATTAGTGGAACTAAGACACCACACAAAATATAATTGAAATTAAACTGTCGTCATGTTTAGGTCCTTCTGTCAGTTAGGTAACGATGCAGACCCAGAAGAAATATTTCGTTTATTTTTGAACACTGATATTTTGGCTGATATTGTGATACATACCAACTACAAGTCATAATGAATAAATTAAATAATCATTCCACCTTCAGTTATAAAGGTACAGACAAAACTGAAATTGGTTTTATGGGTCTGTGCTCCATTTTCAAGTCTGGACGTGCAAAACTGGTATTACTTTTTGCAAGTGACTGTACCGGACGTTCCATTTTTCGTGCAACCATGTCTCTAAAACGATGCAATTTTTACTGGTGTAATTTTGCACTTTACTTCCATGTATATCAATGTATTTGAGAAAATACGTCAATTTCACAAATTATTTAATTTGAAACACTAATATTTAGTTTTTTGAATTTTGCAAAAACAATAATCAAGAATAACCTATTTTGTGAATAAAAGATATGTAATTTTGCCACATTGTAACTCAAACTATGATTTAAACACAATAAAAATATTAATATTGTCGGCCAGTGTGGCCGAGTGGTTCTAGGCGCTTCAGTCTGGAACCGCGCGACCGCTGCGGTCGCAGGTTCGAATACTCCCGCGGGCATGGATGCGTGTGATGTCCTTAGGTTTAAGTAGTTCTAACTTCTAGGGGACTGATGACCTCAGATGTTAAGTCCCATAGTGCTAAGAGCCATTTGAACCATTTTCAATATTAGTATTAATATTTCATCAATCTTTTAAACTGTTATTTATTCTCAATATTCAATAACGTGGACTTAAATTGCAAAATTTGGTAATCTTCGCCTCAAAGATGGATGTTACCATTAGCACATATTTTTCACATATTACCAGTCGAGGGCTAATGGCTTTCCTCTCATTTGTCCCAAGAAGCAATCATTGTTCAAGTACAATACTCCTCCCAATACGTAACCAAGAGCCACGTATCGCCAAATATTAGCCTTGCTGTTCTTCTGTCATCTCCGTCGCTCACGTCATTAGCAGTTTTAGAAACTACATCTACAAATACCTAACACTGCACCAGTATCACGCGTCTAGCTTTGTGATGACGAATCAAAATATACTTTTCGCTACATACCGATTCGCGAGACGAATATACTCGCATATGGCTAAGTGACTACTTTTTCAGGCATTCCCGACGTGGTGGCTAATAATTTAACTACTGTGCCGCCTTCATGCTTTCAAGGCTAAGCAATAAAAACTGGTGTGTACAAACTGGAAATTGTGTTCTCAGAAAATAGCGCCTTGCAGCTGAGTAACCTGTAATATATTGTTGAAATTTCCAGCACAGATAAATGTCCGGGGCAAACATAAATTCGCAGGAATTAGAAACCAGCTCTTTTTATCCACCAGTACAGTTATGTCCACTGAGGTGTTTCAAATGTCATTTAACACCATATCATGAAAGCTGTTGCAGTCTGATACGCCAGAAGGAATCTGGTTGCAGCCCGTGAAATCTGAAACGGCCTCTTGCGAGTGGCTTATCTCTCAGGTTTCTTATTTTGCGCCAGGAAAATTATGAGGTGCTAGAGGTATTACTCAAAAGCAAATGACCTTTCGACCAGAGTAATAAAAAGTCTGCCTTACGGGCACCCCTGTTAGGAACATTTGTTTTCCTCTTCATCAGTAGTAACTCTCCTTCCATCTCCAATGTATTACTTTCGCTTAGCCGGAAAAGTTTGGGGGCCAGAGACTTTTGTCAAATAGCGTTCATTAACAAAGAGCCGTGAAACGCCGCACATCATTACATTAGAGTGTTAATACGAAGAAATTAGATATAGCCATTTATGTTCCTCCAAAACATAAACATTTTCATTACCGTTATTATCATTTCGTTTGATTCTTCAAAGAGAAAGTAGAATTAATAGTTAACTTTACTAATCTTGTTCTTCTCATCTTTTTCATCCTGTCATCATGGGTCGGTGGACGTTCTACCGCCCATGTGTTTTTGATTTTCAGACTCCTTTCTGTTCGTTGTAGCTTTTTGGATGTGAACTCAGGATAAACGATCTCGTGTCTGTATGACGAGCGTATAATTGCCACTGAGTCAGCAGGCACTCCTTTAAGACCGGGTTGCGTGTGGACTTATAATCTTACTTGGGTTTTATGGATTATATTTATTATGTGGAAGAACTTTTTGGTTAATTGTAAGTCGTCCATTCGGCCTAAACGACTTTCTATGTGCCAATTTAGTTTAATCGTTTAGTAAGGAAATAGAGTCTTCTGAACATTTAGGCATCCAAACACCATCCTGAATGTTGAGTTCGAATATTTTCCGCAGTACCTGTCGATACATTTTCTCGGTGACATTGGCATTGATAGCTAATGTTGATGTCTCTAACAGCGTAGAGTCCTTCTGGGAGATGGGCTGTTTGATAGTGGCGTAGTTTGCCTTTGCTGGAAATAGTTTCATTGTTATTAATATTCCAGATGATTGTGTAGAATTTACGCAGTTTTCCTTATAGCTCACTGTGTCATAGTCAGTTTTCCCAGTACTTTCACACAAGTCTTAAAGTGTTGAACTTGAGAGATGTTTCCACAACTCTCCGGACGAATCCCAGGGCTGCATTTCTGCAGTCTCTGTAGTGTATCTTCTCATAAGAGATTATTAGGCAAGTGATGACATGGGGCCTCCCAAACGCATGTCTCGTTTCATTGGTATCCCTGGAACTACTGCTAGGTCCTGAGTAAATACAAAACATTTCATGTTGATTCTTTCACATTTTATTGACATATTTATTCCATATCTTTACATTGGCCATATTTTGATGATCTTTTCTAATATTAAATTAGAAAGGAATATGAGATGATCCCCTTTTCTATTTTAAAGTATTCAGGAATTGTTAGTTTTATGGGACCGTTTTTCCGGAAACAGTCTCGTAATGTATGCAAATTCGTAAGAGGAATTCGATTTGATGAGATTACTTAATTGATACCAAAGAATATGATAAACAGTGACTCTAGTGATGGTCGGTAAACAACTAATGGCACCTTACTATACTTTCACTGTTAGTTAGTACCTGAATGCCCTATATAAGTGGGAAAATGTTGAAAGCAACCGAACTTCGAAAGCGCTTGTGGGTCACCAAAAGCAGCAAAGCCAGTCGCGTTCAATGCCAAGTGGTGGGCTGACGGTCACTGGCCCACCAGCCAATCGCTATTGTTTTGGAACACAGCCTCTTGACATCAGGTCGTGAATCTAAACACAGGTAGGAGCTCCAGTGGAGCGAACATCAAGTAAAAGCGCTTACGACGTGGAAACTGAGTGAGGAAGACTGCCCTTTTTAGCAGAACGTGTCATTCTTCTCGAAATGCAGAAAGCTGGCCGTTTTCCCAGAAATCACTGAAAGCTAGAGACAAACATCGTAAGCCTCTACATGTCCGCTGATTAAAACAGTGATCACGGAAGTGAGAATAAATTTCTTTTATCTCCATCAATTATCACAAAACGTTTGGACCTTAGACTGGCGGTTTCGGTCAGTGATGATCATCTTCAGATCTCTAGCAAAATATGGTATATGGAATACAAGTAGTCGACGGGTTACAAATTAAAACAACAAAATATGTCATAACGAAAAATTATTATTTTCATGGATGTGGGAACATTCGCTTAAAATATGACGGGGCATACCTGTTTTACAACATGTTCTAATATAATAAACCTGTAGTGGCAGTGTCAGAAAATACACACAAAATCAGCTTAAGCACCTCGCACATATTTGAAATAAGCTGTAAAGTAGGCTACAGAGCCGGCGGAGTCATCCTGTCAGTGGTGCTACTGTTCATGACAAACTGCACTGCAGCAGCGACAACATAAGTGTGTGCCATAAGCTCTTTAGATGTCAGTAAGCCTATATATATAGTCGTCAATTATAAAATTGTACAAAATGCAATAAATGAAGAGTACTTTAGGTGAATTCTATAGCGGGCTTGCAAACGCATACGTTATTACAGTGATAAAATGTGAAAATTAAAATATTACTAAAGTTAAATTTAAAATTGTTAAAAGGAGAATAGCCAAGTGTCAATACGTAATTCTGAGCCACTCTTGGGGTCATATTAGATAAAAATATAAACTTACACAAGAACAAGCTGTGGAGTTAATGAAGTAGTGTAGAGTTGAGGGAATAACTGGAGAAAGAAACGAAAAGGATGAAAAGAAATGGTTAAAATAACTAAACAGCATCATCTGTTGACACAGCCACCAGAATGCAGCATAAGCGAGAAGTCGGAGAAGCTTTACCGCCAGGGGGCTCAGGTACCCTGCGAACGACTTTCCAAGAAAAATATTTTAACAGTCACTTAATAAGATTATTAGGGACCAGATTCATTGTACTCATTGACGGAAATAAACGAAATTTATTCTAGACATAAGCTGGATAGGGGACCCATAGTCCTGGGGCTTTGAAAATGTGAGACACTGATGAGCATTAAGACTCTGCAAAAACAAATATTTGCACGATGTAAGACTCGCCATCACGCTCCTTTTCCATCCTCTCACGCATCTACCGCGGCAGGTCCCTCCTGGCAGTTTTATTCTTCATCGCATGTGCTTCATCTCTCCTAATGGGTTTAAAGTGTCTTGTTCAGGAGTGTTTTTAATACTGTGGCTTACTTTTAACCTGCGTGTGTGACTTCAGTGTCTTTCTTGTGCTCCACGAATCGCCTGCTGTGTTTTGTTTTTCATTTTATGTCGAAATTTTTAATTGTCCCCCCGTGAACGTCTCCATGTCAATGTATTTTTACCTCCATTATCTTCCCTTACTGTGTTTTTATGCCCCCCCATTTTTATCGCTTTTCTATGTAACATTTTCTTCTTGTATTAGCTGTCATGTCACTCGGCTGAGGAGTGGCGGATTGTGCCGCTGACAGCCCTCAAAAAATGGTTCAAATGGCTCTGAGCACTATGGGACTTAACATCTGTGGTCATCAGTCCCCTAGAACTTAGAACTACTTAAACCTAACTAACCTAAGGACATCACACACATCCATGCCCGAGGCAGGATTCGAACCTGCGACCGTAGCAGTCGCGCAGTTCCAGACTGAGCGCCTAGAACCGCTAGACCACCGCGGCCGGCTGACAGCCCTCCCCTGCCCATATGGGGCAGGGGAATGAAATCACAATAAAGGAAAAAAAAGGCTCGCCATCATTGGCTACCGCAAATAAATTATAAGTTAGAAAGATACACTGGATGGTAACGATGCAGAGTGCCTCGTTGGTGAAAGAAAGATAAAGAGAAACAGAGACGCAATATTTTTTCTGTGAAAGACGATGGGACGCCAGTTATAGGTTAACTAGCTGTGGGAAGGAACACTAGTGTTTTGTAAGAAGCAGTTTGATTGACTGGTGCTCCAGAGATCAGGACCTCAGTCAATCAAAACTCACTGAGAAATGCAAGGCACAGTAACGTGAAGTTTCCTTTTAATCAGACTTCGACTTTATCTCCAACCTTCAGCTGCATGTTCCAAAGTCTCCGCCACCAAGATTCTCTGTTGAGAGCTGCTGCTGCCTGTTGAGCCACCTGAATTAATACGTTGGTGACTTAGAAAATTTTATGCCTAATGTGAACTTAGCCGCTGACGACTGCCAATGATCAATTCTGCAGCAACTCCAGCCCCCGCCTTCAGTATTATGGTGAAATCAAGCACCATCTGCTAGGCGACGTGTAGGGTCATTGAAGCCATGTCTAAGTAATCCTATTATTTCAGCCTTCACTCTGAAGACCTGCATTTTAAGACTTGAATTTTAACGTCATGAACAGTTGCTTACATCTTCGAGCACAGGTATGACTATTCCATTCAGCTGTGCTATCTTTTTTCAGTTAATATTACAACAATCACAGAGCTTTCAAAATTGTACTTAATTTATTTGCACGATTATAAGAATCTTCCCTTCCGCCCCCCCCCCCCCCCCCCACACGTCAGATGCGCGAGGGTTATTATTAGGAAAGTATTCCCAAAGATTGCCAATTGTTTATCTGCGATTTTGCTGTAGGAAGATTAATATTGCTGCAGGTTGCCATTTGTTTAACGATCACTTCGTTGAAATAAATCAAAGTAATTGTAACTGAAGTCACATCTAATAGTCTTAAGTATCCCTGGTCATGATTTTGGAGGACACCCTTGCATATTCAAACGACGCTTGCCTGGATTCAGTTAACTAACCTGGAGCTTCATCCTGCGATGTACATAAAAACAAAAACGACCCTCAGCACTCACACGATTTTTTGCTTTTGAGACTGCGTTTGTTAAAATGTGTTGAACTATGAGAGTTGTTTTGTTATCCATACCGCATTAATGTTGTGCATGAACACGGTGCTGGGTTCATCAAGTCACTGCCCTTCTTCTTTATCTATTAACGTGTCCAGTGTGGGGATCGACTCACGGTGCTATGTTCGCCTGGAAGTTCCACATTTGGCCTACAGAAGATCAGCTTTGCCGTAAGCTATCCTGGTATCCTCCTACCTTCCGCTCCATCAGTCGTTCTAATCTGGTAGAGAGGGCACGAGAGAATACTTCACCGATGTCTGGCAGACGTCTTAAGTCTTTGGGACTGTCTTGTCACCTTATTTCTGTAGTAGGTGCAGCTGAGCGTTTCACTTCACTCTCACATATATTCACAATTTTGGCTTGTAATCTGTCGATTACGAGTTTGCGTCCTATCTACAGCATCTCAGCGATTACGCTGTAATCTCCCGGTAGTTTTTTTTGTTTTTGAGATGAATTATGATCTTACTTATCTCATCGTGTATACGTAAAATAGAACCTTTGTTCGGATTAGGTGTGTCAAACTGGAGAGACACGATATTCCTCAGGAGGATTATTCTCCATGCCAAAACATCAGGATCAGTCATTAGCAAATTGCTGGCATACATCAATGACGTAATTCAAATCCTTGCAAATCGGAAAGAAAATTAAAATGATATTACCGGATTATTTATGTCCAGAAATGAAGTAACTGCTAATAACAAAAACAATGGAGATTGTTAACATATCGTTGTTATTAAGGACTGTAAATAACTAGGACGATGATTTTTATCATGGGGCATATACAGGGTGAGTCACCTAACGTTACCGCTGGATATATTTCGTAAACCCCATCAAATACTGACGAACCGATTCCACAGACCGAACGTGAGTGGAGGGGCTAGTATAATTGTTTAATACAAACCATACAAAAATGCACGGAAGTATGTTTTTTAACACAAACCTACGTTTTTTTAAATGGAACCACGTTAGTTTTGTTAGCACATCTGAACATATAAGCAAATACGTAATCAGTGCCGTTTGTTGCACTGTAAAATGTTAATTACATCCGGAGATATTGTACCCTAAGGTTGACGCTTGAAACCTCCGACGTTCAGTTGCGTGTTGTAACAAACACGGGCCACGGTCGGCGAGTAGCATCTGCAGGGACATGTTTTCGATGGCGAGTGTGGCTGTAGTGCACTGTTGTGGTTTGATCTAGCTGTCGCAGTGTCCGCATGTAGCGCTTGCTGCTATTGTTATTCTACATTCGTCTCCGCACGCAGACCAACTGTAGTACACCTAGTAACCAGACGTCTGTGATAGTGTAGTGTTGTAGGAACTGTGACCATGGTGTATTCGAACTCTGAATAGGCGGAGATGATACTCATCTATGGCGAGTGTCGACGAAATGCAGCTGAAGCCTGCAGGGTGTATGAAGAACGGTACCCGGACAGAGAGCATCTAACGTGCCGCACATTGCAAAACATCTACCGCCAACTGTATGCAACAGGTATGGTCGTAGCACGCAAACGGGTCCGTAACAGGCTCGTCACAGGAGAAGCGGGTGCAGTTGGTGTGTTAGCTGCTGTTGCCATGAACCCAGACATGAGTACACGGGACATTGCGAGAGCCCGTGGACTGAGTCAAAGTAGTGTCATGCGCATACTGCATCGTCACAGCTTTCACCCGTTTCATGTGTCGCTACATCAGCAATTACATGGTGATGACTTTAATCATCGAGTGCAATTCCGTCAATGGGCATTAACAGAGTGCTTTGCTGTTCTACCTGATCACCGATGAAGCGGGTTTCCCAAACCACGGGGCAGTGAATCTACGGAACATGCATTACTCGTCCGTGGACAATCCTCGCTGGCTGAGACAGGTAGAGCGACAGCGACCGTGGACTGTAAATGTATGGTGGGGAATCATTGGCGACCACCTCACTGGTTCTCACTTCATCGCAGGGGCCCAAACAGCTGCAACATACACCGCGTTTCTACAGAATGATCTGCCAACATTGCTCGAAAATGTCCCACTGGAAACGCGTCGACGTATGTGGTATCAGCCCGACGGTGCACCTGCACATTCCGCAATTAACACTAGGCTGACCCTTGACAGGATGTTCGACGGGCGTTTCATAGGACGTGGAGGACGCATAAATTGGCCAGCCCGTTCTCCTGATCTTACACCTCTGGACTTCTTTCTGTGGGGTACGTTAAAAGAGAATGTGTACCGTGATGTGCCTACAACCCCAGAGGATATGGAACAACGTATTGTGGCAGCCTGCGGCGACATTACACCAGATGTACTGCGACGTGTACGACATTCATTACGCCAGAGATTGCAATTGTGTGCAGCAAATCATGGCCACGACATTGAACATCTATTGGCCTGACATGTCGGGACACACTCTATTCCACTCCGTAATTGAAAACGGAAACCACGTGTGTACGTGTACCTCACCCCTCAAGGTAATGTACATGTGCGTCAGTGAAAAACACCAATAAAAAGGTGTTAGCATGTGGACGTAATGTGCTGTTCCAGTTTCTTCTGTACCTAAGGTCCATCACCGTTGCCTTTGGATCCCTACGTAATTCGGTGCTCTCCCATATACACGATCGAACAGCGGAGGAGTGGAACTCAAGCGTCAACTTTAGGTTACAATATCTCCGGATGTAATTAACATTTTACAATGCAACAAACGGCACTGATTACGTATTTCTTTATATGTTCAGATGTGCTAACAAAACTAACAGGGTTCCATTTAAAAAAGCGTAGGTTTGTGTTAAAAAACATACTTCCGTGCATTTTTTTGGTTTGTATTAACCAATTACACTAGCCCTCTCCTCACGTTCGGTCTGTGGAATCGATTCGTCAGTATTTGATGTGGTTTACGAAATATATCCAGCGGTAATGTTAGGTGACTCACCCTGTATTTTCCGGTAACACTGACGTGTTTCTTAGATACATGTGATTGCTTCTTGTCAAATAGTTAAATGAATGAATGTAATTTGTTTAGTCATATTTATGCATATATGGCCATATCTCTCTGATATAGCATACTTTAGAAACTGAACGACAATGTTCGTTATTATTTTTCACTCTTTCAAGCTGCTGCTATTTCTTTCGTCCGAGATCCATTTTATAGAATATCTCACCTCACTTTTTTTCCTTGAAAATGGAAAATATCTGCCTTCTCCATTTCTGTTGTTTGAATTCACAATATGGACTTCCTCCTTAAGCAACAGTCAGTTTGTGTAGTGTTCTGATACTCTCTGCTCAGAGAGTAGACCCCGGACTGCGGACGAGTGTCTCATCGTGTTAATCAGTCTTTTGAAGTCCGGAGTGTGTGAAGTGTCGGTCAGAAAAAAATGCGTAAAGTGAAACGAGGAATTCAATTACAATTTCAACAGTTCGGGTGTCGATATGGTGAGAAAATATTTTCGGCTGATAAAATGCTATACTGTAAGCAGCGTGGCGTAAGAGTAACTGAGGAAAAGTCATTTAATGTCCAGGAACATATGGCAACAGAAAAACAAAGACATGGGGTACAACGAATCGAAAATCTAAAAACATCACAGCAGGTGACTCTACGGGAATCCCGCCAATCGTGAAGAACTTTGCACAGCTTTCCTTTGTGCTGACATTCCCTTAAGCAAACAGAGTCATGCAAAATTTCGTAAATTCTTACAAAAATACCCAGGTATTTGACATTACGAGAAAACAATAGAACAAGTCAGATGACTATTGCAAACAGGTTCGAAGAAGATGGTCCACAGGAAAAATTTCTAATAAACTCTGAACATATAGAAAAAATAAATTTGTTCACCATTAGTAAATTTTTCGACAGATCTGTGAGTGCCATATAGCCCGAAGGCGTTACGCATGACACTGTAGCCCTACTACATTTATGGTGAAAAATTCTGATTCCCTAAAAGCATTGTACAGGAAAATGATGCATGTAATAGGTTAGCTCAGACCTGACACAGAGGTGCAAAAGCGATTCGTACTAAACTCTGTGATGTTCAGAATTTTATTGGATATGTTGCAGCATTTAAATTGTTAACTTCAGCCATTTTCTTACCACCATCTTCGGATTTATTCCTGTTGTAACTGCTTTGGTGCAGTCAAAAGTATACTAGTGAAACAAGAATAAATAGGAAGGTGCTAATGGTGAAGTTGGAAAAGAAGTGTCAAAGAAAATGGGAAAGATGCTAGGAAAACGGTATCATATAGTACATCCCATTCAATGATTTTGTTGGCGGAAAAGTTCTCTCTTAATCATTTATATCTCCTTTATAATGATACTGTCCACTTTAAATATGGTTCTCTTGTGTCAGTAGAAGTACAAAAAAGTTACTCGAAGTACAGGGCCTTGGAAAGAAAATATTTTTAATTTGAACTTTTGGACAAGGTTTTCATTGTACAAACATCAAAAAAAGTTTTGCATCACCTCGGTTCCGACAGTTCCGCAACCTGCACAGAAAACTGGAATAGAGATCAACATAAAAATCATTTCCGCTCTTTTTATTGGTCATGAAAACCACACATTGCATGCCGTACCACCATACAGCGAGACCTCCAAATTGCTGTACACACCGTTATCTCTAATATCCAGTACCACGTCCTCTTGCAGTGATGCATGCCTGTATTCGTCGTGGCATATTGTTCACAAGTTCATCAACGCACTGTTGGTCCAGATTGTCCCACTCCTCAACGGCGATTCAGCGTAGATCCCTCAGAGTGGCTGGTGGGTCACGTCGTCCATAAACAGCCATTTTCAATCTATTCCAGGCATGTTCAATATGGTTCACGTCTGGAGAATATGCTGGCCACTCTAGTCGAGCGATGTCGTTCTCCTGAAGGAAGTCATTCACAAGACGTGCACGATGGGGACGAGTATTTTCGTCCATGAAGAGGAATGCCTCGCTAATATGCTGCTGATATGGCTCCACTATCGGTCGGAGGATGGCACTCATGTACCGTACAGCCGTTACGGCGCCTTCCGTGACCTCCAGCAGCGTACATCGGCCCACCATAATGCCACCCCAAAACAGCAGGGTACCTTCACCTTGCTGCACTCGCTGGACAGTGTGTCTAAGGCGTTCAGCCTTACCGGGCTGCCTCCAAACACGTCTCCAACGAATGTCTGGTTGAAGGCATATGCGACACTCATCGGTGAAGAGAACGTGATGCCAATCCTGACCGTCCATTCAGCATGTTGTTGGGCCCATCTGTACCGCGCTGCATGGTGTCGTGGCTGCGAAGATGGACCTCGCCATGGACGTCGGAAGTGAAGTTGCGCATCATGGAGCCTATTGCGCACAGTTTGAGTCATAACACGACGTCCTGTGGCTGCACGAAAAGCATTATTCAACATTTTGGCGTTGCTGTCAGGGTTCCTCCGAACCATATTCCGTAAGTAGCGGTCATCCACTGCAGTAGTAGTCCTTGAGCGGCCTGAGCGAGGCATGTCATCGACAGTTACTGTCTCTCTGTGTCCTCCATGTCCGAACAACATCGCTTTGGTGCACTCCGAGACGCCTGGACAGTTACCTTGTTGAGAGCCCTTCCTGACACAATGCGTACGCGATCGGCCCGCGGTACTGACCTTCTAGAATGTTGAACTACAGGCAACACAAGCCTCGTACTTCCTTCCTGGTGGAATGGCTGAAAATGATCGGTTGTCAGACCCCCTCCGTCTAATAGGCGCTGCTCATGCATGGTTGTTTACATCTTTGGGCTGGTTTAGTGACATCTCTGAACAGTCAAGGAGACTGTGTGATACAATATCCACAGTCAGTGTCTATCCTCAGGAGTTCTGGGAACTGAGGTGATGCAAAACTTTTTTTGATGTGTGCATTCTGGAGTCAGAGCTCATAAACTGAAGTAAAAATGAGGCTGTATGGAAAAAAAAAACAAGTCATAGATTTTCTACGTTCTGATACTATTAATAAAAAGCGTACCACAAGATCAAATCCCAAAGCTTACCTTGCCTCAAATGATACACATTTTATTGTTAAATAAATAGTTCATTATCATAAAGTGACTCACTAATTTATTTTATAAGAGAAATGTTATCTCACTTTGATTTTGTCAAGTCATATTTTTAACTTTATTGTAGATATTTTTGGAAATTTTTGATGATAAAAACATACGGTACTTTTGTGCATATTATGGTCATTGAGGTAATAAATGTCCTAAGTCTATAAATGTCATTGTCAGTTCACAGTTCACATTGTTAATGTATAAATATAAGGTAAGGAGCGGCGGAAACGTTAGCCATTTAGTATAAGCTTTCTTCAAACAGTAAACTTCCTTGCTAAGCTATAACACGTTACAAACTGAGTACACCAAGCCAACAATAGTTAATTATTAATATGAACTGCATTATTATTTTCCGATAGTTCACTTAATACTATAACAGGACTGTTGCACATTCCTAACAGTTCTGCTAGTAGGCCGTGTCTACGGGAGATGAGAATAAAAATACTTAAGTAAATAAAATCGATCAGACTTTTCGGACACATATTGCGTATTCTCGATTGACAGTGCAGAACTCATAAAACAGCGTTCGTCAAACCAGGAACATAGGCGTGGAGCCCTGTCAACGGGGCTGTTGTATTGGAAGACGCTAGCGACCGCAGCTTACACATTACGAAGATGCAGAAAAATTCTAACACTGGGTTATCCAGAAAGAATTTAACATTCTATGACTTGTTGACAGTAACTCCAATGAGTGGGCCCAAGTTATGGCACGAAAAGCACCCCCAGAATATCACACATTCACCTCCAGCCTGAACTGCTGGCTCTACACACTGTGGGTTATCACGTGATTGGGCTGTCGGTGAACATTCTTTGTATCATTTGTAAACAGATAGAAAGTTGCGAGTCGTCGGGCAAACTGCTCGTCTCCCTTCGGCGGCTTTGTTTTGCCCATAGAAGACGTGCAGTTTTATGTGCCAGTATGCAAAATAGCCCTCAGCGAGTTATCCGTCTGCAAATGGCAAATATCCTCTGCATTTGCTTGGAAACTGGTTGTGATGAACCTGCATTCCTGACAGTAGCGACTGTTGGTGTTCCAAGACGACACTACTCCTGTTTACAGAGGTCTTACTGTCCAGGACTGGTTTTGTGAGCACGAGAATGAATTGTCATGCCTCCCCTAGCCATCACAGCCACCAAACCACATTACTAAGCCTTCTTGATCTACAGGATGATCAAAAAGTCAGTATAAATTTGAAAACTTAATAAACCACGGAATAATGTAGATAGAGAGGTAAAAATTGACACACTTGCTTGGAATGACATGCGGTTTTATTAGAACCAAAATGCAGGATGGCGCTCCACCCCATATTGCTAGACGCGTGAAAGATCTCTTGCGCGCGTCGTTTGGTGATGATCGTGTGCTCAGCCGCCACTTTCGTCATGCTTGGCCTCACAGGTTCCCAGACCTCAGTCCGTGCGATTATTGGCTTTGGGGTTACCTGAAGTCGCAAGTACATCGTGTTCGACCGACATCTCTAGGAATTCTGAAAGACAACATCCGACGCCAATGCCTCACCATAACTCCAGACATGCTTTACAGTGCTGTTCACAACACTATTCCTCGACTACAGCTATTGTTGAGGATTGATGGTGGACATACTGAGCATTTCCTGTAAAGAACATCATCTTTGCTTTGTCTTACTTTGTTATGGTAATTATTGCTATTTTGATCAGATAAAACGCCATCTGTCGGACATTTCTTGAACTTTTGTATTTTTTTGGTTCTAATAAAACCCCATGTCATTCCGAGCATGTGTGTCAATTTGTACCTCTCTATCTACATTATTCCGTGATTTATTCAGTTTTCAAATTTGTACTGACTTTTTGATCATCCGGTACTTTGGAGGGAAGGCTCGCATGATCACTATCCACGTCTATCATTGATACCTGACCTAGTCATTGTATTATGGGAAGAAGAGTGTTAGATCCCCTGAAAGCATACATAGCTTGTATTCATCCGTTCTGAAACGACTGAATGCTAACACGTCTTTTACGCCATATTAGGCGCGGTAACGTATTGTATTTTTCGTGTTTCCATATTTTGTGCACGCCCCTGTGTTTTACTACTTCACAGCAGTGATATTGGATAGATTTTTTGTGATTTATCGCCACAGTTTTAATATAGCCCCATATGGTGTGAACAAAAAAGTATTTTTAGCAGGTCTTGGCGGTTGAACTACAACATTGTTTTTTCAATATTTACGCACTATGGGACAGTACCTTCACAAATGTTAATACAATTATTAGAGAGATACTACATACGATTTTCTCTTCTTAGGGCAACAGAAGATACAGTTTTAATATAGCTACATATTGTGTGAATAAAGAAGTATTTTTAGCAGTTCTTGGCTGTCGAACTACGACATTTTATACTGAACATTATGGTGAGTCCCGTCATATTAGGACAATCCCAACTTTGTAGTTCAAATTCATCATAGGTTCTGCTGTCCTGCATTCATCAGCCGTTCTCAGATGCATGGGCTTCTTCATTTTCTTGTGAGTCAAAGAGTTATTGTAATCAATGTATAAGGAGGTGGAAAAAAAATTCGTAAAGTCAGTTGCCTGATTATTAGCAATTCCGAATCCTTCGAGGAACCTAGCCAAATGGTAGTTCCATTTTGTTCTAAATCTCATGGTTAACTGTATGTTTGTAACTTTGGTGATTTCATAATTGATTCAGATCTTTTCCCATTTATTGCTGGCTTTTGTAATAAATTAAGGAGTTAATTTAAATCTTGTTTTTGTTTATCATATTTAATAGTTTTAATTGTAATATGCAAATTTGGCAAGGGCGACAATATTTCGTAGCGCTATTAATTCCATTTGCGTACATTAATTCCGCTTTGGGTGTCAAGGGTGTATCCGTATCGAGATAATTGTGAGTCAGTTAAATTCACCTGCGCACATGCGGCGTTTTGCAGTACATCGAGTGAGGTACCGTGACGTTTGAAGTATTGGAGTCGCATTCTATTGTAGAGGCGTTAAAATCCTCACTAAGCGAAACTGTTACGTGTTTCCCCTTCAGTGGAATTGCAGTATGAGTCCCTGCGAAAGATCTCGGCCAATTATGAACTCCAGCGCTCTCCTGCAGAACTAGATATCTGCCTCTCTGTGCCAGCCATTGTCCAGGAGTTGGGCTGGGAATTGACCGTGACATATTTAAATTGATATCAATACTAACAGTTGTAAGTTATCTTTCTGTAGTGTGACTGGCGCTATTTTTAATTTTGCTGGTGGAGCAGGGGCAGTCAAAATTTCTCGTACTGTTTCGTGCCATTTGCAGTTCCAACGGAAGGCGCCGTTTTATTGGGATGGCATACCAGAAGAAACTTGTATATGCCTTTCTTCGCCGACTTGAGACCATTATCGATGCACCGGCCGGAGTGGCCGAGCGGTTCTACGCGCTACAAACTGGAGCCGCGCGACCGCTACGGTCGCAGGTTCGAATCCTGCCTCGGGCATGGATGTGTGTGATGTCCTTAGGGTAGTTAGGTTTAAGTAGTTCTAAGTTCTAGGGGACGGATCACCTCAGAAGTTAAGTCCCATAGTGCTCAGAGCTATTTTGAACCATTAGCGATGCTAGGACGGTGATACACGGTATTGGAATCATGTCTCCTGACAAACTTTTTGTCTCGCGTGTGTGTATATGTGTGAGTGTGTAGGTGTGGGTGGTTCTTTGTCAGTGGTAAAACCTGATTTTAATTCTATTTTTCACAGTATCTCGGGTGCAGGCCGTCATTAAAGGATACTATTCTGCAATATTGGATAACAATTACCCAGAGCGTGGTTTTTACGCTAAATACCAGGTTATTATCTACACGTGCGATGTAATATCGCCAACACCTCCAGTTACGCGTAGAAGTGAGGGTTTCGCAGCTGTCTACTGGCTGCGACACGGCAGCCCGTGTACCTTAAACTCCCGCTCCTTGAAACCTCGCCCGACAGAATCCCCAGGTCGTCCCCAGTAAAGCGACTCGCCTGTTTTTGTGTCCTTACTGCAGATTACAGCCTGCAGAATTACCGTGTCCCACATTCTGAAGGCTGCTTCTTATGCAAGATGACGAGTCACATGAAAATTGGCCACGTCGAATCGATTTGTTCTGAAAAATGTTTGGCGTCTGGCTCGGCTGTGCAGACACCGAGCCAAATGCTAACTGCTGGGGCTTCCAGTTAGCCAACTGCCACGGCTACAAAAAGAAACGCGCGACACGCCGACTTCTCGCTGCCACTGCGGCTCCCGCCAACTCACCTTCGCGGATCTTCTGTTTCCGCCCTCACAACACAATGGTTTGGATACCAACATCCGATAGGAAATTCTTCCAGACGCGGATAGAATATTTTACATAAACGAACAGTTTTACAGATGAATTATTTTTATGGGTATTTTGAAATCATTTTTATTCTGTCGTACAATACAGGGTGTCATATGCGGCATTTACAACCTTGGTGATTTGTGATCCGTGGCCATTACACCGCGGTCCAAGACGTGTTTACGTAGCTAACGCTTCGTCTCCTGATGTTGGAGACATCCTCTGAGGCTGCAAAGACTCACTTAGCATTTTCAACCAGGCTCATCAAGCCGGAATCTTTATACATAAGCACACCATCATCAATATTCTAGACAGGTCAGAGATGCAATAGAAATTTATAAGCGCCAAAACAGATTTGACGGAGAGAGTAAGGACATAAATTATTCACGCTATGAGCTTTAGTGCTAAATAAATCTAACAGAGCCAAGTCTTCCTCGCTACAAGCTTAATAATGCACGTGGACGTGACTGTTGGATGAAACTGCAACGGACCATTGGGTGATAGCATTCACCTTCCTGTGCTGGTTTGTTTAAGGGGGGTAAGACTTTAAACGGGCCGACTTGGAGCAGGAGAGGCATCACAGGACATTTTAATTTCCAGTGTCTATACTTTTACAAATAAATTCATAAAACTTTGTCAGCATCATGAGAAAAGATTCAGGATTCACACTCATTGCAGTGGAAGTTCGAAAACATAAAACAAATTTTTTTTACGTGTGAAATTTCGTCATTTTTTCACTTACTAATGGCAGCATTTGTTGCTATAGGTGCATAAGTTAGAGATATTCTTCGATGAATTTTGCACAGCATATATACCATACTAAAAGATGTATGAAACTCTAGAATTTATTTAATTTATGAAAGAACGAATGAGCTGTTATACTTTAAACTTCATGTTTAGAAAAAAACACAAATTTCATAGTTAATTACCTCAATTTTTACCACAGTTTTTAATAGATGTGGAAAATTTTCATACACCTTTAAGTATGGTTTGTATGCTGTGCAAAATTCATCGAAGAATCTCTCTTACTTATCAAGAAAAGTGTACCTATAGCAACAAATGCAGCCATTAGTAAGTGAAAAAATGACGAAATTTCACACGTAAAAAAAATTTGTTTTCCTATGTTTTCGAACTTCCACTGCTATGTGTGTGAATTCTGAATCCTTCCTCGTCATGATGACAAAGTTTTATGAATTTATTTGTAAAAGTATAGACAGTGGAAATTAAAATGTCCTGTGGTGCCTCCCCTGCTCCAAGTCGGCCCATTTGACGTCCTACCCCCTTAATAAAACTGAGAAGCCAAACGTGAAGGACAGGAACATGCTTTAGACGGCGGGCCATATTACAACTACCATGAATGATATTTTTAAAACAGCTGTTTATTCGAGACAAAACCCCATTCTATGACAGAATCATAACTTATTTCGACCTACAGTGGCCATCGTCAGATGTTACAATACGAGAGAAGGGAAATGTATACATAATCTTGCTTTCCTTAATGGAAGCGTGTACGGTGTAGCGGCGTTATGTTTATGTCGTGTGCTGAGGATGAGGGAGAGGGTGAAACGCGCTGCCGCCACACAGCCTTCTGCTCACGACTACACCAAGGGTGCCGCCGACCCTAACGTCTCCACCCAGCAAACGGATCACCAAGAACAGTGTCATATACCTTCTCTTGATGAAACCCTGAGGAAAGGTTTGGAATTAAATCTAGGACGTTGGTGAAAACAATGGTGACCACTCCACAAACTCTTTTCCTGTGGCCTGGCCAATAATGGCAGTGAAGCTTTCGTGTTCCCCCAGGATACGAACCGGCTTACTTCCGAGTCGAGCGCCGCCCGCACAGGCATGCGTTAGCGATTTCAGTTACAGCGGCGAGTCATTAAGATCTTAAACTTTGTTCGAAAAAGCTCTGACAGTCTACTTGCGAACAAAAATACATATGGTTCATCCTTATTGGTCATGGGCGGCATTTGGTGAACAATGGTTCACTATAAGTGTAGTCAAAATGAGAGAGTTACAAGGATATAAATAAACGTACTTTCCTATCTGCAGTTTTTGTGCTAGGTGCGTGCGCGTCCTCTTCACGGTAAATATTTGATATATAAACCACGTAGTATGTCGAAATGACAATGGAAGTTTTAACAGTTGTTCTTTACTTGTAAATGTGCTGGTCCCTAAGTCATAAAATCATATTTAAAACCAGAATTATGTCCAATTGACGGGTCAGAACGGCAAAATCGTGAGCTGGTTGGACTGCCTGCCTATATTGCTCCAAAGGTTCTCAATATGGGGAAAGATGCGGTGACCTTGCTGCCCAAGGCAGGGTTTGGCAAACATGAAGGCAAACGGTAGAAACCCACGCCGCGTGTATACGGGCATTATCCTGTTGAAATCTAAGCCCAGGATGGTTAGCCGCGAACAGCAGCAAAACTGGGCATAGAATATCTTCGACGTACCGCTGTGCGAATGAAAACCAAATGGATCCTGCTATGAACTGAAATAAAATGACACCCCCAGACCGTCACTCGTGGTTGTCATGCCGTATTGTGGGCGATAGTCAGGACGTGTCCACATTGTCTCCACACACGTCTTCAGCCTGGAATCTCATTGACTTTAGTAGGATTGTCTTCAGTCACGAGTCCAATGTCGAGCTGAGCCCTGATGATCAACGAAGACGTTTCTGCAGACGCCCCGGATAACGGTAGGATACCAACCCGACTACCGCCGGCCATATGGCCTGAAACCAGGAGTTGTTATCTGTTATGGCATTTCATTTCGTAGCAGGATCCCTTTGGTTCTCACAAGCGCCACCCTTAAAGCGCAGCGATACGTCTACGATATTCTACGCCCCGTTTTCTTATCCTTCATGGCAAGCCATGGTGGACTTACATTTCAGCAGGACAATGCCCCCCCCCTTCCTGTACACAATGAGAGTTTGTTTCTACTGCTTGTCTTCGTCGTGCTTGCCAACCCCCCTCCCCCTGCCCCCCCCCCCCCCCCAGTTGGCCAGCAAGGTCGCCGGATCTCGAGAACATTTTGAGCATTATGGGCAGGGCCCTCCGACCAATTCGGGATTCTGACGATCCAGCGCGTCAGTCGGAGGGGATCTGTAACGGTATCTATCAGGAGGACGTCCATTAACTCTGTCAGTTACCGCAAAGTAGAATAACTGCTTGCTTAAGGGGAAGAGGCGGACCAACGCATTAGTGACAAGCTCAGTTTCTTAAATTGATTCTCTCGAATAAATCATCCAGTTTTCCTGCCTATTTCGGATCGCTGATGGCGCTACACTGCCGCTGCGAAATGTCTTGAGAACTCGCCGAAACTGATCATCACTTGCTACGTTTGCATAAGACATAACGTTCGGAACACGGAAACCAAATTTAGGAAAAAGTTTTTCATTGTTTTGTTTTCATGTTAAGGCCTGAAGTGGTTTTTCTATGCCTGTTGAATACCTATTTTCCTATCGTCACTTCTTTCATGTAAATGCACTCTGCAAGTCAGCTAATCCGGTTTCTGAGTTAGTCAGCTGTGTATCTCTTCTACTAAATATTAGAGGAAGACGGCTTCATCCTCATTCTAATACTGCTACTCCTCCTTCACTGCACAAAAAGTCACTCCGTCGACATTAGCCGAAAATTGATAGAAAAGAGAGATAAGCTGACAATCCAAGCTTATTTCGAAGATGGTTGTGCTTTTACATGGGAGCAAGAATCGATTCTGGAAGAGCAGATCTGGCAGCTAGAACTGTATTTCAAGGGTCAGTGTTGGAGTGATTACATGTATAAATCAGAAGCGGTATTGGGAAGTTGGTTGGCAATATCCAGTTTTTGGAGTCTCGTGTAAACGTATTGATCCTATCATAGAATGTGATTGTGTCCGAAATAAACAGAAATTCAGAATTAGTGAATCGCTGACTCCTTCGATAGGATGTCATCTTTTGCAACAAAATTAATAATAATATTGACGTAGTGTAGGTCAACGGCCTGGTGCAAGCTGTTTCAATTGGACGTCACTTATGCTACTTCCATG
Source organism: Schistocerca piceifrons (assembly GCF_021461385.2). Classification (NCBI taxonomy): domain Eukaryota; kingdom Metazoa; phylum Arthropoda; class Insecta; order Orthoptera; family Acrididae; genus Schistocerca; species Schistocerca piceifrons. Next base: position 473,218,852 of record NC_060145.1, on the reverse strand, counting down.
TCCCTAACCTTCCCCAGTAATCCTACGGACGGTTCCTACAGTTAAAAGTGTAACCTGTCGAATGCTCACATCGCTGAGAGGTGAATGCTATAATAAAGGCAGGTTACAAACATTCGAAAACGACCTGGGGTCCGATACTGCGACCTTCTAGTTTCCAGGCACGCGCTTAACCGTCAGACCACCGGGTCCGATTCTAAAAACTATATTTTCTTTTCATTTTAAACGTTCGAGGTGGGTAACTTCATTTGTCAGTGAAAGAATTTTCCGTGACCGTGAGAGAGACCTCTACGAGACTGCTCTCAATTCTGGAAAGCCTGAAGTCAAGGCCTGTTTGGAGACGAGGCTGGCAGGAGGAGGGGTGGAAGGAGGATATAAAATTCGTTCTCCCCCAGGAGCGCGCCCCAGCTCCAAGCCCTGGGCCAGGATTATGGACTATAAAGCGGGCGGGCAGGCGTCTAGCGGGAATGAGCAGGCCCTCGGGGGAGAAAATAGCCGACCAGAAATCCTTTCCTCCTGCCGGCGCGCCGGTACTGCTGCCGAGTACAGGTCAGTCAGGGCAACGTGGAACACAGCGACGCAGCCGCGGGAACAGGCAGCTGCACTTGCGCTTCGATGTCCCAGGAGGGAGGGTCCATACTTAGGGACGTGACAAGAAGCATCATTCGAAGCAAAAAATCCAATAAACATGGGCTCTAAAATGAATACCTTACCAGGTATGAGCACTTCTTCGTCACCGATATTGTGAAGCAAGTATCTTCTATTGCAAGCTCTTTGCTCTTCATATTTCTAGAAGTGGTAATATGGACGAAAAAATATGGACGAAAACAAGAAAAGAATATCGAGTAAACTTGGGCTCTAAACTGCATACCTTAAGAGCTGTCACCACTTTTTCATCTTCGCTACTGTGAAAGCTCTTCTACTGAACAAGTGCTCAGAGCACACATTTAGAACTCATGTTTACCTGAAAATATTGGTTGGTATGGTCGATACTACCGCCTCACAAATTATGGAAAGCAAAGACCTCGCAGTAGAAGGCATTAATTTCACAGTATCGAAGACGGAGAGTTGCTCATAGCTCGTAGGGTACACATTTTAGAACCCATGTATACTAGACTTTTTCTGCTTCTAATTGTCGTATCCTTTATATCCCTGAATACTGACCGTCCCTCCTGGGATACCTTGTGTACAGGTGGAACCAAAACTCCGCCGACAAAATATTTTCCGAGTATTTCTGTATGATGTGCTCGTTACGGAGTTGGTAGAATTCGGCTTGATTTCTTGCCCCTTGTGCAGGCATTGACAGGATCCATAAATAATTGAATATTCAGTATTTTTCTTCGTCACATATCGTATTCGCAAACACATATATTCCTAGAAATCTAGGAATGAAAATGTTGCGAGAGCTCCGTACTTTTAATGTATCTTTTGCCGTATCGAATTTGATAGGAATAGAAGGGTTAATAATGCAAGTAACACTCATCTAATGGCGGTCTGAGCACCTTCTGTGAACATCACTAGCATCAAATTTTCATGGGCTCCTAACGGGCAACAGTGCAGCTGTGACATTTTTCACCAACTGCGACATAATGGCGTATACAAACAGCGATCCAATACTGTAAAATGCTTTTTTATTCCAGTCTCTGATCACAAATGAATTCTTTAGACGACGACCGGTTTCAGTCTGTAATGACAATCCTCAGACCGTTTTTAAACCATGTCCTAAAGTGATACGGCCATAATGGCATCGTCAAAACATATAATCAGCATAGCATCGTCACATAGATTTAAAATATGGTGTAGAATAGGCCACATCGTCCACATAGTGATTATTGCCAACTAGCTATGCTGATTATATTTATGTGTTTTGACGATGCCATTATGGCCGTATCACTTTAGGACATGGTGTAAAAAAGATTTGAACGTGGTCATTACAGACTGAAACCGGTCATCGTCTAAAGAATTCATTTGTGATCAGAGACTGGAATAAAAAAGCATGTGGCATTTTTGTTACATAAAAAAGGTGTTTCTTTTTACGAGGGCTGCCCAGAAAGTAAAGCACAGCACTTTTTTCAGCCGAAAACAATGTTACGAATGCGAAACGTTATGTACGTATTATTTGAAGTCTCCTGGGTGAGTGCGCCAAGTTTCCGTCACTTCCGACAAATAGTATGGCTGCAGGACAGTTTCAAAATTGCGTCTGTAGGTGACGTAAGTTACAAGCAACGTGTCATCATTGAATTTCTCACGACAGAGACAGAAGCAGTGGGGAATATTCACAAACGCTTGTGCAAAGTCTATAGAGCATCTGCTGTCGACAGAAGTGCAGTCAGTCGCTGGGCTCGGAGAGTGAGGACATCAGATTTGCAACGGTCGGGGAGACCATCCACGGCTGTCACACCTGCCACACCTCACCTAGCCCCCTCTGACTTCGACTTGTTTGGGCCATTAAAGGCTGCCATTCGTGGAAAACATTTGGAGGACGATATGATGATTCACATAGTGAAGCACTGGCTCTGCCACCAGGGTAAGGACTGGTACGTACAGGGCACAGACGCCCTTGTTTCGCCCGGGAGGAAGGCTATAGAACGGGATTGAGATAACGTGGAAAAATAGGGCATGTCCATAAAATACCATTCTTTCATCTGTGTAATTCTCATTATGTTCAATAAAGAGCTGTTGAAGAAAGCAAAATGCGGTGCATTACTTTCTGGGCAACCCTTGTATACCCTCCAAAATTTTATATACGTAATTGTTTTTACGTCCTGTCTATCTCTTGGCTAATAGAGAACAATGCTGTCATTATATTAATGTAACATTGACAGTACATAAGGAATCTGATCGTCTTCTAAACCTATAGAACGATGATCAGATTCTGATAAACGAAATATCAAAGAAAAATCCCGTGACCACTATTTCTTGGAAAATTTTGCGTCATCATATGAACTCGGCAGTTTTCGCTATGTAGAACGGTAACAAAAGTAAACGGTTGGCTCTGTCACAGTTTTTGCATTACATTTAAGAAGTTTACTCCGCTCTTACATCATGAAATGAGGAGAAATACCGTAGCAAAATGTTTCTCACACCAAAAAGAATAATAAAACTGTGGTGTCACCGCCAGACACCACACTTGCTAGGTGGTAGCTTTTAAATCGGCCGCGGTCCGGTAGCGTACGTCGGACCCGCGTGTCGCCACTGTCAGTGATCGCAGACCGAGCGCCACCACACGGCAGGTGTAGAGAGACGTACTAGCACTCGCCCCAGTTGTACAGCCGACTTTGCAAGGAAAGGTTCACTGACAAATACGCTCTCATTTGCCGAGACGATAGTTAGCATAGCCTTCAGCTACATTTACTACGACCTAGCAAGGCGCCGTATTCAATTGATATTTCTTATATGAAGCATGTATCATCAAGAGCGATGTTCTACAATTATGGATTAAAGTTAAGTATTCCAGAAGCTACGTACTTTTCTTTATAGCATTCATTACGTATCCTGTTTCAGACCTCACGCCAGCCTGCGTGAGTTTAAGCGCGTGCCTTTCGGCTTCCTCTCATTGTGTCTAGGCTGTCTTGTCTAGACACATCAAAAACCTTTCACGGATTCTGGGTACCTCTTTTTCTGGAAGAAGATTCTCAATAAGATTTTTGCTCTATTTGCTTAATTTCTGTATTAATGGAAGGAATTAAAACGATGTCATTGTATTCTCAGAATGTACGATCCTGGAATTTCCATCATCCTCTCTGTGATCCACAAGGTCTCTCTAGTAGAGTCTTCCTCTAGGGTTTACGGAGCGTGTCTGTAACACTCTCGTATTGAGTAAACGACCTTGTTACGAAACGCGCCGCTCTTTGCTGGATCTTATCTAGGTATCTCTTCCGTTAGTTCAACTCGGGCTGTGTCTGGCGTTGATGAGGAAGAATTGGCTGAACAAATGTTTTGTAAGCCACTTCTTTCGTGGCTGAAATAAATTTCTTCGAGATTCTCCCAATGAATCTCAGCAGGGCATCAACTTTTGCAACATTTTGCATTATATGCTCATTCCATATTAAGTCGCTCCTAGGTATTTCACGGTACTTAAAATTTCCAGTGGTTTCTCGCCGAAAGGGAAGTCCAACAGTAGGACATCTCGTCGGATATTCATGCGAAATACATCAAATTTAGGAACGTTCAGGGTCAATTGGCAGTCCATATTCCAGGCGCTAGGCCCTCTTCGTTGGTCCAGCGAGTCTTTCATGATCTGGCACTGCTGTTCTTAGTACAAACTAACTACTTTCAGCTACCATACTTTACTCTCGAACAGGGACGCCATTATAGGATCAGAACACGAATACAGATTATTCCACACTGAAATGCTCTACTATTTGTCGGGGGAAATCGGAATGCTGTCTGTAGATTTTAGAACTACTCTGCAGTTACTGGTAGACGCTGCTCCCTGTACACGACCTCATCTGATCAGTACCAGACATTAAATCTGAGTAAGAGACAGCAATTAATTTTTGGCACTTTTATTGCTTACAACGTTTTGTCCAAACTATCTGTCACCGATTACCACTGTACAGTTACACCATCCATGACGTGCAGGTGGCTACAGAAAAGTTTCCCTTAGCGAAGAATGCTCTCTAACAGACTATTTATTTAAATTTCGGGCAAAGTTTTTCCATGTGTTACTTGTGTATATGACGAACCCTCTCCGTTCAGAACAGACTGCTGTGTTACTTTTCAGAGAGCCATTCCGTGCTTTTCACTGATAATCGAGACACGTGACATGACAGGTCCAGAATAAAGCATAAAAGAGGTGACGGTGATACAAAGTTGCAAGCTGTCGCTTCCTTTAATCATAAATATCTGTCTGAGTGATGCTAAATGTTATTACCTTTACATAAAGAAAAGTATTCTCTTCTCAATAACCTCCAAATCGTGAGGAACACCCTTAATTTTTATCTATGGATAAGTGTCTTTACTCATGCCACTTTTGTTGCCTATGCCTGTAATTACATTCAGAAGGCAAATTAATAATCAAACTAATTAATTTAATGAGATTGAACCTTAAATTGCTGGTCTACCCATGAACCACCACACTACAAAATAAAAACAGTGAATAACTGATGGAGTATGAATGAGAACAGTGGCGTATTTAAGTTTACAAAATAGTGAGAAGTCTTATTAATCATTTTGTAGGTACAACTAGCTGATAAATCTCACCAAAAAATGAAAAACAATATTTCTGAAAAGGAATGATATTTGCTTGGCAAAGCATATATTGGGGTGGAAGCCATTAAAGTTCTCCCCTGAATTAATCCCTTTTACAACGCAATTTGTCTTTGTTTTCACGAGTCCACTGTGAGTCTCTAGTCTATTCAAACGGAATCCACTATGGCCAAGTATACCAGAAACTACGGTTAATATCATTTAACAACCCTACGCTCGTGCAGCAGTGTTTCACACTTTCACCTTGATCGAGGCGGCAGCAAAAAACGGCGCGCTGTGGGCGAGAAGCGGTTCGTTCCGGCAGCTGTAGTGTTCTGATACGTCCACGAAAATTTACAAACTATGTGCCCTGGTGTTCTGATTATCAGAAAGCGGGAAACTTCGCTATCAGGGCACTGAATTCCCGGCAGATATCACTGCGAGGTGCATCCGTTCGCTGGTTTGGCCGACCCAATTTGACTCAGGCAAGACAGTGCATGTTGGGATTGTCAAACGTCAAACGGCCAACTCATGACGAATAAGTTCACCTTTACGATACATGATACGTCCCAGATGAGATGCAGGTCCACTGTTGCTATAATTGGAAACCATCACTGGCTTTTAGTCAACCACAAGATACAAACCACAAGTCTCACCCACTAGGGGAAGACCTGAAGTTCTCCACCAGGGGAGGATCAGAAGACGAAGAAAAACAAATAATCACAATCACTCTACAACAAGACTCGACACGGGAGCCAAATTAGCAAAAACGAAACAGTCCCCACATTGCACAAACAATTGAACTATCCTCAAATCACTGAATATCCCATCTTGAGTGTTCTGTTGGTCTGGTAGCCAATCCAGTCACAGCACCAGGGTTCCCCCACTGGGAAAGCAAGCCTCCTCTTTGCGTATCTTAAGAGGAGAGCTTCTGTAAAGTTTGGAAGGTAGGAGACGAGATACTGGCAGAAGTAAAGCTGTGAAGACCGGGCGTGAGTCGTGCTTCGGTAGCTCAGATGGTAGAGCACTTGCTCGCGAAAGGCAAAGGTCCCGAGTTCGAGTCTCGGTCGGGCACACAGTTTTAATCTGCCAGGAAGTTTCATATCAGCGCACACTCCGCTGCAGAGTGAAAATCTCATTCTGGAATTTAGTTCTTGTTAGACAAGATCATTCACCTGCCCCGCCGGCCGGAGTGGCCGAGCGATTCTAGGCGCTACAGTTTGGAACCGCGCGACCGCTACGGTCGCAGGTTCGAATCCTGCTTTGGGCATGGATGTGTGTGATGTCCTTAGGTTAGTTAGGTTTAAGTAGTTCTAAGTTCTAGGGACTGATGACCTCAGCAGTTAAGTCCCATAGTGCTCAGAGCCATTTGAACCATCACCTGCCCCTACCAATAGGTCTTATGCAACCCGCAACGCCTTCATAAACCACATGAGAGATTTTCATATTCTCTTTCTCGCTTTGTGTAAACTAATGGAACTACAGAAAAAATGAACAGGAAATGTGGTATACTTACATTTTTTACGGGGATTCGTTTTCGCTAGGGACCATGGTTTTCGAGTTATTCGAGAAAAACTCGTTTGAATGTCACTTTTGTACGTTCTTCTTGATTAATTCTAAAACTACGGCCTTAAGCGGAAACGTATCCAAGTACAAAATTGAACTGCATTAAATTCTCTACAAAAAGATCCTGTTCATTTTCCTTATAGGTTACTTAGAGCGTGTAAGGAGCGCGAGAATACGAGAAACCTGCGCGTGGGTTTGAGGGTGTTATGGGTTGCGTAAAACCACCGGTAGGAGCAGCTGGTTCACCTTCTATAAGAGAACGAAGTCTTTCGGCTGTTCGTTGGTTTTTGTTATGTACATGTGGCTCTATTTATTTTGTTCATATTTTCTGATGTCCAAATATATATGCAAAAATATGTTTCCTACCTGAGGATGGACGTAGCTGGCTGCTGAGACTGCAGTTTCTGCCTTCACTGATTTTGCCAAGATGACAGAGAGCCTGTCTTGATTTTACGCGAGTCTACCCTAAAATAATTATATAATTATGGACGCTTTTAGGCGACAATTAGATTGAATCAAGCAGCTTCTCGTAATTCCCTAAAAGGACACTTTCTTGCTTTAGTTATGGTTCACACACAAGCGTCCCTATACTGAGAAATCGAGTACAGAATCTTTGCAACTTTAACCACTTGGAATCACACGTTTTATATTCCACCTTTCTACACTTTTTTCACAACACTGACCTCAGTTTTGTACATTCAACGTCCAGAAAAACTCGCGTCCTCCCTCTTTTTATTTCCTTCCTTCCACTTTCCTAGAGATGTGCGTTCCTTTCGTTTTACACTCATATTAATCCCTCTGCGCCAAACAACAGAAAATTCACTAGTACAACATTTACGAACGTTGAAAATTACATATTTCAGAGAACATAGAAAGTATGAATTAAAAATAAAGACACAAAATATAAATAAATGCCCAGGAAGAAATTCCGTCTCAACGTGAATGATTGTTTCCGAAGAAAAGTGGGAAATCATCAGCACCCGTCTGGGGTAAGCGAAATAATGCGAGGGGTGTGTCTGTTTTTGCTTCAAGGGCTGACAGGGTACTCCGCGTCTGCTTTAATCTTCTCGTATGGTCACACACTCAAGGAGCAGGCGTTCTTACCCTGAAGGTTGCCTGGATCGAGTGAAATCGAGGGGAGTCTTCAGATTCTCCCAGGACCGAAATAAGAAAGCCACCAGCATTGCAGTGTCAGGATCTTTGACAAAACTTTCATAAACGCTAGGACAGCGCCACAAGTTGAGAAATATTTTACTGTGTACCACAAGCAAAAGACTCAGTGCAGAGCCGCGCGGGATTAGCCGAGCGGTCTAAGTCGCTGCAGTCATGGACTGTGTGGCTGATCCCGGCGGAGGTTCGAGTCCTCCCTCGGGAATGGGTGTGTGTGTTTGTCCTTAGGATAATTTAGGTTAAGTAGTGTGTAAGTTTAGGGACTGATGACCTTAGCAGTTAAGTCCCACAAGATTTCACACACACATACTCAGTGCGGAAGTACACCCTTGACTCACGCAACACAACAACAGTTTTCCTTTCAGGTCATGCGGTGGAAGTCTCTCACATTCTGACGGTGTAGGCACAGCTGTTCATTTAGTGTAAGCATCGTGGGCGGCTTGCAGCTGTTCAGTCGAGTTTCCCACAGAAGCAGGAAATGATGCGCGGGACGCGGCTGAAAACACAGCGAAACACCAGCAGTATCGCTTCTCTTGCTAAACCGCAATCGCCTGACTGTTCGTTACGTGCGTCATTCGTAGTTTTCCTGCAGTAGAAACGCCTCTTTGGTCGCATCGTGATACAACGGGTAATTTTTTGGCCTGCTTGTTGAATTTCAAGGGTAAAGGCGAGTCCGCCTATCTGATAAATATTCAAAACCCGTGTCTAAGCACCGGTATTAGTTCAATGCCCTTCCATGTGGAATGTTCATTCTGACGCGAGTATCGTTCGTCCTATGAATAAAGTATGCATGACGAATATTTATCAGCAGTGAGGAGTACGTTTTATTTGTTTCATAAATTTTTCCTTCTTGGTTGAACACTATTCATAGCTAACTGGTTTCACATAATTTTGTAATTTTCGGTTTCTAGGAACTGTCGTATTTCATCTGTAATTAGCAGTGTGGGACATACGAGATGATTGTCACTGTAGAAATGTGCGGTCCATGCAACGCTTACTGCAGTGCGACATGTGGCACGCACGTATCAGACTTCCCGAAGCGCAGCGTTGCAGTTGCTACAGAAAATTAGCACAGCAGTACAGACCTAGATGGTCCTTATTTTAACTGGACTTTTAAAATAACGCATTTAGTTCTTCGTAAATTACATGCATAATTTTGTGATAGCAAACAAGTAAAAACTAAGCTGACATTCAGCACATCATGTGAACGCCTGGAACAAACGAATGAAACATCGTCGCCGCACATAAAATCCACCTCCACACCATCCGCTTGGTTTGAAAACCAGCAAGACATCTGGCCTGTACCTTCTCATTTAATATGATAATTACAGTCAAGTAAGAGAATAATGAGGAGGCATAATATTACAATAATAGCTTAGAAATACATTATAGATTTCAGTAACTGTTTGCACTGAACTCTAGCTAATTTCTTGTCTCAACTACAATTAATACGGCGTTGGTCTTCTTTTTCTTCACTTTCTGAGAGAGCTTGGGAAAACTGCACACTCTGGACAGGATGGGCAAGGCAGTGTCCAGTGTAAAGAAAAAAGTAGGCCGCAGCTGCCAGCAGGGACTCTTAGCATTCGTAGAAAGCAGGGCAGGTAGCGTGAGGTGCTGCAAGTGAGATAGTTGCGTAGCCGGGCGGGTCCCCAGGATTCGAGGGTTATTTTTCGTTTACGACGTGGCTCCAGTTCAGCGTTCAAGCAGCGCCGAGAGAACGAACTTCATAGGTGGGAGGCCAGCACTCTGCCATGTTCAGAATAGTGCATTCAGCTGACAACCATCTCATACTTTAGGAGAAATACATGAGATACAGCAAAATAAGGGTCTAGCCTCGAGCACAGTTTTTTGTTTCCGTAGGACCTGTGATGTGAGGCTAGCTGCTGGACACGAGAACAAGCGACTGGAAAAATGCTTGCGATGTCAGGAGGATTAATCGCAGGGAGAAGTTTTATGGAAAAGTGGGGTGCATCGAAGTGACGTTGGAATTTTCGATTGGCGCGTTTTCCTTGGTAGGATTTTTGAGAAAGAAGCAGTTACGCCATTGGGAGGCTCACAAGACCCGATCGCGTGCGAGGTTACAAAGGGCCAATGATACTTGTGGCATTCGACGCCCCACGTATCGTCTAGCATGCAACCACAATATTGACTGTTAATGGCAACAGGGGGCCGGCCTGGAGGTGTCCAATGATGAGCACAGCTTGAGTCTACGCAACTTAGCTGAAGTGCTTAGTCGACGAGTAACTCAAAACAGTGCTACAGTGCTAGTGGTTTTGATACAAAGCAGAGCAATGGTAACGACAAAGCAAACATTGCATTATATCTACAACAACAGTTGCCAAAGTTTCCATTTCGTAGGGAAGTAACCCAAGAAATTTGGCACAACGAGAAAGAAGTGGCAAATGAGTCAGTGGAATTTGTGGTGTCGTATACACTCGACTGTGTGGAAAATATACATGACGAGTACAATGATAATGATATGTGCTTAACAAGTGAAGCTGATACTGATATAAGTGTCGAACCATCAAGTTCATCATCCTCGTCGGACAGGGAGCCACAAATCCCGCCTCCAATGAGACGAAGTAAAGGATAGTCGTTCATGGAGCGGGTACTAAAGGTAATTACATGCGAGAAAGATCATCCGCAGAATAGTGAAAAAACAGTTATGAACAGATTTAGAATACGTCACCAGCAATATGACCGCGTATTTTACAAGAAAAACTGTTAATACTCAAGGGAGGACAAGGCACACTTGTTACAAAAACTGGTGATTGCGCGTGGTGCTCGATACAATTTACAAAATGTGCATGACAGTGGCATACTCGTATGTTGTGCACGTCAAACTGAGTCAGACATTGATTACAGTGATTTCAAGGGAAGCAGTGGATGGCTGCATGACTTCAGCTGTGCTACAGAACTGGAAGACGTAACATGAAATTTCAAACAAAGCGTCTCCTTGATGAAGCACAGCAAACTGCGAAATCGGCCCGACAGTTTGTAGATGAGATAAATAAAACTTAACCCATGCTTCAGAAAGCAATTTGTTTTCAGCTCCGACCAACTGAGATTCGAAGAGGAAATTCGTATGAAAGGAGCCCTGGAAATAATAGGTACCTAGAGAGTTGTATCAAGCTCAACTAACAATGTCTTAATGCATTCGTAAACAATTATGGTTAATCTGGATGGTAAATTGGCTGGAAAGTTATTTGTAGTGCTGCGAGAAGTTGGAGGTGCTCTGCCCTCTACTGTTCTTTCTCGTGTACGTGATCTTGCAAGGGCAGTAGGGAATACTTACGCCACAGCAAGCAAGAATGGGAAACTGGGCGTAAGAGAACTAAAACTATTGTATGATCACTGCTTTTGGCCAACAGCTGTGTAAGACGTCGTGGTCTCCTGACCTTCATTGCTTACATATCCCGCTGTCACAATCATATTCCGCACGTCAAGACGCTTCATTCGAACCCAAACTCGATAAGATAAAGTCAATGTTGTATGAATTCACGTAAACGATATGCAAATAACTAATAAATAGCAAATGCGCACCGAGATTAAAATACTCAAGGCTGGCGTACACACACGCATTCAAGACACGACGGTCGCAGGAGCTTTTAGTTCGGGAGACGCAAACCGCACGCCGAGGGGCCAGACATTTCAGAGGACGACCAGCCTATCTATGTCGGCCGGTGACCAGCCGTAGAGCAGACAGCGTTTGCCCGAGTGAAAGGAAGAATGACCCCGTGTTCGGCTTAAAAGCAAATTCCGCTACATAGTGTGGAAGCGCCCACCCTACGCATTCTTTACGACATAGCATGCAGTTGCATAGATTTTCACAGGGAGACAGCAAACGTCAAACGCCGATGCTACAGATTTACGGATTGGTCGCCTTAAACGAAACGTCAGTCTCACGTTTTAGAAGAGCAATGCTGACTGGCAGACAATATTTCTGAAGCCTTGAGCTGAAGGAGTAATGGAAGAGACCGAAAGATATACTCCTTCACGTCTGGAGTGGAGAGGCGCCGTTCTGTTGCCGCTCTTGGAGCGAGGAGCAAGTCTCTCCTCAGTACTTCACTGGGAGAGCACCTCTGTCGAGAGCGAATCGGAATGGGGCTCTATATTGAGTCCTTGCGATTAAGCGTTGTTCACTGTGTTGGTCGCCACGCTTATTGTGCGGTGTGAACGGACAGAGTTATAGTTAAACGCCTGCGAGCGAATTTTCGAGTGGCATCGCGGTGGACTGGTTATCTGACCGGTGTACCACTCCAGCAGATATTTATTGCTGAAAGTTTTTCAGGCAATTCTCTTTAGAACGTTAGGAGCGTCTGTCTGACTACTGTAGTAGTGTGGGGGTGGAAATTGCATCTTGCAGGAGCCACAGGGAAAAGGGTACATCTCAGATTAATCCGTTGCGCAGAATGACAGAATAGCACCCACGCCGCTCACAGCTGTTCAAAATAAGTTGCTTTTGTTTGATTCCTGGTCTGTGTATAAAAATTATGCAACTTTAGACCACACTACTCCTCCTGCAAAAAGTGTATGACATTGTAGTTTTCACCACCTGGAATCAGCCTCTGGATGTTTGTTTCTTCCGTAGATATAATACATACTATCGCACTGTCTGAAGTTACGTCTTAAAGGATAACCAGTTCCACGATAAGCTCCACGACAGATGGTTTCGCTTTCGTTTGCATGCCATCATATTCCATCAGTTCCCATCACCCCGTTTCACCCGTATGATTCTGTATGCATTCTTTAACAGTGAGTACCTAGCTGAAAGTCTTGCACAGTTTGTAACTCCTAACGAACTCGCCTTCTATATTGATAGTGTGAAACTTTGGGATCACGGCGACTTGCCATTTTCCATTCGGTGTTCATAGTGCAAGTTAATGGTTTGTTCTGAACAATTGTTGAATGTCAACAATGTCCCTTTTGTGCCGTAGAAGTCTGATGTCTGTACCTCCTGGAAACTCATTTCTCTCACCCTCCTGATGCACATGGTGAGTCATTATAAGCTAATATTTTTCATGCCATATTTGTTAACGCAACGCTTTCAAATGAGCCTTACTAAAGATTAAAGTTGGGACCTCGCACTCAAGGGGTTTATTGTCAGAGTTCTTTAAAAATGGTTGACAGTTATGTCTTGTTTTGGCGGGAAGAAAACAGCAGATTGTATGACGCAGACAGAAAATTGGGAGTTCATCCGGGACGGTGAGGTGCGACAGTCAGGAGAGTTAAGTGTAGATTTTGGTGCTGAATGGATCGCTGTGGGCAGTCGTCTCCACTCAAACAGCCGGCCGGGGGTCCATATTTTGTGGTGGCGATAGCAAGACCCTCCTCCTGTACTTCGGACAGACTGTCGTGATGGCAACACTCGCCACGTCTCATGCGCATAATTTACAGCGAACATTAATAGCAGTACCAGCATCTTAGAGAAATCCTTGGTCAGAATTTAGTCAGATCATTGTAGTTACCTGTCCCACGTCCACCAATGCATTCGTTTCTCAGTCTAACACTGAGGCAAATAGTCACTGTGTGCCATTTTAGAAAGTTATTTGCTGGTATGGGACACGTCCGCCAACCTTTCAAGTAACTCAAGGAACCAGCAAGTTCATTTAGTGTAAACCATATAGCGCAGTTTTGTAATGTTATTTTAGTTTCGTCATACATATCATGCCTGTGTTTTTAATCGAATAAATTACATGTTCATTTAAAACTTGTTTCTGTTGACACCTTTATTTAACCTTATTCTTTTAATTTTATGCAATTCTTCATTTTAGGATACACAGTTAGGTCTTTAATATTTCATTGCATTAGTTAATCCGTTTGTGCACAGTAATTAGGTTTTGTTGTTAAATATGTGTGTCTCTCCTAATTAACTTTCTGAATCACATTAACTATTTCAAACACACGCACGGATTGGTAGGTTCATTGAATTTTGTTTCTTTCTGCGTAGCTAAAGGCTCCAGTTGACATCTGGTTTAATGCAAGCCTCTATTTACATCTGTCAGCCTCTCCATTCCTCTCTTGATCCTTCTAGGTCCTCAAGAATCTGAGAAAGACAGGCTGTGCCCTCTGCTATTCTCTCCGTTTCAGAAAAAAGCATGAATTTCCCATCTGGTAAACCATCTCTGACTTTAGCATTCGCCTGTTTTAGTTTATGCTTCTTGATTTCAGACTTTGCCTCTAAGTGTCAAGAATTACAAAAAAAATGGTTCAAATGGCTCTGAGCACTATGGGACTCAACTGCTGAGGTCATAAGTCCCCTAGAACTTAGAACTACTTAAACCTAACTAACCTAAGGACAACACACACATCCATGCCCGAGGCAGGATTCGAACCTGCGACCGTAGCGGTCGCGCGGTTCCAGACTGTAGCGCCAGAACCGCTCGGCCACCAGCGGCCGGCCAAGAATTACAAAGTACATCTACATCTACATGGTTATTCTGCAATTCACACTTAAGTGCCTAGCGGAAGGTTCAACGAACCATTTTCATACTACTTCTCTACCATTCCACTCTCGAATGGTGCGTGGGAAAAAGGAACATCTAAATCTTTCCGTTCGAGCTCTGATTTCTCTTATTTTATTATGATGATCATTTCTCCCTACGTAGTTGGGTGTCAACAAAATATTTTCGCATTCAGAAGAGAAAAATTTGTGATTGAAATTTCGTAAATAGATCTCGCCGCAAAGAAAACCGCCTTTGTTTCTGTGACCGCCACCCCAACTCACGTATCATATCAGTGACACTCTCACCCCTATAGCGCGATAACACAAAACGGGCTGCCCTTCTTTGCACTTTTTCGATGTCCTCCGTCAATTCCACCTGGTAAGGATCCCACACCGCGCAGCAATATTCCAGCAGAGGACGGACAAGTGTAATGTACGCTGTCTCTTTAGTGGGTTTGTCGCATCTTCTAAGTGTTCTACCAACAAAGCGCAGTCTTTGTTTCACCGTCCCCACAATATTATCTATGTGGTCTTTCCAATTTAAGTTGCTCGTAATTGTAATTCCTAGGTGTTTAGCCGAATTGACAGCCCTTAGATTTGTGCGATTAATCGTATACCCAAAATTTATCGGATTCCTTTTAGTACCCATGTGGACGACCTCGCACTTTCATTTGTTTAGTTCCAATTGCCACTTTTCGCATCATACAGAAATTCTCTCTAGATCATTTTGTAATTGGACCTGATCGTCTGATGATTTTACTAGACTGTAAATTACAGCTTCATCTGCAAACAATCTAAGGGGGCTGACAGATTATCACCTAGATCATTTATGTAAATCAAGAACAGCAGAGGGCCTATGGAAGTACCTAGAGGAACGCCAGATATCACTTCTGTTCTACACGATGATTTACCGTCTATCACTACGAACTGTGACTTCTCTGAGAGAAAATGACGAATCCAGTCACACAGCTGAGACAATACTCCATATGCACGCAATTTGGTTAATAGTCGCTTGTGAGGAACGGTATCAAAAGCCTTCTGGAAATTTAGGAATATGGAATCGATCTGAGATCCCTTGTCGACAGCACTCATTACTTCATGGGAATAAAGAGCTAGCTGTTGCACAAGAGTGAATCCTACTGCAAATTAAGGTCAGTTATATGAGTCTGTAATTCAATGGGTTACTCCTATTTCCTTTCTTGAATATTGGTGTGACCTGTGCTACTTTCCATTCTTTAGGGACATACCTTTCGTCAAGTGAGCGGTTGTATATGATTGCTAAGAAAGGCGCTATTGTGTCTAAGTACTCTGAAAGGAACCTGACTGGTATACCATCTGGACCGGAAGACTTGCCTTTCTTAAATGATTTGAGATGTTTCGCAACACCTAAGATGTCTACTTTCATGTCACTCATGCTAAAAGCTGTTCTGGTTTCGAATTCTGGAATATTTACTTCATCTTCATTCGTGCAGGAATTACGGAAAACTGTATTTAGTAACTCCGCTTTAGTGGCACCATCATCGCTAACATTTCCATCGCTATCGCCCAGTGACGGTATTGACTGCTTTTTGCCACTGGTGAACTTTACATAGGTCCAGAATCTCTGTGGATTTTCAAACAATATTTTGAGACAATGTTTCATTGTGGAAACTATTAAAAGCACATCGCATTGACGTCCGCACTAAACTTGGCCAGTCTTGGGGGTTTTGCGTTCTTCTGAATTTGGTTTGCTTTTTTTGGTGCTTCTGCAACAGTGTTGTGATGACTGGGTGTTGTGTGATGTCCTTAGGTTAGTTAGGTTTAACTAGTTCTAAGTTCTCGGGGACTGATGACCATAGGTGTTAAGTCCCATAGTGCTCAGAGCTATTTGAACCATGCAACAGTGTTCTGACGTGTTTTGCGTACCATGGTGGATCAGTCCTGTCTCTCATTAACTTACGCGGTATGAGTCTATCTATTGCTGTCGATATTGTATCTCTGAATTTGAACCATATCTGGTCTGCTGTTTTACATACATATGTTTTGCGTTTATTTTTAGTGGTTTTGGTTGATATGGTTTTGAGCCCGGTCACAATAACCTTGTGTTCACTAATTCATGAGTCTATTAGATCAGAATTATTTGTGGCTAAGAGGTCAAGTGTGTTTTTGCAAACATTTACAATTCGTGTGGGCTCATGGACTAATTGTTCAAAGTAATTATCAGAGAAAGCATTTAGTGCTATTACGGAAGATGTTTATTGTCTACCACCGGCTTTGAAGATGTACTTTCGCCAACAAATTGAGGGTAGATTGAAGTCTCCACCAATTATAACTGTATGAGTGGTCTCCTAATTTGTAATGAGATTCAAGCTTTCTTTGAAGCGTTCAGCTATTGTATCATCTGAGTCGGAGGCTCGGTAGACGGAGCCAATTATTATTTTGTTACGGCTTTTGGGTACAACCTCTACCCATAGTAATTCTCAGGAATTATCTATTTCAACTTCACTACGAAATAAACTACTACCAACAGAAACAAACACACCACCACCTACTTTATATAATGTATCCTTTCTGAACATGGTTTGCGTCTCTGTAAAAATTTCGACAGAATTTCTTTTCGTCTTTAGCCAGCTTTCTGTTCCTATAACGATTTCAGCTCCAGTGCTTTCTGTCACCGCTTGAAGCTCTGGTACTTTTCCAACACATCTACGACAATTTACAACTACATAACCGACAGTTGCTTGGTCGATTCTTGTCGTTTTTTTGCCCTGTACCCTTTGAGACTGGAGACCTTTTTGATCTTTTCCGAGACTGACCTATTTAGGGGAATCCGAAACCTCACCACCCTATGGCGCAAGTCAGGGGACCTGCAGCCTATACGGTCGCAGAACTGTCTGACCCTCTGATTCAGACCCTCCACTAGGCTCTGTACCAAAAGTTCGCAATCGGTCCTGTCGACGATGCTGCAGATTGTGAGCTCTGCCTTCATCTCGCTAGCAAGACTGGCAGTCTTAACCAACTCAGATAGCCGCCGGAAACCAGAGAGAATCTCTTCCGATCCATAGCGACATACGTCATTAGTGCCGACATGAGCCACCATCTGCAGTTGGCTGCACCCTGTGCTCTTCATGGCATCTGGAAGGACTCTTTCCACATCCGGTATGCACACGGAGTGCACATGGGCTTTCTTCCCGTCCTTAGCTGCCATATCCCTAAAGGGCTCCATCACCCGCCTAACATCGGAGGTCCCAATGACAAGCAATCCCACCCTCTGCTCTTGTCCGGACCTCTCAGGAAGACCGGCCACTGCCGCAACAGGCGAGGCCGCCCTTGCTGGCTCAGAAGTGTTTTCAGCAGTGGGCAGTACCTCAAACCTGTTACGGAGGCGTAAGGGTACAGCCTTGCTGCCAGCATCAACTTTCGCCTTCCGCCCAGGGATTCGCGACCCCGCCACGGTTCGCCAATCACCGTCAGGCAAGTGTCGAACGGCAGGGACGTCCGAATCCGAGGGCGCAGTGGCATCAGCGATCCCAGTCGATGCTACAGGTTCCAGAGGCGCCAAAGCGTCGCCTCGGGTGTCCCTTGTCACCGTGGCCCAGGGCAACAGCCTGGAGCCTGTCGACCACGGCCAACACAGCTTCCAGCTGTTTACGGACGGTGGCCAATTCCCCCTGACTCCGTACACAACAGGCGCAGTCCCTACCCATCCGTAACAATTTTTTCCACTCTTTTGTGTCACAAGCCGTTCAAAACAAACAGATGAATGACGACTACGCGAATTTACACTATACGGGTACTAAAACACAATGCTACAACTTTCAAATACTATAATACGCTCCAAATTTGTGAATTAAACTATGCAAGTACCCAAAAACACGCAAAGAAATTAAGAATTAAACTATGAAACAAATAAGTGAGCTAAGAGTACGACTTGCTGCTGGCTACTGCTTATCCAACAGCGACAGGAGGCTCACATTCTTCCAGCAGTGCTGGACAGCTTCAATGTATTTAAAGGACGACATTATGAAGCCACCAAAAGTTACTTTTCAGACGGAATGCTCAGT
Organism: Schistocerca piceifrons; assembly: GCF_021461385.2. Taxonomy (NCBI): domain Eukaryota; kingdom Metazoa; phylum Arthropoda; class Insecta; order Orthoptera; family Acrididae; genus Schistocerca; species Schistocerca piceifrons. Next base: position 473,200,441 of record NC_060145.1, on the reverse strand, counting down.
CCCGTTTCATAAGATCTGTCATTTAAAGGGAATTCATAACATGTACGTCACAACGGATGTTAATCTGTCTCTCTGGTGACAAAGTATGAGTAGAAAAAGATGTCTGTTCATTGTGTAATTGTACGCATTTGGTCCATATCCTTTCCTGTGTACCCTTCTGAAAGATTGAACGAATAAATGAATCTATTTTTAAAGGTCTCTGGGGAACCAGAGTGGTAACCACTCCATGTCTAAGTTTTGCACGCGTAACAGTACTGTGGCAGTCGGGCGTAGCAGTGAACTCACAGCAAGCCAGTGGTCTATCGTTTCTCTTAACGCACCTCTGAACAAGAGTTGCTACTCATCCTCCTCTACACCTACCGTGAGCACGAAAATCGCGAAATGTCCGGCACTATTGTCCTGGACGCGTGAATATAAAGTTGAGTTCTTTAGAGCTTACTGTTGTATTTTCATTGACAGGTAAAGGGGCTGAGCTGTTTCAACATACAGTGAGGTTAGATCTATACCGTTCAGCTTAATCAATTAATTTAAGCTTAATAGCGCTCGTCATAAGATGTATCTCTTGATGTGACCTGACAACGAATCTCAATTTCGGCTGTGCTGACCTCCTGGGCATTGAATTTCTTTGTGTCGGTAGCAACAATGGTCTCAAACAATGGTACATTTCTCTTTGGTTTCTGATTGTTTCTTGGTCCTTCTGATCCAGTATCGTTTTGTCCAGTGTTAGAGACAAGAGTAACTGAAGATTTATCTTTACTTTCTTACTGAGAGGGAAGTATTGGACATTTCAGAAGAATCTGCAATCCTGAAATAGAATTAAGCGGTAGTGATGAAATGGTGAGTGGAACTGAAGAGGAAAGTGTTGTGTGTGAGGATGCGCATAGTGGTGGTGTTCAAACAGACTCTGAAGAATTTAAAGTCACATTTTCAGGATGTGCGGTGATATATTGCAAAGACGTAGATATAAATTGAGAATATAAATAAAGAATTACTTAAGACATTAATTAGTATAAGCGGCTGTATCGACTGTGTCGTGAAACCGATGAGACATTACAATAACCACGCAGTTCAGTTGTCTTGGCGAGAAGATGGCACCTTTATTGTTCTTTTACAGTCTAGATCGGATGTGCGCGTGACTGCGTGTGAGATCGCTCTCTAAGTTTTCATCTATTTTTAGTTTTCAGATATATATTTTAACTGTTTTTGTGATAATATTTACTATATAAGTGACTTATTAGTGGTTTCTTCATTCACCTCTGCATTTCGTGTGTTGTGGCCTGATATTTGTGAGTGTTTCGTATCGAGCAACTTAACCTCTTACCCGTGTTTACATTCCGCGCTGACCAGTTGCAGCTGTAGCGGCGCATCGAAAGCTAAGTACTAATTAATTGTTTGTGTATAGTATTTTATTTAGGAACTTTAGTGGTCTTCAACCGGTGTTCTTGGTGTTTTCCGGTGAAATAACTTCAGAAGAAATTTTTGCGAACTGCTTTCAGTTTCGTTACTGTCATTAGACGTTTGATTTTCTTTCTGTGTTAGTATTTTGTTATATTCTCATTTGTTGTTGATTAATACTTTCAATAATAGTAGTTACTTCCCTTGTAGAGCAAGTTTGTGATAATTGTAGTCAGTTTTTAACATCTTCTTATTGTAGTAGCGGAACTTAGATAAAGTTGTTTTCTTGTTTCAATAATTGTAAAATTTTACCATGAGTGAGAAGTGTGGGCTTTGCCGTAGGTTTGTGAGTAGTGGATTGCGGTGTGAGACTTGTTCGAAGTATTTTCACTGGGGGGAATGCAGTGGGGAAGCCAGTGGGCATTCTGGTGAGATCCTCTCCTGGAACTGCAGGTTATGTAGCAAGAGTAAGTTGATAGAGGAGCAGGAGCGTAAGATCTGTGCCCTTCAGGTGCAGTTGAAAAACGCACAGGAGGAGCTAGATAGGATGAGGAGGGAGAAGGGGGTTGGGGAATGGGAGCTGGCTGTTGGCAAGAGATCTGCTAGGAGAAGGAGATTTTCAGATAGTTTTACTATTGGTGTTTGTAATAGATATGACCAACTGTCAGAGTCTAGTGGAGAGGAATCTCTAGTAGCTGTAGATGTAGGAAGTATGCAGCAGACCTCAGCAGTTACGGTGGCTAGGACAGTTGCAAAGTCTAAGAGAAAGAAGAAGGTTCTGCTGTTAGGTAGTTCTCATGGTAGAGGTGTAGGCCAGCAGTTGCAGGAAGTTTTGGGGAGTGAGTACCAGGTCACCAGCATTGTGAAGCCTAATGCAGGATTGGCTCAGGTGACTTTTAACATAGGGGGGTTATGTAGGGATTTTACTAAAGAGGATCAGGTAGTGATTGTGGGTGGGGCTGGTAATAGTATTGATAGGGATGGGAAGTATGACATAGATGGTGACCTGGAAAAGATAGCCACTCAGACTGGCAACACGAATGTGCATTTCGTGGAACTGTTTCAGCGTCACGATCGGCCTCATCTTAATATAGCCGTCAGGCGTAATAACATGAGACTTGGGGGTGCGCTGATGACAGAAGGCATGAGTCACATTTCAGTGGTGTCGGTGGAGTCTATCAGTAGGACGGGTTTCACTAGACATGGCCTGCACCTCAACAGGTATGGGAAGGGGAGGTTGGCAAAACTTATAGGTGACAGCATAGGTGGGGGTGGTGGGATCACTCATGGGAAAATTCCGGTAGTTGTGGGTGTTAGAGCTGTACCTTTTTTAGATTGAAGTCAGCTGATAGGTATTCCTGCTTAAGGGAAGTCTCTCTAACAAAGAAACCACTTTCTACAAAGCTTGGGTATCCGATTAATGAGGGAATTAGTATATTTCATCAAAATATACAAGGTATTCGAGATAAAGTTAGTGAACTGCTTATAGATGTTGACTCTGAAATTATTGGTATATCTGAACACTTCTTAAATAAGGAGATAATTCAGAGGCTTCCTTTACCAGGATACAGGTTGGCTGGCAGCTTTTCTAGGAGCTCTTTGCGGTGTGGGGGAGTAGCCATGTATGTGAGAAACGGTATCCCATTTGAGTCAATTGATGTTTCAAAGTACTGCACTGAAAAGGTGTTTGAATGTTGTGCAGGTGTGGTTAAATTTAGTGGAGCTAAACTTCTTACTGTTGTTATTTATAGATCCCCAGACTCCGATTTCACAACATTTTTGCTAAAGCTAGAGGAGGTTCTTGGTTCACTTTATAGGAAATACAAAAAGTTAGTTATATGTGGTGACTTCAATATTAATTGTATAAGTGATTGTGCAAGGAAAAGGATGCTGGTAGACCTCCTTAATTCATATAATCTTATGCAAACCGTATTCTTTCCAACGAGAGTGCAAGGGAACAGTAGAACAACCATAAACAATATTTTTGTTCATTCGTCATTATTAGAAGGGCATTCTGTTAGCAAAAAGGTGAATGGCCTTTCAGATCATGATGCACAAATTTTAAGTCTAAAAGATTTTTGTGCTTCAACACATGTTAAATATAGTTACCAACTTTTTAGGAAAGCTGATCCAGTTGCTGTACAGACTTTTGTAAACCTTATCAAGGAACAAGATTGGCAAGATGTTTATAGTGCTGATACAGTAGACGATAAATATAATGCTTTCCTCAAGACTTTTCTCGTGCTCTTTGAAAGTTGCTTTCCGTTAGAACGTTTAAAACAGGGTACTAGCACAAACAGGCAGCCTGGGTGGCTGACTAAAGGGATAAGAATATCTTGTAGAACAAAGTGGCAATTATATCAAAACGTTAGAAACAGTCAAAATCTAAATGCAGCAGCCCATTACAAACAGTATTGTAAGGTGCTTAAAAAAGTTATTAGGAAGGCAAAAAGTATGTGGTATGCAGATAGAATAGCTAAGTCTCAGGATAAAATTAAAACCATATGGTCAGTCGTAAAGGAAGTGGCTGGTCTGCAGAGACAGGTCGAGGATATAGAATCAGTGCGTAGTGGGGATGTCCGTGTTGCTGATAAGTTGCATATATGTACAGTACTTAATAATCACTTTCTGAATATAGCAGGTGAACTAAATAGAAACCTAGTCCCAACAGGGAATCATATAGCGCTCTTAGAAAAAAGTGTTCCGAGACTGTTACCTGAAATGCTTCTCCATGATACTGACAAGAGGGAGATTGAGTTAATAATTAAATCACTAAAGACCAAGAACTCTCATGGATATGACGGGGTATCTAGCAGAATACTGAAGTATTGTTCCACGTATATTAGCTCAGTACTTAGCCATATCTGTAACTTTTCCTTTAGCAGTGGTCGGTTTCCTGACCGATTAAAGTACTCGGTAGTGAAGCCACTTTATAAAAAGGGAGACAGGGATAATGTTGACAATTATAGACCTATTTCTATGCCATCGGTGTTTGCTAAAGTTATCGAGAGGCTTGTATATACAAGGTTACTGCAGCATTTAAATTCACATAATTTGCTGTCAAATGTACAGTTTGGTTTTAGAAATGGCTTAACAACTGAAAATGCTATATTCTCTTTTCTCTGTGAGGTTTTGGACGGATTAAATAAAAGGTTGAGAACGTTAGGTGTTTTCTTTGATTTAACGAAGGCTTTTGACTGTGTTGACCACAAAATATTACTGCAGAAGTTGGAACATTATGGAGTAAGGGGAGTAGCTTACAATTGGTTCGCCTCCTACTTTAAGAACAGAAAGCAGAAGGTAATCCTCCGCAATATTGAGAGTGGTAATGATGTTCAGTCCCAATGGGGCACTGTTAAATGGGGCGTTCCCCAAGGGTCGGTGCTGGGGCCACTGCTGTTCCTTATTTATGTAAATGATATGCCTTCTAGTATTACAGGTGATTCAAAAATATTTCTGTTTGCTGATGACACCACCTTGGTAGTGAAGGATCTTGTGTGTAATATTGAAACATTATCAAATAATGTAGTTCATGAAGTAAGTTCGTGGCTTGTGGAAAATAATTTGATGCTAAATCACAGTAAGACTCAGTTTTTACAGTTTCTAACCCACAATTCAACAAGAACTGACATTTTAATCAGACAGAATGGGCATGTTATAAGCGAGACGGAACAGTTCAAGTTCCTAGGCGTACGGATAGATAGTAAGCTGTTGTGGAAAGCCCATGTTCAGGATCTTGTTCAGAAACTAAATGCCGCTTTATTTACCATTAGAACAGTATCTGAAATAAGTGACATTTCAACACGAAAAGTAGTATACTTCGCATATTTTCATACGCTTATGTCATATGGTATTATTTTTTGGGGTAATTCTTCTGATTCAAAAAGGGTATTTTTGGCTCAAAAACGGGCTGTTCGAGCTATGTATGGTGTAAGTTCGAAAACCTCTTGTCGACCCCTATTCAATAGTCTGGGAATTTTGACATTGCCCTCACAGTATGTATTTTCTTTAATGTCGTTTGTTGTTAGCAATATTAGCTTATTCCCAAGAGTTAGCAGCTTTCACTCAGTTAATACTAGGCAGAAATCAAATCTGCATGTGGAATGCACTTCCTTGACTCTTGTGCAGAAAGGAGTGCAGTATTCTGCTGCATCCATTTTCAATAAGCTACCACAAGAACTCAAAAATCTTAGCAGTAGCCCAAACACTTTTAAGTCTAAACTGAAGAGTTTCCTCATGGCTCACTCCTTCTATTCTGTCGAGGAGCTCCTGGAAGAGATAAAAAATTAAGCAAATTCCAGTGTTACATTCTTGATTTTCTTTATTTAAACTAACGACTTGTTTCATTTTATGTGTTTCTACAATCGTGTTATAATTTCATGTATTGACTCGTTCCATGACCATGGAGACTTCTCCTAAATGTGGTCCCATGGAACAATAAATAAATAAATAAATAAATAAATAAATTCATATCTGCCATCGCTGACTATAATTATTTGGCACAGCGCCATTACTCTATTGTATTGATACGCAGTCTCACTACGTATACTCATAGTTACACACAGCAACAGAATTAATGTAAGTATCTCTGTAATTTAATTTATTATAATATTTTGTGAACACAGTGATATTATTTAATCTTGTGCTTCTTTAATATTGCAAGCTACTGTCCCAATTAAATGGAGTCTTGACATGGCTAAAGGTTCCGTGCTACAAATCTTACGAACGGTCCAGCACGAGCTACAACTTCGGAATTAATAAACCTACGAAGTCCGATAACTAAATATTTTCAGAAGAGTCACTCTCGGCCAAACTTACAATGAACGGACCTTACGCAAAAATCCATTGTCAAGTTTGTATCAACGCCATTAGAAATTTATACTCTGATCACATGCTATTATCATTATCTATTATTATTTGTCTGTTTGCTGATATTCACAAACCAAACCGGAAAAGCCAATAAATCAGAAGACGAACTCTGGGCACCGGGCAGTGGATGATGACACAGCTGCTGACGTCAGTGAGAAGTATTTTACAACCACTGTAAAGGATTTTACGTCCAAATCTCCTCTTATGACAAGGCGAGTAACACAAAACATAATAAAAGAGCGAGAAGGCATAATAAATGAAGGCAAAGTAGGAACAATAAGCGAATAATTTGAAGAGATTTTTTTCTCCAGAGATTTTTAAGATCATAAAGCATGCCAATGAAAAAGCATTGAGACAGAATTTACCCAAACAGGCAGACTTCAATTCATAGTATATGTAGAGCTACACAATCAATCAAATGGCGGGGAAGTTTTCAACTAATAGGGTTACAGGAAGGTGGCCGCCATCTATTATCTGTACTCTGGTGGTCATAGCATCATTAAATAGTTAGACACCATTTCTGCTCAAGTTCCCAAAGTGGAATAAGACAAAATCTATTAAGCGACGGCTTTTTCGTCAAAAATTGGGACTACCGGTCACGAAACCACACGTTGAAGGAAAATTTACGAACATTAGAGGACTCCAGAAATGTACGGTTTCAGCCATGGGAGGTACTGTCGGACGGAATATCAAGCTGAAGTTCACTGCAAAGAAAGCTGGAAGACGAAGGAGAAGATATCATGTAAAGCCAGTCAAAAACAGTGCAGTACAATGAAGTGAACAAAACATCAATGATCTTTAACAATTGTAAGAGATACAGATGCAGTAAACACAACAAGAAAACCCAATTGTGAAGACGTTTCCGAAGAAAGTGGTGCATAAGTGATCCAGGAAATTATGTAATGTGAACTGCTGTAATTAAAGTGAAATATCTGTAATATTTTGTGAACAATAATGTAGTGTTATTCAATAACTCTATAATGAGTTTTACTGCCACTGTAAAGAGATATTGCTCAAGAAAATAAGACAACATAAATGGCGAAAAAAGTGAAATATACTAAATGCGTTTCTGTAGAGAATGCTAAAAGGAATGTACGATTTCTGGACCTGTATTACATATAAGTAACTCCTTAGAAAATATTTTGTTAATAAAGATCAATAAAAATTAAACAAATTTGAATTATAGCGTTTTTGTACTAAGCACAAAGTCCCATCCCCCTCCCCCGCAACCCGCCCCCGCCCCTCCCATTGGTACAGCGCATTATGAGAAATATGTTTGAACTGTGAACTTTAAGTCGTCAACGACATTATTATCAGCATTCACTGAGTTGAATGAGGTCGTCTAATAGAGCTACGAGAAGCTGAATGTTCCTTCTGCAGTACTCCAGGAGGACTTGACAGAATTGTCGTCACCGTACATGATTGCTGACAGCGGTTGTCTAATAATGTACGGTCGCAAGACGATCGGCCTCCAGATGGCTACATGGCACTACCGAGAGGGAGATCATAATGTCCGGCCTGTGGCTCAGGTGCATCGTACTGCATCTGCAGCAGCAATTTGAGCATAAGTTGGCTTTATAGTGACACAACAAACTGTTACAAAGTGGTTACCCCAAGAAGAGCTCCGAGCCCACACCCTGTGGCGTGCACCCCTTTAACCCCAAACAATCGGCTTTTGCGATGTCCATGGTGTCAAGCGAGAGTTCATTGGAGGGCAGGTTGGAGGCCAACAGCAAGTGGGCACACTGTGAGCATTCAGGAGTTTTTTCGTGAATTTGCTTTCTGTGAGCAGAGAAATGACCAATTTTAGGTATAATATATGAAGATTTGGGGGAAAAACGATGAATGTCACTTTTTATCAAAATTTTGTTTACGCTTCTGTTAGACATGTTGAAGTCCATATTGTCTGCTGGTGTATTTGTTTTCTCGAAAATTAATTAGTATCAGCAGTTAGGAACAAATTTAGAATCATAGGACGCAGGAAAAATGATGATCACCACAGTACTCTGAAAAGCAGTGATGAATGTTTTGCATCTGTTTGAATATTATTAAAATCAGGTTCATGTTCGTATTTCAATGTTAGTAGCGCTGGATATCAGTTTAAAGTATTTCCATTTTTGTTTAAATGAATTATTACTGTGATTGTTTAAAATGACGATAGGTTCGAGAGCCACACAGATTAAGTTTACTATTCTTGAAAGACTCATAGTGACAAGACGTGTTATTTTCTTAGTGAAAAGTTGTTATTATTTCGATTTCTTCAATGGATCCAAATGAAAATGCTGCTCAGGAGTGGAAAGTTAACCCAAAGAAAAGTCAGAAGTATGGACGCGTATCGGATGCTACTAAGAAGATGAGAAACCACACACATGAAACTGGGAAAACTGTCAGTGTGATAAATTAAAACATGTTGAGAAAATTAATGAAAGTGAAAGGTAGACTATTATTGAGCATTTTACTGGGTTACTCGATAGGAATGCTCAGAATTTACACTTATCTGTGTTAATAAAGGCCCATTTCATCAAACAAAGATGGAGTCATAAGAATCAAGCCTGGTCTGATCTCCATAATCATTTGTAAACATACAAAGTTTGGGTAAAAAGAGGTGAATTACTACATGAAGATCGTGTATGGTGCAAAGACTTCACAGCACTTCATGGTATAACCCCACGACATGCGCAAACCATTTAACAGCAACTGGTAATGTATGGGATGGTATGTCCTGATGGAAGACTTAAACACGATAACACACCCCACTCTATAAGTAATGAAACACGATTAAAGGTCAATGAACATATTCGGTTCCCTCAAAGGCTACTGCTCTCATTACTCCTCGAAAAAAACATCCAAACTATATTTACCAGAGGAACTTACTGCAAGGAGAGTACACAAAATGTGTACGGAAATTTATCCAAATAACCCCATTTCAGATGATAGCTACTTATGCATTTTTAACAATGTGGTAATATTTAATTTGGTGTTTTCTAGGTGAGAAACTTGAGGTAAATATGATTTAATAAAGGCACAAGAGAAAAATCCGCACGAAGAGCTGTCACTCTTAGCACAAGCTAACGATCCCAATCTAGTCAGCCAGAAACCAAACCTTTTTAAAAACCTACCCATAAGAAAGGAGCTCCACTAAACAAAAGCACAAACTTTCTACGACAGAGAACGGAAATGTCAACAAAGGTGTTCAAAAAGTGACACAGAGGAAGCTATTTCCTATTGAGTTACAAAAGAAAACATGAAGAGGAAGACAACAGAAGATAAACCAGCTGATACAGAATTCGTGTTACCTGGCCCAGCCTACTGGGACTTCATACCAGTTCCACTGCTGAAATGGAAAATCTTCTGGTAACTATTCAACTGTCCTCAAATATGTACTGGCATATTTCTATAAACTTAGTTCTTCTAATCTAAACATAATTTATACACTACTTTTTTGAGGAAATTTCAAGGCTTCTCTCCAGTGAGACATCAAAAAACTATTATAAGAATCTATCTCACAAAAGGAAAAAGTGTTAAAAGTGTGAACAGGTTTCATTGTTAACATAAAATAATTAGTGCAATCAATACTAAATGTGTCAACAAAAATGAACATCCATCGTTTTCTCCACTTCTAAATGTTGATCAGTTTAAAAAAAATGTGTAAATTGTTGTTATTACAACATAGCAGTAGTTACAAACCAGTCAGTACTATGCCTAATATGAATACTTTATGTGAACCACACAGGAACACCTTTACAGCAGTGGATACACTGGTTCCCATCAGATTACCAAAGTTGAGTACTGTTGGGTGTGGTTGGCACTTGGATGGGTGACCATCTGGGCCTCCATGCGCTGTTGCCGTTTTTTGGGGTGCCATCAGCCTTGTGATGCCAATTGAGTAGCTTCTTGACCAAAGAGTAACGGCTCTGGTCAAAGAAAACCATCATAACGAGTGGGAAGGTGGTGTGCCGACCACAAGCACCTCCTATCTGCATCCTCATCTGAGGATGATGTGATGCTCGGATGGCCCAGTGGGCCAGTTGTGGTCTGAAGACAGAGTGCATGTTAACCACAACTGAATTTCAATTAATAAATAAATGTTCAAAAAAAATGGTTTCAAAGCTTAAAAATTGTTTTTCTCTGTAATGGTAAAAAGTTATATTCATCATCCCCCCATGTCTTAATGCATTTTATTTACTTTTTTAAATTTTATATATTTTAATAATTTCAATTGGATCATAGCTTCCCATTCCTATTATAAAAGCAAAAATTATCATTAACAATCAGTATATATCTCCTCAAATAAACTAATGTAAAAATTTCAATTATACAAAAAATTTTTGGTGAAATTCATTATTACTATTTCTTATTTTTCTCAGGCCATTGTATCTCAATTTAACCTGTCCATCTTCAAAAAATTAAAAATCCCAATTAGTTATTTATATCAAATACCTGTCTGGTAAAAGAATTTTAAACTCATTATTAAGCCCCATGTGAATGAATGTTTTCTCCATTTCAAGTATTTAAATATTTGCATCCAGCAGTACTGCATAAAACATTTACCTCTAGTTTACTTATATTTTTAATAAATTAGTATTGCTTGCATTAACAAGCTTTTTGAATAGAGGTTCCATTTATATAGAGAAATTTTTTATTAAAATTAAAGAATTTAAAAAATGGAGAACTGTGATGGCAAAAATAATATTATTGGTGCTATTGAGCTGTGTTATTAAATGAAAAAGATAAAACACTTGCAACTATACATCGTTTTAAGGAAGTATTATGCACCCAAACTGATAGAAAGAACATGTGAGAAAAAAAAATTTCTCATAAGGAATGGAAATACCCTTAAAGGAATTAATAGAAAACTCAGTAATAATCAAACAAGTGTTCAATAATAAATATTAATATAATAATTGTAGCTTCATTCTAAAAATATTAGTGAAGAGGAATGGGAGTATTATTTATATTTAATAAGCCCATTTATGAAAAAAATATTTTTCAGTTTTCTTACTTTCTGATTCTGATTTTGGTATTTTTCATGATTCCCAAAATTATTAATTAAAAAAGAAAACTAGAGAGGAAATTGATTTAGAAAACAGAGAATACATTAAAAGTAATTATTGCATTTATATGATTATTTTAAAGAAATATCTGATACAAATTTAATTTTTACATTAAAAGATATAGTGAAAACTTATTTTTATTTTAATATCCATATAGCGCAGTATACAACACATTTTCAAAGTATTTTTACCATCATCAGTGTATAGTATCCTTTATGTATCAAAATATATAACTGATACTTCTAGCTTGTCTAACGTACCACACAACCTAAGCCTTGCATTTGAAGCCTTGAGTACTGCTATAAAAATATTTGTACATGTGTTCTTTTTTATGTAATAAATTTTACTTAATCTGAACCATAACCTCTTTAATAAAGTTGACATCAATATCATCCAGCTGACATCCAAAAGTATCTCATAAAACTGTTGTAACTGTAAAATATACTCTGTTTTACTCATAGTTTGCCATTGTAGAAATTTTTCCCAGAATGAATTCAGACATACCTTAGCAACAGCTCATTTCCCTGGATTTTCCTTTTATCTTAATGTGATGCAGTTCAGTACTTATTTTTTCTCACACTCTTTTGATATATAGGTCCTTGGATTCGAAATCATGAGGACTTGTTTCTACTTTTATTATCATAAAGTCGATTACATAATTTTTAAACAACATGTTGCTTTTATTTCTAAAATCCCTACATTCATAGATATATAAAACTTTCTATCCTTTTCCCACAGCTTTCCTTACTTCATCAGTTGTTCAACATCCTGTAAAACATCTTTCATAATCATTGTGATAACATTTATTTATTTTTCATCAACATTTGACACATGAGAGAAACAACATTTTTTCGTCTGTATCAGTCTTTATGCCTCCTGGTAAAACTGGATCTGCTAGGATCTGATGCTTTACATTTTTTGACCTGTACCTTTTTTTAGTATGATATGTTGGTCTATATATGTTTGTTGGTTGGGTAAAGACTGTATGCATCAGCATATTTCATTTTTGTGATAACACCATCTGCTTTAGCTTTCAATTTTATTGTGTTAGTTCGACCACTGTCGACATATCTTTGATCCAAAAGTTCAATAATTTCATATAACAGTTCTAATTTCATAAGATATTTGTATTCTACAGTGTTAATCCAGCCACATTCCCAAATCTGTACTCAACTACATCGAGGATTTCGTATCTTTGTGCTACTTGTTAATGTCTTTTGATATAGGACTCCATAGATGCTTTATTCCTAATCATTTTGGTTTTGAAACAGTTTTTACAACCAAGCCAAAAACCATGATATTGTTAATCAATATTGGTTTCTTTGTCAAACCCATCTATTTTTTCTCCAGCTGTACTTAATTCATTACCATTAAGACCATTTTGAACATAATTGTCTATTTTGTGTTTATACTATACAGTAGTTCTTCCATAAAGCAAATATTTAGATCTATATATATATATATATATAACTCCAGCAATTGTTAAATAATTGAATTTATTTATATCAGCTATTTCTAGGAACTGTTTCCTTATTTCTAAACAATGTCATCTCAATATATCTGTATCAGAATTGGGGAAGTAATTTCTTTTCCTCGTGCTGAATACATATTTTTCCTTAACATTTTGACTATGCCATTATGGAAATATTTCTCTGTCTTTTGATTTCATAGTTTCAATGAAATAATGTTTGACATCATGAATGTGTATATAATTTTCGTTTTCTTTGCTGTTGAACAGATTTGGGACTCTGAATACTGCTTTCTTTCAAACGAAATGTTATGGGAAGCTACTAAGTGGACTTTATACAAAATTTCTGCTATCTGCAATTTTTAGTTCCAAATGGATTATCTTTAACAATATCAGTGCATTTCCTTTGTAGAAGGTTCATGGTTCTCATCATAGTACTTCACAATGAATTGCAAATCATAATGTTCAGCATAATGAGCTATAAGTGTGTAATTCTGATGATTATTAGACATCATCCACCTACAGAATAATCATATGTCTTAAATTTAAAAACAGTATTATCATTAAACCTGTAAACTATTGTTAGGTTTAGAATATGTATACCAGTTTCTTGTTGAGATTCATAATCAAGTATTAAGTACAAGGAACACTCATTGGGATTCCCTTTTCACAACATCTAAACTGTTTATCTGTAACTATATTTCTTAGATTTCCAGCACGGGAAGACATAATAATCTTGAAATTTTCTGTGAAAGTAATAATCACCTTCACTACAATCTTTGGTACCCTTCTACTGTAATTTATTCAGCCAAATTTTCTTTCATATATATCACCTTCTTGTGTTCTGTGTGCATGTAACACTGATAGTTTTTAACTTTCACCAATACATTACAGTTTCTACATTTTTCTTAGCTACAACACAGTGTTCAGATCTCAAACAAATGTGCTTATGTTCTTCACATTTATAGACTGTATCACAAACTTCTTGGTGATTGTATAAACATGCACTGTAACCAACCTTTTGCAGTTTTCTCACAATATTATATTTTCCACAGTATTGTGTTCTTTCATTTTCAGTAATATACAGCATTTTCTTTCTACTTTGCATATGTGTTTGTTGTTGTTGTTATGCATCGTGTTACCTTTATCACAGAAATATTATGATTATATGAAAGGTGACATGCTGTTAATTCCATAAAATGGTTTTGATCTTTATAGGGATATGTCTGTATAGCCTCCTCAGGAACACTGTAGGTAACTGAATTAAAAGTTTCAGAATGTACAACATTTAATTGGATATTTGGTAGTTGCTCAACATCTTTAATGATATCCATAGTAAATCCTTCTTCACTGTATGCTTATAACTGATTAAACAATATGTCAGTTAATGCTCTGCTCTAATTTTCTTAATCTCTTGTGCAGTTAGTTCACCACCCCAGAAATCATTTCTGTATTATGTTAAAGCAAATATTATTTTTGTTGACAACAAAGATTATCATTATTATTAATTCTTGTAATACATATTTTAGACTTTTGTCATCAGATAAATTTATTATTATTTTTTATCTCATTTGACCCTAGGAACCGTTAACATCTGAATATTAATTGCTATATCAGTAGACCCATCAGATGATAATATACCTCTAATTTTATTGTACAAAACTTGAACCAATTGTTGAGTATTATTCTTTATATGGTGTAGAAATAGGATAAAATATTTTTGGATTTCTATTTAGTATTTTTAAATTATATCATTTACTGAAGTTAGTTCTCTTTTCAGCTACTCCAACTACAGAATTGAGTGCTTTCAGTACATAATCTGTTTTTTTTATTAATGGTATAGACTACTAACATCAATATCGTTAAAGACAACTTTGTTTTCGATACACCATGCCTTTATTTTTTCAAATCTTGATCTTCTTTCTTTAATTTCAAATATTTCTTTTTTCGATAGTTAATTCTCTTTTTCTTACTGAAATAGTTTAATGCTGAATACAAATATTTGACCTAGTCTCACTAATTTTTCTGTTTTTTTGTAGTCGAGTTTTTTTAAATATCATCACCAAATTTGTAAACATATTTCATGTTAGGTACTTGGTATAGTCTTGATTACTTTTGGAATAAGTCTATATGATTTTTGGTTATAGTTTTTAGCTTAATTACTTTAATACTATTCAAACTTAATGCATTATTAGTAGGGATAGATAAATTATGTGAAGTAATTAAATTAATTAAATAATCCTTTCTTAAACTGCTGGAATTACATAAATTATTTCTACTACAAACATTACAAAGTTGAGTGACTGTAAAATATCTCCATTTGCTCCCCATTCAAAAGAGGGAAATTATTTTAGATTTGTGAAAAATGAAAAAGTATAGGATAGATTTAAGAAATACTGTACAATAATCTAATAAAATAGCAAATGAATTGATTAATTATATTTCATTGTCAGTTAATTTTATGTGTTCAGCTGACAGTTGTTTCTTGGGGTCTTTTTTAGTTATTTGTTTTCCACATTTACACATCAGTTTTCTACTTTTTATGACTTTTCATTGACAAATCTTGCATCTACTTGAGACCTTAGATGTATGATTTAAGTTATCATTGATTTCTTGACAATTAAGACATTGTTACATGCAGTTTGTTGATATCATCATAATTTTTTATCGATAGTAGTATCTTAAAACATTCATCATCTGAAATTCTCTTTAAATGTATCTTACAATATTAAGTTGTAATTTATTTACCACTTACATAAAGCATCTTATCATACCTATTTTTTAATATTTGCTAACACATTCTTCACATATATGTGAATACATATTATTTGTACACTTATGTGAGTGAAAGTTATCAATCAACTTCTCCAACTCACGATTTTTAATCGTTTTGACATGATCACTTCCTTCAATGTACCACAAACCATGTTAAAACTGCTGATGAAAATTCCAAAGAAATGTAAAAAATTAAACCATATGTTTTTGCTATTGAAAGAAGAAGGGTCGAAAAACGTTTTGAGAAAGAATTTGGAAAAACTGAATTTCTATTTATATTAAATAATTATCAATACAACATAAAACAATATAAAAACATACAAAACTTTGGAAAAAATGTAATTACCTATGTTGTGATAAGGCTATTTGTGATTTAGTTGGATATTTCCTAACTGGAGAAAAACTGTACAAATCAAAAAACTTACTATGTGGTTAACCAATAAGTGCTGAAATTTCAAAATTATGTGTAAATGGAGTATATCACTTTACATGAACTTCAGGTAATTCAGAGTCATTTAATTTTCTTAACAATATAATACATTCATTTAACTGACTTTCCTCATTATAACAGATATCGGTAAAGATATGAAATTAGTAGATAATGAATAGCAGTGATACAGGCAAATCAACAATATAAAATTCTTATTAGTGCATGAATCAACTAAGCAACAGCAACTCATTTGTAATATTTAAAATTCAATTAAACTGAAACATATTCAAAATAAAAAGTGTTATATTATATGGAAGCAATCGCAGATCTGGCACAGCCTAAAGACTGCATCTTTTGCAACCTCTTCAACAGCAAAGCTTGCATACAATGATAGCAAGTTTTAATGATAACTTACAAAAAGAATAATCTGTAGTTTAAAGATAAAGATGTAGCTGAAATATTCCAAGATAAAGATAGTGACAAAGTGACTATGCAATAAGAAACCATTTTGATGGATAAAATAAAAAAATTGCAAATTTAATCCCTGACAATTCCTCAGTACCAAAGAGTCATCAATATTTAGCCATAAACAAGGTTTGTATTCTTTAATTTTTGAATCACAGAAGCAAGAAGCTAAAAAATTCAGAAAATGTTTTGCCTTCAATTCGAACACATGGTGATTACAAAGTAAAGGATGAGGTAAAGCAACACTATGAAGATCTAATAGATCATATAGAAAAAAGAATAAATTCAAATAAATTAATTGAAAATCTGAATAAAAGCTATGGATAATTACACACAAAAATCAGATGAAAAATTTAATTTAGCTATAAAATTCTTGACACAAAAAACTATAATTGAAGAAATGGCTTCATACATTGTTCCTTGAACAATTAATGAAAATTTAAGACCAACATTCCATCTTCTGCTTCAGCCATCACTTCATCAGGTTGCAGTAGTATAAAAATATGATTGAAAAGAACAAAGATTCATACTGTGCAAATTTTTATACATAATTTCATTATGGGCTAACTAGTAATGCCGGTTTTCAGGAATCCAGACCATGAAAAGATTAAAAAGAATGTATGGATAACTAATGTAACCAAAAATCTGATGCCTACAAATTGTATGGTACTGCAAGGTATTTGAGAGTTTACCCTAAAAAATTATGCCAATAAAGCAGAGTTCAGCTTCCAAAACAATTAATCATAAAAACTTTGCGAATCAAATGGATATAAATTTAAGGGAAAGAAAATGATATGGAATGACTCAATGAATATAGTTGAAGTTAACTCAAACATAAAAATTTAGTATCACACTAATTTCATTACATCAAATTATTTTTCAATAAAATTGAAACACAATTACTGTTTCGTAATTAAATTTTATACAGCATTCAAAACGATTTTTATATACACATGACAAACTAAACATATAAATCCATTTGAGTCAATCATTCCAAACTTAAAATTCTCAAATGAATCTCACCTTATAAAATTCTTATAATTTTTATTTTAATAGTAAAATATACTTTGCCTTCTTTAATAACGCAGTCATCAAAATCAATACTATAATTAATACTGAAAAGTTTTAAATTTTTGGTGACAAACTCCATTTACATGTATAAAAATTGTATAGAACAGTTTTTCTTTATTTACCTAACTATTGAGTGATTCATGAAAACCCAACCATTTAACCCATACTTTATCTCCTTTCTTAATCTAAACTTTCTCAGCAGGATATACACTGGGAAAAATTATTTTCTGTCAAGTCTTGCTCATAAATTTCGTTTCACTTCTTCTCGATCTGATGATTAGAGATTGTATGTGATTGTGTTAGGAAGAAAATAACAACTTTTCTTGACTATTTAGCAGTGAAACATTTTTCGAAACATGCTTTAAGGGTACTAATTCAAACTACTTCTTCTATTTTAGATTTTAGTTTATCATTAGATACACCTGGAGATGGCTTATAATTTTTGTCTACTGGATTCATTTTTATTGTTGAATGTCATTACACTTATGAAATAGTTTTATAATTAAGTCAACACATTGATAATTTCCTTGAAGAGCAGGTCACTTGCACAGTTCTATTAAATCTTCCAACAACAGATGCATTTAATTAAGTAAAAGTTGAATAATGATTACTATTATACTACTTCATAAGTTCTTTAAATTCTCTTTGCTTGAATTCTCTACCATTAGCTATCTGTAGATTTCTTGGATTTCTCTTTCTAAACATTTTTCAAAAGCATCAGCTAAATTTTTACCCAATTTGCCTTTGACTGGAAAAGTCCAAGCAAATTCTGAAAAAAACATCAATAACAGTGACTATATATTTCATGACATAGAATATTTAGTTTAATCGAATTTTTTATCTTACTTCATTTGGAGAGAAATGATATTTTATGCTTTTTTATTATTAAGAAATAAAAATAAATAAAAATTATGTTACACCTAAAATCATTCATTTCTCTGCCCACAAAAAGTAGGCTCATGAGAAAGTTCCAGAGTGCGCCCAACTTACTCACTTACTTTTGTAGTTTATGAGTAAATGACGCTGTAAGAGTCTTAATGTAAATGCGGTCGGCTACAAATGACACTTGAATCGCAATACTATGGTTATGGTCTGATTTGTACATTACACCTTCTGTACTGTACAATGTGCATAAATACATATGGTCAGCAGTCAATAGTTGTGGCACTGTTAGGTAAGACCACTCATCAGGACAAAGTTGTACAGCATCAGAGGGGAAAATCTGTTTTAATTTTCCTGAGACAAAAAACACTGCATAAGAAGCACAATGACATCGGTTTCTAATTTTCCTGCGGCCAAAAACCGCATAAAAAGTAAAATTACATCGGTTTCTAATTTTCATGAGACTAGTGCGAGCTATGTTCAATACACTGTCAGCGTTTTCTGCCACAAGTTGAAATTGAGAAACAGCACGTTCTACAACGGATTGGATGTCCCCGGGACCACGTACAGAACGCGCTGCGCAATGCGTGCTTTCGGTTCTGCTACGTTCGTATTTGGATCACCGAACACAACATATTTCAGATAGCCTCAGAGCCAGCAGTCAGATGGGTTAAGATCAGGTGATCTGGACGGCCAGGCTGTAGGGAAGTGATGCCTCATAATTGTAGTACTTCCGAAATGCTTCTGCACCAACTACTTCACTAGCTGTGCAATGTGCTGGAGAGCGTCATATTGCATGAAAATGATACCACCAACGCATCCACGCTGGCCGGCCGGTGTGGCCGTGCGCTTCTAGGCGCTTCAGTTTGGAACCGCGTGACCGCTACGGTCGCAGATTCGAATCCTGCCTCGGACATGGATGTGTTTGATGTCCTTAGGTTTAAGTAGTTCTAAGTTCTAGGGGACTGATGACCACAGATGTTAAGTCCCATAGTGCTCAGAGCCATCCACGCTGTTGAAGGGCTAGAATGACGTTTGTGCTCAAAAGATTCTCGCAGCATTTGCCAGTGACTATATAAATTATAGGACCCGCAGGACCCATGTCCCCGAAAACATACGGCCTTACGGGAAACGATGCCATCAACCCGCACACACAGACATATTTGCAGAATGACGTCGTACCGGTTGATGTGCGCGCGGATTTTCTGTTGCCCATATTCTGTCTATGGACATGTCCTTGGAGACGGAAATGGCCTTCGACAGTCCATAGAATGTTCCATCTCCGTTCGTTGTCCACTTCTACGCGAGCACGAAATTCCAGAACGAACGTTTGTCTTGTTGGCAGGTCAGTACGAAGCAACTCCTAAACACGGGTGACTTTGTTTGGATAGAAATGCGGGTAGTTTC
The DNA here is from genome assembly GCF_021461385.2 of Schistocerca piceifrons. NCBI lineage: Eukaryota > Metazoa > Arthropoda > Insecta > Orthoptera > Acrididae > Schistocerca > Schistocerca piceifrons. The sequence goes on along the minus strand of NC_060145.1, from coordinate 473,180,625 downwards.
ATAGTGTTTTATGCAGCGGGCTTGCAGCCATGTGAATTGTTTGCAGTTCCCCGTTACGCCACGTTTGCACTCCATTGCTCGATCCCCCTGTAGTCTTGTGGCCACATCGACAGTTATCGAATAAACTATTTTCTTACCTCTGCCACACTGCACTTCAAAAGAACCTGTCTTTTCGAATGTTGTAATCATTTTCTCCAGGCCCGTATCAGATATCGAACCAATGCCTTTTTTAACACCATTGTGTGTCTGGATCTTCAGTAGAGCTACTGGTGCCCAATGTCGATACTTGTAAAAGACCTTTACTAGCAGCATTCGATCCTTCGTGGAGACACTCATGTTGAGCAACTCAGACGCAAACTGAGAAACAGCCAAATGCCGCGCAACTATTGGTGTACATATTCTGACGCTTGCAGCGCCATTTATACGTCAAATTTTTGTTAGATTTCATGATTTTTACCCCTGCGTCAGCAACTGCTATTCAAGTTTGACGTTATTCTGAGCAATGGTCTCTTTCTACAGCACTGTGAAACTGTAACTTTCACTATGGACACCCAGTCCTGAAATTTTTTTATGCATTACAGGAGCATCCTTCTGACGTATACAACTCTGGAATAAAACGAGCAGAACCATCTGTAGATGAGCATGATAGCACAGAAACGGTAATGTCATTAATACACTACTGCCCATTAAAATTGCAACACCAAGAAGAAATGCAGATAGTAACGGGTATTCATTGGACAAATATATTATACTAGAACTGACATGTGATTACATTTTCACGCAATTTGGGTGAATAGATCCTGAGAAATCAGTACACAGAACAACCAACTCTGGCCGTAATAACGGCCTTGATACGCCTGGGCATTGAGTCAGCTTGGATGGCGTGTACAGGTACAGCTGCCCATGCAGCTTCAACACAATACCACAGTTCATCAAGATTGCTGACTGGCGTATTGTGACGAGCCAGTTGCTCGGCCACCATTGGCCAGACGTTTTCAATTGGGGAGAGATCTGGGGAATGTGCTGACCAGGGCAGCAGTCGAACATTTTCTGTATCCAGAAAGGCCCTTATATGACCTGCAACATGCGGTAGTGCATTATCCTGCTGAAATGTAGGGTTTCGCAGGGATCGAATAAAGGGTAGAGCCTCGGGTCGTAACACATCTAAAATATAACGTCCACTGTTCAAAGTGCCGTCAATGCGAACAACGGGTGACCGAGACGTGTAACCAATGGCGCCCCATACAATCACGCCGGGTGATACGCCAGTATGGCGATAACAATACAAGCTTCCAATGTGCGTTCACCGCGATGTCGCCAAACATGGATGCGACCATCATGATGCTGTAAACAGAAACTGGGTTCATCCGAAAAAATGAAGTTTTGCCATTCGTGCACCCAGGTTCGTCGTTGTGTACACCATCGCAGGAGCTCCTGTCTCTGATGCAGCGTCAAGGGTAACCGCAGCCACGGTCTCCGAGCTGATAGTCCATGCTGCTGCAAACGTCGTCGAACTGTTCGTGCAGATGGTTGTTGTCTTGCAAAGGAACCCATCTGTTGACTCAGGGATGGAGACGTGGCTGCACGATCCGTTACAGCCATGCGGATAAGATGCCTGTCATCTCAACTGCTAGTGATACGCCGTTGGGATCCAGCACGGCGTTCCGTATTACCCTCCTGAACCCACTGATTCCATGTTCTGCTAACAGTCATTGGATCTCGACCAACGCGAGCAGCAATGTCACGATACGATAAACCGCAATCGCGATAGGCTACAATCTGACCTTTATCAAAATCGGAAACGTGAGGTACGCGTTTCTCCTCCTTACACGAGGCATCTCAACAACGTTTCACCAGGCAACGCCGGTCAACTGCTGTTTGTGTATGAGAAATCGGTTGAAAACTTTCCTCATGTCAGCACGTTGTAGGTGTCGCCACCGGCGCCAACCTTGTGTGAATGCTCTGAAAAGCTAACCATTTGCATATCTCAGCACCTTCTTCCTGTCGGCTAAATTTCGCGTCTGTACCTCGTCATCTTCGTGGCGTAGTAATTTTAATTGCCAGCAGTGTATAAAACTCTCTGAAAGTGCCTCAACCGTGAATGTGTTCTTCACAAACAATCCTTAACGGCTGCGGAATTCAACAAGATTCAGCATTCATAAAATGACGTTTCTCTTCTTCTTCCTCTTCTTCTTGCGTTATGGCATCTGTAGGTCCGCAGGTAGCCCCCTTATTTCTTGTTATTCTGCTGGAGCCTCTTCTACATCTCTCTTCTGCCCTATCACTCTTCTTCCAAAAACTTCAGTATTCTCTTCTCCTGTCTGTTACACTGGTTACTCTCTATCGTTTTACCGTATCGTTCTCTGTCGTCCATCTGTGGCATAATGGTCGGAGTGTAGCTTGTTTACATGTCCATTTTTCCTTTCATTCCACCTTGATCCCCTATCATGACCAGTCCTTGCCGTGTTCAACAACGCACTTGGATCCCGTTGTTTCCTATAATCATTTCGTCATTTATTAGTGTTCATCCTGCTTACATATCCGGCAAAGCCTGCTCTTTTAAATCGATCTTCTCTGAATATTGTCCTCATTCTGGTGCAGATCTTTCCTAGGTCTTCACATCCACCGTTCACCACCTGTTTTAGTGCATAGCATTTTACTTAGCTTTTTCTCTTTTCTTTCTCTTGTTGTTCTCCACAGCTTTTTTCTTAGTGTTATCGTCTCATCCAAATTTAATGTTTAAGCGCGTATGAGGGGCGTTCAGTCAGTTTTTTCTGAAAGCAGATTGGTTTTATACAGAATTCCAACGCACCATATTATTCCCCAAGGGAGATACATATTTTCAGAGTGTTTATGGAGCCATCTTGAACCATCCCATACTAGGAAGGGTACGACAAATGCTGAGGCAAGAAATCCTAAAAATAGGTAGAAAAATTTCCCGGCAATAATATTTTCATTGCTGCAGGGGTTTCGTGTAACAGGTGTTACACATTACAGTTGTCACTTTATTTCGTAAAAATTATATTCAAAGACCAAGCAAACGGTTTAAACTGAATTCGTAATGACTGAGGTTGTATTCTGTGTGTGAACCAAGAACAAATTGTTATATGTTGTAAATTTTTTTTTTTTTTTTTTTTTTTTTTTTTTTTTTTTTTTTTTTTGTCATCAGTCTACTGACTGGTTTGATGCGGCCCGCCACGAATTCCTTTCCTGTGCTAACCTCTTCATCTCAGAGTAGCACTTGCAACCTACGTCCTCAATTATTTGCTGGACGTATTCCAATCTCTGTCTTCCTCTACAGTTTTTGCCCTCTACAGCTCCCTCTAGTACCATGGAAGTCATTCCCTCATGTCTTAGCAGATGTCCTATCATCCTGTCCCTTCTCCTTATCAGTGTTTTCCACATATTCCTTTCCTCTCCGATTCTGCGTAGAACCTCCTCATTCGTTGCCTTAACAGTCCACCTAATTTTCAACATTCGTCTATAGCACCACATCTCAAATGCTTCGATTCTCTTCTGTTCCGGTTTTCCCACAGTCCGTGCTTCACTACAATACAATGCTGTACTCCAGACGTACATCCTCAGAAATTTCTTCCTCAAATTAAGGCCGGTATTTGATATTAGTAGACTTCTCTTGGCCAGAAATGCCTTTTTTGCCATAGCAAGTCAGCTTTTTATGTCCTCCTTGCTCCGTGCGTCATTGGTTATTTTACTGCCTAGGTAGCAGAATTCCTTAACTTCATTGACTTCGTGACCATCAATCCTTATGTTAAGTTTCTCGCTGTTCTCATTTCTACTACTTCTCATTACCTTCGTCTTTCTCCGATTTACTCTCAAACCATACTGTGTACTTATTAGACTGTTCATTCCGTTCACCAGATCATTTAATTCTTCACTTCCACTCAGGATAGCAATGTCATCAGCGAATCGTATCATTGATATCCTTTCACCTTGTATTTTAATTCCACTCCTGAACCTTTCTTTTATTTCCATCATTGCTTCCTCGATGTACAGATTGAAGAGTAGGGGCGAAAGGCTACAGCCTTGTCTTACACCCTTCTTAATACGAGCACTTCGTTCTTCGTCGTCCACTCTTATTATTCTCTTTTGATTGTTGTACACATTGTATATGACCCGTCTCTCCCTATAGTTTACCCCTACTTTTTTCAGAATCTCGAACAGCTTGCACCATTTTATATTGTCAAACGCTTTTTCCAGGTCGACAAATCCTATGAAAGTGTCTTGATTTTTCTTTAGCCTTGCTCCCATTATTAGCCGTAACGTCAGAATTGCCTCTCTCGTCCCTTTACTTTTCCTGAAGCCAAACTGATCGTCACCTAGCGCATTCTCAATTTTCTTTTCCATTCTTCTGTATATTATTCTTGTAAGCAGCTTCGATGATGAGCTGTTAAGCTGATTGTGCGATAATTCTCGCACTTGTCAGCTCTTGCCGTCTTCGGAATTGTGTGGTTGATGCTTTTCCGAAAGTCGGATGGTATATCGCCGGACTCATATATTCTACACACCAACGTGAATAGTCGTTATGTTGCCACTTCCCCCAATGATTTTAGAAATTCTGATGGAATGTTATCTATCCCTTCTGCCCTATTTGACCGTAAGTCCTCCAACGCTCTTTTAAATTCCGATTCTAATACTGGATCCCCTATCTCTTCTAAATCGACTCCTGTTTCTTCTTCTATCACATCAGACAAATCTTCACCCTCATAGAGGCTTTCAATGTATTCTTTCCACCTATCTGCTCTCTCCTCTGCATTTAACAGTGGAATTCCCGTTGCACTCTTAATGTTACCACCGTTGCTTTTAATGTCACCAAAGGTTGTTTTGACTTTCCTGTATGCTGAGTCTGTCCTTCCGACAATCATATCTTTTTCGATGTCTTCACATTTTTCCTGCAGCCATTTCGTCTTAGCTTCCCTGCACTTCCTATTTATTTCATTCCTCAGCGACTTGTATCTCTGTATTCCTGATTTTCCCGAAACATGTTTGTACTTCCTCCTTCCATCAATCAACTAAGGTATTTCTTATGTTACCCATGGTTTCTTCGCAGCTACTTTCCTTGTACCTATGTTTTCCTTCCCAACTTCTGAGATGGCTCTTTTTAGAGATGTCCATTCCTCTTCAACTGTACTGCCTACTGCGCTATTCCTTATTGCTGTATCTATAGCGTTAGAGAATTTCAAACGTATCTCGTCATTCCTTAGTACTTCCGTATCCCATTTGTTTGCGTATAGATTCTTCCTGACTAATGTCTTGAACTTCAGCCTACTCTTCATCACTACTGTATTGTGATCTGAGTCTATATCTGCTCCTGGGTACGCCTTACAATCCAGTATCTGATTTCGGAATCTCTGTCTGACCATGATGTAATCCAATTGAAATGTTCCCGTATCTCCCGGCCTTTTCCAAGTATACCCCCTCCTCTTGTGATTCTTGAACAGGGTATTCGCTATTACTAGCTGAAACTTGTTAAACCATCTTACTGAGATGACTTTCCTGCCCGCATGGAACCCCCCTCACTCTACTCGGAGCCAGGCTCCTGTTGCCTCAGTACCTTTCCCATCACCCACGTACTGCTTCCCGGGGAGTGCATCATTCATTGGGGCAGACAGATGGAAGTCAGAAGGTGCGAGAGCTGGGCTGTAGGGTGGACGAGGAAGAACAGACAAATGAAGTTTTGTGAGCTACTCTCTGGTGCACAGACTTACTCGTATGTGAAGCCCTGCGTTGTTCTGGACAAGGAGTAGTTCGTTACCTGTACAGTGGCATCGAATAGGCTGAAGTCGTTTCCTCAGTTTCGTGAGCGTACCACAGTATGCTCCTAAGTTGATCGTTGCATCATAGCCCGGAAGACCGTCGCCATGACTTTACCGGCTCAGAGTGTGGCTTTGAACTTTTTCTCCCGAGGAAAGGGAATGTAGTGCCACGCTATGGATTGCCGTTTTTTTCTAGTTGTAAGCGATGAACACATGTTTCATCATTACGATCAGCTTACTGAAGTGCAAGCCGTTCCGCACACAAGACCCTTCGTTGTTCTTTACGGTCTTAGGCGACGAGGAACCCGGCGGCCAAACACCTTTGTGTACTCCAACTGGCCGACGAGTATGTTAGCACTACCAATGGAGACGCGTAGTTGAGCTGCGAGGTATTTGGTTGTCATCCGTCGATCACGTCCAAAGAGAGTGTCCGCACGCTCCAACTGTGTGCGGCCGGCTGGCACGCTGGAGATCAGACAGTTTTGCGCGACCGTGTTGTGATGATTTATTTATTATTTTATTTATTTATTGTTCTGCGGGACCAAATTAAGGAGAAGTCTCCATGGTCATGGAACGAGTCAATACATGAAATTATAACACGATATTAGAAACAGATAAAATGAAATATAAAAAAACATATTCAGGTGACAAGTCGTAAGTTTAAATAAGGGAAATCAACAATGTAACACTGGAATTTGCTTAATTTTTTAGCTCTTCCAGGAGCTCCTCGACAGAATAGAAGGAGTGAGCCATGAGGAAACTCTTCAGTTTAGACTTAAAAGAGTTTGGGCTACTGCTAAGATTTTTGACTTCTTGTGGTAGCTTATTGAAAATGGATGCAGCAGAATACTGCCCTCCTTTCTGCACAAGAGTCAAGGAAGTGCATTCCACATGCAGATTGGATTTCTGCCTAGTATTAACTGAGTGAAAGCTGCTAACTCTTGGGAATAGGCTAATATTGCTAACAACAAACGACATTAAAGAAAATACATACTGTGAGGGCAATGTCAGAATTCCCAGACTATTGAATAGGGGTCGACAAGAGGTTCTCGAACTTACACCACATATTGCTCGAACAGCCCGTTTTTGAGCCAAAAATACCCTTTTTGAATCAAAAGACTTACCCCAAAAAATGATACCATACAACACAAGCGCATGAAAATATGCGAAGTAGACTACTTTTCGTGTTGAAGTGTCACTTATTTCAGATACTGTTCTAATGGTAAATAAAGCAGCATTTAGTTTCTGAACAAGATCCTGGACATGGGTTTTCCACAACAGCTTACTATCTATCCGAACGCCTAGGAACTTGAACTGTTCCGTTTCGCTTATAATATGCCCATTCTGTCTGATCAAAATATCGGTTCTTGTTGAGTTGTAAAAACTGTATAAACAGAGTCTTACGGTGATTTAGCATCAAATTATTTTCCACAAGCCAGGAACTTATTTCATGAACTACATTATTTGATACTGTTTCAATATTACACATAAGATCCTTCACTATCAAACTGGTGTCATCAGACAGATGCTTTACCCAACTACTCACTGACAGGTCTCAGAAGACATTCCGCGAGTGACTACGTATATCTGCGTTGCTCTGGTCTTCCGTCAAAAGAAACTCAGTGACAGTTCTCCGCTTGGAACGCAGCTTAGATACAGACGCTGTGGGAACTTCATGAAAGTATAGGCGCTGAAGCAGGAATATTCCACGATGCTCCACAACAAATTACGCATTTTTTTTCAACCGAAATTGGCCGAGAAAAAAAAATTGCGTTGCATTACTTATTGGCCGATTCACGTATGTTTCCTGTTGTAATAAATTTCACATGCCTGTCTTTTCATTCGAGTGTAGGGTGAAGTCTAGAATTCTAAAAGAGACTGTGTGGATAGTCCCTGTTTCGGCTCGGCAGCGTGCGCTCTGGTAGCGCAGGCGCCTCGCGGAACCTCTCCCGCAGCCTCCAGGCTGCAGCCGGGACGCCCGCGGCCCGGTATCCTGGTAGCGCACACGGTAGCCGCCCCCGCCCCGCCCCCGCCGCCGCCGCCTCCTCCGCCCCCGCCGCCGGCGCCGCCTCCGCCGCCGCCGCCGCAGCAGCAGCAGCGGCAGCAGCCTCCGCCGGCGCGGCCGGTCCCGGATAATTGCGGGTCCCCCGCACGGTAATAACAGCGCGCGCGGGTTATTTATCCGCGCCGCCAGCGCCAGCCTGTAATTTGGCCGCTGTTTACGGGACCGCCTCCGCACGACGCTGCAGCGCGGCGCGGCGCGGCGCGGCGCGCGGCCCGAGCCTCTACCCGCCGCTGCCTGCTGCCTGGTGCCCGCGCGCAGTTTCGTAAGCAGGACGCCCGGGGCAGTCGCTGCCCGCGCAAAACTGAACACTGTGCCGCCGGCTGGTACCCGCTGTAGTGTAGGTCGACCCCTGCTTCCCAAAACTACTTCGCAAGACACATTTTTTTTTGGAAATATTTGTTGTAAGTTTCTACGCAACCAAACTGCTGAGGTCATCGGTCCCTAGGCTCACACACTACTTAGTCTAACTTAAACTAACTTACGCTAAGAACAACAAACACACCCATGCCGAGCGCAGGACGCGAACCTCCGACGGAGGGAGCTGCGCGAACCGTGGCAAGGCGCCCCGGACCGCGTGGCTACCACGCGCAGGAAGGCACCTTTCCTATCTCATTTCCAGGCAAAGCAAATGGCGAAGACTCAGCTTACTTTGTAGGTGAGACTGCGCAAGTACCTCTGATCCCCGCCAGTCCTAGTGCGAAACCTCGTCAGCTGCACTTCAAACAGAATGCTTAGACCCCCACTAAAACTCATACCACACCGATTACTGAAAACATTAATACAACTTTCACCCGTAAACTGAATATTGCTTGGTGCTGTTGCGGCCACGTGCACTGCACAGCTGGCCAACTCGCTTCAAAACCTAGACAGAATAGAATAAAAAAACATGTGTATTCCGGCTTTATACCTGGAAAATCTTGTTGAGACTGGACTGGTGCATAGTTGCCCTATGCTGCGGTGTCGTTCCAGTTTCAAGTCGATATGATACGAGCCGTACGGTTGACGGTAAACAGTGGATTTGACAACAACACATTTTTCGAGTGTGGGTTGTGTGGCCTGTTTAGTATATGACAGTTACCCTGTCTAGTTCTCAAAATAAAATACAACTTGTAACACTCCAGAGGGTGTGTCCAAGACATTTTAACCCCCACAAAGACGTTTATCGACTTAGAACTAAACTAGTACCGATATTATCCAAACTTGTTGGCTACAAAATGTCCTCTGCTTGGTTCCATTTTTGTAAATGCCTCCCCTACTACCTCATTGGCATAGTTAACGAGTTCAAGTGTATTTGATTGCACATGTTCAGTGGAGGACTTTTATCCTTTTTTTACTGTGCAGCAGTACAGCACATTGAAAACGGCCCTCATTACTCCAATTATCTTATACACTAAAACCTACACAAAAAATGTCATTCCGGCTTTCCGTAAAGAGCTTGGGGAGCTATTCGGAATTCTGATCATATTTGTTTTCGCAAATTGGCCAATAATTTTTTAAAAACAGATTTTAATTTTCCCGACTAACATTGTTCTTTTCCCGAAATGCTCAAGAACTATTACAACTTTGTTTTGAGAACTATAAAGTATGTGTCACTATGGAAGTCAGAATTGGAAGCTGGAGAGATCTGGAGAGATTGAATAAGATTCTCTGACCGTTCTTGCCACCAATCCGTCGTCTTCTAAAGTTGTGTCCCCAGCGCAGAAGACAGGTCGTCGATCGTGGGGTCTTCTTCGGGCGGAGGCTGCTACGCTGTCAATTTAACCTGTGATTGTGCTTTTTGCAGGATGCCACTTGCCTAGGTTAGTCTCAGTATCTACAGAGGTCAAGATCTGTAGTGCCGACAATGATGATAGGCGACACTTCTCATTAACGTATCCTGTTTCATTATTATTAATTCACAGTTTTAAATTGTCTTTTACAGCACTCGACATAGCTTTCTATATTCTATGCTAACTTTTCCATCCGAAATATGATACACATGTCTGGCTCTCCGATACGCACTAGACAGAGTGAGTATTACATAATCACACCTAAGTTAGGCCCGATATGGAGTACAACATGTCTGGCTCTGAAGAACGCCCGAAACAGAGTAGCGCAGCCGAAATACTTCGTCTCCCAGGAGCGCCAAAGCGACACAAAGGTGACCGAAAGCACTTCCGTTGCAGTATCGTTTCGATGTTGATCCAAACAGCTCCATCAATTTATTACGATTCCACTGAGAACGAGCTAGTAGATGAATGGATGAATGGATGGATGGAGATGTGTCTCCTGATAGGATGGACCACGTTTCTGTTTGCACCAGGCCGATGGTCGTGAGCGGACACAAGGTCATCCAGGCAACGGCCGCTCGAAACTCAACGCGTCATTGACGAAGGCCGTTGGGGGCACTACTTTGCTACGGAAGACATTCACCTCTGTGTCCATGGGACGTGTGGCGATAATGGAAGGTGTGGACTAGGTCAACAATATCAAGAATCACCTGCACTCCTTAGTGCTCGACGCGTTCCCCGACGGCGATGGCATCTTCCAGCACGATAACTGTCGGTGTCAGAAGGCCAGAATCGTGCTACACTGCTTTCATAAGTATGATAGTAAACTAATGTTGATGTACAGGAAATGTATTCGCAGTTGCGAATCGGAACTGCCCTCAGCTGTATATTAGAATGACGACAATGAAAAATCGTGCTGGATGAGCCGTGCTCGCCCCGGCACATGCGTTGGTTTAAACCTTGACTGTTGCTCTGCGTTTGGTTTCCCACAGTTATTGCGGTAATGCCGTGGTTGTTCCTCTTTCTACATGTGGCAGCAGCGGTGTGTATCGAGATTCGCATCTTGTACTAACTTTGTTCTGGTGCTTCTAGTTTCCGGCTAGCCAGTGCGCGGCAGTCGGTCGGTTGGTGTGGGTCAGCCAGGAAATCTCCGCACGCCGCAATGGGCCGGGCCCACTGGCGGTCTCTACGCTGTGTCTGAGTGTGTGGGAGCTGTCCCGATCGCTACGAGGTCCGTAGCTCACCGACCCAGGACATCAAAGTTGAGTGGCGATTTAATTACCGAAGCCAGTCTGTTCACATTGTGCCGTTGGTTTTCATGGTTGACTGTTGGGGGTATTCCTGTGAGCAACAGCGCGTCGGCGAAAGTTTGGCCTCCATCCGGTGGAGTTTAGCTGCATTCGAACATGTATTTCCCGCTTTATGGAAGAAGTCACCTTAAGTGCTTCGGCTATCCGTGCACGAATCACGGCTAGACCCAGACTTCCATATGTCGTCGTCATTGTGTCACAAGCTGCATTTCCGTACACATCTGGTGCCACATACTTCCAAAAACATACGAAGGAATTGTCATATCCATGCCACACACGTTCACTGAAGTATTTGATTTCCAAAGATGGACCAACACGACATTAAGAAAGTGGTCGTAATGTTTTGGCTCATCAGTGTATATTAACAGTTGTTCTTGTTGTTGTGATCTTCAGTCCTGAGACTGGTTTGATGCAGCTCTCCATGCTACTCTATCCTGTGCAAGCTTTTTCATCTCCCAGTACCTACTGCAACCTACATCCTTCTGAATCTGCTTGGTGTATTCATCTCTTGGTCTCCCTCTACGATTTTTACCCTCCACGCTGCCCTCCAATACTAAATTGGTGATCCCTTGATGCCTCAGAACATGTCCTACCAACCGATCCCTTCTTCTGGTCAAGTTGTGCCACAAACTTCTCTTCTCCCCAATCCTATTCAATACTTCCTCATTAGTTATGTGATCTACCCATCTAATCTTCAGCATTCTTCTATAGCACCACATTTCGAAAGCTTCTATTCTCTTCTTGTCCAAACTATTTATCGTCCATGTTTCACTTCCATACATGGCTACACTCCATACGAATACTTTCAGAAATGACTTCCTGACACTTAAATCAATACTGGATGTTAACAAATTTCTCTTCTTCAGAAACGCTTTCCTTGCCATTGCCAGCCTACATTTTATATCCTCTCTACTTCGACCACCATCAGTTATTTTGCTCCCCAAATAGCAAAACTCCTTAACTACTTTAAGTGCCTCATTTCCTAATCTAATTCCCTCAGCATCACCCGACTTAATTAGACTACATTCCATTATCCTTGTTTTGCTTTTGTTGACGTTCATCTTATATCCTCCTTTCAAGACACTGTCCATTCCATTCAACTGCTCTTCCAAGTCCTTTGCTGTCTCTGACAGAATTACAATGTCATCGGCGAACCTCAAAGTTTTTATTTCTTCTCCATGAATTTTAATACCTACTCCGAATTTTTCTTTTGTTTCCTTTACTGCTTGCTCAATATACAGATTGAACAACATCGGGGAGAGGCTACAACCCTGTCTTACTCCTTTCCCAACCACTGCTTCCCTTTCATGTCCCTCGACTCTTATAACTGCCATCTGGTTTCTGTACAAATTGTAAATAGCCTTTCGCTCCCTGTATTTTACCCCTGCCACCTTTAGAATTTGAAAGAGAGTATTCCAGTCAACATTGTCAAAAGCTTTCTCTAAGTCTACAAATGCTAGAAACGTAGGTTTGCCTTTCCTTAATCTTTCTTCTAAGATAAGTCGTAAGGTCAGTATTGCCTCACGTGTTCCAGTGTTTCTACGGAATCCAAACTGATCTTCCCCGAGGTTGGCTTCTACTAGTTTTTGCCATTCGTCTGTAGAGAATTCGTGTTAGTATTTTGCAGCTGTGACTTATTAAGCTGATACTTCGGTAATTTTCACATCTGTCAACACCTGCTTTCTTTGGGATTGGAATTATTATATTCTTCTTGAAGTCTGAGGGTATTTCGCCTGTTTCATACATCTTGCTCACCAGCTGGTAGAGTTTTGTCAGGACTGGCTCTCCCACGGCCGTCAGTAGTTCCAATGGAATATTGTCTACTCCGGGGGCCTTGTTTCGACTCAGGTCTTTCAGTGCTCTGTCAAACTCTTCACGCAGTATCGTATCTCCCATTTCATCTTCATCTACATCCTCTTCCATTTCCATAATATTGTCCTCAAGTACATCGCCCTTGTATAGACCCTCTATATACTCCTTCCACCTTTCTGCTTTCCCTTCTTTGGTTAGAACTGGGTTTCCATCCGAGCTCTTGATATTCATACAAGTCGTTCTCTTATCTCCAAAGGTCTCTTTAATTTTCCTGTAGGCAGTATCTATCTTACCCCTAGTGAGACAAGCCTCTACATCCTTACATTTGTCCTCTAGCCATCCCTGCTTAGCCATTTTGCACTTCCTGTCGATCTCATTTTTGAGACGTTTGTATTCCTTTTTGCCTGTTTCACTTACTGCATTTTTATATTTTCTCCTTTCATCAATTAAATTCAATATTTCTTCTGTTACCCAAGGATTTCTACTAGCCCTCGTCTTTTTACCTACTTGATCCTCTGCTGCCTTCACTACTTCATCCCTCAAAGCTACCCATTCTTCTTCTACTGTATTTATTTCCCCCATTCCTGTCAATTGCTCCCTTATGCTCTCCCTGAATCTCTGTACAACCTCTGGTTCTTTTAGTTTATCCAGGTCCCATCTCCTTAAATTCCCACCTTTTTGCAGTTTCTTCAGTTTTAATCTACAGGTCATAACCAATAGATTGTGGTCAGAGTCCACAGCTGCCCCTGGAAATGTCTTACAATTTAAAACCTGGTTCCTAAATCTCTGTCTTACCATTATATAATCTATCTGATACCTTTTAGTATCTCCAGGGTTCTTCCATGTATACAACCTTCTTTCATGATTCTTAAACCAAGTGTTAGTTATGATTATGTTGTGCTCTGTGCAAAATTCGACCAGCCGGCTTCCTCTTTCATTTCTGTCCCCCAATCCATATTCATCTACTATGTTTCCTTCTCTCCCTTTTCCTACACTCGAATTCCAGTCACCCATGACTATTAAATTTTCGTCTCCCTTCACAATCTGAATAATTTCTTTTATTTCATCATACATTTCTTCAATTTCTTCGTCATCTGCAGAGCTAGTGGGCATATAAACTTGTACTACTGTAGTAGGTGTGGGCTTCGTATCTATCTTGGCCACAATAATGCGTTCACTATGCTGTTTGTAGTAGCTTACCCGCATTCCTATTTTCCTATTCATTATTAAACCTACTCCTGCATTACCCCTATTTGATTTTGTGTTTATAACCCTGTAGTCACCTGACCAGAAGTCTTGTTCCTCCTGCCACCGAACTTCACTAATTCCCACTATATCTAACTTCAACCTATCCATTTCCCTTTTTAAATTTTCTAACCTACCTGCCCGATTAAGGGATCTGACATTCCACGCTCCGATCCGTAGAACGCCAGTTTTCTTTCTCCTGATAACGACATCCTCTTGAGTAGTCCCCGCCCGGAGATCCGAATGGGGGACTATTTTACCTCCGGAATATTTTACCCAAGAGGACGCCATCATCATGTAATCATACAGTAAAGCTGCATGCCCTCGGGAAAAATTACGGCTGTAGTTTCCCCTTGCTTTCAGCCGTTCGCAGTACCAGCACAGCAAGGCCGTTTTGGTTATTGTTACAAGGCCAGATCAGTCAATCATCCAGACTGTTGCCCTTGCAACTACTGAAAAGGCTGCTGCCCCTCTTCAGGAACCACACGTTTGTCTGGCCTCTCAACAGATACCCCTCCGTTGTGGTTGCACCTACGGTACGGCTATCTGTATCGCTGAGGCACGCAAGCCTCCCCACCAACGGCAAGGTCCATGGTTCATGGGGGGGATATTAACAGTATGAGTGATGTTAAGGTCCTCAAGAAAAATTCGTCACCACGCTCATTCTGTGCACAGTTTGCGTTATTCTTTTGGCCCCCTGTGTGTTAAAGGTAAAGAATAAACCCGCATTCTGTGTGCAAATTCATTAGTGCGACGGTGTTTGTAATCCTCAGCAGGACGACAATGAAGATCTGCCTCGGGTCGCCGCTTGCAGTCAACAAGCCTAAATGATAAACGCTACCTGCAAGTTGCGACAGAACTGGGCGCTGCCTTTTTGGCAGCAGTTGGGAGGACTGTGTCGACGTAGACGGTGCGCACCCGCTCGACGCCGCTCAGGGCGCATTAGGAACACTTTGTAAAACTACCGTAAGCTACCGTATTCTATCATAACCAAGTGTAGACTACGGTAGTTTACTCACAAGGGAACCTCCCCATCGCACCCCCATCAGATTTAGCTATAAGTGGGCACAGTGGATAGGCCTTGAAAAAACTGAACACAGATCAATCGAGAAAACAGGAAGAAGTTGAGTGGAACTATGAAAAAAATAAACTAAATATACAAACTGCGTAGTCCATGTGCAAGATAAGCAGCATCAAGGAAAGTGTGAAATCAGGAGCGCCGTAGTCCCGTGGTTAGCGTGAGCAGCTACGGATCGAGAGGTCGTCGGTTCAAGTCTTCCCTCGAGTGAAAAGTTTATCTTCTTTATTTTCGCAAAGTTATGTATGATCTGTCCGTTCGTTCATTGACGTCTCTGCTCACTGTAATAAGTTTAGTGTCTATGTTTTGAGACCGCACCGCAAAACCGTGCAATTACTAAACCAAAGGACGTGCCTCTCCAATGGGAACCTAAAACATTTGATGACAAGATCATAGGTCAACCGATTCCTCCACAGGAAAACACGTCTGATATATTCTATACGACACTGGTGACGCCATGTGCGTCACATGACAGGAATATGTTGTCGACCCACCTAACTTGTACACTTGGCGAATGGGTAAAAAGATTCTTCTACCTTGCCCGTTTTAGGTTTTCTTGTGGATGTGATAATCACTCCCAAAAAAGTGATGAAAACATAAGAGTTTGTCACATAAACTGCAACAAATGAATGCAACAGTTTCACAGTCGCACAGTTTTCCTTGTGCTCTGCCAAACATGTTTTTTACTTTTTCAAATTTTTCCGTGTGTAGACCGTCAAATCCTGCATTTGTCCAAGCAAATCTGACCATGTTCTGATATTTTGGAGAGCGAAGTTGATTATGTGTGAGTGCCTGAACTTTAATAATTGCCTGAAACTTTTCACTCGAGGGACGACTTGAACGAAGGTCCTCTCGTTCCGCAGCTGCTTACGCTAACCACGGGACCACGGCGCCCATGGGCTCAGAGTATCCTTGATGTTGCCTATCTTGCGCATAGACTACTCAGTTTGTATATTTTGCTTATTTTTTTCATAGTTCCACACAACTGCTTCCTGTTTTCTCGATTGATCTGTGTTCAGTTTTTCAAGGCCTATCTACTGTGCCAACTCACAACTAAATCTGAGGGGGGTGCGATGGAGAGGTCCCCTTGTAAGTAGTTCTGCTCAGACAAGGTCGTAACATGTTACCTGTGAGTTAGGTGTGTTGCATAACTATCCGGCGTTACCTCATAATGAGTGGCTCTTTTTTTTTTTTTTTCATCAGTCTACTGACTGGTTTGATGCGGGCCGCCACGAATTCCTTTCCTGTGCTAACCTCTTCATCTCAGAGTAGCAATTGCAACCTACGTCCTCAATTATTTGCTTGACGTATTCCAATCTCTGTCTTCCTCTACAGTTTTTGCCCTCTACAGCTCCCTCTAGTACCATGGAAGTCATTCCCTCATGTCTTAGCAGATGTCCTATCATCCTGTCCCTTCTCCTTATCAGTGTTTTCCACATATTCCTTTCCTCTCCGATTCTGCGTAGAATCTCCTCATTCCTTACCTTATCAGTCCACCTAATTTTCAACATTCGTCTATAGCACCACATCTCAAATGCTTCGATTCTCTTCTGTTCCGGTTTTCCCACAGTCCATGTTTCACTACCATACAATGCTGTACTCCAGACGTACATCCTCAGAAATTTCTTCCTCAAATTGAGGCCGGTATTTGATATTAGTAGACTTCTCTTGGCCAGAAATGCCTTTTTTGCCATAGCGAGTCTGCTTTTGATGTCCTCCTTGCTCCGTGCGTCATTGGTTATTTTACTGCCTAGGTAGCAGAATTCCTTAACTTCATTGACTTCGTGACCATCAATCCTGATGTTAAGTTTCTCGCTGTTCTCATTACTACTACTTCTCATTACCTTCGTCTTTCTCCGATTTACTCTCAAACCATACTGTGTACTCATTAGACTGTTCATTCCGTTCATCAGATCATTTAATTCTTCTTCACTTTCACTCAGGATAGCAATGTCATCAGCGAATCGTATCATTGATATCCTTTCATCTTGCATTTTAATTCCACTCCTGAACCTTTCTTTTATTTCCATCATTGCTTCCTCGATGTACAGATTGAAGAGTAGGGGCGAAAGGCTACAGCCTTGTCTTACACCCTTCTTAATACGAGCACTTCGTTCTTGATCGTCCACTCTTATTATTCCCTCTTGGTTGTTGTACATATTGTATATGACCCGTCTCTCCCTATAGCTTACCCCTACTTTTTTCAGAATCTCGAACAGCTTGCACCATTTTATATTGTCAAACGCTTTTTCCAGGTCGACAAATCCTATGAAAGTGTCTTGATTTTTCTTTAGCCTTCCTTCCATTATTAGCCGTAACGTCAGAATTGCATCTCTCGTCCCTTTACTTTTCCTAAAGCCAAACTGATCGTCACCTAGCGCATTCTCAATTTTCTTTTCCATTCTTCTGTATATTATTCTTGTAAGGAGCTTCGATGCATGAGCTGTTAAGCTGATTGTGCGATAATTCTCGCACTTGTCAGCTCTTGCCGTCTTCGGAATTGTGTGGATGATGCTTTTCCGAAAGTCAGATGGTATGTCGCCAGACTCATATATTCTACACACCAATGTGAATAGTCGTTTTGTTGCCACTTCCCCCAATGATTTTAGAAATTCTGATGGAATGTTATCTATCCCTTCTGCCTTATTTGACCGTAAGTCCTCCAACGCTCTTTTAAATTCCGATTCTAATACTGGATCCCCTATCTCTTCTAAATCGACTCCTGTTTCTTCTTCTATCACATCAGACAAATCTTCACCCTCATAGAGGCTTTCAATGTATTCTTTCCACCTATCTGCTCTCTCCTCTGCATTTAAAAGTGAAATTCCCGTTGCACTCTTAATGTTACCACCGTTGCTATTAATGTTACCAAAGGTTGTTTTGACTTTCCTGTATGCTGAGTCTGTTCTTCCGACAATCAGATCTTTTTCGATGTCTTCACATTTTTCCTGCAGCCATTTCGTCTTAGCTTCCCTGCACTTCCTATTTATTTCATTCCTCAGCAACTCGTATTTCTGTATTCCTGATTTTCCCGGAACATGTTTGTACTTCCTCCTTTCATCAATCATCTGAAGTATTTCTTCTGTTACCCACGGTTTCTTCGCAGCTACCTTCTTTGTACCTATCTTTTCATTCCCAACTTCTGTGATGGCCCTTTTTAGAGATGTCCATTCCTCTTCAACTGTACTGCCTACTGAGCTATTCCTTATTGCTGTATCTATAGCGTTAAAGAACTTCAAACGTAACTCGTCATTCCGTAGTACTTCCGTATCCCATTTGTTTGCGTATTGATTCTTCCTGACTAATGTCTTGAACTTCAGCCTACTCTTCATCACTACTATATTGTGATCTGAGTCTATATCTGCTCCTGGGTACGCCCTACAATCCAGTATCTGGTTTCGGAATCTCTGTCTGACCATGATGTAATCTAATTGAAATCTTCCCGTATCTCCCGGCCTTTTCCAAATATACCTCCCCCTCTTGTGATTCTTGAACAGGGTATTCGCTATTACTAGCTGAAACTTGTTACAGAACTCAATTAGTCTTTCTCCTCTTTCATTCCTTTTCCCAAGGCCATATTCTCCTGTAACCTTTTCTTCTACTCCTTCCCCTACAACTGCATTCCAGTCGCCCATGACTATTAGATTTTCGTCCCCCTTTACATACTGCATTACCCTTTCAATATCCTCATGCACTTTATCTATCTGTTCATCTTCAGCTTGCGACGTCGGCATGTTTACCTGAACTATCGTTGTCGGTGTTGGTCTGCTGTCGATTCTGATTAGAACAACCCGGTCACCGGACTGTTCACAGTAACACACCCTCTGCCCTACCTTCCTATTCATAACGAATCCTACCCCTGTTATACCATTTTCTGCTGCTGTTGATATTACCCGATACTCATCTGACCAGAAATCGTTGTCTTCCTTCCACTTCGCTTCACTGACCCCTACTATATCTAGATTGAGCGTTTGCATTTCCCTTTTCAAATTTTCTAGTTTCCCTACCACGGCCGGCCGCGGTGGCCGTGCGGTTCTGGCGCTGCAGTCCGGAACCGCGGGACTGCTACGGTCGCAGGTTCGAATCCTGCCTCTTGCATGGGTGTGTGTGATGTCCTTAGGTTAGTTAGGTTTAAGTAGTTCTAAGTTCTAGGGGACTTATGACCTAAGATGTTGAGTCCCATAGTGCTCAGAGCCATTTGAACCACCCCTACCACGTTCAAGCTTGTGACATTCCACGCCCCGACTCGTAGAACGTTATCCTTTCGTTAATTATTCAATCTTTTTCTCCTGGTAACCTCCCCCTTGTTTTCTTTACATATGCCTTACAAGGCTCCTCTACAAACCGGAAGCGGTGAAATGTGTAGAAACTAAGAGGAGATGTACAAACGGCCATGTATCCTGCGAAACATTTCTGTGCTACATTATTATCCTCGTGTCTGTTACTTAAAAATAAACAATATTCATAGCAAATTTCAAATTATCAATGTTCAATTTAGGTTATATTGGAAAATTGTTGATCTGTAACTTGAAAGAGAGGGATATAGTAGCAAAAATAAAGATAACAAAACGGGTTTATCACACAGCGCTAGAAAACGCAATTTCCTAAGAAATAGTAAAGTAAAAAGAAGGAAACGCAAAACAAAAGTATATCAGACATCGCTTCAGCTCTTCGTCGAACTTATGTACAACATGTTTCTGGTTTTCGTAAACAGCTTTCGCAAATTTATCAGTAATAATAAGAAACTATTGCCTTTGATCATGATGAAAAACATTCTATTGAGTACAAAATAACAACAATAATTATACGGATTTTTTTACGTTTGTGGATGTAAATTGTTCTTGCATCGAAATTGATTGCTTTGATTGTATATAAGCGCAGAAGTTAAGCGATCAACTAAGTTTTATCACTAATAAAATGTAATTTATGTTTTGTAAGGATATAAAACATGCACTAGACTAACAATGAATAACGTGCATTTCTAATGGTTCTAGGCGCTACAGTCTGGAACCGCACTACCGCAAGTTCGAATCCTGCCTCGGGCATGGATGTGTGTGATGTCCTTAGGTTAGTTAGGTGTAAGTAGTTCCGCGTTCTAGGAGATTGATGACCATAGAAGTTAAGTCCCATAGTGCTCAGAGCCATTTGAACCTTTTTTTTGCATTTCTAATTATGTACAAAACAAACAACCAAAAAACGAAAAAAGAAACAGAAGTCATCGCTCCCTAGTTTCTCTCTTACACATTTATTTATGTATCTTTGAAAATGGTTCAAATGGCTCTGAGCACTATGGGACTTAACATCTGAGGTCATAAGTCCCCTAGAACTTAGAACTACTTAAACCTAACTAACCTAAGGACATAACACACATCCATGACCGAGGCAGGATTCGAACCTGCGACCGTAGCGGTCGCGTGGCTCCAGACTGAAGCGCCTAGAACCGCTCGGCCACCGCGGCCGGCTATGTTTCTTTCCTTCCCAGTGCTACCAAATATTACCAAGTGTTGATGTTTTTGTCGTCCTCATTTCAAAGATTGGTTTGATACAGCTTTCAGTGCTACTATATCCTGTGCAAGCCTCTTCATCTCCGAGTAACTACTGCAACGTATGTCCTTCCGAATCTGCTTACTGTATTCATCTCTTGGTCTCCCGCTGCCATTTTTACCCTCCACGCTTCCCTCAGTATTAAATTGATGATTCCTTGATGCCTCATAATGTGTCCTAAAAACCGATCTCTTCTTCTAGTCAAATTGTGCCGCAAATTCCTCTTCTCCCCAGTTCTATTCAGTACCTACTCATTAGTTACGTGATGTACCCATCTAATCTTCAACATTCTGTAGCACCAGAATTCAAAAGCTTGTATTTTTTTCTTGTCTAAACTGTTTATCGTCCATGTTTCACTTCCACACATGGTTACACTCCATACAAATACTTTCAGAAAAGACTTCCTGACACTTGAATCTATGCTCGTTGTTAACAAATTTCTGTTTTTCACAAACGCTTTTCTTGCCATTGTCAGTCTACATTTTATATTCTCTCTACTTATACCATCATCGGTTATTCTGCTGACGAAACAGCAAAACTCATCTACTACTTTCATTCATTTCCTGATGTATTTCCCTCAGCATTTCCTGATTTAATTCGACTACTTTCCATTATTCTCGTATTGCTTTTGTTGTTGTTCATTATATATCCTCCTTTCAAGTCACTGTCCATTCAACTGTTCTTCTAAGTCCTTTGCTGTCTGTGACAGAATTACAATGTCATCGGCAAACCTGATAATTTTCGTTTCTTCTCCCTGGACTTTAATTCCTACCCCAGTTATTTCTTTTCTTTCCTTTCCTGATTGTTCAGTAAACAGATCCAGTAACGTAGGGGACAGGCTACAACCCTGCCTCACTCCGTTCTCAATCACTGCTTTCCTTTCGTGCTCCTCGACTCTTTAACTGCCATCTGGTTTCAGTACAAATTGTAAATAGTCTTTTGCTGCCTGTATCTTAACCTTGCCACCTTTAGAGTTTGGAGAATATTCCAGCCAACATTGTCAGAAGCTTTCTCGAAGTCTACAACTGCTATAAACGTAGGTTTGTCTTTCTTTAACCTATCTTCTATGAGAAGTCGTAGGGTTAGTAGTGCCTCACGTGTTGCTAGATTTCTATGGAATACAAACTGATCTTCTCCGAGGTCGGCTTATACCAGTTTTTCCATTTGTCTGTAAGGAATTCGTGTTAGTATTTTGTAACTGTGATTTATTAAACTGGTAGTCTGGTAATTTTCACACCTGTCAGCACCTCCTTTCTTTGGAATTGGTGTTATTATATTTTTCCTGACGTCTGAGGGTATATCGCCTGTGTCATACATCTTGCTCACCAGATGGCTCTCCCAAGGGTATCAGTAGCTCTAACGGAATACTGTCTACTCTCGAGGCCTTGTTTCGACTTAGGTCTTCCAGTGATTTGTCAAATTCTTCGCACAGTATCATATCTTCCTTCTCATCTTGATCTACGTCCTCTTCCATTACCATAATATTGCCCTCAAGTACATCTCCCTTGTATAGACTCTCTACATAATCCTTCCACCATTCTGCTATCCCTTCTTACCTTAGGACAGGTTTTTCATCTGAATTCTTGATGTTCATACAGGTGGTACTTGTTTCTGCAAAGGTGTATTTAATTTTCCCGTAGGCGACATCTGCCTGACCCCTAGTGATAATTGCTTCTACATCCTTTGGTTTGTTCTCTAGACATTCCTGCTTAGCGATTTTGCACTTCCTTTCGATCTCATTTTTGAGATAATTGTATTCCCTTTCGCCTGCTTCATGTATTGCATTTTTATATTTTCTCCTTTCGTCAGTTAAATTTAGTATCTCTTGTGTTACCCAAGGATTTCAGCTAGCTCTCGTCTTTGTGCCTACTTGCTCCTCTGCTGCCTTCACAATTTCATCTCTCAAAGCTACCCATTCTTCTTCTAATGTATTCCTTTTTCCTGTTCTTCTCAATCATTCCCTTACGCTCCTTCTGACAGTCTGTACAATCTCTGATTCTTTCAGTATATCCATTCCCATCTCTTTAAATTCCTACCTTTTTGTAAATTCTTCAGCTATAATCTGCAGTTCATAACCAATAAATTGTGGTCAGAGTCCACATCTGTCACTGGAAATATCTTACAATTTAAAACGAAGTTCCTAAATCTCTGTCTAACCATTACATAATCAATCTGAACCTTTTAATGTCTGTCAGGCGCCAATATTCCACATTCCTTTATGATTCTTAAACCAAGTGATAGCTATGATTAAATTGTACTCTTTGCAAAATTCTACCAGGCGACTTCCTCTTTCATTCCTTTCCCCCAGTCCATATTCACCTACAACTTTTCCTTCTCTTCTTTTTCGTGCTATCTAATTCCAGTCCCCCATGAGTATTAAGTTTTCGTCTCCCTTAACTGTCTGAATAATTTCTTTTATCTCATCACACATTGCTTCAATATCTTCATCAGCTGCAGAGCTAGTTAGCATACAAACTTGTACTACTGTGGTGGACGTGGGCTTCTTGTTTATCTTGGCTACAATAACGAGTTCACTACGCTGCCCGAAGAAGGTTATTCGCGCTCCTATTTTTTTATTCGTTATTAAACCTATGCCTGCACTGCCCCTATTTAGTTTTGTATTTATAACCTTGTATTCACGTGACCAGAGGTTCTGCTCCTCCTGCCACCGAACACTAATGGTAATCCTACCGTTTACTACGTCATTAATGTACTGTACCATAACTACCGAACTTTGTGCTGTTGGAGCGCAAATCTACGAGCACTACGGCCCTTCCCCCAGCGTTAGAAATACGGCCAATGGAACACTGCGTCAACAGCGTCACCTTCTCTCCCCGGACGAGTGTGGGAACTGTCTGACGCCTGATGATCGTCGCCCGAGAGAGGTGAAGTGGTCAGCTTCAGTGCAGTCCCAAGCGCTCTGTTGGAGTTCACCGGATCAGTCATGTTTCAGGCCAGTATCATGTGCGGATATCAGGTGTCACTCGGCGTTATCGATGGTCATTTGCGGTCTATTGTCCATCCCTAAAGTCAACACGCTGGGGACAGGTTTGCCTTACGAGACGATGATGGAGAAGCACCTGGCACGAACCGTGCTCCAGGAAGTAGGAATCACCCGAAAGGAATGACTGGTTTGTGCTGACGTGAACCCGATTGAACGTCATTGGGAATACTAGAAATATTCAGTCCGTCGCAGAAACCCTCCTCACGCATAGCATGACATCAAGATGCCAGCCGCCGAAGCTGAGCAGCGACATCTCGACCACCACGTGGAACAGCGTGCCAAGGGGGATCCCAGCATGTAGCAATGTACAGAGGGAAACAACGAGATTCCGAATGTAGCAGCAGGTTGACTGCGTGGGTAAGCAACGCTCTGCACGTCCATCTCCTTTACATTGCTTATTTTTTAAATGTTATTTTACAGTAGAGGTACCCCTTTTTTATTGCCATCAGACTAATTTTAACATTTTATGCTCCTCTTGAATGTAAGCCCACACACATTCGCTGTTGATAAATCAGTTACACAAAAGAAAGTTTTTATCGTTCAAATGGCTCTGTGCACTATGGGACTTAACAGCTGCGGTCATCAGTCCCCTAGAACTTAGAACTACTTAAACCTAACTAACCTAAGGACATCACACACATCCATGCCCGAGGCAGGATTCGAACCTGCGACCGTAGCAGTCGCGCGGTTCCGGACTGAGCGCCTAGAGTTTTTATCGTCAAAGGGTGAGTAACTGACAGAAATGTTTGATAGAACACTGACTGCAATATATTTTCAAGTTTCATTCCCGCCTAACACCGTCAATTTCCGAAATTCCAGCAAGGTAGCATGCGCGAATGAGTCACAATGGAGTCATATAACGGTGCAGAGTGTGCTCAGTGTTGTTTATGGTTCCATGAATCAAAATCCGATACTAAAGATCCGAGACAGTTCAGGACTAAATATCGCAAGCCTCCACCTCAGAGACAAACTGTTATTAATTGGTGCAATCGATTCACAGAAACTTGATGCGTATCAGATAGGACGCCAGATCAGGCTCGACCATCAACCTCTGACGCAGTAATCGAACAAGTTTGCAAATGTCGGCAGTCTTACATTCGTTGTCCGGGTAAATGAACGAGACCTGCCAGCTTAGAATTAAATATGCCTAATGTTGTATTGTGAATGGTATTACGGAAACGTCTGTCATTCAAAGCAGATTATCATTGTGAAGTTACCGCGTGTCTCTGTAGGAACGTGCCGACTCGGGTTGGACGAGGTAGAACAATAACCTGGCCGCCACGATCACGTGATTTAACTCTAATGGACTTCTGCATATGGGGTTACATGAAAGACAAAGTGTTTGTTCCTCCACTTCAGGCAAACATAGATGAGCTGTGACAACGGATAATACAAGCAGCTGCCACCTTACGTCAAAAGTTGCTTCATAAGATCTCTCAGGAAACTGATTACAGATGGGGCATTTGTCGTGTTGCGAAAGACAGCTACATTCAACATTTGTAAACAAAACTTGAAGACATACTGCATTCAATGCTTTACTGTTTTCACAGTTAAAGGTAACTTTTGCATAACCCTTTCGCGGACGCGTTTTTTGTAGCAAGTCAGCGAAGATTAAATTTTTGCTATCCTGTTATATATGTGATCAACTGACTATATTTATTTTTTTATAATTTTATTTTTGTGATTTAAGACCAAAAACTATGGTGCTACTTATATCAGCGCGACACCTTTGTGAGATATTAAAACTGGTGGTAAATGGATTTCCCACTTCCTTTTGTGTGATGTTATATGTTGCCATCACACGTAAAGAAATAATGGACAGTGTTCTCTGTTTCTACTTTATGTTTTCTTTTACTCCATTTAAAAAATATTTGTTACCAATATTGAAGTTTATTTAGCACTATGTGAAAACAATATTTGAAACTTTATCACGCAATAAAGGTATGAGCTGATACAAGTCACAATAATGTATATTACAGAAGCGAAGCAGTGAGTTTTGACAACAGTAGTGATCCTACGACAAACAGAAACGGATTGTTGTAGCAGTTTTCATTCACTTGGTGCAGCGTACTACCACATGATGTCATAGACAGAGGTGGTAAAACGAATTCTCAGAAGCTTTGGGATTCCCCTAAAACTGGTGTAAGTATGGTTCTCAAGGACCACAAATGGGAGTTTAATTTTGTGGTAAGAATACATCCCAAGACCCATCCAGAAACTAATTTGGTGGTAGCCATACTTCCCAAGTACCATTGTTTGGTGGGATATGTACTTTCCACAGTCCTGAAGGCTATATTTCACAGTAAACTACATCTGGTGCAGCGGAGTGTCACTAGATGCCAGGAGCGTACTGAAATGATAGCATATATTCCCTTAAACGCTGTAAAGAATACGTTTAGTGGGAAATATATCCGCCATTGTCCGCGAAAGTAATACCTGATTATCAAGACACTGTGCAGGTGGTGAAATCTGTAGTAACTGGCAGTTGTAGCGTCACAAAGAGTACCCATTGCGATGTATTAGAAAATTGTGTAGCCTCTCGAAGAATGCGCATCTATTGGTTGCCAGTAGATTTAACATATTTCCCTCATGAACGGCCTTTTTGTGTGGACCAGGCCGTCTTTTGATGTGGAAGCATTTAAAGCGGCTCTGTGACCTTAGGCAATAAGACACTCTCCGTAATAACGAATTAGGAATTCAATGGTTGCTAAATGAAATAAGAATTACAATTAATTCGGTTTGTTCCGTTAAACTAACTGGTACAGTGTTTGGCGAGAAATAATATTGAAGTAAAACCTTATCTGATGAAAGAGTCTGTGGTAACATTCTGTGCCGGATGCCCATCGGTCCAACGATTTGAAGTCGCGCATCTCCGACGAAGTGTTAATGGTGGCGTCCGTGACCACATCGTTGATCTGCAGTTCTAGCACCTTTGGCTTCTGTGAGATTTGTTTCACTTGTCAGTTCGATAGGAGGGTATTACAATAGTGAGCGGCGTCGTTGACGGTAAAAGCAGATATACAGTTTTTGAATGAAGATTATGCATTTATGCTGAGTTGATTGGTTCCGTGTCGTGCTTCCGGTGTGCTCTTGTTTTATTCAACACCGTCGCCTCCGCCACACACCGTCAGGTGGCTTGCGAAGTATGGATGTAGATGTAGATGTAGTTGGTGGTAGTTTTCTATAGATAACCCTTGCTAGGTGAAATTGTAAGTGGTGCACAGTTCGGAGTTTGTCCGCATTCCTGTCACTATGTGCTTCTTGGCTTCGCTGGTTTTGGCTAGTGTTCACTACTAGCTAGAGTAAAATATCTTAAAGGTGAAAAGAGACTCTGTTGCGTGTGTACCTACCAGGGCTGGAATTCTGTGGAAGCTTCTGGACAGCACGCGCTATGCCGGCCGGAGTGGCCGAGCTGTTCTAGACGCTTCAGTCTGGAACAACGCGACCATGCCTCTGGCATGGATATGTGTGATGTCCTTAGGTTAGTTAGGTTTAATTAGTTCTAAATTCTAGGGGACTGATGACCTCAGAAGTTAAGTCCTATAGTGCTCAGAGCCATTTGAACCATTTTGAACCAGCACGCGCTATAACTTAACTACGGACTTCGTGTGATGGGTTATGTACACCATCAACAGGCGCGGAACAAGGTCAGTCAGCAGCCACGTGCTAGCACGGAAGTGCGGCCGATGTCAGTTGTTCCAGCAATGTCGCATGGTATTCGTGTTATTGTTTATGTCTGACTTGAGGCTAATAGTGAATCGTGGATCATTAATTCTCTCTGTGTGTGTGCTCATTGCTATAAGTGTCCTACAGATGACGTTGTATAGTCCTGTGAAGGTTCATGGTTACGCGCTGATACACGCAAGATAGAAAAGGAGGACTGAGCCGTTAGAGATAGAGCCTGTGAAACTATACCTTAGCTCGTGAAATATGCCACGAAGTGTCCTGGCAGTCTGCCACTTTCAGTATTAGCAAAGAACTGATGATTCGTACTTGGTCGTAAGGCACAATCAGTGTGGCCTTTCGATATCGGTTGTCGCTGTGGGTTTAATTAAGAATGAGAATAAGCAATTTTCTTGCACTCAATAGGGGGCTGCCCCCAAATTCTGAGGCGCCTTGCCACGGTTCGCGTGGCTCCCCCGTCGGAGGTTCGGGTCCTCCCTCGGGCATGGGTGTGTGTGTTGTCCTTAGCGTAAGTTACTTTAAGTCAGATTAAGTGGTTTTTAAACCTAGGGACTGATGAACTCAGCAGTTTAGTCCCATATGAATTACCACCACCAAATTATGAGTTGTATATGGTGCACCACACTCCCTTACTTGTCTGCGTAAGTGGTATCTATGTAAAACCAGCGCTGTCAAGCTGGTATGTTTCAAACTATGTCTGCCTCAAGGCGCGATAAGCTATTTAAGTTATGCTGCGCGAGAAATAACTAGTTGGCCTGATGCTTTTGCATCTATAAAGCGTAGAGCGTACCACTGTACCATAAAGCTTGTGCACTGGGTACTCGTAGTTCTGTGTTGTGTTGTCCAACGGTGATTTGCGACCAGAAGTTCATTGGCTGTTAAACGTGGTGTAAATTGTTGTGGTCGGTTACATGTAGTGAAATTTCTTGTGTTGGGGCAGAGCTTCCTGACGACAATAAATTGAATGCAGTTGGAAGTTATTGATTTTTGACTGTTTTAAGGAGTAAATGTATTAAAGAACAGCAAAGTATTGATACTGATCATTTAACTTAAGTTTTTATTTTTAAATGATTGCAGTAAACTTTTCAAGTAACGGTAAAATTTGGAGTCAGTTTTAAGTATTTTTAAATGAAAATCTGTCGATTTTACAGAGTTCTTTTTTAAAAGACTATATAAAGTCGTTAATATTGCGCTTATGTACTTTCAAGAATTAAAATATTTTCAAAATATCTTTGATACAAAGCTTCTAGTTTTGCTGTGTTTTCTATCATATTTGAGGGGTGTAACGTTGTAAGTGGATTCTGGTTGTCATACTGACCTCAGTTACAGGAAGGCGTCTGTGGCTCATTGCTGGGGGATCGGTGGTGGTTGATGTCGTCTCCTAAGATGATGGTTCCAAAGCCACCACGGAATCTCCACTGTATCCTACAACATTACTGTGGCAAATGAGATTTCCAACGAATGCTCTTCAGCTCAAGCTTGTCACTTGTTCAAAACGCACTAAAAATCACTGAAATCTCGGTTCTATTCTATTAATCGCGTAAATTAAGCAGTTGCAGTCGTGAAGCTGTTCCGTGATTGTCGTGAAGTTAGTACAAAAGGCAGGAAGTACTAAAGAATTGAATGCGTTGCGTCTGTGGCCGAAGTTGAAAGCAAACTTGTCATTCGAATCTGAATGTAAGTCTTGAAAGTGGAGCTACAAGTTACTGAACTTCTATAAAAAAGACTTTACTGGCCACGCATCTTCTCGTGGTCGCTGCTCGATCTCACGATATCAAACTGTACGTGGAGGCTGAAGTGGCAGTACACAATGACTCTCGTCAGCGGCTTTCGTATCAGCACGTAAGCTTTTTAAGTCCCTCTGACTGTGTTGCAGCCGGTGGCAGTTGGGGTTCCTGGAGATCGTGCAATTAAGGCTCTCCACCATCAATATTTGAAGACGAAGTAATTTTGCACAAAATGCTTACGGAAAGGAGAACTCGTATTTCTGCATTATGCGCTTTTTACTCTGTTCTGATTGACTGGTTTACGGATCTTCCGAGTACCAACATGTAAAAATGTTCCTTAGAAAATGGTTCTCCGATTCCTTCAGTTTTTCTTCATGGGGTTGATTAGTAACACGTGTCCCACCATTGAGTGCTGAAAAACGACATCTCATTCTCTTCCCTTCTCTCTCTGTGGCCAAAAGTGGGTTGTATGGAGCACAGTCAACATTCTCTCTCTAACCTCCAGCTTATTTACATTAGCCAATCCTGCCAGTTCTTATGTTGCGTAAACGTTTACTTTTTGTGAAGTCAACATTCAGTGGCATCTCACGCTTTTAAAGGTGCCCCAAACTGCAGCTGCTCACACCATTTCCTAGATGTTATTTATAGCACCCCATGCATTCCCAACAAACACAGCTTTCAATGTTTTGTGTGCAATAGTGCCTTCATATACGTTGTTAAAAACAGAAGTGCTTCTCTTTTCACTTGTGGGTCATGAGATGGTGGCTTCTGGGCCTTATGCCGTATGAGATCGTATATGTGTTGCCTGCTGTGCATCTGGCACTGATGATTGATACACATAAAGAGAGTCCAGGGGACTGCATGGCTTTGACCTGTGCCTCTCCCAGCGCATCCTTCTGACAACTTCTCTGGGGGTGCCTACTAACTTTGCTGCTTGCCAGAGCATTGTCACCCCATTCCAATATCCTTTATTTCCCAGTGTCAATTTATTATAACAATCTAACGGATCTTTAGGTTCTGATCTTACATGTGTTTGAGGTCGGAAAAAAACGGTCATACAACAACGTGCGTCTCCAGACACGCCTTCGGCCTGGACTCTCTTACTGGAGTAAAATAGCCCCACTACGAATGGAGCCCTATACCTGCGAAGATGCGTCTGGAGGCGTCCTTGACAGCACTGGGATATCAATATGACTGTCGACAGCTATACAGCCCGACAAATAGGAGGGACGGACGGTCTATGGTGGCATTTCTTTTCACATTTGTACCCCGTTTTCATCCTCGACGGCCTTATAACACAGCGGTGTGTCGCAGATGTTATACGCCCCGTTTTGTTGCTCTGAATGTCGACCCTTCCTGGACTTACATTTCAGAAAGGTAAAGCCTGCCTGCACAAGATGAGCGTTTCTGCTGCTGCTTCTCATGCTTGCCAAACCCTACCCTGGCCAGCAGGGTCACTGGATCTCTTCCCAATTGAGAGCGTTTGAAGCATTATGGGCATGTCCCTCGAACCAGCCCAGAATTTTGAAGGTCTAGTGCGCCAATTGGACAGAACTGGGCACGATATCCCTCAGGAGGGCATCCAACCA
The DNA here is from genome assembly GCF_021461385.2 of Schistocerca piceifrons. NCBI lineage: Eukaryota > Metazoa > Arthropoda > Insecta > Orthoptera > Acrididae > Schistocerca > Schistocerca piceifrons. Next base: position 473,150,024 of record NC_060145.1, on the reverse strand, counting down.
CTCTGCCAATCAGTGCCAAGCAGAGTAACTGCTTGCATGAGGGGCAGAGGTGGACCAACGTGTTGTTGACTTGCTCAGTTTGCGAAGCTCCGTATCTGGAATAAATCATACAATTTTTCTTAAATTGTAATCATTTGTTTCTGTGTACATTTAAATCACATCTATTAGTTTTCGTCCCGTTCGGATAATGCCTTCGTGTTACGTATTTTTCTAGTTTATCTTCTATTTTTGTCTTAGAGTGTACTTCTTGGCCGCATACAGTCGTCAATATCTGAACTGAAAGAACGATCATCAAATCTAAAAAAACTATTGTCTGCACCCCACGCGTGATAAGGCAGCTGAATAACTCTTTCTGATGTGTAGTCCACTCCTGAGCTACTAAGGGGGACCCTGCAGTTCTTATCCATACGTCATAAGTGTAGGAAGTCGTAGCCTTATGTATGACAGTAACTTCTATTTATCTCCTCAGTTTTCCACTTGAATTTGAACCAGAGGAAACAATCAGTTCTGCAGCCAACACGTAGCTTTTCAGCTTTTCTGCCAGTCGGTGGAGATATCCAAGTGTGGCTTCGGAGCCCACATGAGAATATCAAAATGATACCATTACCGCAGTTTATTGTGTATTCTATAGCACTGCCCCGCTTGTTCTGCCGTCGGTTGTCAACCGATGTCGAGCACACAAAAAATATAGCATGAAGTTCCGAAAGTGAAAATTGGCTGTGTACCTCCAAAAGACATAACGCTCTGCCCTACTTCTTCAATTAATATTGCACAGCCCCTTCCACTGTCTCCGTAATCTACCAAAATCCAATTATTCTAAGTGATACCATAAGAGTAACTTATTGTGTGTTACGCAATCATATCCGAATCTGCTAGAAACCAATTCTTGCTCGGGAGCATGAACGTAACTTGAGCAAACAGCATGCCTACAGCGTCTGTGTACCGCAAATAACAGAGGGGAGAGCTAGGGCAAGTTGTTATCGACTCAGCCATCCCTGACGTGTACGACGCGAGACCATCCACCGTCCCCTGCACACTGCGCCCCAGTTCACCGGCACAAAGGTCTCATGAATTATAGCACAGCCTATTATTCAAGTATGAAGATACTCCGGTGCTAAAAATGCCAGGAGTCGTTCAACCTCTGTGAGTTGTTCATATCGAAATTATTCGTCAGTCTCGAGCCTTCCATTATTGTGAAGTTCAATTCACAGCGTGTTTTCAGTTCAATGGTCACCTTAATTAAGCAGTACCGAATCAATTTCTACAGTAACAATAATGCCTTCAGCATCTCTCGTGTCCCTTGAAGTTATCAGCGTTGTAGATATCAAAATTAAATATGTAATCTCTCTCGGTACTTTTTAATACGACTTTCGCAGCTTTCTGTAACAAAGTACGAGGGGATTTCACATTATTATGCCAAGCCAAGAAACTTTTACTGAATTCTGCACTGGAGCTGAAAGTGACTCATATACGTGACACTATTTTCCAACATAGCCACCAAGTCTGTGTAAGCAGCGGTCGGAACTTTCCACCAAATGTTCAGTTCCTCGAAGATAGAAATCCTCTCCTTGCTGACGGAGACATTTGAGGACTGCTATGTGAACACTTCCACCCTTGGAAAAACTCCTTCCCCCAGACGTTCCTTTAACTTGCCAAAAAGATGGAAATAACATGGTGTAAGATCTGGACTAGAAGGCGGATCAACATCACACACGGCTGGAGACGACATAGAATTTGGTCCATATAGTGCCGGAATTTCGCGGTCAATGTGTTTGCAACGTATACTTTTTATGCAGAAGAATTGTACTGTCTTGCGTACTTCAGCGTTGTAGTACGTTACGAGTTCTCGCCCATTTCAGTCCCACACCGTGATGCACTTCTTAGCCGTACACCAGCAGAATAACCCGGGATATGTGCTGTCTTCTGACAATGCGCCACTTTCGTTGCAGAATGGCCTTTTCATTGGACGACATGCATAACTTGCTTTTTGAAGTCCCTACGTATTTACTTCCATCCAGACGCTCTCGGAGAAACTACTATACTTGATATCATTGCCGATCGGATTAGTATCAACTTCAAATTCCAACAGTTCAAATGTAATACTACTGTGTCGAGCTTTCGCCCAACACACAGGCGCTATCGACAGCAGTACATCGAGCGAGGTGGCGCAGTGAGTAGCACACTAGACACGCATGCGGGAGGACAAACGTTCAAATCCGTGTCCGACCATTAAGATTTACGTTTTCTGTGATTTCCATAAATCGCTCAAAGCAAATTCCGGGATGTTCCGATTGAAAGGCCACGGTCGATTTCCTTCGCCATACTTGAAACAGTTAGTGGTCCGTCTCTAATGACCTCGATTTCGACGGGACGTTAAACTCTAATTTTCTTCCCTTTCTTTGACAGCAACGCGACGCTGTCCCATATGAAAAAGGTGCGAAAAGGAAAATAAATATCTGGAGAGCCGAAAATGATGTATGCGTATGATTCAAGACCACTGTCGACATCAGAACCTTTGAAAGAAGTCTATTTTACCTCCTGACGCTCTATTATCTCTCCAGCATTTCATCAGGCACATTAATTATAATAAATTTCAGCTTGATATCGTTTCCCCTCTGAGCTAGTGGCAAATACTCTGCCAGCAGTGAAAACGGCAACGCCATGAAGACCGGTGCCTGCGTGCTATATTCGAGGTTTCCGCCACCTTATCTTTGATAAACGTAATCCAAGACCGTTTGTTGTCGGTGCTGACCTAACTTACCTCGATACAAGTAACCACGATGTTCTCTAAATCTTTAGCACTGTCAGCACCAAAACAACACCAACGGAGTTCCATATATTGGGAATTTCATGACAAGCTGAAATTCCAAAACCACACATCATTGATGCAAATGCCGTAGTGTCGAAGCCATAAAACCTGGACTACGAAGTAATAAAAGAAAGTAGTTTGGTCTCACGCGACTTGTTTCACACTGTTTCCAACTTCTCGCTTAGTTTACATCAAAAGTGTGTAAGATGGCAGGAGTACAGTGTTTGTTCCCAAATGATGATTCTGCGTTCCAAGGCAACAGCGCCCCTGTTGACATAGCTACCAATGTCTCGGACTGTTTTTGTGAGCATGAGAATCAACTGTCGGATCTTTCCTGGCCACCAGAGTCACAGTGTCTCAGATGTCACTGAGCCTCTGTAGTCTGCTTTGGAGAGAAGGATGCATGATCACCTCCAACATCTTTACTTGGGCTTGCCGTGGTATAAATGTCTCTTGAAAACTCTACAGGTCCAGTATTTGTCCTTATCGTGGCTACTGTAAGTCGTTTTGAATGCCAACGGTTCTCCACACTGTATTAGGTATGGTATTATGTTGTATTTTTGGTATTTTCATATTTCTGTCTACCCCCTGTATATAGTTTAAGCCAGTGTGGCACAAAGTGATCTAACAGTAACACCTGAAAAGCCCACCTGAATGAACGCTTAAGTATTTCCCAATTACTTGCCGATATCAGTCTTCTGACTGGAAACGTCGTTCCAAGACACCACCGAATTAGTCCCGTCTCAGCTTTCATCTCAGCAGGCCATCTACCACTCTGTTCACGGGAGGCAGCTTGATGACGTGGTACTTCACCGTACATGGTGACGTCTTTCTGATGCTAGGAGCAGAATACGTGAATAATAAGTCGCCTGGAATATCCAGGGGAAGCTACAGACACAACTCAGACAAGTACGGAGGTAAGGCAGTACTGTAAAGTGCAGCAGCATCCCACGCCTCCACCTTACCCTTCCCCATCGATCTGCGCCTAGACAGACTGGATGGTTACTTAAATGTAATAAATGAGAAAGGCAACCTCAGCCGACGCAGCGGCACGTTCGGAGACGTGTTTGGTGAGAAGTGGAGTGTCTGCGTGGAAGAGCAAGTACACACATCAAAATTGTTTTGCATCGCCTAGGTTCAGAGGGCTCCGGAACCTGTACACAAAATTGGAATAGAGATCAACATAAACACCATTTCCGTCCTTTTTATTGCTCATGAAAACCACACATTGCATGTTGTACCACCTCACAGCGAGAACTTCAGAGGTAGTCGTCCAGATTGCTGTACACACCGGTACCTCTAATACCCAGTTGCACGTCCTCTTGCATTGATGCATCCCTATATTCGTCGTGGCATACTATCCATAAGTTCATCAAGACACTGTGGGCCAGATTGTCCCACTCCTCAACGACGATTCGGCGTAGATCCCTCAGGGTGGTTGGTGGGTCACGTCCATAAACAGCCCTTTTCATTCTATTCCAGACACGTTCGATAGGGTTCAGGTATGGAGAACATTTTGGCCACTCTAGTCGAACGATATCGTTATCCTTAAGGAAGTCATTCACATTATGTGCACGATGGGGGAGCGAATTGTCCATGAAGACGAATGCCTCGCCAGTATGCTGTTGATACGGTTGTACTATCGATCGGAGGATAGCACTCACGTATCTTACAGCCGTTACGGCGCCTTCCATGACCACCAACAGCGTACGTCGGCCCCACATAATGCCACCTCACAACAGCCGGGAACCTCCACCTTGGTGCACTCGCTTGACAGTGTGTCTAAGGCGTTCAGCCAGACCGGGTTGCCTCCAAACACGTCTCCGATGATTGGTTGAAGGCATATGCGAAACTCATCGGTGAAGAGAACGTGATGCGAATCCTGAGCGGTCCATTCGGCATGTTGTTGGGCCCATCTGTACCGAGCTGCATGGTGTCGTGTTTGCAAAGATCGATCTCGCCATGGTTGTCATGAGTGAAGTTATACATCATGCAGCCTATTTCGCACAGTTTGAGTCGTAACACGACGTCCTATAGCTGCACGAAAAGCATTATTCAACATGGTGACGTTGCTGTCAGGGTTCCTCCGAACCATAATCCGTAGGTAGCGGTCATCCACTGCAGTAGTGGCCCTTTAGCGCCCTGAAATAGCCATGTCATTGACAGTTCGTGTCTCTCTGTCTCCTCCATGTCCTAAGAACATCGCTTTCGCTCACTCCGAGACGCCTGTGACACTTCCCTTGCTGAGAGCCCTTCCTGGCACGAAGTAACAATGCAGACGCGATCGAACCGCGGTATTGACCGTATAGGCATGGTTAACTACAGACAACACGAGCCGTGTACCTCCTTCCTGGTGGACTGACTGGAACTGATCGGGTTTCGTACCCCCTGGCCCTGGTCATGCATGGTTGTTTACATCTTTGGCGGGTTTAGTGATATCTCTGAACAGTCAAAGCGACTGTGTCTCTGATACAATATCCACTGTCAATGTGGAGTTCTAGAAACCGGGGTGACGCAAAACTTCTTTTGATGTGTGTAGAACATCATTATGTTCGTTGACAATAAGCCAAATTCATCTTAGGAAACCCTTAACTTCCTCTTTCAACTGGTGTGAAACACGAAAAGTCGAAGAAATGGTTTCGTACGAGAATGTGGGAAAAAATTCCGTGATCGATATCCACTCTGACCCCAAAAAAATCTCTTCTGAAACACAATTTTCCTGTCTCCACCACAGATATTTTTTATTGAATCACTCATTCTCTCGAGTTTCAGTGACTGGCAACTGGCTGCTACGCAGGTAAACCATATTAACATCCACACCTACAAACATACCATGAACTCGAATCAGTACAGACTACCTCGACACATTTACCGGTATTGAACGCAAAGGTAACCGCTAACTGAAGAATAGAGCAGGCAGTGTCCAACAAGGCAATAAGATTACTAGTAGAATGTGATTTATCTTGGTCTCTCATGCGTATCTACATCTACATCTGCATACACATACCCCGTAAGCGATCATACGGTACGTGGCGGAAAGGTACGTTCTACAATTATTAGTCATTTCCCTTCGTGTTCCACGTGCAAATAGAGCGAGGACAAAGTGACTGTCTATATGCCTTCATACGAGTCGTAACTTCTCTTAAGTTCGTGATCTTTATGCGAAATTTGCGTTCCGGCAATAGACTCGCTCTCCACTCACCTTAGAATGCCTGTTAGAAAATTTTCTCAACAGCGTTTCTCGGCAAGTCTGTCGCCTTACCACCAGGGACCCCCAAGGGACTCCCATTTGTATTCGCGAAGCGTCTTCGTAACGCGTGCAAGTTGATCGAACGTACCGGGAATAAATATAGCAGCTCGGCTCTGAGTTTTTTCGAAGTCTTCCTTTAATCCGATGTGGTGGGAATCCCAAGCACTTGAACCGTATAAAGGAATGGGGCACACTAGTTCCTTTAAAGATGAACCACACTTTTATAAAACTCTACCAATATACCGAAGTCGACAATTCGCCTTCCTCACACTAATCCTTATGTGGTCGTTTCATTTCATATCGCTTTGCAACATTACACCTACATATTTAGTCGACCCGAATGTATCATGCAACAAACTACTAATGCCTTTAAAGAACATTACGGAATCGTTTTTCCTACTCATCTGCATTAACTTTCAGTTTTCTACATTTAGAGCTAGCTGCCACTCATTACAACAACTAGAAATTTTGTCTATCTTGTATCTTTTTACATTCAACTATGACACCTTCCTGTACACCACACCGTGATCAGCAAACACCTGCAGATTGCTGCTCACCCTGTCCGTCACCTTAACAGCGGTTCCATCAGACTTCCTTGAGACACCCATCACTAAACTCCCGTCGAGGGAAACTTACTGGGAACCTATTACGTATGCTCGTACCTTCGTTAATAGCCTGCAGCGGGGCACCGTGCGAAACGCTTTTCGAAAATCTAGGAATGTCGAATCTGCCTGTTTTCCATCATCCATTGCCCGGTGGATATGATGTGAGAAAAGGATAAGCTGACTTTCACGCGGGCGCTGCTTATTAAAGTGGTGCTGATTCGTGGACTCAAGTTTTCTCGTCTCATGGAAATTTACTGTATTCAAATTGGGAATATGTCAAATTCTGCAGTAAACCGCTGTTACGGATACTCATGTGTTATTTTGCGGGTCTATTCTTTTAGCCGTCTTATATATAGGACTCACCTACGATTTTTCCACTCGCTTGGGACTTTTAGCAGGTTGGAGATTCGTGGTAAATGAATGTTAAGTAGATAGCAAATGTCGCGGAGTACTCTTTGTAAAGCCGGATTGAGATTTTCCATCCGGACCTGACGAGTTAGTTGTTTTCAACACATTTAGTTGTTTCTCCACGCCAGAGGTGCCTACTACTATGTCCGCCGTACGGGAGTCTCTGCGACAGTAAAACGACGCTATATTTATACAATCCTTCTGTGTAAACAGTTTCTTAAACGTGGAATTTAAAACTTCGGCTTTTCTTTTGCTGTCTTCTACCGCCACATCAGACTGGTCAGAGAGTGACTAGATAGGAGCCTAAGATCCGCTTAGCGATTTTTCGTAGGGCCAGAATTTTCTCGGGTTCTCGGCAAAATCTTTTGCTAAGGTATCGCGCTGATGGTCGTATGCTTCACGCATCGATCTTTTTACAGACGAACGGATCTCTAATAACTTTTGCCTGTCGTCATCTGCACGCTCTCTTTTCAACCGAGAGTGCAACAGTCATCGTTTCTTGAGCATTTTTGGAATTTCATTATTAAATCACGGTGGGTCTTTTTTTTTGTTTTAAGCTGCGAAAACAACTGAGGTCATAAGCGCCCACGTCATATTCTTGGAACATAAGTAAAACAAGTTAAAAGCGACTAAACGTTAAGCCCATTCGATGGAAGGAAAGAGAACTATAAACGAGGACTTCTCCTTGGAGAAAGGTCCAGAAAATACACGGTAGAGACAGCGAAGGTCCCTAACCAAAGATTAAATGTCCTTCGACGTTCGTTAAAAAAGGCAGATAACTAAGACTGCAAACATAAACCGGAACTAAGCGGTTAAAAAAAGGGCATTGGGTCAGGAGACGTCCGTGGAGAACTGCAGTAGATCGAGACGTCGTCGTCTAAAAACGAGGGAGACACACCTGGCGGGAGACAGTCCATAATCGGTTTGATGGCTATAGCAAAGAGAACGAGGCTAAGTTCGCAACCTTGAAGCACCCCTCTCTCCTGGATAGAGGTGTCCAACATGGTCGAACCCATATGTACCTTGAAAACTCTGTCTTTTAAAAATACCAGAAGGAAATGGGACAGGCATCCTCGGAAGCCCCATATATATAGAGATAGGATATCAGTTGTCAGGCAGGTGTCACAGGCTTTCTCCAAATCAGGAAACAAGGCCACAGTCTACTGTTTCGCAGAAAACCGTTCATTACATTGGTTGACAAAGTGACGAGGTGGTCAGCTACAGAACGGCGCACACGAAATCCACATTGTGCAGTGGTTAGTACATTGCGAGACTCCAACCACCACACCAGCTGGCCATGAATCATACGTTCCATCAACTTTCAAACGCAGCAAGTGAAAGAAATGGGACGGTAGCTAGAAGGAATTTTTTTGTCCTTACCGGGCTTACGTATGTGTATGACAGTGGCTGGCAAAGCGTGCCATCTGCGCAAATGCGATTGTATCTACGAAGGAGAAGGTGCTTGACAGTAAGAGGAAGGTGCTGAATGTGTACACTGTCTGGTACTGGACTGGAAGATCGAGATGGGGTGAGAGCATTGTCAAACTTCCTCACAATAAAGGCGGTATTGTAGCATTCACTATTCTGAGAGGAGAAGGATAGCACTCGAGCCTCCGCCACTCGTTTCCGAGGGAGGAAGGAGGGGTGATAGTGGATGGAGCTCGAAATCTCCGCAAACTAGCGACCCAAGGTGTTGCAGATTGCAGTAGAATTCACAATGACATCATCTGCTACGGTCAGGCTGCAAATCGGGGTATGAACCTTGGTTCCACAGAGCCGTCGTAGGTTGCCCCACACGATGGAAGACAGAGTGAATCTATTAAAAGAAATAGTAAAAGAAATAAAACCAGCTATTTTGCTATCCGAGAAAATGTGACGACACTGTGCCCGCCACTCTTTACAATGAATACAGTTCGCCATCGTAGGATGACGGTTAAAAACGCGAAGAGCACGTCTCCACGCGCGAATCGCGTCGCGGCACGTCTCGCATGAAGATCCTTAGTGGCCACCGCCTCGTTCCTCTAACACAACTGTATTCTCTTCTCATTTTGTCCCCATTATCTACAGCGTCTTTGGTTTTGTTGTAGTGCAGTATGACTTCGGGTTTGTGTTCACTGTCTTCACCACTCACATGTCTCTCATTATGCTGAGTACAGAGTAATATTATTGCCTTTCCGTTCTTTGGAACACAGGAAACTAGGGTCAAGTCATTTGTGAAACCAAACATTGAAGAGTGAACTTCTCTCTTTTTGTTTGGCAAGAATTCCTTCGGAATCTCTTTCTTATTGGAACGCAAGGTACCAAGCAATGTCGTGTTTCGTTTTAGTAGTTCAGCAGCCAATGGAAAACTGGTGAAAAAATTGTCAGTTGTTACACCATGACCGTTGTTCAGAAATGGTTCCATCAGATCCAAAACAACTCTCTGTCCTTGATTCACTTCCCGAGTATTGTCAACCATTCATCTGTAAATTTGGATCCATGATAAGTAAGACGTCTTCACATCAGCACAAACCCAAATTTTAATGCCATACTTTCCAGGCTTGCTCTTCATATAAACCCTAAAAGGGCAGTTCCCTCGGTACGTTGCTAATCGTTCGTCAGTAGTCACGTATTCATAAGGATAGAAGTTCTTGCACAAGTTAAACTGAAATTTGTCGAACACTACCCTGATGGCTTGTACCTCGTCCTTGGTTTCTTCAATTCTCTGTGCTCTTGTGTCTCTGTTGTCAAATGGCAATAATTTCAGTATAGACAAAAATCGGTTTCTTGACATGGCAGCAGAAAAGAATGGTTGCCGAAAGGCAACATTATCTCCACACAGATCGGAAACACTTGTGCGATGTCCATGAGTTCGACCAGCTCCTATTAGAATTGCTAATACACCGTACACTTCAGTTGCGTTTATATCTCTCCATGTAGTTTTGTTCGAAGAATGAGCTGCATTCCAGAAAGAAATTACTCGTTTAGCTTCCCTGTTCGTTTCTTCTGCAACTATACTCACGATTCCGGTGAGTTAAATAATAAAAATGACTCAGTTATTGTTTTGATTGTTTTTCCATTATTCACTGGGCCAGTGGTTACGTTCAAAATGTTCAGAGATCGACGCCGCCCACCTTTTGGTGGCTCACTAGAAACTTGTAGTCCACTTCTAGAAACAAACAGATCTCCAGTGTCTTCGTCTTCTTCTTCTTCATCATCATCCTCCTCTTCTTCTTCTTCTTCTACTTCATCTTCTTCTGCCTGTTCACGTGAATGTGTAGTGTCTTCTGATATTTCATCATCAGCTTCATCTGATGCTATGATGTGGTCTTTGTCAAGAGGTTCCATATATTCATTCAGTTCATTATCAATGTCCCATCCATTTTCATCGTCACTGACATCAGAATCGTACGGAATTTCCATGATCTCTTCGCTAGAAAGTCCTTTGGACATCCTTACTTGCAGATGAAATACTGACTAGTGTAATGTCAGCTCAACAGTGAACGTCAAATTCAACGTAACAATAGTAACCAGCAACAATAACAAACATTGGATCTATGGCAAAACTCAACCAAGAAGATTAATGACAGATATATTTCCCGAAATCTTCTTTTTCTACAAATAAGAAAATAAGATGTTTCATACCGAACGGGGTAGTATCACAACCCCACCAATAAATGACTTGAATAACAATGATAAAGCCAAAAAAATTAGATAGTCGTGAGTGTGAATTCAACGTCAATCATTTTAGTAGAAAGTCATGAAACCACAGGCATGTGGCCCTTCAGATAACATTATTATAGGAAAAAAATCAACCTGGGGTAGTCAGAATACCCCGCTTGGTAATGCGAGGGTTAACGTCGGACTTAGCAGCACACGACTCCTACGTGTTCCCAGCGACACTGTTTATTGTAAATGGGATCACTGAGATTGGACTGCCTGCAGGAAAAAATCGCATTTCTTGTTACACAATATTGTTGGTCAACTTCAGACAAGCCGTCATCCAGGCGAATGTCTGGGGACCTGTCGTAGCTGTGGACTATGTCAACGTTCTTTCAATTGCAGTCAGGTACACCTCCATGGTCGATACCTCGGCCACAGCTTTGTCTGGACATATCCCAAATCCCAAAAAAACTCAGTCCCTGCTGAGGCCCTCCACCACCAATTTTCCTCTATTCTCGGCGAAATGGTTCAAATGGACCTAAGCATTATGGGACTTAACATCTGAGTTCATCAGTGCCCTAGACTTAGAACTATTTAAACCTCACTAACCTAAGGACATCATATACATCCATGCCCGAGGTAGGATTCGGACCTGCGACCGCAGCAGCAGCGCGATTCCGGACTGAAGCGCCTAGAACCGCTCGGCCACAGCGGCCGGCTGTTCTCGGCGATTTCCAGTGCTCAGAAATAGTGTACACTGATGGTTCGATGGGCACACCGGAGACTTATCTGCGATCGGTCTTGGGCGTTAAAGTTTTCGGTATCTGGAACGCCGAAAGGCAAATCCGAAGCACGCCAAATAAATTACGTGCTACAAAGGAAACAACGAGTGTGTGGTGGTCAACCATGCGAGCCACTCGCAGGGACTCTGTTTCCCATTCCCGGCCATCCCTGGCTGATTCGCGGGCACCTCCTCCATCACGAGAACCGACCCTACATCTACATCTACATTTATACTCCGCAAGCCACCCAACGGTGTGTGGCGGAGGGCACTTTACGTGCCACTGTCATTACCTCCCTTTCCTGTTCCAGTCGCGTATGGTTCGCGGGAAGAACGACTGTCTGAAAGCCTCCGTGCGCGCTCTAATCTCTCTAATTTTACATTCGTGATCTCCTCGGGAGGTATAAGTAGTGGGAAGCAATATATTCGATACCTCATCCAGAAACGCACCCTCTCGAAACCTGGCGAGCAAGCTACACCGCGATGCAGAGCGCCTCTCTTGCAGAGTCTGCCACTTGAGTTTATTAAACATCTCCGTAACACTATCACGGTTACCAAATAACCCTGTGACGAAACGCGCCGCTCTTCTTTGGATTTTCTCTATCTTCTCCGTCAGACCGATCTGGTACGGATCCCACACTGATGAGCAATACTCAAGTATAGGTCGAACGAGTGTTTTGTAAGCCACCTCCTTTGTTGATGGACTACATTTTCTAAGCACTCTCCCAATGAATCTCAACCTGGTACCCGCCTTACCAACAATTAATTTTATATGATCATTCCACTTCAAATCGTTCCGCACGCATACTCCCAGATATTTTACAGTCGACTAGTGTCGTTGACACTGACAGTAGTCCACATCTTGTCGGACTGTCCCAATCTAGCAGCCCTGTGGCGGTCTTTCAAACTTTATGACGCACTACCTACGATGCAGGTGGCAGTGCCTCAACGCCTGATTTAATTTTAAATTGTATTTCACAGTGGGTTTTTTTCAGTCACTGTAAGGGTGGGAATGTGGCCTTATCTCCCAGGCCTTCGCCCTAGCTCCATTTTAACTCTTCCCCGCTCCCTATGGTTCTGTCTATTCGACTTCGTCTTTTCAGTCTGTGTTTCTCTTGTTTTGCGTTTTTAGGCTGGAGATTTTAGTACGTTGCAGAGTGGCTGGCTTGTATTTTTTTATTCTTGCAATCAGCCAGCCAGGGCCATCTGCTATATTGTTATAATACCTTCTACCGCTTTTCTCCTTTTAGTTAATGTTTTCATTTTCAGCAAAGCGTTCACTTGAGCCGGATAATAGCAGCTGTCCACATGTAAAAATAGATGGGTGTGGTGCGTCTTCGTCGGGTAGATGCTATGCCACCCGCTCTTCTTTTGATCAGGATATCCAGGAAGGGAAGCATCCCTTCCACTTCGACTTCCATGGTAAAACTGATTTTCTGGTGTATGGAATTGACGTTTATAAATACGTAATTCAGTTTTTCTCTACCATATGGCCATATGACGAGGGTGTCATCTACATACTGGAAGAAATAGATAGGTTTCCGTTTGGCTAATTCCACAGCTTCCTCCTCGAAATATTCATATAGGCCCTTCGTATTGGCGACAGTTGCTGAAAGCGGGTTCTCCATCGCTACCGCTTTCGTTCGAAAAGAAAGTGCGTCTACGTGAAAACGTGCCGAGACAGGTTGGTCGTCTCTGCGTCAAAATTCTTGTCACTAAGTTCTAAGGATTCTTGTAGAGACACTCTGGTAAAAAGCGAGACAACGTCGAAACTCACAGTTGCGAATGTGATCTGAGCACTGCCCGACGTAAAGACTAAGCAAATCCTTTGGGTACTTAGCTTGTGAGCATGTCGAGGCACCATTGTTGCTGATAATGGGGCGTAAGGGAACCCCATCCTTGTGAACCTTCGGGAGCCCATAAAGTCTTGGTGGAAATGATGCTCTCTGTCGTAGCTTCAACCTCGTCCAATAAGTCGGTTTCTTTAATTCGCGCCATTGTCTTCCTCTCCACCCGCATTTTCTCATTGTAATGCTGGTCAGATAGAACATTGTTCCATTGCCTCTGTCGGGTGTTAAGACAACAATTTCAGGATCTTCTCTTAATTTTCTTATGGCTACCATCCCCCTGCTAGATGTGCTCGGTTTCGTAGGTTATGTTTGCGTGAGAGCACTAGAGGTTTCGCGACGTACTTGTTCAGATGCTGCAGGGAGAAGTCGTGCAGCTGACTGTTCCTCATAACTGACATTGTCCGCAACAGGTGCGGATTTAGAAATGGATGCAATATTGAATCCTGACATTGCATCCTCATTCAGTTGCTTGGCGTGACATTGATGATAGTCATAAGATCTCCTCTATCAGTATTTATGAAATATGTTTGTCGTATAGCGATGTAATTTGCACGTACAAGGTGTACAACTTTGCTTCCGCCGTTTGCTGATAGGAGGCGACAACCGTAAGTAGCGGTCGAAAGAAACTGATCGCAGACGTCAGGCAGTTAGATAGCATGAACCTCGGTCAACATAACTTCATTCTAAAATTATTCGATTTGTGTCTGCATCATAAAGTTGTTCTTAATTGAAAATGTCAGTTTACGAGCCTAATTCTCGTCATTTGCGGGAGGTGTTGCTGTTTTGTTTCATTTTGAAGAAAACAGCAGCTGAGTCTCTTCGAATGCTCTCAAGTAAGTATGGTAACAACGCTATTAGTGGAGGAACGTGTCGTGAGTGGTTTCAACGCTTGAAGAACTATGATTTTAACGTCGTACACCGGCATAGTGGTGAAAGAGAGAATGTTTTCGAAGATGTAGAATTGGAGACATTGCTAAGTTAGGAATCGCGTCAAACTCAAGAAGAATTGGCATGATTAGTGGGAGTGACACAGCAAGCCCTTTCAAAACGTCTGTAAGCTATGGGCATGATTCAGAATGAAGGAACTTGGGTCTTCTGTGAGCTGAAACCAAGAGACGTTGAACGGCGTTTGTGTGTTTGTGAACAGTTGCTTCAGAGGCAAAAACGGAAGGGATTTCTGCATCGCATTGTGACCGGGGACAAAAAATGGCTTCATTACGATAACCTTAAACGCAAAAAATCATGGGGTTATCCTGGCCATGCTTCCATGTCGACGCCCAAACCGAATATTCACGACTCCAAGATCTTGCTCCGCATCTGGTGGGACTAGCTCGGCGTCGTGTACTGTGAAACAATCACAGGTGCTCGTTATCGAACGCAATTAATGCGTCTGAGCAGAGCATTAAAAGACAAACGGCCGCAATACAGCGAGAGGCATGATAAAGTGATTTTTCAGAACGACAACGCTCGACCCAACGTTGCAAAAGAGGTCAACCCGTACTTGGTAACTTTAAAATTGGGAGTGCTACCCCACCCACTATATTCTCCAGGCATTGCTCCCTCTAACTATCGCCTGTTTAGATCAGTGGCACGTGGCTTGGCTGACCAACACTTCCGATCTCATGAAGAAGTCACAAATTGGATCGATTCGTGGATAGCTTCAAAAGATGAACAATTTTTTCGACGCGGGATTAGTACACTGCCCGAGAGATGGGAGAAATTAGGGGCCAGTGATGGAAAATACTTTGAATGACACATGTGTAACCAGTTTGTTTCATTAAAACCTCAAATGTTGGGGAAAAAACGGCGGAAGCAAAGTTGTAAATTCAGTGGTCTATGTGGATACTGTCTGTAAAATATGTTTGAATAGAGTTAGTAGTAAGGAAGTAATAAATTATAAAGGGATTGCATGATCGCTTTAGTTGATTACTAATATAGACAAGTGACACGTAGTAACTACAGCACAAGACCTTAGTTTGTTATCACTTATCGGACATCTTGTTTCAATATCTCCAGCCGGTTTTTGTTTCCGTAACATTATTCCAATTGTGTCTAAGGAGTAAAATCAAAACGGGTTCTATTACGACACTATATTCACGACGGAAAAGTACTTGATTGTTTTTTTTAATGATCTGCAAGTAGTAGTATCAAAATTCGTAAAAAACATGCTACGTAACAGCACTCAAATTCTGGAAATCCCTGACCATTTATTTATCTTAAGAGAATTACTAGTTTTTCAAATAAAGGCATTTAGGTTACGCACTCTGCGCAATCCGGTACCTATGAACACAAAACCATTAGATGTATACAAGGACCAAAACATTCTCACGAACATTCAATATTAGGCTGATAAATGGTTCAAATGGCTCTGAGCACTATGGGACTTAACATCGATTGTCATCAGTCCCCTAGAACTTAGAACTACTTAAACCTAACTAACCTAAGGACAGCACACAACACCCAGCCATCACGAGGCAGAGAAAATCCCTGACCCCGCCGGGAATCGAACCCGGGAACCCGGGCGTGGGAAGCGAGAACGCTACCGCACGACCACGAGATATAGGCTGATAGCTTCAGAGGTTCAAAATAATAAGGCTGCACACTGTCACTATTCAAAAACGTATCTCACTGGCAGTTCTTGCAATAATGCAAGTCCCGCCAAAGGCAGCCAAGGAGTCATACAGACGGCGTAAATGTTTTACTAGAAAGGCGCGCCT
Organism: Schistocerca piceifrons; assembly: GCF_021461385.2. Lineage (NCBI taxonomy): Eukaryota > Metazoa > Arthropoda > Insecta > Orthoptera > Acrididae > Schistocerca > Schistocerca piceifrons. Next base: position 473,133,962 of record NC_060145.1, on the reverse strand, counting down.
CCACTGACCCAACGGTTTCTATCAGTCTTCAGAATACAGGGCCCCTCATCATGCAAGATACTTCCAGTCAGCGTTAGGTGCCGATAAATCATTGAAATTTCGTATACGTCATCGTAACACTCCATGTTCAAAACTATGTTGAGAACAGTTCTCATATGTTTTCATCATTCTTTCTAAAACAAAGATAATACTCACATCACTGTAAGATATAGTTTTCGCACTGAACTGATCTTGAAAGAAAAGTGAGCTGGCAATATTTAGACCATGTCTAGCCAAACTCAGCTTCGGCCGTGTTCCTGCCTAGCGCTCCTTGCGCTACAGTGAGTGGGACTGAGGGGCGAGGGGGAACAGGTCCAAAAAAAAAAAAAAAAAAAAAAAAAAAAAAAAAAAAAAAAACTGAGGTCATCAGTCCCCTAGAACTTAGAACTACTTAAACCTAACTAACCTAAGGACATCACACACATCCATGCCGGAGGCAGGATTCGAACCTGCGATCGTAGCGGTCGCGTGGTTCTAGACTGAACCGCCAAGAACCGCTGAGGGAGAACAGGAAAAGAAAAGTAAGGCTGCAGTCGGACGGCACTATAGAGAGGCAGTCGGCTTGTCACGTTTGTCGACAGCACGAACTGTGTCAAATTAGATTTACATTCTGAATTGGGAAGATCATTGTGTCTACTCACTTGTTCAAAACAAGGAAAAGTGGAGCAGTCACATTAATGGGAGCTGCATTTTGAACGCCATACAGTGTGCTTAATTCACCATCGCACTATTATGAGCTGAAAAAATATAAACTGGTAAATATAATTAGGGAATAAACTGAGTTAAGGGAAAACACAGGAGTGACCAATTCTGTATTGGTGCACATTACCAATTATTTGATTTCATGAAGCTTTTTAATGCAAGAGGTCTGATTTGCTAACAGGTATGGCGGAGAAAATTGATATTGTAAGACAAAAGACAACTCAAAAATGTTCAAATGTGTGTGAAATGTTATGGGATTTAACTGCTAAGGTCATCAGTGTCTAAGCTTACACACAACTTAACCTAAATTATCCTAAGGACAAACACACACACCCATGCCCGAGGGAGGACTCGAACCTCCGCCGGGATCAGCCGCACGACAAAAGACAATCCTATGCTAAAATCAGGTTCATTTCAAGACATGGAACATTTCTCTCACCTCAGGGCAGTCATATTTTTTGCTTCTAACAGGGAAATCAAATACTAATTTTCATAGATTTCGTTCTGAAAACGTTCTCATAATTTCATAACAGTTTTCATCCCCTATTTCAGTCGTTTAGGGGGCTGAATTTCTAAAAAGACTAAACACTTGATTTCTATTTCTAACCAAGAAGCCAAATGCCAATTTTCATAGATGCAGCTCAAAAAGTGCTTGAATAATGCAACATTTCCAGAAACATTTCATCCCCCCACGGGGTGAATTTCCAAAAACAGTCAAATGCAAATTTTTCATAGATTTAGTTTTTAAAATGCGTTCGTAACGAAATGTGTCATAAAATACTTCATCTCCTATTTGATCACCTGAAGGGTTGAATTTCCAAAAACTTCTTTTTTTGATGTGTAACCGAGATGTTAAATACGAGTGTTAATAGATGTAGCTTTAAAATACTTAGGTAGTTCTTTAATAATTTTTTATTTTAAGAAAAACTGTACCCACTGTTTCACACCCATATGAGTTAAATTTCCAAAAATACTGAAATACGTGTTTCCTTATTTGTGACCGATAACACAGAACAGTTTTCTGGCTTCAAAATTGTCTTAACAGTGGCGCATTCATAAAAAAAAACATTTCATCTTTTATTCCAGCCCCTTTAGGATGGAATTTCGAAGACTCCCTTCTTAAACGACGCCTACAGTATCAGATCAACACCTTCTCCAAACTTTACGTTTCTATCCTTAACGGTTTGGGCTAGGCGATGATGAGCCAGTGAGTAAGTTAGTCAGTCGGGATACTGCCTCTTATACACACGGAAGCGCCAAAGAAACTGGTATAGACATGCGCATTCTGTTATAGAAATATTTAAACAGGCAGAATACGCCGCTGCGGTCGGCAACGCCTATATAAGACAACAAATGTCTGGCGCAGTTATTAGATCGGCTACTGCTGCTGCAATGACAGGTTATCAAGATTTAAGCAAGTTTGTACGTGGTGTTATAGTCGGCGCACGAGCGATGGGACACAGCATCTCCGAGGTAGCGATGAAGTGAGGATTTTCCCGCACGACCATTTCATGAGTGTACCGTGAATACAAGGATTCCGGTAAAACATCAAATCTCCGACATCACCGCGGCCCGAAAAAGATCCTACAAGAACGGGACCAACGGCGGCTACAGAGAATCGTCCAACGTGTCAAAAGTGTAAGATTTCAATGCTGGGCAGCAGCGCCGTCTATGGCGCCTTGCCACAGTTCGATCCCCCCGTTGGAGGTTCGAGTCCTCCTTCCGGCATGGATGTATGTGTTGTTCTTAGGGTAAGTTAAGTTAGATAAAGTAGTGCAAAAGCCTCGGGCTCGATGACCTCAGCAGTTTGGTCCCATAGGAACTTACCACCACCAATGCTGGGCCATCAACAACTGCCAGCGTGCTAACCATTCAACGAAACAACATCGATATAGGCTTTTGCAGGCCTGAGGCCCACTCGTGTACCCTTTGTGACTGGACGACACAAAGCTTTCCGCCTCGCCTGAGCCCGTCAACACTGACATCGGACTGTTGATGACTGGGACCGTGTTGCCTGGTACGACGAGTCTCTTTTCAAATTGTATCGAGTGGATGAACGTGTACGGTTATGGGGCAACCTGATGAATCCATGGACCCTGCATGTAAGCAGGGGACAGTCAAGCTGATAGAGGCAATGTAACGATGTGGGGCGTGTGCAGTTGGACTGATATGACCCCTGATACGTCTAAATACGAGTCTGACAGGTGACACGTATGTAAGCATCCTGTCTGATGACCTGCATCCATTCATGTACATTGTGCACTGCGACGGACTTGGACAATCCAGAACTGCTACAGAGTGGCTCCAGGAACACTGTTCTGCATGTAAACACTTCCGATAGCAACCAAAATCCCATACATGAACATTATTGAGCATAAGTGGGATGCCTTGCAAAGTACTATTCAGAAGAGATCTTCATCCCGTCCCAATCTTACGGATTTATGGACAGCCCTGCAGGATTCGTGTTGTCAGTTCCCTCCAGAATTAATTCAGATATTCATCATTTGGATTTGCAGCTCCTTGTGTTCACAGTGTTTGCAGTTAAGATTGTTGGATGTAAGATCCACTAGTTTTTCCAAGTTCCCAAACATGTTTCAGCAACTCTGTGCCATCTTCAATGGATTTATATTTAATTATTTGTTGCAGAGCTTGCTGGGGAATGGCGGTTCTTACATCCAACAATTTTAACTGCAAACACGGTAAATACAAGGAGCTGCAAATACAAATGAGGAATATCTCGTCGCCCAGACAGGCATTTCCCAACAAGCACTATAACAAATAAATAAAACAGAAACCCACTGATGATGGTACAGATGTGTTGAAACATGTTGAGGAACTTGGGAAAAACGTTGTTTTGCATAACTGGTGGACTTTACATCCAACAACTTCAGAAGTTTTTGAATTCCACGCCATGTCGTGTTGGGGCACTTCTGCATCTTTGGGGAAGGGGGTAGGACGCTGTGGAGCTACACGATATTAGGAATTCTTTGGATCTTCAGTGTAGCCGGCCGTTGTGGCCGAGCGGTTCTAGGCGCTTCAGTCTGGAACCGCGAGACCGCTACGGTCGCAGGTTTGAATCGTGCCTCGGGCATGGATGTGTGTGGTGTCCTTATGTTAGTTAGGTTTAAGTAGTTCTAAGTCTAGGGGACTGATGACCTCAGATCTTAAGTCCCATAGTGCTTAGAGCCATTTGAACCATTTGATCTTCAGTGTATAACGATCAGCTATAAATGTTGCACTTCGTCCCAGTCCATTCTGGTTTTCGAATGTTAGCTAACCTTACAGATTTATATATGGACGTTCTGGAAGATACGTAGCCAAGTGTAGGCTTACACATCTCGTACGAAATCCATAAACAGAGCGAATTATCAGAATGAAAGTTTTATTTTGCAGCGGAATGTGCGCCGATATGAAATTTCATGATGGATTAAAACGATGTTCTGAACCGACACTAGACTCGGGACCTTTGCTTTGCCCCACCAACTGAGCCACCCAAGCGCGACACAAGACTCCTCCTAACGGCTCTACTGCCGCTATCTTCCAAATTAAAGCTGTGAGAACAGGCCATGAAATCGCTCTTGGGTAGCTCAGTCAGTGGAGCACCTACCCGAGAAAGGCAAAGGTCTCGAGTTCGAGTCTGGATCCGGCACACTATTTTAACCCGCCAGGAAGCTTTAAAACGAATAACGCTTTACAGAAACATGAGGTTTTCTTATCCTGTCACTGTTTACAATCACGCACCAGTAGTCACCACTGTGAATAATCGAAATGGCTCTAGCGTACGCCTTAGAGAGTCTGTGGCTACAAGAGTTTTGCGGCGGTGTTTCCTCTGCTGTTTCGTTCCGCGTCATTACCGTCCCGATGTAAAATCGCCGATTTGTTCAGCAGCGCCGACTGGAGGCTGGGAGCCCGCGCGACCCGCAAGGTGAGCCGGCCCTCAGCTGCGTGCCTGCCGCGCGTTACCAGGTCGCCGCTTCGCGTGAGCCCCGCCTCGTAATCGCGGCTCGGGTCCTCGGGAAGCCGCGGCTTCGCTCAGCGACGTTGTCGTCTGCTGCTTCAAACGGGCTGAATTTCTCTCATCTACCAATTTTCGTTTTCCCCGCTTATCTAAATTGGTTTCTGTGGAATTCTTAGAACAGCACACTGTGACAGCGGGAGGTAGTAAAACCTTTAAACCGTGGGTACTACGGCCATTCCCTAGTTCCGGGAAAGAAAGCCAGAGAGAAATTAATTTTTTGTATCCCGCCTGGAAGGCGGCGCGTGGGTCTTCTCCTGTGATCTGCAAAATAGGCCGAATGAAGGAAGCGAGTAGGAGCAGGAGAGGTAAAAGCACATCTAATAGAAAATATTAGTACATGACATCTACTTAACTTAGGCTTGATGAGCACGTAGGTGCGAAGCTGTTCATGTATCAAAACTAACAGTTACTATCAAGTAGAGGCTAAGTTGATTGGTCGTCTTCTCTTGATCAACTGGGCAGGAAGATCGGATCGTTAGTGTTATCCCCTTTGCTGGTCCGTGGGTAAGAATAGACCCGAGGTACTCCTGCCTGCCGTAAGAGGCGACTAAAAGGAGTCTCCAACGTTTCGGCTTTTCTGTGATGGTCCCCTCTCGGCATTTCTGTTGATAGTGCGTGTCATTTGGGGAAGAACACATTACGTGGTGTTTTTTGTTTGTCTATCGTGCACCAAGATCTTACATGCTACTTATCGTCGTGTAGCGGGTTTGGTACCCACCATCTTATGGGTTGCCTTCTTCTCATCTCCTGCGCCGTCCCATCCTTCGCGCCCACTACAATCAGGACCATTTCGGCACCAAAAATCCAGCGCGGTAACCAGTCGTGGTATGGTTGTCATGTAGCCTCTTGGTGGTAGCCCCCTGACAACACAGGGATCGCACTGCTGATGCCAAATCTGAGACCTCCCTGCATATGCCAAGGAGTATGTAGCCATCCTTTCTGGGGCACCAGGATTCCTGGCAATGACCATCCCACCAGGTGGCCCTTGCTGAGGCTGGGTGGCGTCCGTGGGGAGAGTCCCTGTTCGGAGTGGGTGGCATAAGGGCGGATGACCCGTAATGAAACGGGTTAACCTGAATCAAGTTGTTGGTCCCCTGGACCCGGCTGCCTCAAAGCGCGTAAGGAATGATGCTGCGACCTATGATTCCCGATCGATCCCCTCCCTGGTCACACATTGGGAGGACCGTAGGGCGACCAGGTCTCGCGATCTGCATTTGCCTATTTGCAGTGCTGATGAAGCGACCTTTCAGCAGTTTTTTGTCAACCATCTTGAAGATAGGTTTGGTGAAGTGTCGGCGTTGTCCAAAATGCGCAGTGGGTCGATTTTGATCCAACAGCCTCCCTAGCCCAGTCGCGGACGTTGCTTGCTTGACAAGCTGGGTGACATCCCTGTCTCGATTACGCCCCATAAAAACCTTAACATGATCCAGGCTATTATTTTCCATCGCGACCTCCTTTTGCAGTCGGATGAGGAGCTACGCGCCAACAGACTGACGGGGTGTCCACTTCGTCCAGTGCGTGCTTAGGGGTCCCCAAGACAACAGGGATGCTACTGGTGCCTTCATCGTGGCTTTTGAGGGTGACCCTGAAATCTGGTTTCGCAGGACAGAGCAGATCAGGTTAAGGAAAGAGGCCAAGGTCAATTACTGTTAGTTATACAAGAACACATACAACTTTATTGCTCAAACCAGTGCACAGTTTTTCTTTAAAACAACAAAGATCAATTCAGAGCTGAGGGCCTAAGTAAATTCTCGAGAATAACTTTGAACGATTCCTTTTAAAACCTCAGAATTTAAAGTAACGGCAGAAGGTCTTGTTGTTGTTGTTGTGGTCTTCAGTCCTGAGACTGGTTTGATGCAGCTCTCCATGCTACTCTATCCTGTGCAAGCTTCTTCATCTCCCAGTACCTGCTGCAACCTACATCCTTCTGAATCTGTTTAGTGTATTCATCTCTTGGTCTCCCTCCACGATTTTTACCATCCACGCTGCCCTCCAATACTAAATTGGTGATCACTCGATGTCTCAGAACATGTCCTACCAACCGATCCCTTCTTCTAGTCAAGTTGTGCCACAAGCTCCTCTTCTCCCCAATTCTATTCAATACCTCCTCATTAGTTATGTGATCAACCCATCTAATCTTCAGTATTCTTCTGTAGCACCGCATTTCGAAAGCTTATATTCTCTTCTTGTCTAAGCTATTTATCGTCCACGTTTCACTTCCATACATGGCTACACTCCATACAAATACTTTCAGAAATGACATCCTGACACTTAAATGAATACTCGATGATAACAAATTTCTCTTCTTAAGAAACGTTTTCCTTGCCATTGCCTGTCTACATTTTATATCCTCTCTACTTCGACCATCATCAGTTATTTTGCTCCCCAAATAGCAAAACCCCTTTACTACTTTAAGTGTCTCATTTCCTAATCTAATTCCCTCAGCATCATCCGACTTAATTCGACTACATTCCATTATCCCCGTTTTGCTTTTGTTGATGTTCATCTTATACCCTCCTTTAAAGACACTGTCCATTCCGTTCAACTGCTCTTCCAAGTCCTTTGCTGTCTCTGGCAGAATTACAATGTCATCGGCGAACCTCAAAGTTTTTATTTCTTCTCCATGGATTTTAATACCTACTCCGAATTTTTCTCTTGTTTCCTTTATTGCTTGCTCAGTATACGTATTGAATAACATCGGGGATGGGCTACAACCCTGTCTCACTCCCTTCCCAACCACTGCTCCCTTTCATACCCCTCGACTCTTATAACTGCCATCTGGTTTCTGTACAAATTGTAAATAGCCTTTCGCTCCCTGTATTTTACCCCTCCCACCTTCAGAATTTGAAAGAGAGTATTCCAGTCAACATTGTCAAAAGCTTTCTCTAAGTCTACAAATGCTAGAAACGTAGGTTTGCCTTTCTTTAATCTTTCTTCTAAGATAAGTCGTAAGGTCAGTATTGCCTCACGTGTTCCAACAGTTCTACGGAATCCAAACTGATCTTCCCCGAGGTCGGCTTCTATCAGTTTTTCCATTCGTCTGTAAATAATTCGCGTTAGTATTTTGCAGCTGTGACTTATTAAACTGATAGTTCGGTAATTTTCACATCTGTCAACACCTGCTTTCTTTGGGATTGGGATTATTATATTCTTCTAGAAGTCTGAGGGTATTTCGCATGTCTCATACATCTTGCTCACCAGATGGTAGAGTTTTGTCAGGACTGGCTCTCCCAAGGCTGTCAGTAGTTCTAATGGAATGTTGTCTACTCCCGGGCCCCATTTCATCTTCATCTACATCCTCTTCCATTTCCATAATATTGTCCTCAAGTACATCGCCCTTGTATAGGCCCTCTATATACTCCTTCCACCTTTCTGCTTTCACTTCTTTGCTTAGAACTGGGTTTCCACCAAAGCTCTTGACATTCATGCAAGTGGTTCTCCTTTCTCCAAAGGTCTCTTTAATTTTCCTGTAGGCAGTATCTATCTTACCCCTAGTGAGATAAGCCTCTACATCATTACATTTGTCCTCTAGCCATCCCTGCTTACCCATTTTGCACTTCCTGTCAATATCATTTTTGAGACGTTTGTATTCCTTTTTGTCTGCTTCATTTACTGCATTTTTATATTTTCTCCTTTCATCAATTAAATTCAATATTTTTTCTGTTACCCAAGGGTTTCTATTATCCCTCGTCTTTTTACCTATTTGATCAAATGGTTCAAATGGCTCTGAGCACTATGGGACTCAACTGCTGAGGTCATTAGTCCCCTAGAACTTAGAACTAGTTAAACCTAACTAACCTAAGGACATCACAAACATCCATGCCCGAGGCAGGATTCGAACCTGCGACCGTAGCGGTCTTGCGGCTCCAGACTGCAGCGCCTTTAACCGCACGGCCACTTCGGCCGGCACCTATTTGATCCTCTGCTGCCTTCACTATTTCATCCCTCAAAGCTACCCATTCTTCTTCTACTGTATTTCTTTCCCCCATTCCTGTCAATTGTTCCCTTATGCTCTCCCTGAAACTCTGTACAATCTTTGGTTCTTTCAGTTTATCCAGATCCCATCTCCTTAAATTCCCACCTTTTTGCTGTTTCTTCAGTTTTAATCTACAGTTCATAACCAATAGATTGTGGTCAGAGTCCACATCTGCCCCTGGAAATGTCTTACAATTTAAAACCTGGTTCCTAAATCTCTGTCTTACCATTATATAATCTATCTGATACCTTTTAGTATCTCCAGGGTTCTTCCATGTATACAGCCTTCTTTTATGATTCTTAAACCAAGTATTAGCTATGATTAAGTTATGCTCTGCGCAAAATTCTACCAGGCGGCTTCCTCTTTCATTTCTTAGCCCTAATCCATATTCACCTACTATGTTTCCTTCTCTCCCTTTTCCTACTGTCGAATTCCAGTCACCCATGACTATTAAATATTCGTCTCCCTTCACTACCTGAATAATTTCTTTTATCTCATCATACATTTCAACAATTTCTTCGTCATCTGCAGAGCTAGTTGGCATATAAACTTGTACTACTGTAGTAGGTGTGGGCTTCGTATCTATCTTGGCCACAATAATGAGTTCACTATGCTGTTTGTAGTAGCTTACCCGTACACCTATTTTTTTATTCATTATTAAACCTACTCCTGCATTACCCCTATTTGATTTTGTATTTATAACCCTGTACTCAACTGACCAGAAGTCCTGTTCCTCCTGCCACCGAACTTCACTAATTCCCACTATATCTAACTTTAACCTATCCATTTCCTTTTTTAAATTTTCTAACCTACCTGCCCGATTAAGGGATCTGACATTCCACGCTCCGATCCGTAGAACGCCAGTTTTCTTTCTCCTGATAACAACGTCCTCCTGAGTAGTCCCCGCCCGGAGATCCGAATGGGGGACTATTTTACCTCCGGAATATTTTACCCAAGAGGCCGCCATCATCATTTAATCATACAGTAAAGCTGCATGCCCTCGGGAGAAATTACGGCTGTAGTTTCCCCTTGCTTTCAGCCGTTCGCAGTACCAGAACAGCAAGGCCATTTTGGTTAATGTTACAAGGCCAGATCAGTCAATCATCCAGACTGTTGCCCCTGCAACTACTGAAAAGGCTGCTGCCCCTCTTCAGGAACCACACGTTTGTCTGGCCTCTCAACAGATACCCCTCCGTTGTGGTGGCACCTACGGTACGGCTATCTGTATCATTGAGGCACGCAAGCCTCCCCACCAACGGCAAGGTCCATGGTTCATGGAGGGCAGAAGGCCTTACTTAATCAAAGTTACAATATATTCTCGGCTAAAGACCGAAATAATATTTCAGATCAGCAAAGGAATTCTTTAAAAGCCAAGCACTTACAAAATCTGGCTAAAGGCCATATTAAGGAAAATTCAAGTCAATTCTTTGGCTGAAGGCCTAATAAAAAAATTTCTTTACATAATAAAGTAGAGGCTTTAAAGATAAGATGCTGCTGCGTCCCGACTGAGCTCCAGACAGACGACGACCCAGAAATATTAGCGGTCGCTCCAGAGATGGTACGACAGTGCACTTATCGATAAGCGCTGCTGCTGCCACTGATGGGCAAGCAGACCAGCAACCTAGTGACGCCAGTAAATCGAATTAAAGAAAAAACGAGGCGACAGAACCACAAAAACAAGATGACGAGCAATAAACGGCATGAGTGAGAGCCGCGCATGGGTCAGGCTCATTACCCGAATAGGTCAAGGTGATGGTTTACCGTTGTGACGTGAAACCATACGTCCCTCCTCCTATGCGGTGCTTCAAGTGTTGGAGGTTTGTTCACATGTCATCTCGCTGTACCTCTAGCGCCACATGCAGGGATTGCAGTCGTCCTCTGCAACTGGGTGCTCTGTGTGTGCCTCCTTCCACTTGTGTCAATTGTGGGCAGCATCACTCCCCTACTCGTCTGACTGCCCTCTTCTCGATAAGGAGCGGCGATTAATGGAAATAAAAATCCTGGACAAGCTCACCTATCAAGATGCAAAGAGGAAATAAGAACGACTTCATCCTGTTCAGATTGCTACATCATATGCTGCGACTGCGACTCCATTGCCCCCATTGGCGACGGCTGTTCTGCATTTGTTAAGCCTTCAGTAGGCTCTCAGCACCGCCCCACTTCTTCCCCCATGTCCGTGATGGGGGACCCTGCTTCTTCTGGTGCTGCCAATGTACCTCCTTTGGGAGGCCAACCCCCTCAAATTGACGGGGATTTCAGACTCCGACCCGCCCGCCACTGGTATGTCAGCCTCCTCCAGCTTCTCTCACTCAGAAAGGGTCCCTTGGTAGTCTACCTTGCCAGTCGGTGTGGCCGAGGAGTTCTAGGCGCTTCAGTCTGGAACTGCGCTACTGCTACGTTCTCAGGTTCGAATCCTGCCTCGGGCGTGGATGTGTGTGATGCCCTTAGGTTAGTTAGGTTTAAGTTGTTCTAAGTTCTAGGGGACTGATGACCTCAGATGTTAAGTCCCGTAGTGCTCAGAGCCATTTGAACCATTTGATGTCTACCTTCTAAGGCATCCTCCAGCACGAAAGCTGACATCCGTTAGTGGCCGATGAGCCACGTGCAGCAGATCGAAGAGCTTCCCACTCTTCTTCTGTCCCTTCTTCCATGACTCCCTCCCAGGTTGCTCCTAATGAGCAGTGGGAGGAGGAGGAGGAGGAAGAGGAGAAGAAGAAGAAAAATCTGGGTAAGAAGTAAGAGGTTCAGGTTGCCTCTGTGCCACCTGTTATTACAAGCTCTGAATCTGAGGACTATTTGCAGATTTTGACGTCCCCCAACGACTTCAATCTTGCCCCTAACTCAGACGCAACGGTCCTCGATTCTGGCTCACCTTCAGTGATGGTAGATGACCCAGCAGCGTAATCTGCCTCCTCGGTCCCTTCACGCATTTTTCTGCCACGGAAAATGTCATTCTCTAGTGGAATGTAACGGTTTTTTCCGTCACCTCTCGGCTCCGACATCTCAACAGCCTTCACACTTCCTTCTGTACTGCTCTCCAGGAAACTTGGTTCCAGCGATACGAACCCCCACCCTCCGTGGCTATCGGAATTATTGTAAGATTCAGGCAGCTTATCCGAGGATATTTGGTGGAGTCTGAAGCTACGTCCTTAACTGTCTTTCCAGAGAGTGTGTACCTCTTCAAATACCTTTGCAGACTGTCGCTTTAGGGTGAGGACGTCGCAGGCTGTTACTATCAGCAATATATATGTTCCACCAGATGGTGATGTCCAACAGCATGTACTAGCTGTGCTGATAGCCCAACTGCCACTACCTTTTCTGTTACTGGGCGACTTTAATGCCCTTAAACCTTTGTGGTGTGGATTGGTGGCAATAGGACGAGACACTGTCGCTGATCACGTGTTGGCACATCTCGACCCTTCTCTCTTAAATAATGGTGCCTCCACATATTTCAGCGTGGGACATGGCACATACTTAGCTCTCGACCTTCCGGTCTGCAGCCCTGGCCTTCTACCATTTGTCCAATGGATTGTGCATGATGACTTGTGCGGTAGTGATCATTTCCTGATCTTTCTGTCACTACCACAGCGTCACTCTTCTGGGCGCCTCACTAGATTGGCCTTGAATAAGGTTGACTGGGACTCATTCGCCTCCATTGCCACTATTGAACCTCTTTCTCATGCCACCATTGACGTTCACAAGATAACCACCGGCATCATTTCTCCAGTGGAATGTAATTGCCTGTTCTTCAGGGTCCCCTTGGTGGAGGACTGTGCCTTGGTGGTCATCGGAGATCGCTGAGATGATTGGAGATCGCAGGCGGGCTCTCCAACTTCATAAGTGGCACCATCACTGGAACACCTCCTTACCTTTAAGCCGCTCCGTGCCCGAGCCTGACGACTTATTCTCTGATGGAAGCAGGAGTGCTGGAAAAGATATGTCTCCATCATTGGCATCCGCACCTCTTCATCGCAGGTTTTGACCAAGATTAGGCGACTCTATGGTTATTATAACCCGTCGCATACCTGGGCTTTCCCTGAATGGAGCAGTCTGTACTGAATCAGACACGAGTGCAGAACTCTTAGCAGAGCATTATGCTCAGAGTTCCGCTTCTACAAACTGCCTGCTGGCCTTCTGCTCCCTGAAAGAGAGGTTGTAACGTCGGAACCTTGCATTCCATACGTGGCACCCCGAATTGTACAATGCTCCATTCAGTGAATGGGAATTCCAGTGCCCTAGACACTTGCCCTGATACGGTTCCCAGGCCGAATCGCATCCACTATCAGATGCTCAAACACCTCTTGGTGGACGGCAAGCGATACCTCCTACACCTTTTCAACCGTATCTGGGTTGAGGGTGAGTTCCCCTCACAATACCGGGAAAGTGTCATCACACCAGTGTTGAAACCTGGCAAGGACCCACTGGACGTGGACAGCTACCACCCCATTAGCTTCACCAACGTTCTGTGCAAGTTGATCAAACGCACGGTGAGCCGAAGGTTAAGTTTGCTACTTGAGTCTCGGAGCCTTCTGGCTCCGTATCAGGGTGGGTTTCGTAAGGGTCTGGTCTGCCTGGACTCTGCCATCCGTACGGCATTTGCCCGCCATCAGCATCTAGTTGCCATCTTTTTTGACATGCGGAAGGCACGCGATGCAACATGGCGACATCATATCCTCACCACACTTCATGGGTGGGGTCTTAAGCGCCCGCTGCCTATTTTTATTCAAATTTTCTGTGGCTTCGTTCCTTCCGCGTCAAGCTGGTCCCTCCCATAGTTCCTCCCGAGTCCAGGAGAATGGAGTCCCACAAGGCTCTGTCTTGGTGTCTGCCTCTTTTTAGTTGCTATCAATGGGCTAGCTGCAGCTGTGGGAACCTCCATATTCGCTTCTTTGTATGCTGATGACTTTTTCCTGTACTACAGCTCCACTGGAATTGCAGTTGCTGAACGGCAGCTGAAGTGCGCTATCCGCAAGGCGCAGTCTTGGGCCGTAACGTGCGGCTTCCAGTTTTCGGCTGTCAAGACTTGCGACATGCATTTCTTCCGGCGTCGCACAGTTCACCCTGAGCCACGGCTTTATCTTGACGGCGAACCTCTTGCTGTGGTGGAGACGCATCGGTTTTGGGATTGCTTTTTGATGCCCAGTTGACTTGGCTCCCTCATATTCGGCAGCTTAAACAAAAATGCTGGCGGCATCTTACCGCTCTTCGTTGTTTGAGTCACATCAGCTGTGGTGCTGATCGGTCTACCCTTCTAAGACTGTATCAGGCGTTGGTTCAGTCCCGCCTCCATTATGAGAGCCTGGCTTACGGTTCAGCATCGCCTTCTGCGTTGTGGTTGCTTGACTCCATATTTCACTGCGGGATCCGACTCGCAGCTGGAGCTTTCAGCACAAGCCGTGTAAAGAGTCTACTTGTGGAGGCTGGTGTCCCTCCATCGCGGATCCAGAGCCAACGATTGCTGGCTGCTTATGCTGCACATGTTTGTAGCTCTCCCAGGCATTCAAATTACCGTCTCCTGTTCCCCAACTCGATCGTCCATCTTCCAGAACGGCGTCTCCGGTCAGGGTGCCCGATTGCGGTCCGCGTCTGGTCTCTTCTCTCTGGGCTCGAGCTTTTCCCTCTCCCACCTCTTTTCCGGGACCATATACCGTATACTCCCGTGGTGTGTGCCCCGCCCATGCCTTCAGCTGGATTTGTCACAAGGCCCGTAAGACTAAGTCCCTCCTGAGGCCTTCCGCCGACGCTTTCTTTCCATCCTTACCGCGTTTCCCGGCTCTGCCGTCGTCTACACCGACGGTTCGATGGTTGCTGCTCGAGTTGGTTATGCTTTTACTGTTGGTGATCACTCTGAACAACGCCCATTGCTGGATGGCTGCAGTGCTTTCACTGCAGTGCTGGTAACCATTTCTCGCGCCCTAGAGTGTATTCGCTCCTGCTCAGGCGAGTCTTTCGTCATCTGTAGTGACTGCCTGACAGTTTCCGAGCTACCAATCAGTGGTTTCCTCGCTCTCGTCTGGGAGGGGGGGGGGGAGGGAGGGGAGTCTTGATTATTTATTTTATTATATTGACTTTTTGTTTATTTAATTATTTAATATAAATAATTTTGTTGATTTGTGTCTTAGTATATTTTGTAGAATGGCTGTCCAGAAGATCATCCATACTCTGGCCCATTGCGGCCGCTCCGTGATTTTTGTGTGGAGCCCGGGTCATGTCGGCATCTACGGTAATGGACGTGTTTACAGGCTGGCCAAACAGGCTATCAATGAACCGGCCCTGGAGATTGGCCTTTCGAATGTGATCTCCAGTCAGTATCGCTGCAGGAAGTCCTCCGTACCTGGGGTGATGAATGGCGCACCCTGCCTTCACCCAACTAACTTCGGGTCTTCCAGGAGACTACAGGTGTGTGGCGCTCCTCCATGCTTGCCTCTCGCAAGGACTTAGTTGTTCTCTGCCGGCTACGCATTGGCCGCGTCTGGCTGACGCACTGTCATTTATTGCACCGCGAGAACCCACCTCTCTGTCGCTGTGGTTCAGTGTTGACAGTGGTCCAGATCTTGTATTCCTGTCCTTTTAACTGCGCTCTGGCAGTCGTTGGCGCTGCCTGATACACTCCCTGCACTTTGTAATGGTACTTGAATTACGTAACCATTACGGTAGCTCACCTCAACCTCTCGATACCAGCAATATTCTACTGTGTTTCTGTAAAGTGGTTGACATATTTCTGAGACAACATTCACATTTGATTTCATTAATGTCGAGGTACTTTGATACATCGATATGTTTATATTGCAATGATATTATTCTTATGTGTATTCTTTCTTTTGTCACTACGATCTTTGACGTACTTGTAACTCTTGATTTTTGGGCGCGTAAGCGGTTATTAGTTAGTTAGAGAGTCGGACATTGAGAAAGTCGAGTCTTGGACGTCATGTTGGAAAGACGCATATTGTAGTCAGCTCATAAAATGTGAACTTTAACAGTGAGAAAGATGTTTTCAAGTATGTTTTGTATTGTGAAGTGATGTTTTGTGTGTTACCTGATATTGCAACAAAAGCAATAAAAATGAAGTGTAACTTAAATTCGGAGTGCTGATTACTTTTTTACATCACCATTGCGCTAACTTTCAAAGGTTTAATCTTCAAGAATGGTTTGTGAAACACATCTATACAACTTTTGAATATCGCATAATAAAACCTAGGCCTCTTTGTATCCGAGCTTGGAATCATCACCACCTACATTTTCGACGATTGAGCCATGATTTTACAACGAGATCAGCGTGGGAAACACGAAAAGATGAGTGCCTAGTTTATTCATTATAATATGAAATGACTATTAACTGTGCTCTAATAACACCTGCCACATAATAACATTGTTGTTGCCCGAAAATGCAGTATTTAGCAGCGTGAGCAACACCACAATCATTATTAAATTTTGACCTTTGTTGTGGTAGGGTTGTTAGAACTTTTAACGGATGATTCTGCCATGGCAGGCATAGATTTGAGTTTTATTCGAGCAGGGGGCTTTTACCGTTCGATCTGAGGGTTCGTGACTTTTTTTGTGTTGAGTCTGGCCTTTGGCCTATGGTTTTAGATTGGGCTTTTTAGTGTGTCTCCTGGTGGTTGGCTTTTCCTTTTTTTTTTTTTGTTTCCATGTTCGGCCAGCCACTCTATAATTCTGTGTGCTTTTAATTCCTCTACTTTGGTCTTTGTCTATGTCTTTCTTGTTCTGTGTCGTCCCTTGTTATCTCCGTTGCTTGTTTTTCTCCGTTATGGGTGTTCCATGGTCATGCAAAAGGGACCGATGACTTTTGCAGTCTGGTCCCTACAACCCCCACAAACCAACTAATCAACCAGTTAATGTAAATAGTTTAGTTATAGAATTATTCTTATCTAAATCGACAGTAAACCACTGCCAATATGCTGACTTCAGAAAGAGAAGGTGTAGAGATGTAGAAAATGTAACAAAATGGAACGTATAATTCAGGGTTATGGTAATCTAATGACGTGGGTGACTGGAACGCTGTACCAAGGTAAAGAAACGAAGGCTGAGAACTGGAGAATGAGAGTTCGATAGCAGGAATGAGAAACACCAGTTGAGTTCTGCAATACATTTTAGCTTGTAATTGCGATTAAACAGTTCAAAAATCATACGCTGTGGAGGTATTCTTAGAAAAGGCGTGGAGATATGGAAAGTTTCCAGGTGGAGTACATCACGGTCTGACAAATGATTACCGAAATCAGATATTCGATTGTAAGGCGTACCCAAGAGCAGATAACGGACTCATCACGATTTAGTAACAATTAAGAGTAGGCTGAGGTTTAAGAGTATCTTCTGGAAAAATGTGTGTAGGATATTAAAATACCAAGGTGTAGAGGAGGGGTGAGGAGGAAGGGCGAAGGCTGGTGCAAGGAGGACCACTTTTTTTTTTTTTTTTTTGCTTTATAGTAACATATTTTGTTCTGGCTTGGTTCCGTTTATTTGGATATTTGCGAGGGGAGGATGGTACATATCTTGCTTGGAGGAAAAGGGGATGGTAGTTCCGGCATTTCACTTATGGTCAGGTGTAACGTCCGCTAAAACACTGGCTGGTAATGATTTTGCGCATTATGGAGTTTTTGAATTTCTCTAAGGCTACAGATACTGCGATAATGAATATCGGTGCAGTACGATGAGTTTAAGAGTAATGGACATCTCTAAAAAAAACGGCAATCACAAGAGTTGAACGGACAAATATAAGTACAAGAAAGGTTACTGTGAAGAAGCGTTGGATAACGGAAGAAATGCTTGTAGTGATAGAGGAAAGAAGGGCGCGCTATAATGTTCAGGAGGACATAGGAAGTTTCTTGGAAACGAAATAAATGGGAAATGCATGGAAGCCAAGAGGAAATGGCTGGTGGAGAAATGGGTAGAATGAAAAGAGAAATTATTCAGCACCTACAGATGTTTTCTATTTCGTGTAATACGACGACTTTGTCAATCGCCGCATGGCACCAGCCACATTCAGACCGTTCACAGACTCTTAACTCTTTTAATGTGAATACTTTTACGCTTAGCCAAGCTCCAGTGGGACTGTTTTTAATGGATTTCATTTGGTTTTACTGATGGACACACTTATCACGTTACCTGACATGGACTTCTTTCCCTGAAATTTGCCATCGTCAATAACTGACTTTAAGTGTAAGTAATTTTCTTTATTGTATTTTTACCTAGTGGTTTTGTACATCCTTTACATCCTGATCATTCATTTAACTGTAACGTGAAAAAAATTTCCTCTATACGTCCGTGTACTTCTGAAGAAGACTGTTTTACGCTTCTTGAAACCTTGCTGAAGGCTTATTAATAAACTTTTATACTTGCAACTGGTTGGCTGATTTTCTCATATCCTTCAATTACTCTGCAAATAGAAACGTTAAAATAACTTTCGGTGACATTAAAAGCAGGCGTCAACAACAAGACTGCAAGCGGAATCCCACTCTTAAAGGCAGAGAAGAGAGCAAATGGTGAAAAAGGTACACTGAAGTCTTCTACGAGAGGGTGGAATCTTCTTATGACATAATGGAATAAGAAGCGGGAGTATATACGCAAGACATAGGACATCTAGCACTAGAGTCCGACTTCAAGAGGGATTTGGGAGATTTACGAGCAAGAAGGACAGAAGGCGTAAATAACACACCTTCGGAATTTCTAAAATCATTGGAGGAAGAGGGAACCATACAACTATTCAAGAATCAAATTTGCCTAGTTCTTTATAATAAATTAACAACAGCAAATAATACAGACAAAATAGTCTATCAGTTTGGAAACATACCTTCAAACTATCGCAGAAATAACATCCACACAATCCCGAAGGTGGCAAGGGCAAATAAATGCGGTATCTATAGCACAATCATCTTAACAGCTCATCTATCCGAGCAGCCGACGGCAAGAATATACAGAAGAACAGGAAAGAGAACTGAGGATATTTTAGATGACGATCGATTTGGCTTTCGAAAAGGTAAAAGTACCAGAGGCGGTTCTGACGGTGCAAGCGATAATGACAGCAAGACATAAGAAAAATCAAGCCACGTTTATAGGAATTGGTGACTTAAAAAAAGCTGTCCACCATGTAAAATTTAGTTAGTTACATTTTCCAAAGATAATTTGAACGATACTTTTATTGAAGTTATGTTGAATGAGTCAGTTTAGAGGACATGTCCATACATGATTAGTGTTAATATTAATGAAAACAATATTTTTTAGTCCTATTCATGAAACTACACTTAAAAAGAAGTTTTTTTTCCTTTCTTTACAGACTACCAGTTATAAACAGAAATTCTTCCGCAGAAATGGAGGAGTTCTTCAAGGAAATGATATTAGGTTAGTTTTAAAACTGGCTTTATTACCGGTCAGACATCTTATGTTATTGAGCAAATGATAAAAATTTCTTGTTGCTGCGTATTGAATTCGTTTCTGAGTGACTGATAGGTTTTATAATGGATTATTTATGACGATTTTCATTAACGAATATGTGTATTATGACGGCGCAGTTAAAATGCTTATCTCCTTCCGGAGGTACTTTCATGACGACCACAGGTGAACAATACATATTAATTCCTATTACTTTTGTGCAATCAGAGTTTTCCTATTAAGTGACAATTTATTCTAGAAAATTATGCAATAAGGCATTATTGGGTGTAAATATGCAATAGATTTGAGAAGGCTGAGTCGTTTGTTTCCCAGAATAGCACTAATAGGAAGAGCAACAGTAGCTGAACTTAATTTGTTTGAGATGCTTTTTCCAGTTAAAGGTTTCATCAATATGTAAACTTAAAAATTTCGACCGTTCTGCCCTATTCATGGACTACGTAAACTGTTGATATTTATTTGTTGTACGGAACTGAATATAGTGCGTTTTCTCAAAATTTAGATTTCTTTATTAGGAAATCGCTTAACAATTTTCTGAATAACATCATTAACAATCTCTTCTGTGGTTTTCTCCGGAATGGAATTTATTATTACATTAGTATCGTCTGCAAGAAATTACTAATTCTGCTTGTTGAACGTTAAGTGGCAGGTCCTTCGCGTATATTAGGACTCGGACTGGGACCAAAATTGAACCCTGTGGGACTCCTTTTGAGATTTATTCAGCACAGCTTTTTGTATTCCTCTTGTCAAGTATGGTTCAAATCAGTTGTGTGCAAAACCATCAATTCCATAAAACGTAAGTTTTCCTAACAGTGTAACACCACCTACGCCATCTAACGCCTTCTGAAAATCATAAAAAATACCTAATAGTGATATTTTATTATTTAAGGCCTGTAATATTTGATGAGTGACTATAAACATAGCGCTCTCAGTGTATCTACTCTTCTGAAATCCAAACTGTGACGTGGTAAGTCACTTTTTTCTACTTAACTGTGAGACAACTTTTGAGTACATTACTTTTTCGAATATTTTGGAAACAGAAGTAAGTAAGGAAATTGGATGATAATTATTTAAGTTTTTTCTTGTCTCTTTTTTCCGGTCACGAAAACTGACAACGTCCAGAAGAGCGATATCCTGATCACATGCCCTCCATATCCACATCCAGTAACATCTGTGAGCTGAGGATGAAACGGCGACCGGTAGGTACCGTTGGACGTTCAATGGCTGCTCGGAAGGAGTTTAGTTTTAGTTTGCACCTTTCTTATGAAGAGATTTAACAGTATATGTTTTAACCTGTCTGTAAAAATTCCCTGTGCCCGTGATGCATTACTTATGTCACCAAAGACATTATCTACTAAGTAAGAACAACATTTCTGAAATTCTATCCATATCATTCGAGCTTTTGTTCTTTCTGGAATTTTTATAAGCCTATTAATTCAGTGAAGAATTCTGGGGAAAGTTTTAGTTGCTTAAAATTTTATGGAATTACATTTTTAATATTTCTCTTGTTTATTCAATCGAAACGTTTAATCCCATTTTGGTGCTACATTTAGAAAGTTATTATTAAAAGTACTAGCAGCTTGTGAATTATCAGTGGCAAAACGTAGTTTAGCTAAACTGTTACGGTATCTGGAACACTGACTGGCTGTCCCATCTCCTCGTTCATACTATCTCATACAGTTTTACTATTATTAGCTGCATTATTAATTTCTGTTAGGATATACGTATTTTGACATTTTATTGACTTTCCTTAAAATAAAAAGTATTTTTCGTAGTATGCAAGTAATATGGATACGTCCGAAATAAATAGTACACACCGCAAAGAGAACACTGATTATCACTGATGGAAAAACCAGATAAAAGGCAAACAACTTGGTCTCTTCAAAAGCAACTAAGGTGCATACAAACAAATCTACAAAACTCCAGAGCTACAACAGCTTACTAATGCTGATTATTATGCAATATGAGATCGACATTGCTTTCATACAAGAACCATATTGTTATTAACAAAACGTAAGTGGAATTACTAGAGACTACAAGATATTTAGCGCAGGTGACACTAGGAACAGGGCAGTAATACTGATTACCAACAAAGATATTGATTCCGTAATGATCAGCCACTTGTCCGACGAAGATGTACCATTTGTAGAAATGGTAAAAGAAAATTTGCGATTTTTCATATCTAGCGAGAACTTAGGTATCACAAAATCCATCAAGGATGACCAGAGAAAAAATGACGAACATGATCACCTACAGTAAAGGAGTTGGTTTAGTGATTGCTATGGATATCATTGCAAGATCTAGCATGTGGCTTGATAGAGTAACCAACTCCAGAGGATAGGAGATGAAAGAATTTCGGGCTTCGACTAATCTGTACCTACTGGACGAGGAGAATCACTGACCAGCTTTCGAAAATAGTAGCCAAAAGTGCAGAGCCACCTCTCATCTACTGCCGGTGCTAAGCCACTGGACGTGTGGCAAAAAGGGCATACGCTGGAAGCATAATTCAGACTCAAAAATTTATTGTCAAGAGATGAAACACTGAGAAACTTTTATGGGTACTTGTTGGGAGAAGCTACGCGCAAATATTTACCAAACACGGACTTACACAATTTAAAAGAAATAGACCAGAGTTTGACAGCAAAAGTTCAAGTAGAAATAAATACTGAAACTCTTATAATAGAATTTTAAGAAGTTCTACATACCTCACGCAATAAAGCGTTCAAGATAGTAAACCAGCTGAAGTGTAGAACTGGGAGAAAATCTGTTCCCTGGTGGACATCTGAATGTACCGCAATGCGAAAAAGAAACCAACGCTTTAAGGCGAATTTATCAAAGAACAAAGGACAGTGAACACCTGAGGGAGCTAAGAAGGCAACAATATTGCAAACAGAAGAAGGAATACAGCACAGCTATACAGAAAGTAAAAACAAAAATCAATCCTGGAAACAATACTGCAGCTTGATCCGAAAAAATAACCCTTGGAACGCAGTCTATTGAATCACATCAAGGAAAATCCCATGACACCACTAAGGAAAAGTGATACCACGATTGCAACGGATTTAACCGAAACTGTCACCTATATCCTCGTGTCTGAGGAGGATCAAACTCAAGACACGGAAAACCATAAACTAATAACATCTCAAACTGAAAAAACCGAACGGCGGATAATGTATCTGTCACACAGAAAAAATGAAAGGAAATAACGACGAACGTGACTGAAAACAAGACTCCTGGTGAAAATGGTGTTGCTAGTTGGGTCCTTCATTGATTATATAGCATTTTGCCCAACTATCTTACCTCTTTATATAACAGTTGCCTAAAGAATGGTTCCTTTCCGACATTGTGGAAAGGAGCTAAAATAGTACCCATTTTCAAACCTGGTAAACAAATAGCATGGAAGTGTCCAAATTTCGTCCCATCAGCCGTCTGTATACGGAGGGAAAAGTATTGGAAAAGCTATTAATTAATTATGCACTATGTCTTCTCTAAGGGTCTCCTAAGCAACAATCATTGTGAATTTACTTCACAGAGCCGCGCGGAGTATTCCGAGCGGTTTGAGGCGTCTTGTCACGGACTGCGCGGCCCCTCCCACCGAAGGTTCGAGTCCTCCCTCGGGCATGGGTGTGTGTGTTGTTCTTAGCATAGGTTAGTTTAAGTTAGTTTATGTAGTGTGTAAGTCTAGGGACCGATGACCTAAGCAGTTTGGTCCCTCAGGAATTCACACACATTTGAACATTTACTCCACAGAAAGGGGCAGTCGATGCATTGTTGGTTATTAAGAACTTCGCAGAGGAAAGCATATCACAAGGACAGTATATAATAATGGTCCGTTTTGATGTTCAGGGAGCTTTTGACTTAACTTGATAGTCTAGCATCCTTAAAGCGCTACTACAATTTGAATGTCCTAGGAACTTATATAACCTAGCGAAACATTATTTCAGTGATGGAACAGCAGTGTTGGCATTTAACAGCATTAAACTAGAAAAGAAGGCAAAAAAAGGGTGCCAGCAAGGATCTTGCTATGGCCTGGTTTTTGGAATATACAGTATCTGCTTTATTTTGATTGCACAGCGAACACAAAAACGGTAGCATTTGCAGATAACTTAATCGTGTTGACCAAAGCAGTCATTATTGCTGAGGAGCTCTGGGGTGGAGAAATGGAAAAAAATCACAGCTTTGGCCCAAAACAACAAAATTCGTTTTAATGAGCAAAAGTCGAAAGTAGTGCTAATAACAAGGATAAGGCGTAAAGACAAAGCAATAGTTAGTTCGTTCTAAACAATAATGTTTTACAATAAGTTCAACGATTAAGATATAATTATTGATTCTAAATTTACGTTTAGTGAACATATGCAGTACATGACTGAAAAATGCACTAAATTTATTCATTTTTTGTCTAAATCAGGAGCAATGAAAATAATTTACAAAGGCTCTGTACTACCAAGACTAACACATGCAGCTCATGTTTGGAGTCACGCATTAAGAAGAAAATAAAACTGTGTGAAGATTCGTAGAATCCACCGTTTGCTCAACAAAAAGACTGCTAAGGCTTACAGAACTGTCTACTGAAGTGTCGTGCATTCTAACAGGCCGTCGCCGGCCGGGGTGGCGGAGCGGTTCTAGGCGCTACAGTCTGGAATCGCGCGACCGCTACGGTCGCAGGTTCGAATCCTGTCTCGGGTACAGATGTGTGTGATGTCCTTAGGTTAGTTATGTTTAAGTAGTTCTAAGTTCTAGGGGACTGATGACCTCAGAAGTTAAGTCCCGTAGTGCTCAGAGCCATTTGAACCATTTGCCTAACAGGCCGTCCACCAATTAAATTCCAGTCAATAACTGAAAACTGAAGAACGTAAATTTACAAAAATCAAACACGCGCCTCATTTTACAGACACCCCTTTACATTGCAAACATTGGTCCTATCTAGCAAGTATAGTACCTCTAGAAGAAAATTACAAACTCAAGGAATATCCTATAGAGATTTATACCGTAGTTAGCATACTACAGGTAGCGTTCGTAGAGACACAGCGCCTGCTCTTTTCACTGCCACCGTCTACCATCGCTGGTGGTAGGTCTGAAGATGTCTAAAAGAGACAAAAACCGGTAACCTTGTTAAAAAACTAAAAAAGAAGCTTGTTGCGATTATGACTGTTCATGTTCATTCTTAAATAAGAAAACCGCTGTTTCGAAGAGACATATTCTCACAGATTACGGACCCTGATTTGATTCGAACCAAATGTACTGAGTACAAACTTTAAAAGGTACATAACTTTGACATGCTCTTAATAACTCTGAATTAGGCCCTGAAACTATGTCCCGTTACATGCGTTTTGTTAACCAACAGTGATTCGGATTTTTCGCTCCACCTGAGTATCGAAAAAGGAATGCGGAGAAACGGCCGATTGAAACAGATACCGGTATTTCAGTTCTGAATAACCAGTATTTTTTCTGCATTTGTTTGGTGTCGGTTAAAACACTATTGTTTTTACTCCTTACTAATAACCGAGTAAAGAAAACGAAATATTAATTAGCCATAGCAGCAATTGTAAATTTTTCAGTTTGAAATAAAGCTTTTGTAAAAGGGAGTAATTTTTATTTGTAGAATTTGCAGCGGTCAGGTGAACCTGGCGTGGAAAAAAACGATATCACTGAAAACCGGTTGTTTCAGGGATAATCGCTATCTTTACTATCGATATGGAAGATAGGGCAGGGATTCTGGAGATTCACACTCCAGCTGTATCTTGCTGCCGCAGGGGGTTCCGCCACAACGACAGACGCATTACGTGGGCACATCAGCTGACGGGTAGGTGACGGTGTGGTGTCACCGCCAGACACCACACTTGCTAGGTGGTAGCTTAAATCGGCCGCGGTCCATTTAGTACATGTCGGACCCGCGTGTCGCCACTGTGTAATCGCAGACCGAGCGCCACCACAAGGCAGGTCTCGAGATACGGACTAGCACTCGCCCCAGTTGTACGGACGACATTGCTAGCGACTACACGGACGAAGCCTTTCTCTCATTTGCCGAGAGACAGTTAGAATAGTCTTCAGCTAAGTCAATGGCAACGACCTAGCAAGGCGCCATTAACCATTTTAAGATAGAGTCTCACTTGTATCATCAAGGAATGCTGTACACAAAGAGGGAATAAAAGATAAGTATTATTGCAGCTACGTACTTTTCTTGCTACCAGTCATTACGTATCCTGTTTCAGACCTCTATCTAGCCTACGTGAGATTACGCGTGCCTTTCAGCTACTTCAGTGTGGCGTAGCTGTCTTGTTACGCCACAACAGACGGTCTAGCTATATTGGCCGTCTTCAGTTCCAGTACGCAGCTCTCGCGGGATCGGCATACTGGAATAGGAAATTACAAGGACAGGTCTGAGAAGCGGTAACCACTGTCCGAAACCGGGAAGTGGGGATTGTTCGTGTGTTGACGGGAAATGTAAACTACTACAGGAAGATTAGTATAAATTACGGGGCGACGCTGTAATTAAACGATCATTGAACTGAGCAACTGATCGGTAGCGTAGATGTTCGGGCAGGGATGAGCAGCCACCAGAGAACCCAGGCGCAGTAAGTTATTACAGAAGATGCGTTAAATGAAACTGCTGATCTGTAATAGTATATTTGTGCATCAATATTGATGTATTCTGTACCGAATGGACCAGATCGGATTTTGTGACTGCACTGAAGCATTATGAAGGCTCGTTAGCGATTTGAAATGGCGCTTGTCTGTGCAAGTTATGGCAAAATGTTGTGGCGTGCATTTTAAATGCTGTTACAAGTGATTTAGTATTTTGGTTTTTATTGATTTGTATTGTGGAACGATAGTGGCAACTTGTCATTTAACTTTAGTGTTGGACTGATTACAGCTATTTCTGGACGCAGAATAAGTGGCGTAGTTCTGTAAATAACAATTCGTTTATTTGACGCAAATGAGTTATTCTGAGGAAGCGGTGATTTTAGACCGGATTTGGAACATTCGAGTTCACCCTCGGCAATCTCTGTGTAGTCACATATAGTAAAGCAAGGCTTAGATACTGGCGTGAGACAGTCGATAATCATGGGGATACTTACCATTCCCCGCGTTCGTGTGGATTTCTCTAGGTTAATGAAGCGAAGTACGTGCGCGTAGGTTACACTCGTGCCGATTGGATGATAAAACAACTTAACCGAGTAAAATTAGTATACGGAGGAAAAGGGACGCCACCAGAAGTGCTCTTTCCAGTCATTCTCTTTAGATCACTGAAGCCTTCGATACACACGATTGATTAGCATAGCGTTTTTCCTTGGTGGCACAACAATCACGTATCGCTGTGCGGTATGTAATTATTTTTCCGCTCATTTCATCGCCAGTTTTGAGGAGAGTAAAAAGCACGCCAACTCAGGAAGAACGCTTCAGACTATCTTATTACAAACGAGAGGAGCCAGGTGTTCGCCCCGCGGTCTGGCTTTACCGCAGGAGGTCCGTCACAGCTGCTTTAGAGAAGGACCACGGCTCCCCAAAAATGGCTCTGAGCACTATGGGACTCAACAGCTGTGGTCATCAGTCCCCTAGAACTTAGAACTACTTAAACCTAACTAACCTAAGGACATCACACACATCCAGGCCCGAGGCAGGATTCGAACCTGCGACCGTAGCAGTCGCGCGGTTCCGGACTGCGCGCCTAGAACCGCGAGACCACCGCGGCCGGCAAACACGGCTCCCCAGCGCACTGCAGTTTGCGGAAGTCAAATGCGGAACAAACTCTCCGCACTTTGTCCGAACACGCCAGCGGTTCTCGCCTCCGAAAGCAGTCTCCCATTAAGCCACTAAAAGTCCCTAGTGTATCACTGAGTGTTACAAATTCACCTCTCTGCACCCAGATCTAAGAAAGGGCCACTGCAGCTCTGCTCGATGACAGTGGAAAAATTCGTCGCCTTTCGCTCCAGATTTTGCTGTGCAGTCAAATGGATCTGGTCTGCCACCGTGCTTCGTCTCAAAGGGGTCGACCAATGAGTGTGACATGACTGCCAGCCGACACCCGATACCCGATACCCTGATACCAGCATGTTAAGATATGTTCCGTAAGCCAAGAATAGGAAATTTCTGTGCGGTTCTCATAAATAAAGCGAAATTCTTGCTGGTGTCTTTGGCAATGCATGGGACTCCTCATCTCCACGTAGAGCATTTAATAAAGCTTGAGTTGGGTTTGGTAAATTCTAGCTGGTGGCGCTTGTAGTTGAGATGTCATCGTGGGCGTTCGTGGTCCCCAGACTGTCGGGGTCAGCCGTGTTCTGCCGCCATCCGGTGCTCACTGGCGCTGCCTGGGGTACGCTCGCCGAGCCCTGAGAGTTGTAAGTGCCGCTCTTTTTCGCGAAAGCGTACCGGTAATCCATTCTCTGAGAAGCTCACAGTTTGGCAGATCTTACTACGCTACTTGTTTTGCTTGGTTAGTTGCATTTTTGTGTGAGTCCTGTACTCGTTAACTTCGCATTTCTGAGCTGCACAGGTTAAGAGAGCTTCTCGAGTGTTCCCAGTACTCACCCAAGTAATTTGGTGCCGCTTTAGTTTTTAGGAGACTTAATAATTTCATTTGAGTTTCTATAGAGCCTTGCGCTTCGATATTTTACTTGTTTTTGTACTCTTTTATGTAGGAACGAATTCTCCGTCATTTAGTGTAATTTGTGTTCAGTCATTGGTCGAATAAATAACTGTTGTATTCAGATTTCATTATAATTACAGAACCTATCACTGATGCACACTGTTCCCTGGTTGAGCGATCTCCACTTCCAATTTCCCTCTCCGTTATCATGATGTTCCGTTGCAGTACGGTGACCAAACCTTCTGATCATTCAGTTTATTCGCAGATATTGTGATCAGTTGTCTAACTGATGCATAACGAGCATTATGTTCGCTGTTGATGATGTTGTAAGTCAAATGGGGCAGTTATCACTTTGTGCAAAGAAAGAAATATAATGGTTTCATGTCACCACGCTTGTAATATGTTCTTGGTTCTTGTTCCCAGGACTGTATGTATACGCTTAAGAGGACTTCGCTATGCTTTGGACCTGTTTTTCCACAGGTCTCTGCGTCACCGACAGTGCGAGTGATCACATACTGTGTTCTGCCTGAGCAGAGTAGGATAGAAAATGGTCGTCCTGTAACTATGCGCAACCAATAACGTCTTCCTCTATCCCATACCTCATGGACCCGTATTGCGACGAAGTTATCTCGTGCTCTGCAAGAAAATGCATTTCTGTACCAGTGCGTCAAATGTAAGCTGTTTAGTAAATTTCAAGAGGGCGAGATTGTGACCATGTTATCAGTCGCGCGTGACATGAAAAATTATGTTTGGGGTGTGTGTACTAAACAGAATCAATGAATATGTGTATTAAAGTAAGAAAGAACGGCAAAAAAACGGATTTTCATTTAAGGACATGAAAGTGAATACACGCATCCAATAGATGAAGGCGTACAATATGTGACTTTATGTTGCTGAAGTACAAACTGTAGAATATTTTACATTAGAGCGAGTTTTAAAAACATTGAATTAGCGAGCACAAGTTGCGATTCAAGTCCAGGCACCGCGATCACCAAGTAAGCACAAACGCACAACTATAATTCGGCGAAATTGCAGCGTTAGATTCAATTTACAAGTAGCGCGAAGAATGAAGACGTGAAAGAAAGATACTGGACCCACGAAGCATACACGTGTTTCACTGTATAACCCACGAGCTTGTTGTAAATTCTTTCCTTACTGCAAGTACGCGTATTACTTGTACCGTCCTGTAAAATGGTAAATAGGCTGAAGGTCTTTCGCAACGCGCATTTCTCATATACAACTCCACAGTTCGCAGCGCGGCCCATGCAATGCGCAGGAGACAACTCCTTACCTCCCGGCGACTACTTTCACATTGTCCGCTCACTCAAATACGGACGCTGACGTCACGTTCCCTTACCAACCTCATCGAAGAAATAAAGTCGAACGCACTCAAGGCTCGGGTCCAAAGGCTTTCCTATGTCAGATGTATCGATAGTACACGGATAAATCAGTCAGCACACTTCAGCTGCGGAAGGAGAAAGAGCAATGTGATTAAAGTTTACTATCGCATACAGTGTGTCCACCGGCCGCTGTAGCCGAGCGGTTCTAGACGCTCTAGTCCGGAACCACGTGACCGCTATGGTCGCAGGTTCGAATCCTGCCTCGGGAATGGATGTGTGTGCTGTCCTTAGTTAGGTTTAAATAATTCTATGTTCTAGGGGACTGGTGACCTCAGATGTTAAGTTCCATAGTGCTCAGAGCCATTTTCTGAACAGAGTGTCCCAGGAATAATAGTCAATATTCAGGGATATGACAAGAATGATCATTCACCCGCCAGGTTAGCCGAGAGCGCTAATGCGCTGCTTCCTGGACTCAGGTAGGCGAGCCAGACCCGGATCGAATCCGGTGTGCTGGCCAGCCTGGCTGTAGCTTTTAGGCGGTTTTCCACACCCCCCGAGGTGAATACCGGGCTGGTCCCCACGTCTCGCCTCAGTTACACGGCTCGCAGACATCTGAACACATTCGCACTATTCCATGGGTTACACTAGACACAGACAGTTGGGGTACGCTAATTCCGTCCCGGGGGTTACGGGGTGGCGGCAGGAAGGGCATCCGGCCACCCCTTAAATTAACCTTGCCAAATCCGATTAACCATGCCGACCTTGCATCATTGCGGGAAAATGGCGCAAGCAAAAAAGACAAGAATGATCATTCGAAGCAAGAAAGTGCAGTAAACTTGGGCTCTAAAAGCATAGCTTAAGAGCTATGAGCACTACTTCGCATTTGCTATTATGAAACACATCTTGTCTAGTAAAGAAGTGCACATAGCTCTTAAGGTTTGCGCTTTAAAGCAAATGTTCACTAGACAGGTTTCTCTTGGTTTGGTCCACACCACCTCGTACCAGAATACGGAAAGGGAAGATCTTGCGCTACGAGAGATGAAGGTGAACAAGTGCTCGTAGCTATTAAGGCATGCATTTTCGAGCCCATGTTTACTAGATTTTTTTTTGTTTCGAATCCTGTCATATCCATGAATACTCACACTGCTAAGGGATCACCTCACATGCAGTTAGTTACCAACATTATGTAGAAAAATAACAGGTTTCTGAAATCCTAAATTCTCATTTTCCCTCAGAGGCCGAGCACTTTTAGGATTACCCTCATTCACTAACGGTCAAAGCATCATACCGTGTCGGTCCGTCTTCGGAACACAATAAACCAGTGATTTGGCATGGCACGCATCCGACAAGTCCTTGATAGGTTTTCAGCCGTATCTGACCACCGGACTTCTGCGCAAAAGTCACGCACTTACAATAAACTACCGGCCGTAGTTTGTGGGTTTGGATTTGTGTTAGATGGTGTTTAGCTTAAGCGAATTTGGGGCCCAAGACATGAACACGAGTTCACTATCATCCCTGCGGGCATTGTAGCACGGTTCGAGCTTTGAGACTCAGTCAGTTACGCTGCTAGAAGAGCCATTGTAGTCGGGGAAGACGTCAAGCATGAAGAGACGCAAGTGGTCCGCAATAATATTCAGGTAGTCCGCGGCAGACATGGTAGCTTCGATTACTGCTGCAATTCCAAGCACTAAGCCTAGGGGCCTATCGAGAAACGACCATCGACCTGGTGTAATGAAAAACGTGATTCATCCGACCAAGCTACACGTTTCCATTGACCTACTGTCCAGTCTCGATGATCCACTGCACACAGTGACGATGTTGTTGGGGCATCATGGAAATACTAGGCAATCGTCTGCTACGAAGCCCCATATTCAGCAGTTATCTCCGAACAGTTGTGCTGGACCAGTATTTAACTCTGTCGTCAAACCTACCACAGAACGTCGCCTAGTCTACTTCATAGAGCGGGCAAGCTACCGACCTCTACATTCTGTCCTGACACTTGAACATCTACATTTCGCTGTCCTTCAACCACTTTTCATAGATGCTAACGACAGTAGCTCCCGAACAACCGATCAGCTTCGTCGATTCCGAGATGCTCGTTCCCCAGCACATGACTATAACAATCCGCCCTCGTCAGAGGCGCTGATGTCAGTGGATTTCACCATTTGCCTCCAGTGGCGTCACTAGAATGATACAGCATTTGTCTCTGCTCCGATCATATATAATGTATGCCCAACTGAAAAGGAGATATGCGCTGTGATGGTGTTGCATGTACTCCTAGTGAGTGAATGTGCTTACCGAGAGATGGTATAGTGGGGAGACCACTACTTTGGGATTACGGCTTTAATTAAAATTTCGTACAATTTTAGTAGGCCATTAAAACAACATAATGTGCAGGTGATAAAGTTCACTACCTTGGCAATTCCGAGAAAATCGCAAGAGAAGTTTTACGGGTCTGTTATGTAAGTGATGAATCTTGGCGAAGAAGCTTGGTAAAATAAGTCATTGTGCTCAACTAATTATCGTTTGCGCATTGCAGCAGGATCGTGAATGAGGTGACAGATCGAATCATGCTATATTTTTTTCATCACAAGTCACATTATTTAATTTACATGACATTTGAGAGGTAATATAATGAAGAAAACCCACGCACATTTTCATGAAGCTCTAGTGAATTTCATATGTTATTTGACTACATAATATTTTCAAGGAGGAGGAACAGGGTTGGAAGGCCCAAGTCAAACCCCGAATGATGTTATTCTTTAATATAGTGAGTCAAAATGTGTCAGACCACAAGAGTGATGTACAATGTGGTCTAGACATCACACGTCGCAGGATAGTATTTATCATACAAATTTGGAAAACATAAATCGAAACAGCATCTACCACATCGAATGAATACAGTTTTCCCGCATTTACAGGGAGTGTTGAGAGTTTGTAAGGAAAAACACACCTCACTGACATTTTGAAAAAATTCTCATTCTTCCGATAGTAAAAACTGAGCTTGAGCGGGAGACGAACCGTCGTCTCCTGGATGTTCCTCTTACGGAGCTCGAACGCTAACCACATGACCACAATGACCTCCGACCTACAGTTCCTTCTTATCATTAGGAAGCCACATAACAGAAGCCACACAATGGAGGCCTACTAAAGGTGTACGAAGTTTGAAGTAAATCCGTGATCCCAAATGTCGTGGCCTCCCCTTGTGAGCTGTGCATGCGCTGTTAACGGCTTCGCAGAGAAACTTCCTAATTTCTGAAAACTTGTTCCACCAACTCTGTTACGTTATGAATTCCTTCCAACAGGACAAAGGGCGCTTATCCAATTTGTTCACGCAGAAGGGAATCATCCTTCAAAAATGTATCTCAGGATGAAAGAGGTGTACGGAGAGCATTGTCTTGCACGCTGCATAACATTGTGGAGCTGTCTGCGTTAGGAGGCGGCAGGACGTGCCACGCTGTGGGCCGGCGTACGCTGTCATCACCGGCGCCCCGGTTTCGGCTGTGGAGGAGTTCATATGGACGAACCGTCGGATCACAGCTCATTGCAGTGCTGTTGTACTGTCGATAAATAAAGGTACGGCGCATCTCACAATCCAGAAGAACCTTCATTATGTCGAAGTTTGCGCACGATGGGTGTCCAATCGTCCTTTAGAGAATCAGAAGACGGAGAGAATGGGTATTTGTGTGACCCGTCTGTTGAAATACACAGCATAAGAGACTATTTTGTTGTTCAGGCTGTGGCGTAGAATGAAACGTCGTGTAACAACTTCGACCCTGCCTCCAAACAGATGAGGACTGAGTGTCGACATCCCAGCTCCTCTCGCCCAAACAAAGCCCGCTCTTCCCCAAAGTCCGAAAACATGATTCTCAATTTCTTTCTCGACGAAGAAGGACATCTGCTGATCGACATGTTACCAAAGGGTGCAACACTTAGCCCTGGCCAGCATACCAACAGGATGCTGTGGCTCAGTCACGCCGCAGGGGCCATTTGTCGAATGGGATAGTGCTTCCCCAAGACAACGCTAGCCTTGCTTCGCTGCGAAAGTCAGATACCTCGGTGTTTGGCTAGACCGGAAGCTTACACGGGGCGACCACATACAATACATGTCCAACAGGGCAAACGCAAGGCTCAAACAACTCTATCCTATGCTCAACAGGAACAGTACACTGAATAGGAGGGTGTCTAGGACATTATACATGACACTGATTAGACCGCTGATGACAATCCTCACATCCTACACCTGGGCAACTATGATCACAACCATAGATGGAAACACAAGCGCCCAAAGACACTCCTAAGGGACTAGCCATCCATGGTAACTTCGTAACTACGCAAACGACACAATGAGGCGAGCCCCTGCACTTCAGCCACTGACTAGCTTGCTAGCTGAGCCTCTGCCATGAGAACTGGAAATCGCAGGGAAGCCACACACGCACACACAAAAAAACTCCCAACACATCGCACACTGCCAGTTCCTTTGAGGACCATCGAACTGACACACCTAAAACGACATGGCTATGTTACAGGAGCAGCAGCAGCAGCAACTGGCCCAGGAGACATCGTCGGCCCAGCAGCAGCAGCGCTCACCTCCTCGACAGGACTGATCATTCCATGACAATCTGGCATTGCTTCTATGGTACTGATGCATGATACTCAACCGCTAACATAAGCTTACCTTGCACGATCTGTCGCAGATAGCAAGAAACCGCTACTGCCCTTACTACCCAACCTGACACTGTCGCAGAGGTTTTTTCCCTTGGCACTTGCCTTGGAACTTTCTTCCCTCTGCCCTTCAAACCGCTCTTCTTTCAAGCTTGACTCTGTCGAGCTTTTTCGACCACTTCTATCACCCAGATGCGTGCGTATTAATGGGTAACCCTACCAAGATGTACGGATAACATCGCAGTTCCTCGCTCCTGCGATCTCCTCGATTCTAAACACTAACAATGCAGAGGTGACAGTAGACCGTTTGAGTTGGTCACCATTTTTGTGAGAGCGTGGAGGGGCTCACACCTACTGCGAACGCCTACACGAGTACAAGAACACCCTTGAGCTCTTACAAGCATTTTGATGGAAGGCCCTGGAAGATCCTCCTTACTGCCCGGAAATCCACCCAATAAGATTAACATATCTTTGGCCCCTGTGACAAAGAAGCGCGGAACACCGTGGAAAATCGATCCGTCAGGAACACAAGGTACTGCTACACTGAAACCATCGATCTCTGTCTACGTGTTGGAATCGGTGTACCAGCGTCAACACCAATTATTGTGTATAGTGGTACTGGACCACATGAATAGCAATTATAATACTGTTAGTAAACTTTCTTTAAATGTAACTGTGGCCTTTTCATTTGCGCACACGTTATGCTTTCCTTGCTGTGACATGTGCTTGCATATCCAACAAGTGGGAATCAAACTCGAGGTGGCGACGAGTCATAATGTTTTGGTCCGTCAGTTTATCACCGCGCACGGATAAGCTTGTTACTTTCTGCGTTGCTTTCCTGAGAAGGGAAACGAGCAGTCCGTGAGAAAGCCGGACAGACATTCCGCCTGGGAGCCTCTGGTGAGCGCAGTCCGGCACGAAGCCTCGTCGCCCCACGGCAGCAGCAGCAGCAGCAGCAGACGCCGGCGGCAGCAGCGGGCGGCGGGCGGCGGTGGCTCGCGAACAGCGCTGCCCGCTGAGCCGGTAGTTAGCGGCGGCTGCGCGTACGTGGCTAATCTGAAATTATGGCGCGGCTCAGCCGGGCCACGGCAGCAGTGGCGGTGCGGCGTGGTGCGGCTGCGGCAGTGCCGGGGCGCCGACACGGCAGCGGCCGGCGGTTCTCACGCGACCAGCTGAGCCGCACCGGCGCCCCTGCCCTTCCCGTCTCCTAGGCTGCAGGTGCCTCAACCAGCGTGTGCTGGCTACCTGCACCCGACTCCCTGCTGCTTCTCTTGGACAGAAGTTGACACGGAGCCTGAAGTTTTCAAACGTGATGCAATTTCTGTGTCGCAACGTCGATGTGAGGGTGCCAGGGTTAGAGTTATAGAGCAGTGGTGCATCTGATACAAGCTACTGGACTACCAAGAGAGGTTCCATGTTGTGACCGTAGCTGCGTTTCGCATAGTCAAAATTACAGACCAATATCCTTAACATCGGTTTGTTGCAGGATTCTCGAACACATTCTCAGTTCGAATATAATGAATTTCCTTGAGACAGAAAAGTTGCTGTCCATGCAGCAGCACGGCTTTAGAAAGCATCGCTCTTTCGAAGCGCAACTCGCCCTTTTTTCACATGATATCTTGCGAATCATGGATGAGGGGTATCAGACGGATGCCATATTCCTTGGCTTCCGGAAAGCGTTTGACTCGGTGCCCCTTGCAGACTCTTAACTAAGGTACGAGCATATGGGATTAGCTCCCAAGTATGTGAGTGGCTCGAAGACTTCTTCAGTAATAGAACCCAGTACGTTGTCCTCGATGGTGAATGTTCATCGGAGGTGAGGGTATCATCTGGAGTGCCCCAGGGAAGTGTGGTAGGTCCGCTGTTGTTTTCTATCTACATAAATGATCTTTTGGATAGGGTGGATAGCAATGTGCGGCTGTTTCCTGACGATGCTGTGGTGTACGGGAAGGTGTCGTCGTTGAGTGACTGTAGGAGGATACAAGATGAATTGGACAGGATTTGTGATAGGTGTAAAGAATGGCAGCTAACTCTAATTATAGATAAACGTAAATTAATGCAGATGAATAGGAAAAAGAATCCTGTAATGTTTGAATACTCCATTAATAGTGTAGCGCTTGACACAGTCTCGTTGATTAAATATTTGGGCGTAATACTGCAGATCGATATGAAGTGGGACAAGCATGTAATGACAGTTGTGGGGAAGGCGGATAGTCGTCTTCGGTTCATTGGTAGAAATTTGGGAAGATGTGGTTCATCTGTAAAGGAGACCGCTTATAACACACTAATACGACCTGTTCTTGAGTACTGCTCGAGCGTTTTGGGATACCTATCAGGTCGGATTGAGGGATAGAGGCAATTCAGAGGAGGGCTGCTAGATTTGTTACTGGTAGGTTTGATCATCACGCGAGTGTTACGGAAATGCTTCAGGAATTCGGGTGGGAGTCTCTAGAGGAAAGGAGGCGTTGTTTTCGTGAATCGCTACTGAGGAAATTTAGAGAACCAGCATTTGAGGCTGACTGCAGTACAATTTTACTGCCACCAACTTACATTTCGCAGAAAGCCCACAAAGATAAGACAGATTAGGGCTCGTACAGAGGCATATAGGCAGTAATTTTTCCCTCGTTCAGTTTGGGAGTGGAACAGGGAGAGAAGACGCTAGTTGTGATACGAGGTACCCTCCGCCACGCACCGTATGGTGGATTGCGGAGTATATATGTAGATGTAGATGTAGAGGGTGTGAGGGTTTCAGTTAACGGGCAGTGGTGCATCGGATGCATCCTACTGCACTCGGAGGAGAGGTTCCGTGAAAATAAAATAAACGTGTTAGTCTCTTGGACAGTAAGCGGCATGTAGTCTATAGTTTTCAATCGCGATGCAATTTCTTTGTGGCATCGGTAATGTGAAGGTGCGAGAGTTACAGTAAACAGGCAGTGGTGCATCAGATACAGATTACTGCACCTCCAAGAGACGTTTCATGCATTGACCATAGCCATGTTAGTCTCTTAGAGAAATGTCAGCATGGGGCCTGTAGTTTCAAATTGCGATGCAATTTGTGTGTCGAATCGTCAATGTTACACACCGAGGGCTACAGTAAATTGGCAGTGCTGACTCGGAGAGGACGATTTGCAGAGTTTGGCGTCCCCCGACGACCTCAATCTCGCCCCTACCTCAGACATGTTTCTCGACTCAGGATCTCCTTTAGCGGTGATAGATGACCCAGCAGCGTAATTTGCCTCCTCAGTCCTTTCACACCTTTTTCCGGACAATGCCATTCTCAAGTGGAATTGCAGTGGTTTTTTACATTACCTCGCTGAGCTCCGACAACTTAATCAGCATTCACCCTTTCTTCTGCATTGCTCTCCAGGAAACTTGGTTTCCGGTGATTCGAACCTCCACCCTCCATGGCTATTGGGGTTATTATAAGAATCATGCAGCTTATGCAAGGATATCTGGTGGAGTCTGCGTCTACATCCTTAACACTCTTTACAGCTAGTGTGTACCTCTTCAAACACCTTTAGAAGCTGTCGCTGTTCGGGTGTGGACGCCTTAAGCCTTACTGTCTCTAGTCTCTATCTTCCCCCAGATGATGGTGTCCCACAGTATATGTTGTTTGCGCTGATAGCCCGTCTGCCACCACCTTTCCTATTACTGGGCGCTTTTAACGCCCATAACCCTTTGTGGGGTGGATTGGTGGCAACAGGCGGAGGCACTGTCGTTGAGCAAGTGTTAGCACAGCTCGACCTTTCTCGCTTAAATAATCGTGCCTCTACACGTTTCAGTGTGACGCATGGCACATACTCAGCCACCGACGTTTCGGTCTGCAGCCCTGGCCTTCTATCCTCTGTGCAATGGAGTGTGCATGACTTGTGCGATAGTCAACACTTTCCCATCTTTCTGTCACTGCCACAGCATCACTCTTCTGGGCGCCTTCCCAGATGGGCTTTGAATAAGACTGACTGGGACTCGTTATCTCCATTGCTACTATTGAGCCTCTTACTCACGACGTCATTGATGTGGTGGTTCACACGACAACCGCCGGCATCGTTTCTGCAGTGGAATCTGCAATTCCTTGTCCTTCCAGGTCCCCTAGGTGGAGGACTGTACCTTGGTGGTCACCCAAGATCGCTGAGGCAATTACAGATCGCAGGCGGGCCCTCCAACATCATAAGTGGCATCCATCACTGGAACACCTCATCGCCTTTAAACAGCTCCATGCTCGAGTCCACCGCCTTATTCGCTGACGGAAGCAGGAATTCTAGGAAAGGTATGTCTTCACCACTGGCATCTGTATCTCTCCATCCCATGTTTGGACCAAGATTAGGTGGTTCTATGGATATCAGACCACCGTCAGCGTCCCTGGGGTTTCCCTGAATGGAGCAGTCTGTACTGAATCAGACACGATTGCAGAACTCTTAGCAGAGCATTTTGCTTACAGTTACACTTCGACGAATTACCCAAGAAAGAGCAGTTGGAATGTTGGAGCCTTTTATTCCATATGCACCACCACGAATTGTACAATGCCCCCATTCAGTGAGTATAAATTCCAAAGTGCCCTAACCACTTGCCACGATATGGCTCCCGGGCCGGATCACATCCACTGTCAGATGCTCAACCACCTCTCGAAGGACAGCCAGCGTCACCTCCTAGACCTATTCAACCATATCTGGGTTGAGGGTGAATTCCCGTCTCAGTGGTGGGAAAGCATTATCAAACCAGTGTTGAAGCCTGGAAAGAACCCATTGGAGGTGGACAGCTACCGACCCACGAGCCTCACCAATGTTCTATGCAAATTGCTCGAATGCATGGTGAGCTGGAAGTTGTTTTGGCTAGTTGAGTCTCGGGGCCTCTGGTTCCATCTCAGGATTGGTTCCGTAAGGGCCACTCTGCCACTGATTATCTTGTCAGCCTGGAGTCTGCCAACTGTATGGCATTTGCCCACTGTCAGCAACTGGTTGCTGTCTTTTTTGACATGAAGAAGGCATATGATACAACGTGGAGACATCACATCCTCACACCACTTCATGGGTGGGGTCTTAGGGTCCAGCTCCCGACTTTTACTAAACATTTTCTGTCTCTTCGTTCCTTTTGCGTGCAAGTTGTTCTCTCCCATAGTTCCTCCCGAGTCCAGGAGAATGGGGTCCCACAAGGTTCTGTCTTTACTGTCTGCCTCTTTTTAGTTGCTATCAATGGGCTCGCTGCAGCTGTGGGAACGTACATCTCAGGTTCCTTGTATGCTGATTACTTTTGCCCGTACTATAGCTCCGCTGGCACTGCAGTTGCTGAACGGCAGCTGCAGGGCGCTATGCTCAAGGTCCAGTATTGGGCCATAGTGCACAGCTTCCAGTTTACGGCCGCCAAGACTTTTTTCATGCATTTCTGCCGACGTCGCACTGTTCACCCTGAGCCACGGCTTTATCATGACGGCGAACCTCTTGCTGTGCTGGAGACGCATCGGTTTCTGGGATTGCTTTCAGATACCCGGTTGACTTGGCTTCCACATATTCGGCAGCTTAAACAAACATGCTGGCGGCATCTTAACGCTCTTCATCGCTTGTCACACCAGCTAGGGTGCCGATCCCACACTAAGACTGTATCAGGCGTCGATTCAGTCCCATCTCGTTTATGGGAGCCTGGCTTACGGTTCGGCATCGCCTTCCGCATTGTGGTTGCTTGACCCCATAATTCACTGTGGGATCCGACTCGCAACTGGAGCTTTCCGCACGAGCCCTGTAAACAGCATATTTGTGGAGGCTGGTGTCCCATTGCGATCCTGCTCCAAGGAACGCTGCACATGTTTGTAGCTTGTCCAGGCATCCAAATTACCGTCTCCTGTTCTCCAACTCGGTCGTCCAACTTGAACGGCGGCCCCGGTCAGGGTGTCCGATTGCCGTTGGCGTCCGGTCTCTTCCCTCTGTGCTTGAGTTTCTCCCTCTCCCGTCCTTTTCCAGGCCCATATACGTATACCCCCGTGGTGTGTGCCCCATCCATGCCTTCAGCTGGATTTGGCACAAGGCTCGGAAGACTTAGTCCTTCCTGAGGCCCTCCGCCGACGCTTTCTTTCCATCCTTGCCGCGTTTCCCGGTTCTGCTGTAGTCTATACCGACTGATAACTGCTGGTCGAGTTGGGTATGCTTTTATTCTTGGGGAACAATCCAAACAACCCTCATTGCTGGATGGCTGCAGTGTTTTCACTGCAGAGCTTGGCGCCATCTCTCACGCCCTAGAGTATATCTGCTCCTCCTCAGGTCGATCCTTCGTTATCTGTAGTGACTCCTTGAGCGGTTTACGAGCTATCTACCGGTATTTTCCTTGGTCACGTCTGGTGATGGCTATCCAGGAGTCCATCCATAGTCTTATCCGTTGCGGCCGCTCCTTGGGTTTTTGTGTGAACTTCAGGTCATGTCGGCATCCCAGGTAATGAACGTGTTGACAGGCTGGCCAAACAGGCTATCAGTGCACCAGCCCTGGAGATTGACTTTCCGAAATGTGATCTCCAGTCAGTATTGCGGCAAAAAATCCTTGGTACTTCCTCCAACAAACTTCGGGTCATCAAGGAGACTACAGGTGTGTGGCGCACCTCCTTGCGAGCCTCTCGCAAGGACTCAGTTGTTCTCTGCCAGCTACGCATTGGCCACACCTGGCTGACGCACGTCATTTATTGCGCCTCGAGAACCCACCTCTATGTCGCTGCTGATCAGAGTTGGCTGTGTCCATGTCTTGTTGGCCTGTCCGCCTTTAACTGCGCTCAGGCAGAGGTTTGCGCTGCCTGAAACACTCCCTGCACTTTTAACGGATGACGCTGCCCTGGCAGGCTTAGTTTTGCGTTGTATTCGAGCAGGGGGCTTTTACCGCTCAATCTGAGGGTTTGTCTCTTTTGTGTGTTATTTTTGGCCTTTGGCATACGGTTTTAGATTGGGGTTTTTAGTGTGTCTCTTGGAGGTTGGCTTTTCCTTTTTTTGTTTACATGGTCGGCCAAACACTGTAACACAATGTGCGCTTTTAATTTCACTTTTCTGGTCTTTGTCTATGTCTTTCTTATCCTGTGTCGTCCCTTGTCATCTCCATTCCTTGTTTTTTTTCCTTGTGAGTGCTTCATTGTCGTGGAATAGGGGACTGATGGCCTTTGTAGTCTGGTCCCTTCAGCTCCCACAAACCAACCAACCAACCAACAAGTTTTCAATTGCGATGGAATTTCTGTGTCGCATCGTCAGTGTTAGGATGCGAGGGTTATAGTAAACGTGTAGTGGTGCATCGGATACAAGCTACTGGGCTCCCAGGAGAGGTTGCATTCGGTGACTATAGCTGCGTTAGTATCCTGGAGAGAAGTCAGTATGGAGCCTGTAGTTTTGAACAGCGATGCAATTTGTGTGATGCTTCGTCAATGTGGGGGTGCGGCAGTTACACTAAACACGTATCGGTGCATCGGATACAAGCTACTGGATTCCCAGCAGAGGTTCCATGTGGTGACCGTAGCCGTGTTAGCCTCTTGGTGTGAAATCGGCATGGTGCCGCTAGTTTTGATTTCTGTGTCACATCTTAAATGTGAGGGTGCGAGTATTATAGTAAGCGGGCAGTGGCGCACCGGATACAGGCTACTGGACTCACAGGATAAGTTCCATGTGGTGAAAGTAGCAGCTTGAGTCTCTTGGAAAGAAGTCAGCATGGAGCCTGTAATTTCAATCTCGATGCAATTTCTGTGTCGCATCGTCAATTTGAGGGTGCAAGGGTTACAGTAAACGGGCAGTGTCGAGTCGCATACAAGCTACTGGACTCCCAGGAGAGGTTCCATGTGGTGACTGTAGCTGCAGAATGTACGCTAACAGAATGACTCCGACAATGTGATAGACGCCTGATCAATAGCCCAACACCCTACAAATGAGGAGACAACTTCTGAGAGCTGCATTAGCCTGTTGGAGAGAAATCGGCATGGAGACGAATTTTCAATCTCAATGCAATTTCTGTGTCGCATCATTAATATGGTTTTGCCAGGGTTACAGTAAAAGTGCAGTGGGCACTGGGTACAAGCTACTGGACTCCCAGGAGAGGACCCATTCGATGACCAGAGACTCGTTAATCTCTTGAAGGGAATTCGCTATGAAGCCTGTAGTTTTCAATCGTGATGCAATTTCTATGTCGCAACGTCAATGCGAGGCTGCAAGAGTTACTGTAAAAGAGCAGTGGCGCATTAGATACAAGCTACTGGACTCCGAAGAGAGATTCCATGCGGTCACCGTAGCCGCCTTAGTGCCTTGGAAAGAAGTCATTATAGAGCCTGTACTTTTCAATTGTATTCGTGGTCTAGGGGTAGCGTCTTTGATTCATAATCAAAACGTCTTCGGTCCCGGGTTCGATCCCCGCCACTGCCTAAATTTCGATAAATAATCAGCATTGGCGGCCGAAGACTTCCGGCATAAGAAGTCAGTCTCATTCTGCCAACGGCCTTGTCAAAGAGGGCGGAGGAGCGGATAGAGGTTCAGGGCACTCTTGTCCTAGGGGTGGGAAATTGCCCCTAAAGGCGGAAGAATCAGCAATGATCAACGACATGAGGATGCAGAAGGCAATGGAAACCACTGCGTTAAAGACACGTAACGTGTATCCACAGGACATGTGGCCTGTAATTGAAGAAGTGTCATGATGATCTCTCCATTGGCAAAAGATTCCGGAATAGTCCCCGATTCGGATCTCCGGGAGGGGACTGCCATGGGGGAGGTTACCATGAGAAAAAGATTGAATAATCTACAAAAGGATAACGTTCTACGAGTCGGGGCGTGGAATGTCAGAAGCTTGAACGTGGTAGGGAAACTAGAAAATCTGAAAAGGGAAATGCAAAGGCTCAATTTAGATATAGTAGGGGTCAGTGAAGTGAAGTGGAAGGAAGACAAGGATTTCTGGTCAGATGAGTATCGGGTAATATCAACAGCAGCAGAAAATGGTATAACAGGTGTAGGATTCGTTATGAATAGGAAGGTAGGGCAGAGGGCGTGTTACTGTGAACAGTTCGGTGACCGGGTTGTTCTAATCAGAATCGACAGCAGACCAACACCGACAACGATAGTTCAGGTATACATGCCGACGTCGCAAGCTGAAGATGAACAGATAGAGAAAGTGTATGAGGATATTGAAAGGGTAATGCAGTATGTAAAGGGGGACGAAAATCTAATAGTCATGGGCGACTGTAATGCAGTTGTAGGGGAAGGAGTAGAAGAAAAGGTTACGGGAGAATATGGGCTTGGGACAAGGAACGAAAGAGGAGAAAGACTAATTGAGTTCTGTAACAAGTTTCAGCTAGTAATAGCGAATACCCTGTTAAAGAATCACAAGAGGAGGAGGTATACTTGGAAAAGGCCGGGAGATACGGGAAGGTTTCAATTAGATTACGTCATGGTCAGACAGAGATTCCGAAATCAGATACTGGATTGTAAGACGTACCCAGGAGCAGATATAGACTCAGATCACAATATAATAGTGATGAAGAGTAGGCTGAAGTTCAAGACATTAGTCAGGAAGAATCAATACGCAAAGAAGTGGGATACGGAAGTACTAAGGAATGACGAGTTACGTTTGAAGTTCTCTAACGCTATAGATACAGCAATAAGGATTAGCGAAGTAGGCAGTACAGTTGAAGAGGAATGGACATCTCTAAAAAGGGCCATCACAAAAGTTGGGAAGGAAAACATAGGTACAAAGAAGGTAGCTGCGAAGAAACCATGGGTAATAGAAGAAATACTTCAGTTGATTGATGAAAGGAGGAAGTACAAACATGTTCCGGGGAAATCAGGAATACAGAAATACAAGTCGCTGAGGAATGAAATAAATAGGAAGTGCAGCGAAGCTAAGACGAAATGGCTGCAGGAAAAATGTGAAGACATCGATAAAGATATGATTGTCGGAAGACCAGACTCAGCATACAGGAAAGTCAAAACAACCTTTGGTGACATTAAAAGCAACGGTGGTAACATTAAGAGTGCAACGGGAATTCCACTGTTAAATGCAGAGGAGAGAGCAGATAGGTGGAAAGAATACACTGAAAGCCTCTATGAGGGTGAAGATTTGTCTGATGTGATAGAAGAAGAAACTGGAATCGATTTAGAAGAGATAGGGGATCCAGTATTAGAATCGGAATTTAAAAGAGCTTTGGAGGACTTACGGTCAAATAAGGCAGAAGGGATTGATAACATTCCATCAGAATTTCTAAAATCATTGGGGGAAGTGGCAACAAAACGACTATGCACGTTGGTGTGTAGAATATATGAGTCTGGCGATATACCATCTGACTTTCGGAAAAGCATCATCCACACAATTCCGAAGACGGCAAGAGCTGACAAGTGCGAGAATTATCTCACAATCAGCTTAACAGCTCATGCATCGAAGCTGCTTACAAGAATAATATACAGAAGAATGGAAAAGAAAATTGAGAATGCGCTAGGTGACGATCAGTTTGGCTTTGGGAAAAGTACAGGGACGAGAGAGGTAATTCTGACGTTACGGCTAATAATGGAAGCAAGGCTAAAGAAAAATCAAGACACTTTCATAGGATTTGTCGACCTGGAAAAAGCGTTCGACAATATAAAATGGTGCAAGCTGTTCGAGATTCTGAAAAAAGTAGGGGTAAGCTATAGGGAGAGACGGGTCATATACAATATGTACAACAACCAAGAGGGAATAATAAGAGTGGACGATCAAGAACGAAGTGCTCGTATTAAGAAGGGTGTAAGACAAGGCTGTAGTCTTTCGCCCCTACTCTCCAATCTGCACATCGAGGAAGCAATGATGGAAATAAAAGAAAGGTTCAGGAGTGGAATTAAAATACAAGGTGA
The DNA here is from genome assembly GCF_021461385.2 of Schistocerca piceifrons. Lineage (NCBI taxonomy): Eukaryota > Metazoa > Arthropoda > Insecta > Orthoptera > Acrididae > Schistocerca > Schistocerca piceifrons. The sequence continues at coordinate 473,089,411 of NC_060145.1, read as the reverse complement.
AAGGATATCAATGATACGATTCGCTGATGACATTGCTATCCTGAGTGAAAGTGAGGAAGAATTAAATGATCTGATGAACGGAATGAACATTATAATGAGTACATAGTATGGTTTGAGAGTAAATCGGAGAAAGACGAAGGTAATGAGAAGTAGTAGAAATGAGAACAGCGAGAAACTTAACATCAGGATTGATGGTCACGAAGTCAATGAAGTTAAGGAATTCTGCTACCTAGGCAGTAAAACAACCAATGACGGACGGAGCAAGGAGGACATCAAAAACAGACTCGCTATGGCAAAAAAGGCGTTTCTGGCCAAGAGAAGTTTACTAATATCAAATACCGGCCATAATTTGAGGAAGAAATTACTGAGGATGTACGTCTGGAGCACAGCATTGTATGATAGTGAAACATGGACTTTGGGAAAACCGGGACAGAAGAGAATCGAAGCATTTGAGATGTGGTGCTATAGACGAATGTTGAAACTTGGGTGGACTGATAAGGTAAGGAATGAGGAGGTTCTACGCAGAATCGGAGAGGAAAGGACTATGTGGAAAACACTGATAAGGAGAAGGGACAGGATGATAGGACACCTGCTAAGACATGAGGGAGTGACTTCCATGGTACTAGAGGGAGCTGTAGAGGGCAAAAACTGTAGAGGAAGACAGAGATTGGAATATGTCAAGCAAATAATTGAGGACGTAGGTTGCAAGTGCTACTCTGAGATGAAGAGGTTAGCACAGGAAAGGAATTCGTGGCGGGCCGCATCAAACCAGTCAGTAGACTGATCATCATCATCATCATCATCATTTAAGACTGATTATGCCTTTCAGCGTTCAGTCTGGAGCATAGTCTGGAGCATGGTGTGGGTGCCTGTAGTCATGTCCTAGTTCATGAACCACGGGCAACGCATGAGTGGCCAAGTAAGTGGTCCCGACAGTTACTTTGGAATAAGGCTGGGCATCTCGGACATATTCTGAGTCGTGGTCACCTTTGTGCTCATACGGCAAAGACTACCAAATCCACCGGTTAGTCCCTCAGCCGTTAGGGGTAAAACCCAATGGGACTCGGTGCAAGTAAGGCTAGCAACCTGCTTCCCTGGTACTTTAAATATGATGCTGGCAACAATCAGAGCAAAATGCCTCGGACCTTTGGAGGTGACGGAGTCCCACCTCTAACTGACAGTAGACTGATGACCAAAAAAAAAAAAAAAAAAATTTTCAATCGTAATGTAATTTCTGTGACGCACCGTCAATGTAAGGGTGCGCGCGTTACAGTAATCGGCAATTAGTGTATCGGATACAAGCTACTAGTCTCCCAGGAGAGGTGAAATGTGGTGACCGTAGCCGCTTTAGTCTAATGGAGTGAAGTCGCCCTGGAGCCTGTAGTATTCAATCGCGATGCAATTTCTGTGTGGCTTCGTCAATGAGAGGGAGCGAGGGTTACAGTAAACGGGCAGTCGTGAATTGGATAGAAGATACTGGACCCCCGGAGAGGCTCGAAGTTGGTGATCGTAGCCCCGTTCCTCTCTTGGAGAGGAGTCGGCATGTAGACTGTAGTTTTCAATCGCGATGCATTTTCTGTGTTGCATCGTCAATGTGAGGATGCTGGGGGGTTACAGTAAACGGGCAGTGTCGCATCAGATACAAGCTATAGGACTCGAAGGAGTTGTTGCATACTGTGACCTTAGCGACATTAGTCTCTTGGAGAGAAGTCGGCATGGAGACTGTAATTATGAAACAGTACTTAAGGAACGTCAGTCTGATATTTTCGTGTGTAAAACTCCTGTGCCTGTCAACGAAGAATGATTTGTACACTGAAAATTTTCTTTCTACGTCGCATGACGGCACTGGTGCATGTGAAAAGCACTATAGTTCCACTTCGGTGAATTCGTCTTCAATGTTTATTTTTTCATCAAAAAGCTTTTTCAAAATTTTAACACAGTGTTTGGTGGCCAGAATTTTTCTCTAGCAGCTGATTCAGTTTCTCGAACGAAAGTATTACAATGAATTATTTCGAGCTTCCATCTGTTTTAAAATGCGAGATATTTTGTAGAAACAGTTATGGATGTACTTTATCTTTTCGTGGGTGCCGTTTTTAGATGGTTCAAACTGCTCTAAGCACTATGGGACTTAAAATCTGAGGCCATCAGTCTCCTAGATTTAGAACTACTGAAACCTAACTAACGTAAGGACATCACACACATCCAGGCCCGAGGCAGGATTAGAACCTGCGACCGTAGCAGAAGCGCGGTTCCGGACTGAAGCACCTAGAAACTCTCGGCCACAGCGGCCGGCACGTTTTTAGAAAAACATTCTTTCGCTGTAGCAGCACTGACTATAGCCTCTACATTTAGGGAATGCAACAGGTTTTTCACTTCAATGAGATGTACCAAGTGTGACACAGCCTTAACCATGTTTCCCATTGAGTTAAAACTGGGTGAGGATCTAAGGCCAACTTTAGAAAGGGTTCACAGAATTTTTCAGTTGTCATTGGTGACCTGACAAACACTTTCCTCACACTAGAAACAAGACGATCCGCGTCGTTATACTGACTTTTGACAGTTTCAACGATACGATGCAAACTGTGAGTAAAGAGCGTCGGGTGAGCTAATTTAGGGTAAAGAATTTCAATACAGCTCCTGCTTTAACGATATGTGGGACAGAATCACGGAAAAATAACAATACACTGTCGTACTGTATTCATTGAAAAATATGGCAACAGTGGAATGATTTATCAGTCATCATAGCCGTTACAATCCTGTAAACTATTATCCTCTTTAATGGCTACTGTCGTAACCTGTGGTAAACCTCCAAAGTCCTACTTTCCTCAAACCCTCCTTTCACTGATACTGCTCCATCTGCCCCACATCAATGTATAGCAAGGTCTTTGAATCCATCATCTCTCGATGCTTCCAACGCACTCTGCTTCTGTTACCCAGTGTGGTTCCCGACCCTCCTTCTCTGCCGATGACAACGAGTGCTTTAAGATCCTTTCTGAATATGCGTGTAAGGGCATACTGAAAATGAACCCTATGGCACCGCAGCTATATGGTTTACCGAAGCTCCACAAATCAGAAGCACCAATTCGTCCTGTGGTATCTGCAATACAAGCTCTAGTACACAAGATTGCCAGGAGAATCAACGCCATCTTGAAGAAGAAACTGAACTTCAAAGGGAAATTTAGCATTAAGAACAGTTTAGATTTAGTTAACAAGTTAACAGATGTTAAGGTTCCAACAAATGCAAAATTAGTCTCTTTTGATGTGCATAGTTTGTTCACATGTATTCCAGTGAAAGACTGTGTAGACATTGTGTCACAATCATTGTATTCACACGATGTAAATCCAGAAGAGCAGCTGAACATTGTTAGTACAGTGGAATGTTGTTTAAAACAAAATTGTTTCTGCTATCAAGGGAACTGCTATCAGCAAGCAGATGGTCGGGCAATGGGCTCACCTTTATCCCCCTTACTAGCTGAAATGTTCATGGACAAGTGGGAGACTGATTTTCTTAAGAGAGGACCATTGGCAAAACATGCTGTCTATTAATACAGATATGTAGATGCTATTCTTTGTATATGGTAAGGTTCCAACAGACAACTCCATAAATCTGTGGAAAATATGAACAAGTGGCACACTAACATAAATTTCAGCATGGAGCTGGGGGCCCAGCATAAATTTCCTAGACATTAACTTAAAGATAGAGGACAGTAAACATAAATATAAAATTTACCAAACAGATTCCTTCACTGACAATTTCATCCCAGTATGTGAGTATTCCATGTTGCAATGTGGTGTACGTCATGTAATTTAAGTATGTGTGGTTTGCATGGGAGAGTAGCAAGGTAGTTTCAGAGGTAGTGGGTTATGCATGTTCCTTTTGTACCGCTCGGTCTGGAGGAAAGTTTCGTGATGATGGTTGTGAGAGTCGAAGTGTGAGATATAGAAAAGGATCCACCATCCTATCCAGAAAGTGCACTGTAGCATCAAATAATTACGAGACCATACGACAGAGAATCACCAATGTAAAGCCATGCCCACTGGGCGGAATTTCTCATGTGTTATTGTTGTAGGTTATAGAATTTGTGTGTTTAGGTTATGGAATTTATCGGAATAAATAAGATAGTGAAAAGAAAAAGATTGGTGGCCTTTTCCTTCGAATTGTATGTTGTCATGATATCCAGAATTTATAATGTGTGCGCCACTCATATTCAATGCGATGGCCACGCGTTGATAAAAGCCGTTAAAAAAGAAAGAAAATGTGGTATTGCCAGTGCGCAGTGAACAGTCAGTGTTGTGTAAATTACTAATAGTCAGATGTGCGTTTCCGTTGCGTAATATCCTAGCAGGAGAATAACTTTTAACTTAATTGTGAGTACTAGAGTTCATGTTACTTGATAAATAAAAAATGAATCCACTCGCTTCGCAGACCACTCATCTTGCAGGCCTGACTGCTTGATGCCACAGTATGAGCAAGACATGTGGGTGCCTCTCAATAGAACCTATTGTGTTTGGTTCAGTTCTTCATATGATTTTAGTAGCAGGAGTACATTAATATGAATTAAATCGACACTCATGTAATATAGACATATATGGTGCGGTTGGTTGGTTGGTTGGTTGGTTGGTTGGTTTGGGGGAAGAGACCAAACAGCGAGGTCATCAGTCTCATCGGGTTTGGGAAGGACGGAGAAGGAAGTTGACCGTGCCCTTTCAAAGGAACCATCCCGGCATTTGCCTGGAGTGATTTAGGGAAATCACGGAAAACCTAAATCAGGATGGCCGGACGCGGGATTGAACCGTTATCCTCCCGAGTGCGAGTCCAGTGTGCTAGCCACTGCGCCATCTCGCTCGGTTACGGTGAGGTATATGATATGTCTCACAAATGCACCATGCTCTGTCCACCACCCTCCGCCTCCCCCCCCCCCCCTCTGCCCACCTCCAAATCTGTTCCATTCCTCAGCCACCCCTAAACCTACCACTCACTCTCATCGACCTTCTTTCCCACTTCCCCACAAATCCTCATACTCTGCCACCAAGGGGTGGGGAGGACCCTTGCCACCTCCCACCCCTCTCACTATACCTCTGCAGAAGAGTCGTGTACTACAGTGGCGACAGAAGTGTTTAGAAATCCGTAGAGAGTATGCTTGACCATTTTTGGCTCAGGATATTTCATTTTCTGCTTTTGTTGCAGTCCTAGCATTTCACCGGAGTTCTGCAGATTGCAGCACAGGTGTAACCTCTTTTATGTAAGTCTCCATGAAGCACTGAAATACGATTTTATAATTTTGCATCCACGCGATCGTTTTGATATCAAAATTTTGTTCATATAAAATAATTATATTTATGCTCTGTGTATGGAATATTACAATGTATCCAGTAATAGGCTGTTTTGAACATGTATTACATGTTAAGCATTTAGCTAAGTAAATATCCACCTCCCCTTTCCTGCTAATACTCTGATTAGGGAACGATCATGAGGCTCACAAAGTGCTGCTGCTTTGTTACTATCTCTACCACAGTTTTGACATTTGTCAACGTCAATTGATGAACAGAAGTGATGAATGCAAGTCATAGGTGTATATCAACTGTTAAATATGCCATACTGTGTATTAATGGTTTTCCACAGTGCACCGTGTCAGCCTTATTATGTATCCTCAATATTTACTCATGTCTTGTAATACGGAAATGGGTCTATAAAAACAGAAATATGTTTTTTCAACAGCGACATCTCACAGACAGGTCAGATATGTTATAACATGTCAGGAATGTTTTCAAATTCGTAATAATTTCTTGTTGCTATGCCCTGCCCTGCATGACATGTACTCTTTATTAATTTCAGTTCAACAGGCACTTGAGAATGACTATAAAGCCGAAATCATGATTATGTTAAATAAGACAACAATTAACAATCAGATGACGGAAATTTCTTTAAGAACATATGACATATTTGTTTTCTGAGGGGTTACCTGTGTCGCTACATACAGACGTAACACAGAACTGCGAAACAAAGAGACTGTACAATAAGCCTGAGATTTTTGTAACATATTTTACTCACATAAAAGCGAAACGTTGTGCACTTAGAAGTCCAAATGATGCAGCATGTGCGTTAATTTTTAGGGGGAGACGAGAACGCGCTGTAGCCAGGAAAGAGTGAAGTATTGTGCCAACAAGTGCAGTCCTGGAGAGCCCTAGAGAGGTGTCAACTGCTCTCGAACATATGAGCGAACGGCAGGGCCTTGCTGGAGCCCCGCTGAGCTTGCGCTGAAGTGGCTCGGCACCGCTGGAGGTCTCCCCTTCTTCAGCGTCCATCCCTTGGACTGGAGCCAGCTGCTCAGCGTACTGCCTCACTCCACTGGTTATCGACGGCTTCGTATACTACAACCACTTGTTTATGTTGACATTCGTTTGGATAATAGAGGCGGCATCCAAATTTCCCGAAATTTGAATTTTGGGGCAAATGGTTTCCTTAACACATTTCTCATACTCTTTGAAAGCTGCTTTCCATTGGATCACTCTAAACAGGGTACTAGCTGTAAAAGGCACACCGGGTGCTGACTAGAGGGATAAGGATAACATGTAAAGCAGATCGGGAATTATATCAAAACGTTAGAAGTAGTCACCATCGAGCTACAATCCCCATTACACACAGTAATGTAAGGTGCTTAAAACAGTTATTAGGAGGGCAAACAGTATGTGGGAAGCAAATGGAATAGTTAATTCACAGGATAAAATTAAAACCATATAGGCAGACATGAAGGAAGTGTCTGGTGAGCAGCACAAGGTCGACGATACAAAGTCAGATCGGATAAGACAGATATACGAACGGTATTTAACAATCGCTTTCTGAACGTTGTTGGTGAATTAAATAAAAACTTACTTTCTACAGGGAAAGTGATATCTTAAATACTCCTCTGCGATACAGACAAGGAGGAGACTGAGTCAATAATTAAATTAGTTAAATAATTGAAGACTAAGGACTCTCATGGACATCATGAAGAATCTAGTGGAATATTAAAGTACTGTGCTGCACATGTTAGCCCTGTACATAGCCACATTTGTAACTTTTCCTTTAGGAATGGTCAGTTTCCTGAATGATTTAAGTATTCATTAGTAAGGCTGCTTTATAAAAATGTACAAAGGGATAATGTAGAGAGTTGTAGACCTATTTTTGTGCAATCCGCGTTTTTGAAAAAGCTGTGTGTGCAAGGATAATTGATCATTTTATTTCCCATAATCTGCTATCAAATGCACTGTGGGTTTTAGACGTGGTTTAAGAACTCAGTATCCTATATTCTTTTTTCTCTGTGAGGTACTGCCTGGAGTAAACAAAAGGTTTCGAACACTAGGCATCTTTTTTATTTAACTAAGGCGTTTAATTGTGTGATCATCACAAAATATTGCTTCAAAGTTGGACCATTATGGAATATGAGGCGTAGCTCGTAACTCTTTCACCGCTTCCTCGAATAACAGAGAGCAAAAGGTCATTCTTCAATTCGTCAAAGCACTGAGAATCACTGTGAGAGGACCTCAGTGTTGTGGCCACTCCTACTTCTTATTTATATAAACGTTATGCCCTCTACTATTACAGATGATTCTAAAATATTTCTGTTTGCTGATTACAACGTTGGCACTGTTTCAAAGAGTACAGTTCAAGACGTAAGTTCATGGCTTGTAGAAAATAAACTAACGCAAAATCCCAGTAAGACTCAGCTTTACAGCTTCCAACACACAATTCCACAAAACCTGACGTTTTAATTTCACATTTCTAGATGTTCAGATAGATGTTCCACTGCCGTGGAAAGCCGATGTTCAGGATCTTGTTCAAAGACTTAATGCTGCCATTTTTGTTAATAGAACAGTATCTTAAATGATAGTTCGACGCCAAAAGCAGTCTGCTTTGTTTATTTTCATTCGCTTATGATATATGGTATTATATTTTGGGGTAGCTCTTCCCATTCTCAAATGGTATTTTTCGCTCGGAAACGGGCGGCTCTGGCCATAAGTGGTGTAAGGTAATGAACCTCTTGTCGACCCCTGTTCATTAGTCTGGGTATTCTGACACTGGAGTCTCAATATATGTATATTTTGTGTCGTTTCTTGTTAACAATATCATCTTATTCCCAAGAATTAACAGCTTTCACTCAGTTAATACTAGGCAGAAATCCAGTCTGCATTTGGATCACACTTCCTTGACTCTTGTGCAGAAAGGCGTGCAGTATACTGTTGCATCAATTTTCAAAAAGCTACCACAAGAATTCAAAAATCTTACCAGTAATGCACGCGCTTTCAAATCTAAACTGAACAGTTGACTCACGGGTTACTCCTTCTATTCTGTTGAGGAGTTCCTTGAAAAATTAAACTACAGCTTAGAACTGCTTAAACTTACACCGTGCTTCTATTTACTGCCAGGTCTCTGTAGACATTCTGCAAGCGCCTACGAACACCTGCACCTGCGATACTCTGGTTTTCCGCAAAAAGAAACTCAATGATAACTCTCTGCTTGAACGCACGTCCATTGCAGACAATTTGAGGCTACATAGAGTGCCGCCACCTATAGGAACCTCAAGAAACTAGAAGTAGTGAAGCGGGAATTCCCACGAGAAATTCCTCATTTTTTCAAGCGAAATTGGTTGAGAACAAAATGGGATGCCTTAATTATTGACTGCGTCTTGGAAAATACGGTCTTCAGGTACAAAAGACATAATCCAGTATGGCGTCTCCTAAGCTCTACTTGTGACATAGAAAGTGACGTTGCATCTCACTGAGCACTTTCTTCACCACGAAACAAAAATGTAAGGCGTCTCTGCTTCTGCCTTTCAAGTTTGGGAAAACTGCGCACCGGGGACTTCCACATTGCGACGTCAGTAAACCCGTCCAGCGCCGCATCCTCCTCCGCTTTCACGTCGCGGTGCGAGATAGCCGCATGTTTGGTGAAGCTGACAGCGGGTCCGGCCGGCATTGAGCGGTCCCGCACCGAGGCGTGAGACCGGCGCGCCGGCAGCGGTGCCGGCGGAGGCCCCCCACGGCCGCCCGGCCGTCAAAACACTTGTCGTCGCAGTAGGGCACCGGGCGCCACGCAGCGGCGCGGTGCGTGCGTGCGTGCCGGCGTGAGCGCGCGCGAGGCCGGGCTCGTCCGCCGGCGGCGCGTGAAACAAAAGAGGACCGCAGAGCGGCCGGCGCGCCAGGAAAACAAAAATAGTCGCGGCGCGCGGCGGGGGGCGGCGTCCGAGGAGCCATCCATCAGCGCCGGCCGACGATAATATTATTACAGCTGGGGAACAACTGTTAATGAGTGCGGCGGCCGCGTCGGAACTTAATATGCTAATGCGGCCGAGCGGCAAGAACGGGGCCGTGAAGGGACCGGCGCGGGGAAAAAATATAAATAAATAAATAGGAGGAACTCGCGAGGGGGGGGAGGGGGAGGCGGCTTAGGAGGCTGGGCGTATCTCGGCCACAAATCAAAAGCCCCTCCCCCTCCCCTTCCGGCGGCCTCGCAGGCGGGACCCGCCCACGCAGCGCGGCGGCCGCGAATGGCTCCCAGGCGACGCACAGTGGAAACAATCGCCTGCGCCGCTATCGCCGCCGCGTCTCCATCTAGGCGGGCAGAAAGCGCGGACGCTATCTGGCCCGCAGCGACAACAATGCGCTCGCGTCCGGGACGGACCTCGCCCACCGCCCGGACCGCGGTTCGTCGAGGGCGATCCGCATTGTGATGCAAATGCAAACCAGCCTCGGTACCCAGTAAAAGAAAATCTCGCCCTGGGTGGGCGACGAGCGGCGGGTAGGCTGGGGCCGCACGGAAGCGCACGTTGACACGCAGTCTCTCGCTGCGCAGACGCGCTTTTCGATACGTCAGCCCGTGACACCGACTGTAGTTTCTTCTACAGCTTTATAAGGAACGGAATGGTTTGTAGTGAAACGTAACGCCATAATTCATACTATACACAAGTCTCAGAACTATCGTACGCACACAGGGTGCTTCAGGAGGAATAGTATTCATTTCAGGAAGTGATGCTATAGACAAATTCGAATAAAATCATCCATAAACAACAGTCTGATATTTGGACCAGGCGAGGACAGCAGGTGCAACACCATGATCGCTGTTTTTAAAAGGAATCCATAGCCTGTCCTCTTTGCATACTAGAAATCACAGAAATTATTCCAAAACAGCGGGGAAAAAATAGAAGTGTGGTGATCTATACAGTACGTTTTATGTTGTGCGGTGTGCAAGTCGACCGGGCTTCCGCAGTCATTCGGGCAAGCTGCCTGCCACAGTCACGAACTCGACACACAAATGATGAAACAAACATTCTGTGCTTTGATAGAATACGGCACCATTCTACAACAGTTACACGCTACTAAGCGATAATGCAACTGAAGTTCCACTGTCAACAAAATAAAGTTCAATTAAACTCCTATTACAGAAAAGCGCCCAACTAACATTCCAGATTAAAAGACAAGAAAATGTTTATCGTAATAGCGCCTGTGTTACATTGTAAAAGCTTTCACAATGAGACTGCTGTCCAGTGAACTAGACTCCTCTGACGTTTTTTATTATGATGTAGTCAGAACATTCTGGGAGGATATGATGGAGTGAGAAAAAGGTGTTTTCAAAATACCTGTTTATTTGCCCTCAGTCAATATTTTCAAGTTGAGGTTCTATTAATTTACAGTTACTTTCTTCACAAAGGTAAATATCAGTATGCGTGCAATACCAAGATTTCCTTTAATCGCCAGAAACACCTCAATGCTCTCTTGAAGGCTGTAAATTTATATGCAAATCACTTTCCAAAGTCTGGGCATCTCACAAAATGCACATGCACTGGATAGCATCAACTCTTGACTGGAGTATGGTGGAGAATTTTCGGTACAGAGCAATCAAAAGTTCCCAAAGAGACTCACAAATAGTGAGCACTGGCAAAACAGCGCAAATGCTATGTGTAACACTTACTCTGATACACCTAAAGAAACTCCAAGCTGAAGCTGGACACCGAACAGCGACCCTCCAACGACGAGACACCAACATCCACCGCGTACTCGCCCAGGAGCAACTACTGACAGACTCTCGACTCTCACTCTTACCCCAAAATTACTGTAGAAGGTGAGGAATTTGTGAGGTTCGCCACAGTCACAAGCGAAAATTGCCCTCACTCTCCCTGCATGCAGGAAAAGCCTGCAGAATTGACTCCTCCAGTGCTTGTTGTCTTATCTGTTAACAAATTTAAGGTTGGCTGTGTACTGGTCCTCGCCTTATGATACACCTGGGCATCAAAATGGAGCTCGATTCCCACGCTGTTTATGGAAACATAGCGGTGGCTCTTTCTCTGCATCCACTTCTAGGAAAACCTGTGCGTTCTTGTCCAGTTCTCACAGGAATTCACATGGCACACACGGGAAATCACTTAGCTCGCTGTGCTTTGAAAGGCGCATTTAAAGTAATCTGGGTTAGAGGATACCCAAAGTGGCTTCCTTGCGGGCCCAGCGCCCGTGTGAGTGCCGGGTGGTAAGTCTCTAAGATATCCGCTGTTGCCTACCCAACGCCTAAAGCTTGCAGCTGGCACTTCTCGGCACATTCCAACAAGTGTTAAAAATACGAACCAAAACGCCAGAATTTGCAGCCCCTGGTCATCCGTTCAGAAAGTTTATGAAAATACGACATAAAATAATTGTTTGTGTTGTTGCTTAGCGATATGTGACAAACCAGTGTCTTCAAACAGTTATAAACGAGAGACAAAGCACAACCATGAAAACTGGAGCAGGAATGCCGCAAGCAGGTTCGGTGAGTTGCCCAATTTTTTCACCTTAAATTTCTTTCGACCCATTAAAGACACCTGTAATCTGTTTGCACCCAGACGAACAGTAATCAGGGGCTTATCAAACTACAGAGGCTCATCAAGCAAACTGTAATGCATTCTCATACCTTTACTGAGACACGCCTATCAACATTGTTTTTTGTTTTTTTAATAGAACCATGCAGTATTTTCCACCAGAATAATAGCCCTCGATGAGAGAAATTCACTGATGTAGCTTTTTGCATAACTAACTAAATACTTGATCCTTGTTATTAGGAAATATGCTCTTGAGATTCCTTCAATGATGTGATTCCAAAATGACGGATGTCCCGCTCACAGTCCCTTAGTAGCAAGAAATTCAACTGGTTATTTTCAAATCGGTGCGTGTGAAGAGTCACTCCTGTTTAGCAGTATCCAGCACCAATGCCTTACCTGACGCCGCTAGTCTTCTCCATCTGGGGGTCATGTGGACTACAAGGAGATTCCAACGATTGGGGACAACTTCATAGAGCAATTAAGTGCTGATTGTAATGGTACTAGTGCAGATATGTTGACAGCAGTGAGGTCATCAGCGTGTACGAAAGTGTTGTGAAACAATTCATTAGCACTTTGAACATGCATTTTAAAAAGTTCACCAACAGAAGTCCTGGGTTACTTAAAACCTTCTTCATTGACGTTTTTCACAATGATTGACTTCATTTATTTCGTTTATTACTGTAATCCGCTATTTTTTACCTGCACATAAATGACACAGCACGTGAAAAAACCGACAGTCGAATTGATTAGATTTTCATTTCAAATAATACATTTTATGTTGTAATTCTAACAATTTTGTCACTAGTAAACATTGCTTTAAAAGTATGACATATGCTGGTGGGTACCTGACTACTTGTTGAACGTATACGAGGTGTCACAGTGTCACAAAACGTACGCTGCACCCGAACTATGAAGGGTAGTCAAACGAAACCCGAAAATACTCCACAACGGGACCAGGGAATGGTTCCGTTCAAAAGTAACCACCACAGGCCTTAAGACATTTATTCCACAGGCATGTTTCATAAGCCACAGACGGGGCCACAATCGCACCCACTGTTGCACTTCAGCATCCGACTGAAACTGACATCCACGGATGTCTTCTTTCAGCTCGCCAAAGATAACACGGTGAAAGATCTGCGCTGTATGGAGGATGTTGCAGTGTTTCCAAACAAATCGCTGAAGTGAGTTTTCGTGCGATTGGCAAAGTATGGGCGAGCATTATCGTGCAACAGGATGATTCTCTCCGACAACGTTCCTACGCGTTTTGACTTTATGTCGCGTCGCAGTTCCTGCGAAGTGCCTTCATAGCTCTCAGCTTTGATTTTGGTTCCACGCTCAAGAAACTCGGCAAGCAGAGGGCATCAGAATCCGAAGAAGAAGGTGATGCCACCGTTTCGAGCCCGAGGGAAAAGGGCAAAACAAAAGTGGAAACATCCCACATCTCCCTCGCCAAAGAAAGCTGTCCACACGAGTTCTGGTACGTTTCACTATAACGTCGACCCCCATGCTGCCAATAGGATGAAGGCCACCCTGCAGCGATTTCGTTGGGAATCACTGTAACATCCTCCATATGATTTTCACGTCTTTGGCGACCTGACGTAAGACATGCGTGGAAGTCCGTTTCAGTCGGACGAGGAAGAGTAAGAGTGTGTGCCGATGTGGATCGGTTAGCAGTCGACCGCTTTCTACGAAACTGATCGACTCGTCTCCCAGTGGGATGAATAATAAAACTTTTCAATGGAACTATGATTCACTGTGACGGGTGTCCAGTTTCTATTTGACCGCCCTTTATAATTAAGATTTTGGCAACATATTAGACTTATGTGACAATAAAAACTTACAATTTTTTTCTTGTATGTGTTCCAATGCGCATACTGTGACGTAAGAGGTACATGACAACCTGAAAGTGAATGTGTGGTGCTGTTAGAGTATTGACTGCACTGTAGGACCATTTTTTCCTCAGAAAAAAACAAGGAATTGATACCTGGGTAAGCTGGGACTATTTTCGCTACCGCAACTTTCTGACCGCCAAGACACTGTCGTTTTCCAAGAACATAGTGTAGTCCCACAATGGTCTCAGACTGTGCTATATGTTCTAGACCAGGTGTTTCCAGATAGCTGTATTGGGAGGTATGGTCCTGTTTCCTAGCCTCCTAGGTTGCCTGATATTCCACCGATGAACCTCTTTCTATGAGGGTATGTGAAGGACAGAGTTTACCAAAACATGTCACCCATTCCAACAATTTAAAGAACCGGATCGTTGCTGCCACTGCGACAGATGATGCGAATATATCGAGCCGAGTGTGGATAGAGATTGAATACAGACTGCAAGTTGTGTGTGCCGCCAGAAGCGCACATGTTGAAAATGATTGAATGATATAAAAATTTTGGAACATGCTGTGAATATCTTAATAAGTGTAGATGTTGTAACACATTATAATTGTCCCTTACCTTTTGAGACGCTCTGTATACACAGGGTGCTTTTTAAAGTCAATACCTATTTTTAATTTGATTCCCTAGAAAGTAGCATCAGCTCTTGCTGGCGTCTAATAGCGTTGATTAATATGAGGTTTACAATTTATGAGGTCAGAGGTTGTTGGAGTGGAAACCAGGAAATTGCTGGTATACTTGCAGTAGAAGACAGAACTAAAATTACCGCCAGGTATGAAGTTTGACGGTCCGTAGTACTAATTCAGAGATGGTGGAGGCAAAAGCGTGGTACGAATACAAATATTTAACTCGAAAACAATAAAAAAAACTGCCACAAGGAATTAATGACAGCTGGTAGTGTGAAAGACGCAAGTCGATCTGGAAGACCTTCAATGTGAATGTTGTTCAGCACATCTTTGAACAGAGCCCTACAAACTACTACAAACTAGTCAACACAAGCTGTTAGGGAAACAGGATTGTCCCGTCGCACAGTAATGACCATTTTAAAAAGTAAGCTTCCTTGGAAGCCACAAATGTGCAACAACTGTCCGATGAGAACTGCAACAAGAAAATGGAATTTTCAGAGAATATATTTAGTTTGTGACATGAGTATCCCGATCTGTACAACAATATCCTGTGGTTTGACGAAGTGACATTCACCTCGGAAGTATTGTGAACCGTCACAATTATCATTATTGCTCAAATTTGGATCCAAATGCATTGGTTCAAAAAATTCGATCAAAACAAAAGGTAACCGTCTTCACCCCAAATTACTTTTGACCCGTTAAAGACACTTTTAGTCTGTTTTGAGCCAGACAAACTGCGAGCAGGGTCCCATCAAACAAACAGCACTATATTAATAACAGAGATACAGTCATCACCATTGTCTTTTAATAAAACTATACTGCTTTTTACCGCCAGGATAATAGATCTCGATGAGACAAATTCAGTGGTATTACTCTTTTATAGAACTACTAAGTACTGTACCCTTTGTGTTAGAAATTACTATCAGATGATGTTATTCAAGCAAAATGGATGTCCTTTCAATAACTCTTCATCAGGCAGAGATTGAACCTCTTCTTTCCAAGCACTTTTGCCTGGACTGACCTTCTTCCTTTACGCTTCTGTAAAACATGAGAGCTATGACGAGGTTCCAGCCTACGTGAAGAACGTGACAGAGCGAATTACTGCTTCTTGTAAAGTCGCTACTCCAGATATCTGGACCGCAGTTCCTCACTTAATCATCTTCCGTAGCTGTGTTACGGTTCATAAAGGTTTAAAATAAGACGCATTCGGAAATCGTTTCCTTTGTTCCACAAATCAGAATTTCCGTTCTTTCTTTCCAGCTCATCCTCATTCCACTCACTCTCCAGCCCAGAAATCAAAATTCCTCTGCACCAGCTCAACTCAAAGTCTGACCTCGTTGTTTCAGATACATTGCATCTTGTTCGGCGCGTCAGTAATCAACACAGTTAAAAAGCATCGATCAGTGCATCTCAGGCGTACTGCAGACGGCCAAGTGAACACTGGTAAACTTCTCGTTTTCTCATGCTACTGTTATTTCAGTACTGCTGGCTCTTGCATATCGATTCATTACCTGAGTATGTTAAGAAACGAGACAGTTTATGATGAGAGATTTCATACGAGGAGACAAATTACATTTCTGAAACTGAGTTAAAATACTTGCGGAAAATTGCTGGAACATTTACTTTTTCCCAGAACGTTTAGAATATAAAGCAAGCATGTAACGAAGTACATTGAAACAAAGAGCATTGTGTATAAAACAGTTGCATGGACTTGCGGATAAAGAAAGCGAACATAAACAGCGTGATAAACGCAATTTATGCCGAACGAATATACTTATTAGAGTAACGCTCTGAGGAGATACAGTATTTTCTGAATTAATTTCTCCTGTAGCTTCAAATCGCAGTGCGCAGAGACGGGGTTGCCCATCAGTGGTCGACCGCTTGGCGAATAGCCGTAACGTCTACGCGAAACGCATCTTCCGCCACATTGTGCTTGTAACAATCAGCAGAATGTAACATTGCAGTGTTCTAAATGCCGTTTTCTTAATAGTAACAGACTGGAGTTGTGAAATGGCGACTGTTTGGGTTACTCTGGAGAAACTAAATCACACCGTACTCAGTAACCGACGCCGCACATTGAGTTCATCAGCCGTGCGTCTCGAGTACTGGCCGGACGCACCGCAGGGATGGGAAAAACCGACCGGTTAAAACCGACACCGGTACTTTGGTTCTGAATAACCGGTATTTTTCGGCATTTGTTTGTTCTCGGCTATAACAGGTATTTTTTCTTTATTAGTATTTAACTAATAACAGAATGAAAGAACAGAATTATCAAATAGCCATAGCAGCAGTGCTAAAATTTTTCATTTTTAAATAAAATATATTTAAGAAACGAGTTACTTTTACAAGTAAAATTTGCATTCAAACATTACGTTATTATAGAAAACGGGAAAAATGGTCAATGCTATTTTAGTTACAACGCCGACAGAAACGAGCAACAGACACGTGGCATAAGAATTGGTAGAGAATTGCTAGACAACAATGTCCATGTAGCCGTTTGTGGTGTAAGTGCAGAGTGCAACACTTGCTCCCACCTGGTCTACACGGTAGTTTCTCGTTGTTGTTGCCGGCCATTTGTTGTGTTGCAGAATGGCGCAAACTATAGTATGCACATATTTTTACAAAGTAACATAGCAGTGAAGTAGAATGCTTCATTTCCTCTAAAAAAACAGTTACTGACTTTTCACGATACAATGAAAAAGGAAGGAAATTATGGTACCACTAGTAAATTAAAAGCTTAACAACAGTTCACTCACAGTATACAGTAAAAACAGAAAGCAACTGATCCACTGCCTGTGTTCATGATAACATGCCTTTATTTGCTTGTAGACTCTTAAAACGGACAAATTAACGCGAAACATAGAATCTTCAGCCTGAGTTTTTACCCTTTAGCACTGACTATTCGTAATGCTCAAATAGTGGTACTATTCCTGATTGTGAGATGATTTTTGAACAGAATTTCCTAAAAATTAGGATCTGCAGGAGAATACTGGAGATTTTTTATAGTATTCAACCATATATCACTTTTGGTAAAAAGCAGCTAACGGCGGATGGCCTAACATTCCTTTTCCATTTATGTCCATCTTTTCAAGGGTGGTTTCGGGACTCGCTACGGGCTGTCAAATCAAACACCTCCCAGCCGTCTAATTTCCAAACTTATTTTATTTGGCTATCAGTTTCAGCGATTTACTACGCCATCTTCAGGCCCTGACCGACGTGTAGGAAGATTCCACCTCGGTTCTGGTCAAAGCAGGAGCCAGTAATCGACTCCTGGTATCTGTAGATTTCTGCTCGTTGTAGTCATCACTTCAACCATTAACTGCCGGTTTCTTTTATTTTCCGATTTAACATTTTGATTCTGTGTAACTTGAAAACTGAGTGGGTCAATATCCTTTTCAATTTTTATTCTATTTCTACGCTTATTACAGAAAATAACAGGAATAAAATCCCGAAAATTGGTTATTTCAATAATCGGTTAATTTGAAAGGTTTTAACAATCAGGTTAAACTGGGGTAAAAAAAGAAAAAAAAAAGCAATATTATCGAAAGCCGGTTGCCGTAGTGATAAAGGCCATGCCTAACACACCAGAGCCGAAGACCACTGAGTGTCGAACAAAGCACTGGTGTGCGACTGGCCCACTGTACTCGCCACGGCACGTTTACGGAGACGAAAGCT
This sequence comes from Schistocerca piceifrons, assembly GCF_021461385.2. NCBI lineage: Eukaryota > Metazoa > Arthropoda > Insecta > Orthoptera > Acrididae > Schistocerca > Schistocerca piceifrons. Next base: position 473,071,395 of record NC_060145.1, on the reverse strand, counting down.
GTCAACACAGTCCAGAGCGGCGAGATGCTGCGCAAATCAAAATCAACAAGCCGCCAACTCTTGGAAGAAATTCCTTATAGGCGGCCTTGGGCGGCTGTCGTTTGAACGATTCAGTTCCTCTTCATTGTCTGTCAACAGTTTTAAAATTCACCCATTCATAATTATGCCGGTGTCCGGATGCTTCCTGACACAAGTTCCTCTTCTGTGCCTCTTCATGTTAAAATAGTGCTTGCTCCCAGCGTCGTTGACAATTGACATGAAATGTATTCGCAACTGCGGATATGGACTATCATCAGCGGTGTAATGGAATGACGACAATGAAAATTTCTGCCGGACCGGGACTCGAAACCAGATTTCCCGTTTATAGCGCCAGACTGGTTCCAGCTGCCAGACACTGAGGCCATGTGTGTGTGTGTGTGTGTGTGTGTGTGTGTGTGTGTGTCTGTATGTGTGTGTGAGTGTGTTGCGTTTCCGTGTGTGTGTCGACAGTCTTTTTGTTGTGCCTTTCTGCGACTCGTCATCTCCTCTATATGGCGAGTAGCAGCTATCCTTTTCATTATGTTGTTGCATTTTATTTGAGGAAGTTTCTTCTTCAAGTTAAGATCCATATTTGATGCTAGTGCACTTCTTTTTGCGATGAATCTCCTTTATCCGTTCTGGTGTGCTTCTCATATCCTCCCTTGCTTCATAGACTATGGTAGTTTTCCTAGTAGCTTTGGTCAGTTAAGATCGTAAACGCTGTACCTGTACGTTAGGGGTGTTGCAGAACTGTCGGGCGCAACCTCATTTCCATCGCTTTGTTTCCGTATGAGATCAGTGTCGTACTAGATTCCGCTGAAACTGAGTGTGGATATATGTTAACGTCCGCTTAAACTACGGAACATGTTTGTTCTACATGGTTATCCTGCTACATGTTACTTAAAAATAAACTGTATATATAGCAAAATGGAATTTGTCAATGTTTAATTCAGGTTTTATTTGAAAGTTGATTTGTAACGTGAAACAGAGGGATGTCGTAGTAAAAATAAAAAAAGTACAAATTTGTCGTACAGCTCTAGAAAACGCTATTTCCTCGAAAGAAAAAAGACTGAAATTGAAAAAAAATTACGCAAAACGAAAACATACCAAACATCTGCTCTTCGTCGTGCATATATGAAATATGCTTCTGATATCCGTAAACAGCTTCCACACTTATCAGTACCAACAGAAAAGTCTTGCCCCGATCATGTTAAAGAATGTTCTATTATATACAAATAACAACGACAAGTATACAGATTTTTTTATGTCTCTGCATGTAAACTGTACTTGCGTCAAAGTAATTGCTTTGGTTACATAAAAGCGCTGAAGTTACGCGATCAACTAATTTTTATTACCTTCAAAACGCAATTCACATTTTATAAGGATGTAAAATACGCAATCGGGTGACACTGAATTATGTGCGTTTCTAATTATGTGCAGATGAAATAAACAAAGACGAGCTGTCGGCTCCCAGTTTCTCTCTCACCAGCCAGCGCCTAGCTGCACATCATGACACTAACATTAATTAAAACGCAAATCCTGCAGCGTCGAATCTGAGCATCATTCATATCAAGTTGAGTATCCATGCAATAAATAGTTTTCCGTCTAGATTCGCTCAAGTAGCAAAAGTTTCATTATAACCACCTTGCACTTTCCCACAGTGCTTGCATCTGGTCCAAGAGTTGCAGTTCGTCTTTACTGCTGAATAAAATTTTTGATATACTGTTGGTATTACAAAATACAGGTCTGTAGTCTGTCATCCCATGTACTGACAAAATTTTGGATAACCTCGGCAAAAAGTTAAAGTCTTGCAACTTCAATGCCATGAAAGCTTTCGAAAACTTTTCAGAAAAAAGTAATTGCTTTGCACACCACAGTGTCCTACGTTTCTAATTTCTGCCGCACAAGATCTAGCACGACCTGATAATCATTTTCATCCTCAATTAATTTGGAAACAAATATTCAGCTTCCAAAATTTACTTTCGAAGAAATGTGTAGCTTCTCCTCCATTCCCGTAAGCCCATTCATTTTTTTCACTCACAGTCATCTTTCTCCAGTTTTCGTGATGTTGACTGCCACAGCAAGCAATGCAGTTGTCACAGAGAAAGAGGCACTGTGTCAGTAACTAAACCTACCTGTTTACAAGCCTTCGGTAGCTGCGCAGTGTCGTTGGATTACCATTTGCAAATGCTGACGCAGGATCTGCCCTTAAAATGAATAGCCAGCAACTTCTGTTTTTTGAAGTTCAAAATTGGAAGTTCAGCGATCTTTAATGACGTTCTGAATATCCTACCGTTGATGACCAGGACTCTTACAGTCTTTAACAATGTTTATATACAGGTAGTTAGTACGAACGTATCCGGAGCTTTATAGTTCTTATTTCTTCAAAAACCGAAATTTCACACAATTCAGGTGAAGTGATCATAAACTGCTTCACGCGCAGTCTTGTAGAAAAAGGCATAGAAAGGTAACAGTAGTCACAAGTGTTACTCAACTGCCGGCCGGAGTGGCCGAGTGGTTCTAGGCGCTACAGTCTGGAGCCGCACGACCGCTACGGTTGCAGGTTCGAATCCTGCCTCGGGCATGGATGTGTGTGATGTCCTTAGGTTAGTTAGGTTTAAGTAGTTCTAGGGGACTGATGACCTCAGATGTAAAGTCCCATAGTGCTCAGAGCCATTTGAACCATTTGTTATTCAACTGAACCAAAACAAACTTTTTGATGCTTGTTGCTTATAACTATGAAATATGTTCTCTCGGCCTGAATTAAACGAACAGAGAGGCAACACAAATGGTTCCCGGGGCTGGACTTAAACACAGGCTATCTGGCCTGAGGGTATAACAGACGTGACGCGAGTGTTGGCCTTAGTTCATGTTTCTGTGGCTGCTGATTTTCCCGCTATATTTTGTTTATATATTACTTCTCATGAGCAGAATTTATTAAAATAAGCAGTACTGTCATACACAGTTGGGAATCCCCTTTTATGACCATAGGATCCATCGCGTATACCAAAATTTAGTTACTGAAAATTTATTTATTTTTTATTACGGATTCTTGCTCAGCGATATGAGTGTCACTGGTTTCAGAAAACATCAGGCAATCGAAAGTATATCGACATATCCCGGAAAATAACTGAAATTTGGCTGCAATTGGGGCTGAAAGTTTTAATTAGGTGAAATCTTTAATCATCCAAATCTTTTAAACCAGTTAAATTTAGGCTAACGAAATTGTCACTGAAAAAAGGGAAAAAATAGCTCTTTAATTTGAAAGTGGTCTTTCCTTCCGAATTTACCTACTAACTCGTAACATTTTCCATATGGCAAGATGTATGAATTTTAATAATTACAATAACTTTTGGTTGAAATTATTTCTGACCATACAGGTTATCTCATTGCAACCAAATCAACAAACTTAATCATCTGCGCAATAAAGTTTGGTCGGGGGGGAGAGGGAGGGGAATTTGATTCTACAGTTTTGATAATTTGAATTACATGTGCTTTATTTAGGACCTTTAACCTCGGAATTTTGAAATGAGAGTTGGTGGAAAGTTTATACAAAACATTGGAAATAGCAGTGCATACAAAGTAGGATGTTGTGAGTGAACTTGTGTTAGAATTGGTGACTTTCTTCCGGCACTTGATCCCCTGATGGCCTGCCCTGTGTGCATTACTGAGCTGCGCTTCTTGGTGCATCTGACCTCAGCCGAAATTTCCGTTCTGCTTTGGCAATACGTAAACGGACACTAAGCGGCACCACCGCGACCGGGTATCGAACAGCCACCCTCGCCCCCTCCCTCCACCACGCCCCCACACCCGATGCAGCCCGCCAGGGGCCGCAACTACTGTGCGTGGGGGCGTGATGGACGGCCTCCCGAATGTCGCGCTCATTAACATGTGGCAGCCAGATTTAGGGCCCGCATCTGCTTCCATATTCATTGCGCCGGAGCGGACTGGCGCTGATTTACAGCAGCCACTGGCGCCAGCGAAAGTTGCCGCCGGCCCGCCCGCCACTAATTTTACAGCGTATCTGTATCAGCGGGACGGCCGCCGCGCTTTCCGGGCGCTGACTGCCGCCACCGCCGCCGCCGCCTGTCAGCGTATATCAGCGGTCCGCCGGCGACAGGAACCGAACCCGGAATAAAGCTGCCAGCGGCGGGGGACGGCTGGCGCAGCAGTGCCGCTGCACTCGAAATGCTGGCCAAACAGCAGCGCCATGTTTCCAGAATGAGATCTTTACTCTGCAGCGGAGTGTGCGCTGATGTGAAACTTCCTGGCAGATTAAAACTGTGTGCCGGACCGAGACTCGAACTCGGAAAGTTTGGAAAGTAGGAGACGAGGTACTGGCAGAAGTAAAGCTGTAGGAACGGGGCGTGAGTCGTACTTCGGTAGCTCAGTTGGTAGAGCTCTTGCCCGCGAAAGGCAAAGGTTCCGACTTCGAGTCTCGCTCCGGCACACAGTTTTAATCTGCCAGGAAGTTTCATATCAGCGCACACTCCGCTGCAGAGTGAAAATCTCACTCTGGAAACATCCCCAAGGCTGTGGCTAAACCATGTGTCTCCAATATCTTTTCTTTCATGAGTGCTAGTCCTGCATGGTTCGTTCGCATCTCGTGGTCGTGCGGTAGCGCTCTCGCTTCCCACGCCCGGGTATCCGGGTTCGATTCCCGGCTGGGTCCGGGATTTTCTCTGCCTCGTGATGACTGGGTGTTGTGTGCTGTCCTTAGGTTAGTTAGGTTTAAGTAGTTCTAAGTTCTAGGGGACTGATGACTATAGATGTTAAGTCCTATAGTGCTCAGAGCCATTTTAGCCTGCATGGTTCGCAGGAGAGCTTCTGTAAAGTTTGGAAGGTAGGAGACGAGATACTGGCAGAAGTAAAGCTGTGAGGACGGGGCGTGAGTCGTGCTTGGGTAGCTCAGTTGGCAGAGCACTTGCCCGCGAAAGGCAAAGGTCCGGAGTTCGGGTCTCGGTCTGGCACACAGTTTTAATCTGCCGGGAAGTTTCATATCAGCGCCATGTGTTGTTGGTGGCGTAAGTTCGTAGCGCTTTACTTTTTCACGTTGATATTCCGGATGTTGCGTATTTAGGTATCGATTGTCAGTTTTTATTTATAGTTCACTGTTGCTGTCCGAGTTTATATACTGCCATTTTGTCATTTGGAGATAGTGAGTCGAGCTGTGGATGCTAGGATATGCAGTGCCAGCTGAGGAATCGGAACATATTCAACATCTTCTTTTGTTTGGTTGGTTGGTTGATTCGGGGAGGGGACCAAACAGCAAGGTCATCGGCCCATCGGATTAGGGAAGGATGGTGAATGAAGTCGGCCGCGCCTTTTCAAACCAACCATTCTGGCATTTGCCGGAAGCGATTTAGCGAGATCAAGGAAAACCTAAGTCAGGATGCCCGGACGAGGGTATATTCTTCTGTTGGAGTTCAGTAGGGAGGTAATAGCAGCAGAGGCAGCGAGTAAATTTGTGCCGAGTATGGGGACAACGCCATTGGACAGAGCACTGCAAGAAAATTGTTTAGATTTAGATAACATATCTGTATGGTGCCAAAAGTGGCAATTGACCTGAATAAAGAAAAATGCGAAGTTATTCACATGAGTACTAAAAGAAATCAGCTGAATTTCGATTACGCGATAAGTCACACAAATCTGAGGGCTGTAAATTCAACTAAATACTTAGGGATTACAATTACAAATAGCCTAAATTGGAAAGACCAGCAACCCAAAGACTGCAATTCACTGCCAGAACACTTAGAAGGTGCAACAGGTCTACCAAAGAGACTGCTTACACTGTAGTACTGCTGTGCGGTGTGGGTTCCGCATCAGGTGGGACTGACGGATGACATCGAAAAAGTACAAAGAAGGGCAGCTCGTTTTGTATTATCGCGAAATAGGGGAGATAGTGTCACACACATGACACGTGAATTGGAGTGGCAATCATTAAAATAAAGGCGTTCTTCGTTGCGACGGGATCTTCTCATGAAATTTCAATCACCAGTTTTCTCCTCTGATTGCGAAAACATTCTGTTGGCTCCCACCTACATAGGGAGAAATGATCATCACGATAAAATAAGAGAAATCAGGGCTCGCACAGAAAAATGTAAGTGCTCAGTTTTCCCGCGTGCCGTTCGAGAGTGGAATGGTAGCGAGACAGCATGAAGGTGGTTCATTGAACCTTCTGCCAGGCACTTTATTGTGAATAGCAGATAATCACGTAGATGTATATGTAGATGTAGATATCCTCGTTTTAAGGAGGATCTTTTTGACTTTAATGACTCTCCACGTTTAATAAGATCTTCAAGGTTTCACGAATATAGCTTAAACACATTAATGCACAATGATCCGCGTCATTGTATTCGAGAACTGGCAACTGTGGTAAACTGTGATCATTCCATCATCGAGCTAAATTTGCATGCAATGGGAAGGTTCAAAAATCGGCGCCTTGGTACCGCATTCTCTAAGCTAAAATTACAACTGTTTGTGATCGTATTTCCAAGTTACTGCTATGTTAGTGACAATTTGTGAACAGTGACCAAAAGAGCCACGGAAATAGAAACACTGCAACGCATCACAACGAGACTCCCACGCCAAAAGAACAAATATGACCACAGCATTTACGGAAAGACTATGTAACATCAGTACGATCTTATTGTAAAGCTGTTTTTGTAATGCCATTTAGCCTGATGATGTGGTTTAACCCTCGAAACATATCGCTAAATAGCCGGCCGGAGTGGCCGAGCGGTTCTACGCGCTGCAGTCTGGAACCGCGCGACCGCTACGGTCGCAGGTTCGAATCCTGCCTCGGCCACGGATGTGTGTGATGTCCTTAGGTTAGGTAGGTTTCAGTAGTTCTAAGTTCTGGGGGACTAATGACCTCAGATGTTAAGTCCCATAGTGCACAGAGCCATTTCAACCACGTCGCTAAATAAGTAAGTAATACAATAATTGACAAAGTTTGTGACTGGTAGCGGTAATTTAAAAAAACCTTTACATATTTCTTGAGACAGTCACGATCGAAAAATAGTCAAAATGGCTTCAAATTCTAAAATCACAATATCATCGGGAGTGCCATATGTGCATCTCCGCTTACTCGTCTCAATTGCCCCGTGAGCAACACCGACCATTCCTATCCTATATCGTTATTGGTGACAATAAATGATGGCTTCAACATAAGGAAAACAAAAGAATGGTTGATCCCAAACATACCATCAACTCTCAGTGCAAAGACCTGCGCACATCCACGTAACATATTTCTAATGTTATGCATCTTTTGGATAATCGATAATCAACGGTGTGATGTGATATGAATTGCTTCTCCAAGGACGGCACCATCACTGCCGACATTTATTGTAAGCAACCGGCATGTCTTGCAGATGCACTCCAAGAACGGTGAACAGGAAGACTGCGTGAAGTGATGCTGTTGCACGATAATTCCTACTCGCATTCTGCTGCATTGACATCAGCTGGGAAGTTATTCTGCACGCACCTTATTCATCCCTCATTGCGCCCTTAGATTTTCACTCTCTTTCCGGATGAAAATGCTCTTCGAAGAGTTCTTGGCCTCAAAACTGCGTGATTACTACAGTCGCGGAATCGAAAAAATACCCCAGCATTGGCAGACTTTTGTAAATAGTGAAGGAGAATATGTTATTATGACTAAAGTCTCTGTTATGGGTATTTATTAAACTTATGAAGAAACGCTACGAACTTATGTACAAACCCATATTACCCAGTGTGCGGATTTGAGTTAGCTGTTACGTGGCCAGTTTCTCTGAAACTGTCACCCAACATATTTCACAATATTTTTCTGCTCATTTCCTTTGACCAAGCGGTCGATCACTGACGCTCCTGCACTCGAGATTCAGTGTTGCCAATGACCGTTCCTTTTATTGTATTCTGTTCACTTCTCCTTTTAATACGGTGAGGGATTGCACAGCTGGAAACCTACGAGCTGGCTAGCAAAAGATAAAGTCCTTTTAAAAGGAGTTTGTTACCACCAAAATACAACCCGAGGTTTCACGAGCTTCTGATTGGTCGCTGTGCTATACGTAGTCTTGACCTATTAACAACAAATAATCCTGAGCTAATAACGAGCATCAAAACGCATACAGGGATTAGTGAACAAATGGATGTCGTAGCGAGATTGAATACTGTAATCCCCAAATCCTCCAAAAATAAACGAAAAATATACCTATTGAAAATAGCAGAATAAATTAAATTGACGCCTTTCTGAGAGACAAATTAGCAATGTAAGTGTAGACGAGACGTTGTTTGGATTCGAAGAAATACTATCGGCAACAACTGAGAGATTTATACCAAATAAATTAACAAACGACGGAGCTGATCCTCCTACAGAAGCCCGAAATTTAGCGCCCATTTCAATGCGAGATGCTTATAATAGTTTCCACAACGAAACCTTGGTTCGAAACCTGGCAGAAAATCCAAAGAGATTCTGGTCCTATGTGAAATATACTAGCGGCAAGACACAATCAATGCCATCTCTGCGCAATAGCAATGGAGATACTATCGAGAACTGTGCTGCCAAAGCAGAGTTACTAAACACAGCCCTCCGAAATTCCTTCAACCAAAGAAGACGAAGTACATCTTCCAGAATTCAAATCAAGAACAGCTGCCAATATGAGTAACGTAGAAGCAGATATCCTCAGAGCAGCGAAGCAACTGAAATCATTTAACACAAGCAAGTCTTCCAGTCCAGATTGTGTACCAGCTAGATTCCTTTCAGAGTATGCTGATGCAATAGCTCCATACTTAACAATCATATACAATCGTTCGCTCGACGAAAGATCCGTACCCTAATACTGGAAAGTTGCACAGGTCACACCAATATTCAAGAAAGGTTGTAGGAGTAATCCACTAAAATACAAGCCCATATCATTAAGTCGATATGCAGCAGGATTTTGGAACATATATTGTGTTCGAACATTATGAATTACCTCGAAGGAAACGGTCTATTGACACACACAGTCAACACGCAGTTAAAAATGCATCGTTTTTGTGAAACACAACTAGCTCTTTACGCGCATGAAGTGTTGAGTGCTAATGACAAAGGATTTCAAATTGACTCTGTATTTCCGGAAGGCTTTTGACACTGTAGCACACCAATGGCACGGGTGTGCGTGATGTCCTTAGGTTAGTTAGGCACTTAAATGTGATTTGCAGAGTGTCCATGTAGATGTAGATGTGGATGTAGCCTTCAAAACGACGTATGTAATTGGAGTGCCTTCCTAGAAGTGTGCTATCATTGAGTTCCTTTCGGCGGAAAATCAGACCATCACACATATTCATACGCACTTGTAGAATGTCTATGGGGACCTGGCAGTGAACAAAAGCACGATGAGTCGATGGGCGAGGCGTTTGTCATCATCACAACAAGGGCGTACAAACCTGTTAAAGCCACCGCGTGCCGGCCCGCGGCACACAGCTGTAACTCCCGCAATGTTGGTACAGGCAGACACTGTCATTCGACGGCCGGCCAAAGTGGCCGCGCGGTTCTGGCGCTGCAGTCTGGAACCGCGAGACCGCTACGGTCGCAGGTTCGAATCCTGCCTCGGGCATGGATGTGTGTGATGTCCTTAGGTTAGTTAGGTTTAACTAGTTCTAAGTTCTAGGGGACTAATGACCTCAGCAGTTGAGTCCCATAGTGCTCAGAGCCCTTTGAACCATTTCTCATTCGACGTGAACGACGTATCACACTCAACAACCTCGCTGATCAAATGGACGTCTCTGTTAGTAGCGCTGACACACGTGTACAGCGCTTGTACTCAAAAGGAGTGTGCCCACTGGTTTCCTAACAGAGTAACGAAGGACCATTTGCGCGGAGTCGTTTGCGCTGATCGTGACAATTTTTTGTCGAACATTGTCACAGGAGATGAAACATGGGTTCATTTCTTCGATACGACAACAAAACGGCGATCCATGAAGTGTCGTCACTCAACCTTTCCTCCAAAGAAAAAGTTCAAAGTTACACCCTAAGCCGGCGAAGTCCTTGAGACGGTCATCTGGGACTTTGAAGGAGTTACGTCCTCCCTCATGGTAGCACGATCAAGTGAAGTGTGCTGTGCTACCGTCAGGAATTTGAGTCGCCATAAAAATACTAACGAACTTTTCATTCTCCATGACAACGCAAGGCCTCACACAAGTCTGCGAACGCGAGAGGAGCTTACAGAACTTTGTTGGACTTTTATTCCTCGTTCACTTCACAGCCGGGATCTCGCACCTTCCGACTTACATCTGTTTCGCCAAGTGAAGGTTCCACTTCGCGGGAATCAGTACTTGGGTAATGGGGAAGTGCACGATGTTCGCACCGACGTCGACCAGTAGAGTGGTACGATGCTAGCATACAGCCATTCCCTGTAAGTTAGCGTAAGGCTGTCGCATTGAGCGGAAATTATGTTGAAAAATAGAGTATTGCAGCCAAAATAATGAGGAATAACATGATACATCAGGATGCTGAATAAAACTAGCCTGCTTTAAGAAAAAAAATGTGTAACACTACTTATTGAACGCCCCTTGTACTCCTCAGCCAGCTAGTTTGATTTCAGTATATCCTTCAGCGATCTCACTGGTGTTCAGTCCTATTTTCCTCTCTTCTCCCTGTAATTTAATAACTTTGCTTAGTCACTAGTCATATTCTTGTGTTGCCCATATAACTTTGTATTTATCGTGCCCACCCATTCGCCATTAGAATCCCGCACCCAAGAGTTTCATGCTCCATTGTTTATCTCACCTGGTAACTCACGAGTTTTACTTAGCGATAATGGGTCTGGCTGTTATAATGACTACTTGTTTCCGTTGCACGTTAGACGGTCCCTTCCTCATTAATATTGAAAGGTCTCTGCTGGATTCCTTTCATATTAATTTCTTAAATCTGTTGTCATTTACAGCATAAATCCCTCTTATAAATTTACTGTGGTGTTTCTGACTATCTGGGAGGAGACTGAGCAGTGGAACTTGTTACTTTTACACATAAACAAGAACGATCTGTCACACTACTACACTTTAAAACACAGTTTATATGTAATTCATGTCACACAGTCTCATACGGAGCCTATATCCGCTTTCTTTTATATACTGTATATGATAAGATACTGTTATCCCCCTTCCCTTCTGTGTGAGAGGATGAATGAGCAAATGTATTTCTAGTTGCATGCTTGATGGTAGCAGACAAGCCTGTCTGCTAGAGAACAGTAGGACCAACGTCGGAACAGGTAGCTACGCTTTCTAAAAGCAGAGAGGTTTCTATTCTTAGTATAGTCCTGCCCGTCCCTTGTCATGTTGGTATAGGAAGCAGCCTCTCTGGTCACTTCCGTTTGTATGTGTTAAGCACGCTCGGTAGCGGGCCAGGGCAGTCTGTCCGCGGCGAGCGTATGAAGTGGTAAGATCTCCGGCTAAACGCGTGTCTGCTAAGTCCGTAGGACAATGGATTTCTTAAGTTCAGCCTAACTGAAAATTTAATCACCTTTATTTCAGGTTTAGCTCTAAAATATCTAATGTTATCTTAAATTGCAACGCAGTGTAATTCGAATCACAGTTCAGAATATCTTCCTGTAGTTGCTTTGTCACTACTTTATGAGTAAAGTGGAAGCACGTGTTGATCAGTAACTCTAACTAAGATCATCAATCTCAAATGCGGATGTGCGTGAGATTATAACGTCTCGTCTTGACAATATTTTTCAATATAGCAACTATTCTTTATGTTCAACCCACGTGGGGTGTACTTTGTGAGACCAGTACCACGTGCTTATACAATTGTTTGACCCATCAGGTTAATAGTAAGACGATAGTAACCAGTTCGAGGTTTTTCTTTTGTAAATTGCTTTTCGATCTAATTTATTTTAATTATCAAAATTATTGTGGAGTTACACTCTTTGTGTAAACCAAGTTGACCACGTGAAGCATGTGGTGTAAGCATCAAAGTAGCCCTCAGCTATTCTTTTCGGGGAGATTTCACAGAGAGTTGGTATGAATTTAGTATACCAGTGTGTGGTAATTACATGACGGAGAGGATTGCGCTATGAACGTAACTTCTTTGGGTGAAAATTGAATCGGTTGGTTGTGATTAATTTCCTCTTGCATATTTTTCAACGTTCTTCGTGTGTTATTTTATGAATGCAGTGTTGTATGCAGTCTCCCAATCTTGGCTCCCTATTTGATGTGTTCCATAAAATTACAAACGCACATTTTCACAATCCTAAATAAGGCACCAGTTTAGTTATGAACCAAGTTTAATATGCTGAAATTTCAATGATCAATGTTAAAATAAATTTCGAAATATAAACTGATTTATTTATTTTTATTTAAATTGTCTTTTTATATACATATCACCGGTTATCGTAAGATGAATACTAAAAGATTATAATTAATGTTAGTCTAGTTGGGAATTTGGTAAGCTAGACTGGATACCTTGTGAAGCAGTTGCTCAGTAATGCAAGGTTAACTTCCTCAGATAGCTCACAGCTTTTGACCCAATTTTATGGTCTTGAATATCAGCACCGCTTTCAGAACAAATTAGAGCAACAACATCACAATATCTATATGTGCGTGGTGTGGTAACCATATCGTCACGTTTCATTGGGCCACCCCTTAATTATTATTCACGTTACCATTACGGGATATCATTATTTCCTTTAATTAACTTGTATGATCATATGGGGTGCTTTCCTTCTCTGTATGTCACCAGAAAGCGGACTTAAGTACCATAGGATGTACAAAACAACTCATCCGGCACACCATATAGTGACTATCATATTTTAGCAGCACTTGACTTATACAGGGTGGTTCAAAAGGCTGCACACGAACTAAAACAGCCGTCAGAGAAGTCGAGAAACAACGACTTTGGAATAGGTAGTCACGCTCTTTGAAACAATTCTGGGTCAGAAAAAGCTTTGCATTGTCAAGAACAACAAAGCAATCAATGCACACGCGCCTTATGCTGAGCAAAGATAGTGTACCGTTTATCCAACAGTCGCAGAAGGCGTTAAAAATGGCGACCACATCAAACAGTTCATGCGTGAACGACCGGATGTCAGTGGCCAACGGGCAAAACGATTCGTCAAGCGACCGGGAGCGCTCATGATGGCCGCTTGTCGAACTGATGTAGCTGCTGAACGTCCGGCTGTTCACCCATGAACTACTTCGTCATAAAGAACGTCCGAACAAGCGAAAAATAATCATCGTAGATAATTCTGGTGCATTGTACGAACCTCATCAAACACTGCAAGTATCATAGGGAGTGGTGTAACGGTCTGGATGCTTTTGACATGCCCACGCACAAAAAATTAATAGGCAAGGTCGCTATGCAACTGTACCCCGCCTTCCGACCCATTGTCTGGGGCATGTGGCCTGGCGTACAAGTACTGCACAGAAAAGGGTGCAGGTCTAGTTGCACCCAGTCTTATGTATACAGAAGCAGTGGGTTATCTCTGCTGTGAGCGTGTGCATTGATTGTCCTTACTGTCGTTACGTACTAACTTTCACTGGCTGGAGGACGATGAATACCTGTTTGAGACTTTTGGATTTCGACTCTTCTTCCATTCCTTCAATTCCTGTTCAACCTTTTGAATACTACGAAGTACACTTTCCTTGCTGTGTTTTTTACATCTAAGTTGATCGTCAATACAGAAGACTACTGTCGCTCCACACCCTGGGAAAGAAGAGGCAATCCGTTCAGACACTTTTCCTTTGAACGGGCATTTCAGAGGGAACAGCGAGAAAACAATATCTACATGAAAGTTTATTAGTAGTAAAAATGGAGTAAAAAGCAGAATAAAAAGCAAACCACCTCTAATCACAAATAGCGACTACATTTCAACGCACGATTCAGTGTGAGACGTGGGAGCTTGCTCAGTCCACGTCACTTTTCAAATCTCTGGCGTGCCCTGGAGTAAATATGAATTATGTAAATGATCAAGCATCTGCAATGAACTCCCACGGCTTGAAATGTGTCGTGTGTTGAAGTGATATCATGATTTGTGAGTGAAGACTTTTTTTATCTTTTTACTGTACGAAAGTAATACAATCGTGGAAGCAACACTAAGAGCATTCGATAAAATTAGGTGAAGAAAATAAGAATCATTTATACGTCAAATGAAATACAATAAACTAGGAGAAAACTGGGTTGTGCAAAACCGCTATCTTAACGAAAGTTATTATCTGTCCAGCAAAAAGTGGACGAGTCAACATTTTTTCGTAGTTTGGTTGTGTCCAGAAGATATTTTTAAATTTCGTAAAATGTTCGTCATTTTACCCTGTATGAATGTCATACTTAAAATGTTTTGGTTGTTTTTAACTCGTTTTTATGATGTCGCTTTCTTGCCTGTTCGTTCGGTACACATTTTGGCAACTGAAAAAAAAATGGCTCTGAGCACTATGGGACTTAACAGCAGAGGTCATCAGTCCCCTAGAACTTAGAACTACTTAAACTTAACTAACCTAAGGACATCACACACACCCATGCCCGAGGCAGGATTCGAACCTGCGACCGTAGCGATTGCGCGGTTCCAGACTGTAGCACCTAGAACCGCTAGGCCACTCCGGCCGGCTTTGGCAACTGATTTTAAACTAACATCGCAATGAGCTAGAGGCTTGAAGCTTCCAACAAAGCTCAGAACTGGATGACAATGCTGTATTAACTCGCTTTCTTACCTGGTGTGTGGTGGAGGGTACTTTGTGCACCATTGTCATTTACCCACGTCCCTATTCCATCCGCGTATGTCTGTTGTTATTTAATCAACGTGTTTGAAATGGACTGGAAAATTTCTCACCTACATGACGCGAAAGAAGAAAATAATTATTTAAAGAAAAAGCTTTTTAAAAAAACACTTCTTTAAAACGAACTAAAAAGTATAAAATAATTTCTCCCAGCCCCATACAGATTCCTAACCCCAGGCAGTTTTGGAAATTTGTGCTCGTAAATTTATAATAGCTATGACAATGCTTGTAAAATTTAAAACAAATAGATAATTGTATGGAGTGTAAAGAGCAGCTGTCGTTGAGAAAGTCACACAAGAGTTCATATAATTTGTGCAGTCAAATTATTAGTGATGCTGCTGCACTATTTTCATGCTTCAATTGTCTGTCTCACGCGCCACACGTTTTTCGTTTTAAATTTTACAAGTATTGTCATTGCTATTAAAAATTTACAAGCACAAATTTCCAGGAGTATCTACACGGGGTTTAGGAATCTATATACATCTAGGAAAAATTACTTTATTAAGCTTATTTATTACGGATGTTTTAGAACCCACGACTATCACTATGTATGTGCATACATATTGTGTAAAAGTGTATGAAGCGGAGACAAGTGGCCATCACAATGGAAGCAGACGGATGGATGTTAATAAAAAAGCCGCCCATACTGTCGCACTAAGTACAAAACTAACTTTTGGATCCAAATCGACAGCTAAACAATACTCATCGCGAGGCATTAAAGTATGTTCCATCTTATTGCAACAGATCCAGCACACAGCATTATGCTTGAAACAGATATGTAACTCCTGGAAAACCATCTGAAGATGAGCCTGAAAAGGTTCGAAAAATGGTTCATCGAATAATAAATAACTATTTTAAAAAGCGACTGATTGCAGTTTTGCGTATTTACATAGAAATTATTTTATACTTTTTAGTCAATTTCAAAAAATATGGTACATTAAAAAGGTTTTTTTAAATAATTTATTAATTTCATTTAATTTCTATTGATTGCCAACATGCGCTTCGGCTTATTGTAACAATGAACCCTAATTTCAGTTTCAGTTGCTTGTAGCATTATAGTTATCACTCCTTGATATGTGAAATAAACGTTTCCAAGCTACCATTATTAGCATCAAAGGGCTAGTTCTTTTGGACATTTTCAGTCAGACCGTGGCGTCAATAAGAATGAAAAATGGACTGGTGATGTTTCTCTCTATTGTCTATTACTTTCTGTAACACAGTGACTGGTACTTGAAAAGATAACAAACACTACATTTCACGACACTTTGCCGCGAAGAGAATACCTGTAGTCTAAATGTAATTAGCATTAATGATTAATTCTGCCATTTACAGCGTTATGTCATCTCACGTAATTGTGATCCAAAGCAGATTTAACTTTGGACTTACAAAATGAAGTATATTCTTCTACTGTAAAAATTCTGCGAGTGCTGAAATTTTCTCATAACTTTTGAAAATTTGATGGTTTTATTTTTCCATTCCAAACCACAATGCGAAAGTGGAAAAAGTTATTGTTTTAATAACATCTCAGAGGATTAAAAAAGTAAAGCGTCTTTTGCTGCAGACAGTTGTACAATTTTAGAGATTTCCTGTGAATAGTTTCATAATCTCTGTATAAACTCGCCATTTCTTATCGAAGTGTCTGCCAGTGACAAGCATAAAGGTAGCAGCGTTCCTGGTAAGGGAGATCTGGGCAGAATGGGGCAAGGTGCGACGGGCATT
The DNA here is from genome assembly GCF_021461385.2 of Schistocerca piceifrons. NCBI lineage: Eukaryota > Metazoa > Arthropoda > Insecta > Orthoptera > Acrididae > Schistocerca > Schistocerca piceifrons. The sequence goes on along the minus strand of NC_060145.1, from coordinate 473,054,928 downwards.
TTGCCTTCCTTCTCAGTGCCACCCGTAATTAAAGGGTTGTCCTCCACGTTTCCAGTTGTGTTTTTGTAACTTTTGGTGAATTTAAATGCAAGATAAGCCGTTAATACTTAATCTTGTGATCTTAAATCTCATGTTATCTTAAAGCGCTCGCCATTCACTACACAATGGTCTTATATTAAGTTCATATCCAGCAGTTATTACATTCCATAAAGGTAGTTAAGCTGACATGCTGTCTTGGGGAAGAACGGGACGAGGCACAATGGGACAGTGTTCCTTTTTGATACAGTTGGATTTCAAACTATGTAATTTCTTTTTTGTTTTAAACTGCTTTTCCAGCTGGTGGAAACTTACGCTAGAAAGACTGATAATACTAGTTGGATATTAAATCAATCGAAATGGCAGTTTCAGCCGGTTTATCTTCTAAAATGGGCGTTGTAAAAGTATGTTAGTAGTCTGACGTATGCAAATCAACGTTGGAAAGATACGTTCCTGCAGGCAAGGGTAATTCTAACTAGAGAGCTAACAAATGAGGTGGCAAATTTAGAAATGTGTTCACTGCAGAATAAAAAAGATGAGCTGGTAGAAATGGAGATGCGAATTTTTAGTCCAAGGATGAAACATGTCATTGTGAGATGGCTAACCTGTTAGCCAGTAGAAAGAAATGGCTTATGACACAGATTTGACAACAGCCTGGTAGGACTGGCTTGTAGGATTTATTGGTAGGCATCATACGTTGTTTATTCGCATGCCAGAAAAAACATCTGATGCTCAAGAGGTGAAGTTCAATAAAGTAACAGAAACAGTAACTTCGTATTAAACATTAAAAAATAATCACACATTTTTCAAAATAACGTCAACATATTTTCAAATTGTTAACGATTTATTTGAAGATTCCCTTTCCCTAGTGTGAACGTTTTATCGAATAACTTTATGTGTTTGTTTCAAGGTGATGTTCCAAATAATTTCAACTTTTATGCAATGATATTACAGATAAAAAAATTGCCTTATCCCATTCTGCCACGTGCGTTGAGCAGAACAGGAAATATGTCAGCATTTCTTTGAATAATGTAAAAAATACACAATACGTAGTTTTAAGTGATTTTCAAGTAACGTGCTTTAGGTGATACGGCAAACTAATTTATTGTACCTTAAAGAAGTGTTTGCTGGTGCTCCTTTGTTTCCCAGAAATTGTTAAGCACTAAGTGCCCAGTTCCCATACGCAGTCTGTTTCCATCAAATAATTAATAATTGATATTTGCGTCCTTTTTTTTTAAAGTTCCCCCATTTTAAGAGCTTTCCTCATTTTCACTAAAAATATACTGCCTTAAAAGGTTTATACCTAGCAACCCTAAACATGACACGTTTAGTTAGTAAAATGGGAGATTTCACAATAAAACTCTTACTGAATTTGCATAGAGACGATCTCCACAGAAGAACCTGACGGATTAAACTCAAGTTCCTCAAACAGCAGTTCCAGCTACTGAGAAGCCATTTTGCGACATCCGGTCCCGGAAATCTTTACATCAGTTCTTCTGAGATCCTAAATTGGCGGTAATATCAAGAATGGTGTTAGACGTGGACTTCGCAGAAATATATCGCACCATTATAGACGTAATTTGCTGTACATCAGGAAGAGACGTTCTGACGTCAGTCTGTTCCCGTCCGTAGCGCGGTACGTGGAACGCTGCCCTCTGTACAGAAGCTTCGCTGTCACTGTGCGTGACAGTCGCGTCTGAGCGACGCCAGACCCACATCTTTGCTAGGTATACTGGTCCCGTATTAAAACACAAAGTAACAAGTTCATATCACTAGAAGTTACGGAGAAATTTGAAATTACACTCGATAACTCTAGTCGATATTTTCACGATGAGGTATCTGCATGTAGTAGATTACTGTAAGACGAAAGGTCTATGGGTTTACAGTTCATCAGAGTGTGAACGCTGCTGTTTATTAATGAAGATATATCCACTACAGTCACTTCTCTAAGGTACCTATAGAATTGTTCTAGTAAGCTACCGGTAGCCGGCCGGTGTGGCCGTGCGGTTCTAGGCGCTTCAGTCTGGAACCGCGTGACCGCTACGGTCGCAGGTTCGAATCCTGCCTCGGGCATGGATGTGTGTGATGTCCTTAGGTTAGTTAGGTTTAAGTAGTTCTAAGTTCTAGAGAACTGATGACCATAGATGTTAAGTCCCATAGTGCTCAGAGCCATTTTTGAAGCTACCGGCCCCAGATTAGAAAACAATTCTGAATAGCAAAGAAATTTTCACAAACTGTATCCTTGCGCTGCACGGCAAAATGGCTGAATTGATAAAATTCATTTTCAATGGGTTTGTATAGTACATTTTTACATATCACCCAAAATCTCGGTTTTGGGAACGCAGCTTGAAGTGAGTAGTTTAAGAAATAGTAGCTATCTCGTAGTTATGATTTTAACTTACAGTACATCGTTATTAAATCTCTCATACTAATGAAAAATTGGCGAATATTAATAGGTTTAGGGAAATGTAATGTATGGACACTTATTTATTTTATAGAGGTCATACTGAGATGACATTTCTGTAAAGAATAACACGGACTGAAACATTTAGCTTACGACCAAGCGGAAAATCAATTTTCGAGATTTTAGTACTTCTGGGAGTACTAGAGGTAAATCGAAAAACAATGAAACATTTTGTTTCCAAGTACTTCGTTTACTTTCGATTTGTGACCTCCAAAATATCAAACCCTAACTGCTGGGCTACCTTGATTGCACAGTGAAAGCACCGTTATTAGTCAGTTATGATGTGATGTAGCAGTGTTTTTCCCTCAGAAATTGCGTTGTACAAAATTCAGTGATTGAATTTTTCTTCTGAACGATGAATTTTGTGTTGATGGTTGTTAATTCTACCCTAATAGAGTTTTTAACATGTGTCACATATTTCTTATTTTTTTGTTGTTGCTTGTGACAGAAATCTAATTTCTCAGTTGCCATCAAATTGCCCTTGACAATTCGTTTCCTATCTCATGTTTTTTTTATTTTTATTTATTTATTTTTTATCGAAATAATAATCTTGGACGCCTGTTTCGTCTGTGGAACGCGAGATACGAAGAAACATTATACTAGCCAGAAATAGTCACGATTGACGACTGTTTCGCATCATTATTGAATGAACGCTGGAATGGCGTAGAAACGTGTGTTACCAGTAATACATAGTTTTGATATTTGAGGATAAATATATTCACACATACAGTGTTTGCACAAGGCATTACACTGGTTAAAACTATAACTTTGGTCTCTAAGATGACCAGACGGCGAATCACATCCTGGAAAGTCAGTCGCCCCTCGCAGGGGTGAACACGCTGCAGATGACGACAAAAAAAGACAGGAGTAATCTTTTAGACAAACATTGTTAAAATATACTTATTGAACTACATAAAATGCACTAAAATTCAGAATAAATTGGTTCTTGAGTCGTTGATAGTTAATGAGAAATGAAACTGAGGGTTTAGCGTGCCGTTGACGGTAGGAACATTAAACACGCAGCACAAGTTCGGATTAGGGAAGACAGAGGAAGGAAGTCCCTGTCCTTTTGAAGGAACTTTCCCAGAGCGCACTTGGAGTCATTTAGGCAAACCACGGAACACCTGAGTGTAGACTGCGCAAATGATGCAGTTCTGTACAGATTATTTGTAACGAAGTGCAGGAAGAACTGCGTAGGATCGAAGTTTTGTGCATGGATTGGCAGTTGATGTAGAATATAAACAAATGTAACATATTGCGAATAAATAGATAGACGGAGTATTGAATGATTACACGGTTGCAGAACCATCACTGAAAGCGGTCGGATACATTAAATATGTAGTGGTAGGCGTAAGGAGCTATATAAAATTGGATTGTCACACAAAAGTACATTGAAGAGCCAAAGAAACTGGTACTCCTGCCTAATATCATGTAGGGCCCCTGCGAGCACGCAGAGGTGCCGCAGCACGACGTGGTAGGGACTCGACTAATGTCTGAAGTAGTGCTGGAGGGAACTGACTCGAAGAATCCTGCAGAGCTGTCCATAAATCCGTAAGAGCACGAAGGGGTGGAGATCTCTTCTAAATAGCACGGTGCAAGGCATCCCAGATATGCTCAATAATGTTAATATCTGGGGAGTTTGGTGGCCGGCGGAAGTGTTTAAACTGAGAAGAGTGTTCCTGGAGCCACTATGTAGCAATTCTGGACGTATGGGCTGTCGCATTGTCCTGCTGGAATTGCCCAAGTCCGTCGGAATGCACAACGGATATGAATGCAGGTGATCAGACAGGATGCTTACGTAAGTGCCAGCTTTCAGATTCGTACGTAGATGTATTAGGGGTCCCATACAACTCCAACTGCATACGCTCCACACCATTACAGAGCTCCAGCATCTTGAAAAGCCCATGCCGACATGCGGGGTCCATGGATTCATGCTGTTGTCCTCTTACCCGTACACGTTCATCCTCTTGATACAACATAAAACGAGACCCGTCCGACCAGGCAACATGTTTCCAGTTATCCAACAGTCCAGTGTCGGTGTTGACGGACCCAGGAGAGGCATAAGGCTTTGTGTCGTGCAATCATGAAAGGCACACGAGTGGGCCTTCCGCTCTTCCGCTCCGGAAGCCCATATCGATGATGTGTCGTTGAAAGGTTGGCTCGCTGACACTTGTTGATGGCCCAGCATTCAAATCTGCGGCAATTTGCGGAAGGGTTGCACTTCTGTCACGTTGAATGATTCTATTCAGTAGTCGTTGGTCCCGTTCTTGCGCGATCTTTTTCCGGCCGCAGCCAATTCAGAGATTTGACGTTTTACCGGATTCCTGATGTTCACGGTACGCCCGTGACATGGTCATGTAGGAAAATACCCACGTCATGACTACCTCGGAGATGTTGTGTCCCATCGTCCGTGCGTCGACTATAGCACCGCGTTCAAACTCACCTAAATCTCGTTAACCTGCCATTGCAGTAGCTGTAACGGATCTAACAATTGCCCCAGACACTTGTCTTATTTAGACGTTGCCGACCGCAACGCCATGTTCTTCCTGTTTACATATCTCTATATTTGAATACGCGTGCCCTTACCAGTTTTTCCGGCACTTCAGTGTATATGCAGCTGAGATTCACTCCAAGACTCCTTAGCAAATGCAGCCAACTTACGAAGTAGATAACTTCAGAACTCTCGTTCATCCACTACTTTAGCATTGCTCTTGATTCGCGGCAAGTGCAACTGATAGAGTAAATGGATAATTCACCACTGAAATATTACGCACCAGTCGTCGAAAATGACCGAACGAGGTGGGGCAGTGGTCAGCACACTGGAGTCGTATTCAGGAGGACGACGCTTCAATCCCGCGTCCGGGCATCCTGATTTAGGTTTTCTGTGATTTCCCTAAATCGCTTTAGGCAAATGCTGAGATGGTTTCTTTACAAGGGCACGGCCGACTTCCTTCCCCATCCTTCCTGAATCCAATGAAACCGATGACCTCGCTGATTGGTCTCTTCCACCAAATCAAGCAAGCTTCCGCTAAACTCCTTCTACAGATCAGTAACAGATCGTCGAAAATGTTTGACTTATTTACTGCACAACGTTTCGCCACTACATCATCCCATTATTAAGCGTTTGCAGTGAATACGCCATTTTTTGGCTTTTTGCGACTGTAATGCGGCAACATGAAATGTACAAGGAAAAGATTTTGTGTGTTTGACAATGTACAGGGTGTTTCAAAAATGACCGGTATATTTGAAACGGCAATAAAAACTAAACGAGCAGCGATAGAAATACACCGTTTGTTGCAATATGCTTGGGACAACAGTACATTTTCAGGGAGACAAACTTTCGAAATTACAGTAGTTACAATTTTCACGAACAGATGGCGCTGCGGTCTGGGAAACTCTATAGTACGATATTTTCCACATATCCACCATGCGTAGCAATAATATGGCGTAGTCTCTGAATGAAATTACCCGAAACCCTTGACAACGTGTCTGGCGGAATGGCTTCACATGCAGATGAGATGTACTGCTTCAGCTGTTCAAGTGTTTCTGGATTCTGGCGGTACACCTGGTCTTTCAAGTGTCCCCACAGAAAGAAGTCACAGGGGTTCATGTCTGGCGAATAGGGAGGCCAATCCACGCCGCCTCCTGTATGTTTCGGATAGCCCAAAGCAATCACACGATCAACGAAATATTCATTCAGGAAATTAAAGACGTCGGCCGTGCGATGTGGCCGGGCACCATCTTGCATAAACCACGAGGTGTTCGCAGTGTCGTCTAAGGCAGTTTGTACCGCCACAAATTCACGAAGAATGTCCATATAGCGTGATGCAGTAATCGTTTCGGATCTGAAAAATGGGCCAATGATTCCTTTGGAAGAAATGGCGGCCCAGACCAGTACTTTTTGAGGATGCAGGGACGATGGGACTGCAACATGGGGCTTTTCGGTTCCCCATATGAGCCAGTTCTGTTTATTGACGAAGCCGTCCAGGTAAAAATAAGCTTCGTCAGTAAACCAAATGCTGCCCAAATGCATATCGCCGTCATCAATCCTGTGCAGCAATGGTAGCGGCGCTGAGGGGTTGCCGCATTTGAATTTTGTATGGATAGAGGTGTAAACTCTGGTGCATGAGACTATACGTGGACGTTGGCGTCATTTGGACCGCAGCTGCAACACGGCGAACGGAAACCCGAGGCCGCTGTTGGATCACCTGCTGCACTAGCTGCGCGTTGCCCTCTGTGGTTGCCGTACGCGGTCGCCCTACCTTTCCAGCACGTTCATCGGTCACGTTCGCAGTTCGTTGAAATTTTTCAAACAGATCCTTTATTGTATCGCTTTTCGGTCCTTTGGTTACATTAAACCTCCGTTGAAAACTTCGTCTTGTTGCAACAACACTGTGTTCTAGGCGGTGGAATTCCAACATCAGAAAAATCCTCTGTTCTAAGGAATAAACCATGTTGTCTACAGCACACTTGCACGTTGTGAACAGCACACGCTTACAGCAGAAAGACGACGTACAGAATGGCGCACCCACAGACTGCGTTGTCTTCTATATCTTTCACATCACTTGCAGCGCCATCTGTTGTTGAAAATTGTAACTACTGTAATTTCGAAAGTTTGTCCGCCTGAAAATGTACTGTTGTCCCAAGCATATTGCAACAAACGGTGTATTTCTATCGCTGCTCGTTTAGTTTTTATTGCCGTTTCAAATATACCGGTCATTTTTGAGACACCCTGTATGTATGCTATTTGATTTTTACTTTTCACGTTTCTGATGGAATGTCAATTTTAAGAACTTGGTACTAGGACACTGTCCTTCCGGTACATGTTCTGATAAATAAATCATTAACTGTAGTCAGCTGGTGGGTAATATTCTCAGCAATGTTTCGTGATACAGTTGTAAGTCTGCTTCACAACGGATATCCTGAAGTAGAGAAAATCCAAGGAAGACGAACACGCTTCGTCAGAAAGTAATTTGGTAAGAGAGGAACGGTCACTGATATGGTCGTGATACTCCACTGACAGACGCCACAAGGGAAGCGTTTTGCGTCACGGTGCAGTTTACCATTAAAGTGCAGAGAGTGTGCTTTTGTAAAAGACCCAACCGATCCGCGAGGGCGTGCTGAAGAGTGATGTCAGCGAATTTTTTAATGTGAAATCGCTCAGTGCAACAACAAACGCTATTAACATTCTACATCTTTAATTCTTCACGTCTGCATATTTATTCCTCAGTATAGTCACCCTGTCATCGAACACATGTCTCCCAACGAGGGACAAGTTCGTTGATACCGTCACTGCAGAATGTCTGAGTTTGCTGACGGAGTCACAGTGTCACCTCTGCTAGCACCGTTTCATTAGTATGAAAGTAAAATCCTCGAACGTTTCCTTTAAGCTTTGGGAACAGAAGAAAATTGGATGGGACCAAGTCCGGTCTGTATGACAGTGAACCAAAGGCATCGGACAGTTGTAGATGTGTCAGCGCTCGTGTGTGTTCTGGTACTGTCACGCTGTAGGAGAAGGTGCTCCAAGTGAGGACAAACATTCCGACGAGTATCATTGGTTCCCGTAAGGAGTCGTTCACTACAGCTCTTGCACACTGTTTCGTTTATTCCCAGCACGAGCTGCCCAATGTTGCACAGTAGTGATCTCGATACAACCATCACCGTAAATAGGTTTCACTCTTCTACGTATTTCAATTGGAGGTAAGTTTTCCGCCGTTAGAAACTCGATTACAGCACGCTGTTTCTCACATACTGACACAGACCATGCTACACGCCAGAGACCTTTAGTGAGAAATGGTTCCAACTTGCTTCGGCGAAGTGGGGAAAGTCGACCAAGTAACATTCACGAAATGTAGAACCACAACCTATATTGAGAACAGAATTTTAGAAAAATAGGAGATATTACTTTTCTGTACGCCCACGTGTTGCTTTTTCCTACACATATCTCGTGAAAAGTCATGAAGATTCGAGCTCATACTGAATAGACCAACAACTGTTCTTCCCGTGGACAATTCTTGAGAGGAACAGGTGGCTTGCGTAGTGCAGATGGAGATGTAGATGGCTGCATGGTGATTTGAACCCTACCTCCCCCCCCCGGTGCCCCGGTGTCCTGTCCTCTATAAGAGCCCTGTCAGTAAGTTGAGAAAAGATATTAACTGAATCATTACGTAAGAGATTTCATGAGAGGTAAATTGTGTAGGGAGGTGATGCTGCAGTGTCACTCGGTGGTGAGTCCTACGACGCAACCAGTCTTATAGTCTGACTGAAATTAGTTGTCACTTGACACTTCAAGTACTGCAGCTAGTTTCCTCTAATCAGAGCGATCAATCTCACTTGTGAACCGTTCACCGTTGCCAAATTGCCGCAACGAACCGTCACTTCACTTCTGATTCCTTGTCCAGATTTCCTGGATCCGGTCCTTTTATTTCGCAGTTGATTAGATATGACAACCACACCAAAACGACGCACACACATGGATGGTAATAAAATACGTTGATCGCAGCAAATCCTCGTTGCTAATGAATGTACAGAGAAATGAATATAAATATGAAATGGAATGTGGCGCTCTAGTGCAGTGGGTGAATTACAGCGATAACATGCAGCAAGTTGTCGGTTCAAATCTCGACAGGTGATAATTTTTATCTTTAAACCCTTATCGAAACGAGTTTGAATATTATTTTTATTCAGTTAATTAGTGTAAATGAGATTTTTTTCTGTTAGGTCATAGTGATTATCGTACTGACTTTCATTTGCTCCTATTTTTTCTGGCTATAGATCTTTTTTCGCTTGGAATGTAATTGTGCCGCCTACATACTGTAAACGAATGCCAGGCGGGAATGCTCATCACTTGGTGTCGCGTCAGCTCGTGTAGCCAATGTGAGGATAGTCAGGTAACGAATGATAGCAAGAAATTGCCGATCGCGTTTAGTGCTGGAAAGAAATTCTTCTGTCTTGCGTTTGCTCGTAGAGGTCTGCTTTAATCAGCATGAACAAGGCGAGAGTGATAGATAGTGCTGCGGCACATTGTTGATCGACATTTCCACGGATACATTGCACATCACGAGGTTGCCTTTGGGTTACAAGACTGTAAATACTGAGCTACTAAACATGTCAGTTCACCTAATTTTCAACACTCGTCCGTAGCACCACATCTAAAACGGTTCGATTCTCTTCTGTTTCGGTTTTCCCACAATCCATGTGTCACTACCACACAATGCTGTGCTACAAATGTACGTTCTCAGAACTTTCTTCCTCAAATTAAAGCTTAAGTCCCTACGCTAGTGCATAATATATATCGAGAATCCTCGTCAGTTTCTTTAGTCAGCCCCATTCATTTGTAAATGCTTGTGACGATGGATCCCTAGGCTGCCTCTTGTGCAAACAAACACGGGACCTCTGAAAATCCTTGACATCACGGACAAATACCGAAGGGTCAACAGAACTGACGCCACGGTTCTGCTGAAGTGAAGAGTTTTGTGCCGACCGAAAGTGTCACACCGCAATAGTAAATGATACACTACTGGCCATTAAAATTGCTACACCATGAAGATGACGTGCTACAGACGCGAAATTTAACCGACAGGAAGAAGATGCTGTGATATGCAAATAATTAGCTTTTCAGAACATTCACACAAAGTTGGCGCCGGTGGCGACTCCTACAACGTACTGAAATGAGGAAAGTTTCCAACCGCTTTCTCATACACAAACAGCAGTTGACCGGCGTTGCTTGGTGAAACGTTGTTGTGATGCCTCGCGTAAGGAGGAGATATGCGTACCATCACGTTTCCGGCTTTGATAAAGGTCGGATTGTACCCTATCGCGATTGCGGTTTATCGTATCGCGACTCTGAAGGTCGCGTTGGTCGAGATCCAATGACTGTTAGCAGAATATGGAATCGGTGGGTTCAGGAGGGTAATACGGAACGCCGTGCTGGATCCCAACGGCCTCGTATCACTAGCAGTCGAGACGACAGGCATCTTATCCGCATGGCTGTAACGGATCGTGCAGCCAAGACTGGATCCCTGAGTCAGCAGATGGGGACATTCTCCACAACTCTCCCCAATTGAAAACGTGTGATCAATGGTGGCCGAGCAACTGGTCATTACTCTTGATGAACTGTGGTATCGTGTTGAAGCTGCATGGGCAGCTGTACCTGTACACGCCATCCAAGCTCTGTTTGACTCAATGCCCAGGCGTGTCAAGGCCGTTATTACGGCCAGAGGTGGTTGTTCTGGGTATTGATTTCTCAGGATCTGTGCACCCAAATTGCGTCAAAATGTAATCACATGTCAGTTCTAGTATAATATATTTGTCCAATGAATACCCGTTTATCATCTGCATTTCTTCTTGGTGTAGCAATTTTAATGGGCAATAGTGTACTAAACATGTCGTCAGTTCACCTGTTTTTCAACACTCGTCTGTAGCACCACATCTGAAACGGTTCGATTCCCTTCTGTTTCGGTTTTCCCACAATCCATGTGTCATTACCATGCAATGCTGTGCTACAAACGTACGTTCTCAGAACTTGCTTTCTCAAATTAAAGCTTAAGTCCCTATGCTAGTGCATAATACATATCGAGAATTCTCGTCCGTTTCTTTCGTCACTCCCATTCATTTGCAAATGCTTGTGACGATGGATCCCCAGACTGCCTCTTTTTGTGCAAACGAACACGAGACCTGTGAAAATCCTTCACAAAAATGGTTCACATGGCTCTGAGCACTATGGGACTTAACATCCGAGGTCATCAGTCCCCTAGAACTTAGAACTACTTAAACCTAACTAACGTAAAGACACACACACATCCATGCCCGAGGCAGGATTCGAACCTGCGACCGTAGCGGTCGCGCGGTTCCAAACTGAAGCACCTAGAACCGCTCGGCCACATCGGCCGGCGAAAATCCTTCACATCACGGAAAATACCGAAGGGTCAACAGCGCTGACACTACGGTTCTGCCGTCATGAAAAGAGCTGTGCCGACCGAAAGTGCCACATCTCAGTACTGAATGATACGTGTTGCTGTACCGGAAACAACCGGGAAGCCACGAGCAAATTCGACACAGGCCGTGCCTCCACCCGGCCGCGGCCCGCACATTCTGCACGCGTGAAGTTTGGCACACCGTGGCCGGCCCTTTGCTAAACGATACGGTACTTCAAAACAACATTAATCAAACGGTGGTTTCAGGCAGAAAGCACTGGTACTCATAGGGTTAACCGAGCGTCAGCCGATCTGTCTAAAGTGTAGAGGCAAGTGCAAGATGTAAGCTCGCGAATAATTTTAGGCGGACTAAACATGCTATTTATACGGGGTACATAACTTTTCTCTATAAGCACTTTAGCTTCTCTTCTGTTTCCGGGTTTTATTTTGGCGCTCCCATTGAGAAATACCTGCTGAAGGGAGGTTTGTATACAAAAGAGGGCTTTTGTTTTCCTTTTTTCAGCAAGATAGCTCCATTCAATTGGCAGAAACAATGAGCGAGATGCGCTATTTACGGTCCGGCTGGGCACACGCCGGAATATCCCGCAGCCTGCCGTTGTCCGAGACGCACGCAGGCTATTCGGTGCGCCCTAATTGCCGCGAGTGTGGGGGCGGGGCGGTGCCTCGGCCCGCGATTAATACGGCGCGCGTTTGGCGGCCGGCGCGTTTTTCAGCGCGGAATTAGCGCGCGGCCCACGCGGGCGGTGCGGCAGGTGGCGTGTGACCGGCACCGGTCACGCGGCCCGGCGCCGTGGGCGGCGGCGGCGTCGCACTGCCTGCGCCGCCGCTAACTTTATTTGCACTTCATTTTCTGCTGAAATGGGAACTGTCCCCCTGCCGGCGACAGCACAAAGGGGTGGCCGCCGACGGAGTTTCTATTATTACCCCCGGCCCGCCGCTGGCCCGCTCTCTCCCCCGTCCTTAGCGCTCTCCCTCTGCCCTCTGTCCTCGCCGTTCGCTGCCGCACGCCAACGCTACGCCCCGCCTCTCACCCCACTCTGTGACGTACGTCTCGCCGCTCGGGCCAGAACCCCATCAAGTGCAATCGTTTAAAAGGGAGTAAAACGTGTTTGTGGGCTAGCGCGCCGAGCGGCGCCCAAAACAGCGCTGCCAGGCCGCCGTCCCGGTTCTGGTCTTCAGTACTTTCATCATTCCGTGAAGTACAACAACGCAAAATAATTTTAATTTAATTTTATCCATATTTTGCAGCTTTTAACGTGACTTTAGTCAATACACTCGAGGTAGGAATTAAAAGAAGCCTTCAGTCACCATTTTTCGTGTTTTATTCAGTACACGATGCATTTCGGACCCTGTGGATCCATCTTCAGGTGTAATTCGTCTTAATACACGATTTATTTATTCTCTTGAATGAAATGAAATGCATATTCCTGTCACGAAATGGTCTGATGTTAGGTTACGAACTTCGTAAGTCAGACGCGGAAAATATGTGTGAAATAGTGGAAAAGATTGAAACCTCCCCACAGAAAAGTTAATCAATTACTCTGCTGGTAAACCTCTTACCTCATTTGATTTTCAAACAGGTGAGCAGAACTGAACGTACTCAGACATTTCTCTCTTTACTTATTCTGATCAACACTAAACTCACCCACAATATTTTTAGCGCAACGCATTCTGACTCAATAATCCCTACAAAAGAATGGCCCTGACTAAAAATAACCTATACCTTTCATGAATCACTTACCTCACAAAAATCTTCGTTACTCGAACTACTGCAATACAGCGAGCGCCAATGCTGCCAGCTAAATAAAAGATTCTACCTACTGAAGGCACTAACTACTTATAGGCATAGTTATCAAATGAAAGATTTCGATAGATAACAAACAATGTATTTACCTTTTTAGTGTTCAAAAGTGGTAATATATATATATCAGTTCATGACATCCAGTTTTACAAATTTACTCTTTCTGGCGGAGACACGTCCAGGTCGTCCGCTCTCAAAACTCTGCTATCTCTCTTCCCACATCCACCACTGTTGGCGGCTCACCTCCAACTGGTCAGCGCTACGCGCTGTTCACATCCAACTGCCCAACACTACAATAGCAAATATTCCAACAATGCAAACCAGCCACAGACTGCACACAGCACAGCCAGTGATTTTCATACAGAGCGCTACGTGGTGTTGCCAACATAAAAACCTAAACAGCTTACTTACAAGATGAATTCTGTGATCTTACCAAACAAACAATATTCATTTTTTCCACTATTTCACACATATTTTCCGCCTCTGACTCACGAAGTTCGTAACCTAACATCAAACCTTTTCGTGACAGGAATGCATTTGGTCTCATTCAAGAGAATAAATAAATCATGTATTAAGACGAATGACAGGTGAAGATGGACCCACAGGGTCCGAAATGCATCGTGTACTGAATAAAACACGAAAACTGGTGACTGAAGGCGTTTTTTAATTCACACCTTGAACACAAAGTAATTTCAAACCTCAGACTACTGCAAACCAGCTCACTGTTTACCTTTGTCCGATTATGTATTGATCAGTAGAGGAAGTATGGTAAAACCGGGTACCTTAACTTCTGACTCACGTACACTGATCAGTGGAAACATTATGACCACTGCCGACCCAGACTCTGGAAGCCGCCTGGTAGCGTTGTGGGCTGGTGACGCGGTAGCAAAAGTATGTAAGCGGAGGAGAGACAGACGTAGGATCACCCTAGAGAACAATGGAAAATTGTACTGAAATGCAGGAGGATATGCAGAGAATTGACGCATGGTGCAGGGAATGTCAATTGAATCTCAATGTAGGCAAGTGTAATGTGCTGAGAATACACATAAAAAAATATCCTTTATCATTTAGCTACAGTATAACAGGTCAGCAACTGGAAGCAGTTAATTCCATGAATTAGCTGGGAGTAGCCATTAGGAGTGATCTAAAATGGAATGACCATATAAAATTAATCGTCGGTATAGGTGATGCCAGACTGAGATTCATTGGAAGAATCCTAAGTCCGAAAACAAAGGAAGTAGGTTACAGTATACTTGTTTGCCCATTGCCTGCATTCTGTTCACTGCTGTGGGATCCTTGCCAGATAGGGTTGATAGAAGAGATAGAGGAGATCCAACGGAGAGCAGCACGCTTCGTTACAGGATCATTTAGTAATCGAGAAAGCATTACGGAGATGACAGGTAGACTCCAGTGGAAGACTCTGCAAGAGAGACGCTCAGTAGCTCGGTACGGGCTTTTGTTGAAGTTTCGGGAACATACCTTCACCGAGGAGTAAAGCAGTATATTGCTGCCTCCTACGTATATCTCGCGAAGAGACCTTGAGGATAAAATAAGAGAGATTAGACCCCACACAGAGGCAAATCTTTCTTTCCACGGACAATACGAGACTGGAATAGAAGGGAGAACCGACAGAGGTACTCAAGGTAACTTCCGCCACCCACCGTCAGGTGGCTTGCGGAGTATGGATGTAGATGTAGGTATGGGCTGCAAATAGGGAAATAAATTGAGATAAGCGAGTATGACAAATGCCAGACTACTGTTATCACGCAGAGCCTGTAAACGAGTATCTCGAAATCGGCGAACCTGCTCGAATTTTCACGTGTTACTGTCGTGAGCATATACGGAAAGGGGTAGAACAGTGAAACTATAGCTAGGCGGTATATGGTTGGACGTCCACTGCTCTTCACAGAACGTTCGGAGGATTCTCTTCTCTGTAAAGTAGAACAGATGGTGATGTGTAACATCTCTCCCGAAAGAGCGCAATGCTGGCGCAGGGAAAAGTGTTTCGGACCACACCTTTCTTCGTACAATGTTGAACACGGCGTTTCGCAGAAGACCACGCCTACGCTTTCACATCTTGAACCATTGACATCGTCAATTACAATTGCAGTTGGCACGGGACCATAGGGATTCTACCGTCGATCAATGGAAACTTGCCGAGACTTCGGGTGAATCACATTATTGCTATAATAGGTCGATGGTCGTCTCCACAAACGCCGTCATCGAGGTCAAAAGCGGCTCGAAATGTGCAGCGCGACACTGACGCAGTACTGTGCGATGGTAGGAATTCTCCTGTGCTTGCATGGGACCTGCGGTAGTAATCGAAGACACGCTGACAGCTGCGAACCGCCTGCATCACTTCATGCTTCATGTCTTCCCTAACGGCAGTGTCGTCATTCAGCAGTATAACAGTCCGTGTCTCGGAGCCAGAAACGTACTACAGTGCTTTAATGAGCATTATAGTGAATCCATCTTGACGTCTCGCCGACCAAATTCACCTGATCTGAATCCTAAGGAAACCATCTACGCCACTATTGGGCGCCATCACCAAGCACGCAAATCACCAGCCTGTTATTTACGCGAATTACAGGACCTGTAGGTGGATATCTAAAGTCACATACCTCCACAAACTTGCTAACAAAGTGTCGGATAACTGATACGCAGATGTATTTCGTTCCAAAGACGAACAAATAAGTTGTCAAGCAGGTCTTCCTAATGTTTTGGCTAATCAGTGTACATTATTTTCAGTGATCAATAAATTTTGGATGGTTGGGCCTACTGCCTGTCTCACCTAAGCGAGCGTTAGTGTTTAAATTCCAGGCCGGCCCTCGGAAACCTCTGAGCGCCGTTTGGGTGTACTGCCTTTTCTTATTTGTTCTTCTTGTTTGTACACTACTGGCCATTAAAATTGTTACACCAAGAAGAAATGCAGATGATAAACAGGTATTCATTGGACAAATACAGGGTGATTCAAAAAGAATACCACAACTTTAAAAATGTGTATTTAATGAAAGAAACATAATATAACTTTCTGTTATACATCATTACAAAGAGTATTTAAAAACGTTTTTTTTTCACTCAAAAACAAGTTCAGAGATGTTCAATATGGCCCCCTCCAGACACACGAGCAATATCAACCCGATACTCCAACTCTTTCCACACTCTCTGTAGCATATCAGGCGTAACAGTTTGGATGGCTGCTGTTATTTCTCGTTTCAAATCATCAATGGTGGCTGGGAGAGGTGGCCGAAACACCATATCCTTAACATATCCCCATAAGAAAAAATCGCAGGGGGTAAGATCAGGGCTTCTTGGAGGCCAGTGATGAAGTGCTCTGTCACGGGCTGCCTGGCGGCCGATCCATCGCCTCGGGTAGTTGACGTTCAGGTAGTTACGGACAGATAAGTGCCAATGTGGTGGCGCTCCATCCTGCTGAAATATGAATTGTTGTGCTTCTTGTTCGAGCTGAGGGAACAGCCAATTCTCTAACATCTCCAGATACTGTAGTCCAGTTACAGTAGCACCTTCGAAGAAAAAGGGACCAAAAACTTTATTGGCTGAAATGGCACAGAAAACGTTCACCTTAGGCGAGTCACGTTCATACTGAGTTGTTTCCCGCGGATTCTCAGTCCCAATATACAGACATTGTGACGGTTGACTTTCCCGTTAGTGTGGAAAGTTGCTTCATCACTAAACACAATCTTTGAAACGAAAGATTCATCTGTTTCCGTTTGAGCAAGGATAAAATCACAGAAATCGATTATTTTAATCTCATCAGCTGCAGACAGTGCTTGAACCAATTTCAGGCGATAAGGTTTCATAACTAATCTTTTTCGTAGGACTCTCCATACAGTTGATTGTGGAATTTGCAGCTCTCTGCTAGCTCTGCGAGTCGATTTTCCTGGGCTGCGAACAAATGCTTGCTGGATGCGTACTACATTTTCATCACTCGTTCTCGGCCGTCCAGAACTTTTCCCTTTGCACAAACACCCATTCTCTGTAAACTGTTTGTACCAACGTTTAATACACCATCTATCAGGAGGTTTAACACCATACTTCGTTCGAAATGCACGCTGAACAACTGTCGTCGATTCACTTCTGCCGTACTCAATAACACAAAAAGCTTTCTGTTGAGCGGTC
This sequence comes from Schistocerca piceifrons, assembly GCF_021461385.2. Lineage (NCBI taxonomy): Eukaryota > Metazoa > Arthropoda > Insecta > Orthoptera > Acrididae > Schistocerca > Schistocerca piceifrons. The sequence goes on along the minus strand of NC_060145.1, from coordinate 473,037,551 downwards.
GCCATCTTAGAATCAACTGACGCTGACGCCTAGTCAACAGTGCCTCAAGCGAACAAATGTACAACTAAATGAAACTTTATAGCTCCCTTAATTCGCCGACAGATAGTGCTTAGCTCTGCCTTTTGTCGTTGCAGAGTTTTAAATTCCTAAATTTGTGGTATTCTTTTTGAATCACCCTGTATATTATACTAGAACTGACATGTGATTACATTTTCACGCAATTTGGGTGCATAGATCCTGAGAAATCAGTACCCAGAACAACCACCTCTGGCCATAATAAAGGCCTTGATACGCCTGGGCATTGAGTTAAACAGAGCTTGGATGGCGTGTACCGGTACAGTTGCCCATGCAGCTTCAACATGATTCCACAGTTCATCAAGAGTAGTGACTGGCGTATTATGACGAGCCAGTTGCTCGGCCACCATTGACCAGACGTTTTCAATTGGTGAGAATGTGCTGGCCAGGGCAGCAGTCCAACATTTCCTGTATCCAGAAAGGCGCGTACAGGACCTGCAACATGCGGTCGTGCATTGTCCTGCTGAAACGGAGGGTTTCGCAGGGATCGAATGAAGGGTAGAGCCACGGGTAGTAACACATCTGAAATGAAACGTCCATTGTTCAAAGTACCGTCAATGCGAACAAGAGGTGACCGAGACGTGTAACCAATGGCACCCCATACCATCACGCCAGTATGGCGATGACAAATACACGCTTCCAATGTGCGTTCACCGCGATGTTGCCAAACACGGATGCGACCATCATGATGTTGTAAACAGAAGCTGGATTCATCCGAAAAAATGACGTTTTGCCATGCGTGCACCTAGGTTCGTCGTTGAGTACACCATCGCAGGCGCTCCTGTCTGTCATGCAGCGTCAAGGGTAACCACAGCCACGGTCTCCGAGCTGATAGGCCATGCTGCTGCAAACGTCGCCGAACTGTTCGTGCAAATGGTTGTTGTCTTGCAAATGTCCCCATCTATTGACTCAGGGATTAGATGTGACTGCACGATCCGTTACAGCCATACGGATATAATGCCTGTCATCTCGACTGCTAGTGATACGAGGCCGTTGGGATCCAGAACGGCGTTCCGTATTACCCTCCTGAACCCACCGATTCCATATTCTGCCAACAGTCATTGGATCTCGACCAACGCGAGCAGCAATGTCGCGATAAGATAAACCGAAATCATGATAGACTACAATCCGAGCTTTATCAAAGTCGGGAACGTGATGGCACGCATTTCTCCTGCTTACACGAGGCATCACAACAACGTTTCACCAGGCAACGCCGGTCAACTGCTGTTTGTGTATGAGAAATCGGTTGGAAACTTTGCTCATGTCAGCACGTTGTGGGTGTCGCCACCGGCGCCAACCTTGTGTGATGCTCTGAAAAGCTAATCATTTGCATACCACAGCATCTTCTTCATGTCGGTTAAATTTCGCGTCTGTAGCACGTCATCTTCGAGGTGTAGCAATTTTAATGGCCAGTATTGTATTTTGTATGGCTGCTAGCAGACTTTTAAATTAAGGTTGTTTTGCTCTTAAGGCGTGAGATTGTTTGGGCCTTCAGCCTGATTGAAAGAACTGATTTAACATAAGGCCTTCTGCCTTTTAAATTTCTGATTTTGGTTTGAGTCGTAAGTTATTGGCTTTCAGCCGATTTTAAATTAAAGTGGTCTTGCCGTTAAGGCATGAGATTGTACGGCGCATTCAGCCAGTAAATTGTGAATTAATGCTGTGGTTTTTTTTTATTTTCTTGGCTCTTGTAATGTTTTGTCAAATAAATAATGTTGTATGTTCGAGTGTAACTGACAGCCGCTTATTTTGGTCCCTTTCCACAATTTAAACTACCTGTCCTGGGGGTTTAGCAGGGCGTCTCAGAATTCAATACTACAGGCAATTTCTTTTATAGATTGTCTTGTACTTTTACTTTCTATACGATTCAAGTTAAAATTTATTTGTAAATGTATTTTTATTTTTATTTTTATATCTAGCATTTCTTACAGTTGCTATATTAATATTGCTGAAATGAAATACTGCATTGATTCCGAGAAGGCAAATTAATAGACTCCATAGTAACTAAAAAATGAATAAGAAAGATAATGATGGAAAGTGAGGAAATGAATTAAAATTTGTGCTATGGCCGAGACTTGATACAGGTCTTCCAGTTTACTATAAAGGCATGCTATCCTTTTTTTTCCTTTTTTTTGTAAGGAATGTAGGAGAAACAGAAACCTTTATTATTCACAAAACCAAAGTATGTCCTTGTAACATTATAGCTGTCCTGAAAGGAACCTCGCTGCCATCCCACTATGCAGCAGCAAAAAACAACAAAATAAATGTGGGGCCACCTCCAGCACCCTTAAAAAGAATTTATTTATGTTAAAACAGAAGTAAAAGAAACTTTCCATTGCTCGCTGTGGAAATTTTAGTCCTTCCTGGGGCGCATACTCACGTCGTTTTTCTTAGCTGATCACTTTGCTTGGTCGGTTCCATAAACGACAGCATCGCAGCTCATCTTCGCGCACCCGGCGCACTCCAACTATCTGGTGGATCCACAAAAACCGCTCCTAGGAAATCTGCATACCAGTCCGTGTACTTTCGTAGCCGTAACAGTTTTGTGTGTCCCTCCTGCAAGTATTGCCTGTAATCCAGTATCTCTATATATGTAACGGAACGTCATAACTGTGATCCACGCCACTGCGTTCGTCTTATGAGGCGGAACATACGTTTCCTCTGGAAAAACTACGATGTCGGAAGGTATTGCTGTATGTGTAGTGCGCCGCATGAACGCTATGATCTTTCTTGCCAGAGTCCAGACAATCAACGCCTCGCCGCCGACCAGCCGGCGGCCGTCCGTATCCAGTCTGCCGTATTGCAGACACATGGGTGAATCCGCGAAATGTATTGTGTACCTTCTTTCATTCGTTTGGTATTTACGATTCACTACAATGTACTATGTTCACCTGACTGTTGTAGGTAGGAGGGAGTGGTGCACCGTGCGCCACACTACTTGCCAATTAACAGCAGGATGTTCCCGTTCCAACCTGTTCCGGGCGATCTAACGAAGAAGCAAATGGTACACGTACTTCGATGTCGGCTGTCTGGACGTCGACAAAGGCGCCCGAACGTAACTGTGTTCAACGACGTCGGTGCGAACATACGTCAACGGGACCGGGGGAAGATACGATGGTGTTACTAGTTCTTCGATGATCGTCGGCGTAAGGGAGTGGTTCCTATTGCGCCACCGTTTTTGCATGGTATTAATATACATGGCACACGCCTTCTCGTGTACGTTGACCAAACCAAAGCTCCTTGATCGCGCTGGAGGGAGGGGGGTGTATACGTGTGGTACTGTACCTTAAAGAGCTGTCCCAAGCGTACATTGTACCTAAATGCCGGCTGAATCCTCAAAGACATCGTGTTTCAGGTGGCACATCATGGGAGTGAGGTGAACGTTGACACTCGCTGCAGCATATCCATCGACCATAGGGCGTTTAATCGTGCGAACTCTGAGCAACAGCCATCGGTAGTTGACCGCCGCCGTTCCTGCCTTCTCACAAACATCGGAGGATTTGCACCACAAGTAATCCTTCGGTTTCTTGTTCTAGTCCACGCCCCACATGCATGAACTGTGGTTTTCGGAAGTTGACCTCGCTGCCAGCTGCCATCCCACACGTCTGTAGCCAGCCCAGTGCAGATGGAGTCTCACCCTCATTCCGGACGAGGAACACAGTGTCATCTGCGTATGCTCTACATTACGGCGGCAGCCTGCGAGGCAAGGTTCTAAGGCGATCACATATAGGAAGATCGACAAGGGGCAACCCTATCTGACAGACCTTAAGATCTTAAAATACTCTGTTCTCCCTCCGTTGATCACATGGCTGATATGGAGCCGTACAACAACCGTATCACTGCGGTGGTCAGTAATTGCGAGACACCCATCCTGTTCATCACCGCCGCGAGGTACACATGATCCAACCGACCAAAGGCATGATCGAAATCTAGAGCAGCCAGTGCCCCCCGGAGGGGGCATGCAGTCGTGAGGGCGACGACGTCACGACAGCCTCCCAAGGCCGTTCGGATATTACTGATGCCACCAAGACAGTGCATGTATTCGATACGGTTGCCCAGTTTGCGCGTAAGGATCTTGCAGTCAGTCACTATTATGGAGCGTCAAGGGGCGATAATCACATGGTCGTTTGTCGCCACGTGGCTTGGGTATCGGGATCATGAGCCCTTCCGTGAATTCTACAGCAACCGGTACTTCTTACCGCAGGAGCTCATTATACATGCGTAACTACATCGGTGTCATATTGGTCACAGAGGCACGGTACAGCTCCAACGGGAATCGGTCAGCGCCTGGGAACTTGTTGGAGGCACCCCGTGTAATCGCTTCCTCCAGCTCCTCGCATGTAATTTCAGATAAATGGTCCGTTACTACACCTCTGTGTTTCGAATGGTCCTGTCAATAATATACGATGCTAAAGGAGAAAAAGGGGTACCACAAGACGAGTTAAGACACAAAATCCTTACACCTATTCATTTAGCACAAAACTTCACACCAGTACCACATGGTAGCTATGACTCGTTAACATTGTGGGAAGGACTAACCAGAGTGAAGTCTTAATGAGGCACAAAGACTCTCGTCCTGGAGGACGGTGATGTGAAACCCCGTACAGTCAACCACATTTGGTTTTTTTGTAGTTTCCCAAAATTCCTTAAAGCTTCTGCTGGAATGATGAGGGACACGGCGAGTGCAATTCGTGCTGCTCTCCGAGTACGAGCGCTAGACCTGTCTGTAATGGTCTCGTTATCAGTGGGCCGTTAAGACCTAATCTTTCTTCGGTATATTTTGTGTAGGCGGTGCTGAACAGCTCTAAAATAAATTATACGCAGGTGTACTCATTTTTATCTCGACCATCCATTTCGTCACAACAGGATCATTCGCTGGCCATCTGTACCAAATTAGAACAGCTATACGTCCAGAGCATTCAGTAACTGTACATAGTGTGGAATCCCGGCCGGGCGCGTTTGAATACCGGCCGGACGGTGTGAACATTGACGAGGCCAGTAGGTGGCGCTGCCGCAGTTCCGGGCGTTGCGATCGCCGATGTAAGCGCCGCCTTATCCCACTGCAGCACGACCGCTCCGTCTGTTAGTTGCGACCAGTGTGCGATTTGTGCTTTTACCAGGGGGGGGGGGATGTCTTAAGGGGTTAGTATAATTATATATGTTACTAGCTTGGACCGTGGCGTTACCCATGGTTTAACAGTTATTTATAAATAGATGTTTACGCCGAAACTCACTATTCACGCGTATGTACTATCAGAAAAGCCATCCCTTGTTATATCTTTAAAAGTACATTATAGATAAAGCTTATTTACAAAATCATCTACATACAGGTATACAAGGGGAATTCAAAAAGTTAAGGCACATTTGTGAAAAGCTGAACTTATTCTGATGATAGAAAACTGAAACATGCGTTATTTTTCTACGTAACCTCCCTGAACTTCAATGCAGTTTTCCCAACGTTTTACTAGTTTTTTTTTAATTATTTCATCAGAAAATACGTTTTTCGGTTGCATCTGTAACCAATTTTGCATCGCAGCAATGACGTCTTCATCACTTTCAAATCTTCTTCCCTGTAGTGCTTCCGTTAATGGTCCAAACATGTGAAACTTGCTTGGAGCCAGGTCTGGACTGTATGGTGGATGTTTTAGCACCTCGAATCTCAACTCCTTTATCGCGTCGGCTGTCGGTTTGGCAGAATGTGGGTGAGTGTTATCTTGCTGCAGGATGACACCTCTTCACAGTTTTCCACGACGTTTGGGTCTGATTGCAGGTTTTAGTTTCGTACGCAACACATCACATCCACAATACAATACAGACCTGGCTCTAAAGCCTCGTTTACGCTGGGGCGACGTCTCGCAACACTGTGGCATGCTACGGAAATGTGGCGTCCGTCGTCTTGTAGCATGCTACAACAGGCAACATCTTACAGCGTATGTTGCATGCGGCAGGTTAATTTATACCAAAGCAACGCAATTTGTGCCACACGTGTGTATATCCATCCATGCATTATAATGGATGATAAAGTGATCGCAGCGGCGGCCTACTTGGTACTTGCACATGCAGCTAACAACGGAAATGAAAACCAAAGGAAAAGAAAACGATGGTGGAAGAGAAGAGTGTTTAAAGAAGGTCCACGAAATAGTATCCTAGGGAATAGAAGCAGACGATAGTGCGTTATTTAGTAATTTTACTAGAATGTCGACTGAAGACATTAATTACTTACTGCAGTTGTCTACACCTCTTATTGTAAAGAAAGATAACAACTCCCAAGGCAGTATTTCACCAATAATTCGATGGGCCATCACATTACGATTTTTAGCCACTGGCGATTCATACAAGTCACTAATGACCTTACTTAAAGTATCATATTCTGCTATTTCCCTCATAGTGCCTTGAAGTATGTGAAGCTATTTCATTGGTGTTGAATTACATTAAGGTAAGCGCGCAACGTTCAGTACTGATTTCATTTACGTAATGTTTATTGGCATTTTTAAGCAGGTTGAAATGGATATTAAAGAATTGTTAAAAATACTTATTTCTAAAATCTAATTAATTCGACCTCTTCTGTTTCTGTTTGAACAAATTCGTCACAATTATTATTGTCCACATATACAATTTCACAGCTAGGTTTTGCAATCAATGTTGCGATGCTCGGAGTTTGCTGTTCATACTCTCCCAAGGCCGCTTTAAAAAGAACATTTGAAAATATGTGCTTGACATATGTGGGAGGTACATGTTCTTCAAGAGCTACATCGCCGTCATCTTTTGATACTGTGTCCTCTGTGTCATCAGTCTGAAAAAATAGGGAAAGTAATGAATATGTTTTACTTTTCAGATTCCAAATGATACTGAAGAATGGCAGAAGGCAGCAAGAAATTTCGAAGTGAAGTGGAATTTCCCTCACTTCATAGGAGCCATATATGGCAAATACACTCCTGGAAATTGAAATAAGAACACCGTGAATTCATTGTCCCAGGAAGGGGAAACTTTATTGACACATTCCTGGGGTCAGATACATCACATGATCACACTGACAGAACCACAGGCACATAGACACAGGCAACAGAGCATGCACAATGTCGGCACTAGTACAGTGTATATCCACCTTTCGCAGCAATGCAGGCTGCTATTCTCCCATGGAGACGATCGTACAGATGCTGGATGTAGTCCTGTGGAACGGCTTGCCATGCCATTTCCACCTGGCGCCTCAGTTGGACCAGCGTTCGTGCTGGACGTGCAGACCGCGTGAGACGACGCTTCATCCAGTCCCAAACATGCTCAATGGGGGACAGATCCGGAGATCTTGCTGGCCAGGGTAGTTGACTTACCCCTTCTAGAGCACGTTGGGTGGCACGGGATACATGCGGACGTGCATTGTCCTGTTGGAGCAGCAAGTTCCCTTGCCGGTCTAGGAATGGTAGAACGATGGGTTCGATGACGGTTTGGATGTACCGTGCACTATTCAGTGTCCCCTCGACGATCACCAGTGGTGTACGGCCAGTGTAAGAGATCGCTCCCCACACCATGATGCCGGGTGTTGGCCCTGTGTGCCTCGGTCGTATGCAGTCCTGATTGTGGCGCTCACCTGCACAGCGCCAAACACGCATACGACCATCATTGGCACCAAGGCAGAAGCGACTCTCATCGCTGAAGACGACACGTCTCCATTCGTCCCTCCATTCACGCCTGTCGCGACACCACTGGAGGCGGGCTGCACGATGTTGGGGCGTGAGCGGAAGACGGCGTAACGGTGTGCGGGGCCGTAGCCCAGCTTCATGGAAACGGTTGCGAATGGTCCTCGCCGATACCCCAGGAGAACAGTGTCCCTAATTTGCTGGGAAGTGGCGGTGCGGTCCCCTACGGCACTGCGTAGGATCCTACGGTCTTGGCGTGCATCCGTGCGTCGCTGCGGTCCGGTCCCACGTCGACGGGCACGTGCACCTTCCGCCGACCACTGGCGACAACATCGATGTACTGTGGAGACCTCACGCCCCACGTGTTGAGCAATTCGGCGGTACATCCACCCGGCCTCCCGCATGCCCACTATACGCCCTCGCTCAAAGTCCGTCAACTGCACATACGGTTCACGTCCACGCTGTCGCGGCATGCTACCAGTGTTAAAGACTGCGATGGAGCTCCGTATGCCACGGCAAACTGGCTGACACTGACGGCGGCGGTGCACAAATGCTGCGCAGCTAGCGCCATTCGACGGCCAACACCGCGGTTCCTGGTGTGTCCGCTGTGCCGTGCGTGTGATCATTGCTTGTACAGCCCTCTCGCAGTGTCCGGAGCAAGTATGGTGGGTCTGACACACCGGTGTCAATGTGTTCTTTTTTCCATTTCCAGGAGTGTATGTGCAAATTACGTGTCCTCCGAATACTGGATGTGAAAAGATCAACTACAAAAAAAAACATTCAGCATTGTCCTTATGACAATTGTAGACGCAAATTACTGCTTTCAATATGTAAATGTTGGATGTCACAGGTACACAAAGAGAGAGGAGGAGGAGATTGACTTCGAGGGGGAGAGAAATTGACCTTAGTGTTTCAAGAGTTCTCATGCCTCGTCCATTAAGGACTGAAGAATTTCTGTTCTGCATAAAGAATGATAATACTTGCAGAATTTCTAGGGTCTCATAAAGCATAACTAATTCCATTACAAGCAACCACTTTGTGAGATGTTTTAGTAAACCTTCAAATTTAGATCTCTCCTAAGTTGATCGGGAACCATCATGTCTTAGTTTTTCAAAAAGATGGGCAAGAGAACTGTGACTTTCAAGAAGAGCTCGAACAGCATTAAATGAGGAAGCAACCCAACGTATGCGAAAAATACGGCCTAGTTTTAATAGCTGCGAGGATAATTCTTGTGAAGCACTCTGTAGTAGTCTCTGATTTTTGGGACTTCGATAAAACGCAGAATATAAGGACTCTAAAAAAAAGCCTTATATGGTATACATGAGCTACATCATTCATAACATCGCGGACAGCTAATTCCATTTTGTGGTTCATACAATGAACGACAATTAAATCCTTATGTAAATGACTACGCAGTAGAGGGGCTACGCCTTTGCAAAGTGCAAGCATTGTTGAGGCACCATCTGTTGTGATACCTACAAGGTGGTTTTTAAGTACATCATTTGTAATGCCATACTTTTCAAGAACTGCTAGCAGTGTGCTGAAAATGCATTCTCCTGACCCACTTTCTAATTCAAAAATGTCAAAGAAATAATTGCAAGCAACTCCCTCAAAGGACAAACGTAACTATATTATTAAACAAGTTTTATTGGAAACCGTTGTACTTTCGTCCATCGTGATGCTAAAGTTTGTACCCGATTCTACAAGGAAGTGAGCCAAATTCTTTTTCATTTCTTCTCCTACAAACATAATGATACACTCCTGGAAATTGAAATAAGAACACCGTGAATTCATTGTCCCAGGAAGGGGAAACTTTATTGACACATTCCTGGGGTCAGATACATCACATGATCACACTGACAGAACCACAGGCACATAGACACAGGCAACAGAGCATGCACAATGTCGGCACTAGTACAGTGTAAATCCACCTTTCGCAGCAATGCAGGCTGCTATTCTCCCATGGAGACGATCGTAGAGATGCTGGATGTAGTCCTGTGGAACGGCTTGCCATGCCATTTCCACCTGGCGTCTCAGTTGGACCAGCGTTCGTGCTGGACGTGCAGACCGCGTGAGACGACGCTTCATCCAGTCCCAAACATGCTCAATGGGGGACAGATCCGGAGATCTTGCTGGCCAGGGTAGTTGACTTACACCTTCTAGAGCACGTTGGGTGGCACGGGATACATGCGGGCGTGCATTGTCCTGTTGGAACAGCAAGTTCCCTTGCCGGTCTAGGAATGGTAGAACGATGGGTTCGATGACGGTTAGGATGTACCGTGCACTATTCAGTGTCCCCTCGACGATCACCAGTGGTGTACGGCCAGTGTAAGAGATCGCTCCCCACACCATGATGCCGGGTGTTGGCCCTGTGTGCCTCGGTCGTATGCAGTCCTGATTGTGGCGCTCACCTGCACGGCGCCAAACACGCATACGACCATCATTGGCACCAAGGCAGAAGCGACTCTCATCGCTGAAGACGACACATCTCCATTCGTCCCTCCATTCACGCTTGTCGCGACACCACTGGAGGCGGGCTGCACGATGTTGGGGCGTGAGCGGAAGACGGCCTAACGGTGTGCGGGACCGTAGCCCAGCTTCATGGAGACGGTTGCGAATGGTCCTCGCCGATACCCCAGGAGAACAGTGTCCCTAATTTGCTGGGAAGTGGCGGTGCGGTCCCCTACGGCACTGCGTAGGATCCTACGGTCTTGGCGTGCATCCGTGCGTCGCTGCGGTCCGGTCCCACGTCGACGGGCACGTGCACCTTCCGCCGACCACTGGCGACAACATCGATGTACTGTGGAGATCTCACGCCCCACGTGTTGAGCAATTCGGAGGTACGTCCACTCGGCCTCCCGCATGCCCACTATACGCCCTCGCTCAAAGTCCGTCAACTGCACATACGGTTCACGTCCACGCTGTCGCGGCATGCTACCAGTGTTAAAGACTGCGATGGAGCTCCGTATGCCACGGCAAACTGGCTGACACTGACGGCGGCGGTGCACAAATGCTGCGCAGCTAGCGCCATTCGACGGCCAACACCGCGGTTCCTGGTGTGTCCGCTGTGCCGTGCGTGTGATCATTGCTTGTACAGCCCACTCGCAGTGTCCGGAGCAAGTATGGTGGGTCTGACACACCGGTGTCAATGTGTTCTTTTTTCCATTTCCAGGAGTGTATTTCGGCAAGCATGATCAGAATGAAGCAAATTACCGAGTGATAAACCATTAAGCTTTTGTAGTTCGATTACTGCAGGATACGATTTGAATGATAATTTCTGTTTAGCTATTACATATGCAGGTCTGAACAACGAAGCAGTTGTGATTACTTTTTCCTGATGCTGCTTTCCCCACAACTTTTCACTTTCACTCACGCATTTTTCTAAACTGGTCTTTTCTTTTATACTCTTGATTTCTACACACTTCATGTGTGATTTGCACTTTGCATTATCCCCGATTTTATCATTTAGATTTTGATGTTATTAGCAGAAACACCAGCTAAAAACGCCTTATCGATAAGCATACGGTCACTGCTTTCCACCTTAAGCTCACGAACTTGTGACCACACTGTGCATATTACTAAGTTTTTGTCATTTACGGACAGCCAGTTTTGCCAGTTTTGAAAACGTGATAAGGCAACGGCAATTCCTACTATAATCTCAAGTGTACTGTTACTCCCATTCCTACCTTGAGAATTGTCACAGTTTTCAGTCTTCCCCTGTATTAGCACCATCATTGTCGTTTTCTTTTTTACATTCGCTGTCAATTTTAACTCTTTTAGCACACGGTTAGTATGCTGACTGTCAGAGTTTGTACACGTATCAGGTAATGCACTGCTCTTAGGGAAATCAGAAATTTTGCTTTGTTTGAATAACATCCTGAAATTCCGTAGTTATTACAGACCCGGACGCAATCAACTCACTAATGAAGCTACTGAAGCTGGAACGTGTGAAGATCGCCCTGTGTTTGGCAGACGCGAGGCAACGAACGAACGGCACCAATTAATTTGGAGTACGCGATGCTGGGGAGCCTGTGTTAAGCTCCACCCACGTGGTTCGTGGCTAGTGAAGTCAGATTATCCGATCCCGTCTGACAGGTACCGTTGCTGACTTCGCACTACTTTGTGCTTTCGTCCCAGGCGCGTTAGTCCGCGCCGTCCCGTTCCAAAAGGTGGCCTAACGGTAAATGTTCGCACAAGTGCCGGGCCGGTTACCACCCTGTGTCAGGGCCCGGGGTGGGAATTTCAGCCCCCAGATCACCGAACTCTGCAGTATGACTGCCACACTACTTCCCTCGCAAGTAAACGGATGACGCACCTCAGACGAAAGCAACAATGACAACATGAGAACGATGATTTAGTTCTAAATGCTTCGAAATGCTTAACTACTACATACTACTTTTTCAAAATTAATAAGCAAACATATTAGTACTATTAATAGTTAGACTGTATTAAAAACTTTGTGTTCGGCTCCACAAATTTAAATTATATGTAAAGTTTTACTCCAGTGCGTGGGAAATAAACGTCCCAGGTTGGGATGTATAAACTAAAACCAGAGGAGGGGATGGTCTGATGCAGAAGGGGGGAAATCCCCCCCATCCCCCCTGCAAATCGCACACTGCTTGCGACTGCTCTGCATTACCGTGTAGATCTCACTACGACTTAATATTCTATCTCTGTTTGGCTTTGGACTTGACATTCTGCTGTGCTGTCTCCGTTGTCCGTGTTCTCTCGCGTTGTCCACCTGTTGTTCTCTGGCGACTCGCTATCGACACTCTTTGCCACCTGGCCAGCCTCGTTGGTAGGTTGAGGTACAGCGTCACCGTTGGATCCCGGCCTCTCTGTCTAGCTGTAAGGATAAATTTGTTCTATCCTACATTAATGTCATTCCAGTGACATCACTGGAGTGCAAGTTGGATGTTCAAGATGGTAGGCAATATGTTTCACAGCTACATAGGTACTGATCGTATGATGGTCGACACATGTCGAGTGGTTGTATCAAGACTGACACTTCATTAGTGTCCGTAACTGGGCTATCGTTAGCCATGTTCAGAACCTGATTCCTATAGAATGGTGAGAGGAACAGGGTGGCGGTGGCAGTGCCAGTGTTTTGTAAGCCAACTACTGTATAGGGCAGGGCATCTGTTGTAGAGACGCCTTGCCTTCTCTCCAATGGACGTCTTCAGAGTTATTATGTTTCTTTCCGCGTGGGGAGGGGTCTGCAGGCTCCACCGAAGCTCCTTATTCTACAGGTTCTGGAGGGTCTGCATCTGAGAGACACTAATCGTGGTACACGCAGTGGAGCCATAAATTTGGGAAGGGTGGACGACCATCTGGTACAATCGGAGCTTGGTTTCTAGGTTCAGTTCCCTGCTGTTTAACATAGGGTACAATGCTTTTATCAACTTCTGCATGTCGATGGGGGAGCAGTTTTTTATCCATCTGGACACCTATATATTTAGTATCTGGGGACCACGGGACCGGGACGCCTGCAATAGTGATGTTATGGCGGACGATTGGGTGCCGTTTGGTGAAGTAGCCTGCCGTAGTTATGGCGGCATTGAGGGTAATCTTGTTTGAACGATGCCATGTCATTGTCGCCTCCACCTGCTGCTGGAGACGAACAATGACCTGGTTCGTGTTGCAGGCGATCGCATAGAGAGACACATCATCGGCATATTGCGCCAGGTGGCAGTGTGGGATAACTGGCATATCACTAAAATAAATGTTAAAGAGGATGGGAGACAACACAGAGCCTTGAGGGATACACATCGACATGTGACATATGTTTGAGCGTTTTCCTTGCTGAGTAACCAAGCAGTTTCTATTGTGGAGGAAATTATCCACGATCTTGACATAGACGACGGAGATGGTCGTCTGTGTCAGCAGTTTGTACACAAGATTTCCCTGTCAAATCGTTCGCGTTTAGCAGGTGCAGGAAAACCGCTGCCGTCGACGTGGTGGAGTTAAAGCCCTTGCTGACATGTTCTGTGAACCCAAGAACTTGGAGTTCGGCCGACAGGTGGGAAGCTAATCCGAAATGTTCCGGACGGATTGTACCAGCCGCCGCCAAAGACAGGGAAGTGAGGTAGACAATGAAAGATTCTAGAAACTTTGCCATGGTATTCAGAAGGCTAATGGGCCTGTGGTTAGTAGGGACCGTAGGATCCTTCGAGGCAACCAGCTTGGCCTGCTTCCACTGTGGTGGAGAGGGGGAAGGTGGGGGGGGGGGGGGGAGGGGAATGCCGGTTGTGAGGACAGCGGTTCAAATACTGGTTAATAAGACCAGCGGCTTGTACGGCAGAGGCCGCACTTTTCCAATTTCAGGCATCATACATACAGCCTCGTAAAAGAGTTTTCTTCGAGTATGCGTGCATTTGTCATAGTGTGTCGTTTAAGAGTACCAGGAATATATGTACAAAAGCTTTTCTAACTGTGGATTCCACAATTCCACTAATTAAAAATAATCTTTAAATGCTCCATTTTTATAACTTACAAAAAACTAGTCACGTACTTATGTCTTCCAGAATAAACTATCAACACAATTGCAACATGTCTGTCGTCTAGCGCTGCAACTGCCTAAAGATATTCCAGACTTTTGACTATCGATATGTTCAGACCAGTAACATGTCTACAACTTCATATTGCTCTAAAATTCGATAAACCATTGCATGACCTGAACTTTGCATTAACTATACCTTCTTTACATGGTAATAATTAAATTAAATGAAACAACAAGTTTACTATTACCAGTCACTGTTTATTTATCTCCACGATATGTTTCAAAGGTTAAAACCTCTATCATCAACTGGCTTTATATTTCTTAGTATGACATGCGTGTGTGTGTGTGTGTGTGTGTGTGTGTGTGTGTGTGTGTGTGTGTGTGTGTGTGCGTGTGTGTATGTGTGTGTGTGTTACGATTTTTTGGAGGAATTTGTGGCACTGTCTAGTGGAGAAACAAAACGCTATTTCAGAACGTGGATTTGGGTTTCTTTTGACAAAAATAAACGTATATCTAACGGTGAAAATAAAATAAATAAAGTAGTGTACCTCCAGAGGTCGCTGGTTCCTGTCACTGTCGTAACGCATCACATGTATACTGTCATATTTTGTAAACAAATGTGGTGCCTGGAAATTATTAGCTGCAAGGATCATATCGCAGAAGAGAAACATTATCAGAAAGTACAAAGAATGTACATCGTAACAACATTATTGCAGAACAAATGTCAAAGAATTTTGGAGATCTTTGATTTGAGGTGTTGAATACCAGCGTTGGAATAAATACACTACTGGCCATTAAAATTGCTACACCACGAACATGACGTGCTACAGACGAGAAATTTAACCGACGGGAATAAGATGCTGTCGTATACAAAAGATTAGCTTTTCAGGGGATTCACACAGGTGTAGCGCCGGTGGCGACACTTACAACGTGCTGACATGAGGAAAGTTTCCAACCGAGTTCTCATACACAAACAGCAGCTGACCGGCGTTGCCTGGTGAAACATTGTTGTGATGCCTCGTACGTTTCGGACTTTGATACACGTCGGATCGTAGCCTATCGCGATTGCTGTTTATCGTACCGCGACATTGCTGCTCGCGTTGGTCGAAATCCAACGACTGTTAGCAGAATATGGAATCGGTGGGTTCAGGAGGGTAATACGGAACGCCGTTCTGGATCCCTACGGCCTCGTATCACTAGCAGTCCAGATGACAGGCATCTTATCCGCATGTCTGTAACGGATCGTGCAGCCACGTCGCGATTCCTGAGTCAACAGATGGGGACGTTTGCAAGACAACAACCATCTGCACGAACAGTTCGACGACGTTTTCAGCAGCATAGACTATCAGCTCGGAGACCATGCCTGCAGTTACCCTTGACGCTGCATCACAGACAGGAGCGCCTGCGATGGTGTACTCAACGACGAATCTGGGTGCACGAATGGCAAAACGTCATTTTTTCGGATGAATCCAGCTTCTGTTTACAGCATCATGATGGTCGCATCCGTGTTTGGTGACATCGCGGTGAACGCACATTGGAAGCGTGTATTTGTTATCGCCATACTGGCGTATCACCCGGCGTGGTGGTATGGGGTGCCATTGGTTGCACCTCTCGGTCACCTCTTGTTCGCATTGACGGCACTTTGAACAGTGGACGTTACATTTCAGATGTGTTACGACCCGTGGCTCTACCCTTCATTCGATCCTGGCGAAACTCTACATTTCAGTAGGATAATGCACGACCGCATATTGAAAGTCCTGTACGGCCTTTCTGGATACAGAAAATGTTCGACTGCTGCCCTGGCCAGCACATTCTCCAGATCTCTTACCAATTGAAAACGTCTGGTCAATCGTGGCCGAGCAACTGGCTCGTCACAATACGCCAGTCACTACTCTCGATGAACTGTGGTATCGTGTTGAAGCTGCATGGGTGGCTGTACCTGTACACGCCATCCAAGCTCTGTTCGACTCAATGCCTATGCGTATCAAGGCCGTTATTACGGCCAGAGGTGGTTGTTCTGGGTACTGATTTCTCTGGATCTATGCACCCAAAATGCGTGAAAATGTAATCACATGTCAGTTCTAGTATAATATGTTTGTCCAATGAATACCCGTTTATCATCTGCATTTCTTCTTGGTGTAGCAATTTTAATGGCCAATAATGTATTTCAGGTGTTATATAAATCCGATCTTGTCTACTGTTATGTTTTAACTTCACACTCGTTTTAATAACCAAGTGACATGTTACAAACTTTAAGTACAATAATTATGTTAGCTACAGTGGTAAAATTATACACAAAATACAGTTATGATTGGGATTCACAGATACAAATGAAAGCGTGGAGGCAGAGAAGAAGAAGAGAAAGAGAAAGTGAGAGGGAGAGAGAGGGTGGAAGGAGTGACTGAATGAGATCAAACTTTCAAAAGCAGGGGTTCTTAAGATTGTATCTGCTACGTGTAATAACTGCCCAAAGGTTGCGGTGAAGCATTGGTTAATGTTTTAACATATGCAGATAGATGTACAATTTCTGCCATTAGTTGATGTACATAAAGTTTCAAGCTGTTGGTGTGATGATATGTTTGTAAATGATCTCAGTCGTTGAGACATTACCATTAGCATAAAGCATAACAGACATCAGTTTGAAATTTATCGG
Organism: Schistocerca piceifrons; assembly: GCF_021461385.2. Taxonomy (NCBI): domain Eukaryota; kingdom Metazoa; phylum Arthropoda; class Insecta; order Orthoptera; family Acrididae; genus Schistocerca; species Schistocerca piceifrons. Next base: position 473,020,690 of record NC_060145.1, on the reverse strand, counting down.
AAGCCCACCACAACACATACTACAATTTACAACTCCTCTTGTCACCCCACAGCCCACAAAATGGCAGCATTCCGGTACATTACCAAGATTGCTATCCAACTGCCACTCTCTGAAGACAAACGTGAACAAGATATTGAAATAATAAAACAAGCAGCTATTGTAAATGGTTATAATATCTCCGTAATAGACACCCTAAGACACTCATCAGCGGCAAAGCAATCACATAACAAACAACAAAAATAAAACATCTTCCACACAATCCCCTTTCTAGGAAACATCTCATATCAGATTGCCAATGTCTTCAAATGAAAAGACATAATCATATTCTTTACCAGAGACAACAAGATTGGACAGAAGTTACCCCACAACGTCAGCAGACTAAACGCTCTTCATCACACAGATGTGTACAAAATGGAATCTTTGGACTGTGACTGCTCCCACACAGGCCAGAGAGGCAGATCGCTTGAGACTAGATACTAGATTCACAGAACACCTGGCAGCACAAAAAAAACACTCATCATCAATAGCCACCCACCTCCATGAAACAAAGCATCATGTTAATAACACGTGTACCAGCATCCTACGCATCCACCTAAAGGCAAAAAATCAACATCCTTGAAACACTCCAAACGTACAAAACAAACACCAAACAAAACAATCTGAACCCATCTTAAATGACAAAAATGGCAATGTTTAAAATAATATCATCGCCGTTTTCAGCAACTGTCTGCGTTATTAAGTTTGGAATGCACACATCCGCACACACACACCTTAATGTGTACCATAAATTTTAGTTATGTTACCATGACACCTCCGAAAAGTACTAAGGATTGACCTCATTTTAAAGCATTAACGAATGTATCATCCCAACCTTTAGGCAGTTATTACATGTAACAGATATAATCTTAAGAACAGATATAATCTTAAGAACCCTCTGCTTTGGAAAGTTTGCTCTCATTTAACCACTCCTTCCACCCTCTCTCTCCCTCTCACTTTCTCTTTCTCTTCCTCCTCTCTGCCTCTACGGTTTCATTTGTATCTGTGAATCCCAATCATAATTGTTATTTGTGCATAATTTTACCACTGTAGCCAACATAAATATTGTACTTAAATTCTGCAACATGTCACGTGATTATAAAAACGAGTATGAAGCTAAAGCTGCATTAACTTGACAAGATACGATTTATATACCACCTGATATATTTATTCCCAACGCTTGTATTCTCAAACCAAAGATCTCCAAAATCCTTTAACATTTGTTATGTACTAATGTTGTTACGATGTATATTCCTTGTACTTTCTGATAATGTGTCTCTTCTGCGATATGATCCTTGCAGCTAATAATTTCCAGGCGCCACATTTGTTTACAAAATATGACAGTATACATGAGATGCGTTACGACAGTAAAAGGAACCAGTGACCAATGGAGGTACACTAGTTCACTTACTTTATTTTTATGATAGATATACGTTTATTTTTTGTCAAAAGAAACCCAAATCCACGTTCTGAAATAGGGTTTTGTTCCTCCACTAGACAGTGCCAAAAAATTCCTTCAAAAAATCGTAACACAACAACCACACACATACTCACACACACACACACACACACACACACACACACACACACACACACACACATTTCATGCTAAGAAATATAAATTCACCTTTGAAACGCGTCGTGGAGATAAGTAAACAGTGATTGGTAACAGCAAATTTGTTGTTTCATTTAGTGTCAGTAACAGTCACCTAAAGTCTATCCTAAAATGTACTCATTAATGGTAATATAATCCAAATTGACTTGTTAAAATGCCGTTATACGAAAATAATTTCAACATACAAATGTGCATCCATCAAGTATTAAAAGTAAATCAGGTAAGTACAAATAACTATATTAAACTATATTTAATCATACATCCTCTCCAGATGAAGTCAAGGAAGACCGAGAAAACGACGAGTACCGTAACAGGCAAAAGAAATCCTAACGCTTGAAGTGAAGATGATGATGAGGAATCCAACATAACTTAACTACACAATCAGGCTTTGAACTTGGAGAGAGCTGACAATGTCCTTATATAAATTGAACAGTTGAAAGGTTTTAAACTGCGCGCTTAAATCTGTGATAATTACTATGTTTGTTGCCAGGATTGTTTGAGGCCGCTCTAAACTGGCATTATTTAATTTGAACTGTTTTATTGTTAAAAAAAATTCACATTGTGCGATCTTACATTCTGTTAATTTCTTCTCAATGCACCAAAAATATTTATGACAAAGTTATTCTTTTAGCTGAGTTCAGACAGACATTTAACCTTGCAGTGTAGTGCTTGGTGATGAGGAAGCGATAATTGTACATGTGTCCCAAAAGCGACCATTCATTTACTCAATCAGCAACCGGTAAACTCCCACTAAATTATTGCACTTAAGCATGTACCAGATGCTGGGACGCAGGAAATAGTGTTGGGATCGCATAGTGTTTATAAGCAAGCCAGTCTCATTAGCGACCATCACAATGAGCATAACGTTAAAGAAAGTAAAATTCCCAGTGATGTACTGTTGAAAGAAAATCCTAGCAATTGCGAGTATTCGTTCAGGCACCAAAATAACAATCTACAAACTAACCAACACGTGATATTCGATTGAAGGTTCTAATCACGAGAAAACTATTCACAAATACGAGGTTTCACACTCCAGTTGTATATCATTGTGCTTATTATAACACAAGCAGTAATTTTGATATGATCCTACTGCAGTGAGAGACAGTAAAGACCAAGTTCTTGGCTGAAGACCACAATAACAAAGTGCGGTTCACAAAGAAACTAGTTAATATTACGAGGCTTCACACGCATATCCACAGAAAATATATTAAAATCTACTCAGTCATCGAAAAGCTAACATGACCTACAGCTTGGAGCTTTAAGCTGAAGAAGGCTACATAATAGGCGCAGAGCTTTGTCCGAAAATCAAGGGAGTGGATACCAAAGTTCTCAGCACCTTACTTATCCAACCGCGAGAAATTGAATTCGCTATGCAGTTGCCTCTGACCTAACGATCGGCCCAGCGTGGGAGGGAGGGGTGGGGTGCAGGTACCAACTGCCCTCCACAATGGATGCGAAAACAGTGATTCGGCGACGTCATCACTTCACCCTGTTTGTTCCCAGCATTACCTACCTAGAAGTTTGAGTTGGCAGTACTGCATCAAATCATACCAGACTACCAAAGACCCTGTCTGTGATAGAGCAAAAGTCTGAACTGCTCTCTTTTGCTTGTTGTCTCTTTCATATAAGATGGATGAAAAGAAGTGGGTTCTCTGTAAGGACAGAACACCAATAAATAAATATAGACAGGGGCTCATTCCTCCTCCTAAGGCTCTGTGTCGGACTGGCAGTGTACCAAATCGAGAAACATAGAGAGCCAGCCAGCCTTCTAAGGCGAGACTCATGCTTATCATTAATGAAAGAGCTTCAGCACAACTCTTTCACAGTGATCTCCAATGGAGAAACAATACTGAAGATTCTACACTTCATTATGCGTATCATCAATGTGGCCTACACAATAGGAGTTTCTTATACCCACTGATATAATAGACATTGAAAGCAGTGTCATCAAACCATACATTTTAAATTTTTTATACGGCAGTACTGTGACAAGTTCTTTCGAATAAAAATTAGTATCTAACGATGCAATACAAATGGCCCAAAGATGGTTAGGATGTTAGCAAAATCGATTTCGTATTGTATGATGCACTTGCTAATGTTGCTTTGGTTGCAGGGAATGAGACAGCTAAAATATTCTGTAGATATTTAGATCATAAGACACTAAATTGAAGCTCTGTTTGATAGGTTTCGTGTAAAGATCAACCAGAGAGCTGTAGAGCAACTGTCACAGCATTCATGTGAAGGAACACGAAAAAGTCTGATAAAGTTAAATAAATGAAAAGGCAAATAAAAGTAAACAGCTTCTGATCATCACGTTCGTTATACAACAGACGAGTGTTCGCTGGCCTGTTGCACGTGTAGACTTTACCCCTCTGAAATCGACTGCCAGTGTCTTTACAAAGTTCACAGTATCTGCAGATGTTCAGAATATGAGATGTTACAGGCTGGAAATGCTTGCCTTGGTGTGACCTGTCGTCACGGAATCTCTGCCACTAGCCTGGAGGCCAGAAAGCATGCATGTCGTTACCTTGTGGAGGTGCTTCGTACTGGGAATCCATATTTATTTATTCGGAATACTGTAATACTGGTAGAAGGAGGTCAACGTATTTATATTCAAGCTAACGCGAGCACATATTGTGGTGATCTGACGCCAGTTTACTTCGTTTTCTTTTCAAATTCACAGCACTTCATGGCAGGTGAGTTCCCTTCACGTTAGTTTCGGTAAGGAGCTATCGAGCTTGCATACGGGCGTTGATAACAACTTTAGCTGGTCTCATAATTAGTTTTCTACCATGTAGAATGTTTGTCTCGTATCACTCAGTGCTTGAGCCTTCAGCTCACGTGGTCTCCCACTTAGTCTGATTACCGTACCTCAGTGCTTAATAATTACTGTTGTGGACTGGCAAGACAGCCAATCCACAGTGACGGGTAGCCGAAAGGCAGGCGTTTAAGCACACGCAGGCTGGCGTGAGGTCTGGAACAGTTAAAGGAGTTATACTAGCAAGAAAAGTACGTAGCTGCTGGAATACTTAACTTTAATCCATAATTGGTGAACATCGGTCTGACGGTACATGCATCACAAGATAAATAGCAATTGATAATCGCGCCTTGCTAGGTCGTAGTAAATGACGTATCTGAAGGCTATGCTAACCATCGTCTCGGCAAATGAGAGCGTAATTTGTCAGTGAACCATCGCTAGCAAAGTCGGCTGTACAACTGGGGCGAGTGCTAGGAAGTCTCTCTAGACCTGCCGTCTGGCGGCGCTCGGTCTGCAATCACTGACAGTGGCGACACGCGCGTCTGACGTATACTAACGGACCGCGGCCGATTTAAAGGCAAGTGTAGTGTCTGGCGGTGACACCACAATTACACCTTAGGCAACTTCTATCGTACCTATGCGACAAAATAGACAGTATGAATGAGGCGGCTAAATTTCTTACGCTACCTTCACTACTGAATGTTGTGTACGATTTCGTACAAAATGGTAAGGATAAGTGGGCTACAGAGTGGTACGGCAGCTGTCGTTGTAGGAAAGCTGGACAGGGGTAGAACACAATAAACAGAAGATTTACTTAACTTGCATTTCTCCAAGCGAAGGAGGACTCATTACAAATAATACAGCAAGAAAATGAGTAAGACTATCACAATGCTGACAAGGACGAAGCTCGATATACTAAGCACGAACAACAGTGTCGTAGCGAAGAGGCTCCAAGTGCGAGAGGGTTGAGCGGCTGTTGTCGGTGGCAGAGGGCGCTAGTAGTCGTGAGCCGTCGGAGGCGTGGCCAGCAGGCGCGCGCCACTGGGTCCGCAGATCCCGCACGACCGCAACTGGCGTCAGACGGAAGCGTGCAATTCCGTTAACAACTTCGCGACACCCGCGAGGTGGTATCGGTACACAATACCACATACGGCACTATTATACAAGCTTCTAAAGTGCTTATGAGCATTATTTCGCAATACTTCTTGCTTTTATAACATACATACGATTCCCTTCCCATACAACTTTCGGGCTGATAGGCCGTGGTCGACGTATAAAACTCTCCCCTGACGTTCCATCTCCGACTGCGGGGGACATCCTACTTGGTAAAGCGGCGAACTGCAAAGAGAACTCAAGGAAGAACTGATTAGATAGGCAGAGCAGGGGGAGCCACTGTCCATCACGTGGCATCAGCTATGAGACTATCTCTGGTAATGCCAACATTCTCGATTCAAAGTAATCGATCTTCACGCTTCCGGTGCAACGCTGACATCCAAATTTTATCCAGTTTAACATCTTTCTCTTTCCTGTTAAAATTATTACGGTGTTTATCAATCTCGATGGACTCACAATAATGCGACGTTTTAGATATGATGCTCGTCTAGCTGAATTTTATTTCATGATTACCTTCCTGGTAAACATGTTCCGGTATGGCCGATTTATTCGTGCGATTCAGGCGGCAATTCCTCTTATGTTCAACAAGCCGTGTGTTAACACTTCGTGGTACCGATATAAACCTGTCCACAACTACAAGGGATCTTATATACCACCGATGTAGCCAAAGCCTGTGGCGCATCTTTTGTCAATCTTAAACATTCTTTCATTTTCCTGGTGGGACTGAAAATAATTTGCACCCCATACTTGCTTAACACTTTCTCAATGTGATCTGCCACCTTACTAATGAACGGAAGAAAAACGTTGCCGTTTGGTTGCTGTTGCTCGTCGTTGCTCCTGATTCTCTGCCTAGAGCGAAATGCTCTATCTATCTTCTTGCTAGAATAACCATTCTTCACGAAAGACGACCGTATATGTTCAATCTGATCTTTTAAATAAACAGGTTCACAATTTTTGTATGCCCTGTCTACCTAAGTTTTTACTATACCTCTTTTTTGTCTAGTTTGTGTAAGATGGCAAGAACTTTGCCCCTTACATGAAGTCATTAAAGATCACCGAACTCACATTGAGCGAACAGTAGGGCTGAACAAAAATAACTGACAAGGCACAATGCATCTTGTAGAGGGTATAGTATGGACGTATTGGAATAATTAATGTCGGGTTATGTAAAGTAATTCGCACAACATGCAAACTTTGTGGAAACACGCCGATTTACTGGAGGATAGTTTATCCCAGGGAAGTATTCAGAGTTGAACGTGGCCGGCTGGGGAGTGGCGAAAGAAAGCGACAATAGGCAGCTTAGGGTAGCTCAAGCCCTGAGAAAGCGGTAACGGGGCGCGGCCTCCAGCTGCCTTAAGATGAGTGACAGTGAGTGGGTGGTTGCCCCCGTGCTGGTGTACCGGGAACCAGATGGAGAACTTGTATGCCTGTTGATAAATGTCCGTCGTCCCATTTTCAGTGAAACATACGAGAAAGCCGAACAAAGCTACGGTGGAGCGGTCAACAGAGGCCAAAATATGCGTGTTCGTGACTATAGCAACTTCACGCTGAATTCACGGTCCACAGAGTCTGAAGTAAATCAGGTGAAGAGCGACAGAATGAAATACGCCGGCCTCCGATGGGAACGTAGGACCAAGGAGTCAGAATTCCGGAAAAATTTGTGTTTTGTTCAGATGCTAACCTTGATGGGTGGCCTGGGAGGAGCTAAATAGCAGTAGTTGAGAGGAAGGGAAATTTTGTGGGAATTTGTTCACTTCCCAGAGCAGGCATTGGTCAGCGCTGGGAAGCGACGCATGATTAACGCGACTTGCACTGCAATTGACGTAAGTGATTTTGGTGGAGGGGAAACCGAGGCGAAGAGCGGACTGGGAGAAGTCTCCATGGGGGTCTTCCGTTCCCAGCTTGCCTAGAGTGCGGACGTGGCGTCCTTTACTCAGCTTGCCTGAGAGAGAGTGAGCACATCTGCAGTTTAGGACTTAGCAAACGGAACGATTGAGCTTGGAGATAGGAAGTTTTGGTTCAGCTATGTACTGAGCAGGATAGTTAGGAGTGAATAGACGAGCGCAGCCTTGCAGCACCACGAGCCCCCCCCCCGCCACGCTGAATTCGATGATATTGCACCCGCCTGCCTGGCTTGAGTTAGGGGCACTGATTTATTTGTTGGATCACGTCGGCAAAGTTTCCACAAGCGTTTCATGGGCCGTGTATGGGGGAATTCTTCTCCCACTTCGCATTACGCATTGGTCAGTCGATAGGAATTACTTTTGATTTATCGCACTTTACTCCACGTAAACGCAATTTATTACCACTGCCTGTTAGGAGAGTCATGTAATGTGATGATTGAAGGTCGCGAGTTAAAATAAATTTGCGCTAATCGGCTGCATCTGTTTTCAATCAAGTAGTTGAAATCCCAAGTCACTTTTTTAATTAATTTTATGTTCAACATTTGCATCTGGTGTTCAATAGCTGAATATAACATCAATGTGCACCCCTTTTTAATTAAAGTGATCAATTCTGAATCAATTAATGTCAACACTGCCACCGCAGTTCAATCAGGAGTCACAGGTCCTCATTACTTTCTTTGCGTTGTCCGATATTGCGGCAGTTTTGCACTCTCTGTTGATCTGTTAGTCAATTAGCTGGGGTGAACACACGCCAAAACCAGATAAGTGACGGGTGGGGTGTTACAGTTGATGGTTTGAATCTTCATGCAGATAACAATCAATATGTGTAGCCTTTCTATACACCTTATGGCCCAACGTTCCGTCACGTTGTTTAATCACACACACATCCAGAAAATTCAATTGCCCTTTACTCTCTGTCACCATAGTAAATTGGATTTTCTGATTAATACCGTTTAAATGAGTCAGGAAAACATTCAACTCCTATGCTTTGTGTGTCCATTTTACGAAAGTGTCATCGACATAGCTACACAATCTGGTTGGTCTCTTATTGGCAGTCTGCAGCGCCCGTTGTACAAAAGTCTCCTTAACGAGTTAGCCACAGCAGATCTAAGTCTCGCGGGATTAGCCGAGCGGTCTCAGGCGCTGCAGTCGTGGACTGTGCGGCTGATCCCGGCGGAGGTTCGAGTCCTCCCTCGGGCATGGGTGTGTGTGTTAAGTAGTGTATAAGCTTGGGGACTGATGACCTTAGCAGTTAAGTCCCATAGGATTTCACACACATCTGAACATTTTGAACACAGCAGGACTAAGAAGACTGCCCATAGCCACCCCATAAATTAGCTCATGAAAGTCACTATTATACTGAAAGTAGGTTGTGGTGAGGCAGTGTCGTAATAATACCATATATCGGAAGGAAAAATATCCGCTATGCATGAGATAGCTTCGTTTATCGGAATCATGGTAAATAACGACACAATGTTAAAACTGACGAGGATATTATCCGGGCCCAGGCTCATTTCCTTTAATCTGTCAATGAAATGGGCTACATTTTTAATATGACTGTCAGTACCACCAACATAAGTTTGCTGCAATGAGGCAAGGTGTCTAGCTAACTCGTGGGTGGGACAGCCTATAGCACAGACAATAGGCCTCAACGGAACATCAGGTTTATGCACTTTGGATAATCCATAGAGTCTAGGTGGATACGATTTTCAAAGCAGCTTCTTATCGTTGGAGGAGAATGAAGACGCTTTCACCTGTAGATTGGTCATTTTTAAAATCTTCATAGTCGGATACTTTTTTTTTAACAGATGAGAGGAAGTGTTAAACTGGATAAAATTTGGATGTCAGCGTTGCGCCGGAAGCGTGAGCCATCGATTACTTTCAAGCCGCGCGGGATTAGCCGAGCGGTCTAGGGCGCAGCAGTCATGAACTGCGCGGCTGATCCCGGCGGAGGTTCGAGTCCTCCCTCGGGCATGGGTGTGTGTGTTTGTCCTTAGGATAATTTAGGTTAAATAGTGTGTAAGCTTAGGGACTGATGACCTTAGCAGTTAAGTCCCATAAGATTTCACGCACATTTGAACATTTTCTGATTACTTTCAGTCGAGAACGTTGGCATTACCAGAGCCGATACCACATGGTGGACAGTGGCGCCCTCTGCACTGCCTATATAACCAGCGCCTCCTCCAGTTTTCTTTGCAGTTCGCCGTTATACCTCGGAGGATGTCTCCCGCAGTAGGAGACGAAACATCGGGGGAGAGTTTTATACATCGACCACGCTCGTCAGCCCCGAAGTTTGAAGTGAAGAGAATACTAGCCGTGAAAGGCTACATTGTATGATCATACACATGATTTTCTTCTCCATCTGTATTTCAGGAAGCGTGTAAATAAGTTTCGGTATGAAGAAGCAGCCATTGCAGTAGAAACTGTTGCTCCAAATTTTATGCTCTGAATTTATAAGGCCGTTACATTTTTTTTCTGGGTTCATTCTCCTATGGGCCTGTCCTGCAGACACGAGTATCTGCTCATGGTAACAGCTTCTACTGAGAGGCATACAGCAGACGCACGCGCTGTCTTACAAGAAGCTGACAGCTTTCACGCCGACGCCCTTTGCTTTAAAAGGGCCAGTGGACAGCCGGCCGGTGGAATGTGCGTTGCCCTGCACTGCAGCGGCCCGGCCACCTGCAGGTGCGGCCGCTCTCAGCTGCCCCCGCCGCCCCCGCTGCCCATGCACGCGGGCGCCCGCCGCCTCCGTTGCTAATTGTCCCCGCAGCTACGCATTGCGCCCCGTGTTTGTGTTCGATCCGGAGCGCCAGATGGAAGGTAAACACGGGCTCATCACCGTTGCCCGGCAACGACGCACCCGCGCTACGCACCGCCGCGCGCCTCGGTTCGCTTCGCATCGCTTCGCGGGTCCGCGTCGCCGCTTCCACCACCGCCACCACAGACAGCAGCCGTTATGCGAGCCGCTGCTCAAGGTGGAGCTTACGTCGGAGGCACTAGTCGTACAGGTACTCCATAACAATCAACTGGTTTCCAAGCGCACTGATGAACTTTACCATTTGTTTGAAAGGGTTTATTTGACACGAATTCCGCTGTCTCAGGAACTATTGCCACAGATAAATCCATATCACTCGCTAGCTAGACTCCTTTCCTCGCAAGTAATTTCGTCAGGACTAGCTGGTTTCGGACTGTTGACCACGAAAATGAAATGGGGCGTACATATGGTTCAAAATGGCTCTGAGCACTATGGGACTTAACATCTGTGGCCATCAGTCCCCTAGAACTTAGAACTACTTAAACCTAACTAACCTAAGGACATCACACACATCCATGCCCGAGGCAGGATTCGAGCCTGCGACCGTAGCGGACACGCGGTTCCAAACTGAAGTGCTTAGAACCGCACGGCCACGCCGGCCGGCACTGGGCGTACATATAAAGGAAAATAGATGATCTGTAGTATGACCATCATTTTGGCTTCAAGAATTGTAAATGCGCCAGAGACGCAGTCCTGATAATGGAAGCGAGACTAAATAAAATTCCAGACACGTTCAGAGGATTTGTCGATCTATAAAATGCGCTCGACAATGTAAAATCCTACAAGATGTTCGAAATTCTAAGAAAAATTGGTATAAGCTATAGGGGAAGAAAATATGATTAAGAAACAAGACAGAATAATTAGAACAAAATTCCGACAACGATATGCTCGTATTAAAAACGGTGTGAGTCGGGAATGCAACCTATGTCACAAGTTTTGACTGCGTGGACGGAGGAAGCAATGATTGAAATTAAACATGACATCCTCAGGAAAAGTGAGGAAGAATTGCAGGACATACCGAATGGAAGGGACAGTCTACTGCACACACAATTTGGGCTCAGAATAAACCAGAGCAAAGTGAAAGCAATGAGGAATATCAGAACTGAGATTAATGGAGAACTTACCTTCAGAATTATGGTTCAAATGGCTCTGAGCACTATGGGACTCAACTGCTGAGGTCATTAGTCCCCTAGAACTTAGAACTAGTTAAACCTAACTAACCTAAGGACATCACAAACATCCATGCCCGAGGCAGGATTCGAACATGCGACCGTAGCGGTCTTGCGGTTCCAGACTGTAGCGCCTTTAACCGCACGGCCACTTCGGCCGGCTCAGAATTATGGTCTACGAAGCAGATGGGAATTCTGCTACGTTCGTGGAAAAATAGCACAAGCCGGACGATGCAAAATGGTTCAAATGGCTCTGAGCACTACGGGATTTAACTTCTGAGGTCATCAGTCCCCTAGAACTTACGACTAGTTAAACCTAACTAACCTAAGGACATCACACACATCCATGCCCGAGGCAGGATTCGAACCTGCGACCGTAGCGATCGCGCGGTTCCAGACTGTTGCGCCTAGAACCGCTCGGCCACCTCGGCCGGCGGACGATGCAAGTACGACTCAACAAGCAGAGCAACATAGGGAAGGAGGGAATTCGTGAGCAAATGAAACTTATTTACTTTCAGGACTTTGGCCTTACTTTGAGAAAGATATTCTCAAAATGAAATTTTAGAGTACAGGAGTGTATAGAGGTGAATAATGCACTGTGGAGAAATTGGAAAAGGAGAGACTCGTTTGAGATGTGGTGCTACGGAAGGTTGTTGAAAATTAGTAGGATTGGCAATATGAGGGAAATTCAAAAGGGAAGGTTCGAAACGACACTGTCGATATAACTGTCGTCTTTATTCAAAAGTTTAGCCCTGAGAACTGAGCACAGCTATCCCACTGATTCAGGAGCCAAAGGTATGCCTGAGCCCAGAACTCCTGCGGCTGTGAGAGGAGCCAGTCCTCCGTAGTGTTCTTCAGTTAGTCCGAGTTGAAGCGCTTTCCTTTGAGATGTTCTTTCAGCGGACCAAACACAACGAAGTCGCAGTGCGACGTGTCCGAGGTAGATGCTTTAGCTGCTCCCACTTGATCTCGGCCACTGCACTTTGTGTGACCTTGGAGACGCGTGCACGCGCTTTATCGTGGAGCAGAATCACTCCGTCCGAGAGCAGCGCACGTCGTTTGTTCTTGGTGGACTTGCATACTCTACGGAGTGTCTCACAGTGCATTTACAGTTAATCGTTTTTCCGTGTTCGAGAGATTCGATGAGTATCGGACTTCGAACGTCGAAAAAGACGGTAGGCTTCACCTCGCCTGCTGAGGACACAGCTTTCACTTTGAATGAATAACCGCGTCGCACACTACATTCGCGTCCCTCGATGTCTATGTTATCCCAAACCGCCATATGCAAATTTCATCCACGTTGGTTGTTCGAAATTTCGCTCCTTTACATTTGAACACACCTCACATTGGAAACGAGGAAGTTTTCGGCATCATTAGTGAGGAGAGGAATATGTTAAAAACACTGACAGAAGAGGGAACAGAACGGAAAGACACATGCAGAGAACGTTGGGAATAACTTCCATGGTACCAGAGATGGCTGTAGAATGTAAAAACTGTAAAGAAACACAGAACTTGGAATCATCATCATCGTCATCATCATCATTTAAGACTGATTATGCCTTTCAGCGTTCAGTCTGGAGCATAGCCCCCTTATAAAATTCCTCCATGATCCCCTATTCAGTGCTAACATTGCTGCCTCTTCTGATGTTAAACCTATTACTTCAAAATCATTCTTAACCGAATCCAGGTACCTTCTCCCTGATCTGCCCCGACTCCTCCTACCCTCTACTGCTGAACCCATGAGTCTCTTTGGTAACCTCGCTTCTCCCATGCGTGTAACATGACCCCACCATCTAAGCCTGTTCGCCCTGACTGCTACATCTATAGGGTTCATTCCCAGTTTTTCTTTGATTTCCTCGTTGTGGACACCCTCCTGCCATTGTTCCCATCTACTAGTACCTGCAATCATCCTAGCTACTTTCATATCCGTAACCTCAACCTTGCTGATAAGGTAACCTGAATCCACCCAGCTTTCGCTCCCATACAACAAAGTTGGTCGAAAGATTGAACGGTGCACAGATAACTTAGTCTTGGTACTGACTTCCTTCTTGCAGAAGAGAGTAGATCGTAGCTGAACGCTCACTGCATTAGCTTTGCTACACCTCGCTTCCAGTTCTTTCACTACGTTACCATCCTGTGAGAATATGCATCCTAAGTACTTGAAACCGTCCACCTGTTCTAACTTTGTTCCTCCTATTTGGCACTCAATCCGTTTATATTTCTTTCCCACTGACATTACTTTCGTTTTGGAGATGCTAATCTTCATACCATGGTCCTTACATTTCTGATCTAGCTCTAAAATATTACTTTGCAAACTTTCAATCGAATCTGCCATCACAACTAAGTCATCCGCATATGCAAGACTGCTTATTTTGTGTTCACATATCTTAATCTCACCCAGCCAGTCTATTGTTTTCAACATATGATCGATAAATAATATGAACAACAGTGGAGACAGGTTGCAGCCTTGTCTTACCTCTGAAACTACTCTGGACCATGAACTCAGTTTACCGTCAACTGCCTGACTATCCATGTAAAGACCTTTAATTGCTTGCAAAAGTTTGCCTCCTATTCCATAATCTCGTAGAACAGACAATAACTTCCTCCTAGGAACCCGGTCATATGCCTTTTCTAGATCTATAAAGCATAGATACAATTCCCTGTTCCACTCGTAACACTTCTCCATTATTTGCCGTAAGCTAAAGATCTGGTCCTGACAACCTCTAAGAGGCCTAAACCCACACTGCTTTTCATCCAATTGGTTCTCAACTAATACTCGCACTTTCCTTTCAACAATACCTGAGAAGATTTTACCCACAACGCTGATTAAAGAGATACCTCTGTAGTTGTTACAATCTTTTCTGTTTCCATGTTTAAAGATTGGTGTGATTACTGCTTTTGTCCAGTCTGATGGAACCTGTCCCGACTCCCAGGCCATTTCAATTATCCTGTGTAGCCATTTAAGACCTGACACTCCACTGTATTTGATGAGTTCCGATTTAATTTCATCCACCCCAGCTGCTTTATTGCACTGCAATCTATTGACCATTTTCTCCACTTCCTCAAATGTGATCCTATTTCCATCATTATTCCTATCCCATTCTACCTCGAAATCTGAAACATTACTGATCGTATTTTCACCTACATTGAGCAACTCTTCAAAATATTCCCTCCATCTGCCCAAGGCATCCACAGGGTTCACCAGCAGTTTTCCTGACCTGTCCAAAATACTTGTCATTTCCTTCTTACCTCCCTTTCGAAGACTGCTAATTACACTCCAGAATGGTTTTCCAGCAGCTTGACCCATAGTCTCCAACCTGTTTCCAAAGTCTTCCCAAGATTTCTTCTTGGATGCTGCAGTTATCTGTTTGGCTTTGTTTCTTTCTTCAACATAACTTTCTCTGTCTACCTGAGTTCTAGTATGTAGCCATTTTTGATACGCCTTCTTTTTCCTTTTACAGGCTGCCTTGACTGTGTCATTCCACCAAGCTGTTTGCTTCATCCTACTTTTACACACTACTGTTCCAAGACATTCTTTAGCCACTTCTAGTACTGCGTCCCTGTACCTTGTCCATTCCTTTTCCAATGACTGTAATTGACTACATTCAACTAACTGGTACCTTTCTGAGATCGCTGTTATGTACTTGTGCCTGGATTCCTTATCCTGAAGTTTCTCCACTCTTATCCTCCTACATATGGACCTGACCTCCTGCACTTTCGGCCTCACAATCCCAATTTCACTGCAGATTAAATAATGATTAGTGTCATCAAAAAATCCCCTGAATACACGTGTGTCCCTCACAGCCTTCCTGAATTCCTGATCTGTTATTATATAGTCAATGACAGATCTGGTTCCCCTGCCTTCCCAAGTATACCGGTGAATGTTCTTATGTTTAAAAAAGGAGTTTGTGATTACTAAGCCTATACTGGTACACAAATCCAAGAGTTGTTCCCCGTTCCTGTTGGCCTCCATATCCTCTTCAAATTTACCCATAACCTTTTCATACCCTTCTGTTCGATTTCCAATCCTGGCATTAAAATCACCCATGAGCAGAACACTGTCCTTGCTCTTTACTCTAACAACTACATCACTGAGTGCCTCATAAAAATAATCCATCTTATCTTGATCTGTCCCTTCACAATGCGAATATACTGACACAATCCTAATTTTCTTGCTAGACACTGTCAAATATATCCACATCAGTCGTTCGTTTACATATCTTATTGCAACTACGCTGGGTTCCATTTCTTTCCTGATGTAAAGCCCTACACCCCATTGTGCTATTCCTGCTTTGACTCCTGACAGGTAGACCTTGTATTCTCCCACTTCCTCTTCTTTCTCACCCCTTACCCGAATGTCACTAATAGCTAAAACGTCCAGCTCCATCTTACTTGCAGCCTCTGCCAGCTCTACCTTCTTCCCAGAGTAGCCCCCATTGATATTAATAGCTCCCCATCTCATTACCATTTGTTTGCCAAGTCGTATCTTAGGAGTCCGTCACCTCCAAAGGTCCGAGGCATTTTGCTCTGATTGTTGCCAGCGTCATATTTAAAGTACCAGGGAAGCAGGTTGCTAGCGTTACTTGCCCCGCGTCCCATTGTGTTTTACCCCTAACGGTTGAGGGACTAACCGGTGGATTTAGTAGTCTTTGCCGTATGAGCACAAAGGTGACCACGACCCAGAATATGTCCGAGATGCCCAGCCAGCTTCCAAAGTAACTGGTATCCCGACTGTCGTGACCACTTACTTGGCCACTCATACGTTGCCTGTGGTTCATGAACTAGGACATGACCACAGGAACCCACACCATGAACCACTTGGAATATATGCATAAAATAATATTGAGGATGTTTGGCACAAGCGCTATTCTGAAATGAAGAGGTTGTCACAAGAGAAGAATTCGTGGTGGGCAGCATCAAAACTCGCACAAGACTGACGGAAAGAAAAAAGATAGATTTGCACGTGATATCATACCCACAACGTTACATAGTGTAAAAACATAAACATCCAGCCTACTTTGCGTTGTCAGCACTTTTATGGGCCTTAATCTACTGTGAGGTGACAAAAGCCATGGGACAGCGGTATGTACACTGACAGATGGCGGTAGTATGGCGTACACAAGGTATAAAAGGACGCTGAGTTGGCGGAGTTCTCATTTGTACTTATGAGAGTCACGTGGATAGGTTTCCGATTATGGATGCACCATGGGAATTAAGACTTAGAACTGGGGATGGTCGTTGGAGCTACTGGCATGGGGAATTCCATTTCGAAAATCGTTAAGGAATTCAATACTCCGAGATCACCAGTGCCAAGAGTGTGATGAGAATACCAAATTTCAGGCATTACCCCTCATCACGGGCAACGCTGTGGCAGACGGCCTTAACTTAACGACCGAGAGCAGCGGCGTTTCACATAATGTCGGTGCTAACAGACAAGCAACACAGAGTGAAATAACCGTAGGAATCAATGTGGGACGTACGACGATTGTTGCAGTTAAGACAGTTGGCTCAAAATTTCTGCAGGGAATTTCAAACGAGTTGTTGAATCCATGCCACGTCGAGTTGCTGTACTACGCTGTGCGAAACGAGGTCCAACATGATACCAGGAGGCGTCACTTAACTGTCCTCACCACAGTGTATTTGTCTGGAGCGCAGCCTTGCGTGGAAATGAAACTTAGACGACAAGCATTCCAAACAAGAGACGGGAAGAAGAATTTTACTGTGATGTTGCAGAAGTATGTTACCGATTGTGTCCGCAGAAGCTGATTCGTATGGGGGAGAAGAGGGCTTTATGGCACAAGTTGACCAAAATGAGGGATCGATTGCCACCCTAGAACATCAGGTTGATTTGCTAATGACGGGAAGTGTGAGATATAAAAACTGTGGAGAGAGGTCAAGACATAAAAGAGGCTTCAATTGATGTGAGGTACGCTAGTTCCGGGGAGACGAAGAGATCTGCAGAGGGTAGTAATTTAATTTCCGATCGATTCAATTTAACTTTAAACGCTCTACTTAATGTTTCACTGCAGTTTTCCCCTGTGAGCAGTCGTCTTTTCGATTCGAAAAGAAACTTTCATTTGGGAAAATCAAGCTATTTGTAACAAATACATTACCCATAAAAGACTTTTCTAGAGGCTTCCACTGATTACGTAATATACGCATGTTTACACCTTCAGAGAGTTTTATTTTAAATATCACTCAGTGATTCACTGGCTATATCATCATCGTGAGGTGGATAAACATGGTTTATATCGTGATATTAGAAAAGTCATGCATGTGAGTGGTCTATTAGGCAAGCAATAATATCACAAGAACGTTATGCTTCGTCATGCACATGTCATGAAATTTTATCGTTATTTACAGCACTGAAAAAGGGTCATATACATTTCTACATGTATACTGAAGTTGTACATACTGCTTACCTGTATTAATACACACGTCGTATACTGCCACAGCGGATCACACATGTATGCCACTATGTCATGCATGCAAGATGATATACAATCTTCTCGTCACATCACTGTTTGCCAAACCGACGACACAAGCGCATGGCAAAGTAAATTTCGCTATACAAGAAATCATTGTAGCACGACCATCGAAACCCATTCGGAACAAGTGATTGAAGCAGTAAATCGATCATTTTGTCTTGCAATCTCAAACATGCACATTTTATGTTTTCTCTATGTAAGTAGGCTGTTTATGTTTTCTCTATGTAAGTAGGCTGTTTAGGTTTTTTTATTGGTAACGCCACCTCTGTATGAAAATCACTGGCTGTGCTGTGGGCAGTCTGTGTCTGCTTTGCATTGTTGTAATACTCGCCATTGTAGTGTTAGGCAGCTGGCTGTGAACAGCGCGTAGCGTTGCGCAGTTGGAGGTGAGCCGCCAGCAGTGGTGGATGTGGGGAGAGAGATGGCGGAGATTTGTAATTTGTCATGAACTGCTATATTTATATATGATGATATCAAGGTAAATACATTGTTTGTTCTCTATTAATATCTTTCATTTGCTAACTATCCCTATCAGTAGTTAGTGCTTTCCATAGTTTGAATCTTTTATTTAGCTGGCAGTAGTGGCGCATGCTGTATTGCAGTAGCTTGAGCAGCGAAGATTTTTGTGAGGTAAGTGATTTGTGAAAGGTATAGTTTAATGTTAGTCAGGGCCATTCTTTTGTAGGGAATTTTGAAAGTCAGATTGCGTTGCGCTGACAAAATATTGTGTGTCAGGTTAAGTACAGTCGTGCATAATTGTTCAAAGGGGACGTTTCAACATATTATAAATGAGTCATAGTAAGACAAATAGCATTTGATTGAGTAGACATTAGGCGCCGTAAATGTTTTGAGGGCACTTACTTGAGTTACATTTATGCCTCATTTTCGTAGCAGACCAAATCATTTTATCCATATTTGTGACAAATTCTCAACTGATATAAAGAGGCGAGTCCATTATAGAAGTGGATGGAAACGGCGAGAATATTGCGACAGACTTCTCGTGAACATGTTAGGTGGATGTGGAGAGATAGTTGTGCAACGTTCAGTTCTGCAACACAGCTTCGAAACAGGTCATGTTGTGCCTCTGTCCTCCTAAATGCTTGGGAACATGATCGGGTTCAAAGATAATAAAATCATCTTTACAAAGCATCGATGTAATCCAACAAATGCGTGGAAACATATCCATGTTCAAAGATAACATCATCCTTTTGTAACAAAAAAACGCCAGCTGTAAGTAATTTTGTGTTTAGGTATTTGCACTGTCTATTCATAGAATGTTTTGTAACTATCAGTTACACAGGCCAATGAAAATTTTTTAAATAAACTTTTTTTTACTTTGATAGCTGATCTTTATAGATTTTTACGAGCTGAATCCAAATCTTGCCTTAGTTTTTTTGTATCACCCATTGTTTTCGAGCAGTATGCTTTTTATTATATAGTACAAAAATCCTATGCTATACGGTAAACGGGGAATATAATGAAACGCTTTGTTACAACATAACCATGGTTTGTATTTACAGCAAGCTACTTAAAACAGTGATATGTGTTAATAGAGGTTTCAAAATTTTGAAATTTGTCGTAAGGTCATATGAGACTAATTAATCTAACTTTAACTAACTTACGCTAAGGACAACCCACACACCCATGCGCCACTAGAGGTTTCACTTGTCAGCTGAAATTGGTTTGTATTTTCTTTCTCTTCTTTCTTTGAAGCTTCTTGTGTAGCTTTTTCTACGATGGGTCGCTTGCTGAACTTCTCGGTGAAGTGACGAACAATAGTTCCCCATCAAGTTGGTGTTCCAGCGGCCCTGGTAACGTTTTTCCATCACTTTAATGTCCTGGTAAAAACGCTCTCCTTGCTCCTCACTAACATCCCCCATATTGTCTGGCAAGTCATCAAGGTGTCTGTTCAAAAAGTGAACTTTGAGGCTCATTAAACATCCTAAAGTTTTAAACTTCTTTAACATTGTAGCTGTAATAGAAACATATTCTGCGTCTTTTTCATGTCCTAAGAACTTTGTAACGACTTGCGTGAATGATACCCATGCTTCTTTCTCATTTATAGTCTGATTTAGAGTAGTTGTCACTTGACGTTTGCGCTGCGAAGTTGCGGCGTTGTCACGTCAAGCACTGGCTGGAGGCAGCCGCCTCAGCGCATCGCTACCCCCGGCGATAGAAAATCGTTTTAAAGTCTGGATCTTCTACAAAAAGTAAGTAAAAAATTTCAAATCCACATATGATGTACATCTCTACAATGTCTCTCAATCTGTCAAATATATATTCTTAATTTTAATTAGGACAAGAGTTACGTTAATTTGTTTGAAACCGAAACTTCCTTTGAAACCATCTAAATTCTCGATTTCGTAAACAGCTTCTAAATTATCACGTCATTACTGAAAAACTATTGGTGTCACAGCAAAATATTTTTTTCCATTGATTAACAAAATAATGCACTCGGCAAAGAATCCTTAAAAGTTTTCGTAGTGCATCACGTTTCTTGTATATAAATTTCTGAAAATAGCATTTTTAAGCAACCCTATCAGTACTGAACTCGAAACAAGTATGACGTTTAAAATCTCTATCTCCTATAAATATTATGTAAATATTTTGAAATTTACGTACAGTATCGGTCTCAGTGGTATCTAAAAGCAAATAAAATATCTTTTCTTAATTTTAATTAGGGCCGTTGTTACATTAACTATTGAAGTGTGAGAAATTTTCGCGTCCGGAAAAGTTTTCTTCTTTAGATTGCAAATCTCGAAAACTATTACACACATCGAATAACATCTTGGTGTATATACAAAATGAAATAGAATTAAAATTCAGTCTAACTTACCGTAAGGAGATGACGAGAGCTGGCCAAACAGTATTTCTTAGTCTCACAAAAAGAATAAGAATTAATCGAAATAAATTCACAAACACAGTATTTAATGGCAGTAAGTACACTACACACTAATATTACAATGCGAAAACACCGCTTAATTCAGAGTCAGAGTCAGTGGAACTATCAGTCTCGCTGCTCGTATTGACAGATATAATCAAGTCTTCGACACTTTGTTGTAAGATACCTTCATTGTTCCATGCGTCCTGTATCACTTCTCGCACGTGATGTACTACCTTCTGCCAGTCTTCCGATGTCACAATTTCAACTGCCTCTTTCAAAAGGCGTTCCACTTCGGTTAATGCGAATTTCTTATTTTCTGCAGCCATATGCCGCTTAACCTGAGCCCAAATCAGCTCTATTGCGTTGAAATGGCAATGGTAAGGAGGCAATCTGAGCACTTTATGCCAGTATTTTTTTGCTACTTCATCCACAATGTAAATCGGGTTCTTCGGCTTGTGTTGCGATACAAGTTCTAATAACTCTGCCCTTGTAAAATTACTTTCGAACTGCACCTTATGTGTCTGTAACCAGCTAACAATGTCGATTTTCCTCCTTGCCTTTTTGGGTGCTTTATCTTGTATTACTGAGTGATAAGGAGCGTTATCCGTAACAATGATAGAGTTTTTTGTTAAGTTCTGGAGCACACAGTCTTCAAACCATTTCACAAAAGTATTGTGGTTCATCTCTTCGTGGTAGTCGGAGGTCTTATTTGAACTGAATAGCAGCAGACAATTTGGAATGAAACCTTTTGAATTTCCGGCATGTGCTACAATTATCCTTTCTCCTCTGCCGATCGGAGCTGCCATACTTCCGCTGATGGTACCGTCTGTCCAGCCTTTTTTTGAACTGTGTCCTGCATTCACCCACGTTTCATCAAGCCAAACGATATCATCAAAATTTGTCCCCACTAATTCTCTAAGAAAGTGGCATTGCGAGGCTGCAATATCTTGGCGTTCCATTAGTAACTTCCTGCCAAGACTCGTAACAAAGACGATTTACTACCCTGAAACAGGTCAGCCGCTGTGAGGGTAGCATGTAGTATTTTGAGTGTTGGATACTCCTTCCTTGAATAAAATGCGTATATTTGACGACGAATGCCATCTTCCTGAAAAGAGTCTCCAGTCGCCTCTTTTTCCCAGGTGTCTCCAATTTAGATGAGTCACTTGAGCCTTCTTTCGTGAATTTCTCCTTGCAAATTCTTATTACTGAGAGTTCGCTAATTTGCAGAGCAGCTGCAGTTCGCTCCACCACCTTATGCAAAGGAACGAGAGGCCCTCCTGCATCCCTCTCTCTCTCAAAACACTCCCATAAAGAACACACGTATTCACGCGCCTGACTGCGTATAACAACGCCATGTCCGCCACTTTTTGGAGGTTTTCGAGGAGTGTGCAGCCTCGGCCTCCCTCTCTTGCGACTGCTTTCATCAGACATCGTAAACACGCGAAGCTACAAGTCACTCAAATCTCTCACCCGCACGTCTACAACGGCTCGCTGAGGACTGGCTGGCTACGCGCTGTTCACATCCAACTGCCCAACACTACAATAGCGAATATTCCAACAACGCCAAGCAGCCACAGACTGCACACAGCACAACCAGTGATTTTCATACA
The DNA here is from genome assembly GCF_021461385.2 of Schistocerca piceifrons. Lineage (NCBI taxonomy): Eukaryota > Metazoa > Arthropoda > Insecta > Orthoptera > Acrididae > Schistocerca > Schistocerca piceifrons. The sequence goes on along the minus strand of NC_060145.1, from coordinate 472,998,298 downwards.
GAGCGCTACGTGACGTTACCAACATAAAAACCTGAACAGCCTACTTACAACAGTATCCTCCGGTGGCAGCACCGCGGACTTGTTTCATTGCGCAACGACATTATTTGTGTGTATCGTGAACTGCAGCTGTCCTATAGCGATGTCCTAGGGTATACCCTCCGTTAAACAGACGATTTATTCTGGTTAAGAATTACCTGTTACGTGAAGTGCCTTCCGGAAATCTAGCAGCGCATTATCAACATGAGTGCGGTCATATGTTTTATCATGTAGAATAAAGAGCTACTTATTGTCTTCTGAATCTCATAAACTAAAAGTATAAACTAAATAACTGAATGATCATAAGACATTGCATTCATTACGAACAAATAAATGGAAGAGATACTTTCATATTCAGAATACAACACGCTGATATGCGTCACCTACAATGTTGTACCTCGTGAACACTTTCTTCCAACATATCAGCTCAGAAATGCACTTGCCGTACGTAGGGATATCTGTTAGAAAGGTGTGATCGGCACAAACAGCCTACAGCGTTTTGAAGCGGTGTAGCATTATGAACGTAAAAAAGTATGATGTTAGTTGTTTAATTGCATTATCAAGTGCTATCCTAGCAGTACCAGTACTGTCAAGCGATTCCTAGACGTATTCCATAGTATTGTTGCACAGAAAACACACTGACCATTGTTAAGAATGTCCTCTACATACCAGAGATCAAAAGTTCGGTGTATTTCGTCCGTGGTTCAAAGAATTATAGCACATCAAAAATGGCTCTGCGCACTATGGGACTCAACTGCTGTGGTCATAAGCCCCCTAGAACTTAGAACTACTTAAACCTAACTAACCTAAGGACATCACACACATCCATGCCCGAGGCAGGATTCGAACCTGCGACCGTAACGGTCGTGCGGTTCCAGACTGTAGCGTCTTCAACCGCTCGGTCACTCCGGCCGGTTATAGCACATCCACCAATATTTAAATTTTCTATACGCTTACGAGATCCGTTGAAAAGTAGAGTTTTTTTTATAATATTTTTAATTCGGTTTACAGATGTTTAGTGGTTGTTTCTTTCATAGCACTCCTCTTCTTTATGCAACACTCAACCCATAAATTTTTGCACTTCGGGACCCAATCCTACGTATCTACTTTTCAAATGCACTTAAGGTCCCAAGACGGCTGATCTTTATTGTTAGTTAGTTAGTCGTTTAATCTGTTACATATTCCACAGATCATTTCGAAGATCCTTTTTTCGGATGATATGGAACGAGTCAGTTATCGTATATGTATATTTGATTAATGTTAACATTGTGAACGCATTATTTCATAGTACTGCTCATGTAAGTAAACTTAAGAACAAGATTTTACCGGGCTACTGGTTTATAAATAAGTATTCGTCCGTAGAATAGAAGGAGTTGTCCTGCAAAAATGATCTTAGGTTAGATTTAAAGCTTGCTTTGCTGCCCGTCAAACATTTTATGTAGTTGGGAAAATGAACCAAAATCTTTTGTTGCTGCATATTTAACTCCTTTTTGAACCACTGACAGCTTCAACAATGTGAAACAAAGCTCTGTTTTCTCTAGTGTTATAGATATGGACATCGTCTTCTCTTCAAATTGTGATGGATTATTCATCACGAATTTCATTAGTGAATATATGTACTGTGGCGGCGCAGTGAAAATGCCTAAATCCACCTTTAGTTCTTACTGTTCGCTTTAGTGCACTTATTACCTTCTTTCTAAATGATGAAATTACGTAAATTATTCCATAAGACATTACTGAGTGGAAATATGCAATATATGTCCGAAAGTTGATTTGTTTATTCCAATTGCAGCAAGCGTAGTATGAACAAAAGTAGCTGAACGTAGTTGTTTGAGAAGCTCAGTGATATGTTTCTTTCAATTCAAGTTTCCTTCAGTATGTACATCAAAAATTTTGGAGCATTCCACCCTATTTACTGACTCCTGCACACGTGTTACATCAGTTGTTAATATGACTTTATTTGGTGTACAAAATTAAATACGATGTGTTTTCTCAAGATGTAGGAAGAGTCCATTTTCAGAGAATCACTTAATTATTCTTTGAAACAGATAATTAACAATTTTTTCCGTGGGTTTCTCCCTAAAGGGATTTATTATAACACTAGTATCGCCTGCAGCCAACGGCCTTGCTGCAAAGGTAACACCTGTTCCCGTCAGATGACCGAAGTTACGCACTGTTGAGTTTGGCTAGCACTTGGATTGGTGACCGTGCGGGTCTGCCGACCTCAGTTGGCAAGTGGGGCGCACTCAGCCCTTTATCGGTGAGGATGACACGGCGGTCGGTCATTACAGTTGGCTTTCTCGGGGCCTGTTCGGACGGTGGTAATTCTACCAATTCTGCTTGTTGAATGTTACGTGAAAGTTCAACGACATATATAAGGAACAGGAGTCGAGCTAAAATTGAAATCTATGGGACTCCTTTCGCAATTTCTCCTCAGTCACGAAAATCACCCTTAGAACATTGTTACAATTGTTATTTACATGATCACCCCAATCGAAAGCCTAATAAAGACCACAAAACATTCCAGATGCCGATATTTTATTGTTTAAGGCTTGTAATATTTGGTGGGTGTCTGGATAGATAACGTTTTCAGTCGAGTAACCATTCTGCGTCAGGAAGACTGTTCTGAAATTTTTTGTGTGGAGTGTAGACATTTATGGAAGTGAAACATGGACGATAAATAGTTCAGGCAAGAAGAGAATAGAAGCTTTCGAAATGTGGTGCTACCGAAGAATGCTGAAGATTAGGTGGGTAGATCACGTAACTAATGAGAAGGAACTGAATAGAATTGGGTAGAAGAGGAATTTGTGGCACAGCTTGACTAGAAGAAGGGATCCGTTAGTAGGACATTTTTTGAGGCATAAAGAGATCAACATTTAGTATTGGAAGGCAGCGTGGAGAGTAAAAATCGTAGAGGAAGACCAAGAGATGAATACGGTAAACAGATTCAGAAGCATGTAGGTTGCAGTAGGTACTTGGAGATGAAAAAGCTTGTACAGGATAGAGGAGCATGGAGAGCTGCATCAGAGCAGTTTCTGGACTGAAGACCACAACAACAACGACCATTCTGGAATCCTGTGATAGGTTAAATAAAGTGTTCCTACTTGAATTAAGATCTCAACAGGAGGTAGTTTAGGGGATTTTGGTTTTGGAAACGATAATAAACTTGAAGTGAGGTCTGGGAGATATCGATGTTTCGCCCAGGAGAGTGGTCAAAAATCGTGAACGGTGAATGTGGAATTGTTGAGGCTTTCGTGGTCACTTGTTGACTTATTGCCTTTTGGTTATCGTCTCGTGATCTGAGGCCGACGTTAATTTAATGACATTTCTGACGTTTATACCGCACGAACGGCCTGCTTTGTCAATTACCACCAGAAATGGAGGTTGATTCTAGCCACTCGTGTCGCACAAAATTCATTAAAATCATTAAAGAAACGTTGCCCGAAAACCCCGTGACAACAGGCAATGCCGGCCGAAGTGGCCGTGCGGTTCTAGGCGCTATAGTCTGGAACCGGGTGTCCGCTACGGTCGCAGGTTCTAATCCTCCTCGGGCACGGATGTGTGTGATGTCCTTAGGTTAGTTAGGTTTAATTAGTTCTCAGTTCTAGGCGACTTATGACCTCAGTAGTTAAGTCGCATAGTGCTCAGAGCCATTTGAACCAACAGGCAATTAACTGAAAACGCTGAGCTGAACTATGTTCGTCTCAAATGTGGTCTCCTTTCAAATGGTTCAAATGGCTGTGAGCACTATGGGACTTAACTGCTGAGGTCATCAGTCCCCTAGAACTTAGACCTACTTAAACCTAACTAACCTAATGACATCACACACATCCATGCCCGAGGCAGGATTCGAACCTGCGACCGTAGTGGTCGCGCGGTTCCGGACTGTAGCGCCCAGAACCGATCGGCCACCCCGGCCGGCTGTCTCCTTTCCCCATCAAGTTTGGTCCCACTAAATAACTACCATGGTCACCTCGTTTAGTTGTAGCAATAATTGAAAAAACGGTTCAAATGGCTCTGAGCACTATGGGACTTCTTTGGTCATTAGTCCCCTAGAACTTAGAACTAATTAAACCTAAGTAACCTAAGGACATCACACACATCCATGCCCGAGTCAGGATTCGAACCTGCAACCGTAGCAGATAATTGACTGTGTGAGATCAAATGCGGCAGCCCAACTCACATTTCCTGAATCTACGTTGGACCGTTTACTTGCTGATTGGAAGCTGCGTAGGGAAAGTGAATTACCAAATGCTGCATTTGGGAACCTATGCAGGTAGGGCCCGGACGAAGTGGTAAGGTTAAGGTATTCCTATTTTTAAGCTGAGCAGCAGCTGACGGAGCCAACGGTCTTGCCGCAGTGGTAACACCGATTCCCGTCAGATCACCGACGTTAAGTACTGTCGGGCTGGGCTAGCACTTGGATGGGTGACCATCCCAGTCTGCCGAGCGCTGTTAGCAAGCGAGGTGCACTCAGCCGTTATGAGACGAACTGAGGAGCTACTTGATTGAGAAGTAGCTGTTCCGGTCTCGTAAACTGACATGCGGCCGGGAGAGCGCTGTGGCGACCACATGCCGCTCCATATCCGCATCCAATGACGCCTCTGGGCTAAGGATGACACGGCGGCCGGTTGCTACCGTTTGGTCTTCATGGCTTGTTCGGCCGGAGTTCAGTTTTAGCTGTAGGCGGAAATGCATAGAAATTAGTGATTATAATCAGCGCCTGTCGAATAATGTAATTACTTTAGGATCAAATTAGGTACTTTACAAAATTGAGTTTTCACGAAGTGGCAAAAATATCCACTTTGCCCGAAATGAGCGGGCAAAATGGACACTTAGCTTTAAACTCAGAAATAAGGGTTTAAAAATGTTGTAAGAAAAAACTAACTAGATTTTATGGTAAATATGACTCGAATTAAATTCTTTACACTTTTCACAAACAAAAGCTAAAAGTGTGTTTCTCCCTTGTAGATTTCGTGGGGCCAGAGGGAGCGTAACTGGCAGTAAATCTACTGCTCTAATGTCCTTGAGCCCGCATCTCGTGGTCGTGCGGTAGCGTTCTCGCTTCCCACGCCCGGGTTCCCGGGTTCGATTCCCGGCGGGGTCAGGGATTTTCTCTACCTCGTGATGGCTGGGTGTTGTGTGCTGTCCTTAGGTTAGTTAGGTTTAAGTAGTTCTAAGTTCTAGGGGACTTATGACCACAGCAGTTGAGTCCCATAGTGCTCAGAGCCATTTGAACCATTTAATGTCCTTGAATTTGAAAATTTTGTTTGCAATACATGCATTCTCTGTACTCCTCGTTGTCGTCTACAAGAGCCCTAACAGGCTTTGTTCCTCTGCTTTTCGAAATTTTCTTCTTACGGTTGCTTACTGCTTTTCACTTATGTCCTCTTTCTTTATTTGCCTCTTCTAGGTTATTTTTATGAGTTGCTGTAAGTATCGTCCATTCGGCCGCTGCTGCTGCGTACTCCCCCCATACCATGTGTCCAGAAGCCACCGCCGATATGGCCCCGTTGCCCTCATGGATGCCACTGCACAAAGCTGTATGCCCTCTAACGGCATTTCAGTAACTAAAGAAGGATTACAGCGTCGAGATATGGCACTCTACAAAAGAGTGATATTAAAAAGACATACGGTATGTCACATTCCCTTTTCACGATAAATCCTTACATCAAGATAGCTAAAACATACAAAAATTATAATATCTCCGATGAATGGCACGCCAGACAGGTTAGACTTCATTGGATGACTGTACCCTCCAGAGAGAATACGTTGAAACACTTCCCGCGCCGTGCTAGCAAGTTATAGCCCGCAGAAGCTCTATGGCCACTTTGCCTGGATCGCCCCTAAACATGGTAAGTGTGCGTTGGAAAGAGCTCCTTCCCAATTTGGTTCGTTCTAGGCCAAATAGAGGCCCCCAAGTATGACGCGGCAGGTGACTACTTTTTACCTGCGCTTAGGAACCGGCAGGAGTACAGACCCCCCGCCCCCGCGTGATGCGCCTCGGTTGTTGTCGGCGGCAGGTGCTGCGCTGTTGTGTGTGGGTGGCTCCCCTCGGCTCCTGGTTTATTGACGGGGCGGTGGGCGGCGGTCGTGGGTGACCAGCCGTGGCCGCGCGGCACGCAAATGTTAAACCGCGGGCGCGCAGACCGCAGCACGCGCCGCCATCGACCGCCGGACAGCTCGTCAAAGGTCCGACCACACCACACCAGCCCACACCACTGCCACTTCCAAAACTGCGGCCGCGCACGAGACCCAAGCAGCGAGCAACGAACCGTGCCGCCCACTGGCGGACCATCACGGAACACCGCTGGCGACTCCTCTGCGCCTTCTACAGCAACACGAAACTACTCATAGCTGGGCAGCGTCTCACCCATTACCTTATTATTACTTTTTTTAGACAGAGCGAAGAATAATTCCTTCCAAAACTCTCATCGGAGCTCGACATGGCTGCCGTACAGTTAGCGGCATCGAACACCATCAAAAATGGTTCAAATGGCTCTGAGCACTATGCGACTTAACTTCTGAGGTCATCAGTCGCCTAGAACGTAGAACTAATTAAACCTAGCTAAACTAAGGACATCACACACATCCATGCCCGAGGCAGGATTCGGACCTGCGACCGTAGCGGTCGCTCGGTTCCGGACTGTAGCGCCTAGAACAGCACGGCCACTCCGGCCGGCTGAACACCATCACAGTACCTTTTAAGTCGCTGGCAAGTACAACCATCACATCTGACGGGATCAATATTTCTCCGCAGTGCAGTAGACAAGGCACGGGCTACCTCTGGTGACACACAGGCCTGTTACACATACCTACTTAAGATCGTGGCACACCTCGTCACGTGATGTGACAGCAGCGATCCCAGCGCATGAAGTCAAATCTACACAGTCCGTAAAGTTAATGTTTATGGGATAACGCACTGGTGTGAACGGCACCAGTCCCCTTTGTTATGGTTCTCTATTTACGTGACCATTACGGCACTACAACCCCAGTTCTCGATACCAGTAATATCGTACTACTTTTCTGCGAAGTAACAGACGTATTTTTGTGACAATATTCACATTTGGTTTTATTAATGTATAGGTACTCCGATGTATCAATATATTACAGTGACATGGTTGTTGTGTGTATTCATTTCTGAGAGACTGTCATAATCTTTGACTTACTTGTAACCGTTTTGGCGCGAATGCACACAGAGCAGTCTATTTTTCACTTTGGCAGAAGTTAAGTTGTTATTTCGCTTAGTAAAAGAACAGTCAAGTCTTGTTTTTGGGCCGGCCGCGGTGGTCTCGCGGTTCTAGGCGCGCAGTCCAGAAGCGCGCGACTGCTACGGTCGCAGGTTCGAATCCGGCCTCGGGCATGGATGTGTGTGATGTCCTTAGTTTAGTTAGGTTTAAGTAGTTCTAAGTTCTAGGGGACTGATGACCACAGCTGTTAAGTCACATAGTGCTCAGAACCATTTGAACCATTTTTTTTCCTTGTGTTTGGTTAAAGTGGAAATTAAATATATGAAGATGGATACAAAACTGTTTTCTTGATGATGTGACATTTAAGAAGAAGTATATGTGAATTTACAAGAAGTTTAATAAAAATGTGGATCGTGAACACCAAATCAACAATTACTTCTACCATACCATTGTTCTGATCTGGGATTGTTTGATCATTAAGAATTTCCTGAAAAACGCATTTGATAGGTCTTCAAATATTGCTAAAATACGGGTCTGGACCTTCTAGCAGTCAAAGTAGAATCACCCTAGAATCAACAAGATGAGCCACAACAACTTCGAAGAAGTCAACGTGGGAGCCCATTCAAAATAAGTGCCAAATTAATGACTTTTTTACAGTGACCTAATTATTTCCATTCTGACGATACCATCCACAGTCAATAATTTTGTTGTTGCCCGATAAAGTGAACATATGCTGCGTGAGTAATATTATTAATCTGATTTCTAACCTACTTTCCAAGTGGTGGTATTGTTAGACCTTGACACGTCACGCCTAAAAACTGTCCCTCCAAACACGTATTTTTTAAGGTACTTTCATTTTGTGTTCCCCCATCTTCAGATGTTTGCACTTATTTATGCAGCATAAATATTCCTTATTTATGTAAGACGTTATACAACAGAGGTTGCAGAAACTTCCGCTGCAAAACTCTGCAAAACCGTTAGTAAAGAAACAATTTTCGCATCACGCAAATAAATGTAAACTTCTGAAGTGGGATGCCAGGCGTCTTGAAAGGTCACATTCTAAAAATGAACGCTTTAAAAGCAACTGCTTGGGGCTAAATTATTATGAATTACCGCCAGTTGCAACAATTGAAGTATTCTGTTTTGTCCAGACGTACCACATTTGTTTATTAATTTTACACTACTGGCCATTAAAAGTGCTACACCACAAAGATGACGTGCTACAGACGCGAATTTTAACCGACAGGAAGAAGATGCTATGATATGCAAATGATTAGCTTTTCAGAGCACTCATACAAGGTTGGCGCCGGTGGCGACACCTACAACGTGCTGACATGAGGAAAGTTTCCAACCGATTTCTCATACACAAACAGCAGTTGCCGGCGTTGCCTGGTGAAACGCTGTTGTGATGCCTCATATAAGGAGAAGAAATGCGTACCATCACGTTTCCGACTTTGATAAAAGTCTGATTGTAGCCTATTGCGATTGCGGTTTACCGTATCGGGACATTGCTGCTCACGTTGGTCGAGATCCAATGACTGTTAGCAGAATATGGAATCGGTGGGTTCAGGAGGGTAATACGGAACGCCGTGCTGGATCCCAACGGCCTCGTATCTCTAGCAGTCGAGATGACAGGCATCTTATCCGCATGGCTGTAACGGATCGTGCAGCCACGTCTCGATCCATGAGTCAACAGATAGGGACGTTTGCAAGACAACAGCCATCTGCACGAACAGTTCGACGACGTCTGCAGCAGCATGGACTATCAGCTCGGAGACCATGGCTGTGGCTACCCTTGACGCTGCATTACAGACAGGAGCGCCTGCGATGGTGTACTCAACGACGAACCTGGTTGCACGAATGGCAAAATGTCATTTTTTCCTATCAATCCATGTTTTGTTTACAGCATCACGATGGTCGCATCCGTGTTTGGCGACATCGCGATGAACGCACATTGGAAGCGTGTATTCGTCAACGCCATACTGGCGTATCACCCGGCGTGATGGTATGGGGCGCCATTGGTTACATGTCTCGGTCACCTCTTGTTCGCATTGGCGGCACTTTGAACAGTGGACGTTACATTTCAGATGTTTTACGACCCGTGGCTCTATCCTTCCCTGAGAAACCCTACATTTCAGCAGGATAATACACGACCGCATGTTGCAGGTCCTGTACGGGCCTTTCTGGATACAGAAAATGTTCGACTGCTGCCCTGACCAGCACATTCTCCAGATCTCTCACCAATTGAAAACCTCTTGCCAATGGTGGCCGAGCAACTGGCTCGTCACAATACGCCAGTCACTACTCTTGATGAACTGTGGTATCGTGTTGAAGCTGCATGGGCAGCTGTACCTGTACACGGCGTCCAAGCTGTGTTTGACTCAATGCCCTGGCGTATGAAGGCCGTTATTACGGCCAGAGATGGTTGTTCTGGGTACTGATTGCTCAGGATCTATGCACCCAAATTGCGTGAAAATGTTATCACATGTCAGTTCTAGTATAATATTGAGAGGCACCCACATGCCTTGCTCGTACTGTGGCATCAAGCAGTCAGGCCTGCAAGATGAATGGTCTGCCAAGCGAGTGGACTCATTCTTATTTATCGAGTAACATGAACTCTAATACTCACAATAAAGTTACAAGTTATTCTCCTGTTTGAATATTACGCAACGGAAACGCACATCTGATTATTAGTAATTTACACAACTCTGACTGTTCACTACGCACTGGCAATACCACATTTTCTTTCTTATTTAACGGCTTTGATCAACACGTGGCCGTCGCACTGAATATGAATGGCGCACACATTGTAAATTCTGGATATCATGACAACATACAATTTGAAGGAAAAGGCCACCAATCTTTTTCTTTTCACTATCTTATTTATTCCGATAAATTCTATAACCTAAACACACAAATTCTATAACCTACAACAATAACACACAAGAAATTCCGCCCAGTGGGCATGGCTTTACATTATTCCGATAAATTCAATAACCTAAATACACAAATTCTATAACCTACAACAATAACACATGAGAAATTCCGCCCAGTGGGCATGGCTTTACATTGGTGATTCTCTATATTATGGTCTCGTAATTATTTAACGCTACAGTGCACTTTCTGGATAGGATGGTGGATCTTTTGCTATATCTCACACTTCGACTGTCACACCCATCATCACGAAAATTTACTCCAGACCGAGCGGTACAAAAAGGAACATGCATAACTCACTGCCTCTGAAACTATCTTGTTACTCTCCCATACCAACCACACATACTTAAATTTCATGAAATACATCACAGTGGCAACATACAATACAAAGAATAGTCACAACGTTATAATCACATCACTTTCAGCTTTCCCACTTCAATTAGTATTTATCCCAGTTTCACACGACACTGTCCCACTTTGTAACTTTTCTTTCCTACTATGAACTCTGGAGGATATATGCACGTCTTCCTGTGCAATGCAAGCCAAGTGGCGTTGCTGGATAGACAGCTGACTCACCTTGCTTCTCTCTCAGAGTATTATAGTTTGAATCAAGCGTCACACGGAAACATAACACGCAAAGTAATATTAAGAACATATTCATCACACACGCGAGTCCTTAACTGATACCATTGACGAGTACTTCTCTTTATCCTTTGTCTCACACACAGATTGAGACTCACACAGTACTCACCACGTGGAAGTACTCGTCTCTAATTTCAAGTCCTGCACACGCCATTTCTTAAATATTTCCAACTTATAGTACACACGCCAGTAATTCAGCTTAACTTAAGCACTCGGAAGTATTTCAACTTATTGCTACACGTGGCTTCATTGTGATCGTTGGTCACTTCCGAAGATTACTACGATCCCCTTAATATTACCTGCCTGACATTTATTTCTCCCCACAAAAGTTCCTGAAATAGAGAAATTATTATTCCAAACTACTCTTAAGTATTTCACATGCATACCATGTCTCCACTCTTTTGTGTTTACGGAGCACATCTAAGACAGGTCTTACCAACACTAGATCCAGCGGCAGAGTGCTGAAACATGGCCGATCTCGCACCTGCGCCAAGGTGAGGGAGCACCATGCTCCCGTATTGGTCAGCCACATTTCAGGCAGCTCAAAGCTCAGGTAAATTTCATCTCTTTGGTTCCACCAAAGGTGACCAAAAGACCGTCTCAAAGATGGTCATGTATTGCACATTCACTATCTGCAGTTAGCAGACGACCATACATTCATTCATTTTACAGATCTCACCAAATTGGATGTAGGGATTTATTTTGTGGGAGTGCACATGTAATCAATTAAATAAATAAATTGTCACTCTTTCCTACACTTCTGACAAGAATAACGAAGAATGATTTACCTATTTTCAATGTCGGGTGGTACTGTACCCTTTCAATATATTTGTCCAATGAATACCCGTTTATCATCTGCATTTCTTCTTGGTGGAGCAATTATAATGGCCAGTAACGTAGTACGAGAAAGAATATAAAAACGAAATATGGCATTAAGGTAGGCAGTCCCAGTCGACAAGAAGTTAGATGTAACTATGTGAATTTTGGCCAGTAGCAGGTCATTCGAGTGTTTGAAATTTACTGTATTAATAATCGCAAACACTACTAGCAAATATATTTTTGAAATATTTGTCCAAAAATACCTTTGATGATTCATCACATAGGTATTTGTTGTTTTCATACGCTAATTAAATTAAGCCAATCTTTTTTTGTTCATTTTAAATAGTTTAAATGTCTAAATCGCTTGAACTTGGCATGCACCGCATGTATTGTACAGAAGTCAAAGGGAAAAATGCGAATTTTGACTGGCCTGAGCCACGAGATGCAGACCGTAGGCGACCCGAGCGTCGGCTGAAATATCTGAAAGTGCGTGCCGTGTGGACTACAGCACGAGCCCGCTCTGTCTCCGAAGAATTTCTTTCGTACGCCGGACTGGAATCAACGGCGCCCTGCCGGTTGCGAATCCGTACGGTAGACTCGCGTGAATTTTAAAGTTGGATCCAAACGCCAGGAACTAAATAAAGAAAAGAGCATATTCGTAAAAATCCCTAGCTTTTTCTTTACGTTATTGTCAATAACGAGGTCAGGATAGCCACAATCCTCGAAAATTTTTAATAAAAGTGGTTTCCCGCCCACCGTTTGACACCGCAGACCATCTGGGCTCAGTGAAGGACGATTTGTTGTTGCCTAAGGTGTAATTTACCTTGCCAATGGCGTACGGCTTACACAATTATACCATAAGATTGTCTAAAACGTTCCGGGACTGATTCTATTCCCGGCGTATAAGTGACGTCAGCGCCACTGTGGCGCCAGCTTGAGCTAACACCTTTAAACAGCACTGTGCATTCGACAAGCCAGTTTTGAGCAGGCAGTGTTAAGTAGTGGACGTGCGACCATTCTGTGTCAACGTTGCTGTGTCATAAATCGCAATGGAGCAAAGAACTGAATGTCTCCAAATAAAGCGTTCGAGACATTCTCTTGATATATAAGTCCTTCAGTTTCCTTCTGGGTCCGTTAGGAAAAGACCAGGACGTTTCTCCATCTAGGGGGATGGCGGGTAGAATTTTTCATAATAATAATAATCATTAGTCATAGGAGAAAATTGGAATTGTTGTGATTATTGTTCGCCGTCTTTTACAAGAGTCTGGCAACTATATATGTGGTCAGCCAGAAAGCGATGGAGAACATACTGACCGTAGTTTCCAGTTTGAAAGTCCACATTCTTGTCCAGCCCACTGCAAGAAATGTTTCTATTCTCTATTTGCTCAGCGGGATCAGGACTATGACTATAAATGAAGATTTTGAGGTCTACTTGATACCTACATTTGGTCAAGTTCCACACGCACAACATTGTAATATTCATTGTGTACATACTCACAGTAAATCTCTCTATCCTAAACAGCACTACAAGCTGTTCAGAGGCGACCTATACAGTAAGTTCCTACTAAATTGTCTTTCAGCCTGTTTACTGATAATCAAAATATATGCTCGCCACAAAAGTGGAAAATAATTGTCACCACTTGCCACGCGGCATTTTTAACATTACGGGCGGCACATTAACTGTTACTTTCACGAAATCTAAGCGCTCCAGGACGGTGTACAGTCCTCGCGAGTTCACTTACTGAAAATAAGCGTTTTGTAACAGCCTGTGTCTGACGTCGTCCTAGGCAGCGCGCACTCCGGCGTTTGACGCGGATCTCATGGAGGCTGGGTGCGAAGTGTTGCCTAGCCTTGCCTCTCGGGCTGCTTTTATACACGTCGCGCAGCGTACAGCCAGGGGAACACCTGTTGCCATCCGCCCTATGCCCACGTTAACAGTCTCTAAACAGCCCCTTTCTCGGACACACAATACTTAATAACAATGTTATGAATCAATTTAGAATCTTCATAATTTTTATATGAATGTAGGTAAGTTGGTTACAGTCACAGAAAACGTTTTAGCTCGCTTGCATTAAAACTTTGCCTTGTAGAGTTTATAGAACGGAATTGACAGTTGAACGTGACCTCTGGACTACAACTTTAAGAGACCTTGTATTAGTTGTTATTAATATCAAGGACCTAAAACTTGTTATAGCTGTGTTATTTAATAGGTTTCATCTCGAGCTGTAACCAAAACTTTCTACCATTAATATAACAGTGTAATATTTAGCGTTTTCAATTGTTCTTAAATCCGTGGGTTCTGGCGAAAATATTGCTTTAAACACGTTGAGACTTGTACCAGTTAATTTTGACATATATCTGCACATTGTAAGGAGTATGCTTCACCGGCGATGGGCGAAGCATGACAGAATCTCTGACCAGAGAGGAGTTTATTGTTAGTTGTTGCTTGTCGCTAGTCTGCGCGAGTCGTTGTAGTCAGTCTGCAGTAGTAGTCGGTCGGCCCTAGTAGCGAGAGGACGGTAGTAGTCGGCGGGTGTCGGCATGCGTCGGCTGTGTGCTCTGTTCGCGGCTCTGGAGGATGAGTATTGTTGTAGAACGTAAAGAAGCAGCCTTGCGCCTATTTAGTAATGTATGTAAATTGTAATTAATTTTGTTCAGAAAAAATGCCCCCAATTATATTTTTTTTATAAAGTAACTTTTTAAAGAAAAACATTCATTTCAATTTAAAGAATATTTCCTATGCATTCCCTCCATATATATATATATATATATATATATATATATATATATATATATATATATATATATACGCCAGCATTGCACGAAGCTGTGTCGAAGAATGTATAATTAAGAGCAGATATAGATGCAGTTTTTATTGAGGTAAGAATTTTTGCTTTTTTATCCAGAATACAGGGCCGAAGGTCAGCGCTGCTGCCCTTATAAAATTTACCAGATGTTATTGTTTCTGTTATGAGGTTACATTTGATTCATGGTTCATTATTTAATCAATATTATTGTGAGGTTTATGGTCAATTATTTTTTTTTTTTTAAATTTCTGTAGGAGGTTACGCTTGGCTCCATTTTTCATTATTATTTAACATTTTTTGTGTGAGGAGGTTACACTTGGCCCCATTTCCATTTAACAATTTCTGCGGGGAGGTTACACTTGGCGACATCCGGCCAGGATCGTATTTCTTTGGGAATCTTCTGATAAGTAGTCATATATCTGCTCTTATTTACTTAAATGTAATTTGCATCTGGCGCAGCGCATTTACTAATTTGTCACTCTTTCTTCCACAGATCATCGGCAATTTGTTGCTCTTTGTTATAATTGTGTTTGTTGCATTTTGCATTGTCTTTGTTTCATTTGTGAATAGTTTTGATTTGTGTAAAAATGCCGCGAAAAACTGTTAATAGTATATCGTGATGTATAATGAGTGAAATAGCCGACTCAAATAACTTGACCGATAGTACTTACGACACGCAGTGTAATGATGACAATCCTTCAATTACAGACAATCAGTGTGTACCGACCACTAATACTGATTTTGATCTTAATGAAGAACAAATAAATTCAATTGTGTCCTCTGTTAATTTGACAACAATTGATGAAGCTGGACGTTCTGTTACAATGAACGCTGCCCAACTTGACACACCCGGTTTGCAAAATTTAAGTAATGAACAGACAAATTTTTCTAATGAAAATGAACAGTGTACTCAAAGTACGTCAGATTTATTTAATTCCGATTTAGGGACTAACAGTGCACATCTGATTGGAAAACCTTTTCGGGAATCACAGAATGACCGAATGGTTACACAAAACGTGACAATTGCAGGTACGCCATCAAATAACACAGAGAATAGAGTAGGTAATATTGGCTTAGATCAAATTATGGCAATATTGCTACAACAGAATGAAAGACAAGAGAACAATCTCAAACAATTTAGTGAAAATCTCAAACAACAACTTAGTGAAAATTTCAAACAACAACTTAATTAAAATTGTATACAACAGAATGAAAGACAAGACTATAATAACAAACAGCTTAGTGAAAATTTCAAACAACTTAGTGAACAGAACAAACAACTTAATGAAAAATTAGACAATAATTCCAGACAGCTTAGTGAACAGATTGCAGCTGTTGCTGCGCAGTGTCATGATACTAAAGAACAGTTACGTGGGGAAATTGAGGCTTGTGCTAGGAAAAGTAGTGAAGAAATTAGATCTGTTGCTCAAGAATTAAGGGATATGCAAACAGCTACAACAGAATCACTTAGAGGCGAAATTAGTGCAGTCGGTAAACAATGCTCTGAAAAAGCAACACAGTTACGCGACAAGTTTAAATTAATGACAGCAGAACTTTCACGCACATTGGATGCAAAAGTAGACGCGAAATTCGACTAACAGAACAGTCAAATTGACGAACGTTTTAATCATCACCTGCAAAACAGTGAAACGCGTTTCCGTAAATTTATACAGGAACAGAATAAAGTAAAGCGACAAGTTATGGAAACAATTACCGCACAGAGACAGGAAGATAAACGTAAATTGTTTACGAAAGCAAAAAGATACGTAGACAACAATATTGCTACAGTATCGGACGAAATTAATACTGTCAAACAGTTGAACACCGAATTGCGTGATGAAATTTCCGATCTAAAATCAAAAACAGATACACACACAGTAGACTTTCAGACAGTGACCGACAGTCTCGAACAATTAGAACTAACACAGGATTCCGATGTCATTAAAGCTGACGTTAAAAAATTGAACGAAACCACACGTAAAATACAAAAACAGATTAATGCTTGTGACACTAAAAACGATGATCAGGTAAAAATACTGACTGAAAAACATGATGAATTGGCCAGTCGTATTGACGTTATCGAAAGTAATAATGACAGCAAATCAGACGATACTTCACCGATTTCGTTTAATCAAACACCTGAATTCCAAAATCTACAGCAGACAATCAGTGAGATAGATTCGTCTAATAATACATTACGTAGAAAATTGTCAACTTTACAGCAAGAGGTAACAGAGATGAAAAATGTTTCAGCGTTTAACACATCACAGCAGACGCCACTTTGCGAAAGTTTGTCAGACTCACACAGCGTGTATAATTTAGGTAATTTACAGAGAGTATGTGAGTTAGATTCCGAACAGTCACAGACAAATAGATTCACATACAATCGTGAACCTGTTCAGACATACAGAGACGATAATTTTGATTACAAACATTTTGTATCAGTGAGAAAATTTAAGGTACTTAATAATGACAGAACACAGAGTCACGCTTTGGACTGGATACGACAATTTGCCTTTCTATTTTCTATAGCATTGCCTGTAATGCAGAAACTAGAATTGATCTGGATACAACAATTTGTTTTTGAATTTTCATCAGCATTGACTGTAACGCAGAAGCTAAAATTTATTTGCAGCGCATAATAAACCTCAGGGGATTCATTACGCTTTAATGAATATGTGCCGTAGCGTGCACAGGGCCCCAAGCCGTAGTAGTGCTGTTTCATCTTTAGTTTTCTGCACTGCTGCCTTCTCTTCTACTATCCTTTATATCTATCAAGATGGCTCTTCAACTATTGCTCTATCTAGGATTAAGAAATGAGTAAAGAAAACCCGATAAGACAAGTTTTACCGAAAGCGACAATTTTTCATTAGACGCTCAAGAAATGACAACCACGAGAACTTTAATATCAGAGAAAATTTTAATCATCAGTGTGTGTAAAATTATCAGCAACAGCAAACACATTTTGGTAACAATAGAGGTTTTTCTCCGCAACAGCATCAAAACCAGCCGGTTAGCATACTTAGCCAACAATGTAATGTCCAAGGTCAACGAAGCTTTAATGTTTCGCCGCGTGCACGTATAGTCTCAGCTCCAACAAATAGTAACGCACAGCAACAAGGAAATCAGTACATACGGAAAACACACTATTTCAATTCCTGTCGCAATGCGCCGTATAGAAATGACTATCATGACAGACGTAAAAATAATGAGCACAATTTTCAGCGTACGTTTAATAACAGTCGATCTCATCAGCAGCGAGAACATCAGCAACAACATATTATCATGAATGAACCAGACAGTAGATATCATCCCGAACGTAATACGTCAGGAAGAAATAACAGAACAGTTCAAATAGTCGAAATGCCACAGAATCCTCCCAAAAATAATGACACGTCAGATAGAATTTGACTAGATACAGTACAGGTTGCATATTCCAGTAATGCAAGCAATACTTTTGACACGCAGAATCTTGTTCACGAGAATGTTATTTGAAACATGCTTTGTTGAATGCACCACTTTTATCGCACCCAGATCTTACCAGAAATTTTTCCATTGCCACCGACAGTTCTAACACCGCTTTAGGCGTATATATTTTTCAGGAAATTGAAGAAGATGGTTGTACAGTAATTAAAAACATCGCTTTTGCAAGTCGCATTCTGTCACCTGCTGAACGAAATTATTCTGTTACAGAACTTGAAACATTATGTGTTGTATGGGCTGTTACCAGATTTAGGCATTTTCTTTATGGAAGACACACTACCGTTTACACAGATCATAGAGCGATATAATTTTTACTTTCGGCTAAATTTACACACGACAGATTAAGTAGATGGAAACTTTATTTGGAGGAATTTAATTTGACAATTGTTCACATTCCTGGTACACAAAATATTGTAGCAGATGCACTATCCCGTTCTCTCAGCAACAATCAGCAAGACATCGCAACAACTTCTGCAAAGCAAATTTCAGCGTCATGTACATTCAACAAGTTGCATTTGAGAATTTTATTTCGTCGTCATTATAAGACATAGCACAAGAGCAGAGTAAAGACAACGTGTGGAAAGAAATTAAACACCTTCGGCAAGATAGGAATAATGTTACTATTAGAAACCATTACACTGTACGCAATGACATTCTGTTTCGCCGCTCTCATCCTGACAGCAACAATTGGTTATTATGCATTCCTGACGAACTTGTTAACAAATTACTCTGGTATACTCATTTAAGTTACGCACATTACGGAGCCAGAAAATGTTTTCTTATACCGAGACAGAACTGTTATTTTACCAACATGGAGAAACGTATTCGACGAGTTTTAGCGTCATGTAAAATCTGCCAGAAAGCTAAATCAGACACGACTTCACATATTCCTCCATTACATCCCATTGTACCTGTTAAATTAAGACAATGGGCCGCTGTAGACATTTTTGGTCCAATTCCCAGAACTAATAGAGGTTTTTGCTACATCTTTGTCGCTGTTGAACTCACTTCAAAATTTGTTACCTTCACTCCGTTACGCAAAGCTACTGCTAAGACTGTTTCGAAAGCATTTGTAAAACATTTTCTATTTCATGTAGGGCACGTGTTGAAAGTAATTTCCGACAATGGATCACAGTTTTGATCTGCTATATGGACACGTATGTTACGAGCTAGAAACATTTCTCCGATCTATATATCCAGGTACCATGCTTCTTCGAACCCTTGTGAACGATTAATGGAAGAAATTGGTAAACTGTGTAGAATTTACTGCCATAAAAAACATATTGATTGGGGGACACACATACTCTCATTCCAAGATGTAATTAATTCCATACCGAATGAATCTACTATGCTATCTCCGTCTATTATACTGAAAAATGTTGAACCACCTAACAAAATTAAAGAATTAGTAACATTTCCTACATCTCGCCGACTACGACACCATGAAATAACTGACATTGCGCTGAACAACATCAAACGTGCCGCAGAGCGCCGGAGAAGACAGCAAAAACAGGTTTGCACACGCCGTGACTTTCACATTGGACAGAAGATATTAGTACGTACACACTATTTATCCAACAAAGGAAAGAGTAGATGCAGTAAATTTGAGTTTCTATACGCAGGTCCATATCGGATTCGCAGCATTCCTCACCCCAATGTAGTACACGTCGAAACTTCAAAGTTTCGACGTGTACTACATTGGGGTGAGGAATGCTGCGAATCCGATATGGAACCAGAAAAACCAAAGGGAACCACCACGTGTCGAACGTCAAACCTTTTATTGAATGAAGATACTTTATGATTTATCACACTGTAATGCCATTTCCTAATTTTTTATGACCGCTTATGCAATTATATTCACATGAACACCTACTGATGATTATCGTATTTTTTTCTTGGCAAGTGCCCGGCAAGGTAAGGTTAGCAGGTCGCTCTTCTTGTCGTTACACATCAGACCGTGCATATTTTTCCAGATGAACTTATACATTTTATGACCGCTTGTGCAATTATATTTATGTGACTACTTACTGATGATTGTCGTATTTTTTCTTGGCAAGTGCCCGGCAAGGTAAGGTTAGCATGTCGCTTTTCTTGTCGTTACACATCAGACCGTGCATATTTTCCATTTTTTTATGTATGTATGATTGTTTTCCTGTTTTGTTTGTATGCACTATGAAATATTTAAGATATAACAAACACCAGTTGACTTTAACATTTTGCCTTATGATATCTCAACATCGTGGCTACTTTACTTTTCTTTTTTTTTTGCTACTACGTTGTGATACACTGTGTACATTTTTGCTTCTGAACATTGTCGATGTTTTTGACATATTACGTTTTCTGTCATGCTATGCTATATGCTCAATTATGTTACTATAAACCAGTTTTTATCTAATGGGTATATGAATTAAATGCAAGACATTAATCTTTGTTCATCATTTTCAGAAAGAAATAATGTGTAAACGAAATAAATTAAACAGAAATGGGAATTTCACCTTCGGAATGAACGAAAGAGGATGCAATACCTCGTGATGAAGAGTAAATGGATCAGAATTAACAAGAATTAACAAGAATATACTATACACATCGTATGATAGCAGCCTTGACTAATTTTTTCTTTCAGAATACGAGGCGATTGATGCAGGCTGTCAGACAGAACTACACATCTTAGTTTTAGTGATGAAATATGCTAGAAATAAGGAATAGTTGTATAATGAATAATGAAGTGACTTTTTTGCAGATGATAATGAATGGTGATGAATAATGATGAAGAATGTGCTACTATGGATAATGAAGATTTTCTTTGCAGGTGATGATAATAATGGAGTTATGGTGATATGGATAATGAAGTTTTTCTTTGCAGATGAAAATGATGATGAAGTTTATATATTTACTGTTAGTTAAGAGATGCTATGTAGTTATTTAAGTATTTGTTGCAGTTCGTTTTGACAGTATGTCTTATATCGCATGGTATGATGACTGAAGGTTTTGGAAAGGACAGCTAGAGAACATATATATACTTATACACATTTCACTACCTGTTATTTCGAAGTTCACTACTTTTCAGCATAATATGCGTTTCTTCTTTCAGTTTCATAATCCATTTTGTATACTTTGCAGGAGAAATTATTCATGAAATTTATGTGGTATAAATAGTTGTTTATTAAACCTATGTCGTTTATGAATGTGATCACATATACTCTACTGCTAGAGAACATATATATTTTTATACACATTTCACTACCTGTTAATTCGAAGTTCACTACTTTTCAGCATAATATGCGTTTCTTCTTTTCAGTTTCATAATCCATTTTGTATATTTTGCAGGAGAAATTATTCATGAAATTAATGTGGTATAAATAGTTGTTTATTAAACCTATGTCGTTTATGAATGTGATCACATATACTCTACTTGCTACTTGCTACAGCTGACTCATGACGAATGACGTTACACATCTTCATTTGCAGCAATAACTCAAAAGCAAACAAAGTAATTACCAGTCCCAAACAATGCTACTAGTTTAAGAGAGTTCTGAGTAATACTGATCAGCTCTGAATAGTATGTCACTTCAATAATGACTTCTGAATAATACATACAAAAAAAAGTTTTGTAACTGGCCAATGAATGCCATTGATTATTGTAATAAGATGACCTATGATGTCAATGATTACTATAACTAGATTAATTATGTATAAATGGTATGGCAATAATTTATAAATGGTATGCCAATAATTCACTCATTTTGAATAATGACTTCTGGAAAATACAAAAAAAAATGTTTTGTAGCTGGCTAATGAATGCCACTGATTACTGTAATAAGATGACCTATGATGCCAATGATTACTATAATTAGATTAATTATGTATAAATGCTATGTCAATAATTAACTCATTTTGAATAATGACTTCTAAAGAATACAAAAAAAATGCTTTGTAACTGGCCAATGAATGCCATTGATTATTGTAATAAGATGACCTATGATGTCAATGATTACTATAACTAGATTAATTATGTATAAATGGTATGGCAATAATTTATAAATGGTATGCCAATAATTAACTCATTTCGAATAATGACTTCTGGAAAATACAAAAAAAATGCTTTGTAGCTGGCCAATGAATGCCACTGATTACTGTAATAAGATGACCTATGATGCCAATGATTAATATAATTAAGTGAATTATGGTAATACTATGCCATTCATTAGCTTTTGTTTTGAATGATAACTTCTGATGGTTTGTAACTGGGCAGTGAGTGCCAATAATTACTATATTCAGATAATTTATGAACATTATTCTGTAATACTACATACATGGTACAGAAATGTTCAGTAACTGGGCGATGAGTGCCACCAATTACTCAAATCACTTGTTAGACTAGTGTAATTCTCAATGAAGACTACTATGTGACCTAATGTCCTTCACTTTCTGACCTAATTACCAGAAATTACTGCAATATCCATTTGTCCTGTCAATCCTCATGATCATGGAGCACTATATTTGGTTTTTGCACTAATTCTACGTTGGTCTACTTTACAAGAACATGGTGTTGACACGACATGCTGTCCTCCACCTTGAGCGAAGGAGATGTTATTATGGTCGCACTGTTTGGTGTACCTAGTGCACTACCAAAATGATAGCATGGAATATTATTACGACATTTCAGTGCCTTGGCTACACTGATTAATACTTCAAGGAAAAGAACTTCAGATTGTCTCACTTGGTGTTGTGCTTTTGTACAAAGATATGGACTTTCAGTGCAGCTGCGTGCAAACTAAAGTGCTACAACCATGACGCAATCCTTCCCATTCCTTTCCTATTTCTTGTCAAATGATAAAGACATATACAGCGCGTGTGCACTTCATTTCATTTGTTAACAAGATCAGTTGTCCTAAAAATACTAAAAACTTCTATAGTGCGTGAGCACTTTATTTCACTCTTTGATATGTTTATTTGTTGTAAAAAAATGCTAGGGAGTTTTACAGTGCGTGTGCACTCTATGCCATTTGTTAATATGATTTGTACACATTACGTATACATTTTGTGATTTGTTGATATATTTTGAACTACAGTGCGTGTGCACTTTATGTCATTTCATTTGTACTCATTGTGTATACATTTTGTCTTTGCTTGATATGGTCTGTACTCAGTGCATGTGCACTATATTTTATTTTATGTTCTGCACCTATATATATATATATATATATATATATATATATATATATATTCTGTGATTGTGAAGTTAATTAATTATGAAAAATTTGTTGCTCATGGCAAGTCCAATTGACTCACCATCGCTGCCAAATTTTGCCCCCCCAGTGGAGGGTTATGTAAGGAGTATGCTTCGCCGGCGATGGGCGAAGCATGACAGAATCTCTGACCAGAGAGGAGTTTATTGTTAGTTGTTGCTTGTCGCGAGTCTGCGCGAGTCGTCAGTTGTAGTCAGTCTGCATTAGCAGTCGGTCGGCTCCAGGGCTCTAGTAGCGAGTGGACGGTAGTAGTCGGCGGGTGTCGGCATGGCATGCGTCGGCTGTGTGCTCTGTTCGCGACTCTGGTCAGGACTCTGGAGGATAAGTATTGTTATAGAAGGTAAAGAAGCAGCCTTGCGCCTATTTAGTAATGTATGTCAGTTGTAATTAATTTTGTTCAGAAAAAATGCCCCCAATAATATTTTTTTTATAAAGTAACTTTTTAAAGAAAAACATTCATTTCAATTTAAAGAATATTTCCTATGCATAGCCTCCAAGAATCAATATATATATATACGCCAGCATTGCACGAAGCTGTGTCGAAGAATGTATAATTAAGAGCAGATATAGATGCAGTTTTTATTGAGATAAGAATTTTTGCTTTTTTATTCAGAATACAAAGCCGAAGGTCAGCGCTGCTGCCCTTATAAAATTTACCTCTGGCCGCATAGTCGGCGGGTTCATTATTTAATCAATATTATTGTGAGGTTCATTATTTAATCAATGTTATTGTGAGGTTTATGGTCAATTATCATTTTTTTTAAATTTTTGTAGGAGGTTACGCTTGGCTCCATTTTTCATTATTATTTAACATTTTTTGTGTGAGGAGGTTACACTGGGCCCCATTTCCACTTAACAATTTCTGCGGGGAGGCTGTATTATTTAGCGGCACTTGTTTTTTCTCTTAAAACGGTGTATTTAGGTAAAATATTGACCTAATCAATTTGATAGTAGACACTTTAAACATTATTACACTAGAGCATATGTTGACAAAGTTTGAAAAAGCAAGTATAACTTTGAATTTCATTCTTAATTATGGTACAATACTTGTGTGCTACGCACAGACGCTTACGTTAACGTGGCGCTACTAGCAGTGAACTGGAGTAAGTCGCGGCACACTCGCTCGCCTCTGTATCTCTCGAACGGCACAGCGCTTGTTTCGCTACAATCTGTTATGCCTACGAACTTCTCTTAAGACTGCCCATGCAATGTTTAACTGCGCAGGCTGTCATGCCGGCATTGGAAAACAGTAATGTTATCTTGGGAAAGAAGTATGGGTAGCTGTAACAGAGAATCTGAAGAGCCCAATTTCAGGGCCGGTCGGAGTGGCCGTGCGGTTCTAGGCGCTACAGTCTGGAGCCGAGCGATCGCTACGGTCGCAGGTTCGAATCCTGCCTCGGGCATGGATGTGTGTGATGTCCTTAGGTTAGTTAGGTTTAATTAGTTCTAATTTCTAGGCGACTGATGACCTAAGAAGTTAAGTCGCATAGTGCTCAGAGCCATTTGAACCATTTCAACCCAATTTCAGCCGATGGAATAAGTGATTTAACGGATGTTCAAAATCATCGTCATCACACTGTCTCTTTTAGTAACGCCACGCACAGTGGAAGACGTTTGCTTTGTAAAGATCATCTCTCGCGGACGCGACGTCGGCTGTGAGTTTGCTGGCTGGCGCCGTGCGTGTTGACGTCAGTGCGTGAGGGGTGCGTGTCGGTGCTGCGTGGGAGTGTCACTGCAAGCGCGGTCTAATGACGCGCGGAGACGGATGTGCGAACGGCCGGCTGCCGGCTGGGCCGCGCCGGGGTGTGCTGCGCGGTGATTTGTGACGCCCACGCACACCCACACACACAGATAGCAGGAGCCGGACACAAAAACAAGCGCGGGGAGGCGTCAGCTGCCGCCGCGTCTCGCCTAGCCTACCCTACCCTAGTCTAGCGTAGCCAAGGTGCTGGGCGTCTGCTGCTGCTCGGCGAACCATGCGGCCAGCGGCAAAGTCGCTTGTTATCGTAAACACCGAAGCAAGGAAACCGCCAGGCAGCACCTGTTGTCTCTCGCCCTAAAAGCATGCAGGTACCATCAACAACCAGTGCGGATGACTCCGTCTCTCTAGAATCGGCAGTAGGTACAATGTCGTACGACAGTGTAATAACCACAGGCAAGGGCTAACTTCTACGCCAGGAAGTCCTGTCGTACTTGCAACTCATACACGCTAGGAAAGAAGTAGGTACGCAGCGTACTCCTATGTGTAAGGGGGCCGGTATCCTGCTATACCAGCCATGTTCAGGTAACATCTTCTATCACTTTTTTTATTTCGTCAGTCTTCTGACTGGTCTGATGTGGCCCTCTACGAATTCCTCTCTTTTGCCAAAACTGTTCATCTCATATTACCACTTTCACCCTGGGTCCTCAGTCATTTGTTGCGTATATTCCATTATCTCTCTTCCTGTAAAGTTTTTACCTTCTAAAGCTCCCTCTACACCACAACAATTATTCCCAGATATGTGAACACATGTACTATGAACCTGTCCCTTCTTCTTTCCACTGTTTTCCATAGATTCCTTTCTTTGTCGATTCTGCGGAGAACCTCCTCATTCCGAACCTTACCAGTCCACCAAATTTTCAGTATTCTTCTGTGGCACCACATCTCAAATGCGTCGATACTCTTCTGGTCCAGTTTTCCCACAGTCCATGATTCACTACCACACAATTCTGTGCTCCAAACCTACATTCTCAGAAATTTCTTTCTCAAATTAAGACCTACGTCTAATACTTCTAGACTTCTCTTGGCGAGTAGTGCCAGTAATGCCGTGTTTGCCTGTGCTAGTCTGCATTTTGTGTTCTTTTTGCTTCCATTACAAAGACATATTTTGGAATAGCGTGCTGAACATGTTCGATGCCTTTAGTAACAGTGATTTCAATAGATTAATAACTGTACTACAGATAAAAATTACTTTATTCCTGGAGAAATTCAAATAGTCTCTTTTCTTAACTTCAGTTGATGACCTTTCAATTTTTTTATATATATTACGAAAAAAATTGACTCGATGTGTAAATTAGTTTTCCACACAAACATTGAACACTGTGATTCTTTATCCGTAATAGGTCAGCCGAAAATGTACCGTATCTTTGTCAAACAATCACAATTCGAGAAAACTGCGTCAGAAGTTGCGGCAACAGTTCAATGAAGCTCCTGACGGTGAGAAGCATTTCCTGAGTGATTAGAGGGCGGTTTTTCCACCTTTAGCCCTTTGTCTACCTGCCTCTACAAATCCTTCCTTCTCTTTCCTCTCAGGATTCTTCTTCTTGTCACTGCCTCTAAATGAAACAGAACGTATTTTCCAAAGCATCCAACATATTCAAACATTTCCCTTGTTGTATTATATTTACCATTAGCACCATAAATTCCAAAGTGTAGGGTATAAAATATTCCTTCTACAGCCCTTGAAATTTTTATCGATTATGTCCGAAGGGACCAGGCACTTGATGCAAATATGATAGGCATCAAGGAAGAGTGAATTTTTGTACAGTAGCCACAGTGTAGCAAAGACCGTAATGGACGTTATAAAGCCAGTTTTCAGAGACCTGCCTCTTGCCGCGTGATTTAAAAAATGTCTCCACGGTCGCACACAGTATCAGAATTAGAGTGCGAACAAAGTGATAAATCCGATCCTCAGATTCATGAAGCCTTGCTGTATGTCGCAATTGATATGTCGCCTCACACACAAGTTCACTATCGTTAGCAGCACTGTCCGAATTGCTACAAGAAACTATCATTATTGTGGTATCTTACATAGCTAGCTGGAAGTTTCTTCTTTTTAAAATTTCGATTTCGGAAACGCGCCTTATTTACACTAAACTAACAGTACAATTCAAAATTCATCAACAACGATATTAAATTGTTCTTGCGACTCGTCAGCGTAAACCAAAACCGTAGTCTGTAGTAACAAATTTGCCAACTGTGGGAAGGTATTCCACAAATATATTTATCTCTGAGAATTGCTGCAAACTTTGACTGACAAAATTTTCACAGAACATTATGGGCCAGATCTGTGTCGGCGTGAATTCTACAAAACAAACTAAAAATGTTCATGATTAAGCTCAATACAAGATACACACATAATTTTAAAAATTAAAGTCCACACTATTTCAGTACACAAAAAACGAAAGTTTCTCATTTTCTGGGAGACTTAAGGATTCAAACAATACGGATGGTAGACGATCCTAAACAGATGAGCAATAAATAAATTTTTCAAGCAGTCGAGATCCTGAGTGATGAATGTCTGCGATGCACGTGTTTATGAACTGGATACGTTTCACGGCGTTGGTTTCGATATCTTGAGACACAATACATAATAGTTTGTGATGTTCCCACTATTATCGTTCATGACTGGTTATAGTAGGTGCGTTGTTCCTTATAGGAACTTGTCGATATGTATTTGGTAAGAAAGGAAGGAACGTTAGGGTTTAATGAACCAGCCAGTTCAAAATGTTCAAATGTGTGTGAAATCTTATGGGATTTAACTGCTAAGGTCATCAGTCCCTAAGTTTAGACACTACTTAACCTAAATTATCCTAAGGACAAACACACACACGCATGCCCGAGGGAGGACTCGAACCTCCGCCGGGACCAGCCGCACAGTCCACGACTGCAGCGCCCCAGACCGCTCGGCTAATCCCACGCGGCTGAACCAGCCAGTCATCTGCCTTGAGCGATTTGAAGAGAGTAAGGAAATTCTAAATCGGGGTGACGAGAGGCAGATTGAAACAGTAGTCTTCCTTAGAGCAAGATCAGTGTTTCACCGCTGCCTTAGCCGCCTCTCAGCTAGGATGTAGTTCCAGAAAAGTCGAACGGATGTTCAGAGACTAAACGAAGCAGAACTTTTCATCACTTAGTTCCTGCATCGATGCAGGTTATTGAGCTCGCTATAAGTGGAGTTCCGCTAAATAATGACCTACAGACAAGATGAATAATGTTTTCCGTCTATGCAGCAACGAAGGCTTCGGCAGGGTTGCGATGTGAGGGTATTGAGACTAACTTAGGCAGGTCCTAAAAGATGGATATTTGGCATATTTTGCAGAGAAAGTATAGATGTGTCCACACAACAAAAATGTAACGACATTAATACATGCCTTTGTAGCTTAATGTTGAGGCAGGTATGTGTGCCTCATCCGAAAGCACAATGCTGCAAAAATTTTTAGACCACTCTCAAAATATGGTCCATATATAGATCGAAACCAATAGCAGCTTAATAAAACTTTGACAGCAGCGGGTGGTGTAACTATGTAACTATGTCTTTCACGAAGTTAGAAAATCTATAATGTTAACGAAATTGTAGAATGTTAAAGAAATTTTCATGTACTGTTTTGGCGTCACAGAAACGAATCACCTATTTGGCGAGATATTACTTCACTTGCCTGGAATATGTGCAGTTTAGCGTGGTTTGTGGTTCTTGGTGCCTTTCGCAATTCATGTGTTGTTAATTTTAGCCATAGCTCAGGTTGTGTACCTTGGGCCTGTGTTAAAAGTACCAACATAAATGTGGAGTGATGCTGCATCATCCTGATATCGTATGGGAGTAGGAAGTCGAAACTGCAAGGCTGCAGCTTGCAAGAACCGGCCACTTCTATTAAATCTCCGGAAATGTCTCAGTTTAGCCAGTGAGTCCGCGGACGATGGTATAAGAGGCGTAAAAGTGTAACTGGATCTGCTTTTCCATCCAGGTTTTGCAAAGATTAAGACAATCCTTCCTTGTACTGTCTTAGAGTGTCGTCGTGTAAGATTCTTTCTATCTGTTCTGTCGAGAAGTTATCGAAGTTTGTGTCTCTCGCAGAAGCAGTATCAGCGCCGTCGGGTTCTCTGTGAAGTGCAATTCTACTTCCTATGAATCTAAGTGATGAAGTGGGAAGCTATATATTTCGGAATAACCTTCAAAAATAGCTCTAAGCACTACAGGACTCAACATCTGAGGTCATCAGGTCCTTAGACTTAGAACTACTTAAACCTAACAAACCTAAGGACATCACACACATCCATGCCCGAGGCAGGATTCGAACCTGCGACCGTAGCAGCAGCGCGGTTCCGGACTAAAGTATCTAGAACCACTCTGCTACAGCGGCCGGCTATAACCTTCAAAACGGGTGTCATTATGATGTGTTTATTTACTTAACACCATAAACTGATAATACCGACACAATAATTATTAACTGAAAATTAACAACTGCCTGAGAACACGGTCTTACGACAGAATTAGATCGGGAGGCATTCCATTGGCGACTGGCGACTATGGCTCTCAGTTTGTACCTCGTACTTACGCTCGTGATATGTCATACCCATTCGTACATTTTCGTTGGCTTAGATTTTATTCATTTATTTATTAAGATGATCAGTTTCAAACATTCTAATATTGTTCTAAGGAAGTAATTATCACCTGTAGGTTTCCACTAATATCTCTACCGGAAAAAGCTACTTTTATTCGCAGATATCTATTAAAAACTAAACTAAACTAAACTTCGCCCGAACAGGCCATGAATGCCCAACGGCACAGACCGGCCGCCGTGTCATCCTCAGCCTACAGGCGTCACTGGATGCGGATACGGAGGGGCATGTGGTCAGCACACCGCTCTTCCAGCCATATGTCAGTTTACGAGACCGGAAGCAAGATTAATTGCTTCGCGCCAGAGTAATTGTGCTTTCCGTACCCACCTCGCTGCCGACGTAATGGGCGTTCTTATGTCTATCCACAGCGCCTCACACAACGGTCCACTGGCAACGCCATATGGCCCACCGACTCTAAACGGCGTGGTGACTGAAATTTCACTCCCAACGGAATGCGTTCTACGTCACCGCCTTACTCAGTAAATGCTGCATTATACCTGCAGACATGATATGAAGTTGTGAAACTCGAAAACAATGAATTAAAATGTGGTTTAAACAGAAAGAGACTTTACAAACTCAACACGGAACGAAACCGATGCATTCCAAGCAATACCTCTGTTGTTCAGAGAAAAATTCTGCCAAAACTGCTTCCTAATGCTTCCTAAAAAGCTGAAGACATTCTTGATCTTTAAATATCTAAGATTTATATGGTTGTCACAATTTCGTCCTCTTTTACTTGGTCCTACCGTTTACAAACAAACGCGTTTGTAGTTTTTAATGACAAAGAACGTTAATATGACAGTTACAGTTTGTTGAGTGCATCATTATGTCAAACATAGTTTACAGAAAAGGAATCTCGCACACAGAGACACACACAGAGGCACTCGCTCGTAAACATCTGAAAACTTCTCACATTTCCGCATCAAGGGCTCAGCACTACCACATACTAAGTAAACGCGTGAAGTAATTTATTGGGTGCTTGCACACCCGCCCCAGTCTTGAAACGCTGGTTATCTTAAATGAGATCACTAGAATTTGGCAGTGGAGGCGGTCGCAATTTATAAGCACTATATATATATGCTACGGTGTCGTTCACGGCTGAATTAATATTTATATTGCGATTCAGCTCAAATCTCGTGAAACGGTGAGATTTAATCAGGGGGTCCAATTTGTCACTGACTTCTGACCTTCGTACGTGTCCCTTATTTATGTCAGTACAGTATATTACAATGTCAGTCAAGTAAGCGAACACCAGAACTGATATTCTCACACTCAATATGTTTTCTTACTCCACCTAAATTTGGTGAGTGAATTATTGTTTCTATACGTTTCTAGACGGCTGGAAGTAGCTGACTGTGTCAGTTTAGATGTTTCTCAATCTACATTTCGTAATAGTCAGCATTAAACAGTGCACAACATTCTTCTCTTAAGACGGCATTGTTATTGACGGCATTATATACTCTATGGGCTGTTCTCACACATTAACTGGCAGGCGAAATGAAGGCAAGTACTGACGTGTCGGTACTTCAGGTCATTACACGCAAACCTGTAAATGATGTTTCCCTTAGGCACTGAATGCGAAAGCAAACTGAAAATTGGTGGCGGATCAGATGACTCTAGATTCCTTCCGGCGGGAGAATCCTGTGTGTCAAACAGCCGAAAAATGTTTGCTGCGTGGCTCTGAATGTCAAGGTAGAGCTGGAAACATTCTTTCGCGTTTCATGAGCCTGCAAACTGATACCAGCAATGATGATTACAGAGACATCATGGGCAGCGAAAATAGAAACACATGTGACGAATACACAGCAAATTTGAACGAGTACTTTTAGAATGGGTATCTGCAGCATTTGTACAGAAACATTCTTAAATATAATACTGTTTTCATATTCTGAGTACTGATATCACTCCCCACTCCCCTAATTCAATGAATTACTGTCAAAAATGAGCTAGAAAAGTGTATTAATTTTTTAAAATAACGTTAGCTGTGCTACGAAATACGATTTCCGTTCACATATACTTCTGTGCAACCTAACGATCCACAAAACATAAATAGCTTTTTTTGAAGCCTTGATTTTATAAACTAATATAAAGAAACAAATTTAGGTTTATTCCATTGCTACCGGTCAGCTGATCGAATGATGGTTTCCACATCATAAGGTCATGTACTGACTCTCACCTATGGTCTAAGTACACATAACGGGTGTTCGAAAATTTTCGTTACAGTCTTCTAGGACCTGTAGAGGGAAGAGAGTACATAATATTTTAAACAGGAACCCATGTATAGAAACGTACCGTTTCCATTTTACGACGGTTTCAATTCAGATGTTTAACTCGTCCAGTTGTGCTTGAGGAACTGTATTAGGTATGATGCAATATAACTACTAGATAAGAGCTCGGAAGAAAACATAACTAAACGTCCATTTATCACTTAAGTACATTTGTTTGTATTAACACTGAAACATTCCGTGCTTACATTATTCCAAAACAGAAAAGAACCTAGCATACTGTACGTACAGAACGTAATGTTTAAGTGTTAATAAAAAAATGTGCTTAAGGATAAATGGATATTTCATTACGTTTTCTATCGAATTGTTACTTAACAATTGTACTGCGTCACGCCTAATTCAATTCCTCAATCAGAAATGGATGGGTTAAACATCTGAACTGACGCCGTCGTAGAATGGAGACTGTACGTTTCCGGATATGGGGCTTCTACTCAAAACATCATGTACTCACTCCCCTCTACAAGTGCTGAAAGCTTTTAGTGGGAATTTCCGGACACCCTGTATATTACATGCTGTAAGTAATTGTACTTATTCGTACTCTGAAGCACTCCAAGTAATTTGCTTCACTTGCAACGTTGGGTCATTCGTTACGTATGTTATTATAAATGGCGATTTACAAGAAAAGATATGTGACGGTAATTACGTATTACGCGTCCTAAAAACAGGTCTTCCCTGAAGTTGACGTTGATAAAAGGTCTGTTTCGTACTTGGTAACAGGTTCACGGGAAACATTAATTAGCACTCAGTGTGGTGCTGTGTTTCCTTTGGCGCGTGGCTGTCGCAACGCGGATAAGGTGGTGGCCGGACTCAGGCTGTGTTGACACTGGCGGGCAGGTGGCGACTGGCGGAAGCGGCCGCAGCCAGAAAGCAGCAGCCAGCAGGTGCCGGAAGTCCTGCCTGCCCGCCTGTGTGGCCGCCCGCAACTGCCACCTCCCAACGCAACCTACACATCTTCTCTGCCCCGAACCTCCACACTTGCTATCGTGCAGTGCAGGGCACGCAACTGTCTGGACCACAGCCCAAGCCTACGACAACTAACAGCTAGCCCGCGTTACGTCACACAGTCAGAGCAGAACCTCTGTGGAACATTTGATATTCAGTTCCTTAGAGATGTATGACACTTACTTTCCGTGTCCAGGAGAAAGACATAGCTGAGCCGTGTGTCGGCTCTCAACATATGTCGCGCTGTTAAGATTGTTCTGAGTCCTTCCATTCCATCGTTAGTTGATTCTTTCATATTTATCGTTATGCTGCGTACGATTCTGTTGAGGTTCCCCTCCGGCGGCGTGTCTGGTCTTATCGATCTTCGAGTCGTTGCTTCCTGTTAGCCTTGTGTAAGGGAATCAGATCTTTGGGGCGATGGCCGCTTGGTTGACTAGCGGTGACGAGTCGGTCGGTTGGTTTTTAAAATCGGGAATTAGAGAATGTCGTACGATGAGACCGCGGCGTGGCGTGGCGGTGGAGAGTTGGCTGTTGTTCCGAGAAGCCGCGTGGTCTATCTTGGCGGTGCGAGACGTATGGGACGAGTTGACGGGACAAGGCTGTAAGCTCTTCCTGTGAACACCCAGGGGCCACGGTTGTGGTTCCGAGTCACTACTTGGTGGGAGCGGCAACGGATGTCTTTAAATTGTCCGTCTGGAGGCGGGAATGATGGACTAGTAACTCGCCTAACCTGAGGAGTGGTATTTCGCCGCCGTGGGTGCAGAGGAGACGAGGGCTCCGGTGACAGAGCGCGTGGCTGCGTGACTGTGCCCAGTTGGGTACGCTGGCGACGTGGACACGGTCGGGTGTGAGAAACCTTTGCATCGGAGTTCACCTGCTGTTTCTCTGATAAACTGCAAGGTAAGTTGGTTAAAGGAATAGGTGATAATCGAAGAATTTTAGTTTGTGCAACCAGCGTCTTTTCTGCCTTGTGGCCTCCTGCGTTCGGGTTTCCTGTCCCTGTCGCTGGCGTAATTATTGACAGTGATCTTTTCCGCTTCTTATTCGTACTGCCCGGTAGGAAGTGTATTTTTGGACAGGGATTATTGTTTTAGATTACATTTTTTCTGCCTTGTGGCCTCCAGCGTTCGGATTTCCAATCCCTGTCGCCGGTGTACTTATAGACAGTGATCCGTTGATTTATTAGTACTGTCTGCGAGGAAGTGTATTTTTGGGCAGGGATTATGGTTTCTGATTTGATTCCTCCTCCTCCACTGGCCTCGCGTGAGGTTGATGTGATGTGATTGCTGAATGTGAGGCGTTGTGGGTCTGTTAGTCCGCTTCTAGCCTGAGCATACTTCGGGAGACAATTGTGGCCGCCCTTACACCCAGTCTCTTAATTATTTCCATCCCAGGACATTTTGGTGGCAGGACATGGTATTAAAGTTGTTAGTTATTGTAAAATTTTAAATGGTTGAATTTTACTCTGATTATTTTGGTCACTGTTCAAAAAGGTTAAGTTTGCCTTTCATTGATGGGATTTTAAAAATTACGTGGCTTTAAAATTGTTAGTTTTTGTGAAAGGTGAATGACTGTATCTTTACTTTGATTTTTTTAATCTACTTGGCATCGTTTGAAAATGCTAGTTCTGCCTCCCTGTTAGCGAGCCCTTGTAATTTAATATCTTGTTGTGCCAAAATTTAAAAGAAGTAGCTCCCTACATGTTCGGTAGCGAGATGGTATGCAAATTGGTGTTTTTGTTTCATTACTTGGAAAGTTTTCATTTTGTCGTTAAATGCTTTATCAAAGTCTGTTTTAAGTAAAATGGCTTGGCTATTAACGGTAAAGTAAAGTTTTTAATTTCATTGCCTGGAAAATTTTGATTTGTTATCAAATGTTTTATTTATTTAAAATGAACCTTTCCAAAACAAAAGTAATGTCCAACAAATGGGTCCCAATTGGAGATGTGAAAGTCAAGGACAGTCTACTAGAAGAGGTCAGTGAATATGCCTACCTTGGCCAGATTATAAATATGAAGAGAGACATAAGGCCAGAAATATATCGACGCATCAAGCTTGGCTGGCAAGCATTTGGGAAGAATTCAACAGTATTCAGATCAAAAATGCCATTAAATCTGAAGAATGTAGTATTTGATCAATGCATTCTTCCTGTGTTGACGTATGGCTGCGAGACATGGACACTGAACTCATTTACAATAGGGAAACTTAGGACAACACAGAGAGCCATGGAGAGATCAATGCTGGGCTATACAAGAAAGGACAGGAAAAGGGCAGATGACATCCGGTTTGTGACGAAGGTTAATGACATCTTAGAGACAGTAGGTTCCTTGAAATGGCCGTGGGCTGGCCACGTCGTAAGAAGAAAAGACAACAGATGGACGAAGCTAGTACTGGAGTGGAGTCCGAGAGAGCACCAGAGGCCTAGAGGAAGACCACCAGACAGATGGGACAACAAAAAGATAGTTGGTAACACCTGGCAGAGAACTTCCCAAGACTGTCCCACTTGGAGAAGACTGCTGAATCCACGACTTGAAGAGGCCACATTATTTAATGATTGAATTGGCTGATGATGATGATCAAATGTTTTATCAAAGCCGGTTTTAAGTAAAATGGCTTGGCCATTAACTGTAAAGTAAATTGTTTTGAAAAGGCACTCATGCCTGCTAGTTTTTTTTTTATCTGTTCCTGGTCAAGTGCTAAAGAAATGACTTTTAATCGTTGAAGTAATCAATACAGAAATTGTAAATTGCAACTCGCCAGTAACCAACTAAATTTGGTTCCGTTTCCCAACTGGGGGTGCCTCGTGATGACTGGGTGTTGTGTGATGTCCTTAGGTTCGTTAGGTTTAAGTAGTTCTAAGTTCTAGGGGACTGATGACCATAGATGTTAAGTCCCATAGTGCCCAGAGCCATTTGAGCCATTTGAACCAACTGGGGGTTTTCCTTGATTAATCGTAACACCCGTTTCAATAGCACTTTTCGTCTCCAGAATTGCACTCCATGCCATTTACGAGCCATTTACACTGAAGTGACAAAACTCGTCGGCTACCTCCTAATACCGTGTCGGATCTTGTTTTGCCCGGCGCAGTGCCGCAATTCAACGTGATATGGACTCAAAAAGCCGTTGGAAATCCCGGGCAGAAATAATGAGCAATGCTACCTCTATAGCCGTCCATGACTGTTGCTGCAGGATTTTGTGTACGAACTGACCTCTCCATTATGTTCCATAAATGATCTATGGGATTCGTGCCGAGTAATGTGGGTAACCATATCATTCGCTCAAGCTGTCCAGGATGTTCTGCAAACCAATCGTGAATAATAATTATGATATGGCGTATTTTCGTCCACAAGAATTTCATCCTTGTTTGGGAACATTAAGTCCATGAATAGCTGCAAATCGTTTCAAAGTGGCCGAACATAACCATTTTCAGTCAGCCATCGGTTCAGAATGAGGAGACCCACTCCATTCCAAGTAAACACCGCCCATACCAATGAGGAGCCACCAACAGTTTGCACAGTGCTTTGTTGACAATTTGCGTCCATGGCTCCTTGGGATCTCCGACACAGTCGAACCCTACCACAAGTTTTTATCAATTGAAATTATGACTCATCTAGCCAGGCTACGGTTTTCTAGTCGTCTAGGGTACAACCGATATGGTCACGAGCCCAGAAGAAGCGCTGCAGACGATGTCGTGCTGTTAGCAAAGGCACTCGAGTCGTTCGTCTGCAGGCATAGCTCATTAACGCCAAATTTCGCTAATTTTCCTGATACCTTGTCATATGTCCCACATTGGCTTCTGCGGCTAATTCACGGGGTATTGGTTGTCCGTTAACACTGATAACGCTGCGCAAAACACAGCAGGTCTCGGTTGTTACGAGAAATCCGTCGGCCACAGCGTTATCCGTGTGGGAAGTAATGTCTGAAATTTGGTATTCGCTTGAGACTGGATTTCGGAATACTGAAGTCCCTAACGATTTCAGAAATGGAAAGTCCTGTGCGTCTAGTTTCTACTACCATTCCGCGATCAGAGTCTATTAATTCGCGTTGTGCGACAATAACCACATCGGAAAGCTTTTCACATGAATCACCAGCTCCGCCAAAGCATTGCCCTTTTATACCTCATGTACCCGGTACTTGTCAACCCAGACTTAACCAGCCGCCCATCGCTGGTCAGGCCCAGTTCGGTGACAGACTTCGAGAGTATCAGTACTGAGTAACAGAAAGATTATACCAGGCCTGCGTTCTGCGAGTAGTAATAGTTTGTCAAAGTAATTGTTTATAGGAGGCATATGAAGTACATCAAGCTACCTCTAACGAGAAGTTATGTTCCTTTTCTTTTTGCAGATAAAGTGTTCTATTGACTTGAAAGTGGCATGTACAGATTATTTAGGAATCCTCCAACTGGCCATCACAACTTCCCTCCATCTTTGGGTAAGTGCTGACATTCACAATAATGGACACATTAACCTGACAAGGGTTCTCCAAGTAGTGGTAGGGTAGATGGTAGCCACAGCTAATTTCTTCCCTTGGAGTCAAACCCCCATGTTTAGGAGCACTTTCACGCCATAGGGAAACATGTCCGACCGCTGGCTTGACGTCCAACGCTAATGTTTACTGCAGAAAACTGTTTCTGAATGTGTATTGCTCTACAGCAAGTGTTTTGGGTTTTCATTCTGTTTCTTCAGTAGTAGATCTAATATAGGGATCCTGCCTCAATGCGAACAAAAACAAAATATTCAATGTCGTTTTCAGCATAAAAAATTATAGTTTCTAGTCTACAGGTTTTTGAAGCCCAGTCAGGTAAAATTTAATATTTAAGAAAATAAATTTATTTGGTAAAAACTAATATTTAACAAAAAGTAATGTAATTAAAACTTTTGAGTTAATATTGTGTGTTGCAAATCAATTCAAAGTCCTTTTATCACACTTAATTACATATGCAAATGTATCATTTGGAATTTTATCGTAAAAAGTGGCATATAATTTCATCTTTGTCTTTTGTGTAGTTAAAACATTCATTCTTTGAGTCATATTTGTAACATAGATGAGATAACTTTCAATAAAATTGAATGCTTTTACATTAGTATCATTATTTAGTTGTGTTACTCTTTTAAAAATCTTGAATAGTATAACAAACTTTTAAAAAGATGTTTGTTGGACCTAGTTTCTATAATTCCTCATTTCTTCCAGACAGATATTTTGTAATTTAACATGGTCAAATAAGGAAGAATCAATTAGCTTATTATTTTTTCAGTTCATTTTGAAAACAACAAAAATAAAGGATGGCATATCACATTCTGCAGAATTATAATAATTAGTGATATTTAGTTCAAAATTTCTCTTTCCATTTAATCCTGCAATCTCTTTGGTTTGTGATTCAAAGACAGATATGGGATTTTCGGATTTTGTAGTCTTTCTTGCCCTAGATCAAGCATATATTCCAGTTCATAATTAACAGTGGGAACACAGACTTCCATTGATTCCACACAGTTTTACCTTATTTTCGAAATGTATCTTTTATTTGAACAATAGCATCATTTTTTCAGATCATCTAAGAATGGAATCTCCACAACATGAACTCCAAGTAAAAATTCTGTTGATTGTCCTTCTCAAATGATTTCCTTAAAATCTTAAAATATTCACCAAATAATTCTAACAGCTAACCTTTTTTACATTTTATTTTGCCATTATTGGTAATATAACCTGCCTAGTTAATTTGTTGGCTAGAGACTAAGTTAACAGAGTAAGAGTTAAGGAGGAAATAATTAGATGGTCTATTCTAGATAAAACATTGTTTCCTTTTTTAGTTGTGATAACGTTGAACAGTTTTGCTACATTACTAAAATTAATGTTTTATTGGATTTACAATTGTATTTTGGATAATCTGTACTGTCAGCTTCAGTAATACTGAAATACATATAGAGTTGTGCATGATCAGGATAAACCTATAAGTCTCTTATCTTTATATTAATCTCTGTTTCTTTATTATCAAGACTCAAATTATTTTCAGTTTTCTAATTCACAGGAAATGAGTAAAACTGATAACCTTCAATCTTATTCATTTGTAAAGACATTTTTAAAATAACTGTTGTGGTTGCACTGTTAAAGTCAATCAAACTATCGTTTTCATCAATTATAGTAATGTTTAAATTGTCTTTTGCTAAATTGTGTTTTGCTAAATTATATTCAATGTTCAATATTTTATCTGAGTAGATGTGGAGAAATAATATTTATATCTATAATTACATGCAGACTCACAATGGTAAGGAAAGCATTTCTGAAGAATTTGTGAACATCGAGCATAAACTGAAGTGTTGGGAAGTCTTTTCTGAAATATATGTATGGAGTGTAGCCATGTATGGAAGTGAAACATGGACTATAAACAGTTTAGACAAAAAGAGAAGAGAAGCTTTCGAAATGTGATGCTATGGAAGAATGCTGTAGATTAGATGGGTAGATCATGTAACTAATGAGGAGGTGCTGAATATATTTGGGGAGAAGAGGAATTTGTGGCATAACCTGACTAAAAGAAGGGATCAGTTGGTAGGACACATTCTGAGGCATCAAGGGATCACCAGTTTAATATTGGAGGGAAGTGTGATGCATAATAGTAATAGAGAGAGACCAAGGCACGAATATGCTAAACAGATTCAGAAGGATGTAGGTTACAGTAGTTACTCAGAAATGAAGGAGCTTGCACAGAATAGAGTAGCATAAAGAGCTGCATCAAATCAGCCTCTGGACTGAAGACCACAACAACAACAACAATTATATTTTAGCTTTGGGTTGTTTGAATTCGAATAAAATTAATCAGTTGTATATTTACCCTGAAAGTTTTGAACAAATGAAATATCAAGAATTTATGAAAAGGTATTGGGAAACTGAAGAACAGCATAATAAGAAGGTTAAAAAATTATGTTAGTATCTCATTTGACTTAAAAGGAATGCATAATCAAAGAAATCCACAAGAAATAAAATCAAGTAAAGGAAATAAATATATTAAATGGAAATCACACACTTGCGCCTTTCCTGGGTTGGGCTGAGAAGTTTCAGATCGTAATACTCTCCAAACCTTTGAAGTGCGTTGCTTATTATGACTTCATCTTCGTCTGAAGCTCTCCCTTGGGCTGTCACAGCTGTGTCGTTTGCACAGCACATGGGATCTGACAGATCATTCGTACAAATATTGTAGATAATCAGTGACGACACACTACCTTGAGGTAATACGAATTTCTGAACTGACTCATTAATTATCCCCACCGAGTTCCGTACTGTGCACCACTTACAGTTTTTATCTAGCAACTGTCAGAGTTCTACAAGCAGCCCAGGCAAATTTCCACTCATTCAGTATTCGCCTGAGGTAAGGCCGTTGTTACTGTAGCTACTTGTCCTTCACCGCCTCTTGGGACACGACTATCTTCATTGTGTTGTGGAAGGTTAAGCATATAGTTGCAGCATGACTTCCCTGGCATAAGGCCCTCTTACTCTGAAATGATCTTTCATCCACACCTGATGGAATCCTAGTCAGTAACACACTCTCGAAAACTTTATACAGGTGACATAAAAGCGAGATGAGGCGGATATTCTTTGACTTTTTAGGACTGAGAACACCTACGACGTGTGTTTTGCTCTGCAGCTTAGGTGTATGGACAGTGTGGTGTCACCGCCAGACACCACACTTGCTAGGTGGTAGCCTTTAAATCGGCCGCGGTCCGGTAGTATACGTCGGACCCGCGTGTCGCCACTATCAGTGATTGCAGACCGAGCGCCGCCACACGGCAGGTCTAGGGAGACTTCCTAGCACTCGCCCCAGTTGTACAGCCGACTTTGCTAGCGATGGTTCACTGACAAATTACGCTCTCATTTGCCGAGACGATATTAGCATAGCCTTCAGCTACGTCATTTGCTACGACCTAGCAAGGCGCCATTATCATTTGCTACTTATCTTGTGATGCATGTACCGTCAGACCGATGTTCACCAATTATGGATTAAAGTTAAGTATTCCAGAAGCTACGTACCTTTTTTGCTAGTATAATGACTTTACCTGTTCCAGACCTTACGCCAGCCTGCGTGAGCTTAAACGCGTGCCTTTTGGCTGCCTCTTAGTGGCTTGGCTGTCTTGCCAAGTCACAACAGACAGCACATTCATTCATTAATTTAACCAAGCAATTTATCGTCTCTGGTCAGAAATTCTCAAGCTGTTGTGTTCTTGTATCATCTGGGTCTACGGCTCTGTTACTTTTCGTTTGGTTTATGGCACTTGCCAATTCCGTTGATATATAATCCAGTCTCAAAAAGCTATTTTTCTCAGCGTATCATGATAATTTCTTAGTTTGTGATTACTCTTGTGTTTTGTCGTTCGTAAGTAGTTGGTGAACTACTTCATTTGAGGTTGTTACGGAGTATTATGTTGGTGATTTTTTAGGGTTAGTGCTTAGATTTTTAAATACGTTTCTGTTTTCAGCCTGAATGAACGAATATTACGCATTTAGAATTCTTTCATGAATCAGCAAATGAAACAGAAACCTCTCGAAATGTATTAAGCGTAACATTCTAGGTATTAAATTAAGTGTTCCATTCTCTATTATCATTCATAGAGGAATTAAATAAATGTTAAGTAACTCATCTGTTGATCTGTGCCGAAACAACCATCTGGTTCAATGTGATTTTCCATATTCTCACGGCTTATTGACTTCTCTATTAAACTTTGGGACTGAGCCATACCCAAACTTTGTAAGTTGCTAATATTTCGACTGTAGGCTGTTCAATATTTCAAACTGTTATTTCAGACATTTACACTCGATGTCTTTGAGTGTTCATTTCTAAGCACTCCATATAAGAGAGGATCATTTAAACTTTTTCTGGACATCAGAGTTGACTATACTCGCTTTTCTGAGATATGCACGTATAAAGATTTGAAAGAAATCACTTCAAAAGTATATCACGTTTTGGTAAACATTTTAAAAATAAACAAGTATTCTAAAATAAGGGAGAACCACTACTGTAAACTTGTTTTGAAAGTTACTTACATTTTCCAGATAAATGCAAGTGTCTTTTCTGTATTGTCTTTGAGTCCTGAATGTTTTTTTTTTCTGTACCAAGTAATACAGAACCCGTATTTTTGACATTAGCTCAAGCTC
Source organism: Schistocerca piceifrons (assembly GCF_021461385.2). Lineage (NCBI taxonomy): Eukaryota > Metazoa > Arthropoda > Insecta > Orthoptera > Acrididae > Schistocerca > Schistocerca piceifrons. The sequence goes on along the minus strand of NC_060145.1, from coordinate 472,956,395 downwards.
CAAGGTTGTACTTTTCACTACTGCTCGAAGATGAGGGAAGTTTGAAGGGAGGTTGGGTGTAAAGCAATATTGCACCCGAATATTTATAATATTTATTCCCTTTCTCTAGCTGTGAGACAAAACGGTCAGTGCCGTCTTATAACAATATTTGTGGTTGACCGCAGTACGAAGATTGTTCCCAGGCGGCCATGTCTTCATCTGAAGCAGATCGACAGCCACGAACGTCTTTCTTCACAGCTCCAAAACTATGGAAACCGCATGGTGGGAGACCGTGACTGTGTGAAGTATGTGTAAGGCCTTCCCAGGGAAACTTCTGCAGCGTAAGCGAAACAACCCTGGCAACACGTGGGCAGAAGTTTCAATGGGAAGCGCTTACACATCCTGCACACAGTCCCGGTCTCTCATCATGAGGTTTCCGTATTTTTGGAGTTATGATGAAAGACGCTCGTGGCCGTCGATTTGGCTCGGAAGAAGAGGTGTACACCTGGCTACAAGCATGGTTCCCTAGGCACCATTATCGGTTTTCCCGTGAAGCCACTGATTATCTTGCCTCACAGTGTGATACAGTTATTGGATTTATTTGCATTTTGAACAAATCGTTTGGTTACGTTTTTCTGTCTGTCTCTTTTCATTTGACTGTCCCTCAACCTCACCCGTCCGCGCATAAGAGATGTGTGTATCTTGCGATACACATCTTTTATACATGGTTGCCTAAAAAATTAGCCTGCCATGTGCTAATAAACACTGTCATATACGTATTTCCCCGGGAACTCCAAATTCGTAAAGACTTTACGGTTCTTCACACTTTTACTTTACAAAATTACTTACCACAAGTATCCAATCACGCACACGACTCAAATACTTCTTCTATCACTTTTAAGCTATTTTTTGTCCTCCCGAATTAATATTTTGCCCGTGCTTCCAGGGGTTGAATCCCGACGGTCACCTTTGAGGCCGAGACACCGACTGACTCACACTAACGTCTCGAAAGCGCGCAGCCTGCCTGGGATTTCCCGACCGCTGGCCCATCACATTAATTTCCACAAAATTATACAGTAACAACGGTAATGCAACCACCGAAAAAGAACTGATAATAGCGATCTCTAATAATTTATCGAGGAGCGTACCCTTACAGATGCTAATGCTACACGACAAGCGAGGTACTGGAGCCACCGGAAAGGAGCTGATAATACCGATCTTTAATAATTGTATCGATAAGGGTCTTACAGATGCTAATATTACACGCCAAGGACGAATCGCAGCTGGAAAACAGGCGAGTCGGGAAAGTAGGTTTAAGACGTCAAATAACGTTTCAAATGTCGTGATTACGGTGTTGATACAAAATTATGAAATGCTAAAATGGATACTAGAGATAACACCTGAATGGTGAAAAGGTGTGACACGCTGTAGGCACACTATAGAACACCTACTGATGAATCTGGGAGATTTTGGAAGCTTGCATGGGGGCTTAATTAAATATGATTGAAAATACTTTTTAGTTTTTTAGTAGCTGTATGTCCGATTACGCTGTGTCTCGTAATCGGTTGGCCCTGACTAGAATTATTACGCTATCTGACTGCTTAGAACAACAACAAGAATGAAATGAAATTTTTTTGTTAACACAATTAATTAATTAAGTCCCCAGCAACTATGAAACCTACGAAACCAAAGTACAAGTATAACTGTTCTGTATGTAGGAGTGTGACTCAACGTACACATCTGACACGGTTCTTTTCCAACAAGACGAGAATTTTTAAATACCGATTATACTGACGTGATAAAAGAAAATTACAAATACTACAATTGCGTAAGGAAACCAGAATTAAACTCTAATACAAGAACACACGCCAGATGCTTTGTTGACTGAACCTGTAATGACGCATTATTTAAAACATGGAATTAATGAAAAAACACGCAATATTTTACCTTCATATATATTGACGAAAAGCACTCTGATCGTTACAGTATTTCCATTAGAATAACATCTGCTATCTCTCCCATCAAATAACTGCATAAAACATGGAACAACACTCTCCACTATCACATCTCACTCCGACTTCACGACAAGCAGTGCCCACTAGCACATCTCCCCACGCACTGACTACTACGAGCTCTCAACAAGCACTGACTACTACGAGCCCTCAACACGCACTGTGGAGGCGGATTAATAGTACTCTTTGGCGCAATCTCTGGCGCAGTGGCTCAGTGTAGCCACCTTTCAAGCTTCAATAATAATTTCGCCCAAAATAGTGTTCTGATAGGTATGTGAGGTACGCGGCAGTTTGTTGTTTGGGTGTCAGTCACAGTTTCGAAATGAGTTGGAAGAGAATAGACAAAACTTTGCAATTGCGTTCACTCGTCTGAACGACAATAACAACATTTTTATTCAGGGCCCCTTCGCGGCATTATCGTTACATATTTTTGTCTTTCAGTTAGTAACTCACCTCATTTGTGCCATTTCATGCGTAACATATTTATCTGGAGACCTACTTCAGATCCCAGACAGTTCAACCAGGGTCGAGCAGCATTTTTTTGGCTCTTAGTTCTAGTGAGTTGTTTATGCTGTTATCAAATGTTTTACTTTACTTGCACAGCGCCAGTTGTGCAAGGATAGTGTTATCAGTGGTCACGAGAACATTCTCGTGAGATTCTAGATGTCCACGGAGCACAGACGCCCTCCAGGATCTTCGTATTGTAAGGGTGGCAATGGCAGATCGTACAGCTACTACAGTGCAGATAAGAAGGTCTGTTATCCCAGACCTTTCGTCATGAACAGTTGCGAACTGGTTATTAGCAGTGGGACTACGAGCTCACATGCCTCTGTCTCTCTTTCACTCACACCACAGCCTTAATGTGCTCGGCTCGAGTGGTACCGTCAATGAATCACTTGGGAGATGGAATGGCGTGCCGTGGCCTTCAGCGACGAAAGCACATCTGCTTGCGCGGAAGCGATGGTCATTAGTGGGCAAGACGTAGACCTGATGAGCACTGTCTCGTAATGCGCATTTGTCCATAATCACTGGGTCACTTACGGTCTGCGGTGCGATAAGCTACAGCTCTCTTTTATTCTTGGTGTTTCTGGAGGGTACAGCTGAATGTTGTTAGACTCATTCTTTTGCCGTTCTTGCAACAACAGAGTCATGTGTTGTTCCAAAGGGGTAATGATCGTCCACACACTGCACGTGAAACTCAATGTGCTCTGCAAGACATCACCAAGTTCCCTGGCCAGCACGATCTCCAGATTTGTCTTCAGTCGAGCACGTGTGGGATAGGATGAGGCATGAGGTGACTCGTGCGACTCGTCAACAAACAGCTCTCACAGAACTACATGAACAGGTCGAGTAGACGTGGAACAACGCATTCCAGGACGGTGCTTGCCATCTGTACGATCGACTGGCTGAAAGTCAGCGCCTGCATTGGCATATGTGGAGGCTACACTACGTACTTATCTGGGTCTTTCAGCACGGCCTATACCTGGTACCTCAGAAACACTTGTGCAGTTGATCTGTAAAAGTAATCACTTTATGGGTTCCATATGCATCCTGCAACAATAAATCTTGAGCGAATTGCAGACCTAGAAAGAGATGTACTAACTTTTACCAGCACTATTTGCTCTAATCAAATGTTTCTTTTTGTTATTTGTTTAATTAATACCCATATCAACGCCATTATTTGACTTTCGCACACTCAGAATGATTACAGTAAACTTTGTTTCACTTGAGCCAAGATTTTAATTCCGTAGCTAGTGAATTTCTTCGCCATGCAGTATCCAATTAAAGTTCACCCCCAGGATTCATTTACTAGGGCCACTCCTTTAATACCAATAAAAACGTTGCGCGCAGTTGTTAATTCAGTACTGGGAGCGATCTGTTCCTTAGTAACCCAATTGATGCAGATCCTTGTAGCAGTTGAAATACTCGCGTTCATAGATGGGTTGGAGCTTCGCAACTGAATATCGGGAATACCGATATTTTGTAACAGTAACATCGATACTGATAACTCTTTATTATAATGTCCATATAGCGACGATATCGATTCATTAGCCTGCTATATGGTGCTTTGAAAATTGCACTTTCACACATCTTGACAAATGTTATTTTCGTTTGAGTTTATAGATTGGTATCATGCAGCTTTACACACCAGTAGACCCGGTCCAAGCGTCTTTCAGTTACCAAATTAACTAGTGCTTGATGTGTCAGAATATACCTCATCAGCGAGTTCGTTTATTCGGATTCTGGAAATTTTTTTCCCTCTGTTACCTATGTTGGAATAGGTTTAGTGTAAATAACCAGCCATAAACTCTTTCTTTAAATTGAAATAAATTAAAATCGTATCCTGTTTCCACAGAAAATAATCATATTTCTGTACAAAATTTGAGTATAAAATACCAATGAAATTGCTCAACATTAGAAGTAGTCTCACAGAACAACATAGTTGCTAATAGTTTCCCGTTTCCAAGTAACACTTTTTTCTTCAAATAAAAATCACTGTTATTTGGTATTTCGAAAATATCAGTATTTTAAATCCGATTATCGGCAGCATAATCTACCGTCTGAAATGAGCCCAAGGTAATATCTTGCAAGGGCAACAAAAATTTGATTTTCTATATTTCATACAATTATTGACAGAATTAAAAAATTTAAAAAGTAGTTGTTATATAGTCATTACGAGCTAAAAACTTCTTTTGGCGGTTTGGCGCCATAAGTCAAGTATTAAAGTCTAGATGCGGTGTAACTCCTGAAGCACAAATTACCCAGTGTATCATTCGTACTTAATACCTGAGAGCACTTAGCGACTTGCAAATTTCATTCATAATTTCAAACCTTTTCTAAACTTTTCTGTTTTTGTTTTGACCTTTTAATTAGCTTGTACGTGAATAAACCGAAACTGATAGAAGTTAAAATGGTTCAAATGGCTCTGAGCACTATGGGACTTAACATCGGAGGTCATCAATCCCCTAGAACTTAAAACTACTTAAACCTAACTAACCTAAGGACATCACACATATCCATGCCCGAGGCAGGATTCGAACCTGATAGAAGTAACATAAATAGGGCTTTGCGTCTTCAGTTATATAGTTTTTACATGCTTAACACTAACATAAGAACATCACACATACCCATGCCCGAGGCAGGATTCGAAACTGATAGAAGTACATAAATAAGACTTTGCGTCTTCATTTATAAAGTTTTTACATGCTTAATTACAAATGTTTAACACTAACACAAGGACATCACACATATCCATGCCCGAGGCAGGATTCGAACCTGATAATGGCATCCGTCCATCCTTGAGGGATGATGGTGTAGCATGCTTGGTTCAGAGTCTGCAGCGTCTGCTGTGGCTACAAAGTCCCACTCGAGAGTGGCAGTCCCTACTACAATTTGGACATGTGAAATATGAGGGACTTCGAACGGAAGCCGCTCTGTCTCTTCGCTTTGTCCTCTTCCTGATTTGTTCCTGTGTGCGTTCGTCCTCTGAGGGCATGATGCAGTTGCGCACAGTTACTCGCCACTTGACACGGTCATCTGCAATGCTTTCCCAGAGACTTGGATTGATTCTGGTCTTGGTCAGGTCTCTCTTGCAGACATCCTTGAAACGAAGATGCGGTCGTCCCACTGGCTTCACACCCTCCTTAAGTTCTCCGTACAGCAGTTGTTTCGGTATCCGTTCAGGATCCATACGCCTGACATGTCCCAATCATCTTAGACGTCGATAACTTAGGAGTGCAAAGATGCTGGTTGTGCTTGCACGATGAAAGACTTCGGTGTTGGGTACTCTATCTCTCCAAGAGGTCTGAAGGATCTTCCGGAGACAGCGGAGATGGAAGCTGTTGAGCCTAGATTCATGCCTAGAAAGAGTTGTCCGTGTCTCAAAGGTATAGAGAAGGGTGCTTATAACACAAGCGTTGTAGCCTTTTAATTTAGTTTTTGTGGTAAGCAGTCCGTTGTTCCATACTCTGTTTTCCAATCTAGCCATGACAGATGGTGCCTTTGCGATTCTGTTAGTAATTTCAGTGTCCATGGACAAGTTGCTACATATTGTGGATCGCGAGTAGGTAAAGTCATCAACTACCTGGAGAGGATTGCCATCAATGCTGATAGATGGAAGGTTGGTAGTGCTCTATGCCATGATCTTAGTCTTTTGAAGGCTGATGAGTGGACCAAATTTTTACGGGACAACATCGGAGGTAATCAGTCCCCTAGAACTTAGAACTACTTAAACCTGACTAACCTAAGGACATCACACATATCCATGCCCGCGACAGGATTCGAACCTGACAGAAGTAACATAAATAGGACTTTGCGTCTTCATTTATAAAGTTTTTACATGCTTAACGGCAAATGTTTAACACTAACATAAGGACATCACACATATCCATGCCCGTGGCAGGATTCGAACCTGATAGAAGAAACATAAATAGGGCTTTGCGTCTTCAGTTATAAAGTTTTTACATGCTTAACTGTAAACGTTTAAGTCATTAACTCATTTGTAAAGCAACCATAGGTTAATGCTGTCTTATACGTGGGAGTTCGTTTCTTGAAGAATTGGATGTTGGGTGCTCCTAATTATTACTAATGCAGTTTCTCGAAAAGCTGATACACTGATGCTTTAGAAACTTCGTTTCGCCTCTAAACACACGGTCGTGTGCCGTCCAATACACAGGAATGACATCAAGCACATCATTCAATATTGCCCGCGATTTTGCCTCACGGTATCGAGCAATGATTTGTATAAAAGAGAGGGTTAATCCGTGTTCCGGACTGGCTACAGTGTTTGCGAGGGGAGCGGCCCAGCGCAGAGCCCCTGGCCCGCCTGGGGGCTCCGTTGTGTAAGAAACAAGGCGCCGGCGGGGGGAGGCGGGCACCGGCTGTTAACACAGGGCGGGCGCCGCGGGGGCCCGCAGGCATGCTTTGTCCCGCTGGTCGGACCGCGGGGCGGGCAGCGGCAGTTGTGGCGCCGTCCCCGCGCTGCGGCCGCCAACAGTTGGCCAGTTACTCACAAACTTCCCGTGTCGTAACGCGTGTCTCGCCGTGTCGCACTGCGTCGCGGCGTATCGTGTACACTCCGGGCTAGTTTTAGGCCAGGCGCACAGGCGCCTCCACACACGTCTTCGGCCTGGAATCACTTACTAAAAGCAAGTCATCTGGTGAGCAAGATGTATGAGACAGGCGAAATTCCCTCAGACTTCAAGAAGAATATAATAATTCCAATCCCAAAGAAAGCAGGTGTTGGCACATGTGAAAATTACCGAATTATCAGTTTAATAAGTCACGGCTGCAAAATACTAACGCGCATTCTTGACAGACGAATGGAAAAACTGGTAGAAGCCGACCTCGGGGAAGATCAGTTTGGATTCCGTAGACATGTTGCAACACGTGAGCCAATACTGACTCTACGACTTATCTTAGAAGAAAGATTAAGGAAAGGCAAACCTACGTTTCTAGCATTTGTAGACTTAGAGAAAGCTTTTGACAATGTTGACTGGAATTCTCTCTTTCAAATACTAAAGGTGGCAGGGGTAAAATGCAGGGAGCGAAAGGCTATTTACAATTTGTACAGAACGCAGATCGCAGTTATAAGAGTCGAGGGGCATGAAAGGGAAGCAAGCAGTGAAGGAAACAAAAGAAAAGTTCGGAGTAGGTATTAAAATCCATGGAGAAGAAATAAAAACTTTGAGGTTCGCCGATGACATTGTAATTCTGTCAGAGACGGCAAAGGACTTGGAAGAACAGTTGAACGGAATGGACAGTGTCTTGAAAGGAGGGTAGAAGATGAACATCAACAAAAGCAAAACGAGGATAATGGAATGTAGTCGACTTAATTCGGGTGATGCTGAGGAAATTAGATTAGGAAATGAGACACTTACAGTAGTAAAGGAGTTTCGCTATTTGGAGAGCAAAATAACTGATGATGGTCGAAGTAGAGAGGGTATAAAATGTAGACTGGCAATGGCAAGGAAAGCGTTTCTGAAGAAGAAAAATTTGATAACATCGAGTATAGATTTAAGTGTCAGGAAGTCATTTGTGAAAGTATTTGTATGGAGTGTAGCCATGTATGGAAGTGAAACGTGGACGATAAATAGTTTAGACAAGAAGAGAATATAAGCTTTCGAAATCTGGTGCTACAGAAGAATGCTGAAGATTAGGTGGGTAGATGACATAACTAATGAGGAGGTATTGAATAGAATTGGGGAGAAGAGGAGTTTGTGGCACAACTTGACTAGAAGAAGGGATCGGTTGGTAGGACATGTTCTGAGGCACCAAGGGATCACCAATTTAGTACTGGAGGGCAGCGTGGAGGGTAAAAATCGTAGAGGGAGACCAAGAGATGAATACACTAAGCAGATTCAGAAGGATGTAGGCTGCAGTAGGTACTGGGAGATGAAGAAGCTTGCACAGGATAGAGTAGCATGGAGAGCTGCATCAAACCAATCTCAGGACTGAAGACCACAGCAACAACAACATCTGGTCCAGACTGTATACCAATTAGGTTCCTTTCGGAGTATGCTGATGCATTAGCTCCATACTTAACAATCATATACAACCGTTCACTCGACGAAAGATCCCTACCCAAAGGCTGGAAAGTTGCATAGTTTACATCAATATTCAAGAAAAGTAGTATGAGTAATCCACTAAATTACAGGCCCATATCGTTAACGTCGATTTTTAGCAGGATTTTAGAAGATATATTGTGTTCGAACATCATGAATTACCTCGAAGAAAACTGTCTATTGACACACAGGTAACATGGGTTTAGAAAACATCATTCCTGTGAAACACAACTAGCTCTTTATTCACATGAAGTATTGAGTGCTATTGACAAGGGATTTCATATCGATTCCGTATTTCTGGATTTCGGAAAGGCTTTTGACACTGTACCACACAACCGCTTCGTATTGAAATTGCGTGCTTATGGAATATCGTCTCAGTTATGTGAATGGATTTGTGGTTTCCTATCAGAGAGGTCACAGTTAGTAGTAACTAATGGAAAGTCATCGAGTAAAATAGAAGTGATTTCTGGCGTTCCCCAAGGTAGTGTTATAGGCCCTTTGCTGTTCCTTATCTGTATAAACGATTTGGGAGACAATCCGAGCAGCCGTCTTCGGTTGTTTGCAGATGACGCTGTCGTTTATCGACTAACAAAGTCATCAGAAGATCAAAACAAACTGCAAAACGATTTAGAAAACAAATATCTGAATGGTGCGAAAAGTGGCAGTTGACCCTGAATAACGAAAAGTGTGAGATCATCCACATGAGTGCTAAAAGGAACTCGGTAAACTTCGGTTATATCATAAATCAGTCTTATCTAAAAGCCGTAAATTCAACTAAATACCTAGGTATTACAATTACGAACAACTGAAATTGGAAGAAACAAGTAGAAAATGTTGTGGGGAAGAATAATCAAAGACTGCGTTTTATTGGTGGAACACTTAGAAAATGTAACAGACCTACTAAGGAGACTGCCTACACTACGCTTGTCTGTCCTCTTTTAGAATACTGCTGCGCGGTGTGGGATCCTTACCAGATAAGACTGACGGAGTAGATCGAAAAAGTTCGAAGAAAGGCAGCACGTTTTGTATTATCGCGAAATATGGCAGAGAGTGTTACAGAAATGATACAGGATTTGGGCTGGAAATCGTTAAAAGAATGGCGTTTTTCGTTGCGATCGAATCTTCTCAGGAAATTCCAATCACCAACTTTCTCCTCCGAATGCGACCTACATAGGGAGAAATGATCATAACGCTAAAATAAGGGAAATCAAAGCTCGTACGGAAAGATATAGGTGTTCATTCTTTCCGCGCCTTATACGAGATTGGAATAATAGAGAATTGTGAAGGTGGTTCGATGAACCCTCTGCCAGGTACTCAAATGTGATTTGCAGAGTATCCATGTAGATGTAGAATCTCACTAACTGAAGCAGAACGGTCTTCAGTGACGAATCCTGCTTTGAACTGAGTCCCGATGACCAGCAAATATTTCTGGAGAGGCCCCGACAGCAGAAGGGTACCAACGATATTTTCGCCGACCATCTGACCCGACAACCTGGAGTGATGGTCTGTGGTGCAATTTTCTTTTCACAGCAGCGTCCCTTAGGCTGTCATCCGTGCCACCCTTATACCACAGTTGTACGCCGACGGTATTCTACGCCCCGTTTTGTTGCCCTGCATGTCAAATCTTCCTGGGCTCACACCTCTGCAAGATAATGCCCGCCCGCACACGTCAAAAGTTTCTACTGCTTGTCTTCGTTCTTGTCAAATCATATCTGCCCAGCAAGGCCGCCAAATCCCTCCGTAACTGAAGAAGTTTGTAGCATTCTGGACAGTGCCATACGACCAGCCCGGGATTATGGCGATCAAACGCGCTAATTGCACAGAATTTGGCACAATATCCCTCACGAGGACCTCCAAAAACTATAATTCAATGGTAATCCGAATAACTGCTTGCATAAGGGCCAGACGTGTACCAACGCGTTATTGACTCTATCAATTTGTGAAGCACTTTCTCTTGACTAAATCATCCAATTTTTCTGAAATTGTAAACATCTGTTTGTCTGGACATGTGCATCACATCTACCAATTTCCGTCCCAGGCCGATAATTCTTCGTGACGCAGTTTTCTGTCTTAGAGTGTATCATAATAACGCAACAAGTTGCTCCACTGTAACAAATCAGCTCTTGATTTCAGCTATAGATGAATAAAAAACTGAGTGTTGGCCCCGCTTAGCTTAGCGCGTAATGACAGAAACTCCGTTCTTTCTCCTCCATCGCTTGACGCAGATGTTGGTTTCAAACCTTAACATGGCAGAAATAGGTTGCCACGCGGTCTATACGTATCTGTGGCCTAATATTAGGACGATTCAGATGGTTTCTGCATTGATTAATTGGCGGGGACGGTGCTGAGCACTTCACTTTCACATCGAGACAAAGCAGGAAACTAACAGGAGAAACATGTGGATTCATCCATGCCGGAGAAGGTGAAGATTCGACCATCATCTACTGTTTTTTTCTGGGAGGAGGGGGTTTGATGGTGTCGTGCTAACGGACTAAGCAGCTAACTGACGCAGGAGCATATTGTGCCGAAATTTCCTGACAAACTTACGGGAGGCGGTCAACATGAACAGCCCAGGAATGCTATCCATGAGGGTGATTTTGCTGCGAGACAGCGCCGCAGTTCATTCTGCGCAAAACACATGCTGCTCCTTTGCACTGTCAAATTTTGCCCACATACTCGTTTCTCTTTCATCGTATGAAAAAGCCATTCTGTGGTAGGCATTTCTAGAGTGACGAGAAGGTGTTTTTCCATGTGGGACATGTCCTGAACATCTAATACGCTGATTGAGCGCCCATAAACCCCAACACACACACACCCTAATACGCTGACTTCTACAACCAAGATTTCGCGAAGTCAACCATTGTTGGGATAAACATCAGACTCAAGGGTAAATACGTAGAGAAGGATGGTCTCCATTACGAAATTCCATGATGGCAGCTTGATTTTCTTAGACGTAATAATAACAGCTTTATGATATTCCCCAGAGTGGTTGTAGTAGAGATCTTTCGGTTATTGACGCTACACGCGTTCTTTCTGTTGGAGGGGCTTAGCTAATGGGGTCTTTATGACCTTACAACAAGACGGGGCCTTGTAAGGCACTAAGACGTTGAAAATGACATTCAGGTTACAGTCGTGATTACTATCTACAATAATGACCTGCAAGCACACTACGAATGATGAGATTGTTTAGTGGCCATAGATGTGACAAAACTGTCTTGTAGACATAATTCTTGCGATGCGTATTGCAGCGACGGTGTACAAGCTTCAAGAGTATTTACCAAACGAGTTTCTGGAGAAATCAAACAAAGCTTCAGAACAGTTCTGAAAGCGATTCACAGCTCGGAACTATATAAGGTTTCTCGTTTTTCTACTATCTTATTTTGTTAAGGGTTGTAGAGGGGGCCTTAATAAATAAAGTTCTGATACAGAAGACTGAAATGTACCATTTGGATATGAAATAATTTTGAAGACTGAATCATTTTCAGAGCTCCCGTCTCACGTTATGGTACATAATGGTAGAGCTCCACAACGCATGCATCGAGACGGTTTCCCGGATCAGTACCTACCACTTTCGTCGGACTAGAACAACGGCCGCGAGAAACTGGTACGTTGGCAGCAAGGTGCGTTGGCTGTGAAGCTCCATGGATGCGCACCATGGTGTTGTGGGCCGTCTGTATGAAAGCATGCGTCCCCTATTCACCTTGTGCTACGAGCCGAGCGGCCGAGCGGTTCTAGGCGCTTCAGTCCGGAACCGCACTGCTGCTACGGTCGCAGGTTCGAATCCTGCCTCGGTCATGGATGTGTGCTAGGTTTAAGTAGTTCTAAGTCTAGGGGACTGAAGATCTCAGATGTTAAGTCCCATAGTGCTCAGAGACTTTTGAACCACGGCCATCACATGGAAGGAGCTTTCTACAGAACGCATAAGACAGGGCTCATTGTCTCTGCCGTGTGTTTCCTGTGAATCGAGAGATTTGCTTCAACGCAGCAGCTACATCAAGAAAAATTTGTGTGACAAACAATCTAAGAATTCAGCTTACATTATGTTCTGACAGCGAGTTTATTGATTTACAATTTGCTTGGTATCACACAATGTTCAACAACACCACTCACCAAAGAAATGAAAACGTTTTCAAAATTCACATATAGTTCCAAAAAAGGACACACACACACGCAAAAAATACATAATGAAAAAAGGCAGCCAAGCCAGGTACAATGTTGGGTCAGGCAATATATATATATATATATATATATATATATATAGAGAGAGAGAGAGAGAGAGAGAGAGGGTGTCTCACCTAATTCTGCTACCTGAAATATCTCTGGAACAACAATAGATATTCAAAAACGGTTTTCACCAGCATGAACGTACGACAGGGGCTTAGGAAACCAAATACTACGCGCAATTTTAAAACGTAAACAAATACTATTTTCAACATAAACTTCTGTATTTTTAAATGGTCACCCCCTATTATTTCGTATGCAATCAATAGCATGAAAAATCACAAAAATAATGGCTTTGGTTGCATCGCAATACGTCAAATACATCCCGAGAAATTGCGAAGCCAAGTTGACGCTTGAAATAAATGACGTGCACAGCTAGCACACGTCCTGAGACTCAAACGTGCACCTCACGCTGCCTGTGTCAGCGGCTCACACATTAGAAAGGTAAGCACAAGCCACAAAAGTAAACAAGTAACACGTCCAACGCAAAGTTACGTTTTGCAAATGATGGTACTAACAAATCTCTCCTGTATCCTATCTACTTTTTATATTCTTCTTAGGAAACAACAAAATTTTATTTATATTTCAACCTTAAATTATTGTTATTTTGAAAAGTATCATTCTTTGTAAATGTTGTAGGTAAAACAAAAGACAAGAAAACTGTAAAAAGATAAAAAACGAAAATTGTAAGATGTACGACCTGTTTTAATCATCAGGTAACAGGTCTATAATTTGGCAATAAATAAATAAATGAATAGCTCCAACAAGATATTAGGAGGTATCCCATGATCATTGTCTTCTAAGTGTTGTTCAAGAGATCCGACTTCATAAACACTGAGATCATGACAACTATCTTCTCTCAAAACTTAGTTCGATGGTTCAAAGAGTCGTGAGTACAGGCACTACTTGTACATCATAACAGTTCAGGAATGCGTCTTTGAAGAAAACCGATGTACGGTACGGCAGAAGGTTCTGCAGGTCAACCAGTTGTGGTCGAGTCGCGCGTACTCAGATCAACTGACGGGATCTTACATTTCTCGGTACCAGTTGCTGAAATCGAACTTACTATCAAACTTTCGGAGAGCTGCATTAGTAATTGATTTGGTGATACTAGTATGTAGTTCGGTGTCTACGAGGAAAACCTGGATATCTGTAAATGTCATATATAGCATCCTGTCCAAGGGCCCGCACTGTGGTTGTAAATACCATGCACGCAGCAACGCATTTTGCTCCGAAACTGAGAAAGCTAACTTATTTCCACCGTGAGTCAAAATATTGGTAACTGCTGACTAAAGGAAGGTCTCTGAATTTATTTTGTTGGTCGATATCATCCACCTGAAGGATTACTATAAATTGAGATCCTCTTTCCGCAGGGACAATTAGGATAATCAACTATTTTATTATAATGATTAATTTCGTTTTACTCTTAATACGTTTGGTAGCCTATAAATAATAAGCATGCTTTACCCCTGCTTGTGGCTAACAGTCTGGGCCGTTGGTGCTAATCCCTATGACGTAGCTGCACAGAAACACTATCTTTTAACAATTTTTGTATTTGAAAATTCACTATCGGCAAAATGCCAAATATTTTACTTCTTATGACCATCTATACACGATTCGGCAAGTGGATGGCGACTTCTGTGAGTATTTTCTTATTCATTTCTATATACACGTCATCAATGGCGACCTCAGATATAAGAATTAAACGTGCCCGCAAGTATATCTTTGATAGATGCTTCAGCGGTGCAACCTTTCCCATTTGTGAACAGCGGATTTCCACAAAAGTCATACAACTTTATTTGAAGACCCACTATAAGAGCATTCTTAGGAACTTGTTAATTTTTGTGGTAGCTTAATAACTTTCAAATTTCTGCGAAAAATTTCATTTCCTTCGCAGTTCCGACGGGTTGCGCGCAGACTAGACATAAAATGACGACATATTAAAACAGTAATGGCATCCATTTGGCTGTAGCCGTCACCTGCGTTTTCCGATTCTAAGTCGAATCCATGAGACAGGCATTAGCTAATGGGAAACTTGTCTGAGAAATATACGCAGCTGTAGCAAATATTGCCAGAAAATCTACCGGTACTTTCTAAAATACTGTAATAAAATATATCGCGTCCGGATCGTTGCTGACTGATGAATGTGGACTTCATCTTACCGGTCGTGACAGCAGTCACAGTTCTAAGGTACATAGAGTTTCACGATTCTTATTACAGGCTTGTAGAGGAAACTCGGTAGGCAAAGTTTTGATAGAGAATCCATGTTTGGATGTGAAATAAGTTTGAAGATAGGATCACTTTCAAATCCGTCGCTTCACAGTACACCCACAGAGGAGACGATGAGCGAGCCCTGTACTGGGCGCTCTACAGAAAGCTCCTTCCATGTGACCAGAGCACAAGGTGGATCTGCGACGCCTGCTTCCATACAAATGACCCACACACCCTGGTGTGCGTCCGTGGAGCTCCACAGCAACCCTCCTAGTTACCAACGTACCAGTTTCTCGCAGCCGTTGTTCTAGTCCAACGAAAGTGGTAGTAGGTCACTGAACCGAAAGACCTTCTCGATACATGAGCTGTGGAGCCCTACCATTACGTATCGTGTCGATTGGTCGCGATAAGTCTTCTGGATGCCGTCTCTGAGTCTAGCTTAGGGCGAACCTTTTGACTTAAATAAGTGGCAGTGTCAGAAGTGATTCGGACGGCGGCAGGCAGCGGAGCAGGAATGGATCTTCAGGCACGGCGTGTTGTGATTTGAGCCCTGCTATTTCCCTGTCGGATGACTAGTCTTCAGTATTCCGCTTGGGGCCGCGTGTCCGAGAATAAGCTTTCATCCTGGCGGCTCTGGAGGACATGAGGCGGCCGACGTTATTCCTACAGCTGACGTCCGTGGTTGTGACATTTTGGTGAAGGTGGAAGCGTGGCGTCTTAGAACTACGATGAGGTATCTAACTTCCGTTGAGTGAATTTGTGGACAGTGTGAGGTTCGTAAAGTGTTCCTTTCTTTCGTTTTCCCAGTGCGTCGCAGTCTGGTTATGCGCCTTACCCGCATTCACTGCTATTAGAGCTCTAGAAGTGCAGTCTCAGTCTTCCTGTTTGCTGAAGCCCCGGTTGCGGGCACTTTGAATGCGAGTTCAGAAGGCCTGCACGTGTTTCTACCAACTGCTTATCGCACCACCATTAAATTTGTAATTTTCTGTAATTAAGATGTATTGTGTTTCTGCCTTCTTATACGAGGGTAACTCAATTATTATCCGCAAAGTAGTTATAAAATTTTATTTTAATAAAACAGGAAACTTACAAGAACATCATTTTTCGACCTAGTCTCCATGCTTTTCAACGCACTTGGTCCACCGTTGCACAAGCTTCCTGATGCCCTCATAAGAGAAGGTTCTCGGTTGAGCTGCGAGCCAGGAATGCACCGCTTCTTTCACAGCTTCTTCCGAGTCAAATCGACGGCGCCCCTTAATGCCTGTTTGAGTGGACCAAATAAGTGATAGTCATAAGGGGCAAGATCGGGACTATATGGAGGATGAGCCAGACGTTCAAATTTGAGTTTCTGGAGCTTCTCAGCAGTGTGGGCAGCAGTATGCGGACGGGCATTGTCGTGCAACAACACAACACTTTCTGACAGCAATCCTCGGCGTTTGCTTCGAATTGCTGGCTTTAGCCTGGCAGTAAGCATCTCACTGTAACGTGCACTATTTATTGTTGTGCCCCTTTCCCCATAATGTTCCAGTATTGGACCTTGTGCGTCCCAAAAAAACGTAAGCGTCAGTTTTCCTGCGGACTGTGACAGACGGTGAATACCCCGGAATGGTTTCTTCGAGCCATTTACCGCCAGTCTCACACACACACACACGCACACACACACACACACACACACACACACACACACACACACACACACAATGGTTATTAGTAGAGAAATAATGTTGCTTATCCTACTTATTACTAACCCTATGTATTAGCTACTTTAAATGCCCATCGATGTACAGAATTTGATGATTTCTTGGCTAGATCGCCAGCACCTTATGCTTATTTACTGTCACATCTCAGCTTCCTCCTCCTGTTCCTCCTCATTGTCACTATTTTCGCTGTCACTGTGGGTATCGCTGTCCAACCTCTGGAGACTGTAATGTCCTGTCCGCATGTACTCTTCATGTGTTGTTTTTGAAATACTGTTAGTCAGTGCGTTTAATTGTGCCCATTGTTCTTCATCTCTTACTGCTGTATATATATCTATGTCTGTTATTGTGTAGCCGACCGGAATGGCCGTGCGGTTCTAGGCGTTATAGTCCGGAGCCGAGCGACCGCTACGGTCGCAGGTTCGAATCCTGCCTCGGGCATGGATGTGTGTGATGTCCTTAGGTTAGTTAGGTTTAATTAGTTCTAAGTTCTAGGAGACTGATGACCTCAGAAGTTAAGTCACATAGTGCTCAGAGCCATTTGAACCATTTTTTTTTTGTTATTGTGTAGTGTAAGTGTAGTGTATGTCTATTGTTTGCGTATTGCCCGCTGAAAAAGACAGCGTATTCTGGGGAACCTTCTTCCCCGCATATGCATGTAGGTGTCTGCCTCAGACTCACGCGGTTTAAGTGCGTGGGATAAGGTCCGTGTCTGGTTAAGAAATGTACCATACCGCGGCTGGGATCGATATGTCTCATTCTCAACCGCACCCTTATGCCAGGGAGGAAGTCGTGCAGTCTACGTCCCTTATCACTTACATCCCACTCACCTTGCCACGTATCCAAACACCAACTTTTAAGGTGATGTATCGTCTCTATCGGGACACCGGTTATTGTGTGTACCTTATCTAGTCTCCACACCTTTACCCAGTACCTTGCAGCTCTGTATTTGATCGTGATATCCATGGGGCATATTCCGAGCACCACACACAGTGGATCCGCTGAGGTGGTACCGAAGGCTCCAGATAGCCTAAGTAGGACACTTCTGTGCCCTCGTCTGACGGATGCTTTGTTGGTGACCACGTTCAGTCTATGTGCCCACGTGCTAGCTGCGAAGCTGAGTACTGATTCGAAGAGCGCACAGTGGTATGTACGTATGACTGGTAGAGGTAGTCTGTACTGTTTTGAATTTAGCCTTACCAGTTATGAAACGTCCCCTTTTTAACAATTATACAAGACTGTGCTTAAACTGACATACAGTATTTTTAGCGCAACGCAATCTGACTTTCAAAAATCCCTGCAAAAGAATGGCCCTGACTAACCTTTCACAAATCACTTACCTCACAAAAATCTTCGTTACTCGAGCTACTGCAATACAGCGAGCGCCACTACTGCCAGCTAAATAAAAGATTCAAGCTACGGAAGGCACTAACTACTGATAGGGATAGTTAGCAAATGAAAGATATTAATAGAGAACAAACAATGTATTTACCTTGATAGTCATAATATATATAGCAGTTCATGACAAATTACAAAACTCCGCCATCTCTCTCCCCACATCCACCACTGCTGGCGGCTCACCTCCAACTGCCGCTGCCCAACACTACAATGGCAGACAACAATGCAAACCAGCCACAGACTGCACACAGGTGGCGTTACCAATAAAAAACCTAAACAGCCTACTTACATAGCCCCCATGCTCCCCACAAAAAAAATTTTACAAATTCTTTTGGGCAGTGGCCGATTATGATTTGATAAAATTTTTCATAATTACAATAACAAAGATATGAAATGCACACACTTATTGATACAATGTTGGTCAAAAGCTAAACTTTCTCACAGTCCATAAAGACAGTCCTAATCGTTCATCACAGTAAAATAGCAGTGTTTTTCTCAAAGTCTGAGCAGTAAAAGAAAATGCACACAGAAGTAGTGGATTTCCATGCAGTCTTGAAGAAGTTGTGTTGTCCTTCCAACGGAAAGACAGTGCTGACTCTTGACATGCTGACAGGTAATGGGCCACAACAGAGCAAACCCACAGCAGAGTCAGTCGAAGTTTTGAAGAATATTGGTAGGTAGGTCATCACAGAGTAGACCCACTGTAGTCCTGGTAGAGAGTATGGTACTGGTGGGTCATCAAAGATGCAGAGCCACTGTAGTCCTTGTAGAGATGGCCAGCAGCCATCTGTTGTGACTGTGCAGGTGCACAATCACCATTGAAGAGTCTTGCGGAGAATATAGCAAGTCCATAACCACCACTTGTGCACTCACAAAAAAAATTTTTTTTTAAATGTCCTTAGAACCAGCAATGCTGTTATCCAGTCCCTTGCTGAATTTTTAACACACATGCAAACACTATCAGTCCCTACTTCTCACATATTGTCCATATACTATGACCAACAGAAACGTGTGCAGTGAAATGGAACTTAAAAGTTACTTAATTTGATGACCTGATGTCAATTACAATTTTATAACATAAGAAAACAATAACAAAGGTACAAAATACATCATTAAAGACATAATAATACAGATAACATTTGTAGTAAAACAGGCTTTACAAAAGAATCGAAATAACATATACATCAGTGTTACAGGAATTATAAGTACCTACATAAAAGATCAGAATAACTTTTGAAACATCAACTTCACACATGAGCAACAAAACAGAACAGATAAATAATGTCTAAACATCTTTACAAAGTAAATAACATATTATTAATGCAAATTATATTTGAGGATAACAGTATTCCTCATCATACTGAATGTAGCTTAGTATTAGAAAAATTCTACAACATAAGTCTTATCAGATAAACACATAAAGACAGGAAGTACACAAATACACACGGGTACACAAACACATAGCATAATAATACAAAAGGAAACGACAGGGTTTGTTTTACTGCAGTATTTTGCAAACAAAACTTTCTTTACTTCTTGGAGATCTCCCTTCATACATCATTATTCCCAAAAAGTCCTATCTATACCTGCTTTCTGTATTCTATTTATATTTCTTGCAAAATAATTATTTCTTAGTGCACAATACTCATTTTTGCCAAATCTGTTTCTTATAGCTTCTCAATGTATTTCTTCCAATTCATCGCAACTCATTCTCTTATATAGTCTACCCCCTCTTAAGCTAAGTTAAATCTACTGAGCTCAGATGTTAAACTAAGGGGCGAGGCAATGCAGCAGCACAAAACAATTAACACAAACAGCAATGAAAAAAAATTGAAATTTGCAAAGCAAGCTACAGTAAATCTAAATTACCAAGCAATTCAACATTACAACTAATATGAGGCAATGCGCAGCAAACAAGAAAAATAAATCTGGCTTAGCAGAGTAACACAAATTGAAATTCAGTAGTACTATGCCTGGCAAACAGCAGCTTATATCTAAACATGACAAAGCTCAAGCAGACAAAATATTACACTGAAAATGACCATGTCTAATACCTATGTCACATCTTAACACTAGAGTGATGCATCACAATTTATTCTAGAAAAGAAATTACCAAGTACTTGAAAAGAAAATTATGAATGCAGTTCCTGTGAAGGTAAATGTCGTTTTGTGCTCCCTCATTTTTTTGAAAAAAATTATTGTTTACTCGATCTTGATAGTCATAATATATATAGCAGTTCATGACAAATTACAAAACTCCGCCATCTCTCTCCCCACATCCACCACTACTGGCGGCTCACCTCCAACTGCCGCTGCCCAACACTACAATGGCAGACAACAATGCAAACCAGCCACAGACTGCACACAGGTGGCGTTACCAATAAAAAAACCTAAACAGCCTACTTACACAGTTTGTGTAGTATTTTTTCTGCTTTGTCTGTTGTTAGCCTTTCAATTTTTCATCTATGTGTAGCCGTTTTCCCGGAATAGTGCACTAACTCGACTTGGCAAGGACTCAACAAATCATTGGAAGTCCCCTGCAGAAATATTGAGCCACGCCGCCTCTACAGCCTTCCACAACTGCGGAAGTCTTGTCGGTGCAGGATTTTGTGCACGAACTGACCTCTCTATTTGACCCAAAAATGTTCAATACGATTCGTGATGGGGGATCTGGGTTGCTAAACCATTCGCTCGAATTTTTCAGAATTCTCTAAAAACCAATCACGAACAATTGTGGCCCAGTGACATGAAGCATTGTCATCCATGAAAATTCTACCGTTGTTTCAAAACATGAAGACCATGAGTGGCGGCAGATGGTCTTCAAGCAGTCGAACGTAGCCATTTCCAGTGAATGACTCGTTTAGTTGGACCAGAGGACCCAGTCCACTTTATATAAACTCAGCCCACACAATTGTGGAGCCACGACCAACTCACACAGTGCCTTGTTGACAGCTTGGGTCCATAGCTACGTGGGGTTTGCGCCGCACTCGAAGCCTACCATGAGTCCTTAGGTAACTGAAATCGGTACCGATATAGCCAGATCATGGTTTTCGAGTTGTCTAGGGTCCATCTGATAAGGTCAAGAGCCCAGGAGAGAAACTGCAGACGATGTCGCGCTGTTAGTGAAGGCACTCGTGTCGGTCGTCTGCTTCCACAGCCCATTAACGCCAGATTTCGCCGCACTGTCCTAACGGATGCGTTCGTCGTACGTCCCACATTGTTTTCTGTGGTTGTTCCACGCAGTATTGCTTGTCTGTTAGCACTGTCAACTATAGGTAAACATTGCTGCTCCGATAGTTAAGTGAAGGCCGTCGGTCACTGTGAAGACCATGGTGAGAGGTAATATCTGAAATTTGGTATTCTTGTCACTGTGGATCTCGGAATATTGAACCCTCTAACGATTTCCGAAATGGAATCTTCCATACGTCTAGCTTCAACTATCATTCCGCTTTCAGGATGTGTTCATACCCGTCGTGCAGGTATAATCGTGTCGGAAACCTTTTCACACGACTCACCAGAGTGCAAATGACAGCTCCGCCAATGCACTGCCCTTTTATACCTCGAGTGCGCGAGACTGCCACTATCTGTATATTTGCGTATCGCTACCCCATGACTTTGTTACCTCAGTGTGTGAGTCGTACAACGGTGTAATTTTGCAGTTACAAACAGTAGTGTATGTGGATGCTGTCTGTAATATACACTGAAGCGCCAAAGAAACTGGTATAGGCAAGCATATTCAAATACAGAGGTATGTAAACAGGCAGAATACGGCGCTGCGGTCGGAAACGTCTATACGGGGTGAAAAGTATTTAAACCGACAAACTCTGGAAGGTTGTGGGGGATATCAAAACAAATATTTTTCCTTAATGTCATTTCTTCCTATGAGGATTATTTAAACCGGTGGAGGGCATATTACGCTCTTCTGTTGTTAGAGGATGTATTTCGATCTTCAATTGTTAGAGGGCGTATTACGCTCTTTAGTAGTAAGCAACTGCTGTCCATCAGTGTGGTAGTGCAATGTCTCTGTTTACGAATGGAGCGATACATCTGGAGTGAGTACACTGATATGGTTGGTTCGTACTACGTAGTGCACCACAACGGACGAGGTGCACAACCGGTTTATCAACAACAATATCCTAATCTCCGTATCCCGCATCATACGACCTTTTCTGCTCTGTACCAACGTCTGCGTGAGACCGGGTCATTTAGCAGATTACCTGGACAGGGACACCGTCGCACGGTAAGAACGCTGCAATTTGAGGAAGCTGTCTTGCAGCATGTGGAGCGGGATCCTTCAACCAGCACTCTTGAAAGTGCACGTAACATGGGGACGAATCAGACGAATGTGAGAACAGTCCTTCGAGAGCAACTGTTACGTTCATTTCACTTACAGCGTGCCCACAATCTGGAACCAGTTGATTATCCACCCAGAGCACAGTTTTCGCAGTGGTACCTGGAACAGTGTGAAATGCATCCTACATTTCCATCCTCTGCGTTGTTTACCGATGAAGCAACGTTTGGGCGTGATGGAGTCCTCAACATGCACAATTCGCATGTGCGAGTGATGATAACCCACATGCCACAGTTACTAGCGCTCATCAAGTGCGGTTCTTCGTTAATGTGTGTGCCGGTGTTGTTGGGGACTGTTTAATTGGGCCGTATTTGCTACCTAGGCCATTAAATGGCACGCAATATTACAATTTTCTCGCCAGAGCATTGCCAGAACTGCTGGAAGACGTCCCGCTCCCTATAAGACAACGTATGTGGTTCCAACATGTCGGGGCGCCGGCACATTTCAGTCGTCGTATGCGTCGATTCCTGGACCGCCGGTTCCCAGAAACGTGGATTGGCAGAGGTGGTCCTGTACTATGGCCTGCTCGATCTCCAGATATGTCCCGTCTGGACTTTTTTGTGTGGGGAGAGATGCGCAACCTTGTTTACGCAACTCCTGTTGCATCAGAAGAGGATCCGGTTGCCCGAATAGTAGCAGCAGTGGGAACAATTCAGCATACTCCTGGAGTTCTTGCCCGTGTCAGACAGAACGTGATCCAGCGGTGTAACCTTTGTTTACGTGTCAATGGAGGCATTTTTGAAAATCTAGTGTAATTGAAATTGGGTTGTGTTAATGTGTTGTCTCTTGGCCATAAAAAATGGAAAAGTGTTTGTTGCTTCAATTAATTATGTGCCAGAGAAATCTTCCTCTACCGGTTTAAATACTCCTCATAGGAAAAAATGACATTAGGAAAAAATATTTGTTTTGATGCTCGCTACAACCTCCCAGAGTTTGTCAGTTTAAATACTTTTCACCCTGTATGAGACAACGAGTGTCTGGCGCAGTTGTTAGATCGGTTACTGCTGCTACAATGGCAGGTTATCAAGATTTAAGTGAATTCGAATGCGGTGTTATAATCAACACTCGAGCGATGGGATCCAGCATCTCCGAGGTAGCGATGAAAAGGGGATTTACCTGTGGAACTATTCCACCAGTATACCGTGAATATCAGGAATCCGGTAAAACATCAAATCTCCGACATCGCTGCGGCCGGAAAAAGATTCAGCAAGAACGGGACCAATGACGGCTGAAGAAAATCGTTCATCGTCATAGAAGTGCTACCCTTCCGCAAATTGCTGCAGATTTCAATGCTGGGCTATCAACAAGCGGCAGTGTGTGAAGCACTCAACGAAACATCATCGGTATGGGCTTTCGGGGCCGATGGCCCACTCGTGTACCCTTGATGACTGCACGACACAAAGCTTTACGCCTCGCCTGGGCCCGTCAGCACCGACATAGTACTGTTGATGACTGGAAACATGTTGCCTGGTCGGATGAGTCTCGTTTTAAATTGTACGGGTATGGAGACAACCTCATGAATCCATGGACTCTTATGTCAGCAGGGGACTGTTCAAGCTGGTGGTGGTTCTGTAACAATGTGGGACGTGTGCAGCTGAAGAGATATGGGACCCCTGATACGTCTAGATACGACTCTGACAGGTGACAAGTACGTAAGCATCCTGTCTGATCACCTGCATCCATTCATGTCCATTGTGCATCCCGACGGACATGGGAAATTCCAACAGGACAATGCGACATCCGAGACGTTCAGAATTGCTACAGAGTGGCTCCAGGAACACTCTTCGGAGTTTAAACACTTCCGCTGGACACCAAACTTCCCAGACATGAACATTATTGACTATATCTGGGATGCATTGCAACGTGCCTTTCAGAAGAGGTCTCCATCTCCTCGTACTCTTACGGATATACGGACAGCCCTGCAGGATTCATCGTGTCAGTTCTCTCCAGCACTACTTCAGACATTAATCCGAGTCCATGCCACGTCGTGTCGCGGCACTTCTGCGTGCTCGCGGGGTCCTACACGATAATGGGCAGGTATACCAGTTTCTTTGGCTCTTCAGTGTATGTTGCGAATAGAGTTAATAAAGAAGTAATAAATTAAAGCATGGTGATGAAGTTTTTCTGAGTGAACAGTGGAGATGTACTACATGATAAACTTTTTTGTTTCATTATTTTGTGGGGAGGAAGGGGAATGGTGTCAGCGAGAAAAAGTTTCGCAAAGGACTGACATTAAGTGTCCAGTGTGTTGGAAGTAGAGAAGGCTGTCACGTTGAGGTAATGGATGAATATATTTTGAGTAATTTACGAGCCGTGAGTTACGCTGCCTTAAAACGTATGCATTTTCTAACTTTGATACCTGACTTATTAACTTAAGCCTTCAACGTAGGACTACATATTTTACTGATGTTGACAGACAAATATTACTTGCCCCTGGACGCTGTTAGATAGTCAACCAGCAACAATTTTATGGCTTTCTTCTCCTCGACATATATATAAAATATATATATAAACTGAAGTCGAGTCCTCGCGTCCATCTGTATGTGCAGCCTGGCTCAGGAACTGATGTATAGATTTTGGTTCTGTTTTGACTAATTGGTTCACTGATTCACGAGGAGGGTTTTTATATATAATTTGTAAATCTTTCGCCCTACGTTCGCATCATTAAATACAAGAACTGCATACACAAGCTGAACATGTACATCATGCATATTTTCCCTATTTTTCGTTTATTTGTGACTCCTCCGCCAGCCAGCCTCCATACATATTGAATCACACATGCACATACACCCATGATTCATACACAATATTTATATTGGTTGTAAAAATGTTTTCACTATGAAGTCCCATCGTTGCCATGAGATGTCACCACAAATGCCAATTCAGAATAAACATTCATGCCTCCAGATATCTTTCCTGCCGTCCGCAGACCTCATAGCGTAAGTTATATGGAGGTGATGACAGTCAGTTACTTGACGTTGACCTCTGAAATTTATTTGTAATTCCATGCAGCGAATGACCCGTAAACAAAACGCAAAACACTCTATACCACGCAAGTCCTCCGGCCGAAGATACTTAATGCTACCCAAGAAAAGCCAGCCCAGTGCGCTAGCATTGTGTAAAATGGTGTCATATGAGCATGTGCAAAGTTTAACTGAGGTACAAACGTGGAAGTAATCTTTGCTCCCACCCCATCTCCATCCCCTCCTGGACTGTGAAGTATGGAGCTTTCACTCATTACAGAATTCCCATACACTTCTAAAAATGAGTGGATAACTTTCTGTTCTCCGAGATATAGTAAGTCCATTGTGTCATCTATAAAATGTAGTTCTTACGGCATGAAACGTCTTGAAACTTATCATCTCGTTCCCACTAAAACTGAGAATTTTTGAATATTATGATCTCCCTGTGGGACGGCGGGTAGAATAAAATATGCGCAGTTCACATAAGACTGAAAACTATTTTTCGATCAGCCAGAAAGCGACGGAGAACATACTGACCATAATTTCCGGTCTGCAAGTCCACATTACTCTTCGTACTTACTAAAAGAAAATGTTCGTACTTGCTATTTACTCAGTGGGCTCAAGGCCGATGACAATAAATAAAAGACTGAGTGGTAACTGAATAATATTTTCAGTTAGAAATTCACACCCACAAAATATAATAATATTCCTGATAATAATAATCATGTCGCTATCAGAAACAGCACTATTAACTGTTCAGAGGTGACCTCTACAAGAAGTTCCTGACTTCTCATCACCAAATTGAAACTTAGTGCAGCTCTACTATTTCATCAATGTAATCGAGTGTTGTAGTTATAACTTTCTATAAAAATAAAAATTATTATGAATATGAACGTTTTGATTCAAAATTTAGTTTTTGAAAACTATTAGAGGTAGCTTAATGGAGTCACATAGTCAACGTTTTTATATCAAACTGAGACTACATACGAATTTTCATCTTTCTGGATCTAATATTTAGCTCCTTCAATTTTTCGTAAAAACGCCGATTTTGACCAAAAGATTGCCCGGATTAGGTTGAGACTCGTAACTTTTGATTGTGACATACATTTGCACTGTCTGAACAATTTTCAGGTTTCTAGCTTCACTATTTAGTGTCATTCGTTTTTTCTTAAAATGATGTAGTTAGGAAAACATATTCATATGATCGATCTGAGACTTCACAATGTTAAGATTAACTTACTGAGGCATGCACTGACAAAGTTTGGAAAAGTCATTTTAAATTTTAATTTCACTCTTAGATTATGGTGCAATCCTTTGCAAGCTAAGTATAGGCATGTTACAACGAAGTGGCGCTGGTAGTAGTGGACTGGGGTAAAACCCAGCACACTCACTCGCCTCTGCATCTCTCACAATGATATAGCTCTTGTTCGCCACATCTATCTCCCCATCCCCCCCTCCCCTTTGGGCAAAATTGTGTTGACAGCCGTGTTCCCAGTTGGTAATAACAGTTAGTATACAATACAGCTTTAAATCATTACTCATCAACGATGGATCTCTGTACAAGTAGATCCCTGCCTTAATTCGAACATTTTAGATAGCTGTATCAAATGGTTCATATGGCTCTGAGCACTATGGGACTTAACTTCTGAGGTCATCAGTCACTTAGAACTACTTAAACCTAACTAACCTAAGGATATCACACACATCCATGCCCGAGGCAGGATTCGACCCTGTGACTGTAGCGGTCGCGCGGTTCCAGACTGACGCGCCTAGAATCGCTCGACCACCCCGGCCGGCGATAGCTGTATCCCCAATGGTTTAAAATCACAACTTAAGTTTCATTAAATGCAATGCAAAGTGGAATTCAAAGCAACAGTGTCGCAACTGTCTGGGTAAAGCTTAAAACTCCATTGTCTTTGCAAGTGACGTAGACCGCAGAATTAATACGAAATGCTCGATTCCGAAGTTTCCAGATCGTGACCGAATGGCAGATGCGGAAAAGTCACATCTGCCTTATTACTGCTCGCATAACAATATTACTCATATATTTGGAATTCGCAGATAGGCAATATATTTAGTAAAGCAGGCAGACGCTGGAGTGATTCGTAGCCTCGTAACATCATTTCTGGTGTCTGTTTGTCACCGCAGCTGCCAAAGCTCGTTACCGGCGATCGAAAATATGGAAATTCCGCGAAAGGTCAAATTATGCGAGCTCAGATGGCGGACGATTTTATTAGGGGTGGGGGGCGGGTTGTTCTCTCGCGACCGTTGCCAATAATGGCCACTTTGGCGTTAGGAAATTTCTTTTGTCCGGTAATGGTTTTTACCGGAGGGGGAAGGGCGCTCTGTGGGGGCGTGGCCTTTTTGCGACGCACATGCGCGGCCGTAACTCAATCAACGCTGCAGGCAGCGAGCCAGCCTGTTACACCCCGAGCGAGGTTCCAGCTGCGCCCCGACTGTCCCCAGTCGGACCTCCCTCAAAATTGTTCACTGGAGTTGCAGTGTAGTGACGAAACCACTGAGGGCGCATCGAAGACATTTCACTGGCTGCTAAGTGTGACATGTCTACATCTGCATTCCACAAACCAACTTGCGGTGTTCAGCGGAGGGTATCTTGTGTACCACTGTCGCTCCCTCCTGTCCCCGTTTTAGTCACGAATAGTTCGTTAGAAAAACGATTCTTCGTAAACGTCCGTGTGAGTTTGAATCTGTTCAGTTCTGCCTTCGTGGTCTCTCCGCGAGATGGGGAAGCAATACTTACTAGGGACATAACTTGCCGAAATTTTTACAGGATACCATACCGTGATATGAATGGCCTCTCTTGAAACGTCTGCCACTGCAGATGGGCTGAGCAACTCTTTGATGCTCTCACGCACACTGAATGAATCCCTGACGAAGCGTGCTGTTCTTCTTCGGATCCTTTGCATTTCTGGTATCAGACTATCCAGTATGGATACCACAGTGCCGAGTAATATTCAAGTACCGTTCACCGAAGTACAGCGAACATTTTGCCAACATTTTATCAATTGCGTTACTGTACGGATATCAGAGGATGTTTCAGTTACAGTGAATACTTTCGTCAGAAGTATCCCTTTTGTTTCTCTTTTTTTCATTAGAGTTTTTCGTTTTCTCTTAGTTTCTTACATGATACACTTATTTCAATTTTTGTTTAAATTTCACAACTCATACTGACCTTTTTAGAATTGTTACCAAAAAGTTCTCTGTGAATAAATTTTCACACATTTCAATTGTTTCTGATTTAATTCTGATTCTTTAAAGGATTTCGATTATGTAAAATATTGACCTGCTTTCACAATTACATCTTTCTGTTTGTGCATTGTTGTAATGATGTTATATTCATAAATAAATAAATTTTTAAAAATGTATCGACAGAACGAGCATTTTGTAACCTATCTGCTTCGTCAGTGGACTGACTCGTACTGACTGTACTCTGATGTGTTCTCATTTTAAACTTAAACAAATAAAAGTGATTTCCTGAAACTTCTAACTAGTGCAGTGCTTAAAAGCCACTACCCTGCGTTATATTTAAATTAATTTCAGTCTTACGGAAAAATTATTTATAATTTATATCCTAGTCTGCCCTGAACTTAGCAATATCCAAATGCACTTAACTTATTCTTCCAAAATATTTGATTTTAATAAAAACATTTTCAAATGTGTGTGAATTCCTAAGGGACCAATCTGCTGAGGTCATAGGTCCCTAGACTTACACACTACTTGAACTAACTTAAGCTAAGAACAACACACACACACACACACACACACACACACACACACACACACACACACATGCCCGAGGTAAGACTCGAACCTCCGACGGGAGGGGCCGCGCAATCCAAGACATGGTGCCCTAAACCGCGCGGCCACTCCGCGCGGCTGATTTTATCATTAAAGTGCCGATGGTAATATGCCCCAGAAATGAAAATCTTATTTATTAGACACGCTATTATGCACAACGGAAGTATTCTTTGCTTCGTCTGTCTAGCATCACGGACTCGTACAGCCACAAACGTTCCACAGCCACTGCAGGAACTGAGTTTGTGTGTGCATGTACACAGTTGAGTGTGACATAAGAAAGAGACCACGAGAAAGCTTCGAAAAATTACACCGAGATGACAATCGTGATGAGAGAGCGATATGCCTAATACAGAAGGCATGCTACACTAACAGCATGCACAGGGTATAACGTGCAGTGCATTGGCGGAACTCTCATTTGTATTCAGGTGAGTCGTGTGAAAGGGCTTCCGACGTGATTGTGGCCGCACGACGTGTATTAACAGATTCTGAAAGCGGAATGGTAGTTGGATCTAGACGCATGGGACGTTCCATTTCTGAAATGGTTAGGGAATTCAATATTCCGAGATCCAGTGACAAGAGTGTGCCGAGAATACCAAATTTCAGGCATTACCTCTGACCACAGACTACGCAGTGGCCGACGGCCTTCACTTAACGACCAAGAACAGCGGCGTTTACGTAGAGTTGTCAGTGCTAGCAGACAAGCTACATTTCATGCAATAAACACATGTTAATCTCAGGTTACCTCAAGTTTAGCTCAAAATCCCCAGCTGGTCCTAAGTGATCAATTACCGCTGAGCACATCCCCACTTTTAACCTTCACGTGATGCTATCAACCAGCCGCAAACCCACAAACCGCCATAACGACACATTACTGCTCCACAAAACATAACAGAATTTTCTATTCCTTGCCAGGCAAACTTCAACAATATGATTTGTAGTACTTTAATATTGTATATTTTAACAACGCACCATGTTCAACACTGCCAATTACATAAAAAAGTTATTTACAATAAAATACATGTTTGTTTCTCAACACAAGTTACTAGTACTCAGTTACATAGTTCTCAATCAATGCCACAACCTCTGCCTCAGAGGCTATGACATCATAACCACATAACCTGAAATAAAGTAAGATTATGTATTCTAATTATTGCCTATAATACTGTCCATTTCCTACAGTTTAATTTACAATATTAAAAAATATGTTTGTTTCACAACATAAATGAAGAGTACTCAGTCTGACAGTATCTAAAACATAAGTTGATTTAATCTGCAATATTGTGTACTTTAATCATTTACTGCGATTAACATTGGCCATTGTGTAAAGTATAATTTCAAGATTAAGAAACAGGTGAACAACACGCTATGCAAGCGATTGTATCTTCGCCTATAATGCTTGGTTAAGTAAGAAACAGAGTTCCTTCCAGGCGATAGTCAGTTGTTTCCTGCAGACGGCCTAATAAGCCGAAAACTTGTTCTAAACAAACAGAAATCAGTAGCACAAAAACAGTGTACTCGTTGTTCAACAGTAAATATGGAGTTGTTCTACCCAGAAATAACGGAAGAATCCATAAATAAAAAAAATATGGGCTTAATTTTGATTATAACCAAAAGAAACGATAGGGATGGCCAAAGAAGATGCTGTACCTGCGATACACGCTGTAGTTGTTATAAGAGGTAGACTGAATGCCTTTCGATACTCGCACAAGAACAAAGAAGCTTTTTGTTATCAGCTCTACAGCCCGCAGCGCCGTCCAGGTCTTCTCTGTCATGCGACAAGTATCTGCTCATGCTCAGCTTTAGGTACATCGATAGTGTCATGGTGCCTTTGCTTCAACAAATTTTCCATTTGCTGAAGGCTGGCGTAGTAAAGCTATTGTGATGGAAATTAGAGCCATAAAAGTTGATTATCATACAGTTCCTGAGGATTTTTCCAATAAATCCGTGTGGATCCATCGACCTGGATCCGTGGCGTGGAACAGGTTTCTAGCAGCCGTTTGCCTGATAGCCGGGATATCCGGATGGCATCAGTCGTGGACGTCCAGCATCTTGTCGCCTTCTCGTACTTTCAATGTCCTTCAAGCACTTTGTACGGGTGCTCACCATAGCAGCACACGAATAGTCGACCAGTTTTCCGTGTCTAAGATGGTCGTTTCCAGGTGCTGGGCCATGATGGTCTGCCGTTAGTCGAAGTCGCTGCTGTCAGTGATTTTCGCCACTGGTTGTTCTACCGTCGCTAAAACGAGTCCACATATACTTTCCTTGCCATGTCATATGCTCGCATTGCCACTAGATGACAGTAGTATGTGGTATGTTAACCGAGTACCTAGAAACGACAGGGAGGCTCCGTCCCTGCCGCAGCCGCAGTGGTCCACAACCCCACGACGACTACCGCAGTCCACTTCACACCTCCGCCGCCCCGCACCGAACCCAGGGTTACTGTGCGGTTCGGCCCCCGGTGGAGCCCCCAGGAAACGTCTCACACCAGACGAGTGTAGCCCCTATGTTTGCGTGGTAGAGTAGTGGTGGTGTACGCGTACGTGGAGAACTTGCTTGCGCAGCAATCGCCGATACAGTGTAACTGAGGCGGAATAAGGGGAACCAGCCCGCATTCGCCGAGGCAGATGGAAAACCGCCTAAAAACCATCCACAGACTGGCCGGTTAACCGGACCTCGACACAAATCCTCCTGGCGGATTCGTGCCGGGGACCAGGCGCTCCTTCCCGGCCGGAATGACAGTAGTATACAAGTATAAGCCATTTATCCGGCCCACTTTGCACTGCGTGTCCCCCTGTCATTGACCTCAGATGGCGGCAGCAACGGCTCATCTCACATATCGCGTGACAAGCCACACTCCCTCTTAACGCTCTCCTCCACCCTCCCACTCTCCCTACATCCAACCAATCACAGTGAAATATGAAAAAAAGAAACATCCACTCAAAAAAAAGATGGTGGAAACAGCACAAATTGTCTAGCGGCAAATTTAAACACCCACCCTCCCCCTATCACCACCCAATCAAGAATTTAATTTGAAGGAAATAGTCCAATTGTGCTAGTGGGAAATTTAAAACACGTTGTCCCCTATCTCCTCCCAACCAAAAATTGACGGTGGCGGGGCTAGCTCAACTGCCCCCACATCCCCTCTCAATGTTCTCTACCAAGTCATAGAGAAATATTAAAATGATCCGTCGAAATAGTGTCAAATTGAATTACTTTGCTAGAAAATGAAGATACGTTTTAATTACGCTGGACTTCGTACACACACACATACCTCTGGTATATAAAACGCTCAAAGGTCAAAGATGTGTATTATATTCGCAAAATGGCGTGTTGAGCTGTGAGCGCACACAAACACACACACACACACACACACACATACACACACAGACTTTTTTTTTTTCAAACGTAAAATAATGTAGTTCTTACACATATGTGATCTCTCCTATGAAGTAGTCAAATCCTTATGTATTTCGTATAGGTATGTAGGAAATGAGGGCTGATATGATTTCGGTTACGTAGTTTCAGCCACTTACTACTTATCAAGGTCGTCCGACTACCCACTTTTGAACAATGGCACATGGACGTATTTAAAAGACGTGAGGACCTTGTGCTCCCACCAGACAACATCATCAACACTAGTGATACTGTTACGCCACAGAGTAATACGGGTTCAAAGTTATAAAATTTTTAACGGAGTTCAACCACCTTGACGTAAGATGAGCTGGCTACGCCACGGTTAGCGGCGGGCCAGGAAGCACGGTGACTCAAGACGGAGGGGCAGCACAGTCTGCAACTCTGCAGCAGCTGACTGAGAGAGAGCACACGCAGCGGCAAAACAGAAAAGGACGGCCAGTAAGCAAAATAACGCGCAATCCCGTTCGCCGGCGGGATGCCGCAAGAAGCAATAGGCACGGCTAGGGAAAACACTTATACACCACTTTAACTAGCCCCTAACATAGAATTGAAGTAAGGGTGGCAGAACAACGAAGCCACATGCGGTCATAGCTAGTAAACCACACGACACACAGCTACGGAGAGCTCTTTAATTACCAGAGCCCCAGTTCCAAGTGGAGAAGAATGGTTCAGGTCAATGGGAACCATGGAGTCCGTGTCAACGACAATCCGTTGCATGACCACGTCGTTTTAGTAAGTCTTGTCTCAGATGAACCAGCGCAGTACCAGCCAGCCTTGGAATGCCGCAGAGCTGAGCTCCATTGACGAACTTCTCGCTGCGTCACACCAGCCCCACTACTGATGGGAGAGATGACGAACTTCCAGCAGCAGTGCAGTGCCGGGTGCTGTACTCTCTGAGTGTAGGACGGAAGACGACGACCAGGGTTCCTGGCAGACAACCGTCCGGTGCGCCTAAGCGCCTACAAGGCCGGCGGTAATGGGTTCAACGTCTGCCGCCTACACCACACCGCGGACGGGGTGGTCCAGGGAAGAAGAGGCACGGAGTGGGTTCGTGTGCACTCCCTTAGTCGCTAGCAGCTATCCATCGTGAACCAGGCTGGGCAAGAGGAATGACGTCTCGCTAGGACGCAGGCGCAAGGACTGGCGCAGCGCTCGACAGCGAGAGTCTGTTTGTGACCAGGGCAGGAGGCAAATATGGCCAACACTGTACCACTATTTGTAAGGTTGTCACAATAAACGAATCATTGAATAATCATGTTTTCTTAGCGCCACGAGCGCTTCCAGACGATTCCTGACATCGTACAGAAGAGTCATCCGCTCGGCCCCTCTGTAATATCTACAGACATATTTAATGACAAACTGCGTGTTGGCTTCTGACTGGAGGTTGATGATTTTCCTGACGTTTCTACAGAATGAGTGGTTGGCTTTGTCAACGCTTCATCCTCCACTGCTGGTAGTGGGCTGGAGTCGCGGCCGCACCTCCATGCACACATGGCTGCAGGGGGAGCGTATGACATGTCACTACTTGTCTGTGTCCCGCAAGTACACTACAGTGATGAAGACATGCAAAGTGGACATTATATGAAGGAAGCCTTAATATTTAAGAATTTTATAATTACAATATTTCTAGAAATGAGGTCTTATTAACATTCTGTCACACTGACATACTTTCTCAATATTGGGACCTATACGACAGCCACTTTTGGTCGACTATACCGTATTTAAACGCTTAATAATGGCTACGCTAATATCTTTCGGGTAGCGCACGACACGCAGCCAAGGACCTTCTAGCTTCTAACACTGTCATGTGTAATTCACCTTTTGTCAACACACGTTATGTGCAATACGTATGAAACAAGGCTCATTATAGATCTCCACTATGGAACTTCTGTCCAGTAACGACAAAGGCTCATGTGTCTCTGATAGAGACGCTCGCTGTTTATCCCTTGCTGATTAAATGTATCTTTTATTAGTCAAGCATCGAAATACAGTTGTTTTCAAACAACTACTCGTTCCAAAGACAGGACTTCTAATGCTACCGTCATCTGACAGCTATCCTTGTTCCACTCACGAATAACACGTGGAAATGGAAATGAGCGTTTGGCGTCATTGGCCGGGAGGCCCCTCGCGGGGCAGGTCCGGCCGCCATATCGCAGGTCTTATTACATTCGGCGCCACATTGGGCGACCTGCACGCCGGATGGGGATGAAATGATGATGAACACAACACAACACCCAGTCCCTGAGCGGAGAAAATCTCCGACCCAGCCGGGAATCGAACCCGGGCCCAGAGGACGGCAACCCGTCACGCTGACCACTCAGCTACTGGGGCGGACACACGTGGAAAGAATGTGTGTCAAAATCCTCTGTAATAGCTTCAGTTTCTCGCTGCAGTCATTTCGCGAAACGTATGTGGGAGGAAGCGGTATATCGACCTCAACATGCTCCCTGTTTTCTGGGCGGGAATCTTTCCCACCCTCACCCTTTTACCACTCTCTCACTTCTACTTGCTGTTGTCGGCTTCATCGGGATTTGTCTTTTGTATCCTTCCTCTCTGGGGATTACGCCCGATTTGACACACAAAAGATTGAGGGACAGAAGTTTGGTCCAAATAACGCCATCAGTTTACCCATTCCTCCATCTTGCACCGACTAAATGATCTCTTGACAAAAGGCACCGCTCTTCGTTGGATGCTCTGTTACTCTGACCTGGTAAGAGTCCCACACTGATCAGTAATACTCAAAAAATCTGTAAAATAAGTGCTTGTAAACTGCTTCTTTTGTGGACAAGATTCCCACAGACATAGCATCTGATTTTCCTACTATTCGCTATATCTACTCACCTCACTTTAGACCGATCTGGATTATTAGGTCCAGATATTTTAGGATTGCTTACTGTTTCTAGTGGTTCCTTTGTAAGTATGTAATATAACTTCACTTATTTATAGTGATAAGATATAACTTAACTTATTTATTTTCAGTAGGTCACATTTGTTTAGGTTCAGTCCCAACTACCACTCAGTGCACCAATCGTCAATTGTATGCAAGTTTTCCTGTGAATCACTGCAGCATCCCTTTATACAGACCAGAAGCATGTGTGAACAGCCTACATCTGAACGTATATGCTGAAAAACGTTGTGCAGTGCACGGTGGGGTGATACACCGTATCAGCATCATCGGCTTTCGTTCAGATTATACAGGTATCGGTCGTGGAGAAAGTGATTCTCTATACCCCTCTGTACGAGCCCTAACCTATTCTACATTATTCTAACGATCACTGCGCCAGAAATACTATGGTGGCAGTTGCAGCTTCCAAAACTGTTCACTGGATCATTTATATGATGTGTTTGCTTCGCAGGTCAGCCGCAACCAGTTTTATGAGTTGAAGTGTTTTGTAAACCACTTTTTTCTTGGCTGAATTCCATTTCCTTAAGATATCTCTCAGGCACTGTAGCCATTCCACTTTAGGTTACTCTGGATGCTTACTGCTAGCTAATTTATGGTAGTTACTGTTTCCAATAGTAGTGTAATAAAACGGTACTGGATTTCTTCTCCCATGTATGGGCAATATAAGACAATATTTGTGGGAACAGTTACGTTGCTTTTTTTTTAAGACCCACAAAATAACAAGATGTAAAATGTCCAACCAACTAGGCTGGAGCGATCTTCCCAGTATAGTTATTTAAACAATTGATATCTTGAACTAAATTGTAGTTTTAATGGGTATTTGTTAATGCTGAGATTATAGGGCAAAGTGGATTAATAGTTCTGCAGAGCAATGATCAAGGAGGTCATTGTGCTGCATCTCTCATTACACATTGCTTAGTATAGCTGGCCTTCTCTTTAATAGGGAACGGTTGAAGACCATTTTACACATCGGTTCTTTCCCCTAAGACCTGTGGAGTGACGTTGTTGTCGGACCAAACCATAGTTCTGCGATATCTGTATTTGACACTATCGTCGAGAATTATGCAAACGGCGCGGAAACTTTCTCTGACACAACAGTATCGGTCACAAATACCCTCGCCGACATTCTGACATTATACACTTGATCCTTTATAGGTATATGTTGTGAGTGGTAAAAGCCCAATAACCCTGCTTTATAGTACCCCCAAAGTTATTTCTACATTGGACGATTTCGCACCGTTACTAAAGCCTTCTTGAATTCCATCACCTAAGAATATCTAAACCCAATCCCAAAACTGGTCCGATATACCGCAAACTCATATTCGATTGACTGGCTCACTGTGACAGACTGTATCGATGGCCTTCTGGATGTCGAGGACTCAGAATCAAGCCGGGCGCCACTATTTGTGTTCTTCTGGACCTCGTGGAAGAACAGAACGAGTCGAAATTTGTAAGACCTCTGTTTGGGGAGTCTAAGTGGAATCCTGTTGAGCAGATTACCAATCCCCAAAAACATCGTAATACTGAAGCACAAAGCAGGTGCCATGAGTTTACAGTACACAGGCGTCAGCGATATTAACCTACAATTAGAATCAAGTGCATACCGTCCATTCTTGAGAACATCAAATAGGCGCGTCTCTTCGCAACCACTTGGAGTCCCTCGTTGCTCCAGCAACCAATGATAAACTTCTGCTGATAGGCCACCGAGTCCTTCCACGCAGTCTGTATGGAATCACACAATATCTCTTCAGATCCAGATTCCTCTCCTCTGATAAAAGATTTTAGGACATGCCCTATTCCCCGATTACTTACCTCAATATTGTCTGTTTTGGCGTCAGTGCGATGACTGAAATGGGGAGCTGTGTTATGAATTTCCGCAGTGAAACAATTCTGGAATACCGAATGCCGTGTTTCGGTTTTCTGTTTGTCATCTTCTGTTACGGTGTTACGGCCATCGGGCGACTGAATACATTTTTAACCATTTGCTGACTTAAAGGAGTACCAAAGTTTTATTATGGTTTTTCGTCACATCGATAGCAAGATTTTTCTTTAAAATCTGTTGAACATTAATCACATAGCTCTCCGTAGGTACACTTTCTCTTTTTGATTTGCTGTGAAAAACCCAATTCGTGGAGCCCGATCGTTGAAACTGACTCTCAGACCAATTTTACTCTTAAAGGAAGTCAGTAACCACGTTCACGTTGTATTTTTTTATCCTCATAATGGCGGAGGTTCGAGCCCTCCCTCTGGCACGGGTGTGCGTGTTTGTCCTTAGGATAATTTACGTTGCGTAGTGCGTAAGCTTAGGGATTGATGACCTTAGCAGTTAAGTCCCATAGGATTTCACACACATTTGAACATTTTTATCCTCATAAGCTTGGTTGTGATAAATACTTGTAGCATACACGCAGGGCATACACCCGATGTGACTATAGATCAAAAATTTGATATTTTTGTAAGTAATTTCCGTCCAGTGGCAATCAGAAACTGTTTTTCTTTTCGGTGACTGATGAACAAGTGGAAGCTTTCGAATTGAGCCCCAATTTTGTACCAATCTATGATCCGAACACGTTTCGTCAGTTGGATGCTAGAAACATCAGTCTGCATCCTAGAAAGATATTCCTCCCAGGAACTTCGTGCAGTATGAGCACACGTGCAGGATCCAGTATCCTGTTCTGGTCGTAAAGGTGAATTATCTGTTCTGTTTTGCAATGGATGTTTTAAATGTAGATAAAACATGTTCACTCTAATGAAATATAAGTTAGCAGCGATTATATTTCAATTGCATTTAAATCAGTCCGCAGAAAGCAAAGCGGGATATTGAATACATCAAAACCGGTTAGCAGCGATTACTTTGCAATTACATTTAAATCATTACAGGGCTACATGATTAGAGTTTAAAGTAGACACGGCATGTGGCACAGGTGATATTCCCTTTCCAGCCACGAGTACTACGCGAGAAAAAGCAACAGTGAACTAGATCCTAATTGTTCCAACAGAGGAGGAGCGCTTTTCACTGACGTTTAAACATAAATCGTGTTCGGACCACGAAATAGTATTGTAACTGGACCAGCACAGAGTTCATTAAAAGTATATAATAAATTCAAACACAAATAAGGCATCAAAAGTGTCTTCTTTCATTGAACTATCTCGCCACTAATGTGAATTATCAGCGGAAATTTTAAATAGGCGAAATCGACATAATCAGAATTTTATACCCGTACAGATGTTCCAGAATAGGATTAGCATGTTGAAAATAGCCCAAACGTACTCGGCAGTGACCTCTTTGACCGCACTTTCGAGTCGAGATATTACGTAGTAGCGATCTACAGTGACAATAGTGAGAGAGAAACATAAATGCACTTCCTAAATTCTACTATCGTGCTGAAAGTCTTCGCATAGTTTGTCGAAGTTAAAGTGTGTCCTACCCAAAGAAGCTACAATAAAACGGCAGAGTGATGTGTAGCACCGTACGTTAATCCTATCATGATTAAAATACATACGTCTATGATAAACATTAAAAACTGGTCAAAAAGTTGGTATTTGTTCTCGATTTTGGTTCGAAGACTTGTTTGGTGCATCTCTCCATTACATTCCTTCTCGCAAAAGTCTCGCTCTGAAATGTTTATCCTCATCACTTCCCTCTGCAAGACGATCTGGGTTTAAATGAATTGTAAGCCCGGCAGGTGTCGCTGAAATTAGCGTGCCCTCCAAAATAAGGAATGAGGTAATTTATGACTAAAAATGGGACATGAATCACAGTTACTTTGATTTTTTCCGAGAAAATTATTTAAAAACAAATGACAAAGAGTGACAACATTAATATAATAAGGGCTTGGTATATCTGACACGCGGGTTGGGGAAAAGGTACTGATAATCACGTAAGTGAATTAATTGGAAATGTGAAGTGTCCAGTGACTGTCCTAATGTTAACTGAAAACAGTATTAGAGAAGAGAATACGTCAAACCTGTGATGGGAGCTGAAAGCAGACTGTTCATTGATCCGAAGTACAAGACTTCAACATAAAGCTTGAAGCGATCTAAATGTTATAATACGGCTTTAGTTTCCCTACTCAACATTTCATGGTTGCAGCTCGATCTCACCATAGTACACGAGGTGGAGGCTAAACTGGCTGCAAAATCATTCATTGGTGGCACTAAGGACCTCTCCAACTGCAAATCAGTTCCAAATTTCTCCAAGTCCTTCCATACACCAGTAGTGGCAGTGACATTTGGCGTTGACTACGTCAAAGACGCACGCTCGCATGAAGCTGATGATGAAGGAGAATATGAAGTGCAGGATACTACAAGCAGACCTCGCATTTCCGCATCTTACATCTTTCATTGAATTCAGATTGGCTGACCAAAAAAGAAATGATCTTTATAACATGCTAATCCTCTCTCGTGGGATCACCTCTATTTTATTAACCAGTAGCCAGTAGCAATTTTACGCAGAAAAACGTCAATTAACTCTCTCTCTCTCTCTCTCTCTCTCTCTCTCTCTCTCTGTCTTCCTCTCTCTCTCTCTCTCTCTCTCTCTCTCTCTCTCTGTGTGTGTGTGTGTGTGTGTGTGTGTGGTTGTGCGTGTGACCAATGAAGCAGTGCTCGTTGGCACAGCTGAACTTCTCTGTCTAACCTGTAGTTTATTTAAGTAAGCCAGTCTCTGCAATCCTCATCTCATGTAAACATTTGCTTTTTGCGGAGTCATGTCTGTGGGTCCCCATTTCATTTTCGAGACGTTTCTCTGTGGTGTCCAGTGCCAGACGGAGAAAAACTCTGCTTTCTACCTTTGTGCACTATAGTTCTTTCTGTTAAAACATT
Organism: Schistocerca piceifrons; assembly: GCF_021461385.2. NCBI lineage: Eukaryota > Metazoa > Arthropoda > Insecta > Orthoptera > Acrididae > Schistocerca > Schistocerca piceifrons. The sequence continues at coordinate 472,916,041 of NC_060145.1, read as the reverse complement.
TCTCTCTCTCTTTCTGCGTTCTAAAATGTTAGCAGTGGCAACTCGCGCCCCAAGCGGTCCTATCTGCGTGTCTGAGAAACTTTAGGTTCCCCATGGCAGCGTCACAAAGAGCTGCTGGGGTATGCCGACTCTCATTGTTCCTTGTGGTTGATGTGCTCCTTGGACCATTCTGAATTCTTTCCATGTTGCCTCACTTCTACAAGGCATGCGTTTCCGAATCAAGAGTAAACGAAGAGTAATGTTACATTAGTCAGTTATCGAAAATCACTAGTACTCCCGTTTATCATATTCCTGGTTTTCAATCGAATATTCCAGTTAAATGGGTATTTAATCATGTAACACCATCATTACCAAAGTTAAGATACTTTCATGTCTCAGGATGTGTCCTAGCAAACGATTCCCTCTTTCAGGGAAGCTGTGACATAAATTTGTTTTTTCTCCAGTTTGATTCAGTACCTCTTCATTTGTTACTCAATCGACCTTCTAACCTTCAACATCCTTCTATAGACCAACATTTCAAAACTTCTGTTCTCTTCTAGACTGAACCGTTTTTGCTTGTTCGACATACCAACTGAGTAACATAAAGTATAGCCTACAACCATATCTCACTCCCTACCCTACTACTGGTTCCGTTACATGTCATTCGACACTTGTGAGTTCTGTCTTGTTTCTACGCAACTCATAAATACTCTCTCTCTCCCCATATATTTTATCCGTGCTACCTACAAAATATCAGATAGTGAATTCCAGTCAACATAATCCGAAGCTTTCTCTAAATCTACAAATGCTACAGATGTAAGTTTGGCTTTCTACGGCCTATCTTCTAAGTTTAGATAGCACCAGTACTGCCTCGTGTCTTCCTACATTTCTGCAGAACCCAAACTGATCGCCGGCCACGGTGGCTGGGCGGTTCTAGGCGCTTCAGTCACGAACCGAGCGACTGCTACGGTCGCAGGTTCGAATCCTGCCTCGGGCATGGATGTGTGTGATGTCCTTAGGTTGGTTAGGTTTAAGTAGTTCTAAGTTCTAGGGGACTGATGACCTCAGATGTTAACGCCCATAGTGGTCAGAGCCATTTTAGCCAAACTGATCTTCACCAAGGTCGATTTCCACCAGTTTTTCCCTAATGGATACATCCTCTTGAGTAGTCCCCCGCCCCCCCCCCCCCCCAAACATCCGAATGCGGGACTATTTATCATCGGAGTATTCCTTGCAGGAGGATGCCATCATCATTAAGCCATACAGTAGAAATGCAGGCCATCGGCGAACAGAATAATGGCTGCAGTTTACCCTTACTTTCAATCATCTGGAGTACCAACGCAGCAAGTTCACATTGGCTATCGTTACAAGTCGAAAGTAGTCAGTCATCCAGACTTTACCCCTACAAGTACTGTTAAGTTTGCTGCTCCTCTTCAGGAATCATGGGTTAGTGTGGTCCCTTCACATTTACCCATACGTTATTGCTACACCTACGGAAAGGCTATTTGAATCGTTGAGGCTGCAAACCACCCATTTTGGCAAGGTCCATGGCTCACGGGAAGGGACGGCGAAAGGCGGGGGTGGCGGGGGCGGGGGGGGGGGCGGCGGAGTGGGGGGGGGGGGGCAAGAAAACATGCGACACGGCGGTGAAACAATATTCCAATATTCACTGACATAGGGAAAACTAAGTTCAAACTCCGTTGCCCAGTACTTTTTGGCAAACAGGCAGAATGTTGGAGAGGTGGCAATTACTTGCGCCACACACACACACACACACACACACACACACACACAAATAGCGAGGACATCATTACAGTTGAAAGTACAAGAATATTTGTGACAGCCAAAATTAGAAATTTCATGAGCGATTGTTTTCGTTGGTGAAAGAAGGAATGAGCAATCAGTCGCAACTTCTGATTATTGTAGTGGGTCTCGATTTCGGTCACTGAGTGACCACCTTCGGTGATAGAGGTAATACAGGAACCAATTCGAATACAGTCTCATACATTTCAACACAAAAGTACCTTTGTATAAATTTTTCATTCAAGTGGATAGTGCATACTAGTAGATAAAGTTGACATATTTCGACTATCCTTAATGTCAACTACTACCATAACAATATGCACCCTTATATTACTTTGGATGTGAGGACACCTTATTCCATATAAGCTCCTGAACTACTTAGCATCTAGGTGTCACTACGCTCACTAATCAGCTTAAACCAAATTTTGTTCGTTGTTTATTAAACTGGAAATAATGAACTTGAAGTCAAGATCTAATTTTACCTTACGTTTGTATTAGTACACGTAACGATGCAACGACAATAAGAGGTTGATTATTTCACATAAACACCGCTAGGTGCTCTTAATGGTGTATCTAAAATTGCGGTTTCAATATCCACTTACAACAGCTATTGTTAAATGTTGTAGAAACAAATGAATGTGCAATGTTTCTGGATACATTGATATACGATGTACTTCTTTGATACCATACCAATAGCAGTTTCCGAGGCAGACGAGAAACGCAGGCCGCGGCGCGTACGTCACAGAACGTGACACTGTAGGTCTTAGGAACAGCAGCGGTCGTCTCCAGCAGCAAGCGAGTTACTATGTGAGACCACGTTAATACTTCGTAGCTGCGCGTTTAAACAGACTGACACTCTCGATATCATTTGACGAAAATGTGGACTTTATTGGGAGTCTTTTCTTTGACAGGCTGATTTACCGCCTGGCCCCGGACGTAGCCGAGCGTTCGCGAAGTGTGGCGGACAAGTTGGACGTCACAAGTTCGTTGCGGGTCCCGTATTGACAGTGGGCCCCGAACACTTTCGTACATATCAGTAACTACGTACGCGAAGTCGTTCATATTACTACCACTTTGATTGTAAGAAATTTTTATAGCTTTATAATCATTGACAGTTGTCGCTACTGTGTAATGAAAAAAATATATATTTTCTTAAACTGAATTTTTTATAACAATATACAACCAGCTACGCATACACAATTCCTGTATAGGAGGCGTCATAATCATGTATGATACTGGGGCTAGCTGTGAGTAAACTATTAGGTAAATCGCTTAAATGCGTATAAATTGAATCATAGAAGCTCGATAAACACGCGTAATCACAAATAGTGTTGGAGGTGGATAGCAATAAATATGTTTCACGGTAAATCCGTGCATCTTTGTCGCTCATCTGTTTTGGCCGACCACTACAGATCTTCCAGTCTCTCCTAAAAATGGGAAGTTCTGGTCGATGTTTGTTTATTGAGTAGCTGTTCACCGGGAGACGCTCGATGGCGAAAAACCTCGGCATTCTCCATCAAATCCAAACGCACAGGATTCTCACACGGATGCAACATCTTCACGTGTGAGGACATCACGGGCACACCGTCGCCAATTGAAATCAGACGAGTGCGCAAAATTTGACTCACCAGCGGGAAAACTACGCTCTAGAGCAGTGCTTCCCAACCTGGGGGTAAAATGAAGTTTTGTGATGGGCAAAAACAAAAAGGTTCGAGTGTGTTCCAGTCATGAAACTAAGTTTTTTTTTTTAATGGTCAGAACTATTACCACATTTCATAAGCCGGGTTGGGGAATTTTCTCTGCCCGGGATCTGGGTATTTGTGTCGTCCTCATCATTTCATCATCATCATCATCATCATTCGTGACAGCGGCTGCATTGGAGTGTGTGAAAAAATTGGACTTTGTAAAAATTGGGACTTTGTAAGGGCGAGGATGACCGCGCAGTTGAACGCTCCACAAACCAAACATCATCATCATCACTTTTCATAAGACTGTCATACCAATTATACAAGTCACCATGAATTATATATACATATATATATATATATACAGGGTTATTACAAATGATTGAAGCGATTTCACAGCTCTACAATAAGTTAATTATTTGAGATATTTTCACAATGCTTTGCACACACATACAAAAATTCAAAAAGTTTTTTAGGCATTCACAAATGTCCCCATCAATGTGTTCGAAAGCATCGTTGATGCGAGCTCGCATTTCTGGCACGTTTCTTGGTAGAGGAGGTTTAAACACTGAATCTTTCACATAACCCCACAGAAAGAAATTGCATGGGGTTAAGTCGGGAGAGCGTGGAGGCCATGACATGAATTACTGATCATGATCTCCACCACGACCGATCCATCGGATTTCCAATCTCCTGTTTAAGAAGTGCCGAACATCATGATGGAACTGCGGTGGAGCACCATCCTGTTGAAAGATGAAGTCGGCGCTGTCGGTCTCCAGTTGTGGCATGAGCCAATTTTCCAGCATGTCCAGTTACACGTGCCCTGTAACGTTTTTTTCGCAGCAGAAAAAGCGGCCGTAAACTTTAAACCGTGAGATTGCACAAAACACGTTAACTTTTGGTGAATTGCGAATTTGCTGCACGAATGCGTGAGGATTCTCTACCGCCCAGATTCGCACATTGTGTCTGTTCACTTCAACATTAAGAAAAAATGTTGCTTCATCACTGAAAACAAGTTTCGCACTGAACGCTTCCTCTTCCATGAGCTGTTGCAACAGCGCCGAAAATTCAAAGCGTTTGACTTTGTCATCGGGTGTCAGGGCTTGTAGCAATTGTAAACGATAAGGCTTCTGCTTTAGCCTTTTCCGTAAGATTTTCCAAACCGTCGGCTGTGGTACGTTTAACTCCCTGCTTGCTTTATTCGTCGACTTCCGCGGGCTATGCGTGAAACTTGCCCGCACGCGTTCAACCGTTTCTTCGCTCACTGCAGGCCGACCCGTTGTTTTCACCTTACAGACGCATCCAGAAGCTTTAAACTGCGTATACCATCGCCGAATGGAGTTATCAGTTGGTGGATCTTTGTTTAACTCCGTCCTAAAGTGTCGTTGCACTGTTATGACTGACTGATGTGAGTGCATTTCAAGCACGACATACGCTTTCTCTGCTCCTGTCGCCATTTTGTCTCACTGCGCTCTCGAGCGCTCTGGCGGCAGAAAACTGAAGTGCGGCTTCAGCCGAACAAAACTTTACGAGTTTTTCTACGTATCTGTAGTGTGTCGTGACCATATGTCAATGAATGGAGCTACAGTGAGTTTATGAAATCGCTTCAATCATTTGTAATAGCCCTGTATATATATATATATATATATATATCAAATACTAGCGTTAACATGTGACACAATGTGGTGGAGGTTGCAGTTTGTGAAAGGAATACAGTAAATCTGAGATATACCCATTGTACTTTCTTAAATAGCTCAAGAAAGTGCCTTCTCCGAGTTGTAGGTAGTTCCCACAGTGGATCAGAAGTCGCTTCATTATTCTCTTCGCACCCGCCGTTGTGGCCGAGCAGTTCTAGGTGCTTCAGTCCGGAACCCCGCTGCTGCTACGGTCGCAGGTGCGAATCCTGCCTCGGTCATGGATGTGTGTGATGTTCTTAGGTTAGTAGGTTTACGTAATTCTAAGTCTAGGCGCTGATGACCTCAGATGCTAAATCCCGTAGTGCTCAGAGCCATTTGAACCATATTCTCTTCCATACAGATAAACGAAGTAATTGACAGCTCAACACAACAAATAACTATATAACAGCTATGAGGTCTAGGCAATATTATTATTACTACTATTGCTGGAGGTAGTGCTTAGACACACGGAATTGACTGCCTGAAGTGTTGCAATGTCTGCCACTTTAGAAGTAAGGACACTATCAGTCAAGTGATTTAGAAACAATATGTGCAGCCTTAGGGAGAAAAGTGCTGCAGAGGAAGCATGTTTTGAAACCAGTATTTACCCTCAGTGGGTTTCAAAAGGTTCAATTGGCTCGCTGCACTATGGGACATAACATCTGAGGTCATCAGTCCCCTAGAACTTGTTGTTGTTGTTGTTGCCTTCAGTCCTGAGACTGGTTTGATACAGCTCTCCATGCTACTCTATCCTGTGCAAGCTTCTTCATCTCCCAGTACTTATTGCAACCTACATCCTTCTGAATCTGCTTACTGTATTCATCTCTCGGTCTCCCTCTAAGATTTTTACCCTCCACGCTGCACTCGCCCTCCAATACTAAACTGGTGATCCCTTGATGCCTCAGAACATGTCCTACAAACCGATCCCTTCTACTAGTCAAGTTGTGCCACAAACTCCTCTTCTCCCCAATCCTATTCAATACCTCCTCATTAGTTGTGTGATCTACCCATCTAATCTTCAGCATTCTTCTGTAGCGCCACATTTCGAAAGCTTCTATTGTCTTCTTGTCCAAACTATTTATCGTCCATCTTTCACTTCCATACACGGCTACACTCCATACAAATACTTTCAGAAACGACTTCTTGACACTTAAATCTATACTCGATGTTAACAAATTTCTCTTCTTCAGAAACGCTTTCCTTGCCATTGCCAGTCTACATTTTATATCCTCTCTACTTCGACCATCATCAATTATTTTGCTCGCCAAATAGCAAAACTCCTTTACTACTTTAAGTGTCTCATTTCGTAATGTAATTGCCTCAGCATCACCCGACTTAATTTGACTACATTCCATTATCCTCGTTTTGCTTTTGTTGATGTTCATCTTATATCCTCCCTTCAAGACACTGTCCATTCCGTTCAACTCCTCTTCCAAGTCCTTTGCTGTCTCTGATAGAATTACAATGTCCCTAGAACTTAGAACTACTTAAACCTAACTAACCTAAGGACATCACACCCATCCATGCCCGAGGCAGGATTCGAACCTGCGACCGTAGCGGTCGCGCGGTTCCAGACTGAAGCGCCTAGAACCGCTCGGTCACAACGGCCGGCACCTGAGTGGGTTTAGTTAGCTCCCTCGGAAGATGTTGTAGGTAGTACTGTAGCACTCGTGATGCATTGAGAACTACATGCAAGAAACAGCATCCAGCTTTCGACGTCAACAACGATGAGGCTCTAAGCACAAACGGCGGTGTCGGAGCAGCAACTAGGCGGCGTCTGCACAGCCTCAAGTAGCGCAGTGGCTCCAAGTGCAAGTGGATGTTTGGCTGACGCCGGCTCTCCTATACTACGGCAACAGAGGGCCCTCAAGGTCTAGAGACGCTGGTGGGTGGCACAGAGAGCACCTAGAAACACGTTCTACTTTACTTTTATTAACTATCTTATTGTAAAGTCTAACTGGGTACCGCGTACCATCACCCTAATGGGTACCATCGACGATAACGAACTGCCAATTGCAGCACGCAGCTGAATAGCCAGGAACACCGTTTGTGCACTGTAACTGGATACACTGCGAGGGAATCGAGTGTTTGCTTTCGGGAGACGAGCAGACTCGAGTACGATAATACCGAGGGTGTAGCACGCAGACAGGTTCTGCGGGCAGCCGGCGACAGAAACAATTGCGCGGGATCGCGGGTCGCGTCGCCACCTGCATCCAGATGGGGCGCCTGACAGCCGGCTGCCTGCCGGGGTGGGACTCGGCGAAGCATGCATAATTCAGGCGCCGCAGCGCCGCGCAGCGCACGGGCAAATCCACCGCAATTCGGCCAGGATTTGGTGCGCCCCGCCGCCCGGCGTCGGCGACAAAAACACAGGCCGGGGGAGGGTGCGGCGCCGAGGCGTGCGCGGGGAAAACTGGCCATTGTAATAGATTGTAGGGGGCGGGGCGGCGCGATAGCATCGCGCAGGTGGGCGGCGGCGGTCGCCGCGTCACGTCACGAGCTCGGCCGGCCGCAGCTCTCGGGTCTGCGTCGCGGTCGCGAGGGCAGCGCCGGTGGGGTAATTCGTCCTGATACGCTGCCAAAAATATTCCGAGCAGCAGCAATATGCGACCACTAGTCAGGAAGTTTTAATAATTACACTACAGGCCATTAAAATTGCTACAACAATAAGAAATGCAGATGATAAACAGGTATTCATTGGACACATATGTTATACTAGACATAGACATGTGATTACATTTTCACGCAATTTGGGTGCATAGATCCTGTGAAATCAGTACCCAGAATAAACACCTCTGGCCGTAATAACGGCCTTGATACGCCTGGGCATTGAGTCAAACAGAGCTTGGATGGCGTGTACAGGTACAGCTGCCCATGCAGCTTCAACACGATATCACAGTTCATCAAGAGTAGTGACTGGCGTATTGTGACGAGCCAGTTGCTCGGTCACCATTGACCAAACGTTTTCAGTTGGTGAGAGATCTGGAGAATGTGCTGGCCAGGGCAGAAGTCGAACATTTTCTGCATCCAGAAAGGCCCGTACAGGACGTGCAACATGCAATCGTGTATTATCCTGCTGAAATGTGGGTTTTCGCTGGGATCGAATGAAGCGTAGAGCCACGGGTGGTAACACATCTGAAATGTAACGTCCACTGTTCAAAGTGCCGTCAGTGCTAACAAGAGGTGACCGAGACGTGTAACCAATGGCACCCAATACCATCACGCCGGGTGATATGACAGTATGGCGATAACGAATACACGCTTCCAATGTGCGTTCACCGCTATGTCGCCTAACACGGATGTGACCATCATGATGCTGTAAACAGAAACTGGATTCATCCGAAAAAATGACATACCGCCATTCGTGCACCCAGGTTCGTCGTTGAGTACACCATCGCAGGCGCTCCTGTCTGTGATGCAGCGTCATGGGTAACCGCAGCCATGGTCTCCGAGCTGATAGTCCATGCGGCTGCAAACGTCGTCGAACTGTTCGTGCAGATGGTTGTTGTCTTGCAAACGTCCCCATCTGCTGACTCAGGGATCGAGACGTGGCTGCACGATCCGTTACAGCCATACGGATAAGATGCCTGTCATCTCGACTGCTAGTGATACGAGGCCGTTAGGATCCAGCACGGCGTTCCGTATTACCCTCCTGAACCAACCCATTTCCATATTCTGCTTACAGTCATTGGATCTCGACCAATGCGAGCAGCAATATCGCGATACGATAAACCGCAATCGCGATAGGCTACAATCCGACCTTTATCAAAGGCGGAAACGTGATGGTACGCATTTCTCCTCTTTGCACGTGGCATCACAACAACGTTTCACCAGGCAACGCCGGTCAACTGCTGTTTGTGTGTGAGAAATCGGTTGGAAACTTTCCTCATGTCAGCACGTTGTAGGTGTCGCCACCGGCGCCAACCTTGTGTGAATGCTCTGAAAAGCTAATCATTTGCATATCACAGCATCTTCTTCCATTCGTCAAAATTTCGCGTCTGTAGCACTTCATCTTCGTGGTGCAGCTATTTTAATGACCAGTAGTCTGCATTTAGAGCTAGCTGGCTACAAATTTTGTCTAAGTAATCTTGTATTTCCCTACAGTCATTCAACGCCGACGTCGTCCCTTACACCACAGCAACTTTGGCAGACTACCACAGTGAGATTGTTGTTCTCCCTGGCACCCAGATCGCTTATGAAACTTACTAGTAGATTAAAACTGTGTGCCAGACCGAGACTCGAACTCGGGACCTTTGCCTTTCGCGGGCAAGTGCTCTACCAACGGAGCTACCCAAGTACGACTCATGACCCTCACACCCCCACAGCTTCAATTCTGCCAGTACCTCGTTTCATATCAGGGCACACTCCACTGCAGAGTCAAAATCTCATTCTGGAAACATCCCCCAGGCTGTGGCTAAGCCATGTCTCCGCATATCATTTCTTCCAGGAGTGCTAGTGCTGCAAGTTTCGCAGAAGAGCTTCTGTGAAGTATAGAAGGTAGTAGTCGAGGTACTGGCAGAACTGAAGCTGTGAGGACGAGTCGTGAGTCGTGTTTGGGTAGCTCAGTTGGTAGAGCACGTGCCCGCGAAAGGCAACGGTCCCAATTTCGAGTCTACGTGCGGCACACAGTTTTAATCTACCAGGAAGTTTATATCAGCGCACAAAAAAAATGGTTCAAATGGCTCTGAGCACTATGCGACTCAACTGCTGAGGTCATCAGTCGCCTAGAACTTAGAACTAATTAAACCTAACTAACCTAAGGACAGCACACAACACCCAGCCATCACGAGGCAGAGAAAATCCCTGACCCCGCCGGGAATCGAACCCGGGAACCCGGGCGTGGGAAGCGAGAACGCTACCGCACGACCACGAGATGCGGGCATATCAGCGCACACTCTGCTGCAGAGTGAAAATCTCATTTCAGATCATTTATATATACAGAAAATAACAGCGCTTCTGTCACACTTCCCTAGGGCACTCCTGGCGATACCCTTGTTTCTGATGAACACTCGGGGTCGAAGACAACATACTGGGATCTGTTAATGAAGGAGTTCTCGAGCCAGTCGCGTAACTGAGAACCTATTCCATATGCTTGTACGTTCGTTAATACGAACATAACGCTAGGCTCTACACGCATACATTAGACTCATCTACAGTCCACAAATACTCATACGACGTATCACTCACTTATAGGCAAGGTTCAAATGGCTCTGAGCACTATGGGACTCAACATCTGAGGTCATCATCCCCCTAGAACTTACAACTACTTAAACCTAACTAACCTACGGAGATCACACACATCCATGCCCGAGGCAGGATTCGAACCTGCGACCGTAGCGGTCGCGCGGTTCCAAACTGAAGCGCCTAGAACCGCTTGGCCACAGCGGCCGGCCTATAGGCAAGGAAAGGGGACAATGTGCGCGGAGGAAGAGCTTCCTTTCCGCTAGGTGACTGATAACCCAGCCAGCAAGACCATACGACATTTACAATCGTCATTAGTTGAATATCCGCTTTCAGTCCGAGTATGACTTTGTGTCTCTGTCTCGCAAGCTATTTGAGTAGTGCTTTTCTTCATCTACGAAATATGGTAATACATTGTCTAGAGTGTGTTGGATAGGTAAGTATTGGACTGAGAGGAATCCGGACAAAATACATCGAATGTCAGTTCCGATTGTTATTGGTTATCTTCACACATGTGAGATGAATACACTGTCAAATGCACGAAGAAAGACACCTGTTGCCTCGTGAATCTCCATTTATAAGTTTTAGGGGACAGAGATGTAGTATTACGTTTCTATTACCTCTCTCGCCAATTATTTAATTTGTTTCCGTCGTGGTTGTTGTTGTTGTTGTTGTTGTGGTGGTGGTGGTGGTGGTCTTCAGTCAGAAGACTGCTTTGATGCAGCTCTTCCCGTTAATCTATTCTGTGTAAGACTCTTTATCTCTGTATAGCTATTGTTAACCTACATCCATTTCAAGCTCATTACTGCATTCAAGTTTTGAACTCCCTCTACAACCCCCCACCCTCCAACAGACCTCTCATTTCATTACCAAGTCGACAATCCTGTGATACCTCAGTATGTGTACCGTCAACCGATCTTCCTCTTCGTCAAGTTGTTCCACAAATTTCTTTTTTTCCTCAGTTCGATTCATTGTCTACTCATTAGCAATCCGAGCTATCCCACTGATCTGCAGTAATCTTCTGTGCCAATACATTTCAAAAGCAAATAATCTTTCCTTGTGTGGCTTGTTCATGCTCAGTTTCCTCTTCCATAAAGGGCTGTACTCCAGAAAAGACTTCCGAAGACCTAAATTTATATTCGATCTGAACAAATTTCTCTTTTGAAAGAATGCTTTTCTTGCAGTTGCAAGCATGGCTTGATTTAATACGGCTGTGTTCCGTTACCTTTGTCTCCCTGTTGCTTATGTTCATCTTACGTGCACAACTTGTAATGTCTCATTTCCTAACCTAATTCCCTCAGCATGGCTTGATTTAATTCGGCTGTGTTCCGTTACCTTTGTTTCCCTGTTGCTTTATGTTCATCTTACAATCTCCTTTCAGAACGCTGTCCATTCTGTCCAAACGCTGTTCAAAGTCGTTTACCATCTGTGACAGAATCACGAAGTGCTCATCAAACGGCATAGTGTTAATCTGTTTTCCATGAACTTGAATTCCCTCTCCAAATTTCTGTCTGATTTCCTTCACAGATTGCTCATTGTACAGATTGTATAAGAGCAGGGACTGGATTCAGCCACATCTCGCTCCCATGTCAACCACTGCTTCCCTTTCATGTCCTTTGACTCTTGTAACTGCTGTCCCATTCCTGATCAAGTTATAAATAACCTTTAGTTCCCTTTATTTTTTCCTCGCCTTCTCGAGAATTTCCGTTATCACCATCTGGAAATGCTTCCAAGTTACTTTTTTTTAGTAATCGTTATGATTTTTTCAATGAGAGTATTTGTGAAGAGATCAAATGTGATACATTATTCTTGTATAACGTCGATTTTTTACTTCTTTCTAGAATATCGCAATATAATGAAGCAAATAGCTTCATAATGTCTTGTGACACCGAACAGTTAATAATGGAAACTTGACAAGAAAAATTTAAATTCATCTTTTCGGTATCAGCATTTCATCTTGTAGCAATAATCAGGCAAAAGCGGAATTAAATTGTGCTTACACGAATGCTTATCATACAATTTGTTTTGTGTTGTAGTCCAATTAACGCAACGCCGTTTCGAATTCAAAATGGTTCAAATGGCTCTGAGCACTATGGGACTTAACTTCTGAGGTCATCAGTCCCCTAGAACTTAGAACTACTTAAACCTAACTAACCTAAGGACATCACACACATCCATGCCCGAGGCAGGATTCGAACCTATCTGTAACTGAACATAACTAAAATCAACAAAGAATCGTGCGACGTGAGAAAAAGAAAGCGATGTTGTGCCTACCGTCACAGGTGCTTCAAAGGACGGGGGAAGAAGCACGTCCAAGATCGCCGACGTGTTGCCGTTGATTCCGTCTGTACCGTCGCTCGCAGGTATAGAACTGCAGCGTTGTTCCGTACATTTGTGAGATTAAGTCCTCCAGAATGGTGTGGGAGAGTTAAAGTCTCGTATTTGACCTTAAACAACTTCCCTTGGCTGTCATAGTATCCAAAGGCCGCCATTAACCTGTCAACAATACCATGTGCCATTGGCAGTACCTGTGCCAGGTGCGGCAGTCGCGATGCCATATGAACATTACTGTATTCCACCCTTTGGAGCAGGTCGTGGGTTTGGAGGGAATTTGTGCGCATGTGCAACCGGGCGTGTTGGAGCAGACATCGGTAACTCGCCGCCGCTGAGTGCCGTAGCGATCGGGTGAACAATACACCTAAGCATCGCAAGATGTCCACCGTCGTAAACGGCTGTGCAGGGCGTCCAGCCCCTGTCCGATGGGCATAATCTTGATTTTATTCATGTCGACCCTGCTACCCGCCGCTACTCAGTACGTAGTAAGAAAGACAACAACCTTACGTACTTCGTCCTCCGACCGGACGAGTATCAACAAGTCGTCGGCATATGCACGATACGTGAAGGAACTCGCACGGAGTCCGACGCCTGTAAGAGCCCGTCTAAGAGTCTGCATCAATGGTTCGAACGCTACTGCAAACAGTATCATCGACAAGGGGCATCCTTGCCTAACTGAGCTGCAAACAGGTATCGATCCTACCTACCTGCCATTGACTGTCACTGTGGAAGGAGCGCCGCGAAGAAGCCTCGCGAGGACAGTAATAAAATCCTGAGATATCGCCATATGTCGCAGGATCGAGTCAAGGAAATCATGGTTGATCCCGTCATAGGCATGATCAAAATCCATTGATATGAACACCGCTCGCATGCGACAAGCTTCCGTCAGGGAAATGATGTCACGCTATTTGCCTAGGATAGAATGGATGTTGCTCTGAAGCTCTAGACAAGCCTGGTCTGGTGGTAATGTCTTGGATGTTACAGTCTTGAGCCTTGCCGCCAACATTCTCGCAAAGTGCGCGGTCAGTAGTGATGGGCGCTGACACTTCCTGACTATTTTTGTGTTGGTATAAGCAGTCCCGCCATGAATTGCGACGGGACGTCCGTGCCAAGGCTCAATAACTCATCATACATCAGCACCCATTGGTACATCATTAAATTCCAAAATTAGCGATAAAATTCGAGTGTCAACCCATCTGGCCGAGGGGATTTATGCTCCGCACCCTTCGTGAGTGCTCACCGTATGTCATCTGCCGTTGGGGGTTCCAATAACGCCTCTGCATCCGGACCATCCACCTCCGTTTACATCTGTTGCAAAATGTCTCCTCCTATCTGACTGTCCGTCGGTGTCCCAGTGAAAAGGAGGTGGTAATGCTACAGAAATCCAGCAGCAATGTCCTGTTGTGACGTCAAGGGCCGACCATCACCATCATGGAGAACTGTGATCAAGGCTAGGCGATTATGTGCTTGTCCCTTGGACACATGATGCATGCTAATACGTTCTCCATTGACGTTGTCCAAGCACCGAGCGCGGATCGAAAGTCCCTCCAATAGATGTATCGTGATCGATAAAACGCACGTCTGACTTCCGCTTGACGCTCGGACGATGGGGCCCTGGAGGACAGGTCACGGAGCACCATGTAGTAATAATCAAGTGTATCTCGGAGCCATTTCGCTTTGTCCTTGCCATCGTTATGAGAGCTCTTCGTATCGCCGGTTTTGCACATAGCAGCCACCATGAAAGAACCGTACAGTGCATCGGCAGACGGCGAGTGCATGTCTGCCATGTTTCTTCGATCAGCTGGCGACATTCGGGATCTACCAATACGGAACAGTTAAGTTTCCACGAACTACGGCTCCGCCAGACCCGCTGCTGTGGTAGGATTAACGTACATAAATATGCAAGGTGGTCCGTAAAAGCTGTGGGCCAACGTTCAGCAGCCAACACATGATCCCCTAACCCATCAGAAACATAAATCCGATGCGCCCCCTCGCCGAGTGGCTAGTAAAAAACGTGCAGCCCTCTCGCTGCCCAAGGATATTTTCCCACGAGACCATTAGTGCCATGTCCCGGCAGATAGTGTGCAATGCGTAACAGGAGCTGAAATTAGGGGTTTGATTCTTCGATGTGAGAACACAATTAAAATCTCCTCCTACCAAGATGTGGGCATATCTCCCATGGAATAGGGGCAGAATCTCCTCTGAGTAGAATTGCGTATATGCCCGTCGATTGTCAGATCCGGAGGATGTATAGATATTGACAATACGAATGGCGTTCACGGTCATCGCCAAACCCCGCGCCGAAGGGAGGTAATCGAGGTCACACACTGGAATCCCTTCCCGGACTAATATTGCTGTGCCACGCTCTCCGTCTGGATTCGGCGCTAGATAAGTGTTATAACCATGCACGTTGGGAAAGGCAGCATTTCAAGTTTCTGCACCAGCAGGATATCCACGTCTGTGGCGTAAATCACGTCCCGGAGAAGTTGCATCTTTGTAAGCTATCGTACGGTGTTAATTTTCGCTGTTCCCACTTTATATGCCTGGTCCGTTATCGTTGTCATGCTCGTGTCATGTCATTGTGAAAAAAAAAATGGTTCAAATGGCTCTGAGCACTATGGGACTCAACTTCTGAGGTCATAAGTCCCCTAGAACTTAGAACTTGTTAAACCTAACTAACCTAAGGACATCACACACATCCATGCCCGAGGCAGGATTAGAACCTGCGACCGTAGCGGTCTCGCGGTTCCAGACTGCAGCGCCTAGAACCGCGCGGCCACTTCGGCCGGCTGTCATTGTGAACTCCAAGGGATTTAGTCCACTATTCGTGCTCAAAGGGGAGCCCGCCAACGGGCTGCCCTCCGTTGTGTTCGTTCTGTGGTGTGCGTCCTGCAAGTGAGTCGTCATCAAGTGAGGTTGTCAATTCCTGTATCTCTTCGATTGAGTCTGCCCAGTCGCATCGGTCATCAATCCCAGAAACGCCCTCTGCTGCATTTCGAGGTGGCTGCCGGGACATTGTCCTTGACTCCTCCGTCGGCAGTACTAGGTCAGTCGGTGTCAATGAAGAGGGACCGTCTGAAAGGCAGGACATCCGGTCAACATCTGAAGGAATCCTTTCAGGGTCCTCTAAAGGCATGTGTTCCGTGTCATACATTTCTTCGAACCGAATAACTTCCGCTAGGGGAGGACGTGTCACCCGAACTGTGGCGACGCTTTTTGCGACGCTTCGGCGAAGGTTGTTTGCACGCCCTGCCCTCTGAAGCCGTAGGCGACGCCTCACTGTGTTCGTCGAACATTTGTTGGTCCGTTGCTGCCGCCACTGTCTCGACCCCCACTTCCAAGCCGCGTGCTACATGTAATGGTGCGGAAGGTTTCTCCCCTATCTGACGTGAGGTGGGTGTAAGGGCATCTCCGCGTCACGTCCGTGCACCCGTAACTCGGTCTGCTCTTGCATCAACACGTTCGTGTCACGCCCCGAACGCGGCAACACCTCCCGGCGGGACACCGACACGTACGTCATCGGCAGTTGTGTGGGAACCCCTCGCTTTGACGCTTCTCCATGTGGCAGTTGCACGACGCGGCGTTGTATGCACTCCGAGCGGATATGTCCTTCTCCACCACAGCCAGAACATGTGCGTGGCTGGCCATCGTAAATCACAATAGCTCGATATCCTCCAATATGTAAATATCGTTTAGCACGGGATAGGTGCTAAAACTAGCCCAGCGTTCAAACGTATGACAGTACCATTCCATATGGTCTCAGCGATTCAACAACCAGCGATTCCGGTACCTCAAACGCAAATCAAAGATCGGAATGCCCTCACACCCAAGCCTTAAGGAGCTGGTATGGCCATCCGAGTGTCGAAATTTAAATCCTCTTTGAGCAGCGGCGATAGTTCTGCCACACGCAGCATCATCGGTCATCTTGGCGTACATTGTACTGCTTACAATGGATAGGTGTATTTCAATTAGGTCTGTAACAGGTAAATGAACTTCCCTCAAAAAACTCTGTATTTCGAAAGCCTTGTTTCTGGCACATTCGTTGTCAAACGTAAATTGGAGCTTAGTCTTTCTAAAATTGTGTGCCAAGGCGATCTAGTCAGACAACACCACGATCGAGTATCAGCGGTGTAAACACTTCCTCTTCCACGCACGCCCGCGGCCGGGACAACATTCCGTGGGCTAACCAAGCACGACTCAGGCCCCGCCCTCACAGGTTTACTTCCGCCAGTACCTCGTCTCCTACCTTCCAAACTTCACAGAAGCCCTCCTGCTAAAGTTGCAGAACTAGCACTCCTGGAAGAAACGATATTACGGAGACATGGTTTTGCCACAGCCTGGGGGATGTTCTGAATAAAATTCTGGAAATCTGGCAGAGTGAAAATTTCATTCTGTCTACTAGCTGTTAATCAAGAAAAGATGGAGATTTGTGGACCTACCGAAAAGTAAAATCGTCATATCCCTTAACTTCAGGATTAATGAGTCACAACTAGAGCCAATCATGTGATATAAATATTTGTAATAGTGTGAGACGACGAGTTCAGCTACAGTAAACGGCACGTTACGATTCATTGGTGCGATGGCACATAAAACACCTGTACGGGACATACTTGAATTCTACTGAAGCGTGTGGGGGATGTCTGGTCGGACTGTAAGATAATATCGATCCTACACAACCGATGTGTAAATGGTCGCAGAAATATTGAAAAGTCGTAACTGCCTTTCGACAAAAGACGGAGAACATAATCGTGAGAGCCTATATACAAAAATTCAAGAACCGTCTTTCACGAGAGAACTTACGGATATTTCTCATTCTGTATAAATCTTGCAGATAATAATAGCTCACACAAAGGCTTGCGTGTGTAGAACAGAATGAAAATTAGGTATGCCGTCCAGTAAGAAGTACCCCCTGATGCACTCTTCACAGTGATAAGTGTAGATGAAAAACATACGATTAATCCAACCAGGATATAGTGTAGTATAATAACTAAGGGAATATTTTCAAGAAATTATTGCTCACTGTTATTCCACATGAGAGATGATACTGGATCAAGAATATTATCGGGAAAATATAGGCTGAGTCTTTTCCTGTCGCATCGGGAATAATTTGTTGCACGCGAATTTCGATTCGACGCGTGTTTGGCTGAACGCTTCATCTCAGGAAACTAGCGCTTAACACACGCTCAGGTAATCGTTTAAACATCGCTTTGCGTTCTCATGTAAGATGCATACTTTTGTATTAAATGGTTAGAAGTGTACAGCATATTTATAGGTTCGTAGGAATACTGGTGTTTCATCGATATAACCTACGGGGAAGCTGTTGTAAGTTCTGTGACAGCGGGAGTTACGTTCTTTGGCTGTTGTCGTACGAGAAATGAGTATTCGTTTGTTGCGTAAATACGCTTCCGAGTTACCAGTGTCATTTAACGTAATGTGTTTGCCTTCACCGAGGTACTTTTACGAAGATAATGTGTGCAGCATGCCAAGCTGGGAACGACAGATGCTCTTTCCGTGATCTGCGAGACTGATGTGAAAGGTAACCTTAGCTGAATTTTCTAGAACATTGCAGCATCTCTTGCAAAAATGTACATGAGTTCATAAGAAATTAGTGATCAGTTAAAATGAAAGTCACGTAACAAAGAGCTTCTTCTGTGCTAGATGTTACACTTGTGACATTTTTTGCTTGCACCAATTGTCCATAAAATACCCATTATTGTGACGTTAGCTCAGTTTCAACGTGGTGTCTGGTTTTTTTAAAACTTTGCAGTTGAATTAGGCTACCATTACCGCCAGAGTCGATCTCAACCTGAATTAAATATATAATTTGGAAAGTATTAGTAATTTAAAAAACTTCCATTATAGCAGCATGTTGCTAAGCGTGCAGTTATATGAACTTTAACGTTTTGGCTATGCGCTACAGAATAGTTTCGCAGACGGAACATTTGAGTTGACATTTACGATACTCTTAAAGCGTTTTCTTGTAGAACAGTGAAGTCACAGCACTCGCTTGACATACGGAACAAACTGCACGCATTACTGGATTAGAGTCTAAAGGTTATACGACAGAAAATATTTTTCACTTTTCCTTAGTTGGACACTTCTGCACATGAGTTGTTGTGCTAAGTATATTATTATTAGTCTAATAATAGTAATCATACTTTAGAGAAGCACTAACTTTTCAAGTTTTGTGTGAAAAATATTACAGTGTAATGAAGTACTCTTGTGTATAGCAGGATTTAACAGAGGATTTTTTCGTTCAGGGGTATAGCTTTAGACAAAGTTTATATCTAACATGTTTCTTGTACGTCGTATATAAATCGGACTGCTATTTTTAGTTCGAAGATTACGATCGAAAGATGTTACACTTACAACCTCAGAGTTCTGTGTAAATTGCTGTTAATCGACGAAGAGAAATTTTATTTTTAATTTCACGTTTGGATGAAATCGGTTTGGAGCACATTTCCGTTATATTACCATTACCTGTTACCTAATATTTGTCAAATAGTGGTCTGAAACACAATTTCTTGTTGTAGGTTCCATGAGAGCGGGTACGTATTTTGTGTATAATATAGCAGAATGGCTTAATGTGTACATGACATTGAATGTAGTCAGATCAAAACATATCGAGATAAGCAGTTGTTTAATTGTTATATTAATTTTTACTGACGCTGTTCTCCACTGTAGGCTCTGCTCATCTGATCAGCTTTTGCGTGTCACTAATGTGAAATTCGTGGCTTCCCAGGTGTTGTGCCACCTTAATCTGAACGGGGCAATCTATCCTGGAGTAGTATAAGGTCTGATTTTTGTGAATTTGTATTTGACAGTTCGTGTGTTGTGTTTTTGAGGTAGGGACGGGAATTCAACCCTTACCTGGACAGCGTGCTTGTATAGGAAGTTCGTCATCTAAGCGTTGCGCTGAATGTTTTAATCTGTAATGTTAATAATTAAGTTTCAATATGTTTGGCAAACGCGTCCGACATAATCGCAGAAACGAGGTCCGTTCCGTAGGGAAGTATTCAAGAGTCCCATGAAAAATTTTAAGTCAGTAGTCCAAGATCTTGGTTATTCACGTTCACTTCCACGACATTTCTACAGGATGAAAAACTGTAAAATCTGAGTCTTAACATTTAAATACTTTCAGTATTTTCCAGCCTTCGTGTAAAGTGTTCTATCAATGTAGGGCAAGATCGCGGAATTGTACCTCAGGTGCCTTTTTTTTTTTTTTTCAAGTTTACCATTTTAGGATCATATAAAATACCTGAATGGATCAATTCCCGACAAAATTCTGTAAATTTGTTTGGTATTTTTCTCCATTTCTCTGTACAGAATTTTTTTCTTTGAAAGCTCAAAATTTTGTATAAAGTTTTTAAACATAGTTTTGTTATGCATATTGTCTCAGGGTGGCGATTCTTCTGGAAAACCTAGAATTCTCAGGGAATTTCATTTCATCTAGGTGAATCAGGCAAATCTCAGGGAATTTCAGGAATTTCATAAAATCTCAGGGAATTCTGCTTTTTAACCGAGCATTGGAATTGAATTTCATTGAGTTTTATAAAACACAAACTTCGAAATGCTTAAGTGTATGAATATTATTCCATGTAAATTATCGATGTTTAAAACTGCGTTTAAACTGCTGCTTATGGCTGGTATATAGCTCAGCTGAGAGGAAAGAAAAATCGTTAATCGGCCCCTGCACCTCACTATTAATTTATCGGGAGCTTCTTGACACTATCATCCTCCTCACACCTGAATTCTCGGGTATTTTTTTTTTTTTTTTCAAGTTTGAGTAGCCACCCTGTTTCTTCATTTAATTCATGGTCGCATTGGTTGCTTGCTTTTAGCCGGATCTGCATTTACCTGATTTTTTTGTCAAATATTTCCCTGTTGTAGAAGTACTCATTTCTTCTTTATGTAAATTCGTCTGGCTCTTTTATTGCAAGCCAAGTCTGTTGTGCAAATAGTTTGAGCTGTGTAAAACTGGTTTGGATCGGTACCCGTACATCTATGCATGTGCTACTCACCACACCATGACGAATCTCGAGGGACTGAGTTAGTATTTACGTCACTAGATACCCTATTCTCGGCGCCATTAGACACGGATCATGTATTCGAGTACCTCTGTGGGCAGTCGTATAGATCGTAATGTGTACTTCATTTCTCTGTACAATTTCTTCTGTTCGGTATGTTTAAAGGTTATCACGTAGCCAGTTGACCAAGAAATAAAGGTCGGTAGAATTTCGCCTTTCCTTAATAGATTCAGCTATTGTCGTACCTTAGCATTTACTTGACATCCGCTCGTAATTTGTTAGTACCTGCAGAAAAATAATGTGGAATTTGTGGGTCCTCCTTGACGAAAACGTTGTTTGTTTTCCCCAGCCTACTTTCGCTGATAATTTCAACATCGCCAACGGGTGTTTATTTAAAAAAAGAGATGAACGATAAATCGATGTACAACGAAATTAGTTTTATTTTAGATATTGTTGTATGCTAACGTGCTTCATTACGGTTCGCTTTCCTCTGTCTTTCCCTTAAATTTAACATTGTTACATGGTGTGTTTACCCACATAGTATGTCGTTTGTTGGCTTATATTTACTTGCCGACGTCTTTGAGCACATAATTGTTTGTAAAATCATAATTAGTCATTCATTTATAATTGTATATTTGCATCATTGACGTTCTAGCATTCGCCTACAGTGGGAACAAGTCTGGTTCAGTAACGTTCAGTGGAACTGAAATTCGACTTGCAGACAATGATTGCCAGGACAGAACAGTTCCAATCGACACATTGGCTGTAGAGTGATGTTATTTTTAATGTACAATTTGAAGTGGGTAAATTAAGACCAAAGCAAGACGTGCTGTACAAGACATCATTACATCTAATAGGCCGACCGGTGTGGCCGTGCGGTTCAAGGCGCTTTAGTCTGGTACAGCGTGACCGCTACGGTCGCAGGTTCGAATCCTGCTTCGGGCATGGATTTGTGTGATGTCCTTAGGTTAGTTAGGTTTAAGTAGTTTTAAGTTCTAGGGGACTGATGACCACAGATGTTAAGTCCCATAGTGCTCAGAGCCATTTGAACATCTAATAGTGGCACGTTGCGTAAAACACGGTGACAGAAAAAAAGTAAGTAGTTACCGCTACAACAACTTTGGAAATGACTTTAATCTCACTGCGTAACCATCCGTATTTCACGTGTTGTAGAAGAAAATCCCACTAATAAGGGTATAAACATTATTGTCATCGCTTTTGTAGTGCCATTGTTGGCAGATCGTTCGCGGAAGTCACCTTCAGTGATTTAGCACGTATCAGTACACGACTTCAGCATCGATTGTTACGTAACATTTCAGATTATCAATCGCTGTGCCTCGTTACTAAACAGACGCTCGGCGTATTGCTTACGGGGAACACAATGATCCTCTTGTATAAGTTATTTTTTTTATAAACATTTCTAACCTCAGGTCACATATGATTTCCGTTTTTCAGCAAGTCAGATGATTTTTAAAAAAGGAAAGAAAAACAAGTGATTCATCGAAACTACGTTACCGAATAAAGCTAACCTCTGTAGAAGACTATACGCGCAGTAACGTGCAAAGCAAAATTCATCAGACAGTGAGGCGCTATAGCGGTGTAATTGTATCTTCGTTCTGATTGTAGGAACTAAAGACTACAGTTAACTGCGTAATAATGTAAATTAGGTAACTTCAAATCGAAAACGTAAGACTGATGCATCCGTAACATGATACCTAAGATAGACGTGCACTAGTGGCGCAACCTGTGACAAATTCGGCGTCGTAATTTTTACTACCCTCTTTTTCTACATATATACTCCACTAGCTACCTGAGAGTATATAGCGGAGGGTTCTTCTGCTAGCACTCTCCTTCCCCTCCCACCCCCTTTTCTCCTGGTCCATTCACGAATAGCTCGTGAAAAGGCTGATAGTCGGTAAGTCTCCGTATTAGTTCTTAATTTTCTCTGATTTTCTAGTTGTGATGAGTTAGGAAGGAGTCTAAATGGAAAGGCTAGTGATAACCTCTGTGAGACATGAGCCTGAATTATATAAGAAAAATTACAAAATAATTGAAAAATATAAGTTCTTTCGTTTGAGGGTCTATGCCTCTTCTCATAATTTGTATCCGTTTTTAATTTTTCTCTTATTCGTGCGATAAGCTGACGATTTATTGCCCTAATGTAAGCTGAAATTGCGTTTAATGGTACGTCGATGACCGAGGAAATAAGAAAAATGTGATCATCTAGTTTAGTACATGTGGGAGAGCACCCACTTTAAGTAGCAGTAGAATCGTTTCACCGGATCATGGCGAAAAACCTCAAGTCAATCTTGGGAACTCCGATGACTGAGGTTTAGCTCAGAGATACGTATATGAAATAAAAACATAAAAAACCGAATACTGACAGTCGACTGACCTTTATTAATAAAATATTATCGTATAACATTGTGTCTGTGAGCCAAGTGAAATTACGGATTTGATTTCAAAAAAGAATGTAAACTTTTCTACGGTGCCAAAAGAACAGAAAGAATTGCTCTCTTCTGGCCAGTTTCTACGTGACTATTTGTGATTCGTCCGCTAATTTATGCAATTCATATTTTTTTACCTTCTCAAGCCATTTGCATACTTCACATATTTTGTGACGTCGAGCATAGATATACGCCTGATCAATTAAAATATACGGAAAATCATTCGTTCCCCCATCGTACACGGTCAAGTCAATACACGCACCAATACTTCAATGATGTATAACAATAGCTCTTTGTTTCGTGAATACATGTCGGAGCACCATTTCTCTTTAATAAGCTCACTTCGAATGACGCGCAGTTACTTTTACCATACGTGGTACCTTTGGTGGAAGTGTTTTCAAGTTTTCATACTGTTATTGTATAATAAGAAACAAGATAGAGGCACTCCCACAGTTATTTACTTCTACGGATGTTCTGTTGTTATCGCATTCACACCTGTTTATGAAACTAAACAACTTTCAATGTTTATCGTAATTTGTTTTGTACTAAATTTTTGTTGTGTAAGTAGTGACGTGATTTGCTTAAATATGTGTCTGTGATTATTAGACAACGTAGTAAAATTGCTGTGACGTCAAAGGTCATTGATCTACATCTCTATTTTAAACAGGTATTCATTTGAAATGGGAAGTGCATTTCTGAAACCAGTGATTAAATAAATAAGTCTGTTTGAATATGGCGTTCTTATCAAGTTCTCTCAATAATGTGAAGTTGTGAAGTAGAATGAAAGTCGTCGGTACAGACGTAAACGATAATGATTGTTGCGCTGGAAAATATCTAATGCAACAGTCTTTAAGCTGTTTCCGGAACATTTTTTACTACATCTTTAAAATGTTCATGTTACACTAAGGAACAGTTCTCCGTCAATATTTTCTAATTAACCATTTGACATTGAATTTCCGTCTTCTGTGTGATTTCGAGGAAATTATCACGCAGCAGTTTTCTGATTGTTTTTATCATTATTGCGCTACTTACAGCAGCACTTTTATTTCGCTGGCAGAGGTGGTAATTGAGACGAACGAAATGCTACGACTAACTGAAAGTATAATGTATCATTTCATCTGAATTAATGTAGTTACGCGAAAGATGTTAAGAACTGTTTTAATTTCTCCCCAAGGAGAAATATGTTAAAATTCGGGAGAATACAAGGCGAGTAATCGATCGTTGTGATTCGAAAAGACGTAATTTTTGTTACACCATGCTTGTGTTCTATAGATCCTGTTCAGATCCTTTTGCCACTTTATGTGGTCCAGGAAATCATCCCCATAAAGAAGAATGAAAAACAAATTGTCTCATTTATAGCTTTGTTCTTTGCCGCTTCGTATCGCTTCTTACTCCTGCCTATAGGCATAATACTGCACGATACGCAACGTTTTGAACGCTGCTTGAAGATCTACAAAAGTATACGTCCTGCAGTACATTTACACTAATTTCCTATAGATATCGAGGAACCAGAGAATATTTCACCGGCAGCTAATTTGTGGTGTGAGCTGTTGAATGCTAATAATCAGAACTTCCCAACAAAAACTTTTAAAATACTGCTAGTCACCATGCAAGCGAACCGGCCTTCAATTTCGCAGCTGTCACAAGCGGCAAGTTGAGGAAGACAAAAGTTAAAAATGTCAAAATGTGTAGCAGTGGATACTTAAGCAGCTCGATTTTGTTCTACCTTGCCTGTGGGCTAGTACATAAACTTTTATCTCAACTTCTGCGACACTTGTGCTGTTAATAAGAGCCTCACAACTGTTTGGAAACGTAACGGTGATATACTTCAGCAAATCCCATGCCAGCACTTCGACATTTTGTTAAAATTTTATTTGTGGCCTTCAGATGCGATCCACTCAACGAAACATGTTAATGTGTCTTTGAAATCCGTAATAAGGTCAGCGTGCACATAGGT
Source organism: Schistocerca piceifrons (assembly GCF_021461385.2). Classification (NCBI taxonomy): domain Eukaryota; kingdom Metazoa; phylum Arthropoda; class Insecta; order Orthoptera; family Acrididae; genus Schistocerca; species Schistocerca piceifrons. The sequence goes on along the minus strand of NC_060145.1, from coordinate 472,890,952 downwards.
GACAGTAGTTCAAAAAAGTAAGTACCAAAGACGTATTATCTCTATCATCGGCCTTTTACAACACCTAAAGGACCATAATGCGCTTCCTATCTAGCCATGGCAGTCCTGAAAATTTTATCGTTACGCAAGCGATTGAGTGCGTGTTCAGACTATAGTGGTGAAGTAAGATCTCTTGAAGTGTAATCCTGAGATTTCCTAAGAATCTGTTGACGCCGGCGGAATGTCGTAGCTGTTAGCACATGGAAGCAGATTGACACGGATCCCGTACGTAGAGATTCTGGTGTATAGATGAGTTGTGTGACGCAACGATTATGGGGCTCTAAAGACACGACGATACTGACCGGTCAGGTCATTTAAAAACTTGAGCAGTGTTCGAGCTCCTACTTACACGACTTAGTATCTTGTGAATTCCGGATAAGATATTTGCGTACCCTTTTCAAAATGATGTTAAGTGGCACTCTGTCAATAAACAACTAAAGCGATGGCTTTAAAGACGTACCAGACGAACAGTTTATGACCTTATTATGTCAGTTACTGTATCGCTTTGAATGACCGAGTACTTGAGTATCCACGTCACAGTTCCTGTCGGTTCACTCAGAGGGTACCAGATTGAGTCCTGGTGGTGGAAGAACTTCCGATCACTGTATTTGTTCGACAGCTGCAGGCAGTGGTGTTCTTCTGTCTGTGTAATGTTTTTCTGAGTTCCTTCCTGTCATTGCTCTAATTGTGATCCATCAGTCAAGACTGCGACTCTCTTTGCATCATCACGCTTCTGATTTTCGATGTTTCAATGATCCGTTTGAACGTGTTCTGCTAATATCTACTTGCCTCCTCCCCTGATCTAGCAGAGCTGTGAAACACAGAACTTTCACGAATGGCTCCAGTTTTATGATGTGCTGGGTGTGGCCCATGAATTTAGGGACAAATTTTCTCCTGGCGAAAGACCGTAATGTACAACCAAGGGTTGCTCCTCTAAAACACTGCTTAAGTCTGCACAATTCCGTATTTTGCCCTTTAGTCTTGTAAGTAACAACATATTTTGTTAAAGTGGTGGCTTGCGCCCCGTAGACATTTAAAAACCTTTGTATTTCAACAGGTAATAATAACTTCTTTATTAGCTGTCTTTGGGGATGTACTATGACTTTTCTAACGTTATAACAAACGTCCAGCAAGCTGTCTCCCTTCATTTATTTTCGTTTTGTTTTACTGAAAATGCATACCACAGCAATACTAATTTATTGCGTGCTTGGTGATCTGCGGAATATTATAGCAGTTGGTGCAGTGGTAACGGCTGACTTACATCGATCTGTCCAACCTGTTCCTGACATATTCATTAATTCAGAAAGAACTGGACGCTTAAGTACATTCATTTCGTGCATACAAATTCCTCTTTTCTGTTGTATTTTCCATCATAATGTCATTTGATCGTCCTTGCTACTACAAGTCCATTTAGTGACACGGATTCTTCATATCAGTTTCTCTATTTAATTAACTCAATTTCCTACCATTACTCCACTTAACAGGAAAATTCGGTACCTCGTCTTCACACACACCGCAAATCAGGAGTGATGTAGTGGGGTGCATTGTATTATTAAAGCTTAATGAATGTGCAAATATGCTCACCGTCTCAGTCGGCTTATTGGAAAACAATTAGTTGAAAGTATAGTTTATCATTTCATCTGCCATAATATAGTTACGACAAAATATGTTAAGAAGTGATTTAAAAATTTCTTCGTAAGGAGATATATGTTAAAATTTGGCCGAGTGCATGGCGAGTAATTAGCCATCGTGATCCGAACAAAAGGTAATTTCTGTTACACCGTGCTTATATTCTACACGTCTTGCTTGTAACCTATTGCCACTGTATATGATAAGGAATATCATCCCCGTAAAGAAGAAGGAAAAATAAATTGACTCAGTTGTAGCTTTGCTCTGTACCGCTTCGTGTCGCTTCTTACTCCTACGTATAGGCAATAACAGGAGTCTGATTTAAACCACATACGTTTCCACTAAATGGAAATACCACTCGCAGTTATTAGACGCAGATCAGCGATAGAAATAGACGGGGCACATCCAAATCCCGCCTGCCTTATTCACAATCTGGTATAGCCTACATCGCCTTCGTTCAAAACTAGCAATTCGATCGTGAATACATTGGACGTCTGGTTTCAGCAGGTTCGGTTCGGGAGATTTTCCCACACAAGCGACAGACGATACCATTTGCACCACCCTCACACCCCCTTTAACTCAGTCATTAGTAGCCTTTCCTTGCTCTCTTGGTAAGACCTTTAAAATTAATGTTAGGCGAGTGATCGTGGAAATGGGTTGCTTTTTCTTTAACAATAAGTACTAATTGCCGCTCCAACGTGACAGAAATAAATTTATGAATCAATAAATTTATGAACCTTATTCCAGTGCTAAATATCAAAAGAAGCAACAATCCATTTCTTCTTAAGATAATTGGTTAGACCTTAAAACCTTTGTACTTATGGCAGAAAGAACTAGACGTATTCTGTTGTCCTAGCATCAATAAAAATGTGTTATATAAAACGTTTGTTACTTTTTAGTTTAATGACAAAGCTTTTTTATTGTATAATTTACAAATTATTTCACCCTCCATTTGCAAAAGTCAAAGAAAAACAAAAACTACCATACAATTTTATACTGGCGTGTTAAACACAAGACACTATTTAAATGAGTAATTTGTATGTGACATGTGAAGAAAACTCATTAGTAATGAGCTAAATTTTTGAAAATTTGTCTTAGATGTGATTGAAAACTTTTAAAAATGGTTACAATTTTTATGTGTGTATCTGAATAGGAAAGCAAAAATCGTGTGTGGTTAATAAGGTCAAGTATATTTTCTACATACGTTCATATATGTACTGACATATATACTGAAATTTTTGTAGCTTTCCTTTTAGCGAAGTCTTTCGAAATAGAATATGACTCTATTGACTTCGACGTATTGCAATGTCCAAAAATTGACAATCCATACAGTCATTCTCGAGACAGTGTTGACTCAGTTTCTCAATTTCAGTTTTGACAAACTGGTTTCGCCACTGTCTACAGATATAGGTACAGCCAGGAGGATTGGTCAGCTTATTAAAGTCTTGGGAAAAATGTCAAAAATTGCTTTATGTAATATAAGATAATACTCTTTGTACGGAATATCCAGCACTAAGAATAGGTACTAAGGACAAGGAACTATAATTCATCTTTTAGCTCCTTGCCATTGATGACCACAACCCCTGTCTGCAGATCATGAATATCGTTTAGAAAGCTGAAGCTCTTACTATGACTGTGTATAGGCTCAAATATATCTCTTACTGAGCAGATATCTGTATCGCCAATAATGTAGAAAACATTTGTCTTAAAGGGTCAAGCACTTTTGCATCCGTTGTCACATAACTGCCTCTTCTGATCGCATCTTCTCCAAAAACCTGCCAACACTTTCATTTACATCCACAATATTCTGTAGGTATACAGTAACTCTCTGGAACGATATGCTGACCGCGTTGATCTTAAACACAGTATTATATCAGACCGCAGTACGATCCAAAAATGTGAATTTTGTAGCTTTCATGCACTACCAACGATACTGTTCATTCCAATAGCGCCTACTCTAGAATCTTCGCTAGCTTAATAAATAGCTTCATGCGCTTGTTCAGAGTACATCCATCCAGACATCTATTACGCTTCCCCAACGGGTACCGCTGAGAATCTTTACAGTCAGGTTAGGGACATGTTTCTCCAAAATGCCTCATCGTTGTGTGGATGCAGAAAAGAAACTAAAAACTTCTTGAACTGTACTGGAAAGGGTGATAGCAAGAGCCCTGCGTTGTTGGCGACAAAGTTTAATGAATTATCCCCACATGGAACAAAAAAGGCTCTATAGTAAAAGGTCTTTAATTCTTTTCTGAAGTTCCATACTTTACGTTTTCATATCCGAGCTTTATCGTATCCTTGGCCTCGCATGTTTCTCAGAGGAATTTGTCATCTTATCGACTCATTTAAGAGAACTTCGGTTAGACATTAACCAGTAATCCTGTAACGTAATAAAGTGAAGGAAATGTTATTTGATAACTATTTCTTCATCAGGCTCTGTCTGATCAAAATAAGCGACCATTGACATTTGTTCTGTGTAACTCACGGCAGGAGTTAAGTCTAAAATAACCGAGTACTATGCTGCTTTTCTAAGTTCATTCAAAATATATCCTTGAATACGTGTTGATAACAGAGTTATTAGTTCATTTTATATTGCCTTAGAGAGATAGTGACTACTGGTTTCATAAGGATTTGCTTTTCTCATATCCTTTTCCAGCGCAACAACAAACGTGGCGATGTACTCTAAAAGTTTCAAGAAATTCCAGTTATTTTCGTTAAAGTGAATGTCGGCTGTGCCTTGAAACACCAAATCCTGTGTGCCACGAAACTATGTTACGAATGATAAGATTTTTGTACGTCATCCCAATATTCATCCTCGCTCTGAATATGTCTTACTTTCTTCATCAAGCGTATTGCGTAGACGCACACATCCTTGCCCGAGGCAGGATTCGAACCTGCGACCGTAGCGGTCGCGCGGTTCCAGGCTGTAGCGCCTAGAACCGCTCGGCCACTCCGGCCGGCTTGGCCCCAACAGTCCTACCTTCTTAATAAGGGCTTCACACACTGGAAACTACTCCGTAAAAGTTGGCATTAGCATGTTGTTTGCAGTTTCCTTTACAGGTGGAAACGTGACTGTAATTATCGTTGCATCGGTGATATACGGGGTGTTACAAAAAGGTACGGCCAAACTTTCAGCAAACATTCCTCACACACAAAGAAAGAAAATATATTATTTGGACATGTGTCCGGAAATACTTTCCATGTTAGAGCTCATTTTATTACTTCTCTTCAAATCACATTAGTTATGTAATGGAAACACACAGCAACAGAACGTACCAGCGTGACTTCAAACACTTTGTTACAGGAAATGTTCAAAATGTCCTCTGTTAGCGAGGATACATGCATCCACCCTCCGTCGCGTGGAATCCCTGAAGCGCTGATGCAGCCCTGGAGAACGGCGTATTGTATCACAGCCGTCCACAATACGAGCACGAAGAGTCTCTACATTTGGTACCGGGGTTGCGTAGACAAGAGCTTTCAAATGCCCCCATAAATGAAAGTCAAGGGGGTTGAGGTCAGGAGAGCGTGGAGGCCATGGAATTTGTCCGCCTCTACCAATCCATCGGTCACCGAATCTGTTGTTGAGAAGCGTACGAACACTTCGACTGAAATGTGCAGGAGCTCCATCGTGCATGAACCACACGTTGTGTCGTTCTTGTTAAGGCACATGTTCTAGCAGCACAGGTAGAGTATCCCGTATGAAATCATGGTAACGTGCTCCATTGAGCGTAGGTGGAAGAACATGGGGCCCAATCAAGACATCACCAACAATGCCTGCCCAAACGTTAACAGAAAATCTGTGTTGATGACGTGATTGCACAATTGCGTGCGGATTCTCGTCAGCCCACACATGTTGATTGTGAAAATTTGCAATTTGATCACGTTGGAAGGAAGTCTCATCCGTTTAAGAGAACATTTGCACTGAAATGACGATTGACACATTGTTGGATGAACCATTCGCAGAAGCGTACCCGTGGAGGCCATTCAGCCTCTGATAGTGCCTGCACACGCTGTACATGGTACGGAAACAACTGGTTCTCCCGTAGCACTCTCCATACAGTGACGTGGTCAACGTTACCTTGTACAGCAGCAACTTCTCTGACGCTGACATTAGGGTTATCGTCAACTGCACGAAGAATTGCCTCGTCCATTGCAGGTGTCCTCGTCGTCCTAGGTCTTCCCCAGTCGCGAGTCGTAGGCTGGAATGTTCCGTGCTCCCTAAGACGCTGATCAATTGCTTCGAACGTCTTCCTGCCGGGACACCTTCGTTCTGGAAATCTGTCTCGATACAAACGTACCGCGCCACGGCTATTGCCCCGTGCTAATTCATACATCAAATGGGCATCTGCCAACTCCGCATTTGTAAACATTGCACTGACTGCAAAACCACGTTCGTGATGAACACTAACCTGTTGATGCTACGTACTGATGTGCTTGATGCTAGTACTGTAGAGCAATGAGTCGCATGTCAACACAAGCACCGAAGTCAACGTTACCTTCCTTCAGTTGGGCCAAGTGGCGGTGAATCGAGGAAGTACAGTACATACTGACGAAACTAAAATGAGCTCTAACATGGAAATTGAGCGTTTCCGGACACATGTCCACATAACATATTTTCTTTATTTGTGTGTGAGGAATGTTTCGTGAAAGTTTGGCCGTACCTTTTTGTAACACCCTGTATAGTGTTTGTAGAGCTCCGAGAGAATGCTCGATAAATGTGTTCGTAAAAAACGTAGTACCTCATTTTAGCAGAAGAACGTGTATGTATGAAAACCATCCTGCTGATGCCCTTGCGCTGCGTGAACCTCGCAGAATTTGCAAACAGTGCGGCACAATAGGCTTTTGTTTACCCCTTCCTGTACCAGTTTATTTCCCGCAGCCTGAGAGACAACGCCTCTCTAGGATTATAATACGAACGTTGAGGCAGATCAGCGTCTTCCCAAGAATGGTCACGATATTTTTCCCTAATTCAGCTGTCACCCTACAGTCACCTGTCTCGCGCTTCATACACTCAACACTCTCGGGGCATCTTCCGACGTAAGAACCTTTACCTTCATTAGTCTTAAGCAACAGACTTTGGAAAGTTTACTCTGACTTACAGTGAGTTATAACCATTTTCATTTCATCATTTTTTTCCCTATATCTTTGTTACTGTACATTAGTAAAGCTACGCTTCAAATTACGAAACTGATCAGCAAGAGTCGTACTTCGTTAAAGTTCGGCTTTTTATTTTTGTAATGAATCGTGTTCCAGCGCGTCTTAGTGATCTTCCAAGCAGAGCAGGATCGTTCAGGTTATGCGCACCCGTTTAATTCAGTACATTGCGTACTGTTGAAACATTGGTAATAAGAAAAGAGATGTAAGCAGATTACAACCATGTGAAACGAAGTTCCTCAGAAGTAGGATAGGAGCAACAAGGAAAGATAGGATGAGGAATTAAACAGGAAGGGAAATATGATAGACGAACCTTTGCAGAACAGGATAGAAACATCAACAACAAGAGGATTCCTCAGAAGATACATGAAATGGAAATGGGAAGCAAACGACCAAGCAGAACAACGGACAGATGGCTGAAAGGTGTAGAAGGATGTATTGAAAAAATAGGCGAGGACTGGACCAGAGTGAACACAAAAAGATGGTGGGAAAACTGCACTAGGTGTCGAGACTTATCTTCCAAAGAGACCCAGCCTGGGGCTGAAAACTGTTCGAGATCATGATAATGACGTACAGTTGGTCAATGAAGACTACTCCATCATTTATTTCCTTTTTCGTGAATTCCCGCCTCAAATAAAGTACCTCCATTGTATTGATTTTGAATCTACTTATAGATGGCACGCTTCACTTGCCTCTATTCTTGTGCATCATAGAAATTCATATCCCCTTTTTCCGTGTGCAGTAGTGATGGCAGTGATATTTGCTAGACCGTGTTTGCTGTGGAAGATGAAAAACAAGCCTTGCGCGTGCGTTCGGCTCGCAACACGTGTTCGTTGCTCTCCGATTACGGAGTGAAATTAGCTTCACATGTTTCATAACACTGTCTCTCACTAAATGATTACCTATAGTTATATACTTTCTGCTAACTTGATGGAATTAACAGATTTTGTAATAATATTATTACGCCACTTTCTTTTCATTCTTCCCCACGTGGTCTGGATGTAGCCAGCCATGAACCAGGACAGGGTCATTGCTGTGAGCCGTTACGTTAATGAAGAGCCTTCCGAGTTCTCAAGATAGAGTGTTTCCCCAGTGGTTTGATTGTAGGTCGCACCGTGTGTTCAGTGTGTATGAATCATTTCTCCTCTGGATGCGTGTGACCTCGACCGTGTGTTCACTCACCCATCTTTTAGGTCATCTCTGTCGCGTAGATATGCTCTGTCTATGCACACTACAGTGACATGTGCGGATATTGTGTAATAGATTATAAGTGCTTACCGGGTCGACGAGAGAACCACCATGTGCAACATATACGTCACTCAAGTGACAATAAAGTCCCATTAGTTTGAATTATTAAATTTAAATTGTTGTAATTCGATCGATGATCATATTCTCAAGTCATTACCAATTCTAGGTCCTGCCACTCTTTTACATTTCAAATACATCAAGAGAAACCTAACTGAACTCGGTTATTTGGCCTTGGTTGGTAACAATGGGCCACAGCTCGTCACCAATTAATTCATTGTTACCTGCGCCTTCCATTGCGCGATCCTTATTCAGACATTCGGGCCTGACTGCGTTATACTACTATCCCACAGAAGGCAGATGGCGTCATGCTAATATGATTTTTGTGAGCCTGAGCGGTCAGCCATGAATCGTGTGGAAGAAGTGATAGGTCCCCCAAGAGGTCAGAGATTAAAATTCTGGGATAGGCAGTACGATACATAGGCCTCTATACAAACAAATATAAAGCATGCGCTCATAATGCACATCATTCACTTGCCTTTCTGTTACTGATTTCTCGTCTACATTTATTTCATATTGCTAGCCGTTAATATTCATAAATACTTACCATATATATAATGCAAGACGCCCGAGATCTTCACTGACGTTGTAATCAGATATTATCGACGATTTTTTTCTTTGTTTAGGCATTATCTCGTGTTTATCCAGCCGTAAAAAAAGGAATATTAATAAAGCCTGTCAAACATCTTCAGCTTTTGTAGTCGTGTCTTCCTCAGTTGCGTGTAATATTACGGTGTATTGATAATTTTTACGTTTTGGACCGTCTGACTGCAACAGAAAATTGTGTTTCATTCCGTTCTAGTCAGACGGTGCAAAAAGTAAAAATTATCCATATACCGTCATAAGCCTGTAAAACTTTTGTGAAATGACTTGTCTAAAAGTATGGATTAAATCTAATAGACAAACATTCGACACGTTTTTGAATGGTGTTGGAAAGCATGTACAGGAAGTGAGATTGCAAGGTCTACGTGCACAACCAGACAACTATTCTCTAGTACTCTGTAAAATTCCAAGATTGTAAGTGAAGTATTGAACTTTAAAGTCTTAGTCGGCGCCTCATTTGCTTTTCATGATTTCAAGCGTCATTCGAAGGAAGCCCAAATATTTCACTAATGTATGTGACTTCATACCTTAGTGATAAATTACTTGATAAAATATTTAACAATTTCGTTTTCGTTCTTTTTTTTCAAAGTTATTTTTATTTCAGTGTTTATGGACAGTTAAAATCACACCAAGTAACAGTTGAACTTTTGGCATTTTATTTACATTATCAGGTTCTGTTCATAAAATATCTCAATTTTCCCTCAAACGATCATTCAAGTTATTCTCATTAACCCAGTTTACATGCAAGCAACTAAATACACTTTTTTGAAACTAGGTCTCACGCTGGTTAGTTTGACACCCAATTTGTCCACTTCCCACTGTTTATTGGGCTATGAAAATTCCTGAAGCTTGACATAAAATGAAAATTTGGAAAGCGATCATATGACATAAAATGACAATTTGAAAAGCGATCATATGGTGAACGTAATTTTTTATTTATTCGTCTTGATCGCAAAGTTTTTTGGATATAATTACCGCTTTTAACTTTGCAATAGCGATCCTCAGTATTTGTAATAGAAGCAAAGCAAAATACATTACTAACTATTACATTAATGAATCAAAATCAAAGTAAAGAAACTGTAATAGAATCACGATATAATTCTCATTCTGCTGTGTGGCAATAAGTCAGAAATTGTAAAAATAATACTAATCGTAAATGCCATGCATGGTTCAACCGGTTATGTATAGATGTTCTTTATACATGCATAACGTACAGAAAATTATACAACATAATTAAAAGGAGATTCACTTAAAAGTACAGTTCTCTAAGATAGGTTCATTTTCATGTAAGTAAGCAATAGAAGTTTTTATTTAACCATATCAAATATCTGTCTTTTCGCAGTTTAAAGTAGAACAGAATTTAATAAAAGTCCAGTCAATAAAAATATTAGAACATATTTTGAAGAGCTGTACTTTTAAGTGAACCTCCTTTCAATTACTTTGAGCCGGCCGAAGTGGCCGTGCGGTTAAAGGCGCTGCAGTCTGGAACCGCAAGACCGCTACGGTCGCAGGTTCGAATCCTGCCTCGGGCATGGATGTTTGTGATGTCCTTAGGTTAGTTAGGTTTAATTAGTTCTAAGTTCTAGGGGACTAATGACCTCAGCAGTTGAGTCCCATAGTGCTCAGAGCCATTTTAATTACTTTGAACAAGTTTCTGTTCGTTATGTATAGGTAAACGATCTCTAGGATAGCTTTGCAACCTATGTAATTGTACCCATATGAAGCGTGCGTGGCAGTTCTGGTCCCTGTTACTTTTACTAAGAGGACGATCTCTTCTGTTGACCAGAATACAGTGTTTGGAAGGTAGAGCATAAGGCGGGAGCCAGTCGTCTTTCACGGCAGCCATTTGTCTTGATAAAAGCTCCCTTTCCTGGAGAACGTCATAATTTTTTAGTGTAAAATCTGTCCCAAGATCCTGCAACGGACGGGCGTTTGGGATATTATTTTGTGATGATGTGCTTCTGTTCAAAAATTTCAAATGGCTCTGAGCACTATGGGACTTAACATCTGTGGTCATCAGTCCCCTAGAACTTAAACTACTTAAACCTAATAACCTAAGGACATAACACACATCCATGCCCGAGGCAGGATTCGAACCTGCGACCGTAGCAGTCGCGCGGTTCCGGACTGCGCGCCTAGAACCGCTAGACCACCGCGGCCGGCGGTGCTTCTGTTCTTTTGCCATTTTTGTAACCTATAGTCCTGCTCTCTTCCAATCACGCAGGACTGTTCACTGCACTTTGAATTTCCGATAATTTTGACCTTAAAAGTCAACTTGTAAAACTTTCTGTGCGTAACCTCCACAAAGCTGCTAAAATTTTTATTATTATACTTATTTAGTTCTTAAACACAATTGTTACGCGGTTGTGTTCTGAGCTAGCTGATTGTACTGCCGTACTCCATTCCTGATCAGGTGACCACATATTATAACAAACTGCAGAACAATGCAGACGTTAGTAGCTTCGTATGACGTTGTCGACTGTAAAAGCTGTGGAGGGCAATGTGAAAATGATCAACTTGGATATGTTATGGACGGACTTACCACAGAGGCTGCCTCTTGATCAATGCCTTACAGTACCTGGAGAAGTGCACATAATGCACCAATATCGTGTTTCATTCTTCAAAGACATTTCGCGGATGCCGCACAGTGTTAATTACACTAGAAGAAAATAAAGTGTTTATTGTCTCGTCCTGAAATGGTTGCTATGAGTTTTAAGAGCACTTCTGCGACATGTAGAATGCTTTTCTTGCGTCGCCGAGCAGAGGAATTTTTGAGCATTCATTTGACGGTCTGGCGCTGACCAAACCTATCAGTGACGAATCGCGCAACTCTTCGGAACTTCGTGAGCACCTCGGGGCCTGAAGTATCAAGATGCAAAGTGAACTTAAAGCAGTCTGAATACGTCACAGGCGACATCATCTATTTAGGTAAATGTTGCACCAATGCTGCTGGATCGACGATGTGGGAAAAATCCAATGATCTACCCAGCAAGCGTTAACTATACAATATTGTTTATGTAATTTTCTAATACCCTGAACTACCATCACAACTGGACACGTCCAGCATCTATTGGAGGTTTGCCAATTCAACGGGGTGAAGAAACTGTCTACACAGTCGGTACAAAACATTCCTTGCGTATAAGTGACGTCACCGCAGAAGCTACGGTAGCAGCTTGAACTAATAATGTAAAAAACATATGTTTACTCGACCAGGCCATTGTAAGCAAGCAGTGCTAGTTAGTGAAGCTGAGACTGTAGCGTGTAAACGTTGTTGTGTCACAAATCATAATGGAGCAACATCTGTGAATCGAAAGTTCAAGATGTTCACCAAAATATTTTTGAAGATGCTAAATGTGTGTGCGGAGTTTATCCTGCCCCGTTGACTCCCGAACAAAAGTAACTACGACTGGACGCACACTCCGACGTGACTGAAATGCAAAACACGGACAATTCTTTTCGGGAAGAAATATTCATGGGTGTCGACACTCGGTGTTATCAATACGAACCTACCACAAAAGAAGAAAGTGTAAAAATTCACATGAAGGATCGACGATTTGAAGACGTAACCGACATTAAAGCCAATGTAACGCCCGAGTTGAACGACTTCCCGAAGATGACTTTTCGGACAGTTTTTGTGAAAAGTTTGTGTGAACATTTTGTGAGTCGTACTTGTATGTGTGTGTGTGTGTGGTGGGGGGGGGGGGGGGGGGGGGCGTGGAGACACTATGTTTAATACCTGAAGCATTCAAACCACCGTCTTAATGTTTTTCTATTTTTATTAATCCAGTATAGAAACGTTTTGGACTGACGGAGTGTATGGATCTGTACGAGATGTGTTCAAAAAGTAAATTGAATTTGTATTTCACGTGTTGTGTTAGTCTGATTCGCGCCGTTTTTTGTTTTTGTATTAGTAAACACGTCTGAAAAATATGTGTACAGTGTTGACGATACCGCATATTTAGTCTGGTGTAAGCCGTCAAAAAAGTTACAAGTGTTTTGCTATAACCGGCGATTATGTATTTTATACACACATCAAAAACAGTTTTTGCCGTAACGGCTGTACGATACGTGAATGCCATCCTCTGACCGATAGTGCAATCACATCGGCAGCATATTGGCGACGTATTCGTCTTCATGGACGACAGTTCAAGTCCCCATCGTGCACATATTGTAAATGACTTCCTTCAGGATAACTACATCGCTCAACTAGAGTGGCCACCATGTTCTCCAGATATGAACCCTATTGAACATACCTGGAATAGATTGAATGTGTTTATGGTCGACGGGGCTCACCAACAACTCTGAGGGATCTACGCCGAATCGCCGTTGAGGAGTGGGACAATCTGGACCAACTGTGCCTTGATAAACTTGTGGATAATATGCCACGACAAATACAGGCATGCATCAATGCAAGAGGACGCGCTATTGGGCTTTAGAGGTACCGGTGTGTACAACAGTTTGGATCACCACCTCTGAAGGTCTCGCTATATGGTAGTACAACATGCAATGTGTGTTTTTTATGAGTCATAAAAAGGGCGGAAATGATGCTTATGTTGATCTCTATTCCAATTTTCTGTACAGATTCCGGAACTCTCGGAACCGAGGTGATGAAAAACATTTTTTTGTGTGTGTATAAAATGGATCAGAGACTTTGCATTACATTTTGTTGCAAGAATGGATAAAGCGCAGCAAAGCTTTAGGAATGTTAAATATTGCTTCTGGTTCATACTATGGGTTTAGGTGTGGTACAAACGTTTCGAAGGAGTCCGTAAAGACAGTGATGATGACGAGCGCTGTGGACGCCTTATCACACCACCACCGGTAAAACCGTGGAAAAAGTGAAGGAAATGATTATGAACGGTCGATGGAGGTGTTGGCATGTCAGCTGGCTCATGTTCGTGGATGTTTTTCGGGTGTTTTGAATATGATGCACGTGACAGCAAAATTTGTTGCAAAACTGACGCATTTCGAAGAAAAGCAAAGATGAATGCAAGTTGCTGAAGAACGATGGAGAACTACTGAAACGTGTCATAACCTGGGTTTGCGGATATGACGTCAAAACGATGGCTTCATCGTTCCATTGGGACCATTCTGGATGGCCGAGACCGAAAATAACTCGGCAAGTGCGGTGAAGGCTCTATACTCATAGTCTTCATTGATTTTAATGAGCCGGCCGTTGTGGCCGAGCGGGTCTAGGCGCTTCAGTCCGGAACCGCGCGACTACTACGGTCGCAGGTTCGAACCCTGCCTTGGGCATGGATGTGTGTGATGTCGTTAGGATAGTTAGGTTTGAGTAGTTCGGAGTTCTAGGAGACTGCGGACCTCAGATGTTAAGTCCCATAGTGCTCAGAGCCATTTTTGATTTTAATGAAATAAAACATCGTGGCCCCATGTAGCTTATTTCTGTTCCGAAAAATAAAGAAAAATCATAAAGTTTTAAAAGCACAGATAAGACTAAAAACGCATTACTGAGAAAGGCGAATTCCATCGGAGAGATAGGGTTCCAGAAGTGGTTCAGGTATTGGAAAAAGCGGTGAGTGAGTGTGTAATGTCTAATGGCGACTATTTTGAAAGGGACAACATTCATGTACACGAGTCAATAAAATTATTTCCAAAAACAAAAATTACCGTTATTTGTTGAACAAATTTCGTGTGCGCGCTAACCTTCCTTATCTTACTTCCATAGTTCCTACTCGAAATGTACAGTAGTAGCAGTAAGTGGTCGTGTAGTCCTCGAATAGTGCTTATCTATATTCATGTCAACAACTTAGCATGTCTTACAAAGATTCGCATTTAAATTCAGCAAGCATGTGTGTAATACTTACGTACTAGCTGCAGGCCGTACTGTGCTGTTACATGAGCAATATCGTGCCTCGGAATTCGCTAGATTTCTGCTATGTCAACCTGATAAGGTCTCCAGGCACTGGAGCAGTACTAAAGAATTGGTCACACTAACGCCTTGTGCCCGACTTCCTTTATAGATGCATAAACGTGGCACTTTCCTACAAGGCTCCCAACAGCAATAAATCTTTCATTGGCGTTCCCTGTTATAGATGTACGCCGTCCTTCCATTTCACATCTCTTCTTAATGATGTGAGTTGGGGTCCAGACATACACCAGAAATCTATTAATCGTAAGCTGTCGGGTTGTTTCTCGAACTCCTCATTTTATAGAGGACAGTTGCCCTTCAAGTCATCCATCTGGGCCCTCTCACAAGACAGTTGGGGCATTCAGTCGTTAACCGACTTATGCAGAGTATTACGAATACCTTGACGTCATCCCTCCCTGCTACAGCGCCGGAGCGGGGGCGGCCGTCGCCCACTGTGTGGCGCCCCAGACTCGAGCTGAGCTGAAGCCAGCCGGCACAGGCCGCTCCCCATCTCCTGGCGGTGGCCATAAATCCCGCCTTATATCGGGAGCCATAAATAATAAGGCACTTGGTATCATTTGAAGGGGCTCGCCGTGTCCCCTCGCCCGGCTAAACACGAAACAAAACTTGGACGGCCGAATTTATTGCGGCGAATGCGTGATTTAGGGCTTAATCAGCCGCACCCGGGAGCCACGTCCGTCGTATTTGTGGCCCGCGTGATTCATCGCTCGGCCGATGATGCTGACTTCAGCCTTCCGGGTGCAGCTCTCCGGCCCGGGATGTATATTTAGCTCTGCGGCGTGCATCTGTGGCCGAATTCCACCTGTACTTGCGCCACTACGTGCAGACCGGAGTGAAACGCGTGGTCAAAAATACCATCCTATCAAGGACAGTTCCCGTTCAATTCGTGGGTGAAGCGCATAGTTGCTGTCTATATACGTATCAGTTATTCTTGCGGTTTTCTACCGTCGATCGTTAAAGGGCTTTGTAAGTAGCCTCTAGCGTAAACAAGCTGCAGTTTTTTAACATCTTGCTGACTGAAAAAAACTATTCTACTGTCGCCAACGTTCATGTCACGTACGGACGCGAAGACAACGTAACAGACATTAGAGCTCGTACAGAGGTAGATTGACAGTCGGTTTCCCATTGCTGCATTTACGAGCGAAATGGGAAATAGAATGAAAAGAGAATGACTGGTATCAGTAGAATGTGCCCTCCGCCATGTACCCTACCTTGGTTTGCGGAGTATGTATGTGAGTTAAGATGTAAACTCCACCAGTTAACTTCAGCATAGGATGTACTTCATCCACGATCGTTTAATTTCACATCGGAACACGTCGCTATTACGCAGTTTTTGCGTTATTCGAGTAGTTGTAAGTCTGGGATCCTAATGTTATCAAGTGCCTTCTGTATCTCTGTAATTATCGGATACTGTTATGTTTATTTATTCACTTAAAACCAGTTGCCAGATGTTATCCCCCAAAAAAGAGAGGTGACATGAGAATTTAGCGTCTTCTCGAGGTGGAACTCGTAAGAGATGATACTTTCTAACAGGCTGATAGCTTAATGTTTTAGTTCTCTGCTATCTACATTTTGTAACAGGTTTCAGGTGTATGTGTCACCAGACAAAAAAATAATAAGAATAAGTCATCAGTTGAAAGTCAGGTTAAAATGTGTGGAGTCAGATTTCAAATCGTTTTATGTTTACAAAAAAATGTTCAAATGTGTGTGGAATTTTATGGCACTTAACTGCTAAGGTCATCAGTCCCTAAGCTTACACACTACTTAACCTAAATTATCCTAAGGACAAACACACACACCCATGCCCGAGGGAGGACTCGAACCTCCGCCGGGACAAGCCGCACAGTCCATGACTGCAGCGCCTAAGACCGCTCGGCTAATCCCGCGCGGCTTATGTTTACATTCGTAGCCAACAAAATTTAAAAAATAAAAATAAAATGAATTTTGAAATGGTTCATTTTATTACTCATCGGTGACAGCATTTCTCCAGCTTGAAGTTTGGAGTGTGGGACTGCGGCTGGTCGATAAATTGCAAAATAATATTCCAACAGCCGTTACTTTTATAACTTTACATTTAGTCTACGAGTTTGATTCCTCAGTAGAGTCATTTTCACCCTGTAGCGACCGAGCAAGGTGGTGCAGTGGTTAACACATTGGACTCGCATTCAGGAGGACGACGGTTCAATCCCGGATCCGGCCATCCTGATTTAGATTTTCCGTGATTTTCCTAAATCGCTTCAAGAAAATGCCGGGATGCTTCGTTTGAAAGGGCACGGTCTACTTACATCCCTATCCTTCCCAAATCCGACGAGACCGATAACCTCGCTGTTTGGTCTCTTCCACAAAATCATCCGTGTAGCATGAACGACTAAAACCATCCGGTGGTTCATGTTTATACAGGGAACCTATATTTGCGCCCTGTTTCCTTTGATTCTTCACGAGCAGTGTCTGCTCTTCCCAACAACGACTGACAATTTACGTTTGTTGTTATCTTATTTTTCAAACCTGTCTACTGTCTGAAAGGCTCACTGCTGTGCGTTAAATCTTAATTGTGGTTTTGCACCAGAGGTTGTCACATTAGTTCGCTTACAACAGTGTTATAAAGAAGCACGCCTTATTTTCGATAATTTGTCAGAACGTATTCGTAATACACTTACCTTATTTTTATTTTTCAGACAGTCAGTCGATAGGCATGATACTGTTCCTAACTCCTTTTATTACATTCTAACTATTCCATTCATGTTAATGCATTCATCTAACTTTCTTAACTATTTAAGTTCTCGAACTTGGTAACCTGAAAAATGTGCTCTTCCCACCGGAGTTACAAAAAGTTTTAAAAGGAATACCAGAATGCATTCTGTAAAATAATAATAATAATGGTATAATGTTTAAGGCTGTAGGGTGTAAGCTCATTAGTCTATTACATTCTGTACTTACGTTGTAGAGTAGAACTATTGGGTTTTCATCCAATACTTCTATACCGTACGATCTGCACATAGCCACATGCATGTATGATTCCGCTGCAAATAGCTCCTGAAAAATGAATTGTGCGTCATGCCAGAATGTTCACGTGATCTAGTGAATATGGAAATAAAATTCAGAAGATAAAGACCTCTTCTTGCACTTGGATCCTACGCTTGTCCTCTGTGGTAACCCGTCATTCATTCACTTTTGCTCATAGGTATGTAGGATGTCTGATAGCATTCGTACAGCAGACGTATTCACGGGACAAGTGTTAAAAGTTGCGTCAGCAAACATTAGCGATGTCGAGTAATACAGGTAGGCGGAAAACGCTATACTGTTTGACATACTACGTGTTCTTCGCAATCTATGACATACCCAGTGCTGGAATTACTGAACTGAAATCTTGCATCTCATGATTTTCATCTCTACGAAAGTGAAGTAATGTCTTGATGGGAAATCTTATGTTGATAACGATAACCTCCAGAACGCTATCATCGACTGCTGGAATAATGAGGGGCCGTATGATAAGAGGAAGTACAACTTAGGCTTGTCTAGTACTTCTGAAACAGATGTCTGTGTGGAGACGTAGATGAAAAAATGTGTATACTGCAATGTATTACTTCTTTTTTTCCTGAATTGTCTTTACTTGTTGCTGCACTGTCCTTTATGTATTGGCTGCCCATCCAGCGCTGGCGAGTGTTCAGAAACTTCATCGTGTACCTATCATCGTCAGCCCCATTATACTTTTATCTCTCGTAACTGATAATACCGAAAGGGAACTGAAACGCAGAAGTTATATACAAGATGTAAATAAAAGACAGTTTCAGTAGCAGAAATAAAATGGCGAATGAAAGGAAATGGATAGGAAGTGTCACTGATGTGTCTCAGAGAAAGAGAAGTACGGGGCTAGTTAAATGGAATGAAAAATCTAGTGAGTGGATAATATAACTACACTGACAGTAAATCGAAGAAAGGCGAAAGTAATGAGGAGTCACAGAAACAAGATTAGCTACAGCCGTGAGAGCGGAGTTGCGAATCACAAATTAGAAGCAAAATAACATATGGCGAATGAAGGAAGGGCGGCATAAGAAGCACACTCGCATCGGCATTTCCGTCCAGAAGAAGTCTACGAAACGTCGGTATTCAGCTAAGGGAGAAATTTCTCAAAATTTACAGGTTGGTATAAATAAACTTCTGCTACTTGAATCAGCGTAGACAAAAAAGTATTTACCCTATGGATACCCAACTACATAGGAATGATGTTCAGACTGTGCGCTTTGTTAGTGTTAGAACGGTGACTTGCCTTTAGGCGCCGACACTGGTACGGTGACATGGGTTGAAACACAAGCATCAGTATGCATTATATTTGCAGGCAGTCATCTTGGATCTGGACGAGGCAATCAGGGTTTTTCTCATAAAATTGTTTCATCAAAGCAACAGCGACAGTTCTGCTGCTTATCGCGTGTATCGACGGGTCAAAGGAATACGGGGAGGTCCACTTTCTGTTTGAGGGTTGAAGAAGATGATTCAGAATCATTGGCCGATCGTCCTAAAGTGCGTGGCCAACATCATCACCAGATTTGATCCCCTGTGATTTGTGACTGTGGTGTTACCTGAAGGACAGAGTTTATCAGAGAGACACTAACACACGTTGGAGGTTGAGGATGAGCATAACGAAGAAGGTAGCCAACGTCCCTTCTGGGATGTTTCGGGCAGCAATTCAGCAATCTCTAGTGCGGTTCTAGGTTGTCGTGGATGCAAATGGGTTTTACGCTATGCAACGTTTGTAACCCGAAACCTAAATATGGTACGCAATAACAATTAATGTTAGCCTCTCATGTGGAAATTAAAATGTGTTTCTTTCAATGGTTTATTCATTATATCTCTTCCTCATGCCCCTACAATCTTTTTCCACAAAGTTTAATGGGCCTGCGATCATTCGTTCTTCACGGGGGTCTCTCAAGTAGCAGAAGTTTAAATAACCTCCTCCCCCCCCTCCACCGGTACGTCTGGAGATAAGCATTGTACACTGCATGGACGCGACTCATGGACTTGGGAAAACTGGAAAAGAAGAGAAACGAAGCATTTGTGATGTGGTGGTACACAGTTATGCTGAAAATTACGTGGATTCGTAGTATAAGAAACTAAGAAGTTCCCAGCAGAATCGGCGGGGAAGGAAACGTATGGAAAACAGTGAGAAGAGGAAGGGACATGACGATATGACATCTGTTGACACATTAGAGAATGACTTCCAGGGTAATAGAGACAGCTATAGAGGGTAAAAACTGAAGGAGAAAAAAGAGATTGGATTACTTGTAACAAAACTTGAGGATGTTGTTGGGTGTAAGTACTACTCTGAGATAAAGAAGTTGGCATAGAAGAGGGCGGCGTGACGGGCCGCACCAAACCAGTGGGGAAAAAAAGCACCTGCAGCAACCAGCGAAATTATTAATCACGCACAAGAGCAGGTTGGGCAGCCAGTACATGAGTGTCCAGTCCAATTGAATGCGCACATCGACCTTTCACTTTTACAACGCATAGGCAGAGGTGCGAGTCGTGTTCAGTCCCAGAAAATAATGGATTTGGTAAAAAAATATATTTTTCCTTTATTTAACTCGTAAGACATTATTCGCTAAATATGACAGGATCTGCCCTTTGTCATTTTGTAACACATACAACACAATGTTAATAACACTTGAGACCTAAGATTTTTCTGTTGTTGTTTGAAAACGGTCTCTGCTAGTTAAAAAAGGAAAAGGTTATTTGTGTTTGTATATACTGCAAGTGTATACAAGTAAGAAAGTAATGTACTTAAAAACGTAAAATATTATTTGTGTTTGTATTAAATGTAAAGATGATTTATAAAGTTTCAAAAGAATTATTATTTTCCTAGTGATATATGCATCTAGGCCAAACTATTCGGGAGGACGACAGTTCAATCCCGCGTCCGGCCATCCTGATTTAGGTTTTCCGTGAGTTCCCTAAATGGCTCCAGGCATATGTCGGGATGGTTCCTTTGAAAGGGCACGGCCGACTTCCTTTCCCGTCCTTCCCTAAACCGCTGAGACCCATGACCTCGCTATTTGGTCTCTTCCCCCAAAACAACCAACCAACCTAACTATTGTTGGTGTAGCGTTTAAAATAACATCTGATGCTTAAAGAACAGCAGTTAGTGGAGGCACGTTCTTTGGAGAAACAAGCAGCGCACGATGAATGAGTCGAGCACAGCAAAATATCAGGATCCCAACCACCAAGGGCGTGCACTGTACTGCACGGCAACTCCAACTGATCCGCTGCGCCCCATAGCTGTGTAAGAAATTGGCTCGGAGCAAAAGTGTGAGAAGGTTGTGCTAGGGAACAAGTGGATTACAGTACCTGTTATAATTCATGATTTATTGCAGCTAACCATCATCTTAACGTGAAGTAGTAGCTTCCAGTACCATTGCATGGGTCAATGAGATTATTAATAGTGTCTGTGCAGTTGTAAAATGTGAACTAAGATACAGATTTGAAAGTCTCTTCAGGTTTACTACCGGATACTAAAATCAACTCGATTCAAAATTTCGGCGATCCAACCGTTCGCCATCTTCAGGAGAGGAGAACGCTGCTTCTGCTGCTGAGTCCCGCTGAGAATAGTTGGATCGCCGAAATATTGGATCGAGTTGATTTTAGTATCCGGCAGACTTTCGAGACTTATTACGCCGGAAAAGCCTACGGAGTCGGAAGATACAGTTTTATCCCAACATTCTGACTGTATTGAAGTACCCTGTTCCTTGTGCATAAGTGAACCACTTTTACCTGTTAAAGATAGTTTACTTGCAAAAATGTGGTTTAATATTCCTAACAGTTCATGTAGCAACACCTAACATTCCAAAGAAATTGCAGGATTCTTTTAATTTCCAAATGCAAACTTAAGTTTCCACATATTTTTTGTTACAGTAATTAGTTGTATGTGTAAATCTATCAGCTGTTTCTTGACCTGCGTAGATGGAAATGCTGTTTCACCTTCATTGCTTTGTTTGTTTCTAAGTAAAAACAGTTAGTCTTGAAATAATGTTAGACAATGTTTCTGATGAAGATTTGAAAGTGAGGAATTTAATGAATTGTTGGTGACAATCATTAAATAGTCTGACGGCAAATTTCTCGTCACTTACAAATCAAAGTTCCTTGAAGTTCCAAATTAACAGAAGATCTCTGTTTCTCTAAAGTGAAAAGCGGTGATGTACAATAACTGAGAAGTTAAAGCAGCTGCTGCATAACAGAGCTTCACGTCACGATCTTTTCGCTAGAGGTGAACAACTTAACAATTCTAACCAACTGCACTGAAGTATCGTGCATTCTACAGGACTGATAATCGTGTGAAATTCAAGTAATCAAAATAACCATACAGGGAATCAGTATTACAGATATATCACCTAAATTTTCATGTCCCGTTCATATCGTTCTGTGATGCAGTAAGCAAGCATAATTCAATATATGACCACTGTTAGTTCCATACAAAACAGAGACGTTCCAACCACTGTTGTTTGACAGAAATGCGTCACGAATGTTGATGTTCGATAGTAGGAACGTTACGGTTGATGACGCGTAATGAGGCTAGTTAAATACGTATCAAAGAAGGAAGGAACATAGCAACTTGTCTGACGAAAACTTTATACTATCAATTTTATTCTTGGGTGTTAGCTATCAAAATTAAGACGTTCGTAATTTGTATGTGTGTTTTCTCCAAAAATATTATTCTGTCCAGTCCACTAAACGTATTATTAACCAAAGAAATAGTTCAAAACGTTACAAAACAGATTTCTCATTTTATCAGATGGTCGCAACGGAATTATCATCAGTTTGCTGTAGACATATTTTCTTGAGTTCTCCATTCCCAGTTGTGCAGTCGCGTCCTCCAGAAATAAAGAAAAAATCAAATGATTGTGATAAGGAAATAATATTTTATTTTTAACATTCAACATTCGGCATGACGTTGAAATAAGTTTTAGAACATATCGAAGCTGTTGAGAGAATTTTACAAAATTAAGTGAACCAATTAGCTGCTATCTTGATGCAGTTACTTTACGGGAGGAAATATGCACCCATGTGATCATTCCGTTGTAATTACTCTACCTCACACTTTTAAAACTTTCGAAATTTGTGACTAAATTCTTCACAAGGAGGAAGCAGGGGCAATGAGTGCGTTCTTTAAGCTTCTTTTTATATCAAGTGCAGGATTGTCGTTCCAAGGGAACAGTTACAATTTGTGACTACAAAATAAAATGCAAATTGCGAACCCGATGTTGCCCATGGGTTTTGTGGTGATTTTTTGAACGCGATCTCTGCATTTCAAAGGCAGATAGAATAATGTTCTGTGTTATACTTTGAGTTTTCATTTCTTGACACCATGTGACAGCATCGAGTGAGCAAGAGCAATCAAACGTCCAGAAAAGAAACAGCGCGGGTGGTTCATCCATACATTTATTCCCTCAACAAAACAACACGTACGCGACGCTATCTGAGGCCAGCTACATTCAAAACCTACAGAAGTAGTGATTTCTTAATTTTTTCTTCAGGTTTTAACATATTTTCTGGTATATATATATTTTATATAGCGAAGTACACAGCTGTTTTATCTACAGAGGAGGACAATGCGGATTTACTTATTGTTATTTACACTGACTGTACATTAGGAAATGTGACACATACTGGGTCAAGTTAAGCATCATCGTAACACTGGCTTTGCTCTACACTTTTCGCAGAAAGCTTCCACAGTAGCGCATTGGCGCGAAACGAAACGATGCGACACGCAGAGATTATCGCATTCAACAACTTTTTTCCTCTGCTGAAGTGGAAAAAGTCCGCAGCCTAAATATCACAAAGCGTTAAACTCTTAACATCCGTTTATTTTTAAACGCAAATCTAGTCACTTTTCCTTCATTCCACAAAGTTATTCCATTCATAGACATTAGGCAGCTTACGACAGTTGCGAGTATTTGCATGAAACGCCGTCTGTTAACTGCTCAGACCCTTTACAATCGCTACATATTTAAAGTTAGCACCGTAGCGGAGCACACTGCGCACACAGAGCTTGTATCTATCGTTTCGTCTTCGACTTTTCTCACTATTTGCCAGTCGGAAGGTGTGTGATGTCGGCTAATTAGTATGATTTGAGAATAGCTCACATCCTCACGCACAGCAACTTGCCCGACAGCAGATGCATACTGGGAAAGCTTTCGCCGGCTGTCTCTTAAACAATTATTATATTAATGAAAACAAAGTATAAACGTATTATCACTCGCTTTCTGATAAGGTTCTGGGGGGAAAAGCTCACACCGGTATATAACGGACTGCCGTTACCTTGAAAATGTCAGCACAGTGTTCATTATGTACATATACTGGAGTAACACGCAATATTAAATTTGTCGGTTACATTGTTGCAGAGATTCACCGTCATTCACAATTGAGTTCAGCACAGAAGAACTGAGAACCGCACACTTTCCCTCGGTTAGGACATCAGTCGGCGTCGAAAACTGGACAGTACCCGTCATATCTGAAACAGGACACTTCTGCACTTCGGATGGTTATTCACAATCTTCAGCCTCCAAAATGTCACCAGCCAAAAGACAGGCTCTTTATGAGGACCATTTATGATATTTCGTAACACGGAAATTCGGATGGATTCTTCTCGGCCAGGCAGTATGTCCAACCAGTTTACATTGGCACCTGAACACATCTGGAGAGTACATCGATAACTTCCTCTCTTGCACTGTCACACCAGAAATTTCCGCAGTCGCGCACTGTAAGGGTTGCGGTTCTTGTTAAATGGCACAAATCTTGGGAAGGTCCCGTCCGTGTGGAGGGCTCACAACAACCGTCGTCGTTCTCGCAGTGTCCCGCTGAGAATTCCCGGTGACCACAGGGGAGCGCGAGTCGGCAGTGGTGGGTGCGTAGCGCTGACCTTTCGCAGCTGAAGTGTGGTTGACAGGCAGGCAGCGGAGGTGATGGCGACCGTCTTCACGCGTGACCAGGAGTCGTCGCCGTCGTCCTTATTCTCGTTACTGACTCGTCGACGAGCGGGTATATCTGCAGGTGGCGCTATCACCACACCACCTCACTCTGCATCTGCTGTGTCTCCGAGAAACCTCCTGCAACAGAAAGAAACCAAACGTGCTGTTTCAGTCGAAACTTTTTCGCGCAGACATAGAACAAAAGCAATTTCCGTTACTCGCAGTCACGCCCAAGTGCTACATACATCTTCAGCAATCGAACATTTCCGTGTACTCGTAACTCTGTAGTTCATTGACCATATAGCAGCGCTGTAATCTGTCGTATAAGCTGTAACTGAGCTGTCTGGCCCACGGTTTATTCAGGCAAGTAGCTTCAGCATATTATCCCCCCCCCCCTCCCATTCCATCGCCACCAGCCTTCTCCACCACCCCATCCACTTGACCTCATGCGTGAATACTATCAGCGTTCCTCATCGCCGCATCGTAGATAATTCTCTATGGAATTTCCGCTGTTGCATCCTATTAAATACGACAAGATCTATTCGTAGGATGTATGTATTAGTCTACTCTATTTAATCAAATTTTGACCCCTTACCAACAAGGAGCGTATTTTTACCGAACGCGTTTCATTTTGTTTCGCACCAACTATTTCAGTGACACTGAGATGTAAAAGCCTTCAAATGAGAAAGTGCAAGGGAAATAAGTACCGAAAGGTCAGTGTAGTATTCCAGCGGATAGAACTACAGATTTTAAGAACGCGCGAAGATTTTCACAAAACTAAATTGCCCAAAAATCCCCCCCCCCCCCCCCAATCCTCCTCATACCCTGGCCTTTCCCCTGCTGGATTCTCAGTTGCTTTGATAAGATGGATGAGATTTCTGAACGATCACCATCGTGTTATCAGAAATACTCATTTAAACTCTTGGCTACCGTGACCAAATAAAAGTTTTTGTTTTATATTTATCTCTGTTCCACTATTCTGCCGTACAACCAGCTCACAAGTTACATAGAAATCTCAGTCATTTTCTCAAAAGTCACAATACACATTAATCGTAACTGTAAAAAGTTATTTACATCGACATTACGCATACTATTATCATATACAGTCTTAAGATTTGTAAGTACTAAGCATAGACAATTTAATGATGCATCAAACCTAGTGCTCCTCATGGAGGGACTCGACGAAAGTGAAAAAAATTACATTGCTTGGTGTCGATAAATTCTGTTATCTGAATAAATTTAATGTATTTAGCAGTAATTTAGCACCATTTAGGGAGAACTGTACCCACCCAGTTGTTTTTTTGCTACCGGTACATCTCATAAATCACAGCACATTTAAAAATTACGGTTTTTGAATTCGAAAAAAAAAATCCTAATGCGAGTACCCTATGAATGAACAAGTTTAGCTGAAACCCGAAATCATACTAACATTTTGCTGTATAAAATACGGAGTGGTTGTCAAGAATCGAATATTTGGCGGGTCGGTATTTTTACAAGATAGTTTTCCAGCCTTCAAGCACATATAACAGAAGAGCAGTTCTAAAGGAAAAACTATGATACGTTGCTAAAATTACTGTTGGATTTAGCTACCAACTTAGGTGGTGTTTGAAACACTTGGCTCGCAGGTTTAGTTCCCCACTGGAGCATCCAGATTAATTTTTGCCTTGGTTTCCCGAAATCAAATACTCCGAAGCCGGTGGTGGCCACTATGAAAGGGTGCGGCCAATTTCTTTTCCCATTCAGAGTTTGTGCTTCGTCCCTAACGAACTCGTCGTCTACGGTACGTGTAACCCTAATCATTGTTTTTCCTTCGAATTAGTTAAAGCAAATAATCTAGTGATACATCTAGAAGGAAAACTATATAAATTTGAATATTAAATAGACATTAATAAAAGGCAATCTAATGACCAGGTTAGTTCCTGAGGAGCAGCAACTTTTTTTTTATACATATGTGGAAATACTGCACGTTACATTTTGGAAACACAGTATTTTATTAACTTAATTCTTGTTCCTGTGTTCCGTACGAAACAACAGTGATAACATACAAGAAATCCGCGGAGTATATCTGCTCGGTCTGTTTTAGTCGGAAGAAAAAAGTGTAATCGTAAGTTCTGTACACAACAAGAAAGATCTGTAAGACAGTTAGTCCGATATTGACCTATCACAGGGACGCAAAAATTTTGATGTGTTGCCAGTGGAATTGTTGGGTGAAAATCGCGCATCGCTTCCCCAACTGAGTGAGTTTGTAACAGATTAAGTGCACAGTAGCTGTGCTGAAAAATGACAGTAACAAATGTTTTCGATACTCATTTGCTAGAGGACGTTATCGAAGCTTGCAATGCGTAGCATGACTTTCGACGATAGTGGTTGTGTGGACGGCGAGATATGTGTATTTGGCTAGAGATATATCAATATACAAAGAAGACAAATACGCATAATAAAAGAAAAGCGACAAAATTAGTATCTTCATGCATAAATTTTAATTCGAAAGACAACAAACGAGAGAGTATTTGCAGACCAACTGAATAAAAAGGGTGAAGTGTGTAGCATTTCGTCGACGTCGAGGTCTTGAGAAACTGAAACTAGCCTCTACTAGCCAAGGATAAGGGTGAGAATATGCAGAGACATTGCTGGAAGAGCCATTCCAGCATCAGTGTAATGTAATCTTCGGATGCGTCATTTAACCCCGATCTTCTCGAAAAGTTGTTTAACCACTGAGTCACGTAACTCCAATGTAATTGTTACTGATCATCCTTTTTATGTTAATGGTAGAAATGAGATAAACACAAACGATCCGACACCGCATGTTACATTCATTTCGTTGTGAAGAAGTAAATAACGGCTGTGGCTACTTAGCAGTAGGTGTGCTCCACTATCTAAAAAATAATCGTAAATTTAAAATTAACAACTTGCTTTTCAGCAAACTTTTGCTTAAATTCTTCAGATTAAGTCATTTCAGGGTTTGTGTGCAAACCCATGCGCACATCGCAGTATTGATGGGAGGACTCTTTTTTTCCGTTAATTCATTGTATTCGATTCTCGTGTGGGACTCCACCTTGAACCTGGTCAAGTATGCAGACCACAGAACTAAACCTAAAAGAAGAATATAAAATTACTTATTCTTCAAATCTTCTTAATTTTGTAATTTCCCCGTATTGTGATTTTATACTAGCAACAGAAATATACACAAATATTTTCAACTAGTATTTTACGCGATTTTTTTTATATATACGAAGTATTTCACGTCGTTGAACATACGAATGAATATGCTTAAGATAAACCATATAAGGCTATGTGTTTCCAGGAGTGTTGTTGAATTTACGTAACCATAAAACCTATGCAGACAGAAGATACTAAACGACAAGCTTTTCGCAGGTACCATTTTGTGTCGCACATATACGCCAGTCGAAACGTGAACCGCAAGAAATTAGGAGTGGAATAGGTCATGCAGTGTGGCGCTACATAGTGAACAACAAGAAACACAAATAGAATGGACGAAGGGAGAAAGTGTCATATCAACCGAAGGGACCATTCTAATTTTGTGTCAAAATATTCCAGTCTGTCCTCTGACGTTAATAATTCTTGTGGCTTTTCATATCAGTGAGAGGGCTGTGACGTTGAATTTTTCAGATTACAGTGCCATTTCACAGTTCAGAACGTTTGATGAGTGCACAAACCTTAAAAGTTACACGTAGAAGACAGCGCGTGCCACATAACGGGAGTGTCACGTCGACTAAAATGCCAGCCGTCTCCACGACGGTACTCGAAGCGCTGCGCCTTCATTCCTGTACAACTTCTGTCTTCGGACACAGCTAACTAGCCACCAGGAAGATAATAACTGCCTGGTAAATTAAACATGAGTTCCATTCCATGATTGCATAAAAAAATTTGCTTCCATTCCATAATTACGCTGTTTACTATACAGAGAGTCAAAGGATAACTCCCTAGGTACAAACTCAGTCCTATTTATTAGGTAGCTAGGGGCGTATTTCGAATGCAGAGAAAGCTATAGTTGCAGACTTTATGTCATCAATCGATAAAGCAATATGTGTAATAAAATAAATGTTGTATATCACACATTATTGAGCAATATGATCGTACTCTATTTTCACTAACAATCGACATAAATACGAGGTATCATCACTATCTCACGGCCGAACACCCGAAGTTTTCACATCGTCGTCTCATTGCCCACGTGTAATTGTTACGGTTGGACAATATGGTGATGTTAGCGACCCCATAAGGCTATTGCGTACCCGAACGTGTGCGCAGTAGAGGTTCCCTCGATTATAGATATTTAGTGGTAATGCGATCGTCGTGATGCTGAGAGGTCATTTCCACGTTACGAGTCCGTGTAGAAGTTAGGACACAGGCGACCTGCAAACTCCCATTAACAGCTGGAGAGAACCTTGCGGCAATTGCAGTTGCCAGCATCAACAAAGAGGAAAATATCACAAGAAATGTACTGGTCCATGAACTGATGTATAATGGACCCACAAAGGGGCTACAATATTGTAAAGGTCATGATGCAATTATCGATCAGAACAGTGCTTTGTCGGAACGCATCAGTCTGAACGACGAAGCAACAATCCTTTCGTCTGTACAAATCAGTATATTTCATGTGGATGAATATAAATCTGAGAAACTTTGCCTTTCACTGAGATAGTACACGACTGTCCAAATGTGAATGTCTGGTACCAGCTTTAAACGATATGTGTTTAGAGCATTATATCTGCAAGAATATTACCATGGGCTATGCGTTGGGAGACTGGCGAATGTTGTTACTCATGGCTAGATGTGACCTAGCCACAGTGGCGTACAGACGTTCGAGAATTTTTAAGCAAGATCGACATTTACACTAATAGAGGCAATAATGTCGTTTGAACATCTCGTGTATCACTACGAAGCGATATAAATGTAGCAAATACTCAAAATCCGAATATGGAAAATTAATATCAGAGAAATTTTGTTGGGGAGTGCTAAGAAAATGCATCAAGAGTGTTAAGAAAATGGCAGGCAACACTGTAGGCAGTACTGTTTCATTTTTAGGGTTTTTATCAACTCAACTTAACGGCTGACGTTGAAGATGAGCTGCCGCTATCATACTAGGAACTACTAGGAACGAATGATGGAATGTATTTCATGCCCGAGGCCCGAGTTTGAACGTAGCTACAGACATAGATCACGGAATGTCGGATGTAATGGATGATGATATGAGGGAATCAGTGGGAAATAGGCAAAGCGTGGAAAGGTGTCTTATACACTGCACTTCTTTTTTTCAGCGAGACTAATCCACGTGTTCTACACAACTACGCGTGTTTCGCTACTTGCATCAAGAGTGTTAAGAAAATGGCAGGCAACACTGTAGGCTGTACTGTTTCTTTTTAGGTTTTTTATAAACTCAATTTAACGGCTGACGTTGAAGATGAGCTGCCGCTATAATACTAGGAACTACTAGGAACGAATGATGGAATGTATTTCATGCCCGAGTTTGAACGTAGCTACAGGCATAGATCACGGATTGTCGGATGTAATGGATGATGATATGAGGGAATCAGTGGGAAATAGGCAAAGCGTGTAAAGGTGTCTTATACACTGCACTGCTTTTTTTCAGCGAGACTAATCCACGTGTTCTACACACTGCACGTGTTTCGCTAATTGTAGTTTGAATACAACCTATTGACTCTGCAACTACGTGAGGAACACACGGCAGGCTGCCTGAACTTTACTGAACATTTCTAACATTTCTAGCTACCTGCCTACTCAATAGGACTGTTAACATTTTTAAAACCCTCGGGAAGCCGATACATCGATATTTTAAAAAGATGTAATTATCGCCTCTCGATATAATGAAGAAAGGTATCGGTATGTCGACGAAAGAAATATCGACGTACTTGGCCTATATAAATATCGGCTGCACATTGTAAATACAGTGACGGTTTTAGCGCTGTATATTCAAGCATTGACTTAATATAAGGTATTCTGTACATCAATAAGCTAGCAGCTCGCCTATACCCCTTAGAGCAATAACTGAAAGGAAAAAGATGCACTCTCAGGCTTGGCGATAACCACTTTGCTAAGAAAGGTAACTGCATGTTAGTGGGACAATAAAAGGTGTCCCATGGGCCCGTCGATCGGTTTCGTCACGTATCAGATTTGTCCAAAACACTTCATGTCGACTTCCCTGCTTTTACATTTACTGGCAGTTGTAGTATCAAAACTAAACGTAGTGTCAAAGCTAAACGTTGCAGTTTCTGTTGGTAGCGCCGTGCGCCGATTACGTCAGCATTTCCCCTCACGCGTCTCCACCAACCACAAAGACCAACATTGTCATTTAGAATTTTGTTCATAATTTGCAGCAACAGTTACTGAAGAATGCCGATGTGAATAAGTAGATCACTAGTTGTGTTAAAAACTTTTTTTGACCCAACTAGTATGCTATTTCTTCACATGGGAAACCCTGTTATTCCATTCACAGCGTCACCCGCAGTGCAATCCAACTTCTTTTATGCCACCGATACTTGGCTTCACACGGTCAAAGAGAAAGACTGTTCGTGATGAAAGCTCAAAAACTACTGAAACTCCTTAACACACTGAAAGTAAAACTGTGCTCTACTAGTGTTTAAAAAGAACAACTTCAAATATTTACCGAAAATTGTGAAAAAATATAGTATAAACAGACGTGCCAACTCTCCCGATTTAAGCGGGAGACTCCCGATTTTTGCTTCTTCCTCCCGACCTCCCCACAGTGAAGACCGATCTTCCGATTTTCAGAGTAGTTTCAATACTTTCCTTACTATTTGAAAATCCTGCGCCTGCGATATATTGGTGGATGACAATGTATGGCTGCTACTTGTCTGTGTTAACTTGCTAGATTGGTGCGGTGGCTGTCAGGAGCGGCAGTAGGCGTAGTTCGCGCTTCGTATCTACAAGGAGGTAAGGAACTTATCGTTGGCAGCGATCGGAGACAAAGGAATATCTTTCAACTAGTGCCAATTTCCTCCGCTTCTGGTAGCACCAGCGCAATCGCAAAGTTATCGTGGACAAGGAGTAGTCGATAGTTGTTTCAAGCGAAGTGATTCGCGTTGTTGTGTCTAAAAGGCAGTGTTTCCATTCAAAGATAAAGTTTTAATGTATGCAGAAGCTGCAAATATTTCTATAATTGGCAAAGCATCATTTTCCAGCCTTAGATTTTTCATAAACAGATTTCCTAATATTCTGACTAGCGAAAGTGAACACTTAGATACAGAACTTGATATTCTTCACTCTCGGTTCTGTAACTTTCAGCTAGAAGAAACCAACTTGGCAGCAGAGATGATTGATGTTCAGTGGGCGTTGGTAGGTTAGAAGCAATCGGCTGATGGGGTTCTTCAATAGGATAAACTTGCAAAGGTGGTGCTGGCTGTTTTGTCAATTCCACATAGTAATCCGGAATGTGAGAGAATTCTTAGCACAGTTTCAAAGACCAAAACTCAGTTCAGGTCCATGCTTTCAGAAACGTCTTGTTGAAATTTATGATTTTAAAATCAGTTCAAAAAGGGAAGTGCTTAGAGCAGAAATTTAGTTCAGAGTTTTTGAAGAAGGCTAAGTGAGCTACGGGTGTGGTGAATAAGTAACTAACGTAATCAGACAAATTCAGACTGATAAACTATTCAGATTATTTGCTAAGCCTAACATGTACATCCTGTATAAAATTGATTTGAATTTGGGAAAGATGTCTTACGGATATATGATGCCATGCAAATACGGATTGCGTTATGACACGAAAACGTGTGATCGTTTAACAGTGATTAATTCATGAAAAACTGTGCTAATGTCAAAACAGAAATCTAATATACGTTAATTTGTTTCCTCGGATCGTAATATCGAACTGTAGTTCTTTCGAGAGTGCTTCATTTGAATGTGTGTGAATCCAAAGAAACCTGCACAACTCATCATTCATATTGTTCAGCATGTTGAATGATAAATTAAGCAGTCCGAAGGCTCAGGTATGTCCATTATTTAGTATTTACATGTGAATAATAAAGCAAATGTAATTGAATTGTCACAGTTATTGAATTATTGCAACTTTAATCGTCAGTGATGTGTTGTAATTCACAATAGAACACCGCTAAAATTCTCCTGATTTTTCACTTTTGAAAGTTGGCATGTCTGTATGAAATAAAAATATTGGCACTCGATATTGCCATTTTGATATCGATATATCGGGTTAAAATCTATACATTGATGGGAACGTCGATATATGGATGTTTGGCACTCGTTATTGCCATTTTGATATCGATATGTCGGGTAAAATATGTACATTGATGGGAACGTCGATATATGGATGTTTGGCACTCGATATTGCCATTTTGATATTTATATATTGGGGTAAAATGTATGCATTGATGGGAACGTCGATATATGGATGTTTGGCACTCGATATTGTCATTTTGATATCGATATATCGGGGTAAAATATATACATTGATGGGAACTTCGATATATGGATGTTTGGCACTTGATATTGCCATTTGGATATTTATATATCGAGGTAAAATATATACATTGATGGGAACGTCGATATATGGCTGTTCGGCACTCGATATTGCCATATTGATATCGATAAATCGGAGTACAATATATACATTGATAGGGACGTCGATATATGGATATTTGGTACTCGATATTGCCATTTTGATATCGGTATATCGGGTTAGAATATATACATTGATGGGAATTTCGATATATGGATGTTTGGCACTCGATATTGCCATTATGATATCGATATATCAGTGTAAAATATATACATTGATGGGAACGTCGATATATGGATGTTTGGCTCTCGATATTGACATTTTGATATCGATATATCGGGTTAAAACATATACATTGATGGGAACATCGATGTATCGACGTCTGATCGAGACAGCCGTGGTGCTCACCCTGCGAGCTGATGAACTCGGGGCTGGCGCGCTGCTGGGCGAGGATCTGGTCGGCGGGCGGCGGCGGCTGCGGCAGGAAGCCGGGCGGCGGCTCTGCGCTGAGCCCCGCGAACTCCGCGGCGAGCGGCAGGCCGGGCCCGGGGCCGCCCTGCTCCATGGGGCCGCCTGCAACACACCGGCACACGCCTGCTGAGCAACAGCCGCCTAGAACACACGGCGCGCCGCCCCAAGCTAGCAACACACTGCGCAGCTCCAAGTGCCAGGGGCAGTCAGCATCTGAACCCGAGGGACAGTGCGTTCGCGGAAAATATTTGCGGTTGCCTACGGAACTACGATTATACACAGGCTTGCGTACAGCTCTACTTCAGAAGCACCCGACGACCACAAATGTCCTCTCCAAAAATATGGAAATCGCTTGGCGAGATATGGAGACCACACGGACGAGCTGTAGTGCCTCCCCAACGAAACTTCTGCGGTGTACTCGAAACGACCGTGGCTACATGTGAGCGGGCATTATCCTGCGACAGAATGATGCCGTCCGTCAACATTCCTCGGCGTTTCGACTCTGACAGCTTTCTTTCTTTCTTTCTTTCTTTTGCTACTGTCTTGATCCCGCATTCTGGGCAGGGTTAAGTACGGATTTGGCATGGTGAATGGTAAGGGGTGGCCGGATGCCCTTCCTGCCGCCACCCCGTACGCCCCTGGGCCTGAATTAGTGTACCCCAGCGGTCTGCGTCTAGTGTAAATCGTGAAATAGTGTGAATGTGTTTCAAATGTCTGCGAGTCGTGTAACTGAGGAGTGACGTGGGGACCAGCCCGGTATTCACCTAGTAGGATGTGGAAAACCGCCTAAAAACCACATCCAGGCTGGCCGGCACACCGGCCGACGTCGGATTCGATCCGGGGCCGGCGCGCCTACCCGAGTCCAGGAAGCAGCGCGTTAGCGCTCTCGGCTATCCTGGCGGGTCTTTGCGACTCTGACGGCGCGCTTCAAATTTTCTGAAGTGACCACGCGCACACATCCTCCGTAGTCACGATCTCTCTCCGTGCGATTTCTTTATTATCGAAGCCCTCAAGAAAGACATTCTTGGCCATCAGATTGCTTTGGAAGAACAGGTACACGCTTGGGTACAATCGTGGTTCCGTGCTATAAAGGGACATCCTCCTCTAACAAATTCTTTCCCTCAACAGTAGTAGTCCATACCAGAATTTTTTTTCGAATTTTGGTCAGGTCAGTGTTATCTCAAGTGTTTTTTCTGAAAAATTTCATATAATTTTATAGACAGTATCTTATATTCCAAGCTAAAATTTATGAAAAGGAATTAATTTATTTTCGTTGTTACAATCGATATGTACTAGCTCTGAATGTACAGGTAATTTTTTTTTTAGAATCATTTCATTTATGAAATATTTGGAACATATTATTAATTACGCAATCTAGTACTGTTTATCAAATTTATTTCTGGATTCACTTACGAAATAGTAATCGATCTAAATAGAAATTAATTTTTCAAGAAAAATTGTAAGCCCCTCGGAATATTATTATTAAGGCAGAATGAAGTAGTAGTAAGCATGCCTCTCATGTGATCGGGCCTATTTTTGGTATTTTGGGCGAACAATGTAATTTTGGCTTTGTTAATGTGAAATTCAAAAGCCTGTGTAATACAGTAAAATGTGACAAAATAAATTAACGTAAAAACAAAAATTCTGCAACGATATTCTTCAAAATTATTTAGATCAATTGAGCCATGAGGACCTAAAATGTGGCAATTTCGGCTTCAAGAATCAGGCCCCAAAGCTTGAACAACTAGAACCAACTGTGTGAGAAAAGATAAGTAAACTAAAAAGTTTATTGTAAATCTTACTCTCTCGAATTTTCAGAAAATACTTTACCATAGTGGACAGTAGCAGTAACAAAAAAGTAGCAGACTGATTACAATACGCAATCTCAAATATTTGTCCACGAAGACATTAAACGTCTTGTCCCACAGTAGCATAAATGTATTAACAGTTATGGCGATTACTTTTGAAATAACAAACAGCTGCTGCCTTCTTCTCCATCCGTCTCGTTTTCGTTTCACTGCCTCATACATTTTCCGCGCCAGTTTCATTTCGCTCACCCTGTATATCCAAATGTGCGTGCAAAACACTCTAAGGACTCTACGTGACTATTCGTTTTCTCTTGTGTACTACCGATGTACTGCTTCGGCAGTTGTTCACTCGCTTGTCCATCGTGGGCTTCGGACGACTTGTCAAGTCAGCATCTGCGTCTAAACCAGTCAAGGATCTGCTGAGATTTCTAAGATTAGGCCTGGCTAACAGCCCATCTAAAAGTCATGTATGAAATTTAGATGCTGTTTGATGCACAATGAGTCGTTCGTTCGCGGTGTAAAGCCAGATTCACAAGGGAAACAAACTAATGAATGATATCAAGTGCACCGCGTCAGTCGGTGGTCTGGAAGAGAAAAGGGTTGAAAGACAGAGACACAGAGAGAATTGTGTGTGTGTCCAGACCAGCTTCTACGCAAGGTGTACTGCTCGGAGGAAATCTATACTGTCATTCGTCATGGAGCACATCTTAAAGCCCTCATTAAACAACGAAATAATGAGTGAACGATCGTCTGTTAATATCAGCTAAGAAGCGAACACTACATTCTAACGTATATATTTCGCGTTTATTTACTTATTTGCATTCTATTTTCGCATTTCTCACTAAACTTCTCTTCAAGAACAGGTAAACGTGAATATAAAGGTCGTAAGTGCGAAATTACAAGCAACTGACGACAGTCAAATATTTTCATGAGCTGTAAATTATATTACCTACTTTTATTTTTATTTGCTCATTAATTCTTAGCTTGTCTCAACGGGGGGTGGTATAAATACTAGTGTCATAAACAGTAAATGACAAGTTGAAAGACAGCTTGTGTGGCCGAGAGGTTCTAGGCGCTTTAGTCTGGAACCACGCGACCGCTACGGTCGCAGGTTCGAACCCTGCCTCGGACATGAGTGTGTGTGATTTCCTTAGGTTACTTAGGTTTAAGTAGTTCTAAGTTCTAGGGGACTGATGACCTCAGATGTTAAGTCCCATAGTGATCAGAGCCATTTGAACCTTTTTTGAACAAGTTTAAAATGCGAAGGAAAATAACATTAGAAGCCCTCAGTGAGAAGCGTCGACCCAAAACGTTGGCTGCAGCTCAAACACCTGCCCAGAGAGAAAATCGATATTCCCACAACTACCCTTATCCAAGGATTGCATTTATTCCAAATACTGTTATTATTTAAAGCTACAAAAGGGCGAAAGTTTTGCTCTCGTCACGTGGTCACCAATACTGTAGCTGTTATTTTACTGCTGACGACACGAACGAGAACAACTTTTGTAAACTCGAGTGTAAATTCGTAAACCATAAGACTTGATCACAGAAAACGCTTTACACTTGGCCTAATAAGGGGATCCTTGAAAGCCTGTATTAAGACTCTGTAACAGGAAGCATATGTGTTGCGTACCTTACATATGAAATAACCATACTCTATCCATCTGTTCGATAAGCAGAGCTGAAGGCTTTAAATATTCTGTGTGTCCATTATGGCGATGAAATTAAAAATGGTAGTATTCCAGACGATGAAGAGAATAGCTAAGGTGAGTCACTGATATTAGGATATCAACATTTACCCGAATCACGTTGCAACAGGTAGGTCAATAATATCGGTAACAATTACAGTAAAAATAGTAATAATAATAGTAATAATAATAATAATAATAACATACAAACTGCTATCGAACTGCATTCTTTCTCAGCTCTGAATACTTAACAGATGCTACAGAATTGCTATTTTAAGATCGAATAATTAAGAACACAAGGAAAGTTCTATAATACGAAATAAATGCACCCACTGAGTTCAAAATTCTTACTTTCTTTAGCGTGAATATTACACACTACAGACTTTCTAAACATATCTCCGTTATGAACAACACAGCCCTTTAAACTCTTCGGTGCAAATGGCGACTGATCACTAACAAACTACCGTAGGCCACCGTAGATTATACTGTAGATAATAAGCGTAGACTACGGTGATTTTCGTTGTAGCCTTGGTCAGTTAAGATCGTATCCGCGTTACCTGTACCTCATGTGTGTTGTATACCTATGTGACGGTACCTCATTTCGATCCGTTGTTCCAGTATGCGATCGGTATCGTACTAGAGTCGTCTAGAAACAGGAAAAGTGAACGGTCTAGAAACTGAGTGAGAATACATAAAGGACTGCGTAACCTATGGAACATTTTTGTACTGCATAGTTATCCCCCCGTTACTCTAAAATAAACAGTATTTATTCAGGTTTTAGTCGAAAATTGTTGTAGTAAGGATAAAAATCAATAGTGTCATCATATAGCGATAGAAAACGCAATTTCCTCAAAAAAAGGAAAAATTTTAAAAAACGCGAAACAAAAATATATCAACTATCGCTTCAACACTTCATAAAGCTTGTATAAAACATGTTTCTGTTATTCATTAACCCCTTCCGCACTTATTATTAATAACAGGGAACTCCTGGCTTTGATCATTATGAAGAAAGTTCTGTTTAGTACAGAATAACAAAAATAATTACATAGATTTGTTTATGTTTGTGCATGTAAACCGTACTTGCATCAAAATTAATTGCTTTGGTTACATAACAAACGCAGAATTTACGCTATCAACTAGTTTTTGTTACTTATAAAACGCAATGTATATTTTGTAGGGATGTAAAATACACAACGGACTATCTGAACGATGTGCGTTTCTAGTTATATGCAAAACAAGCAAACAAAGAAACAAAACATAAAGAGAAGTCGTCGGCCCGTAGTTTCTCACTCACACAGTGATTCGTGTTTCTTTTCGTAACTATGCTTCTAATACTATCGGTAACGCTACCATTTACGTGTTGTAACAAAACTGCTGAACCATAGTTTTGATAAAGAGAAGCCAACTCCAATACAAAGCATTTCTACTCGCTCATCAGCTGTGCTAGCTTGTTTAGTCACCGAGAGGAATATCGGCAGGAGAAAACAAAATCACACAGTTCTGTTCATTTCTTCTAGGTACAATCACGGATCATTTCTGCATTTTTTTTGTTTTTGTTTTACCCATATACTGTTGTAACGACACTGAAGTATTTTTATGAGACTTTTGGCCGTTACTGGACAAGTGTTCGAGGGCAATCGCGCTCAAAGAGTTGTTCGAGATCCCGAAGTAGATTTATTCTGAGCGGATTTTTTCTTCTTCTTTTTTGTCAGTTCGTCGATGATCGAGACTTCTATCCAGTAAAATCTGTATAAGGCAGGAACTACTGAATAAATTTGTCTGATTTCATGAAATTCTCTTCTAGTAAGTAGTGTGAACTAAATAACTGCCACGTTTTTCTCGACAAAAATGTGTATGAATATTTGACGTCTGCGGGTGCAAAGGTAGAAAGTCGTAATGACGTTGGACGCAGTCGAATAAATTAGAAAAATATAAAAAAAGAAAAGAAAAATGAACAACGACGCATAGAAAGTTGCCATACCTGTCTAAATGAAATTCCCGATAGAAACTTCTAGGGCTTGTAGAGGCGAGTGTGTACATAATATTTTGAACAGGAACCCGTGTACAGAAACGTACCGTTTCCGTTCTACGAAGGTTTCAATTCAGATGTTTAAATCATCCACTTCTGCTTGAGAAATTGAATTACGCGTGACGCAGTACAGTTTGTTTGTATTAACACTTAAACATTACTGTCTGTACGTACGCTATGCTGGGTCCTTTTTTGTTTTGGAATAATGTAAACACTTAATACTTCAGTATTAACACAAACAAATGTTCTTAAGTGATAAATGGATGTTGTGTTATGTTTCCTTTCGAATTGTTACCTAATAACTGTTCTGCGTCACCCCTAACTGAGTTTGTCAAGCAGAAGTGGATGAGTCAAACTTCTACATTGTAACCGTCGTAGAAAAGAAACCGTACATTTCCTGTTCTGAATATTGTGTATCCATTTCCCCAACAAGTTTGCAACTGGAATTTCCGAACACCCTGTGTACACTCGTAGAAGTGTGATACCAGTGACGTGTCTCCGCAGAGAATTTTTTCCCCAAGAACACTGTACATCGACTGACATACGGAGAAAATATAGCATACGGAGAATATAACTAGTTCTGAAGATGGCCAATTTATGGTCGAAACCAGTAACGGGGTCTGTGATTGTGTGTAAACAAAATACAAAGGCATGTATAGCCCACATCAGTCACGTTTCTAGTAACAACGAGGGCCACATGCCATTCTGATTTTTGTATTTTTTTAAATATTTATGATACGTGAAGTCCAAAGCTCAAATGTCAGTCATCAAAACAGTTCGATGCAACTCACTAAAATTCTCGAGCTCTGAGATCTTTATTATTTCGACAGCCGATGTGGTACTGTGGTAGAACGCTCGACTGGCGTGTGAGTGGTCTGGGTTCAGTCCTCGATCATGTACGTTTTTAAACAGATGCGCTTGTTCTACGAGCATTTCTGTGAAGAGTAAAATACTTGAAGATAAAAAAAACGTTAATTTGTATTGTTTCCTTTTTATTTAGATAATATTTATTGACAATCTTTTATAAAAGATGGGAAATAAGAATTATATTTGCAATGAAAACTGCATTTTTATTTATGATACATAGTTAGAAATAAGAAGACGTGCATTTTCATAAAAATTACAGTTATATGTGTGTTTAGTAGCAAATGTTTGATGCGTTTTATATTCAAATGACATAGGTAATTCGAACTGAAAAGAAAAAATAAACGAACAAAATACTGATCGAATCTTTTGAAACCAGCGATCCAGAGAATACTAGTCTTGAGCACTATCGATCCTTTTGCTATCTTTATGTATTTTACGT
This sequence comes from Schistocerca piceifrons, assembly GCF_021461385.2. Taxonomy (NCBI): domain Eukaryota; kingdom Metazoa; phylum Arthropoda; class Insecta; order Orthoptera; family Acrididae; genus Schistocerca; species Schistocerca piceifrons. Next base: position 472,850,559 of record NC_060145.1, on the reverse strand, counting down.
TTTACGGAAATGGTCGTAGAACTTACCTATTTATTTAGAAATTAGTCTAGACCGGGAATTGAACCCTGGCCACCCACGTCGTGGGCGACACTCTACCGCAGAGCCACGCAACCTGTCGAAATATTGTCCATCTATATGGTATTCTAGACCTCGTAGAATTGCAAAGTGGATTTTGTCGAGAATTTTTGGGACTTGTACCTAAATGTTCGGGGGCGCAGTCCCACTTCTTAACTTCACGTGCCGTAAATATAAGAGAATTACAAAAATCCAGGTCTACTAGTTACGCGTGAGGTACTTTTTCCGAAACAGTTGACAGTAATATGTCGAAAGTTACCTTTAACGACAGCGTATGGGGCAGCGCGGTAGCTTGCCAGGCGAGAGGGTGGACCTGTTCCGAATCGAATGCGCTTGACCGCAGGATACAGCGAGCGGCTGTGTGTGGAGGTTGCCCATTCTCGTTGAGGCAATTCTAGGCTGGTCCGAAATTTCTGGCTCAGAAAGTACGATACACGAAAAGTTGAAATATGACAACGTACAAAAGAAAAATTTTCGCGATTCACAGACACAACGCACACGCGACTTCCCTGTCTCGGGGAACTGAATACTACGGTGACGGGAAGGCCATTCAGCCACAAAATTACAACAAAATAAATTTTCCAAATCTCGAGTACAGCGGACAACGTACTAGACGGGGCTAACACCTACAGCGAGACCACCCTGCAGTCAGAATTTTGTAATTTCTTACATTTATGGTATGCGAAGCTGGGAACACAAATATCGATATCCCAAAGCAGTTCGATACAACTCTAAATAACTCTAGAGAAAATCGAGTTCGAAGCTGTATTTTTTGTTAGCTTAAATACCTACCTACATAACTTGAATCAAATGTGCTAACATGTTTCTAATCCCAATTTTGATGCGAAATTCTTATCTTCGCGTTTCTAATTAATTATGACATGCGCAATTCCAGTTTCCATACCAAATATAAATTTTTAACTTTCGGTCATTTATAAAACGTTTAAAAAGTTCGTAATATTTTAATTTAAACGATGTTTATCAACGATCTTGTCTAAAATATCGATAATTACGAATTTATGGTTAGGTGTTTGTCAATCAGCATATATTCATAAATTTTATATTTAAATGACATAGGTATTAGAACTGAACAAAAAAAAAAAGAAAAAAGCGAAAAAAAAAGCACAGCAAAATCCGAACTATCAACCCATTGATCGGCTTATCTGATTTGGTTCCTCCGACGCTACCAGTGCTCCATGCGGGCCTCGTTTAAAAATAAAATAAAAAAATAAACCACAGGCCTTAGCGACCTCTGCAATCGACAACAACCAATGGTAGACACTCCCGGAGACATGTCTCCTCTACCAGCTTCGCAGCGCTGATACCAGCCTAGTGTCGAACACGCGAGCGTTCAGCCCAGATCGTGATCTCGCCTGTACCAGTCAACACCATCGTCTAGGACAGACGATTAGTTAAAGTTTTAGATGAACTTGTCTTGTTGTAAATGTCGAACGTTCTACCTCAACAATCAGTTTGTTACTTACAACGACAGTTCCCTAGCGGTGCTATCAACTTTTTGAAACAATCTAGATTAAGATCCCAGTTATCACACACCGAAGCCGTTCACCTTGGTGGGCCCTCGTTTGCGAGTAATCGACGAAAGCAAAATTCGGAACTTTTTGTGACACTTAACAGCATTAAAAAAGACTGCAATGCCTAGTTCGGTTGCGTGGTGTAATGGATGGGATAACGTCCACGTGCAGGAGGTTGTGAGTTCGAAACTCGTCAGAGGTACAAGTTTTTGTTATTTATGTATCGTTATCGAAATTTCTTCAATCATTACTTTTATTACAGTAATTGGTTTTAATGTAATGCTTTAATTCCATTCCTTTGTCACACAACTTTAATCATATCATCAAATTCTTCATTTGGTCTCATTTTTCTTCCTATCATTCTCTCTCTGCTTGAAATCTTAGTTCATGTGTTTTTAATTAACTTTATGTATTAATATTGATTTAATTTCTTTTGTTTTGTCACCGATTTTTTGGCCACATTATTGCGTTTACTATATCTAGTTCTCATTTCGCTTCGGTTTCGCTTTACTTATAAACTCGTCTTTAATTTAAATTTTCATCTACGTTATTTTGTCCACAGTGCAATGGGTATTTAGGTTACGTTTTAAATGTTTGTGCGACGATTACCATGCAAAAAATTTGCACATCTAGTAACAAAAACACATTTTTTCACACAACTGCACAAATATAAAAAGACTCCTTCGTTTTTTGTTTTTTAACTGATAGATTGAAATTTCAAACAATTGAATGTTGTAATAGACAAATATAACCACATTGATATTCATAAAAATTGCTGTTGGAAAAAGAATGATACAAGGAAAAAGTGAAACAAATAAAAGAGTTTAGTCGTTGAGTAAAATGATGTGACAAAGGAATAGAGACAAAAAAAAATACATTTGGACTACCTAACTGAATAAAAATAATGAACGAAGTAATTTCGATAACAATTTAAAAATAAAAGTTGTGCATCTGACGAGATGCCAACGACAGCCTCTTGCATGTGAAGTTTTTACATTATCCATTACACCACACAACCAGACAACGCAATAGCAACCTTTTTTAAGGCTACTGAATATTACACAAAGTTCGGAATTGTTCTTTCGTCGCTTACTCGCAAATGATGGCCCACCAGGGTGAAAGCTGCATGTGTGATACCTGGGAACTTGACCTGTACCACCGTACAGATAGTTTCAAAATGTCGATCGCGCCGCTGACGACCTCTGCTTGTTAGCGCATCAACTGGTGCTTCCATAGTCAGTGACAGTTGTGAATTATACAGTGGGCACTCTACTCCTGTGGTAAAGGCAAATTTACCTAAATAAATAAAATAAAGATATTCTTAAATCTTTTATTAATTTATATAATAAAGTTAACTAATATTTCATGTGTCGAAGTTTGATGATCCTTCTGCCAGAGCAATGAAAAAACCCACAGCTATGGCCGGATGAAAGTAGTTTCGTATAGTTATAACGTGGCTCAACTAAAGTTGCTCGGAAGTCTTCACACTCGATTTTCTCGAGAATCTTTTGAGAGTTGCATCGAAATGCTTCGGTATATTTGTGAACTTCACGTATAATAAATATAAAAAATTTCAAAAGTTAAATTGACGGGTGGGCTCCTTGTAAGAAGAAAAGTAAGTTGTGCCAAAACTAGACGCCACTGTCTCTACACACGAAACGGACAGAGTTGCAATTTCTGTTTCTTCTGGTTTATCAGCAATTTATAAGGTAATCAGAGGCACCCCACAAGTCTGTAGCAGCAGTCGCTATACCCCTGTCCCCTGATGAGACATGCGCCCGCGCTGAAGTATTGAGAGCCTCCATTCCGTTAGCTGTGCACATCAAACAGGGGCAGCTCCCCCGCGGCAGAGCCGGTGCCGGAGCCGGTTTGTTTACGTCGGCCGCTGACGAAATGCCCCCGAGGGGCGGGGCCGTTCCCGAGCGGCCGGCGTCCCGGCGGGCGGACGAGTCGACCGAGTCATTGGCCGGTGCCGAGAAAGGAGACGCCACAAAAGGGAACAAAGCGAGCGCGGCAAAAACCCCGGCGGCCAAACAAGAATGAGCCGCGCGAGCAAAAAGGCGCGCGCGCATCGCTCGTTGTCAGGCAGCGGCCGGCGCCGGCTGCCATTGTCTTTTTAATAATGGGCGCCGGCGGCGCAGCGGCGTCCCGAATCGGGCGTCCCGGTCGCCGGCGACGCCGCGGCGCGCCGATACGCGGCGGCCAATAGCGGGGCGCGGGGCGCCGGCCGGCGCCTGCGCCGCGCAAAAACGCCGGCGTGACGTATGCCGCGGAGAGCTGCGCCGCCCGACACGCGACGCGTCGCAGAAAAACACCTGCCGACGTGGCAGAAGCGTGAGGGCTGGCTGGTTGGGGAGGCGACCAAACAGCGAGGTGATCGGTCCCATCCGATTATGGAAGGCCTTTCAAAGGTACCATCCCGGCAAGCGCGAGGGCCTCGCGGTGACAGACGCGCAGTCGATCACTTCGTGCGGATACGAAACGAGCATCTGTATCAACATCAGTGCTTCGCAAGCTTCTTGACGGCGTGTGGCCGAGGGCACTTCCCTGTTTCGCGAATGGTGCATGGGAAGAATGATTGTCAGTAAGCCTCCTTGTTGACTCTAATTTCTCGAAGTTTTCGCGAGAGATAAGTGGGAGGAAGTAATATGTTATCTGACCCCTTCCGGAAAGTGCTCTCTAAAAATTTCAGTACTACCCTCTTCGTGATGCGCAACGCCTCTCTTGTAACGCCTGCCGCTGGAGTTCGTTGAGCATTTCTTTATCTCTCTCACGCCGACTAAACGATCTCGTGACCAAACGTGCCGCTCTTCATTGGATCCTTACTCTCTCTTCCATCGGTCCTCAGCGGTAACGACCCCAGACTGTTGAACAGTACTCAAGAATCGGTCGAATAAGCGGCTTGTAAGCCCCTTCGTTCGTGGACGAGTTAATTTCCTTAAGATTCTTCCTATGACTCTCAGTTTAGCATCTTCTTCTCCTATTATTCACTTAACGTGCTCATTCCGCTCGAGGTCGCTCTGCATAGTTACTTCTATATATTTGACGGTAGATATTGTTCCCAGCAATATGTCATCGATACTGTTGTTGTAGACTAGTGGATTTCTTTTCGTATGTACGCAAAATATATTTATTTACGTTCAGGGTCAACTGCTAGTGCCTGCACCATTCATCGATCCTGGTCCGATCCTCAACAACCTCGTATTTTTTCACTGAACGGTAGCTGGGAACGGTGTCAGATGCCTTCTTGAAGTCTAGCAAAGCGACATCAACCTTAGTGTCGAACAGAGCCATCTGAGATTCTCACGATCTCTTTTTGCAGAATCCATGTTGATTTTCACAGAGAAGATTATCGTCCTCCAAAAACCTCATAATTCTTGAGTATAAAAACGGTTCTATAACTAAGCGAACAGTTCAAAGAAAGCTTGAATCTCATTTCAAATAGGTACCCCAACAATTATAATTGGTGGTGACTTATATCTACCCTCGATATATTGGCGAAAATACGTGTTCAAAGTCGGTGGTAGGCATAAAACGTCGTCCGAAATCGCACTGAAAGCCTTCTCGGAAAATTACTTTGAATAACTAGTTCAGGACCCTACATATATTGTAAATGGTTGCGAAAACATACTTGACCTCTTAGCAAGAAATAATCCTGACCAAACAGGGAGCAAAAATGGTTCAAATGGCTCTGAGCACTATGGGACTACTTAAACCTAACTAACCTAAGGACATCACACTCATCCATGCCCGAGGCAGGATTCAAACATGCGACCGTAGCGGTCGCGCGGTTCCAGACTGAAGCGCCTAGAACCGCTCGGCCATGGAGTTTTGTTTCCCACCTCTCAACGATGTGAAGAGTCGCCAGAAACAACAAGTGGTTCGGATTCCACATTAAACTGTAGGTCTTCTTTCCCGTTGGATAACAGGGGTAGGTTTGGGACACGCAAGTCTCCGAAGAAGCGTTCAATGGAAAGACTTGCACCAGGCCATTGAGAAATCATTATTATCTATGTATATAATTAAGATTGTACGGAACCCCCAGAGCCCAGAGCCCAGGTCTTGCACTTGTCCAGACCGAGAGAGGCGGCGCAGTGATTAGACACTGGACCCGCATTTGGGAGACGGTTCAATTCTGCGTCCGGCCATCCTGATTTAGGTTTCCTGTGATTTCCCTAAATCGCTCTAGGCAAATGCTGGGATAGTTCCTTTGAAAGGGCACGGCCGACTTCCTTCCATGCCCTTCCCTAATCCCATAAGACCGATGACCTCGCTGTCTGGTCTCCTTCCCCAAACAACCCAACCCACTTATGCAGTTCTTAAACAGACTTGGTATCCGTCAGATCTACAGCTTTCATACATGCAGCGATTGTCGTAAACAGCAACTCGCATTACCTGTAAGACGGTCGGCAGGCAGTAACGACGGCGACTCAGTCTAACAGTGGTGCGTCCGCATATAAAGGCATAGGATCCCGGACGTAGGGACCGGGCGGCCAGCGCCGGCAACCATTCTGGGCTGCAGCTGCCGACTTTCGCGGCCTGCGATGGTATCGCGCCCTGCTGACCCGTGGAGAATCGAAAGCGCCCGCTCGCCGACATCTCGGGCCACTAGGTCCTTCCTACGGCCGCTGTGTGGGCGGCTAACGCACGGCGCACACCGTGAACCTAAATTGTCCTGTCAAGAGCCTCGCCGTCGAACCTTACAAATTCTCGCCGCTCCCTACGGTGGCTGTCAATTCACTGCCAGACAAACACAAGGAACGTTAGTGTGCTATTGTTATCAGCGAGATCGTCAGCAATAGTCTTCCCTCGCCAACGCACAGTGGCACGCCGCCCTCGCATAGACGAAGTTGATGAGCCTCGTGTCAATTGATCAGAATATATGAGCGAGACAGATGACTTAATACCGTGCGGAGTACAGCAGATAGTTAGTACCCACTAACGGAAGGAACGCGCACCAACTAAAACGGTCAGCCGGTCCCAGTGGCACGTTGCCTTTCTGACGGCTTCCAGGGAGACAAAATTTCAATTTTCAGAATCTCCTGTAATTATTCACTGTTTTTTAAAATGCCGTCACAATTCACTCGTTAAGATTCTTATCTTAAGTTAAAGGTAGAAACTGTGTCTGTCTTGCGACATTGAAAAGACTTAAATAACCGACTTCCAACAAATTGTTCAAAACTTATAATAAAAAATAAATACATAAAATCGCTTACTACAGTCTTTACGTGCAGTAACACTTCAGCATCAGGCATGATGTTTCAGTTTATTATTTGGTTACTGCTAACATTATTTGCAATAAACTTTGCGCAAAGTATCTTCATGTACCACATGTGGGGTCATAAACTCGATATGCGTCAAACACTAGATTTTATTAAAACGGAGCTGTTTTGTAAAAGATCATTCACTTCTTTAAACAATCGGAGTTTGGGGGGCGCAGGGGCATTGTTACTGGTCTGCGTATATTACCAAACAATTAATTGCGCTGTTACAGTGAATAATGATTCTTAGCCATCCTGTATGGCAGTTGTGGTGTTCTTTCCGAAAAGACCGTTTCAGTTTGCAAACAGTCTATACTGTTCCTTGTCATATCAGAGCAGATTGTGTTGTCTTTCTCCATTTCCGTAACATCTGACACAAAACTGGGGTCTGTTCTTATGAAAAATCGTCGAACAGTGTTTGCTGCTGCTTTAGAAAGTCCTTGACGTAAAATAACGGGAGTACATGTTCCAATATCCTAGAGAGAGCTGCGTTGTCGCGATAATTTGAAACAGATTAGGGCGTAAGAGAGCCGTGGTTACTCTGCCACATAAAGTTACTGTGGCGTAGAGACATGAGGAATAAAAACACCTCATCTGTCAGATATATCTCGTTTCTACTTGCCATTGAAATACGCTCGCGTTTTGTTGGTTCTAGAGATGAGATGTTCTCATCAGGTTTTAATTACGCGCACTTGTTCGCTTTGTTGGCGTGACAAATACCGTTGAGAGCTGTAACACCTGCATCTAGTATCTGGCCTTTAATCTTAATGAGTATCGTGTCATTGCTAACCCCGTACCAGAAGATGACAATTAGCACGCCTGCACGAAGTGTTTTGTGTGAGGAGCAGTTAGCAACTCCAAGTATTGCCAACCAGCGGAGTCGTTTACGTATATCCAGATCATGAGCGATCCTGTTACACTATCCTCGAGTGCACCCGTCGATGCTTGTGTTGTGTTAAACCAACACTGTCCAATATAGCGTAACGCTTTCTGCAGAAATGAACTAATTCTTCCTTCTTCTCAAAATGAAACGCCTTTCAATAATGAAAAGTAATTATCATCGCGAAATCAACTTAGAATTGAAGTAAACAAACGTTTCCGCTACCAAAACTACAGTAGTTTCCGTGTTAAACATATTAATTTACTGCCAGATCATCAGTGAATCGTACACAGCACACAGTTACGCGTCTATTTTTCGTATGTGAAATGCAACCTAGGAAGGAAAAAATACAACAGCCACTGAATGTACCTTTCACATGCAAGGTGAATCGAATCTGCGAAATTAAATACCTTTATTTCCACGCGATAAACGAGTTTTGTTCACAAAAGAATGATTATATAGTTAATGCCAGTAATGACCACACCAACAAACTTGTTAAACTGATTATTTTCCACCGTAGCTATTAACTACTTTATTCCACTACAGATTACAATGACATTATTATATACAAGTGATCAGCGTACGTCGTAATATCGTATGACATTAAATGTACGTCAGTACTTTTATAGCATGTCACAGGTTGTACATTTGCGTATACCGTCCGTCCAAAAAGTTCCGAGATCGATTTTATTCCGGGTGTGTAGGCGACGCCAGCGCAGTAGCTATAGTAGTAACAACAGATATACATTGGAGCAGTCAGTTGTGAACAGGCAGTGTTAAGCAGTGGACGTGCGGTCGTACTGTGTCACAGATCGCAGTAGAGCAACATCTCTAAATCAAGTGTTCAAGACATTTTCCAGAATGTGGACGCTTGCCACTACTTGACTAAAATGCAAAAAGCGGACCATTTTTTCCTGGAAAAAGTCAGCGCGGACGATGAGACTAATTATTAATACGAACCTACACGAAGCTACAAAGTGCTGAAATTTGTATGAAGGGACACCCCTTTTCGTAATCTGTGGTAATGTCTTATGGGACCAAACTGCTGAGGTCATCGGTCCCTAAGCTTACACGCTAGTTAAGCTAATTTACGCTAAGGACGACACACACACACACACACACACACCCATAACCGAGGGAGGACTCGAACATGCGACGGAGGTGGGGGGGGGGGGGGGGGTGGCACCACGGATCAGAGGGTAGAGGAAGTGGTGGTAATATGGAACACTTTCTTGTTTAAATCAGAATACTGAATTTAAAATGTCACCTTTATTACCTTATACGAGGGTCATTCAATAATTAAATAGACAAATTGGTCAGAGGAAAAGACAGTTAGTAGGGCAAGCTTGGTACTTTTATGGCTTTAAGTTAGCATCACTGGGATCAGCCCATATGTTTTGTTTATAACCTCTAAAAGTCGAATTGATGACATTTTTCGTGCCGACCGCCGTGTGACTGTGGAAATGATAGTTGTTAAGATTCAAGTTAGTACTGGTACAGTTCGCAACATTATCTGTAACAAGCAGAAGTAGCGCAAAATATGTGCAAGATGGGTCCCAAAGGAGTTGACGCGGCTACACAAGGAAACAAGGTTAAGAGTGTGCACAGAGCTAAAGGAACATTATGAAAGAGAAGGTGAGCACTTCCTCAACAAAATTTTAACTTGTGATGAAACTTGAGTTCACTATTATGAGCCAGAATCAAAAAGGCAAATCATGTAGATGGAAGCACACAAACTCACCCGTCAAGAAGAAATTCAAAACTCAAGCATCAGCAGCAAAAGTCATGTCGACGGTGTTTTGGGATGCTCAAGGTCCAGTTTTTTTGTGATTATCTCGAAGAGCAGCGTACAATGAACAGACAATACTACTTCGATTTGCTTTTAAACAGGTTGAAGCTAGCCATGAGAGAGAGACGTAGTGAATCTCAGAGGAGAGGTGTGACTCTCCAGCAAGACAACGCACGTCCTCATATTGCACAACTAACCCGTGAAACCATCGACAAAATGGGCTGGGAAGTGCTACCTCATCCTCCTAGTGATATCCATTTATTTGTTGCACTGAAGGAGGCATTACGTGGGAAGAGGTTCCAGGACAACGAGGACGTGAAAAAGTATGTGGGAAATTGGTTCAAACATCAAGAGTTCTTTGCAGCCTGAATAAAAATGCTTGTAGCCCGTTGGAACAAGTACACATATGTTCAAGGGGATTATGTTGAAAAGTAGAAAAAGTATTGTTTTGTAAAAATAAACGCCTTTTTCTCCAGACCAATTCGTCTCTTTAATTATTGAGTGAACCTCGTATATCTATTATAAAGAATCAGTAATGATTTTGATGAAAAATGAACACGTTAAATAATTACAATAGGTTTTTTAACTTGCTGTAGGTTATGAGCATTTTGAAAATAAGAAAGTAACACTGCCAGTTTGGATTTTTATTAATGCAATTATCAAGTTGTATTTTGACCTCACACGGAAAAAGTTCACAAATAACAGTTTTATGAGTCACAAGTAATAATTACGATTGACAATTTAAAATTCTTCACGAACCGTGTACGTCTACTCACGACAATAAAAAATGAGAGACTGATCTTTGCTGCGGAAAGACAACATTACGATTGTGATAACTCAAACTGCCGTCAGATGGCATCATTAGTCTTCAAATCTACGGTGGTGCATATTACAACCTAATGTTATGTTGCCACCATCACCGCTACCCTGTACGGCTGTTGGTCATTGTCCTTTCCTGCTCCATTCGCAAACGGAGTAAAAGAAAAACAACTATCTGTGTCCTTCTGTATGAGCTCTAATTTCTCTTCCTTTGTCTTCGCGATCCTTAAGCGAACTGTACGTTGCCGACGGTAGAATCATTCCGCAGTCAGTCCGGAACGTCGTCTTCCCTCCAAGGATTTCTATTTCAGTTCAACAATACACGCTCGTTGTTAGAATCTACCGGTACTATACCTAGAAGCATAATTCTGAACTGGTTCGATGTCTTGCCTTAGTCTGACTTGGTGGGGATTCAAAACATTCGATCAGTATAATAGCGTAGGCTTCCGCAGCCAGAGTCAATCGGCATAAAAGTTTTCTGGGTGTGGTACCGCGTCATAATGTATAAAACTACTGCTGCTGGAGAAAAAGCAACGGCCAGAAGAAGGCCGCTGAACCGTGGCCGGAACGTTGGTTTTTCTCAAGCAGCAGTAGTTTTATACATTATGACGCGGTACCACACCCAGAAAACTTTTATGCCTACTCGATCAGTACTCAAGAACGTATCGCACTAACTCTTGAATGTATCACACTCGTGCACTACACGTGGATTCCTGAGTAGATGAGCTACACTTTCCTAGAATTCTCCAGATAAACCAATGTCTACCGTCCACCTCCCCTGCTAGCAACTCAACTGCTCTTTCCATTTCATACTGCTTTGCAACGTTACGTTTAGATATTTAACCGGTGTGACACTGTCAAGCAGCACACAACTTATAGTGTATTATTTTTCCTAGTCTACATTTATAAATGTAGACACGTGAACTACGGCGACATTATTGCACAGTTGTGATCAAACAAGACCAACTTGCTGTTATTCTTTTCGTGACTGTTGAAGGACAACCACGAGCAGACAGCCATCGGACAGTGAAGAATGTATCTGGGGCAGCATGTCCGTCGATAATCAGCGTTGTTGATTGGTATACAAAGTTGTGTGGTGCAGTTTCATGACACTGCTTGCAAATGTCGTAACTCAGAAGTTCCGAGAACTGAAGGAGAGGCACTTGAGCACGCGCGCTATAGACCTAGTCCTTATCTCTTTCTACGCGATTATCATGCTTTCGGTCCCTTAAAAAACGGCTTCAAGGGTCGACGATTCCCATCGGACGAGGATGTGCAACAGGTAGTTACGGACTTCTTCACGCAGTAGCACACGGTTTTACCAAAACCTGGTACATCGGGGTATGGTTGCCTCAGCGTGCATTGCGATTTTTCCAGATTGGCATATAGATTCTGGACTGTACGGCCTCTGAACGGAAACTTTTTGACCGCCCCTCATCTGAGTGACGAAGAATAAACTAGAATACCATCTTTCTGCGAAGAGCAAGGAATCGCAGTGGATGTGGAAACCTTGGAGGTCGAAGACCGACGTGTCACAATCGAGATGACAGTCGAAAATGTGAATATCAGTCATGTTGCAGTTTCAAACTACTGGCACGACATTTTGAACTTGAGAAAGGTCGCGGCTGCTCACGCTCCTTCAACAAGTTCGCGAAATAGAGGCATCAGCAGAAATATTGCAGCAGTGTCAGGTGACTTGTTTAACCGTCTAGTCACAGTGGACTGCTTTTGGGTGCATCATTATGACTTCGAGATGAAGCAACAAAGCAAGCAGTGGAAACATATGCATTGACCACCGCCGAATAATAGGAACACCCAACTATTATCGGTCAAGGTTATGCTGAGTGAAAATCGTCACAGGAACATGATAAAAAAATGTCCTGATAAGGTTATGGGAGGCTTTCAAGATGAAGCGTCGTGGGATGCAGCACAAAGGCGCGGTTTTGCTCAACGCACAACTCAGTCACACATGTAGCTTCTCTGGGCTGTCAGCTTTTGCACCGTGCCCCGAATTGAGATCACACATGCAGGAGGATCTGCAGCGAATTGACGCATGGTGCAGGGAATGGCAATTTAATCTCAATGTAGACAAGTGTAATGTGCTGCGAATACATAGAAAGATAGATCCCTTATCATTTAGCTACAATATATCAGGTCAGCAACTGGAAGCAGTTAATTCCATAAATTATCTGGGAGTACGCATTAGGAGTGTTTTAAAATGGAATGATCATATAAAGTTGATCGTCGGTAAAGCAGATGCCAGACTTAGATTCATTGGAAGAATCCTAAGGAAATGCAATCCGAAAACAAAGGAAGTAGGTTACAGTACGCTTGTTCGCCCACTGCTTGAATACTGCTCAGCAGTGTGGGATCCGTACCAGATAGGGTTGATAGAAGAGATAAGATCCAACGGAGAGCAGCGTGCTTCGTTTAAGGATCATTTAGTAATCGCGAAAGCGTGACGGAGATGAGAGATAAACTCCAGTGGAAGACTCTGCAGGAGAGACGCTCAGTAGCTCGGTATGGGCTTTGGTTGAAGTTTCGAGAACATATCTTCACCGAAGAGTCAAGCAGTACACTGGTCCCTCCTACGTATATCTCGTGAAGACACCATGAGGATAAAATCAGAGAGATTAGAGCCCACACAGAAGCATACCGACAATCCTTCTTTCCACGAACAATACAAGACTGGAATAGAAGGAATAACCGATAGAGGCACTCAAGGTACCCTCCACCACACACGGTCAGGTGGATTGCGGAGTATGGATGTAGATGTAGACAGCTCGTGACGTCCTCCACTTTCCTCGGCTGATGATAACATTACGAGGCAGGCATTTTCAGAGAGATGAAGAGATGTTTTCGAATGGAACGTGTCCTGAATAGCTAAAATGTTGACCTATACAAGCAAAGTTTCTGGGAGGCCACTTGTAATTGTGGGAAATGTGGCTCATTTTTAAGGAAATACTAACTCCATCAGCAAGTTTCATAGTGGCAGCCTAGGTTTTTTCGAGGTTTACGACTAGGGCTGGTGCTGACCTGGTCCGGCGAAGGGCAGCGGCTGCGCCTGGTGCGGGTGGTGGCCGGGGAAGAACTCGTGGTGGAAGCCGGCGGGCCCGCCGTAGCCGAACTCGAACTTGCCGTCGGCGGCGAAGTAGGGGAAGCCGGGCGGCGGGTCGTCGAGGCCGGCGCCCGGGCTCAGGTTCATGGGGAAGCCGCGCATCTTGCGCGAGCTGCCGAAGAACGGCCCGCGGCCCATCGACGTCAGCTGCTTCAGCCGCCGCTCCTTGCTGCGCTTGTTCTGGAACCACACCTGTCGGCAGACCAACACTGAGTGCCGGCGAGTGACGAACTGGCGACACGACACGCAGCTAACGTGAGTTTGTATGCTGAAATAGCTCCCACCGTCCTGAATCTTGCCAAAAGCTCAGCTTTAGGTACGTCAGCGTACAAACTCATGTTTGCTGCCGAAGATATTGCTTACCGGCAGGCGTTAACACATACAATTTCGACACCTTGTAGCGTCGTTGGATGATACTTCCGGACGTGGGTGTCTATCGTCAGCTTGTTTCTTGAGACACCCACTAGAATCGCTAGTTATTTGCTGGTAGTGTTTTGTTACACACATATATAAATTTCGTGCATGGAAAGAAATTACACAAAATTTGCAAAATAAGGAAAGAGACTAAGACAAAATTATATAGTGTGACCCAGAAATGTGGAGTTGTAGAGTGAAGCTCGAGAAAAGTTATCTAACGACGCCACAGAGCGTCGAAGTTATAAATGCCGGGACTCAGATTCATGGGGAAGCCGCGCATCTTGCGCGAGCTGCCGAAGAACGGCCCGCGGCCGAAAGGCGCCACTAGACCCACCTCTTCGGCAGCAAACGTACTTTGCACACTGACGAATCATAGGAACCACGTCTCGCAATGTCGTTTACTATTCAGGGATCGAGACTAATTGTCATGATAGCCAGCAGAGAAGATGGAGATAATTGCTCCACAGACAGGCCTTGGCTCCTACGAATGCGATGCTCGTTTGCCTTGATGGATGACGATTTCGGACATGGGTTTCCATCTGCAGTTTATTTCTGTATACCGAAAAAGAGTGCATATTTTAGAGGATTCCAGGACAATACACTGTGAATGGAAACCCGTGTCCAAAACCATCATCCAGCGACACAACAGAACATTGCATTCGTAGGAGACAAGCCCTGCCTGCGCAGCAGCTACCTCCATCTTCTCCAATGTTGATCGTGGCAATCAGTCGCGATCACTTAATAAGAAACAACGTTGCGAGACGTTCGGCCTGGGGTCCGTCAGCACACAAACTCACATTAGCCGCCGGGGGGTGGCCTAGTGGCAGGCGCTGCCACCTATAGCTTCGACGCTCTCTAATGTCGTTGGATAATATTTCTGGGCATGTGTTCCTATCTTTAATTTGTTTCTCAAGATACCCTCTACAATCCCTCTAAGTTTGTTGCAACATTTCTGGGGCACCCTGTATATGAAGCTGTGTCCTCCAGAGATATGGGACACAACCTACATAGAAGAGTGCCGAACTGCCTACGACTCAGGTGTAACATAGTTATGGTCAGACACCACAGAGACTGCAGAAGACAATGACTGCGTCGTGCATCCGTCCGACGCCACACAAACACTTTCCAAGTGGACATATATCCTCCAAACGCTAATTTAGTTGACACATAGCTCCATTTTGCTAGTCACACAGTACCTCAAGACAGTATCTTAACACAGGACACATCTAGAGTCACAGTCAAGAAAAACCTAACCAGACTTTATACAAGTGATGTCTGTCACTAGTTTCTGGATATCGGACGACACCACTGCTTAAAGACAGATCAATGAAAGTAAACACTGATCTACAATGTCTGACAAAAAAAGTGGACATCCAGAACATGGTCGGCCATTCGGCATGACGACGGTTCAAACCGGCGTCCGGCCATTCTGATTTACGTTTGCTGTGACTTACCTAAATCGCTTCAGGCAAATGCCGGGACGGTTCCTTTGAAAGGGCGCGGCCGAATTCCTTCCCTATCCTTCCCTCCAAACCGATTAACCAACCAAGACATGGTGGGGTATCAACGTAATTTGCTACACGTACACACCACTGGCCTGTAAGTAAATGATTAAAAGTTGCAACTGTATGTGACAGGTAGAAAGCCCACCAAAGTGGAGAAGTGTTACTCGTGTTTAGTGTTGGTACCAGGCCTCGTAGGTCCATGACGGGTTTCAAAAGTGTCAGATGCTTAGTGATTACTGTGAAGGCCATATATGCCACGTATTCGTGTGAGATAGCGTTATGAGCACATCATGGAGTTATGATAATAGCCTCATTGTGAGACTCAATTTGATCGGCTGGTTGCATCGTGCATCGTGGGACTTTTGGATGTGACTGTGGCCCGATGTTGGGCTGGATCGGAACATGAAGGCAGGCCTATTCGTCGCTTAAGTTCTCGTCGACGACTTCTGACCACAAGAAGGAAACATTGCAGAATTGTGCACCAAGCACATGCAACCCTTTCGCATCTCCGCCTGCTATGCGATAACATGCCATGGACTCTTGCAACATCTTTGCCATGCTGCTGCTAGACTAGGGAATAACCGTCTTATAGCTAATAGTACAAAATAGATGCCTGTGCTTGTCGTGGTGCCGTGATGTGGAATCATGGACTGTTGATACATGGTGTTGTATTGTGTTCCGCAATAAATCGCGATTCTGCAGTACCCCGTGTGACCACCATTGGCGAATATGGCGGCGAGGTCCTCCTTCCAGTGTTTCGGAGAGGCACGGCGGTGATACACCGGTATCATTGTCTGGGGACCAAGTCTTGGCTGGTACTGATTGAGGGAATTATCTTCCGTGCAACTTAGCAAGGTACGATTTTTTAACAGAGCGACGCTCGCCCACACATGGCACGTGTCTGCATGAACTGTCTGCCTGATACTGAGGTAGACTGGCGGTCAGCAAGATCCCCAGATTAGCTAGTAGATGTGTAGGATCAGATCGAATGACAACTCCGTCCCAGTGCACATACAAAGTATATATGGAATCAGTTACAAGATTTGTGGGCCAGCTTGTCTCAGGGGAAAATAAGACAGCTTTACAACGTCCTTCACATCCGAATCACTGCATAGATCCAGGTTAGAGAATGTATACATCATACAGATGGATGTCTCAATTTCCCAAGTTCTTTGTCAGTGTTGTGGCTGTTCGATCGAATGGTGCGAGTCTTCCTATTTGACGCCTCTTCGGCGATTTGGGCGTCGATGGTGACGAGATGAAATGAATAACCCCACTGGACCGTGTAACAAAGCTGTGCATGCAAAGATGCCAGCTCATAACAGCAACTACTCGGTGGTAGCAGGTTGTCTTCCAACCACATTTATATGTATGACGCCAAGCGTATTTGGCCAATGGAACATTAGAACACACTAGATACGTGGTAACTCGAGTTCTGTATTCGAAAGGGAACGACGCTCCGACCATCCGTGTTGAGTGGGCGGATGTCTCTTAGCGGTCTATACAATTGCATTTCTCGCCGTTACCGTGTAATACCTTACGTTTCGCGTCAACAGATAGATTAATTTTTTGTATATACCTCTGTGGTCACACAGAAGGCAAATTTCATCTTTTCCACCCACTCTTTTTATCCACTATCTCCTCCTGTTTATATTTGTTATACATTCTTTCTATTATTCAAATTTTTCCACCTTTTGAGAGACGACTTTAGGTTTTTTCCCTTTTCCATTCCCCAGTGGTATTCACTGTCTTTGTTTTGTAGTCTATTTTCAGTCCTAACTTTCTGGCTAGAAACAAACAATCTCTTCCGCTCGCTGTCACGAGACACACAAAATAATGACTTAGTCCCTGCGAGATGTTTTATTTGTCTGTTCACTTAAGAGCATAGAGGCTCTTCGTGTGAAGTCTCCTTCGCTTTGTGATCTTTTTCTCGCCTTGCAGCGAATTCCCAGTGGTTTGCACACTGCAAGGAGTGACTGCGGGGGACCGGTGCCTCCTTTACTCGCGCCAGCAAAACATGCGGCAACGCGCAAATGGCGCCGCCGAATCGTCGGGACTCACAAAAGAAGCGCGCTGGCTTTTTCGCCGGGTCTCCGGCCTTGAGCCGGGGAGGGGGGGGGGGGGGGGGCGTGCCTGCGAGACGCGCCTTTGAGATGCAAAGGCGGTGGCAGTCGGCTGTTCCCACCGCAAGATTGATCGCGCCAACTTGGCGCCCTCCGCCCACGCCGGTCACGCAGGGCCTTTGAGATTCGGCCCAAGGTGGTGGCGCCGGCCGCGTCCTCAAAGGGCACCCGCCCAGCCGTGGCTGGAGGGCACCAAGTTTCCCTCTCGGTGGCAGTAGCTGGCAAGAAGGGAGAACGGTAAAACTCTCCGGAGAGAAAATATGCTCTTACTTAACTGAGCTTCACACACATCCCTCTCCGGAAGGGAAGTTCGTATCGAACAAGGAAGGCAACGGATGTATATCGTGCATTTCAAACTGAAACTTCGCTATTTTAATGCAGTACTGCGTTTGGCTTGGTCTTCATGAAGTAAATCTCTTTCGAGGATTGCGGAACCTCAATGGGGCATTGCAGAGAAAACAATATCATAAGCGTAAGTTTTGGAGCACTAATATATTTCATTTACTCTCAGCCAGTCCAACACAGTAACGAGGTTCTAATGATATTCTACTAATATTTTTCCGTTAAAGAGATGCACAGTACTTTCGATATCCATTATGGTAGGGGGATCTAAAGCTGTAACGAACAAATTTTTCTTCCTCACGTCTGAGGCACGAAAGCACCAGTTGTGTTACAGTTGTAGTCTGCTGTAATTACATTATTCTGTCTTTATCATAACATTTCATGTTGCAACGAAATATACTTTGATAAATGTTGACATGTATTTGTTATATGAAGAAGTCTTTTAGAACTCTGCGCTGGGCACGGATCGTGATACAAAGCGAATTGATGTGAAACTCGTTAATTTCGGCTTCTGATGTTCTGAGGAGAGAAATACATTCGTAAATATGTTAACGTTTGGTATCTGAAATTGTGGGAGACAGTAACATATTTTTTAACGCTATACTGTACATGTCATAACTCTGATGCAGGAGGTAGATGAATGTGCCATGCCTAATAGCAATACTACATAAAATCAGAACGACTCCTTGGAGCGCAGAGCAAAATGGCAGTGAGATTGAAGCGTAATGATCTACTGAGTAGAAACAAAAAGGAGGGACGAGGACAACGAGACAAGATCCTTGGATTACTATTTCACTTATTTGTTTGAGCGTGGCAGTGTCGCCGGGGATCTTTGGGTTAGGACGGATGTCTTCCCATAAGATGATGGCACATCTTTCTCTGTACAGTGGGGGCAGACCACTTCACGTAACGTCAGTTGCTCCTTATCGATGACACGACTGTTATTTGGCACCTCTAAAGACCTCATTATCAACGGGATGTCAAACCGCACAAGGAGGAGCACTGAAGCACAGGATGAGTCTGCAACATCAGCCTGTAGGGAAATTATCTCCAGTCTCCACAGCGAGTGTTGCTATTTAGTTGGAGGAAATACGTGAACCATAGTTGTCCACGGTGTGTGACGTGATTATAAAAGCTTTCTTTTCGAGTGCAGGAAATTAAGTTGTTCTTTATGCAGTAGGGATGACATATTCGGCAGTATTTGTAGGTCTTATATTTTATTTGCAATTAATTTCAGTGTCATAATACATCACTTTCTCGCCCCTCTACTATACCAGGTGATGTATAACAACGTCCAGCCAGTATCCACATCACAGAGAAGGTAGAAATAATCGATTTCCTCTCTGATCAATATCCGGTATCCACATGATCACGTGGTATCATAGCCAGAGAAAAATGGTTCAAATGGCTCTGAGCACTATGGGACTCAACTGCTGAGGTCATTAGTCCCCTGGAACTTAGAACTAGTTAAACCTAACTAACCTAAGGACATCACACACATCCATGCCCGAGGCAGGATTCGAACCTGCGACCGTAGCGGTCTTGCGGTTCCAGACTGCAGCGCCTTTAACCGCACGGCCACTTCGGCCGGCCATAGCCTGAAGATGTTCAAAAATGGTTCAAATGGCTCTGAGCACTATGGGACTTAACATCTGTGGTCATCAGTCCCCTAGAACTTGGCACTATTTAAACCTAACTAACCTAAGGACATCACACACATCCATGCCCGAGGCAGGATTCGAACTGCGACCGTAGCGGTCACACGGTTCCAGACTGAAGCGCCTAGAACCGCAAGGCCACACCGGCCGGCGCCTGAAGATGTACTTGTCACAATGTTAGCTGTATTAATATTAATATCTTGTAGTTGTTTTTGTTTTCAATTACTTCATGACCCAGCGTATTTCAAGCCATTAACTGTGTTTTCTCACTGAATTCTGGATTCAGAGAATGTGGTCGACTGTGTAGTTGTTTTCCTACAGCATTACGCATCATAACTTCAGGAAGTGGGTTAGGTGCCTACTCATGTAGGTGAAATGGTGTACGTATATCTCAAGACATTTGTGACAGGAATTTGAGCTTCGCTTCTTTACTACTGTAACTCCAGTTTTTTTTATCCTCTGCTCCACATTCCACGATCTTTGGAACGACGATGAGATCCCATCTAGACTAGACACGTCTATGGGCATCTTCCGTGATATATTGCCAATGCTCACTGTCACGTTATGAAACTTCATCCAGCTAATTTAAAGATTATTCCGGAATGGGACTTTAATTCGTAAATACCAATATGATTGTCTCCGTGCCATGAGTAGTAAAAGCACGTAAGGGGTAGTTATGCGCAACCGTAAGGTACAAGGTTCGAGACCCGACGGTATAAGAACTGTTAACAGTTGCAGTTTAATTTGTGAAGAGAGGAGGGTTGTGGCGTCCAGTTAATAATCACCAACTTGACAATGAAAACAGACTAGAGGCTAATACCACGTTTTCAACTCTCCATTGGTTTCATTCTACACTCACACAACCACTAACACGAAATTTCACAGCAAAAGCGCTCATTAGAGCCATATAAACCGTACACTTACAGAATGGATGAGGAAGGTTAGGGTTTAACATCCTACTTACGACGATGGTATAAGAGATAGAGTAGGAATCACGATTGGAGGAGGAAATCACTAACCTTCTTTTTTTTCAGAGGAACTATTGCGCCGTTTCTTTAAACGATTTCGAGAATATCCTGAAAACTTAAATCTAAATTTGGATGACCGATCAGGAGTTTGAACAATTGTCCTTTCAATTGCGACTGCGGCTGTCTTAGTCAGTGCTCCATTTAACTCGATACAGCAAGAGATCCGACACTTACATCCATATATTAGGGGAAGACAACAGCAAACAGCTTTTAGTACGTCCGATGAAGCATTACGTGAAATTTTAAATAAACTAAAAAGGTTACTTAACTATTACAATCGAACGGGCACTGAGAGTGTGAGAGCAGACAATAGCGAAGACATTGGCTCTCAGAAGCACCTTTTATTGAAAATCGAAAGGACGTCAATGCTTTAGAGATAGAAGGAACCCTGACGAGTTACATGAACGCCATTACAAATTTTAAGCCATTTATAACACAAATTGCGTGATATTCTTCTGTGCTCTACAACAACGCTTGCAGTGATAACACAGAGTGACTTCAGACTAAACACACGTTGTGTAAGTAGGCTGTTTAGGTTTTTATATTTGGTAACGCCACGTAGCGCTCTGTATGAAAATCGCTGGCTGTGTTGTGTGCAGTCTGTGGCTGCTTTGCATTGTTGTTGGCCATTGTAGTGTTGGGCAGTTGGCTGTTACCAGCGCGTAGCGTTACGCAGTTGGAGGTGAGCCGCCAGCAGTGGTGGATGTGGGGAGAGAAATGGCGGAATTTGTAATATTGGATATCATGGACTGATATATATATATATATATATATATATATATATATATATATATATAAAAAAATCACTTTTGGACACTATTAAGGTAAATACATTGTTTGTTCTCTATCAAAATCTTTCATTTGCTAACTATGCCTACCAGTAGCTAGTGCCTTCAGTAGTTAAGGATCTTTTATTTAGCTGGCAGTAGTGGCGCTCGCTGTATTGCAGTAGTTCGAGTAACGAAGATTTTTGTGAGGTAGGTGATTTGTGAAAGGTATAGGTTAATGTTGGTCAGGGCCATTCTTTTGTAGGGATTTTTGAAAGTCAGATTGCGTTGCGCTAAAAATATTGTGTGTCAGTTTAAGGACAGTCATGTACAATTTTTCTAAGGGGACGTTTCGGACGTTTGAGTTGTAGCTACAAGCCGAGCACAGACACGAATTTCCTCCTCTCCAAACCAACCTACGTCGATGTTAACCTCTCCAGGGCGCGCAACCCTGATGCATCGATTGCATTAAGGGCAACATTAGCATAAACAGGACCAGTTGTGTGATCACAGTAGCTGCTCCTTGCAATAATACTTAAAATGTAAGCACACTTGCACGCGCGTCGTCGCTGTGGAGGCTATATCTCATATATGGTGGTGCAGGTGCCATTTGCGCCGTTGTTTGGGTTGCTTCCATCAACAACAACAACACGCGAAACCAGTAATTAGTTTCCGGCCATCGGTATTGGCAGCAGGAGTCAGCGTTGCAAGTCACGGCTAATTTAATCGCTATTATGATACAAGGTTCGTGTTGTAGCTGTTGCGCAGTACTGAAACAGCAGCTTTACTAAATTTATTCTAGCGCATTCGAGAAATAGTAGACACAATACTCTAAAAACCTACAAAATTAAAATAGCCGAACTAAACAACGTCAGGCTACTTCTGTCTTCATTTGCATCTCAACTTTCATGTGCTACTTAATTGTTGTTACTACATCTATTTCAAAATTTAGGGAATGACACAGTGCTCCTGGGAACATTACGTGTTCCCTGTTCTCGACATATGAGCATCCGTCCAGCATTGTCGAACAATTATCGCTTAGGTAGTCCAGGTGTTATTGTGTGGAGAGACATAATGTTGCATGTGCATTCAGATCTCCAAGTATTGAAATGTCTCGCTTTTTGCTATGTACAAGGGACCATCATGAATCCCCATGACTTACGTGTAATTTTTGGCCTTGAATAAAGGTGTCGTTCCTGTTCGTCCCATTGCACATTTCTTTCAGCTACCTTTTGTGCTATACTGTAACAGTTCTTTCTACGTACGGTCCAAATTTCATCGAGCTGTGTGACCCATCACACGAAACACACTTTTTTCCTTAAGTTTCGTACATCAGTATAGGTTGCCTCCTTACGCTTCTCACACTTACGTATATTTCTCAAAATAAATCATTGGTGTTGTACTATCCATGTACGATTAAAATTTGCTATAGGTGTATTTTATTACGACATTCATGTGTCCCGGTTCGTTACTAAAAACCAAAGTCCCGTAGAGGCCTGAATTTACACTCTAATTGGAGATAGCTAACTGCAATTATTGTTCACAGTTTGTTCAATAACGACGCTAAATTTTATGGTTAAAAAGAGTTCATTTGGTTTGGTTTGTTTGGTATTCGCAGTTTTCGCCAGGTTGTTGCATTTTCGCTATTAGCAATTCGTGTGCTCTTCTGTGAGGAAAATTATACCTGCTTATTCATTATCTTCTTATTTACAACACGAGACACTGCACGTGAGACCGAATGTTTATGCTCCACCCCCGCCCTCTCCACTTCATAGTTTTCATCTACATCAATATAGCTTCTTGATTTATGTACACTGTTTGTTGCAGTCAGTGCTCGCATAAATTCTTTAATGGCTCTACCAGTTTCTATTGACTAGCCATTATCAACAGACAATAAAAATTTATTGGCCGATGGCTGTCACAGTAAGCTAGGAGTTGAACATTTTCATGAGACTACGCGCCTCTAAGAGGATAGGACTGAGAAGAGAGAGGGTCCTTTCACTCCTCTCACGTTCTGAAGCAACCATGAGCCAAGAAGTACTGCTGAGTTACACATAATGTCTAGTTGTCTAGTCAGCCGCTATCGCTGTAGGTATCGAACAGTTTACATGACCATTGACGGCAATAAACTATATAACAACGCGCTCGCTAATGCTCTATTCCATCAACATGACAAATACTCGTACGAAGCAGCCTGACGTATGAGTCGAAGCTGTTGCAAACTTGTGTTCTGTTAGAATATGTGAAGTATCTTCTCTTTCTGCCGGAAGTTGTGTCAATAAGTATGGCGGTTGTTCATATATATTAATCCTGTTTATTTTGGTTACACTCCGCAATATAGAGAGTGTGAAGCATAACTCCACCGACAAACATTCAGAAGTGGGCTGTGTTATGCATACGCTAAGAGCTATGGCTACTTGTTCATCTTCGCTACTGTGAGAAATATCTCTTTCTCTGATCGCCCTTTGTTCTCCATTTTTTCAAAAGGGGTAGTATTACCAAAACAAGAAAAAGTGTGTTGAAAATATGGGCTATAAAGTGTATACCTTAAGAGATACGAGCACTTGTTCGTCTTTACTAATGTGAAACACATCCTTTCTATTGAACGAGTGCTCTTATCTCTTAAGGTATGAGTTTCAGAGCCCATGTTCACTGGACATTTTTCTGTTATTTTGCTTCATTACAGAGATAATAAGACGATAGTTACTAGAAAAAGTTTCAGCTGACGAAGCAAAAACAGAACCCTTATCTTGAGATATACAGGGTGGTGAGAAAGAGTCTGAAAAGCTTGTAAGTGTGTTCCAGGGTAGGTTGTGCTGAGAAATGATTTTCAAGGTGTTTTTCGTTTGGATTCCTAAAACCGAAGAAGAGAGCGATGGGACGGTAGTAAGAATCGAACGCGAACCGAATATTGAGCAGTCTCGTGCGCTATCACTTACGCGATGAAAACAACTGACACTAGTTGTATCTGGCGGACAGCTTGAATTTGCTTGCTCAACGACCTGATGGGCTAACATCAACGCTAATTTTTCTTCGCTGTTATTTCTCAGCTCAATCTGTCCTGCAACAAGCTTACTAGTTTTACAGACTGTTTCTGATTATGTAATTTCATTTGTGGGATTAAATGGAAAGTCAGCGTTGGCCGTAATATTGATGGTTTCTTGATAGCAAAATCGATTTTCAATCACATAGTGATCATCTTCAGTGCTGCTGTGTACAAATTAAACTCATAAGCACTGGTATAAAGTTATTATCACTAACCAAAACTGAGAAACGATCACAATGAATTACTGTTATCGTTTCTCAGTTTTGGTTACTGATAATAACTTAATACCAGTGCCTATGAGTTTAATTTGTACACCACAGCACTGAAGATGATCACTATGTGATTGAAAATCGATTTTGCTATCAATAAACCATCAATATTACGGCCAACGCTGACCTTCCTTTTAATTTAACATGTGTGGTCGTTGTGCTCACAGCACTCCATGGAATCGCCAATCAGTACAATTTGTGGGATTGTTCCACACTTCGGAATGTTCCGCCATGTTCTTTGCCACGAGACATGAGTTGTAACAACATTATTCGTAACTACCTCTGGGGTTTCAAAAGACGACAGCACGGGAAGTACAGAAAATACACACGTGTCAGTGGATACAGCATCTCTCCATGTTTGTAACTCATAGTACAGATGGTGAATATACGCACCGTTTGTGATGTAGCTAACATCAATACGTGCGTGCAGTTCACTAAGGTCGCTGACTCGAAATGCTCAGGAAGGAGCGACGGCAGTGTATTTCGGAATCTCATTTACTGGTTTGCTTATCAGCACGCACCAACTAATTGGATGCGACAGTACGGAACGGATGAATTGTCTAGATGTTCTGACACCCCCGTCCTCTAGTGCAACTATGCCACGGCGCATGTAAGGAATCGAAACTTGGAGATGTGTTCTACACACTGATATGTGGCAGTTTTCTGTGTGTCTCGTGGTTTCCGTCTTGTGAAACCCTGCAGGTAGTTCTGAATAGCTCTGTACCTCCCCATCCTGAAAACATCGAGAGGCAGCTCTCGCATCCTCGCTGTCCCGCCAGCAGTGAGTTCTCCAGAGAGCTCCCTAACCAGATCGCAGGCGGCTGCCGTCACGCCCCGCCGCCCAGCCCGGCTTGCGGCAGCTTTCGACAACGGCGTGAAGACTCGGCGTGCGAGGCCAGCGCCAGAGGGAAACATCTCTAGATGCTATCCGCGCCTGTTTTTCACGCGCTCCGGTAATTACAATTCCGCCGGCAACCTGCTTCCCAAAGCAGTGCTTCTGCGGAGCCGCGCTCCTGTGTTTATCTGATGCGTTTCCGCGCACAGCACGTGTTAGCGCCGCTTCTGGACACGTAACCTCGAAAGAGGGTTCCAGATAAGTCTAATGTCTTCATAGGTCCCCAGGAAGCTGCTCTGTAATCTGCAACAATTAAGCAGTAATAAGCAGGACTACTGATGCAGGCACGACTTATCCAAGGACGTTGAGTGACAGCTAATATCAGTAAATGTTGTCGAATAAACGTATGATATCCGGTAAAAGTGTCGAGCGTACGAAACGTTAGCACGGTATAATTCAGTTTGTCTGTAAGAAGCGGTCGTGCTGACTGTCGACTGTCCGTTGACTTGGTACATACCCGACAGCAAATGGCTACTACATGCAGTTACCTTCGTTCTGCTCAATAGGAAACTAGTTGCGACGGACCTGCATTCACTGACGGCAGCAATTCCTGGCGGTTTCAAAACCGATTGTGATTGGCTAGGCATGTGTCGTATAGGCCGCCGCACAGCAGCCGTCAACTCGGCGCGGCGTGCTACAACACGCGCGGCACACGGCGAGTACCGCTGGCGCCGCACACGATGTCAGCAAACTGGCGCCAGTGAACGCGTCGTCGCGGGGTTAGCGGCAGCGTATACACCACTAGCGATACGGATTACCCTGGCGGCGCTGCCCTTGCCACCAGAGTGAGCAGCCGTATAAGGGCGCCATCTACCGACACTCTGACTGGCCGGACCTGCGGATTTAAGCGAGCTCCCTGAGCCCGTTTAACCAATCTTCGACGATGACTGTGTTACTACTCGGCTGCTGGATTCACGACGACCGAACCGTACTGTGGCCTCCCTGGCTGGAAACTTGCGACGCGGCGGTATTGACTGGTTGGCAGTGGTTTGGGCTTGTATTCTCTACTAGTGACTCTGATTTCTCCTTGGCACTACAGCCATCGAGGTGTTGTGTAGTCGAACTTAAGTTTTGTTTTGAGTGACAGAAGGTCAAATAAATTTGGTTATCACGGAATATTTCTTGTGTTATAGTGCGGACATAACAGCATGACACTCACCCCCAGTCTCCGTTGTTTATGAGCTATTTACGTTCACTGTTCTGACGCCATGTCACATGGCTGCGAATGGCGCATCGTACCTTGTAGACTCGTTGGATAGTCCACAGTCGTACACCAGCAAACTGGGCAGTGTCATTCACGCTGCTGTCTCAGGCACGTGCAGACTAAGTAACTCATGTCTGCTATCCTTTCACGTCTCACAGTCGACTCGTCTTACCACGCTGATTACATACCACAAAGTGGCACCTACACACCGCTTAAGGTGAGTGGCAGAGGGTCACGTGACAGCTTGGTGCCAGTATTGCACCGCCTACAGCACTGTGCTCAATCGAGTCGTTGGCTGGTATGTGACATTATAACAGGAAGATACTCTGTGGCAGCTGTGAGTTCTGTTTCATTCCTGCTGTTTTGCGGCCTGAGCTGTGGCGTGGACACCGTTCTGGTAGTTGGACACTACCGGCAGTCGTCACCGCACAGAAACGTAATTCAGTAATATGGGGGTGTCCCTTTCAGACCTCTCATATTTCAAACACCCAGGGGAAACAAAATAAACAAACTACAGTAGATTCGATAATGAAATTGCACGATATGCTAGAGCATCTCAAAGAATTTATTTAATAATCATAAGTACACATCTACATGTTGTGACGACACAGGTTTGTCACAAGTCGCTAAGCAACTACAGATATAATGGTTTCATGTTGTATTCCCGTGAACTTTCTGAATGGAAAAGCAGAACCTATGGATGCTAGCATATTAGCTCGTGTTTTCCTTAGTTCGTGGGATATGGAGAGGTGTGTCACCTGCATGTCTTCGACAGTGGGTTGAGAACAGCATAATTCTGATACATTTCCCAACAGAAGTTCTCGCAGCAACCAGTTGCATGAGTAAGGCGCTTTGAGTATTTCTTAAGCCAGAGTGCTAAAAGCGCCCTTCAAAAGCGTGCTAGCGATGAGTGGTCCTGAGAGATTTGAGCAAAGCCCGTAGGTGGTCCAGAAGGCGGAAGCAGGAAAGCCGGGCCACCGCTATGTTCCCATTAACAGAATGGGAAGGGAGCAGCATTTATGCGCCCAGATATCTTTCCGCCAATCATAAGGCGATGGACAGTATTCTGCCAACTTCAGTTTGTTAACAGAGTATACAACAGATGATGGATGAGAAAATTCTGCAAGATTACCTTATTCACAGGATGAAAGGGGAAGATTTTCAGTTGTCACAGTGGCGAACATCGCAACTTCTTCCTCTCGTATGGTAATTTTGAGACTGTGAGGGACAGTCTAGTGGTGGTTCTCTTGGAGTGTAGAGGTGTCCATTTATGGGTGAGCACATGGCGGCTGCCTGTGTGTCGTGTTTTGCAGAATTGCTGTTTGGTGCACAGCTGCAGCTCGACGCGCCTTCAGCGATTTTCGAGTAAGCGTCAGGTTTAGCATTTGCGTATATCTTTGCATTGCATAGCTCACAATTTGTGAGCCTGTTTAGAAACTTGCTGTTGTGTTTTATCTTTCTTTCCTTTATCATATTGGGATCTAGAGTTGACGCTATCCAGTATGTGCGTATTTTGTGAATTCCCTAGACTTGGGAAAGTGATTTGTTTACCAGTGCCGGCTGGAGTGGCCGTGCGGTTCTAGGTGCTTCAGATTGGAACCGCGGGACCGCTACGGTCGCAGGTTCGAATCCTGCCCCGGGCATGGATGTGTGTGATGTCCTTAGGTTGGTTAGGTTTAAGTAGTTCTAAGTTCTAGGGGACTGATGACCTCAAATGTTAAGTCCCATAGTGCTCAGAGCCATTTGAACCATTTTTTTGTTAACAATCTGCAGTCTTCCAGAGAGCATTCATGTGCCCTGTGCTCAGACACAGTTTCACATTAGTTTGTGTACTAGTCCGTTAATGATTATTAGGCAATGAGCGAGTTGTGGCGCCGGGGCTCGTCAGCAACCGCATGGTGCCGAAAATTAGCTGGAGCAAGAGGAGTAGAGTAGCCCCTGCGCGTGGTCCAGGCCGACCGCGTACGTGGGAATTCCATGTTGACGCTGTGTCGAGGACTGTGCTTTGTGTCGATGAAGGGGATTTGTATGCCGGGAGTTTCAAAGATGGCGGACTTTGAATAAACATAATGGCAGACATTTCACAGTTCATATAGAAATTAATAATAGCCAGAGAAATCATGATACCTTAAAAAGAAACATGTACATCACCACCATTTTCATTTCCTATGACCGTGCTCCGATCCGGTGACAACAGCTGGCGTGTCTGACGTGGGAATTCTTTGAAATGCTTTAGCATATGGTGGATTCTCATTGTAGCGTTAACTGTAGTTATTTTTTCTGTGCCAATTGAAATGTGGGAGATTTAAAAGGGACACCCTGTACTGTTGTCGTTACACTTGAGCTGTAAGCACTTCCCATCATCTGTATGTTTGTTGTGTCGGAACGAAGCGCCAAATCACATCAGACGGTCGTGGCAAGGCAAAGCGAAAGTACTATTGCCCGCGACTGGGTAAACACGGGTAATGACGCGTCCACGCAGATGCTCGGCGCGCGCCGCGCCGGCCGATATCAAACAAACGGCGCCTGGCGTCGCGAGCGGCGCGGCGCGGGAGGGGCTTTTGTGCGGCCCTCGGCTGTGGGCCGGCCGGGCTGACAGAAGGTCGCCGCGGGGGGCCCCGGGGGCGTGAACGGCGGACCCCCGCTGCGGCGGCGGCCGCGGGGCGCCGCTTTGATGTGCCGGCCGGCCGCACCGAGCTGGGGCGAGCCTCGAGGTCAGCGATAGCCCCGGGCACACACGCCACAGCCCGCGTCTTACCCTCAAAACTGTACACTGCTCAACTTAAAGTAGCTGGCGAGCTGTTCTAGCACACCAGTGGCAACTGTACTTGCACTGTTCCCGCCGGCCGCGGTGGTCTAGCGGTTCTAGGCGCTCAGTCCGGAACCGCGCGACCGCTACGGTCGCAGGTTCGAATCCTGCCTCGGGCATGGATGTGTGTGATGTCCTTAGGTTAGTTAGGTTTAAGTAGTTCTAAGTTCTAGGGGACTTATGACCACAGATATTGAGTCCCATAGTGCTCAGAACCATTTTTTGCACTGTTCCCTTACACTGCGTTGCCACCTCCAGTGCGCATTGTGTCTGCCAGTTCTCAAGTAGTAAACTTTCATGGACGCGAAAATTTCACAAAATACAAGAAACCAACCGTAACTCCAGTCTGTCACAAATTAAGAACAGATATTCAATATGCTCAGAGAAAGCACAGATATGTATACCATATGTGAATTCCAGAAGTTTTATGTGATTTTTGCAGCAGATTGAGTCCCTCAGCTTCGTAGTTCTTCCAAGTTAAATTTTGTCGAAACTGCCATAAAAACGCAGTTTTCCGGCTCTTATACACTATGTAATCAAAAGTATTCGGACACCTGGCTGAAAATGGCTTAAAACTTAGTGGCGGCTTCCATCGGTAATGCTGGAATTCAATACTATGGTGTTAGCCCACCCTTAGCCTTGATGACAGCTTCCAATCTCGCAGGCATACGTTCAGTCAAGTGCTGGAAGATTTCTTGGGGAATGGTAGCCCATTCTTCACGGAGTGCTACACTGAGGAGAGGTATCGATGTCGGTCGGTGAGGCCCGGCACGAAGTAGGCGTTACAAACATTCGAAAGGTGTTCTGTAGGATTCAGGTCAGGACTCTGTGCAGGCCAGTTCATTACAAAAAAGAAAAAAAATGGTTCAAATGGCTCTGAGCACTATGCGACTTAACTACTGAGGTCATCAGTCGCCTAGAACGTAGAACTAATTAAACCTAACTAACCTAAGGACATCACACACATCCATGCCCGAGGCAGGATTCGAACCTGCGACCCTAGCGGTCACGCGGTTCCAGACTGAAGCGCCTAGAACCGCACGGCCTCACCGGCCGGCCAGTTCATTACAGGAATGTTATTGTCGTGTGACCACTCCGCCACATGCCGTGCTTCGTGTTGAAAGATGCAATCGCCATCCCGAATTGCGCTTCCACTGTGGGAAGCAAGAAGGTGCTTAAAACATCAATGTAGGCCTGTGCTGTGCTAGTACCACGCAAAACAACAAGGGGTGCAAGCCCTCTCCATGAAAAACACGACCACATCATAACACCACCGCCTCCGAATTTTACTGTCAGCACTACACACGTTGGCAGATGACGTTCACCGGGGATTCGCCATACCCACACCCTGCCATCGGATCACCACATAGTGTACCGGAATTCGTCTCTCCACAAAATGTTTTTCCACTGTTCAATCGTCCAATGTTTACGCTCCTTACACCAAGCGACGCGTCGTTTGGCATTTACCGGCGTGATGTATGGCTTATGAGCAGCCGCTCGATCTGGAAATCCAAGTTTTTTCACCTCCCACCTAACTGTCATAGTACTTGCGGTGGATCCTGATGCAGTCTGGAATTCCTGTGTGATGGTCTGGATAGATGTCTGCCTATTACACATTACGACCCTCTTCAACTGCTGGCGGTCTCTCTCAGTCAACAGACGAGGTCGGCCTGTACGCTTTTGCTCTGTACGTGTCCCTTCACGTTTCCACTTCACTATCACATCGGAAACAGTGGCCCTAGGGATGTTTAGGAGTGTGGAAATCTCGCGTACAGACGTATGACACAAGTGACAGCCAATCACCTGACCACTTCGAAGTCCGTGAGTTCCCTGGAGCCCCCCATTCTGCTCTCTCACGATGTCTAATCACTACTGAGGTCGCTGATATGGAGTAACTGGCAGTAAGTGGCAGCACAATGGACCTAATATGAAAAACGTATGCTTTGGGGGTGTCCAGAAACTTTTGATCACATAGTGTACACCACTCAGCAGCAGTGAAAATAGTGCAACGAGAGGGAAGAGTAGTGCAAACGCGAAAGGTCACAAACAAGTACAGTGAGATCCGGTACGCAAATGATCCAAGTTTGGGGCCATTGCGCATGCCCACAGACCCTGCAGCGGCGCTGCAATGGGGCAGGGGGCTCTATTTTAACGGCGCATGGTGGACGAATCATACGCGTGAAGAGGACGTTAATATGCGCAGAATGCCAGGTGGACCTGTTAGACGAAATTTCTAACTTGCAGATAGACCTCAACACGTCGCTCTTAATCTATTGATGTAACTGTGATTTCCAGAGTACCACAAGGAAGTGTGATAGGACCGCTAGTGTTTACATTGTATTTAAAGGATCTAGTAGGACGCGTCAGAATCTCCTTTAGACTGTTCGCTGTGATTGTCTATAAGAAAGTAACATCGTCAGAAGACGGTATCGATTTGCAAAATGACCTATGTAAGATTGATGAATGGTGCAGGGTCAGGTAACTAACGCTGAATGAAAACAGATGTAACATACGGCGTATACATAAAAGAAGAAATCCACTACTGCACAGCTACAATGTTGGTGACAAACTGCTGGAAATATTGTATACCGTAAAATATCTAGTAGTAAAATCTAGGGCGATCTTAAGTTGACTGAGCACGTAAAGCAAATAATAGGAAAAGCATATTCCATAGAAAGAATCTTACGGATATGTAACTCATCCACTAGACAAGTGGCTTACGAGACGCATATCCGACTGATTCTTTAGTATTATTTATCAGTATGGGATTCTCATCAGATTGGACTGACAGGAGAGGTAGAGAAGATCCAACATACAGCGACGCCCTTAGTCGGAGTCGTTTAGTCGGGAATATGTTAACTTCACACGTTCTAATCTATCCAAAAACTCGAATGGTCCTCTCGAATACGTGGTGCTAATTTTGCGCCATTCGTTAGTGATCGAAGATGTCTTAAGCCCTGCAGTACCAACGAGAGTGCTTTTCCCCTGCCGTGCCTAAGTTGGCAATATGTATTGTTCCATACAGTAATTGACGAGGAAGGAGAGGATGTCTTTCTAGTGCTAAAATTGAGATCATTCCATATTCTTCACAGTATTTTTAGTTATATTGGCTCCTGAAAGTTGCCTTAAAACTGCCGTCGCCAGGGTCTCTATTTACTTATACTTCAAATGAAAATTGTTTTGACAGATTAACCTGTAATTCTTCATTTTTGTGGCGACAATGAGCTTAATTACTTTAAAATTATTGAAGTCAGTCAAATCCGTAAAAACAACTTAAAATAATAGACAAGTGCTTTCCGACGAGTGTGCAGTTCAAACCCGCTGTGAAGCTGGAATTTATGCCTTGGTACTGAACCCACGCTCAACTCGATAAGTCACTTCCAAGAACGGAAAGAGGGAACAGGGCCATTCCGGTGGCAGCGGCATTCCGGTACAGGCATTACAGTAATCTCCACATATGCGTTGATACTCTTCAAACCACTGTAGACATGGAGTGTGGAAAACTCATTGTACTACGTATTAGTAGTTCTTCCCGTTTCATTGGCGTATGGACCGCGGGAAAAACGACTTGCATCTGCGGTGAGTAGCTTAGTCGCCTCTTCGCTGAACCTTTTAAATTCCTCCGTTACTATTAGTAAATTTTGTTGGGTTCCCTCTTCAAGGGTCTCCTGTTTCACATTTTCATCATTTTGGTGATGTTCCTCCAAGTGAAACAAATCTGTGACCATTCGTGATACCGTTCCTTGTAAACGTTCTTCAATAGTTTTGGAGCACGCCACCTTACAAAACTAGAATTAGTTTTATTTCAGATTTGAGTCTTCGTATTTGGAAGGTTGCACTCTCTAATCCCAAAATCTTTCTTCCATAGGATTCAGATGTTAGTGAAAATGTGGCCTCTTTTTTTTTACTGAAACTGTTAACTGACGTCGACAACAATTTTTTTTTTCACAGGCTTTAGCATTCTCGTGCACCGAAAACATAGGCCGCTTAACATCAACCTGTATCACAAACGGTGCTCTGGTGACGAAGAGAATTTTCTTGGATCCTTTTCTTAACAGACGCGTCTGCTTGAAAACATTCGAAACTCTTTCATTACCTGTCACACTTACCTACAAAATCCATAGTTGGACGTTAGAGCTACGAAGTATTACAGAGCCATGAGCACAGTGCGAAGATATACAGGACGTCCCAGAAACGTTGCATCAAATTTCGTAGGTTTGTGGGGGAGGGGGGGGGGGGGGGTTTATTGTGGAACAAATCCAAAATAGAAACCCGCGTCCGGAAACGTCATCCAACGACGCTACAGAGTGTCGAAGTTAAATCGCCGGCCGTTGCCTCTAGGTCACCCCTTTGGAAGCAAACGTGACTTTGTACGCTGACGAATCGCATGCGGAACGTCTCACAATGTTGCTTGTAACTCATTGATCGCCAGTGGAGAAGACGGAGCTAGCTGCTGCATAGAAATGCCTTGTCTTCTGTGAATGCGATGGTCTGTTGCCTTGGTGGAAGTCGATTTCGGAGGCGGGTTTCCATCCGAAGTTTATTTTTCTCCTGGAATTCACTGAAACCTCCGATGATTTTCGGAATACAGGAGAAAAATGAACCGCAGATGGAGACCCGTTCCGCAACCGTCATCCACCGAGGCAACAGAGCATCACATTTGTACGAGGGTAATCCCAAAAGTAAGGTCTGCTATTTTTTTATAAGTACATAGACCTGTTTATTTCTACAATGGTGTACATCAGTTTACAGCTGTTTTTCGACATAATCAGCGTTTCTGTCGATGTATTTTTGTAGACGCTGTGGCAGTTTTTGTGTGCCAATGTCATACCAGCTCGCCGCCATGCTGTTCAGAAAGTTATAAACCTCTTCTTTCACCTCGTCGTCGGAGCTGAATCGCTTTCCGGCCAAATGTTCTTTTAACCTTGGGAACAGGGCGCCAAGTCAGGACAATAGTGTGGGTGGGTGTTATGCTCCACTGAAACTGTTGCAGGAGAGCAACGGTTTGCCGAGCGATGTGTTGGGCGAGCGTTCTCATGGAGAATGTGTACACTTTTGCTCAACATTCCTCTTCTTCGGTTCTGAATTACCCGTTTGAGTTTTTTCAGAGTCTCACAGTACCTGTCGGAGTTAATTGTGGTCCCAGCGATTCAGCTCCGACGACGAAGTGAAAGAAGAGGTTCATAACTTTCTGAAAAGCATGGCGGCGAGCAGGTATGACATGGGCATACAAAAACTGCCACAGCGTCTACAAAAATGCATCGACAGAAATGGTGATTCTGTCGAAAAATAGCTAAATGTTCAAGCTGTAAACTGATGTAAACCATTGTAGAAATAAAAAGGTTTTTCTACTTTTAAATAGGAGACCTTGCTTTTGGGATTACCCTCGTAGAAGACAAGGCCTGTCTTCCACTGGCGATTGTGGCTATTAGTCGCGATGACTGAATATGAAACAACAGGGCGAGACAGCGCCTGTAACTTCGACGCTATGTAGCGTCGTTGGATGACTTTTCCGGATAGGGATTCCTGTCCTCGATTCGTTCCTCAACACATCCTCTGCTACCCCTGGAAGCTTGTCGCAAAATTTGTGGGACACCCTGTACACGCCTGACCGCAGCAGAACACGGATCGGTTCGCTCGGTTGTTCAGAGTTTGCTCATCTGCTGCGGCTAGACGGCTGTCCACTTTTGGCGTTGGTCCAGAAGTTCTCTCATCTGCGGAAAAGGCAAAGCTGAGCGGGAGAGAAGTGAGAGTGACAGGACGGGTGGGCGTGTCGCGGCCCGGGCCCCTCGGGAGCATTGTTTGCGGTGTCACTGAGGGCTACCTGCGGCGGTCAGTCGGCGGGCTACCTGCGCTGATTCCCCTCTTGTTCCCAGAGGGGCGCACAAAAGGAACGGGGCCGCGCTATCTCCTCTCTGCGAGTCGAGTTTTTGTGTAGCCGCAGTGGTATTGTTGTCAACGAACAGAAGGCACAGAGGGCGCATACTTTAAAGTTCGCGATGAAAGGGGTGGGCGGGCAGAAAACACGGCGCTTGTGCACTTTCTGACCTCTGGTCTCGGCAGCGCATCATATCCCAAGTCGGAATCCTCGTTTACTTGTGCTGCCTTATAGTGCTGCCTTCCGATGACAGGGATAGCGCAAGGTTTTCGAAGCTTTGTACAGACACAAGACAACAGATTTTACACGTTTCGTGTAGGCTGTGTGTGGCTACATGCTGCCCATTTACATTTTACATAACAACAGTGGCTTAGACTCTATGAAAAAAAATAGTCAACTGTGACATTTTTCACGTAGCTATTGAAACATATTCAGTACGACAGATCACATATTTGGCAGTTACACAAACATTCTACCAGATTTAAGTATGGAATAAAGAGGATTGGTCCATAAGGAACGATTTCGGTTTACATTCGACATTAACTTTGGTAACTGCATGAGATTTTATATTATTGGACCAATGACCAAAGATTGTGGGTGCGTATTTGAACATCTTTCTGAGCCACTGGAAGCTTTAGTGATCGGAAAGGTGTAAAGTGAAGGAAAATAACACCTGACGAACGAAGCAAGGAGGATGTAAAAAGCAGACTAGTGCGGTCAAAGAGGGGTTTCCTGGCCAAAAGAAGTCTACTAGTACCAACTGCCGACCTTAATTTGAGGAAGGAGTTTCTTGAGAATGTACGTTTCGAGCACACCGTTGTGTGGAAGTGAATCATGGGCTGTGGAAAAACCAGAAAAGAAGGGAATCGAGGCTGTTCGAGATTAGATGCTATTAAATGATATTTAAATTACAAGAAGTGATTACATAAGAAATTAGAATGTTCTCCGCAGAATCAGCGAGGAAATTTACTTGTGATAAATATTGACAGGAAGGAAGAACAGGATGATAGGAGATATGTTAAGACATCCGCGCATAGCTAACACGATGTTACTTAGGGAACGTTCCGAGAGAAAATTCACTACATAATTATTGTCGTATACTTTTAGATGTCAGTGTCTAATCAACAATTCTTTTCGATATAATAAGTTTTTTTGTGTCATCTACAAAACTTAGTTCTTGTGGCATGACCAATCTCGAAACTAACCAACTACCGGTAGTGCATATAGAAGTGGTAGTTTCAGGGTCTTGCCTCCTTTCCCAATCCCCTCCCGGGTAAATATGTGCGAAGGACCGCGGGGAAGACTTAGACTGGAATATGTCGGACAAATAATTGAGATGAAGTTGAAAATAAGTGCCCTGGGATGATGACGTTGGCACAGGAAGAGGATTCGTGGTGAGCTGCTTCAAGCCAATCACAAGATAGATAAGAAAGAAGAAAAAAGAAAATATAGGCGTGTCTTTTTTTCGTCTAGTGTTGCAGTTGTAGGCAATACTGTTGCCTTAAAACTGTGCTCGATTATTTCTAAGAATATCTCCAGCGGGTAAGTATATTACGAAGCTAGTGTTGAATCGTTTCTTGAATGTCTAACTATTTGAAGTGGCGCCTTCATCAGTAGATAAACATTAATTAGCTCTCATAGCCGAAAATAGTAAAGTTATTAATATTTACTGTCAAATGTACTATTTACCTAAAAGTGTCAGTAACAAGGCAATTCGGTCCGCAACGAGTATTTGATTTGGCCTTTCGACCAATCAGTCATTATAATACTAATAATCATCATCATCGGCCATTTTCCATCCTCTGCAGGATAGAAGTCACTTCCATGTTTGTACATGCAATACGGCCTTCTGCCTTACGCATCCTCGTTGATCCGGCATATTTTCAAATATGTGCAATCGGTCCTTTTTTTAGTTCCTGAGGAAATGCCACGGAAAATTATGCCATAAGCCATCAACGAATGGAGATGTGTCAAACATGTTTAGTCGTATTCATTTGTTTCTGAAGCTAGCAGTTATGCGGAGAGACAAGTTGCTAACCTCGCTGTCCGACAATCTCAATAATATGCGCGTTGTTGTTCATATTTTGATCAATATATACAATTAACAACCTGGAATGTACTGCCTTACAGGGTAACTTATCTTCTACGTTAATTATTTTTTCTATTTGTTACAGAACTGGATATACCTTTTTTTTCGTAACACAATTCCATTGAAATCATCATCCTTGTTACACAGATAGGTAGACCAGTGATGACGTTATTTACACTTGTCTAAGGGGTCTAACTCTCTAGCTTTCATTGTTGGGTAACTGGCCTATGTGTAGCAATATAGTAATGAAAACAGAGTCCTATCGGTTATTGGTGGGTCGTTTCTGCTGACGATCTGGGCAACAGCGACTGTCGTCTGCAATAACTGACCCATGCATCCGACGATAAGTTTCAACATAATGGCCGCTGTCAACTCGTTTCTTAAGCGTGCCAGACCATTGACTGGAATTTATGCTTGCCGACACGTCCGCTTCTCAATGTCGTAGCTTTCACTGGACGCTGTCACGTAAACTTGAGAAAAATGGTCTGTTCCAACTGGTGGGTCCCCACAATAACATCACGTCGACATTCGCTCAGTTCTGTCCGTTGACCCATTCGAACAAAAGACACGTCTGCGGCATGGACGCATACTTTTTGCACCAAATCATTCATCTTTGCATAGCATAGTGTTTTGTGGGGGTGTAGCTGCTTCCGGTCGCATCCCGTTGACTCATTCGAACAGAAAACACGTCTGTGGCATGGTCGCACATTTTCTGCTCTGCTACATTCATTTCTGCGTAGTTTAAGGTCACTCAGAGTGTTTGATGAGGGAGGTACGTCCTTTCACATTCTCAAGGCAAGGACAAACCTCCATCTGGGTAAGCAATACATTAAAACTTACGTAGCACAACATTTATAAATCTGGAAGGATATTAAGGATTGCTACACTCCACCTCGGATATTCACAATCTTCTTCGGTGGTGAAACTCTCTAAATAACCTATAACTTTATGGCGCAGGTGTTGATCTTCTATTCGGGAGTATGGATTCAACTCTCCATTATGCCATCCTGATTGCAGTGTCCCATGATTTCTTTACTTGGGTAGAAATGACTAGTGGGATAAATCCGTTGAAGTACCAGGCCCTTTCCTCTTTCATTCTTTTTAATCTGCTCTAGCGCTTCGTATCTGAAGCCTCCATTGTACTTCGCCCTGTACTTATCAGCCTGTACTGCAGTTTTAAGGATAAATGCAAACATTGACAGCTTTGATTGCGTAAAACTGTATTATCATTACGAGATTGTGGAAAAGCATATTTTTTTAATAGCCATTGGTTTAGATAGTCTGACTATACTATTTTTCATGATTCGCTGTGTGTCTTTCAGAGAACGAGTTATTTCCATGACACTGAGTCCTGAAACTACTGCTATATCGTTCCATGACGACAGAGGGTCTTGCGCAGTCTCAATAAACCTATCACCCCCTCGAATTAAATATTGTATTAAGCTAGGTGTGGTTATCTGTTAAGAGCCACTCAGATATGAACGATGTTAATGCAGAAATATTTAAATTTGGCCAGGCTAATCGTTAAACCTGCCAATCGATTTTGTTAGCATCGTATCCTGAGAGAAAAGACATACCGTACATGTAGGCCCTCAGCATTGCTGTATTTATAACCTAAGGTCTGGAAGCACTGCACTAAGTATACGCTCAAGCATAGTAGCCGGATCGCAGAGGTTCTCCTGAGCTGCACAGTGCCGTACTAGGAGTTGTCCTGGGCACGCCCTCCAGCTCATTTGATCCACAAAAAGACTGCTCTAGCTAGCAGCTTAATTCCAAGCTCCATACTTACTTTGTACTTCTCACGAAAGTTATGATGAATGCCAGGACAGCTTTTTCACCTTACAAGAAACACCACACCAAATCTTTCCCTAACTTATCTTATGCTTGGTGATATATCGGTAAAGCGTTAAAGTTTGTAACATTTGTATCACAAAAAAATGGCTCTGAGCACTATGGGACTTGACTTCTGAGGTCGTCAGTCCCCTAGAACTTAGAACTACTCAAACCTAACTAACCTAAGGATATCACACACATCCATGCCCGAGGCAGGATTCGAACCTGCGGCCGTAGCGGTCGCGCGGTTCCAGACTGTAGCGCCTAGAACCGCCCCGGCCGGCATTTGTATGACATTCAGCAATTCCTCCAAGACACCTACAACAGGAAGTTCCTTGGGAATGGTACTAGAAAATAAATTGATAATTTGTAATGAAAGAGTGATAGATGCACCAAGAAAACTTTCTGTCTAATACTAGAACGGTTATCTAACGAACTACGTTATTTCTAAGTCGGCGCTGAGCACATTAGGCAGGAAAATAGGTGTATGAGAAACACTAGCCAAATGTTTGAGGAAAGGCATGTTTCTGCACACCATCAGATACTATATAAACTCTATCAAAAAAGTGCTGCTGGTATCGGGTTTTGTGGATTAACACTGGTCAAAAATTCATTGTAGAAATTTGTTTCCTGATTTATTGAACGTAGTTGCCGTAATACTGACTTAAATACACAAATGTCAGTCTTTATTTTACTTCACTAACACACTTTTATAGCCGGCAGCGGTGGCCGAGCGGTTCTAGGCGCTTCAGTCCGGAACCGCGTGACTGCTAGTCCTGCGAAGGAGAGCTTCTGTAAAGTTTGGAAGGTAGGTGACGAGGTATTGGCAGAAGTGAAGCTGTGAGGACGGGGCGTGAGTCGTGCTTGGGCAGCTCAGTTGGAGTGACATTCGGTAGTGTAATGGTCAGCATTTCTGCCTAGCAAGCAAGGAGACCCGGCTTCGACTCCCGGCCGCAGCTCAGTTGGAGTGACATTCGGTAGTGTAATGGTCAGCATTTCTGCCTAGCAAGCAAGGAGACCCGGCTTCGACTCCCGGCCGCAGCACAAATTTTGCAGACACAGGGAAAGAAAAGCACCTATTCGCTACCTCCTACGTAACGTGCTTGCCTGTCAGGGACACGCTGCTTTAGCTGGCTCGGTAACTCAGCGTGTTCGGTCAGAGTGCTAGCTGCCCTCTGTAATAAAAAAACTGAGTTAATGGATCAACGATGAACTGAAATGGGTGTCTTGCGACGCCCGCCCCGAGCAGATACAACGAACGAAAACGAAAAAAATGAGATTTTACACAAAAATAAAAAAAAGTTGGTAGAGCACTTGCCCGCGAAAGGCAAAGGTCCCAAGTTCGAGTCTCGGTCCGGCACACAGTTTTAATCTGTCAGGAAGTTTCATATCAGCGCACACACTGCTGCAGAGTGAAAATCTCATTCTGGATAAGAAACTATATTTAAATTTTAATGATCTCTTTTACAAAGATGGATGAAACCGAAAGTATGTTCGGCTACCTATCTGCTTATAGACTATGAGCTACTAATAATCCCAGCGAATGTTTCGTATAAGAAAAGTAACGACACGATGACAAATACATCAGTAGGCGAATATCGGAATTCACACAGTCGATGAGGAACATAATACT
Organism: Schistocerca piceifrons; assembly: GCF_021461385.2. Classification (NCBI taxonomy): domain Eukaryota; kingdom Metazoa; phylum Arthropoda; class Insecta; order Orthoptera; family Acrididae; genus Schistocerca; species Schistocerca piceifrons. The sequence goes on along the minus strand of NC_060145.1, from coordinate 472,809,589 downwards.
GAATAGCCAGCCAGTGTGGCCGAGCGGTTCTGGGCGCTTCAGTCTGAAACCGCGCGACCGCCACGGTCGCAGGTTCGAATCCTGTCTCGGGCATGGATGTGTGTGATGTCCTTACGTTAGTTAGGTTTAAGTGGTTCTACGTTCTAGGGGACTTACGACCTCGGATGTTAAGACCCATAGTGCTCAGAGCCATTTTTGAACACTCGCCATAATTATGGTCCAGACTCACTGCCCGAACGCGTCTGTGCTCGCTGTAACGACACAGAATAGGTGCTGATACACTTTTGGGGGAAGAAGAAAGAAAGGAAACGTTGTGTTTCGCAGAACGGTTAAGTTTTAAAACCCAGACTATAGATAGATTTCGCACTTGCGGAAGGTTGATAGAAAACACACAAATGGCGACCATGACAGGACCACAGGAACGTCGTCGAGAGATTCGTAGGAAACTGACTTGGTCATAATCCGAAGTGAAAGATTTTATGCTTGTATTAAGTGATTTGTCTCTGAGATGGATACGTAATAGCGCGACCTGATGTAATCGCTGGGGAGGCGCGGGAGGGAAAAAGATGGCGTGGGCCCCTGCGGTTGAGCTCCAGGAGCCCAGACGGCACGATAATGCCTGACCGATAGGCGGAGGGAGAGATTCGGCGTGCAGTTGGCAGGCGTCGAGGGGAGCGCCGCGCCGCCCGTGAAATAAATTGGTCATTGTGCGCCGGCCGCCTTGCCGGGACGCGACGGCTCCATCCGGATGCGGCGCGGCTGTCATTTGTCAGCGCGCTGCCCCCGCGCCCGCCCCCGCCCGCGGCTAATAACGTCATCCCTCGCCGTCACCCCCGCCGCTGCGCCGAGCAACAGATAACGCCCCCGCGCCTCACATGCGCTGCTGGTTCTGCCTGATGGCTTGCCCGGACCGTCAGCGACGCCCCAAACGTCCCACGTTCCACGTAATGCTCACTACGCTGACGGAAATAGAAGTGTTACTCCGTGAAAACCGTGACCGAACGCTACGTAACTAATATTCGAATATTTCCATGACTGTCTGGATGTGTTGATTAAAATTTCAAACTTGTGCGAGCTTATTTTCAGGATTTTCCGTACAGAAAAAGAGCCATTCTTACAGATGAAAACCGGTGTGTGTACATGGTGGCTATTGGGTGTGTTGCCCGAAACTTACAGGCGGAGACCGTTACAAAGCGTGCCTGTAGGACGTGTACGTACAGCTTTTCGCCGTCGTTTGGCCTTTGGGTAGTGTCAACTGATTTACATGAGAAATGTAGTGACATCACACAGTTGACGGTGTGCAATGACTATTGACGACATGGGCCCAGGACAACTTTCTGGCAATTAGAGAAGCTACAGATCCATCGTTTTTGTTTTAGTTGTCAGTGTTCAGACTGATCTGATGCGATCCGCCGCGAATTCTTTTCCTGTGTTGTTGTTATTGTTGTTGTCTTCAGTCCTGAGACTGGTTTGATGCAGCTCTCCATGCTGCTCTATCCTGTGCAAGCTTCTTCATCTCCCAGTACTTATTGCAACCTACATCCTTCTGAATCTGCATAGTGTGTTCATCTCTTGGTCTCCCTATACGATTTTTACCCTCCATGCTGCCCTCCAATGCTAAATTTGTGATCCCTTGATGCCTCAGAACATGTCCTACCAACCGATCCCTTCCTCTCGTCAGGTTGTGCCACAAACTCCTCTTCTCCCCAATTCTATTCTATACCTCCTCATTAGTTATGTGATCTACCCATCTAATCTTCAGAATTCTTCTGTAGCACCACATTTCGAAAGCTTCTATTCTCTTCTTGTCCAAACTATTTATCGTCCATGTTTCACTTCCATACATGGCTACACTCCATACAAATACCTTCAGAAACGACTTCCTGACACTTAAATCTATACTCGATGTTAACAAATTTCTCTTCTTCTTTGAAACACTTTCCTTGCCATTGCCAGTATACATTTATATCCTCTCTACTTCGACCATCATCAGTTATTTTGCTCCCCAAATAGCAAAACTCCTAATCTAATTCCCTTAGCATCACCAGACTCAATTCGACTACATTCCATTATCCTCGTTTTGCTTTTGTTGATGTTCATCTTATATCCTCCTTTCAAGACACTGTCCATTCCGTTCAACTGCTCTTCCAAGTCCTTTGCTGTCTCTGACAGAATTACAATGTCATCGGCGAACCTCAACGTTTTTATTTCTTCTCCATTGACTTTAATACCTACTCCGAATTTTTCTTTTGTTTCCTTTACTGCTTGCTCAATATACAGATTGAATAACATCCTGAATAACATCCTGTGCCAACCGTTTTAACTCTGAGTAACACTTGCACCCCATGCCCTCAGTTTATGTGCTGGATGTATTGCAATGTCTGTCTTCCTCTACAGTTTTTGCCCTCCACAGCTCCCTCTAGTATCATGGAAGCTATTCCCTGGTGTCGTAACGGATGTCCTACCATCCTGTCCCTTCTTCTTGGTAGTGTGTTCCAAATATTACTTTCCGCCCCGATTCCATGGAGAACCTCATCATTCCTTGCCTTGATTCGTCCACCTAATTTTCAATATTCTTCTGTAGCACCACATCTCATGTGCTTCGACTGTCTTCTTTTCTGCTTTTCCCAAAGTCAATGTTTTACTACTATACAATGCTGTGCTCCAAATGTACATTCTCAGAAATTTATTCCCGGGATTAAGGCCTATGATACTACTAGATTTCCCTTGACCAGGAATGCCCTTTTCGTAAGTGCTAGCCTGCTTATTACGTCCTCCTTCCTCCGTCCGTCATGGATTATTTAGCTGTCTAGATAGCAGAATTAATTAACTTCGTCTACTTCGTGATCCCCCAGCCTGATGTTCAGTTTATCACAGTTTTCATTTTTGTTACTTCTCATTCCTTTCATCTTTCTTCAGTTTACTGTCAATACATGCTCTGTTCTTAATTAGACTGTTCACTCCATCCCACGTTATTAGACTGTCACCCCATTCCAACATCCTGCAGTTCTTCTTCACTTTCACGGAGGATAGCATTGTCATCAGTGAATCTTATCACTGATACCCTTTCACGGTAAATTTTAATCCCACTCCTGAACGTGTCTTTTATTTGCGTCATTGGGACGTGTCTTGATATATATATATATATATATATATATATATATATATATATATATATATATATATTTTTTTTTTTTTTTTTTTTTTTTTTTTTTTTTTTTTTTTGCCGCTGGTGGTCGAGTGGTTCTAGGCGCTTCAGTCTGGAACCACGAAACCGCTACGGTCGCAGGTTCGAATCCTGCCTCGGGCATGGATGTGTGTGATGTCTTTTGGTTAGTTAGGTTTAAGTAGTTCTAAGTTCTAGGAGACTGATGACCTGAGATGTTAAGTCTCATAGTGCTCAGAGCCATTTGAACCATTTGTCTTGATTTTTCTTCAGGCAGAACTATCTTTCTGGTACCTTTACCGTCTCTGAAGCCAAACTGATCGTCGTCTAACAAATCCTCAGTTTTATTTTGCGTTCTTTTGTATATTACTGATCAGCTTCTTCTGACGAATAGACCAGTGACAACAGGTGAAATCCGAGCGGGGTTACAGGCAGTGTATCAGCACGAATCATCGAGATTTGATGCTAGAATCTGGATTTAGATCTCGAGTGGCCAAACGTCGTTTTCCACTGACGCCACACTACAGACAATAGACACTTGCGCTGTGTAGGGCCAGTGTCAGTTAGGCGTTGAGTGACATTTTACGGGCCTCTCTTCTGTTTCTGGTGGTCACATGTATACCTGCATGTGTATAGACGACCTGATGTAGGATCGCAGAAAATAGCATTGTAGTGACGCATGCCTCTCCAGTTCCTTGAAGACTGATGTGGAGAGTTATTGGTTATGTCAGCTGGTCTGACTGCTAATCGTTGAAGACAGGCTTAGCGCTGGCCAGTGTGTGGCCAGAATAGTCCTTACTGCCATACCCTCGGCTTACTGCAGCGTGACTCCTCCGTGCTGTTCACACCAGAGGTTGCTCGAGGATCGTATGGAGTCTTCACTGGCCTGTCAGTCCGCTTATTCGTAGCTATAGAGCGTGACTGTGGTAACGTTGGAAAGAATGTTGTTACGAAAGTAAACATATGTTTCCGGCACATCAAGGAACTACCCAAGATGAAACTCATAGCCTGTTTATTCCATGCACAACGAGTGCAGCAGCATATTCACGTCCGTAGTGGTCACACTTCGTACTGATGTTGGTGATGTGCGGATGATCAATTACCCGGTGCTGATGTTAATCTGAAATGACAGATGGCCGCGCCGTGATGGCGTTAGCTTGGTTGTATGAGACGTAAAAGTGGAATCTCTGCGAGCCGTGACCTGACTTTTCCTAGCAACCTGGAGCGAATGGTTTGATTTTCCCTTAATCCGCATAAAATGAGCTGTAGGGCTGACTGAATATTGTAATCTGCTTTTGCTCCTCTTCATCAAGAGATTTTCCCAGTATCACTTCCTAGTCCTCGCTGGGGACAGGGAAATGCTACCAGCGGGAGAAGAGGGTTACGCAATGAGACTGACCACATTTGAGTCAAAAGCCAGCCATTCTGGTGTTGGAGTCTGACTGTCTGAAAGATCTCAACATTTAAACAGTTTCTAGAATTGCTAAAACTTAAATTTAGGAGCTGGGCACCACCAGTGTTGGGTGTCGGAGGTAGGCGTCTGGGGCGGGGTTTCTGTTTGACAGAATTATTGTAAAGTAAGGTATGAGGAGGTTCCCGAAGAATCGGCGAGGAAAGTGCGGAAAACACTCACAAGAAGAAGAGACAGGATGATAGGGCAGGATCGGGAAAGAACCGCATAGTACTACAGGAAGCTGTAGATGGGAAAAACAGTAGAGAAAGAAAAGAGATTGGATACACATGCAGCAAATAATTGAGGACGTAGGTTTCAGTTGCTTCTCTGATGAAAAGATTGGTGCAGGAGAGGATTCATGTCGGGCCGCATAAAACAAATCAGAAGACTGCGAGTATGTTTCCGTGCACACATTTAGGACTCTAATTAGACATTTCACACTTTATACAGGCATGGTGCGTCCATGTCAGTAGCAGCAGGCTTCGTATTAAACAGTGCTGCTACCAGCTACTTTAAAACGACGAAATGGTGAGGTTTAATTAAGTTTATAATATAGATTTGTTTCCATAGAAACTGTGAACTGTTATGCTGTTTGACCTTTGTGGAGCAGAGCATTATCTGACCAGTTCATCAGATGAATGTCAGAATATTACTGAATGCAATTCTACTGCTACAAGGCATCCATCAGGCTGGAGCACTGACGTCAACTTCTGCGACCTCTCCTCTATGAAACCTTGGGTGCTGATTCATCGTAAGACTGTTCTATAAGTGTATCTGTGCCGATTTCGATTATCGTCCGCGGATTAACTTCCGCCATGATAATCGTTGGAGCACTAGGTCACGCACACCACTAGAAATACATGGATCGCAGCTGCAGCAGCGTGTGAGACTTCACACGACACTGTGGTGTCTTGGGGGATGAGCTGAAAACGTGACGATCACTTACTGTATTTTCATACGGATCTGTTACAGGGCAGAACGATAGCTATTTAAAGGATCAATCTGTGGGTGGAGTGAGAACCATGTACTGGACGTGGAAACTATGAAAAATTTTCAGTATCAATTAAATGAATGCTTAATTCCGTTTCGGTCATTGTAGAATGTAAATATCAATAATATTTAGTTTTTGTTACGTTTCTGCATGTTGCACAAAATTACTCGCGAAATTTGGAATTGATCTGTTTATTTGCTTAGTTATTACGGCTTTCTTGAGAAGTTTGAGTGTTCTGGACATGTGGATATAGAGGAATAGCGTGAGGTAGCAAAGTTGTTCCCTTTGGACAGTACACGTCAAATGGGAATCTATCCAAAGTTCGTACAGATTTAAAGGAGACTGCTCTTTCAGTTTTATCGGTTAAGAAATGACCAGTTGAATTCAAGTTACCGTAGGCGTAATTCTCTTCTAAACGCCACAAGACGTATCAAAACATTTGAGAAATGGACAATATGGTATATCATGAGCAGCTATCGTGGGCGTATGAATTAGCTGGTGAGGTAAGCATAACAAAATAAAGCATAAAATACAGGTTAAGTTAAACTTAAGTGTCCGAACACTTTCCATAAAATAACTGCTTCATTTATCGAATGCTGACGGAAAAACAAATGAAAAAAACGCTTCTCCAGTGTGGGAGTGTTTATTAGTTGGGTCTGAGTACGCTGCTGTTGAAATGATTTACTTACCTAGTAATGAAGTCACTAGCGTTTTTCATCGTCTGAACCACGTAGAGAACAGCAGTGAACTTGTGGGAGGAGAAGGGAGCATAACGACGTTCGTAGAAGCGACAGCGACAGTATCAGGAGCACGGGAGATTATTCTTATAGTGGAAATAGCAGCATTAAGCTTCTGCGCAAGATCTCGAACTTCCAACAAAGCTTTTAATCTACGCTCAATCCTAATAATTTAAAATGGTCGGCTTGTTCGGGACAGTAGAATTTCGTTTTTACAAGAGTAAAATCTGTATGTACGCGTTATGTTTTGCTTTAGTTACGTGTTAATCTGTTCTCAGAAATCCACGTGCGCAAGTTACTGATCACCCTTATTGGCCAAATCATTTACATTACCTTACACGTCTTTCACAAGATCACTGATACGCACCAAGAAAAGCAGCCGGTCTAGACCAGAGCCCTGTGCGGTCCCCACTTTAGACGAACCCAGTCGGACCCACACTCTCGGCTAGACGCTCCCACATCAGCTGTTGGGTGAAGCATTTCTAGCAATTTTTAGAGCAGACGGGGAGAGGCGCCAGGGTCGCGGCATTCCTGGCGCGCTGACAAACTGCTTCCTTCTTAATTTGGTCGCCGGCTGCGGCGGTTCCATTTCCTGGAGGAGCGCGCCGGCAGATTTAGTGTTATGACAGCGGCCGGGCCGGCTGATAATTACAACATTCCCGCCAGAGATTGCCGCATAGCTGTGCCCTTCCCTTCCGCGTTTCCTTTTACTCGCGCCCCCAGCCTTACGCGCCTTCTCGCCCTTCCGCTGAAGCGAGTTGGCAAAGCTTGCCGTTCGGCGGTCGACTCCTGCGGAAGCGCCAGGTAGACAGTCATCTAAACACTCCGCAGGTGCCGTCTTGTACTCCGATAAGCACCTAGAGGAAGCGAACAAAGTTTAGCGGTTGACGTCCTGTCGACGACATCGTCATTAGAGGCGAAGCCTTACTTCGGACTGCCGGCCGGGGTGGCCGAGCGGTTCTAGGCGCTTCAGTCTGGAACCGCGCGACCGCTACGGTCGCAGGTTCGAATCCTGCCTCGGACATGGATGTGCGTGATGTCCTTAGGTTAGTTAGGTTTAAGTAGTTCTAAGTTCTAGGGGACTGATGACCTTAGAAGTTAAGTCCCATAGTGCTCAGAGCCATTTGAACCATTTACTTCGTACTGGGCGAGACGCGGAATGGAAGTCCACCTGATCTAGAGGAGACATGCCAGTATTTATTTTGAGCTTTATAGGGAAATCAGTGAAAAATAAATCTCGATGGCTGTACAAGGAATCGAATTACTACCTGCCAGAACTGTGTAAACATCTGCAGCTCCCCACTCGATCCGATAGTAATTGTTTTCAAAATTCACCTTTAGGGAAATGTCGACTATTTTATAAATACTCGAAGTACCTTATATCTATACACATTATAAAGTTTCTCGCTGCTTTTTTCTGTCTGAGGTAGAAGCTAATGTCAAGAACTATTGTAGAGATTTTCATACGGGTTTCTCCATGACATTGCTCCGAAAAACTGAAACTGAAGGTACATAATACTAACGTAACATATTAACTACTCCGTGGAAGCGAATGAAAATGCGGAGGCATGTTGCCCGAGGTGTCGCAGGCGTGCACAGGAAGCTGCACGTCACATGGCGTGCCACCGTAATCGTAGTGCCAAAAGGGGCTGGCCGCGCAACACAAGGCAGTTGAAGGAACGGGAAATAGCAGTGCCAATCAGGGAAAAGTTACAGTGCATCGTAAAGCTATTCTTCATTACAACGTGCCAGGCGACAACGTTTGGATGAGTTGAGACAGAGAAGAATCGTCTGGAAACTGGGAGAGGGATGAAGTGCGACGAGTGTAGCCAAGCAGTTTCACGTCCGTGGAGAGTATTCCGAACCACAGGCGCTGCTGCCCGAATGAGAGGAGCACCAGTTGACAGCTACATTGTGCGGCAAGCAAGACGGGACCCACGTCAAACAGCAAGTGCAATTGCGACAACATAAGTCATACCGCTGTTCGTATCTTTGTATAAAACAAAACTACAACGAAGGCAATCATGCTGATTGATGACCCTCTGACGGATAAAGAACATTTGCTTGCTCCCTCACTCCCCCCTTAGTCCGGATTTAGCCCCATGTGACTTTTTTTCTATTCCCAAACATGAAGAAACGCCTTCGTGGGAGGCATTATCAATCATCAGAAGGCTGCGGAGGCGATTTTGAAAGACCTCTCAAAAAATGGTTTCCAGCATGTATTTGGAGACTGGCAGAAACGCATTCATGGGAGACTACTTTAAGGACTACCAAATTATGAGGATGAGTAAAGGTATGTTGTCAAAAAAAATTATGATCATTCTTTATTGAACAGCCCCCCTACTTCCAAAAATCAATAGATACTGCTGTCACTGCTGTGACTCAGTGTCAGAACAGTTCGCTGTAAAGTGATAACATTTTTCTTTATTTGTATAATGATATACAAGGTCAGTACTGCGCTGTGGTTACCACAAGTGCGCTCAAGGGGCCTGTTAGCTTTCATGTTTCTCATAGTGATGCCAAGTGGGCAGTTGTCACTCCTCCTTGTTAGATGAAAGCTCAGACAGTTAAGACAGAACTCATGTAATGTTCTGGTGAGACCATAGACGCCAAAACATTATGACCACATGCTTAACAGTGTGTTGAACCGGAATACAGCAGCGAATCTGTGTGGGATCTATTCGAAAAGTCCTTGATAGGATTCCAGGTGTACGTGGCACCAGATGCCTACGCACAGAAAAAATTTTCATTAGTATGTGCTGCGCTTAATACTTTTCTTATCGCGCAACTTCACAGGGCGGCATTCAGTGTCTTGACGCGCAATGGTCATAACGTTTTGGCTCATGAATGGGTATCTTTATACTAATACCGTGTTATTGTACCTTACGCTGAATGAATACAGGTCGGGCAAAATAAAACTGTCCCACATATGTTCATGGACCTTATCGTAGGCAACGCAACTTAATCATTCACATCAGGGTCGGATAATGTAAGTTAGGTTGCCTATGTTAAGGTGCATGTGTGGAACCGTTTCATTTTGACCTCCTTGTGAATTGCTTATCACACCTGGCCTGTGTAAATGTTTGATCGATGACGTCACCGACACAGGCGACAGATAAACATACCGAGGCGACGGGGTGCTTACCTGAATGACGCGCATGGGCAGGCCGGTCTCCTTGGCGAGCTGCTCGCGGATGTGCCGCGTGGGCTTGGGCGTCTGCGAGAAGGCCGTCTTGAGGATCTCGAGCTGCTTGGCCTTGATGGTGGTGCGCGGGCCGCGCCGCTTCGAGCCCGAGTTGCCGTCGTCGGGGCTTTTGTTCTCCGTCTGCGAGTCGCGCGTCTCCGGGTCGCCGTCCAGCGAGCCTGACCAACACACGCCTGCCGCTCAGACATGGCGGGTCTCTGTCCCGCAACCTGCTGTCGGGGGCCACGGCCCGGCACGGCGGGCGTGGGGCGCTACACACTACACACTACACTAGGCCAGGCAGCTCGCGCGGGGCAGCGCTGAAACGTACACTCACCAGCAGGACTGTTGTTGTTGTGGACTTCAGTCAGCTCCACACTCGGCTCTACCCTGTGCAAGCCTCTTCACCCCTTCGTAACTACGGCAACATACATCCGCTACTGAGTCAAGTTGTGGCTTCTCTTTCCATCACTCCCAAACCGCCTATTCTGTGGGTGCCTCAGGGTGTCTCCTATTAATCAGTGATTTATTCTAGGCAAAATATTTTTAGTTGATTGTGTTGTACAACTTTGATGAAATTTGGAAACGACGTTTCATAACATTTTAATCCTATGTTTAAATTATTCTCTGTGGGCGACCTCTTTTGGTCAAAGACCATTATCGAGCAGCTGAAAACACAAACGCCGGCCGAAGTGGCCGTGCGGTTAAAGGCGCTGCAGTCTGGAACCGCAAGACCGCTACGGTCGCAGGTTCGAATCCTGCCTCGGGCATGGATGTTCGTGATGTCCTTAGGTTAGTTAGGTTTAACTAGTTCTAAGTTCTAGGGGACTAATGACCTCAGCAGTTGAGTCCCATAGTGCTCAGAGCCATTTGAACCATTTTTTTGAAAACACAAACATTTCACACGTAAGGGATATTTCATAATTTTAGTAACACACTAGCAATATCAAAGTTGGCATTAACAACAATATATCGATATATAAGTAAAAAAATATAATATTTGTAAATGACTTTTAGTCATTCACTCCATTCATCTACCGTTGCATGACTAAACAACAGATCCAAATATTATATTGTAGACTTTGTGTTCATTTTCTAGGTATGTATGCTTGCTGTTAATTCAGATTTTAAGTACTGCTTGTATTTTACTACAGTTTTGACACATACATTTTACGTGATTTTTTTCTGTACACATGACGTTCGCACGTACGGAAATCGATCGCACATTAAAGAATAATTTAAGCAGAGGCTTGTGGCGGCGCATGAGAAACCGGCCCCGCGTACAGACTGATCGCCAATTACCCACAAATTGTTGCCCGCCGCAAGCAGATACAACTACGAATAAACGAATAATAATGAGAAAGTAAAGAAATAACAAATAGGCTTTTGCAAAGGTCGCAACAGGTTCGAAACAATGGATGCACCTTCCTTTACAAAGTCATTTCCAAAATCTTTTAGCGAAATCGTACCATAAATTTCTTTTCCCTCCAGTTCTGTTCAGCACTTCCTCATTAGTTACCCAATCTACCCGACTATTCTTCAGCATTATCCTTTAACATCACACTTCAAAAGCTGCTATTCTCTTCTTGCCCGTACGTTTTATCGTCCATGTTTCACTTCCGTACAAGATTCCAATCGAACGAAATACCGTCAAAAAAGGCTTCCTAACATTCAAATGTATATTCGATGTTGACACATCTCTGTAGTTTCAGAAACCCTTTCTTATTATTGCTGCTCAGTATATTACGTCACTACTTTACCCAAAAAATGGTTCAAATGGCTGTGAGCACTATGGGACTTAACATCTGAGATCATCAGTCCCCTAGAACTGAGAACTACTTGAAACCTAACTAACCTAAGGACATCACGCACATCCATGCCCGAGGCAGGATTCCAACTAGCGAGCGTAGCAGCAACGCGGTTCCGCACTGGAGCGCCTAGAACCGCTAGGCCTCAGCGGCCGGCACTACTTTACCCATCGTTAGTGATATAGCTGCACAAATAGCAAAACCAATCTCGTACTTTTAGTCTCTCATTTCCTAATGTAATTGCCCTTCGACTGCCTTATTTACTTCGGTTACATTTCATTATTCTTGTCACACTTTAGTAGGTATTTATTTTATAACGTCTTCAATCTATCAGCCTTCCAGTGTGGCCGAGCGGTTCTAGGCGCTTCAGTCTGGAACCGCGTGACCGCTACGGTCGCAGGTTCGAATCCTGCCTCGGGGATGGATGTGTGTGATGTCCGTAGGTTAGTTAGGTTAAGTAGTTCTAAGTTCTAGGGGACTGATGACCTCAGCAGTTAAGTCCCATAGTGCTCAGAGCCATTTGAACCATTTTTTAAACTTCCAAATCCTTTTGCATCTGTGACATAATTGCAATCTCACCAGCAAACCTCAAACTTTTTGTTTCTTCTCCCTTTCGCAATTTCTGTTTCATTTCTTCTACAGTTTGCTCGGTTTAGATATAGAACAACAACTAGTATAGGCTGCAGCCCAGTCTCATTCCCTTCCAGCTCCCGCTTCCCTTTTATAAAACCAGTCTGCTTACTGAAGATCACAACAACAACAACAACAACAGAAATGCTACTTTGCAGCATTACAGACATTAGAAAACAGCTTTGTCGTCAGCAAACGGCGTGAAACGGTGTCGTGATTAGTATGTAGCACACTTCTTTTTAATCCTCTGATCGTCAGCTAATATTCTGGTCGAAGGCAGCTAAGATGATTACAGCTTGTGATCTGTGACGTTGTTGGCACGAGTTGCGTCCTGTGAAGTGACGAAACATAAGAAACAGAAAAGCAAAAAGCAGAGTTGCGCTCCGTCCGGGCGGCAGCCCTCGCCACGTCGACGTCGGCGTCTTCTGCGACGGCGTCCGGCGCTGGCTGCGACGAGCCTGAAACCTGCCAACACAAAAGGCGGGCGTCAGAGTTGTGAGGAACAGGCAGACACGCAGCGAGATTCCTGCCGCGATAGCGCCGGCCAGCGGCTAACACAGTCCCGAACCCACCCGCCGCGCCGCAGGTCGCGTGTGAGCCGCGGCGAGCCTAATCCGCTGTCACGATCCCTATTGTGCGGGGGAGGGCCCGCCGGCTGCCGACTGCGCGGCGAACCGCTCTCGCATGGAAAACGCCTCGCAGTACGTCGTGCCTTCAGCAACGCCGCCCCACAGCTGCAAGGGTACAGAGCGTCGCGGGCTGTACTCGGCGACGGCATTGCCAAACACTCCGAAAAACTGTGGCTGTTACGAGGATGCCTCCTCAAGCTAACGTTCGATTAACAGCGTCAGTGTTTCTGAAGGTCCCCGTCAAGATTTCGACCCTCCACTCATCTCCTGACTTATCTTTAGAGGTTATTTTCTTATACGGTGAAACTGTAAGTATCGCTGAACCGTGCTGGACCTTCGCGGTGAAGGCAGTCTTCTACTCCCCGCTTATTCCTCTCCGTTACTCAGCCTGCATCTACGTGATTCGTCTGCATTACACACTTAAGAGTCTGGCAGAACCAACTTCAGACTTTTTCTCTACCGTTCCCTTCTCCAACAGCACGCGGGAAAAACGAATACTTAAATCTTTCTGTACGGGCTCGGATTTCTCGTACTGTATTATGATGATCATTTCTCCCTATGTAAGCTGGCGACAATAAAATATTTTATCATTCAGAGGAGAAAGATGGTGCTTGAATATTCGTGGAAAGATTTCGCCGCAACGAAAAACGCATTTGTTTTAACGACTGCCGTCCCATCTCCCTTATTATATCCGTGACACTCTCTCTCCTATTTCCTGATAATACAAAACGAGTAGCCCTTCTTTGAAGTTTTTCGATGTCCTCCTCCAGTTCTGTCGGGTAAGGGTCACACGCAGCACAGCAGTATTCTAGCAGAGGACGGACAAGTGTACCGTAGGCTGTCTTTTTAATACACTTGATGCGGAAGGATAGTGTAGGCATTTTCTTTAGTAGACTTGATGCGTCTTCTAAGTGTTCTGCCAGTAAAATGTAGTCTTTTGTGTGCCTTTCCCACAAGATTATCTATGTGAGCGTTATAATTTTAATTTTTTATAATTGGAATGCCTAGAATTTAGTCGAATTTAAATTTTGTGGTTTATCATGCAACGAAATTTAACTGTTCTCTTTTCGTACCTATGTCGATGACCTCATACTTTTCCTTATACAGAGACAGTTGCCACGTTTCGCACCATTCAGATATTGTGCAGTCATTTTCTTATTGGTTTTGAACTTCTGCTGGGTTTACTAGACGGTTAATGACGGCATCATCTGCAAACAATCTGTGAGGACTGCTCTGATTGCCTCCTAAATCGTTTATATAGATCAGGAACAGCAGGTGGCCTGTAACACTTCCTGCGGGAACACTAGATATCTCTTCTGTTTGCCTCGATGATTTTCCGTCAGAGCTATCGGTAGTGACCGGAGTTCACCCTCTCCCACTTTCCTTTCTTTTGCGATATGCGCCTGCTCTCCTCTCAGCTGCAGCTGCAGGGCCTTTCTCCGCCTCGTAGCAGCGAGCCTTCACGAACAGCAGGCAGTGGTCAGTGTGTGGCGGCGAGGGGAGCCTCCGGGCAGCCGCTGCAGGCCGCGGCCGCGCCACGCGCCATCACCGTCCGCGGCGCCTGCAGCCGGCTGGGTTCAAAGGGCCGCCGGCCGCCCCCTCAGCTGACGCCTCCGCTGGGAGCCACAGCCACGTGTCGTTTCCCTCCCTGCTTGCCTCCTCGTCGTCCAAGTGCGTTTTGGCCCACCCAACTACAGTTATACATGTCCTGTGTTGTTCCTAACTGGCCCACAGTCTTTTTTACATCAGCGTGGAGTTTGACATGCTTACTTTGAACGTGGGGAGGGAGACGTCACCGTTCCTTACTTTCTCCCTCCGCACCTCCTCCACCCCCATTCTCTCCGTCGAACAGACACACTGGTGTGCAAAACTTAAGGAAGAAAATAACTTTCTCATTATACGTCACTGCGAAGTAACATGGCTCGATGTATACATGTAAATAACTGCTGCAGTATACACTGAAGAGCCAAAGAAACTGGTACACCGGCCTAATACCGTGTAGGGCCCCTGCGAGCACGCAGAAGTGCCGCAACACGTCGTGGTAGGGACTCGGCTAATGTCTGTAGTATTGCTGGAGCGAACTGACGCCACGAATCCTGCAGGACTGCCCATAAATCCGTAAGAGTATGAGGGGCGGAGGTCCTTTCTGAACAGCACATTGCAAGGCATCCTAGATATGGTCAATAACGTTCATGTCTGGAGAATTTGGTGGTCAATGGAGGTGTTTAAACTTAGAAGAGTGTTCCTGGAGCCACTCTGTACCAATTCTGGACGTGTGGGGTGCCGCACTGTCCTGCTGGAATTACTCAAGTCCGTCGGAATGCACAGTGGACGTGGATGAATGCAGGTGATCAGACGTGTCATCTGTCAGAGTCGTATGTAGACGTATCAGTGGACCCATGTCACTCCAACTGCAGAAGCTCCATATCATCACAGAGCCTTCACCAGCTTGAACTGTCTCCTGCTGACATCCAGTGACCACAAATTCATGAGATTATATCCATACCCGTACGCGTCCATCCGCTCGATACAATTTAAAACGAGACTCGTACGACCAGGCAACATGTTTCCGGTCATCAACTGTCTAGTGTCGGTGTTGACGGGCCCAAGCGAAGCGCAAAGCTTTGTGTCGTGCAGTCATCAAGGGTACACGAGTGAGCCTTGGCACCGAAAGCCCATATCGATGATGTTTCGTTGAATGGTTCGGACGCTGACACTTGTTGATGGCCCAGCATTGAAATCTGTAGCAATTTGAGGAAGGTTTGCACTTCTTCAGTCGTCGTTGGTCCCGTTCTTGCAGGATCTCTTTCCGACCACAGCGATGTCGGAGATTTGGTGTTTTACCGAATGTCTGATACAGTACACTCGCGAAATCTTCGTATCGGAAAATCCCCACTTCACCGCTACCTCTGAGACGCTGTGTCGCATCGCTCGTCCGCCGACAACAATATCACGTTCAAACTGACTTAAATCTTGATAACGTGCCATTGTAGCAGCAGTAACCGATCAAACAATTGTGTCAGACACTTGTCTTATATAGACGTTGCCGATCGCAGCGCCGTATTCTGCCTGATTACATATCTCTGTATTTGAATATGCATGCCTATACCAGTTTCTTTGGCGCTTCAGTGTAGTACAAAAGGCAACTGAGGGAAATACGACACGAGACGAACGGAAATGACACTTCTATTCAAGGACAATTATTACACTCAAGTTACCGCAATTTATGGTCGTCCCGTGGACATTGTAAAAGGACGGGCATGATTCTTGACAGGATCTGTGACCACTGCAGGCGGCAATGCACTCTCTGCAACGTTCCCATATGCTGGCGACTAGGTTGGTGAGGAGTTCCTGTGGTATGGCTGACAACTACTGGATAAACGCTGCTGCGTGTGGGCATGCTGCAAAACGTCTTCTTACCGCATCCCATACGGCATTTGAATCGTTGAACGGGCAGGCAACTCCGTTCGCCGAATATTCCCTCGTTCCAAGAGCTGCTCCACCTGTTCGATGCAGCGCGCATTTGTCATCTATGAAGACCAAGTCACAGCCGAATGCATCCCTAATGTGCAAAGGAATGGAATACAGTGTCACAATAACGTTCAGTGGTGTGTGTGCCGTGTTCAAAGTTTTGGGGGTCCAGGCAACTTTGTACCTCCCCACAGCATAAAACCTGGACCACCAAAACGATCACGTTCGTCAGTTGTGGACGTCCCGTCATATGGCGACGTAATGCACTCAGGAATATTGTCGAACACGATCGTTTCGTCTTATGGTGTGAGGAGGAGTAACGTTGCAGGAACGGGCTAATCTCCACACCATTATTGTGACACAATATTCCAGCCCCAAGCGCGTCTTTGATGACTGCGTTGAGCTCCGTCTTTTCGGGACTACATTCGGCCCTGACTTCATTTTCATGAATGATTGTGGGCTACGATATCGAATAGCACATGTGGAGGGGCTCATGGAACAAGATGATATTCGCGAATGACCTAGTATGTCTTAAATCACATCGAGCACCTGTGGGATACCTATTGCGTTACGGCCACATGCACCAAATACCTTCCCGCAGTTGTCAGCCGTGCTTATGGAGGAGTGGAACGCCATACCACAAGAACTCTTTACCAACTTCGTGCCCAGCATAGCAGCACGTTACAGACGTCGTCCGTGATGAGCATACGCCCTGTTAAGGATCATGTGACACCATTAGTACTTTCGAGAGGACCTCCATAAACTGCTGTGACGTCTTTGAATAAAAGTCTCATTTCTGTTCGTCCCATTGCGTATTTCTTTCGGCTAACTTCTGTGCTTCACTGTAGCGGTTCCTTCTGTGCATGGTCGGAGTTCAACGGACCTGTGTTGCTTGGCGGTGACACATCTTGAGAAAGCTACATTCGTCCTTGAGTTTCGCACATCACTGTATAATTTGATGCCACTCCCACTTTTAATCTACCACAATTGTTTAGGATTTAATAATAATATCCATCACTTGCATCAGTCCACTACGTTCTTGAGGACGTAACGATAGCGCGCCGCTCTCAGTAGCTGCTGCCAGTTTTTCCTGTCTTGCGCGGCTTCCATCCATTCAATGATACCCAATATTTTGCAGTCAGAGGTCATCCTT
Source organism: Schistocerca piceifrons (assembly GCF_021461385.2). NCBI lineage: Eukaryota > Metazoa > Arthropoda > Insecta > Orthoptera > Acrididae > Schistocerca > Schistocerca piceifrons. The sequence goes on along the minus strand of NC_060145.1, from coordinate 472,792,367 downwards.
CCTATCGTGTACCTAACGGTCTGTCGTGAGAGGGACTGCCCCTATCGAGCGTTGCTGGGATACCTTGACTACTTCTTCATTGGGTCTCCAAACCGTCCTTGTGTTCCCCCAAACGTAGGCCCAAAGATTTTTCTGTATACTTCAGCTTCGAAGACTTAGTTTCGGTACTCTTCTCTTTTGATCATGCTCCACGTTTCCACCCCGTATAGCAGTACTGTTGTGTTATCGAGTTTCGCCTTGGTCTCCCTGGTCAGCACTCTGAAGGATAGAACTTTTTTGAAGGAAAAGTAAACTTCACTTGCAGTTCGTAGCCTAATTTGGTAATTACTTGTCTTCTGTTTACACCAATGTATTTTAGATTGGAAGTATTCTTCAGATTGTAGTTAGGTATATGAAGGTCATCATGTTGTTCTGTCGCCAAATTCTCTCTCTGTATGGTCATCTATTCTGTCTTTTCGTAATTAATTTTTAAACCAATTTTAAAGGCGGTTTCGTTTAGTTTTTCCAGCAGCATTTCAATATCATCAATGCCATTTCCTATTAAAACTACGTCTTTTACATGGGCCAATATATGTGGTTAGTTATCTGCCATGTACTCATACGTTACTTGTTTGGTTTTTATAGTACTTCTTCATTACAAGACTGAAAATACGTGAATATATCGCATCACCTTGCATCAGTACAGTTCTGTTCTCACAATAATTCGATAGATAGCCGCAGTATGTCATCCCGCTTGCCACCTCCTCCGTACAAATTTTGACCAGAGTTATTTGTTTCTTAGGACTTCAGCATTCTCTCATGATTTCCCACATCATTTCTCTGTATACCGAATCCTAGGCCTTCTAAAAACCAATGAAAAGATAATGGAAGTTCTTGTTGTGTGCTCACTAATTTTCACTGCTAGGTTTGATGCAAAGTGTGCTGTATATAGTCGATTTTTTTTTTCCAGAAGTCCACTCTGGGTACGGGGGGCGGGATTGACTCTTTGCAATATTATACGTGGCAGTACTTTGTATGCTGTGAATACTAGAGAAATTCCCCTGTAATTTCTGAAATTTCGTTTAACAAGAACAGATATAAAATATTTTAATATAGTAACAATACCTTGGTTATATTGATGCTTAATGCATCATCTCGGCATAAGTTTCAAGAATAACGATTTACACGACAAAGCATCGAAGTGTGGCCTCACCATAAACAGAGAACACTACGACTGTGGCTATGCACACTGTGGCTATGCGAGCAGTTAAAGGGGGGGGGGGAATCAGGTTTCTTTCAGTCGGTCCCGCCTACGGCCAGGAATATGAGTGTTGTGCTATCCTTTTCTTTCCGTAGTAGAGGGACTAGAGCCCTCAAGCAAGCAATTAAAAAGTTACCTCTTAAACGTAGTTCGTAGCATTTTAGGACTGCTTGCCATTTTTATGCTGTGTTCTCCATGACCTCCAGCCCGCTCCTCATTTTCGATCTGCACCTGGTTAGACGGTGTATAGCGGCACGGTTTCGGCAAAGATGTTGAGCACTGTAAATAGTCCTCATGGGTTTGCCGCCGGATGACATTGTGCAATATCCACAATATTTCCTCGGAGCGACTGTCCAACATCTTTAGGTGGTTGAACTTTGCTGGTGGCTAGGTATTACTGGCTGTAGCCACCAGCAAGATTCAACGACCTGAAAATTTCGGATAGTTGCTCCGAGAAAATATTGTGGAATTTGCACAACGGCACTCGGCAGCAAACCTTGGAGACTATTTACAACATATCAGGCCGGGAAAGCTTGAAGAGTCACATGTTCAGCACTTTCCCAAACCCCGCCTGATGGATGTGGGGATGTTCTCAGCTGCGACCAGCCTCACGAATGCTGGCAAAGGAAAAGTTTCCCTCGGAGGGAGAGATTGAAGAGCGGACTCGATTGTGGCGAGTGTAATCCCGGGAAAGAGGTCAGCCGGCAATACAGTTGTCGGCGACCGCTGTGGCGTCGCGTCGGACCATTTGCGGCGGCGGGCTTCAAAGGCGGCGGCGTACAGGCGCCCGTTGTGCGCCGGCGGGACACACGGGAGCCCGGACAGAGAACGGGCCCTCCCCCGCGTCCCAAAAACTCTCACTAGGCGTCCATTCCCCGTCCTGCAGACGGGCAGGCTCGGTAAACGCTGTGGCGTGCCATTGTGAAACCGCCAACGCGTAGGACCAGCCAAAGATGGATCGGTTCAAATCCACACTTCGCTTAACTCGTGACACAACAGGACACATTGCTTTAATTGCGAGCAGCTCCAAGGTGATTTGGATATCAAGTACTTCTACCCACACTTCAGTCTACTATCGCTCAGTGTTTCTCTGGCCTGATTCTGGACCCAACGAAATTTATTTTCCGGAATTGCTCATCTACGGTCAACGACCATGAACATAATCATTTGCATCTCTTGTTCTGTCTATAGATGCATCGCGTACTAGATTTACATATGTTGCATGGTGAACATCGTTCCTTTCTACATTACTGTCTCAGAAATTTTTCAGCGCGCTCGACAGTGTATATGTAATATGAATTTGGTTGCTAGATTTTATGTATAACAAGCCGCTGTCATTAGGTCGATTAAAAGAAGGTGAGAAAACATAATTGTACTTCCTTCTATCAGGTCGGCTTGCATTTACTTTGATCATTATTTGGCAAGGAATGCTTCACATGTTGCAAGCATTGTGCATCATCTCGTTTGTAATATGTTCCTTGTTAATAATCTTAATAGTTCTAGCCAGCACATATCACAGTGCACAGTCCAAATATCATACAAGGAAATAAAAATGCAACTATGTCAACAGTCAGAAAGTTGGCTGTAGCTACGTATTATTTACGTGAGACAGCTCTTTAAAAAATCCGGACATTGAAATTGTGTGCTAAACTGGGACACGGAACACAACACGTCGCAAATTACGGTAAATGTCCTCATCAGCTTTTTCCTCGTGAACTAAAAATCTTGAAAGCCAATTTCTTTTGGGGACCAAAACGTTTGTTGAGACATTAAAATTGAGAATCAAAATGGCTTTTGAAAAGATACAATTTGAAAAACAAAAATATTCTTGGAAACTTAAAAATTATCTTGAAAAATTAAAAGTTATTTAACCTCGAAGTATACGGACTAACAAACAAATTACCCACTATCCATCTTACTGTTGATAATGGGTATAATGTGGACAAAAGCAACACAAAATTAAACTGTCCTACATACAGTTAATGCCTAAATATTAAAATTTGTAGAAGAGTGTGGTTTGAATCACAAAACTTTTTTTTCTTTTTTGCATTTAAGGAGTCTTGCTTTTGCTGTGGACTGTCAAAGTTGACTGAAGCAGGTTGCTGTATCTCTGGTATCTGACAGCAGGTGGCCGTCTCACCCTCATGACAGTGAAGTTGTAGGTGTGCACTGTACAGCTGTATGGAGGAGACGTAGACAGAATGGCAAAAACTAGCTGTCGTGTCTGGACTTGCCCGTAACAGCATCGTCAATGAACTTTGTCACTGTTACTAGCCACACGGAGTACACATCGTGTCAACAAAGAATGGTATTACACGAGACGGCTTAAAAATGGTGGATCCTAAACAGCACTGATCGCAACCGAGAATCGCACCTTGTCAGTGACAGTCGGGTCAAACTCACGGAAAATGTTGCTTTCAAAAAACGCAGATCCACTTCAGGCAGAGAACGCTGCGAAGGGAGCTGCACGTAGCGCCGTTTCGTGTCTTGTACCTCCCAAAAATAGCGATTTTGCTTGTTACCTAATGATGCGAGGCATCGAGTACAACGAAGGCACAAGCGGGTACTTAACCCACAGTGTATGGTGGGTGTAGTGCAGGCCGTAGGTGGTTCTGTGATGTTTCGTGAGGGTTTGTTTTTAGTTGGGCCCACTCGTTGAGATTACCGTCAACATAAAACAGCGTCCCTTTTTTTTCTTTCTTTTTTAGTATCCTTATCAGCCGAGTGCTGCTCTGCCTTCTACATGATGCAGACAAGCATGTCTTCATGTCAACAGTTGTGGCCACAATGCTGTACATGTACGTTTCTGGTTTGACGAACACTCAAGCACCCTACCTGCTACCTAATGACCCTCTTAATCACTTTATCTTAACCAGTACAAAACGTCTGGGAGTATTTTGAATTGGAGGTGAAACGTAGCCGTATAAATGCTCCCAATTTGGTACCTCTACCTAACCTAACCCCCATGAACCATGGACCTTGTCGTTGGTGGGAAGGCTTGCGTGCCTCAACGATACAGATAGCCGTACCGTACGTGCAACCACAACGGAGGGGTATCTGTTGAGAGGCCAGACAAACGTGTGGTTCCTAAAGAGGGGCAGCAGCCTTTTCAGTAGTTGCAGGGGCAACAGTCTGGATGATTGACCGATCTGGCCTTGTAACACTAACCAAAATGGCCTTGCTGTTCTGGTACTGCGAACGGCTGAAAGCAAGGGGAAAGCCGTAATTTTTCCCGAGGGCATGCAGCTTTACTGTATGATTGCTACAGAAGAATGCTGAAGATTAGATGGGTAGATCACATAACTAATGAGGAGGTATTGAATAGAATTGGGGAGAAGAGGAGCTTGTGACACAACTTGACTAGAAGAAGGGATCGGTTGGTAGGACATGTTCTGAGACATCGAGGGATCACCAATTTAGTATTGGAGGGCAGCGTGGAGGGTATAAATCGTAGAGGGAGACCAAGAGATGAATACACTAAGCAGGTTCAGAAGGATGTAGGCTGCAGTAGGTACTGGGAAATGAAGAAGCTTGCAGAGGATAGAGTAGCATGGAGAGCTGCATCAAACCAGTCTCAGGACTGAAGACCACAAGAATAACAACAACCTCGGAAAAAAAAAGAGATTTTGCTTGTTACCTAATCACGCAAAGCATCGAGTACAACGAAAGCACAAGCGGGTATTTAACCCACAGTATATGGTGGGTGTAGTGTAGGCCGGAGGTGTTTCTGTGATGTTTCGTGAGGGATTTTTTTTTATTTTTTAGTTGGGCCTAATCGTTGAGATTACCGTCGACATATAAAAGCGTGCTTTGCTCCTTTTTTTCAGTATCCTTATCAACCGAGTGCTGCTCTGCCTTCTACAAGATCTGACACATGTGTCGTCATGTCAACAATTGTGGCCACAGTGCTGTACACATACGTTCCTGGTTTGACGAACAGTCATGCACCCTACCTCCTACCTAATGGCTCTCTTAATCACTCTATCTTAACCAGTAGAAAACGGCTGGGAGTATTTTGAATTGGAGGTGAAACGTAGCCGTATAAATGCTCCAAATGTGGTACCTCTGGGGCATCTAATTACCAGAGATGTGAAAGCACCATACCTGAAGAAATCTCTCCGAACTGAGGCTATTAATAACAGTTGGGGAGTGGTGTTGCACGGTACCGGCCTAGTGAGCTCATTTCTAGTGTCACAGGAGTCCTTGATTTACTTCGTAAGAGGCCCGAGCTCCCTGGGGCTGGGACGGCTGCGCGGGCTCACCTTGGTCCTCGGAGTCGTCCTGGCCCGGCTTGACGTCGGCGGGCGGCACGAGCGGGCCCGGCGGCGCGCCGCCCACCAGCGGCCCCACCATGTCGTTGTTGTTGGCCTCGGGCGGCGGCTGCAGCGGCGTGTGGGGCGGCGGCTGGCCCGGTCCCCCGTGCGCGCCCGCCGCCCCGCCGCCGCCCGCTCCCGCCCCCGCCGCCCCCGCGCCCGCCTTGAGCGCCGCCGCGCCGCCCACGCCCGGCTCGCACTCCTCGTCCTCGTCCTCCGAGCCCGACCCCAGCAGCGAGTCTGCAACGCCGCAGAGGCACGTCTCAAGCACTTCACCTGGCTGCGTGCTTTTTACACCTTAGCAGACGAGATTACAATGTGCATGCTACATGACCAGTACACAATGATGACAATAATAATAGTAGTTGTCAAACTTCCTGGCAAATTAAAACCGTGTGACGGTCACGAAGTTCGAACCCTGGTCTGCCACACCGTTTTAATCTGCAGGAAGTTTCGTATCAGCGCACAGTCGACAGAAGAATGAAAAATTCATTGTGAACTAATAATATAGTAATAATAATGGCGATAGTTCATAACTGCATCTGTATCCTTTATCCCAGTGGCATCTTCCATCGTCCAGTAACGAATCGATATCTGCGACCACAAAAACCATCCGATCGTATTAACTCCCAGCCAACTGCACTGTTGATGAAGGACAGGCTACGAGACGACAGAACGAGAAATACATCAGTACCCACAGACTGTGAGTTGCCTTCAGCAATTCATGGTGACCTATGTCACAACATACAATCTCGACTTCAATATGTACTGTGAGAGTGACAGTTCGTCTGCCCTGTTGCCCAACAGATACGAACAGACTACACCGCCACCGGTTTCAAATCGACTGTTAATATGCTGAGGAGTTAGTCCTTCATAGGCATACTGTGAGCTAAAAGTACGTAGGTCTACGGAAGACGAGCTGTTCATTTGTCCCATATTACAGAAATAATTGTATTATTATTTCATTTCCCTAGCTTCACTTTTCATTCAAGAGAGGTTTTAAAGAAAAAAGTGACTTGAAACATGTGTTACAAGAAGTTAATAATTTTAAAAAACGCTCATTTTGTTGATTTTTTTAAAGGTCAAAGGTACTTTTATAACTGCATGAATAAAAGTGATATCTTTAGCGTGTCTTTAGCACCGTAGGTAGTAACGTTACACGATTTTGGGACTGTCATGGTAGAGGAAAAGTTTGTCGATTTTGAGAAGAAAGTCAGCAGACGGTGCTGACGGTTTTTGTGGGTGTGAGTGGGAAAGGTTCTGGGACGGAAATGATGGGAATGTGGATTTGGAACAACGGAGGTGTAAGAGGAACCATGACATGGAGTGGAACAGAAACATTCTTTTATCCTTGATGGTTTGAGAACACTGTTGTTATTTTCGTAAATAGCACTGAAGTAAAATGCGGAGACCTTCTATACAAGCCAAAAGCTTTCGTAAATAAGAGAATCATGAATTTACTGATAGACTGTATTGTAGGAGAAAAGTATGAACTGTGTACAACAAATCCTCGCGGCCGTCTGACGATGACTGGATGACTGGTCTCGAGTTTCCGGTAATTGTAAGAAATACGGTGCGCCGTGGGGAAGGAGAGACAAGAAGACAATAATTAAGATGAGCGGAAGGGTGTGTGTGGGGTGCGTACTGTAAGACCTTCGGTACACACACCATCAGATTTTTTGACTTGTCGCTCTAACGAAGTAGGCGAGTGTTATCAATATGTCTCGTGGTCTTATCGTGGCGTGTTTATCTTCTGGCGTTAGGTCAGACGATAGAAATGCCACTTGCACGCTTAGAGTAACAGATTGACGGTGACCAACTTTAAACAGAACTTGATTAATTTTCACACACATTTATTAAAATAATAACAAGCATAAACATTACGTCACTTGATTCTGGATGCTATTTACAATTGACAATCTGAAGTTCCTTTGGTCTTGGTACGTTAATCTTATTCTCATAAATCTCTGATACTTGACAAAGTGTCTGTTCATTTCTCTTCATGGCTATGTACAGGAATATGGTAATCTTATTAGGCACAGACTGAAACTTGACTATAGACTGGTACAGACTAATGCAGACTAACGCAGACTGGTATGGACTGACGCAGACAAATGCAGACTGACTAATCGGAGGTCTGTACACTCTTTATAATACCTCGCGCGGTCAGGTATCACTGCGCGAGTGTGATCCGCGAGGAAAAAAGGTTCTACGTTAGCAGCAATCTCGTTGGCTGCGTTACATATTAATACGCGGGTCGGCGGAAGCAGAATTTGGTCCGTCTCTAAGACAACGCCATCTCGTAGTGCGGAGACGGACGAGCGCTGCGCCTGCGCTGTTGTGCTTAGCGGGGCGCGCTCTGTTGGAAAAGTTGTGTACGCGCTGACCACGCGGAACTATGTACACAACAGTGTGGCAAGTGAGGATTTGGGGGAAGTGATAGAATTCGATGGATAGGAAACACAGGCGGTAGTGGCACTGACGATAAAGGTCGGAGTAGTGCTTAGTATGTTTGGAGTGTGGCAGAGTCGTGCGACCTCCATGTTCAGCCAATTAGTCGTTTCAGTTTATTGTAGGCTATTTGTCCTTTGGGTAATGGGTGGATTTTTCCATGTTTTTTGGCGAGTGATAGTCCCAGTCCACTGTATAAAGAACGATTACGAATTATGAGGCACCAGTCATAGAGGCGGAAAACTTCGGATGATTTGTTCCAAAACTATTGGTTGTGTCTTAGAAGAGTTGCATCTGGTGGTAAAATTGATCTGGTAACATTAACGAAGCGGTGGAGTTTACGAGAGACAGATAAAGTAGATGTGGAACTAAAATGCGCGATGACGAGGCTAGTGAAGACGTTTCCGTGTTCTAAGATAGCCTGGTGTCGCTATCGTATTTCTGGCGCTCTAGGAAGAGAGGCGGCTCGCAGATAGGCTGAGGTGCCTGGAAGTAGGCGCGACTGTCGGGGCGAAAGACGCGGCCTTTGTGGAGGCGAGGTGAGGTGAGGTGAGGCGAGCTGCTGGCGGGCCATGAATATTTCATGCGGGCTCGGCGGGCTGTGCGCTGCCCGCGTCTCCGCGGCTGACAGCACTCGCGGGTCGAGCGCCTGCCACGAGGCTGGAGCTGGAGCTGGAAGCGGCACGATTAACATCCAGCCAGCCGCCGCCTCCGCTCCTGACAGCGGAGCGCGCGGGGTTCTTCTGAGACGAGAAGGGTCTACTCTTCATCTACGTATGTACTCCGCAAGCCACGTACAGGACGTGGCGGAGCGTACAGAGATGCCAGAATTCTCCCACTATTGTAGCCGCATCAGCCGCGGTAGTTTCCCGACGCGATAGACCACAAGTGTCCCGTATCAAACCGCTCGTCTCATCTTGCTACCTCAATATGGTACCTCAAATTGGCCTACGAAAACTACATAAGCTACAGCGCATGCGCGTCGAGCGAGTTTTTCAACATTCTTACAAACCATTAGTTCTAGAGAAAAAAGTGAATTAGACCTTTTTTGTAGGAAATTTAATATAGTTTAATTTTGTACTGCGACACGTTTTCGCTGGAGGATGCGGTTTTCGAGTTATTCGAGAAAAACGTACACAAGTGATATTTAATGTATTCTATCTCGGAAACCATTTGGAATAGGGCATACCTCCATATGAAGTTTTTCGTTCAGAATCTCTATCGCCGGCCGGAGTGGCCGAGCAGTTCTAGGCGCTACAGTCTGGAACCGCGCGACCGTTACGGTCGCAGGTTCGAATCCTGCCTCGGGCATGGATGTGTGTGATGTCCTTAGGTTAGTTAGGTTTAAGTAGTCTAAGTTCTAGGAGACTGATGACCTCAGCAATTAAGTCCCATAGTGCTCAGAGCCATTTGAACCATTTTTTGAATCACTATCACCTTTCAAAGCATGCAGCTTTCCTCCTGACACACACACACACACACACACACACATATATATATATATATATATATATATATATATATATATATATATGGTATACGCTTTGAAAGGTGATAGTGATTCTAAACAAAAAACTTCATATGGAGGTATATATTTGTGTGTGTGTGTGTGTGTGTCTGTGTGTGTGTGTGTGTGTGTGTGGCCGGAAGTTGAAGGGAGAGAGTGAGCTTCATTGTTGCTATATTTGAGGGCCTTTACGAGTCTGTACTCTGCTCTTAAATAAGAGCAGAGTACAGACTCGTAAAGGCCCTCAGATTTGTACTGTCCGCTTGCGTCCTCAATCTGTGATTTGAAGGCAACGTCGGATCATGTTTGTAGTAGGAGATGAATCCAATACTTCAGACGGGGAGTGGGTATAGGGCGCTCGTTTCCAAGCGACACGGCTGGGGACGTGATTTTAGCGTTTTTTTGCAGTACTTGTTGCCAATATCAACGATTTTCTGCCCCATTCTATTCGCGTAGGGGCTGTACTCGTCCTAACCACTCTTATGTTATTCCTTCGCAAATCACGCGATGGTGACGGCAGTCAAATACCTAGCGCCGCTTCTCTAAAATTTATCCAACCGGGTTTCACGATTACAGCATCGACTTCCATCCAAAGATTTCTTTTCAGTTTGTCCAGTATCTGTACCGACCAGCTTACAGCGTGTCTCTGAATTTGGTGCCTGCTTCCATGCCTATTTCGTAAACACTGCAAACGCTGCAACGAAAGCTACACTCTAGTATCAAGTCTGGGTCTTCAGTTCACCTGATCAGTGCAATTCATACCCTTTCTTAATAATAATAATTTTGATTTTTCCACTTTCCCCGTTTTCAGAAGTGTACTTGGACTGCATATTCCTAGCTTCCTCGCTGTGTTCATAGACTGTGCCTTTCGGTCTATGTTGTACTGGGTTCTTTCACTTATACCCTTGCCAGTTCCATGAACTGTAATGTCGAAATTATTCTCCATTCTCTCCGTGATTGCTGCACTTAGGAGTACTATGATGGTATTGCGGTTTTACTGGCATTCAGATTATCCTGGCCATTCTAGTACATAATCATTCGCAATCCATATTGACATATTTATGACATGGCATTGAAATTTGTGCTAGGGAGGGCACTCTCGCTTAGTGCTGATAGTAACTGAGCAGCTTCTTAGTATTATCCCTAAATGTTTTCGTAAGTAAATGCCTTTTGTAATGGTTCAGTTGTTATTTGATCGCGATCGGTTTCAAGTGGCCTAGTGACTCATCATCAGATGTTACATTATTTTTAGTAATTGATTGTAGCATTGCACAAACTTTGGCACAGATAACAGCTCCTCTGTGTGATCAAAATAACTAGAAAAAACATGAAGCATATGTTCCAAACTGGTTTGTGCACTACGATTAAACCAATAAAAGCAAAAAATTGTACACAATTCCCCAGTTCTACAATCACCAAAAACTGTCTACCATCTGACAACAAGTCGCTTGGCGAGTTGAAACCAGTCATGGCAAAGAAGAAAGAACATTGAAACATCACTAAAAGCTACTGGTTGCAGACGTTTCTGAAAAAATTTCCATCTCTGTCGCAGTGTTCCTCATCCGTAATGGATAAAAGTTTTATGACTATAATTTAAACAATATCACGTGCTGCTTAAGTTTACCACTAACCGTGCTGTCGTTTACTGTTGGATTCTTTTTGTTAGTTGTAAGGATTATTTTGGGGCTCCTCGACAAGAATCTTTATTTCCTCCTCAGCGGCAATACCTCCTCAAGCACTCTTAAACACTATTTTCTCCATCTCTGTCTACACTTTTTAGAAGCTAGTCTGTCGACTGTGCACAGTCGACGGAACTTGTTGATTCGTAAAGATGCTGCTGACGCCATCTGGTTGTGTACGTTCATTGGTATATGAACCAAAGCACTATAACTCAATGCATATGTATATTTTTTCAGCATAGCTAAAAGCACCGTGAATTTCATATTACCACCTCAGGGCCCTGAGTATAAACTTTTTCAACAACAACGAACCACGATTCCTACATCAGAATGTCTGCGTCTGGTGCGTTTTACTAGTTTTTCGCTTCATCTGAAGATACGATATATCACGGCTTCGGCTTCGAGCCGTACCTCTTTTTTTTTAAAAAAAAAAATAGTCATCAGTCCTCTGACTGGTTTGATGCTACCCTCCACGAATTCCTTTCTTATGTCAACATCTTCATTCAGAGCAGCAATTGCGACCTACTTCCTCAATTACTTGCTAGATGTATTCCAATTTCTGCCTTCCTGTGCAGTTTTCGCTCTATACAGCTCTCTGTAGTGCCATGGAGGTTGTTCCGTGATGTCGTAACAGATGTCCTCAAAAAATGTCCAAATGTATGTGAAATCTTATGAGACTTAACTGCTAAGGTCATCAGTCCCTAAGCTTACACACTACTTAACCTAAATTATCCTAAGGACAAACACACACACCCATGCCCGAGGGAGGACTCGAAGCTCCGCCGGGACCAGCCGCACAGTCCATGACTGCAGCGCCCCAGACCGCTCGGCTAATCCCGCGCGCTAACAGATGTCCTATCATCCTGTCCCTTCTTCTCGACAGTGTTTTCCATATATTCCTTTCCTCGCTGAATCCACGGAGAACCTCCTCATTTCTTACCTTGTCAGTTCACCTAATTTTCAACATTCATCTATAGCACAACATCTCAAATGCTTTGATTCTCTCACGCTACATATCGAAAATTAAGTGCGTCGCCTTGAGAACAGTTCTGATGTAGGTCTTCCGTTGTTTAGTTAAACTGATTAATCTGATACCAGGAAGGGCACGGCCGATTTCCTGCGCCATCTTTGCGGTGCTGCGCCCCTGCTGGTGACGCGGTCGCGGTCCCTTCGCGCCATCCCTCTGGAGACACCGGGCCCGCTCTCTTTGCCCCACGACCCACGGGCGCCGCTGGGCGCAGCATGCGACTGGCCGTCTGTGCAAACACGCTGGCACAGTAGCAGAGCGGCGCCGGGCGAGGCGTGTAGCGAATCGCTCAGTCAACACAAGAGCCTTCCGGATCGAGAGCACTCGGCGCACAAACGCACTCGACGCCCCGGCGTCCGGCCCGAGTTAAGTCTCATTCACCAGTTTCCCTGCCCCATCCACTGCGCCCCCTCGCCGCTATGAATTTTTCATTCGTTCCCTCCCTGCCCCGACAGCTGTCGGCCTCCGCCGGTCATTCGAGTGCCACGAATGGGTCAAGTCTGCACGACGCATCTGTCCCGGACCATTTCCGATATTTGTTAAACAAGGAGTTTGTGTAGGGACAGAGCTGTAAAACACACTATCCTCTCCCGTAGATTAGTCAACGCTGCTGACTGCTATGCGGACGACCTTGCTTCGATTCTACATCTACTTCTACATTTATACTCCGCAAGCCGCCCAACGGTGTGTGGCGGAGGGCGCTTAACGTGCAACTGTCATTACCTCCCTTTCCTGTTCCAGTCGCGTATGGTTCGCGGGAATAACGACTGCCGGAAAACTTCCGTGCGCGCTCGAATCTCTCTAATCTTACATTCGTGACCTCCTCGGGAGGTATAAGTAGGGTGAAGCAATATATTCGATACCTCATCCAGAAACGCACCCTCTCGAAACCTGGACTGCAAGCTACACCGCGACGCAGAGCGCCTCTCTTGCAGAGTCCGCCACTTGAGTTTGCTAAACATCTCCGTAACGCTATCACGCTTACCAAATAACCCTGTGACGAAACGCACCGCTCTTCTTTGGATTTTCTCTATCTCCTCTGTCAACCCGACCTGGTTCGGATCCCACACTGACGAGCAATACTCATGTATAGGTCGAACGAGTGTTTTGTAAGCCACCTGCTTTGTTGATGGACTACATTTTCTAAGGACTCTCCCAATGAATCTCAACCTGGCACCCGCCTTACCAACAATTAATTTAATTCCCGGTACACCCAGCGGTTCTTCCTTGGTGGACCCCTGTGACGGGGTGCACTCAGTCTCATGAGGTCAAATGACGAACTAATTGATTAATAATCAGCGGCTCCATGGTCAAGAGCAGTGTGCTGAGCAGATGGCCCTCCATATGGCATCCAAATGACAACGTTGGCTGAAGAGACACAGAGGTTGGTCGACATTAGTTGCCCTATCTGAGCAAGAATGCGGAGCTTTGCTTCTGAAACAAGCTACTCTCATAATGATGGAAGCTGAAGAAATGAATTAAAATTTATGACATGGCATTGAAATTTGTGCTAGGGAGGGCACTAGACTTGGGTAGTTCGTGCAACAATGTTAGCTGTAGTGCTGTGGTCGCGTAATGGATGGCATTCATGCCTATTAAGGAAGGAGACCTGGGTTCACGTCCCAGCTTCCTTCATTATCGTAGATAAAGATTAGACTCAAATGTCTCGAGGAGAATTTAGTAGTAAGACGCTACTCTCAGTTTGCAATTTCTCTTTGCGGAGACACGATCAGGTTCTCTTGATTATCGTAAATAAATTAATAGCAATCTTTTGAATTTGACATCAGTTCGGAGACTTCTCTGTCATGACAACTAGTTTACTAAACCGGCTTATGATTTAGCTTCAACGGCGTTAGTAGACTCCCGTTTCATAGCTACCCATCGCAGAACCACCCGCGATGTAAGTGGGCCCCTTGACGACGGTAATCAGGGTAGCAACTACTAGACCACCGAAGTCCCACAGGCATGGCACTTGGAAGTACAAGTAGAACGTACAGATAACGTTGTTCCTTTCGTCACTACAGGAACCAGAAAACTTCTATACGTAGTTGTATCAACCTGACATATTGAGATCAACAGTATGCTATGAAAGAGAGGTACTTATGTACAAAATTTGACTACAGGGATTACCAATGGTAAACCAATAAAGACAACAGGCATGATCAGAGATTTGTTCGACTCACGTAAGTGTGTCTTAGAGACACTGAGTATCTGAGCTGTCACATGATTGAAAAAAGATAGCAATATCTGATGAAGGACAAAATCTGAGGAAGCAATTGTAACTCAATGATCTAGACCTTCGGATAGGTGCGTCATAGGCACCGTAAGGGTGCGATTGGACTCTTTTTTACGTCACACAAGAGCACAACAGTCGTTATTGTTGTGAATCATCGTGACCCTTATACTGTACCTCACAAGCAATGTACTATCTCTCATGCACCTATAACAAACAAACAAATAAAAAAAGGGTCTGAACACTATGGGACTTAACTTATGAGGTCATCAGTCCCCTAGAACTTAGAACTACTTAAACCTAACTAACCTAAGGACATCACACAGATCCATGCCCGAGGCAGGATTCGAACCTGCGACCATAGCGGTCGCGCGGCTCCAGACTGTAGCGCCTAGAACCGCTCGGCACTTCATAACAGTTGTTACCCTTATTCGCTTGTCTGTAAACCTTAGAATGTAGCACCGATGTTGCATTGCGTACCTCGATCCTTGGTAAATGATTCTACAGCTGCTTCCGTTGTCTAAATCGAATAGAATTCTTGACTAGCAAAAATAGTTGCGTCGGGGGCGAAAAGAGGACTCAAACAAAATCCTTGGAAGTAATTAGAAACTATTTTTCATTCATGACGTGTTAACACACTGAGCCAAAGAAAATTTTGAATTCTATTCCGATACACAGTATTGTAACACATAAGAAAGAGATGAGTAGACTCTCCGAAAAATCGTCGAAGAAAAGAACATACGCGAAACATTCGCAGGTAATCATCAGAGAATAACTTCCATGCTATCAGAGGGTGCTGTAGAGGATAAAAGCTATAGGGGAAAACAGAGACTGGAATATGTCGAGCAAATAATTCAGGACGTAGGTCGTAAGTGCTACTCTGAGATGAACGGATTGGCACAGGACAGCAATTAGTGACAGGTCGCTTAAAACCTGTAAGAACATTGACGACTTTAAAGATTAAAAAAACTAGAAAAAACTTTTAAAAAATGCTCGGAAGAGACAGAAATGTAACGTTGTGAATCGATGTTCATGATCGAGGCACGACTCGAACCTGGCACCACCGTTTAACCGGTCTTTGGCTCTACCCAGAGACCACTGGTACCAGTGTACAACAACATTTATTCATTTCACGTCTCGTATTCGGATGAACTCCGGGAAAAATTACTGCCTGTATCTCTCCATACCGGTTCTTTCCTTTCGTATGTTATTCTTGTGGTCCCTACGCGACATATACTAGTTCGGCAGTGGAATTCTTTTGAATTCTGCCTGAATAATTGAACGACAAGACATGCCCATTACAGTTTCGAAAAGATAAATAAATTAGTATCTTGGTACTGCGGTCAAAGTGGTCGAACCGACAGGTTGCAAATATCCAGAACGTGAGAGGATACTCGCTCAGAGAGAGAGAGTGTTAGCACACGTGGAGCTCGGTGCCCCGGGCAGCGTGACACCGCCGAGAGGCTGGCGCGGCGCCGATGACGCGGCCGTTGCCGGGGGCCGTCGTTAGCGCCTCGCTTCCCGGAAGGCTGACGCGGCAGGCGCGGCTCTCACATTCCGCCGGCTGCTGGCTGCTGGCTGCTGGCTGCTTCTGATGCCCGAATAATGAGCACCGCCGTTCCAGCTGTCCGAGAACCGCGGTGCGGAGCTTCGCTCAGTACGGGACACAGCTGGCCGTCGCACAACACAAAAGCACTTCATTTTCACTACTTGCTGTGTGCGACTGTAGCAGCCCGTATCTCACGATCATCTCGTGGTTGCTGGTAAACCGAGTCAAATGTCCCACATCCTTAGCGTCGAAATGCTACACACGGTAGACGTTGTGGTGTTGTTTAAAAGTTTTACGTGAGGGCATACCAGAAACAGTAAGTGAATTTAAGAATACTGTTGAGAATTTTATGCTTTCGTCTTGGTACATCATTATATCAATGGCGTTAGAAGATTTTTCTCCACCTAGCATTTGGTTCCGTATGCCCTGATTTATTTGTTGAATTACGCATTTTTTTCTAAGGTTGTTCGCTCACACACCCAATGCAAGCGGATACTCGTTTAGTTACTGCTCCGTTTTTATTATGTTACCGGAGTGCGAAATTGTGGTAAGTTGTATGAGACCAAACTGCTGAGGTCATCGGTCCCTAGGCTTACTACGTAATCTAGGATTACTACGTAATCTAACTGTAACTAACTTACGCTAAGGACAACACACATATCCATGCCCAAGGGAGGACTCGAACCTCCAACGGGAGGGATCCGCACCGGAGTGCGGATCAATGCGATATGGTTCAAATGGCTCTGAACACTATGGGACTTAACATCTTAGGTCATCAGTCCCCTAGAACTTAGAACTACTTAAACCTAACTAACCTAAGGACATCACGCACATCCATGCCCGAGGCAGGATTCGAACCTGCGACCGTAGCGGTCGCGCTGCTCAGGACTGAAGCGCCTAGAACCGCTCGAACGAAAACAAAAAGAGAAATGTGTCAAGAATCGAAGCAAACATGTACCAGTACTATTGTGAACTATTTGTGAAATGATGCTAACAGATCGAAAGTTACAAATAATGTGATCAGTGTATTCTTTACAACATGAACTACTGACAGAATGGAACACTCAGCTCAATACCTAATGGGCGCCACTGTTTGATCCTTTGTTGATTTCACCAGTGCTCTCCACGTAGTTCTCTTCGAAGTGCACATTTAGCGGTGACATGGCAGGTGCTTATTGATAAGTCTTTTCCGACAGAACCCAAAACCATCTTGTCAAATTCTACTGCGCGGACAATTCTTTGCCGAGAACGACGTCTCTAATACTTTCTGTAGACCGTGATAAATTTCTTCCAGTTAGAGTGATAGATCGTGTAACGAATGACGTTCGCTATTCGACAACACCTCACGAACTGTAAGCAATGGTAAGCTTCACCGTTGACGTATCACAGACGACTGCGTATTATTTTTCAAGGTAGTGCCATCACTGTAGGCAGTTGTTTTTCAGACTAAAGAACTCACTCCGTACAGAGTCAAAGATTCATTCTAGGCACAATCCTCTAGGCTGTAGCTAAGCCATGTCTCCGCAGTATACTTTCTTCCAAGAGTGCTAGTCCCGCAAGGTATGCAGGAACACGTCTGTGGTGTTGGGAAGACAGGAGAGAGGGCTGGGCATTTGCACGGAGCGACGCTTCTGCGGACATACCATTCTGTGGAGCATGGGGCGTTTCGCATGTAGCCATACAGGGACAGTAAGAATTTGCGTATAGGAGGGTAGAACAGCGTGCTGTAACCTACGACACGTGTTACTGGGAATTAATCTTAAGAAAGGTGGATATGACTAGTCACTTTTTTATGATAATTTATTCTGCCTTTGCCAGTTACGCATGTGAAACCAAAAAACTACCTGAAGTGTGCCGGAGTCCGCATACGGGTAAACACATTCCATCCATGTACAAGTGTCACAGACTGGTAGGAGAGGTGTAGAGGCAGAAGTTAGGTTGTTAGGACGGGTATAGATAACTCACTCGGTGAGATAATTGCAGGCTAGAGTCCTGGACTGACACACAGTTGTGATCAGGTAGGGTATTTCAAACGAGGTTACTTCTATATGAATGACAAGTATTGTACTAAAAATGTAAATTCAGCATCAACGTTACTTCCTTATACGTAGGTGTTTTATTCTACTTTATTTTAGTGAACTGTGAATGTGAGTATCCAAATAAATGCACAAGTCACAGCTGAAGCATTCTCAAGTCGTCTAGGATTGTTAGTGTGGCGATTCTGAGTATTGTGAAAGTTTATAAATAAGGGAGCGAGCTGTCTGAAGACAAAAGTATACACTTAGCTTGTGAAATGTGCCTTGGTGCTCAGGTGTCAAAGCATTGCGCGTAACTGGTTGAAGTTATGAGTACCTTACAGAGACACAGTATTAATCTGGTAGCAAAATTCTGACGAATTCGCTATTCATCTCTCGAGGCCACTAGTTTAAATCTAATGTATTTTCGTGTAACAGTGCCATAGAACTTTCTACAGCACGTCATCAAAACTTTTTTTGATCTACAAAGTATAGCTGTACTAACATTTTAAATGGTAAGATAAGTGATCCAATGTAATTTTATATTAAGTAGTCAATGTCAAAAGTTGTCTCGAATGTTTTCTAAATAGACATTTACAACTATGGAATGTCAAATGGTTTCAAATGGTTCAAATGGCCCTGAGCATTATGGTACTTAACTTATAAGGTCATCAGTCCCCTAGAACTTAGAACTACTTAAACCTAACTAACCTAAGGACATCACACACATCCATGCCCGAGGCAGGATTCGAACCTGCGCCCGTAGCGGTCGCGCGGTTCCAGACTGTAGCGCCTTTAACCGATGGAATGTCAGCGTAAGGGATTAAAGCATTCTATAGACAGAGGGCAGCTGAAGAAGAATTGCTTGAGGGTAAAATTATTAGCTGGCCGCGGTAGCCATGCGGTTCTAGGCGCTTCAGTCCGGAACCGCGCGACTGCTACGGTCGCAGGTTCGAATCCTGCCTCGGGCATGGATGTGTGTGATGTCCTTAGGTTAGTTAGGTTTAAGTAGTTCTAGGGGACTGATGACCTCAGATGTTAAGTCCCATAGTGCTCAGAGCCATTTGAACCATTTTTTTTTTTTTGTAAAATTATTTATCGAGGACGACAGTCAACATATTCTTGCTAATAGTTGACAGTATAGCGAATAGGAAACATCGTGGACATTGCTCTGAGATCTTATTTGGAGGACGGTTGCTGGCGGTTGTGGGCACAGCACCGTGAACGTCGTCTCTCACGAGAATATGCCACGTTTCACAAGGCCTCACTTTCGTCGGACGTTGAGCACTACCGAGAAAAGATAAACTTTAAGTTCAGAGCAGCTCCGCCGCACTTAATCCGATTGCGCCTTCCTCTCTAGATGTCCGTGCTGTCCCAGCCTCTCACGTAATGCCAAGCCGAGTGTTACATACGCGAAAACGATGACCAGAAACACGTTCTCGTGGTGCGCTGTAGAGGGCCGGTGGTTATTCTCCCACTATCCTCGAAAAATCCGACCCTTAAAAGTGCATCTCCGAAATCCAGGAGACAGGAAAAAGCGCCAGGCGCTCTCACGTTTCTGAGAAGCGCCACAAAGGCGGGGATCGCCTCGCGCTGGACACACGGCACGCCACCCACCCACCCACGCCCAGCGTGTTCTCGCCGAGCTAAAAAGGCGAAAAACGCCGGGCGCCTCGCCGCGCCGGGCCGCGTAATCACGGTGCACACCAGACTAGAGAAAGGCAGGATTGAGTGCATCTTTTCCAACAAGGGAGGCCCTCAGCTGCGGTCTGCCACGAGCGCAACGTGTTCACTGCCAGCGACTTTCCGACTGCAAATACCGTCGATCGAATTCGGTAAACTTGAGCGCTGGCACTGTAACCCACGCGCCCAGTTGAACAAACTGTCCTCTTTTCCTCTCGTCCTGTAAATTCTTTGTTTCCTTCTGGAGATAAATTCTGCCAGTATAGTCGCGGTCTTTGGAAGAAACAGATTATATCATTTCAACCCGCCAGGTTAGCCGAGAGCGCTAATGCGTTGCTTCCTAGAATCGGGTAGGCGCGTCGGCCCCGGATCGAATCTGCCCGCCGAATTAACGAAGCAGGACGGTGTGCCGGCCAGCCTGGATGTGGTTTTTAGGCGGTTTTCCACATCCCTCTAGGTGAATACCGGGCTGGTCCACACGTCCCGCCTCAGTTACACTACTCACAGACATTTGAAACACATCCGCACTTTTCCATGATTTACACTGGACGCAGACAGATGGGGTACTCTGATTCTGTCCCAGGGGGTACGGGGTGGCCGCAGGAAGGGAATCCGGCCACCCCTTCTCATTGGCATGCCAAATCCTATTTAACCACGCCAACCCCGAGCAAAATGCGGGACAGAGGCGCAAGCGATAGAAATAGAATATATCATTTTAAAAAACTAAAAAGAGACTACCGGGGCAGTTACTCACCCTTGCCTCCGAGAAACTACGACTAAAACGTTAAAGCATTTAAAACACGCAGAATTAAGTTTACAAGAATCGCAACAGATGGTCTGCGTTAGTCATCTGCATTGATAAATGTCATTTATTTTCTATTAAAAAAAAATTTGAAATTGTCTCTCGACTACGCAATTGATTTGTTCTTTGAAAACCATTAGGTACGCATTATTGCGCATAAACAGAGACGCAAGCATGCACGCGCGCACACAGACACACACACACACACACACACACACACACACACACACACACACAAAACAAGGTAGAGAGAACCTGCTCCATTGGCGGTATGCGCTCTAGCGTCGACCTCAATGAAAAACTGTGGTCTTTTAATTGGTTGTTACTTCTCTTGAAAACAAGGTTGCAGCTCATTGTTCATTGTTATACACGCACGTCGCAAGCTATGTTTTTGTGGAAACGGTGGCATGATAAGTTCATGAAGAAGTTATCGGACACCATTCTTTTTTCGCGTCATGGATGTGCTGGCGTAAGCTGGCGCCAGTACACCATTGCGGCGAAGAGGTTGCGAGACGATAGATAGAAGCCAACTGCAAACTCGCAGGAAACGCGCTGCCAACCCCCACTCGGCAGCCAGTATATAGGATCGCCGCCGCGGACAGGAGGCGACTCTGTCCCAGTCTATTCGAGTGTATCGCGCTGAGAAGTTAGTGTCATCAGTCGCAGCCCAGCGGAAATCGCAGTAGCAGTTAGCTCCGCCGCTAACTCAGAGAGAGGCAGCACATAGCAACCACAGCGGACTTTGTATTGCACCAGCAGTGTGCCGGCCACGGTGGCCGAGCGGTTCTAGGCGCTTCAGTCCGGAACCGCTCGACTGCTACGGTCGCAGGCTCGAATGCTGCCTTAGGCATGCATGTGTGTGATGTTCTTAGGTTAGTTACGTTTAAGTAGTTCTAAGTTCTAGGGGACTGATGACCTCAGCAGTTAAGTCCCATAGTCCTTAGAGCCGGCCAAATAGTGTTGAACTCTATGAGTTGGTTGACAGCTGCTATACGTGGATGTCTTGTCTTCAGTCTCAGTTGCTGACTTTTAAGGAAATACGCAGTGACATGGATGGTTTGGCATTACGTTTTACCAGCTGTGACGCGATGAGTGCCAAACTTGTAGTTGGGTAGGCGCAATATTACGAGGTGCGTTCAAGTTCTAAGGCCTCCGATTTTTTTTCTCCGAACTGGAAACAGATAGAAACATGCGCATTGTTTTAAAATGAGGCCGCGTTCATTGTCAATACGTCCCAGAGATGGCAGCACCGTACGGCAGATGGAATTTTACCGCCAGCGGCGAGAATGAGAACTGTTTTAAATACTTAAAATGGGGTCGTTTTCCTTACTTGAACAGCGTGCAATCATTCGTTTTCTGAATTTGCGTGGTGTGAAACCAATTGAAATTCATCGACAGTTGAAGGAGACATGTGGTGATGGAGTTATGGATGTGTCGAAAGTGCGTTCGTGAGTGCGACAGTTTAATGAAGGCAGAACATCGTGTGACAACAAACCGAAACAACCTCGGGCTCGCACAAGCCGGTCTGACGACATGATCGAGAAAGTGGAGAGAATTGTTTTGGGGGATCGCCGAATGACTGTTGAACAGATCACCTCCAGAGTTGGCATTTCTGTGGGTTCTGTGCACACAATCCTGCATGACGACCTGAAAATGCGAAAAGTGTCATCCAGGTGGGTGCCACGAATGCTGACGGACGACCACATGGCTGTCCGTGTGGCATGTTGCCAAGCAATGTTGACGCGCAATGACAGCATGAATGGGACTTTCTTTTCGTCGGTTGTGAGAATGGATGAGACGTGAATGCCATTTTTCGATCCAGAAACAAAGCGCCAGTCAGCTCAATGGAAGCACACAGATTCACCGCCACCAAAAAAATTTCGGGTAACCGCCATGCTGAAAAAATGATGGTGTCTATGTTCTGGGACAGCGAGGGCGTAATCCTTACCCACTGCGTTCCAAAGGGCACTAAGGTAACAGGTGCATCCTACGAAAATGTTTTGAAGAACAAATTCCTTCATGCACTGCAACAAAAACGTCCGGGAAGGGCTGCTCGTGTGCCGTTCCACCAAGACAACGCACCCGCACATCGAGCTAACGTTACGCAACAGTTTCTTCGTGATAACAACTTTGAAGTGATTCCTCATGCTCCCTACTCACCTGACCTGGTTCCTAGTGACTTTTGGCTTTTTCCAATAATGAAAGACACTCTCCGTGGCCGCACATTCACCAGCCGTGCTGCTATTGCCTCAGCGATTTTCCAGTGGTCAAAACAGACTCCTAAAGAAGCCTTCGCCGCTGCCATGGAATCATGGCGTCAGCGTTGTGAAAAATGTGTACGTCTGCAGGGCGATTACGTCGAGAAGTAACGCCAGTTTCATCGATTTCGGGTGAGTAGTTAATTAGAAAAAAAATCGGAGGCCTTAGAACTTGAATGCACCTCGTACCACTGGCGCCGAGTTGTTGTAATAGTTCCACTTATGGTTTACATTGCTTTGTTTAGTTGTATGTCGACAGGGTCAGTATGGCAGTTATTGATCAAGACAGTATTCTGCAGTTGAGCGTACGAGGGCTATTGTGATGATTCGTAAAGTTTTAGCAGTAGTACCCCCACGACGTAGTGGCTCGTTTCTGAATCAGGTTAGTCGTAGTTTCGATTTTTGCTGATATTTTTCCACTAATTCGGATTCACCCTCTATAGCTTAAATAGATAGTATAAATTCCCCGCAGCGTTTTTGTGTTTGTATGCGAAGGAACTGCTGTAGCGAATTTGATACGGTTTTCACTAACAGACAAACCTATTCACGAGGAAGGTTTGTGTATATAATTTATTACCGATACACCAGACAGGTCGTCCGACTGTAGATACGAAGGTAGATCAAACATGAACCGGAATTCTTTCTTTAAATTTTATTGAATCAACCAAAACAAAAATACACGCACTTCATTTTTCTACATAGACTCCTGATTCTGCAGTACTTTTTCTCTTTGAATAGGCAACTTTTCAATACCATCCTCGAAGAAAGAGGGGAAATGTGTGCGCAGCCACTGGCGTACGAATTCCTCTGCTACTGTGTTGGCATCAAGACCGTGTCTCCCAGCGATCCAACGATGTGGTAGAGGCAAGTCGATGAATATGGACTATGAAGACGATGTTCCAGTATTTTGCAGCGAATATCTTCCAGTTTTTCCCTCGTTAAAGCAGCAGAATGCATAGAACATAATCTCCGGTAGTTCGGTTCTTAACACTATGGTTTGAGCACTTCCATGGCTTATTTCTACCGCCGAAGCAATTTCGGAAAGGTTTATTCTCCGATCTCCTGCAAGAAGATCCTGCACGGCGCACAAATTTTGTCTGGTGCGATGCTAGTTCAAAATGGTTCAAATGGCTCTGAGCACTACGGGACTCAAATTCTGAGGTCATTAGTCCCCTAGAACTTAGAACTAGTTAAACCTAACTAACCTAAGGACATCACACACATCCATTCCCGAAGCAGGATTCGAACCTGCGACCGTAGCGGTCTCGCGGTTCCAGACTGCAGCGCCTTGCGATGCTAGTCCGTGGTCGTGTTTGGGGTACTTTTTCACAGCTATACGTCCTGCGAAAAATGTTTTACGCCATTTATACACTTGCATCTTCGAGAGTGTTTCTTTTCCAAACTGTAAAAGGGGCATCCTAAAAATTTCGACATGTTTCGTGCCTTCTTTCGCGAGAAACTTGATGTTTATGCGCGTCTCAACAGACTTGTGTACCTCTCGCTCGCACGTGGTCGCCTAATGCGAGCGGACGCGTAGTGCAACAGCGGCATCACAGTGCTACTCCAGCCGGGACGACTCGCTAGTGTTCAAACGATTATGCCGAATAAATCTGGAGATCGTGACCTTCCAAAAGACTATCCGCGAAAAACTGTAAGAGGGTCGTAGCGCAGAACGACTGGCGAGCCCGGCTCTGAAAGTCATTAATCGTGCCGGGGTGGGCAGCGCGGACAGCGGGTACGTGTTCCGTTTCGGAGACGAAGGCGAAATAATTTACGACGAGCCGGCCGGCGAGCTGCCGTTAAAGGAAGAGCGAGTCAGGCCCGCGGCCATCCCGGCCGTGATATGGCAGGCGGGCAGGGCAGCGCAGGGCCTCGCCTCGCTCCTATTTATTTGTTTTCGTTTTCGCCGGCCTGCTGCGCCGGACAGAGGTGCTCACCTGGCCGCGGCAGGAATTTTAAAAAGAACGTGTCGCCCTCCAACGGGGCGATAACATCTCTTCGTTTAGTCGCCCGGCGAGCCCCACCCGCAGAATGCGTGCACGCGCGCGCGCGCGCGCACACACACACACACACACACACACACACTCACACACACACGCACGCACACACATGTCCGCTGAACGCTCGAAGCAGAATTAGTGTGCGCGTGACGGAGGGAGGAGGGGGGGGGGGAGGGGTGCTTCAGCAAGTAGCGGACGATAGGCAGCATTTGTTTATCTGCTCGGAGCGACGCTCGCGAGATTGGACGGCCGGTGGGCGTGTACTCGCGGGCAGAAGTGGTGGCCGTAGAAAACGGCCGTAATTATAACGGGGGAAGGACCCGACGCGGGTTCGTCTCGCGATGGGATCTCTGCGCGGCGCCATCAGTTTTAGCGGCTCATCTCCCTGCGGCACTAAAGCGGGGTATAAACTATTTTAAGGGCTATCCTCGCGATTTGAGCTCCAGTAAATATACGCCGAGGGCAGAAATGCTGTTTTCGCCCTCCGTAGAGGCATCTGATGGCCGAGTGATGTTATTTCCGAGCATGGGCGCCGCCAACGTAAAAATAACCTGCGTGCGAGTTATTCACTCAACCTGAATACCGAATGGCTGCCTTGTGGTATACGTGTAATACCAGACCTCAAGGTGCTTTTTGGAAAATAGGTGCGAATGCGACAGAAACGTTGGAGTCACCAACTGTTACAAGTGGCTGCTAATATCATGTCAAATACACCTGCTCTCCCCGCATTAGGACGTTCTAGAAGACACATATTACTTTAATTACTTTTCTCTTTCATTTTATTTCGGACCCTCTTATTTGTTTATTAATTTTAATTCGAATGCCTGTAGTCAATGACTACAATATTCAGAAAATATTAGATTAAATCAAACTAAAATTATAAATCTTGAGCATACTGACAATTTTTCGTTTAATATTTGTACTCTTCGTTATTTTGAATGTGATGGTATTGAATACTGTAATTGAGAGTAAAGGTTTCCCATTAACTAATCAGATTAAGGAACCAGAAGAGGTGACTAGTTAAAATTACTAAGTGTAATCGCCTTATAAGTATATTTACGGACTTAGAAGTTATAAATCATTTTGAGGTTTTCTGCAGCGTTTTCTTCCTGTGTTGCGGTTCGTCACTCAAATAAAAAATGCGCCACGTCCTGAGTTGTGCAGCAATCGCAATTCTAAGCGTTTATTGACTTTAGCAAGTGTTTAGTTTTGCTGATAATCATTCGACCTGCTGTTAAACTTGTAATGATGGCTGTCTCTTTCGCCGGCCGCTGTGGCCGAGCGGTTGTAGGGGCTTCAGTCCGGAACCGCGCTGTTGCTACGGTCGCAGGTTCGAATCCTGCCTCGGGCATGGTTGTGTGTGATGTCCTTAGGTAGTAGTTGTAAGTCTAGGGGACTGATGACCTCAGATATTAAGTCCAATAGTGCTTAGAGCCATTTGAACCATATTGAGCTGTCTCTTTCCACTTGAACAGAGCGATGTGGTGTAATTTTAAGACGTTGTACCTCTAGTCGGGTGGACGGTGGTTCAGCTTCTCTTCTGACCATCCGGAGCTTTCTCCTCGGACAGTTCATCATGTCTGCCCAGACTCTTATGACGAGTCGACGACGGGATATTAAGCCTGGTACTCAGCGGACGGAAGGAAGCTTAGGGGCTACAAACATGAGGTGTGAGGTAAACAAGCGTGTTCGCCTTATATAGCAGCCCTTCATAGCAGTCACAATATGGAAGTCATATTGAAGAGAGCTGTGATACGGCTCAGGGCAACTGCTCAGTGAGTTCGCTGCCTCTTAATAGCGGTGTGCTCCACTATCCATTGAAACGGGCTCGACATATTTCGGTCCTTACATAGTAACGACAGATCGCTTCCTGAACTTAAAGCACTACATTTACGTTGATAGCCGACTCCATACGGACACAAATCTGACAGCAGTGTATGTGCTCTATCTGATGTATCTGACACCTCTGTGCGTTGCTGATAAAGTTATGGCTTTCATTTTAGTTTACTTAGTGTTGCATGGGAGCGTCTTTTCTGTGAGTTTGTCTCCATGCTTTCAATGTGCCAAACGTGATGGCCTCACGTATCCGATGATCTGAAGATGGCATTATAACTTGGCTGAAACTAGTAATCAGAATATGTATTAACTGCGATCTGGGCAATAACAGTTCTATTTTGGAAGCTTTATTACATTGATGTAGAGATGGCGGGTCACTTTAAAAAATATAAGCGGTCTAGATGGACGACAAACTCTGTTTTACAATATATGTCCGCGTATTTCGTCGGAAGATAGTACATCAGTTTTTGCACGTATTGTAGTTTACCACCCTCTTGAAGTAATAGTCCAAACATTCTCTTGGAAAGTATCTCGGAAATGATGGTATTGCGCTGGAATCGTGAAATTCAAATCAGCTTCGATAAATCCCGCAGTACAAGTCTCTTCTTTACCCCCTGCTGGACGGAGTAGCAATTGAAGGAACGGAGTAGCCGGGAGTACCGACCGCTGAGATGCGGTGGGTGGCGCCGCCTGTCCACTTTAATTACTAATTGGCCGTCTGAGAGGGAGTGGGGGAGCGGGGGGAGGGGCCTGCTTCACGACGCGACGCATGTACGCGCGTGTGTCTGCGTCTGCGTCTGAGATTGCGTTCGTGAGCCATCAGCAGGTTTTGGCGAGCGAGTTGACTGTTGACGCTGCCACTGTAGCAGCTGCCGTAATACCACTGCCCACTCCAGTCCCCAGTTTGGGGAAATAGCCAGCGCTGGATGTCTGACGTACGGAAAACATCGCCACCGCATTCCCTACTAAATTTCCAGATTTAGCATCGGTTCGACGACGCGAGTAGCTGTTCAGACTGTCACTTAAAACAGCAAGGAAAAACTCCTCTGCCACGATGTTCAGTCCCATCAGCTTCTCCGCAGATAGGGCCATCATCTTCTCTTTTCATGACCGTCTACTTATTTCGTTGTTACTTTACGACTGAGTGCCTACTTCAAACGGTTTTCAGCCAGAGCATTCCAACGGGGAGCCAATGCATCAGGACCACATGTCCTCCAGAATATGTTCTACAGACGAGCAGCACTGTGTTATGTTCCGCGCACAAAAAACACCTGCTCCCCAGCGAAGATTACATTTAATTCTTGTTCAGGCATAGTCGGCGAGAGTATGAAGTGAAAAGGTTTCAGGAGCTAAGAAGATACACTTCTCATACAGGAGAAACATTTCCCATTCGAACTGCTTCTAGTGTGATGCAGAATAAGTATTTCTGTGGGAAGGTGTGACTGTCACGTATCATTTATCGCAGCTGAGCATAATACACTAGTTTCTCCATGCAAACTACACCCACTTCCAACCACACGTTTCTTTTATTCCTTCTGCAGAGACGTGAGACAGTGTTCCTGCAAATGCCCACAAAAAAGTAATAATTCATTGTTCGAGGTGTACGAAACAGGTCCTCCTTTTTTTCATTTTCCTCACCACTGCTGATCGCCCAGCAAAGACAACCGTAATAAAGGACAGTATAGATTGTTAACAAGCTTTACAGCTGATAACGCTTCCAGGAATTAAAAATGTGACCGCATTTCGACAGCAGTCCATTGTAATTAGACAGGCATTGTAAAGATTTAAAGATTACGCAGGGTGACAGTTATTGAATTGTATGAAAACAATCGTAAATTAGTTACAAACTACGGCGTGGACACATTTTTTTCAACATGTAAAGGCCACTACATATATTTGAATTTAGGTTATGACGTGTTTGATATGCCTGCCATCAATGGCGATGATGTGGGGCAGACGAATAGCGAAATTCTGCATGACCCGACAAAGTGTCGGAACATCGATGCTGTCGATGACCTCCTGAATGGTTGTTTTCAGCTCTGCAATAGTTTTGGGGTTATTGCTGTACACCTTTAATACAGCCCCACAAAAAGGAGTCACATGTGTTTAGATCCAGAGAATAAGCTGGCCAATCGAGTCCCATGCCAGTGGCATCTGGGTATCGCGGAGCCAGAATATGGTCCCCAAAGTGCTCCTCCAGGACATCAAATACTCCCCTACTTCAATGTGTTCGAGCTCCGTCTTGCATGAACCATATCTTCTCCAAATCAGGGTCACTTTGGATAATGGGCATGAAATCATCTTCCATAACCTTTACGTACCGTTCGGTAGTCATTGAGCCATCAAGGAATATTGCACCCATTATTCCATGAGTGGACATTGTACACCACACAGCCACCTGTTGAAGGTGAAGATCGCGAAACGCGGATTCTCAGTCCCCCAGTGCGCCAATTTGCTTATCGACGAATCCGTCCAAATGAAAGTGGGCTTCGTCGCTAAACCAAATAAACATGCGCACGCTAATTCCCATCATGCCCCGCGGCCAACAGAACAGTTTGAACGTCCTAACGCAAACCGTTCAGAAGTTATGATGATTTTATTTCACACAAGTCAATAATTGTCACTCTGTATGTATATACGGCAACTAGCTATAACATTTATGGATTATTAAAGTTATAATGTCAGTTTATTTGCCACATTTTGAGAGTGCTCATCTTCAGATATTAAGGCATACTAAGCACTAAGGTACTGTTTTCGTTACTAAGAAAATCTACTAGGTTATCGCTAGTTTTTTTGTGTCGTCAGGTCCCGATCATACGCCTCTCTGCATGGAGCTGGACAATATGTATCATTGCAAATTTTTACAGAAAAGAAATGGTGCTCATACATAAATATTATTCGGCGAGTTACTTCATTGTCCTCGTTTTTCTACACTGCTTTCAGTATCGTTTCAGGTTTCACTGTGCTCTAAACGTGAAACGAAGTTTCACTCTATCTGCTATATGACGCGCCCAATTTTCTTTCGCGTCCATGGCCAGACCAGACTTGTGTTCTGTCTGTAAAGATCTCATCATCGACGATACGTTGCCTCCGCAATCGCCTTCGAGCTTATTGCTTAACGTATCAAAGTCGTGGGTAGCGTTCGAAAGGCGACTTTTCAGTTGAGTGCAGCAGTTTTTAAATACGACACCAACAGCATGCTGGCCGCTGGCAATGGATTCGGACGCTCGCTGCATTCTTCAGAACACGTAATTCCCAAGGAATGGAGGATGTCTTAGAGAGAGAGAGAGAGAGAGAGAGAGAGAGAGAGAGAGAGAGAGAGAGATCGTTAATGTGTACTTTTATGGGTACTGAGGCCATTCCAATATTTAACTTTTCTGCACAGAACTTGACGACTAAGCTAGAATTTTATACTGTTTGGTATTCTTGTGGATCACGTGACTGTTTCTGATTTAAATTAAATGCGAACTTAATCGAATTTGCAGAAGTTAGTTGCAAATCGTAACCACACATTCGTGCTTATCTCAATAACGGACCATTTACTTACTGATACTTACTGAAACAATTTTGCTTCCATTATCGTTTACTTTCAGCCTATCAGTTTTAGCTATTGATTATGATGTTGTCAGTGTTGCTTTCAGTCCGAAGACTGATTGACGCAGCTGTCAGCGCTAATCAGTCTTCTTCGAGCCTCTTCATCCCCACATAACTGTTTCAACCTACTCGCACTTCCGTTTCAACGTGCTTACCATATTCGAGCCTCCTTGCCCACCCACTCTTTCCTCCACTAACAAATTGACGATTGCTTTTTGCCTCGCGATTTGTCTTATCAAGTGATCCCTTCTTTAAGTCAGGCTCTGTCATAAATTTCTTTCTTCCCCAGTTCGATCGAGTGTCTCCATCTATCCACCTAATATTTAGTATTCTTCTGCTGTACCACATTTCAGAATCTTCTATTGTCTTCTTGGGTGAAATGTTTGTTGTCTACGTTTCACTTACATACAACGCTACACTCCAAAGACCTTCACAAAAACTTCCTAGCATTTCAATACATATTCGATGTTAACACAACTTTTATTTTTTTTTAGAATTGATTTTCTTCTTGTAGCCTGCGTGCATTTTTCATCTTCAGACTTCCACCATCATCCGCTGTTTTGCTGCCAAAATAGCAAGAAAATTTTCGTCAGCATGGCCTGATTTAATTCGACTGTACTCCATTACCATTCTTTTACTTCTGTCTACGTTCGCCTTACACCTCTTATTTAAAACACTGTTAATTCCGCTCAAGTGATCTTGCAGTTCCTTTGCCGTCGATGATAGAATTACTCTGTTATCAGCAAACCTCAATATTTTTATCTTTTTTCCCCTGAACTGTAATTGTCTGTCCAGGTATTTAAGGGGTTTTCTTTACAGCTCAGGGGTAATCTACAACCATTTCTCACTCCGTTCTCAACCACTACTTCCAATTCATACCCTTCAACTCTATATAACTGCAGCCTGGTTTCTGTACAAGTCGTAGATAACCATTCGTTCCCTGTACTTCGTCGCTGACACTTCAGAACTTCGAGGGTGTGGTCCAATCAACACTGTCAAAACCTTCTCTGCAACTGCATAAGCTGTAAACGTTGTTTAGTCTATCTTCTAACATAAGTGGTAAGGTCAGTCTGGCCTCACGTTTTCCTGCATTTCTCTGAGAGGCGAACTGATCTTCCCCGAGGTGAGCCAGCCTCCACCAATTTTTCCATTCTTCTGCATATAACTTATGTCAGTATTTTGCAGTAATGCCTGGTGAAATCGTTATGATACATCCTTCATATATTGGAACGACCTTATACCGGTAACGTTGCTTCTGTAATCGGTGAGACGGTTGGTGACAAATTGAGAAACGAATAGACATCTGTGCCAAACACAGCGAATTGAGCCTTAAGCGGTCCTGTAGCGCACGTGGACGCGGGGCTGGTGATCTCACAGCGTGGAATACCACTTTCCACTGCACTATCGAGCGTGAAGTTTAGAATCTGGCTTGTCGAATTTTTGCTTCGTGGAGGGGAACGTGGCGAATGAGATGCGACATCGGTTTTACGTCACAATCAGAAATTAGGAGCTGCCGGGTTGTATGGAATTAAACATTATATTTGGTGTGTTTTCTTTATCATAGAGTAGGTGGCATGAAAATAAGCTATTTTAAAGCACCAGCAAATTGAAGATCTCTGGAAGAAAGATCGGAAATGCACGTTCTTGGGGTAGTGGGGCTTTAACCAAGCAATAATTTCTTGGGCGACGGTGGTCGATCGCCAGAAGACATTATGGATCATACTGGATCGCAACCCGGTCAAAATGGCGACAACTGGTGAGAGGTTACAAATCAGGTTCAGGAGAGATTCTCGAACACCAACGCCGTTCCCTTGGCCTTCTTCACCAAGTGCGGGTCTTAGACATTTATACACTCCTGGAAATTGAAATAAGAACACCGTGAATTCATTGTATCAGGAAGGGGAAACTGTATTGACACATTCCTGGGGTCAGATACATCACATGATCACACTGACAGAACCACCGGCACATAGACACATGCAACAGAGCATGCACAATGTCGGCACTAGTACAGTGTATATCCACCTTTCGCAGCAATGCAGGCTGCTATTCTCCCATGGAGACGATCGTAGAGATGCTGGATGTAGTCCTGTGGAACGGCTTGCCATGCCATTTCCACCTGGCGCCTCAGTTGGACCAGCGTTCGTGCTGGACGTGCAGACCGCGTGAGACGACGCTTCATCCAGTCCCAAACATGCTCAATGGGGGACAGATCCGGAGATCGTGCTGGCCAGGGTAGTTGACTTACACCTTCTAGAGCACGTTGGGTGGCACGGGATACATGCGGACGTGCATTGTCCTGTTGGAACAGCAAGTTCCCTTGCCGGTCTAGGAATGGTAGAACGATGGGTTCGATGACGGTTTGGATGTACCGTGCACTATTCAGTGTCCCCTCGACGATCACCAGTGGTGTACGGCAAGTGTAGGAGATCGCTCCCCACACCATGATGCCGGGTGTTGGCCCTGTGTGCCTCGGTCGTATGCAGTCCTGATTGTGGCGCTCACCTGCACGGCGCCAAACACGCATACGACCATCATTGGCACCAAGGCAGAAGCGACTCTCATCGCTGAAGACGACACGTCTCCATTCGTCCCTCCATTCACGCCTGTCGCGACACCACTGGAGGCGGGCTGCACGATGTTGGGGCGTGAGCGGAAGACGGCCTAACGGTGTGCGGGACCGTAGCCCAGCTTCATGGAGACGGTTGCGAATGGTCCTCGCCGATACCCCAGGAGCAACAGTGTCCCTAATTTGCTGGGAAGTGGCGGTGCGGTCCCCTACGGCACTGCGTAGGATCCTACGGTCTTGGCGTGCATCCGTGCGTCGCTGCGGTCCAGTCCCAGGTCGACGGGCACGTGCACCTTCCGCCGATCACTGGCGACAACATCGATGTACTGTGCAAACCTCACGCCCCACGTGTTGAGCAATTCGGCGGTACGTCCACCCGGCCTCCCGCATGCCCACTATACGCCCTCGCTCAAAGTCCGTCTACTGCACATACGGTTCACGTCCACGCTGTCGCGGCATGCTACCAGTGTTAAAGACTGCGATGGAGCTCCGTATGCCACGGCAAACTGGCTGACACTGACGGCGGCGGTGCACAAATGCTGCGCAGCTAGCGCCATTCGACGGCCAACACCGCGGTTCCTGGTGTGTCCGCTGTGCCGTGCGTGTGATCATTGCTTGTACAGCCCTCTCGCAGTGTCCGGAGCAAGTATGGTGGGTCTGACACACCGGTGTCAATGTGTTCTTTTTTGCATTTCCAGGAGTGTATTTTCAGTGAAATGTATCAGTTTGCACAGATATTCCCACTTTCCTCCATGATGGCCCGCAGACTCAAACAATTGTCAGGTCGATTCCTGTGGCGAAGACACATCTTTCGAGTACGGTATGAAGTGGTGGCGTCTTCCCGATATTAAAGTGATGGTGTCCGTCTTGTTTGTACGACGCAAGGTCTTAGCACGTACACAGGCCCCGTATTCCGTTTATCTTCCTGTCTCCAGCCAGTCAGCCTAGCGCCTCGATCGATGTTGGACGGATTAACCATAACTTAATAGGAGTATTATCTGCAATATCATCTGTTGTTTATTATAAATAATGTCTTTGTTGCAGTTCTTGTTGCAAGGCCAGATTGGAAAGTTTCCCCAGCGGCCATAAGTGGCCACAGGTCTACGTAAGAAAGTAAACACAAGTTACACAGTGGAGGTTTATGATATTATGAAAGTCTCTGTAGAATATATATACCTATTTTTTGGTTTCATGGACTGTCTTATGTTCGTATCTTGCCGCTAAATGACGGTGGGTAGCTTTGAAAAAATCTCCTCTTCCACTGAAATAAAATTACAAACGAATCTCGAAATCTATGTGATGACGTAGGCGTTCCTTAGGAGTGATAGTAGTCAATACAACATCGAGAATATGGGTATTACGCATGCGGAAATTGACATTAGACACTAGACTTCAACAATATTTTATTATTATTAGTTTCTTAAGTGCTGATTTCAAAGACACACCCCATTACTGGAGTCTTATTATCCCGTTGGGATGAACAGACTTGCCTCTCTGCTGTTGAAGTAGCTTCCATTTCAACATCGTGGAAAACAGTGTGGTATAGTTTTAGGCTCCCTATATTATAGATGGGAATCGCTTCGTCGTGTTATAGAGCCATTCATAGTTCGGTATGGGGACCATCTTTTTCACATGGGCCTTCCCCCGTCTGATCAGTGAGTCGAGTGCCATCACACTGATACCTTACTTCACAGCCTGGTCTCTTGTGGACGGGATCATTGTCTCAGGATTAGGCGACAGCTGGTTTTTCTTTCCCAAGTGCCTGAATCCGCTTTTCCTGATGAATTTATTGTTCTCCCGCACAGACCCTTCTTTCCGTAGACGAAAAAGATTGTATGGGACGTGAGTCACTACGTTCACAGTGTTTTCGAAGGAGGGAACTACTCTGTTCCACGTGTCTTTCGCCAGTATCTGGAGACTGCGCATTGGAGGCGGCTGCAATTGTCACGTTACTGAGCGTTTTTTCTTGACTTTAATCGACAGGGTGTGGTTGAGTTTCCCTTTGGTCTTTGAATCCTCCCTGTTCCGGTATCCAATCAAGTGAAGCCTTAGTTTGTTCATTTTTCTTCCTTATACACATATAGAAAAGAAAGGTTGTGAGTAAGTTTATTGGTTATCAGAATAATTTTCTATTTTTTGTTGGTAATAGTTACTTGTTTCTAAATTTGTAGCTCATATTACGTGATGATTTTGAGTATGGGCGTCTGAATGCTCATGGAAGTCCCAAGTCAATCTGATTAAAAAAAAAAAAAAGTGTCGTTGGCTGTGAGGAGGAAGGAAGCTGGTTCGCGTCCATCTGCAATTTTTATCAGCTTTTTTTTTCTAGAAGACTAGGTATCTAATTTACTAACTTAATAGGGAGTATTATCTGCAATAGCCACTGTTGTTTATTATAAATAATGTATTAGCTGCAATTCTTGTTGCAAGGCCCAATGACTGAAAAGTTTCCCTAGTGGCAACAAGTAGCTACTGGTTTGTGTGAGAAAGTAAAGACTAATTACACACTGCAGGTTTATAGTATTATGGAACTTTGTGTAGAATATGTATACGTATCTTTTGGTTTCATTGACTCATGTTCGTATCTTGTCGGTAAATGACGGTTGGCAGCTTCGAAAAATATCCTTTCCAATTGGAACGAAATTACGAAAAGAATCTCGATCTTGAAATGTGTGTGATGACGTAGGCGTTACTTCGGAGTGATAGTAGTCAATGCAACATCGAGAATATGGATGTTATACACGTACAAATTGATATTAGACGCTAGAATTTAACAATATTTAATTAATTAATTAAAGATTGAATTAGGTCTAGGAATAACTCTTGTTAGTATGTGTCTCAGATCACTGTTCACAATCTTCTTCGCGATGTGTGAAATCTTATGGGACTTGACTGCTAAGGTCATCAGTCCGTAAGCTTACACACTACTTAACCTAAATTATCCTACGGACAAACGCATACACCCATGCCCGAGGGAGGACTCGAACCTCCGCCGGGACCAGCCGCACAGCTCATGACTGCAGCGCCTAAGACCGCTCGGTTAATCCCGCAGTTATTTTACGCACGTGTGATTTACGCGCGAGATGCAGTCGGGAACCGTCGCTGGAGAGCGCTGAGGTAGCAAATCACAAGGAGCACATTATGTTTCCTGAGATGTGGCAGGTTGTTCCAGAGCGTGCACCAGCCGGCGGATGCCACGTCTGGCGGGTTTCTCTGAGAGAAACGCGTCCCATGTGAGGACGGCTTCACTGAGTGGAGACCCCGGGCTGTCAGCTCCAGCGGGGCGCTGACAATCGCCGGCGACGGATCTCCGTCCAGCTGGGAGGTCCGCCTTTGACGGGCGGCCGCGGGTACCTGCGGCTGGCCGCACAATGCGGCTGACCCGCTACCCAAACACCGCCACCTATCGCGCCTTTCACGCGCTTCCTGCGCAGCGCCCATTTTCCGCCACAGCTGCCGACATTATCTCCGAACGCGGCACTGCGAATCTAAAACGATTTGCCGCCAACTGGCTGCCTCTTTGCGCCTCGGACAAAGCGGGCGATTCAGTAGCGATCAGGGCAGATCCGCTAGATGAGATGTGTCAACCACTGTTTTCCTTTTCTTTCTTTGCTGCGTACAAAACGCGACACACGTACCCACACTCACATCTATTACTGAATAAAGGTCTGAGATTGCGAACGGAACTGTGAAAAATTTGTTGCCTAGCGGAAGGATACGCCTGTCAGAAATGAAGTTCATACCCACAAGAAAGCTGTTACTAATCTGGCCACAATAATTTGTTACTCGTACATACAGCTAAATTCCTGCCTTTGTACGAGTCAGTTATTGCTAATACAGCCGGCCGGAGTGGTTCAAATGGCTCTGAGCACTATGGGACTCAGCATCTTAGGTCATAAGTCCCCTAGAACTCAGAACTACTTAAACCTAACTAACCTAAGACGTCACACACACCCATGCCCGAGGCAGGATTCGAACCTGCGACCGTAGCAGTCCCGCGGTTCCGGACTGCAGCGCCAGAACCGCACGGCCACCGCTGTGAGAACTTTAAATATCTTGGGTCATTGCTAACTGAGAATAATGATATGAGAGAAGAAATGCGTGCAAGGATTACAGCTGGTAACAGTATTTAAAGCAAGAAGCCTTAGTAGGAATCTGAAGCTGACAGTGTATCGTACAATAGTGAGACCTGTGGTGATGTGTGGTTCGGAGACTTGGACAATGGCGGAAAATGATGAGGAGTTGTTGTAGCGATGGGAGAGGAAGATACTCAGGATAAACTTCGGGCCAGTGAATGATAGGGGGGTTTTCGTGTATCAGAAATAATGAGATCATAGAGTCGTACAGCAAACCACATGTCGTGACAGAAATAAAGAGTAATAGGATACGTTGGTTGTGACATGGAGAAAGAATGGTGGAGAGCAGCATAGTCAAGAAAGTTTTGAAAGGTAAACCAGGTGGACATCGTAGAAGGGGCAGATCAAGGACCAGCTGGCTAGACAAAGTGGAGGACGACTTGAGAAGGATGCGGGTTGGAGAGCCAAGGCAGCAAGCAGAGAAGAGTGGGAGGAGATTGTTCAGGAGGGGCTATAGCGCCAAGGAGTTAGTAAGATGCAAAACAATGTTAATAATTAGGTCGACTAAGAAGATACGAAATGATGAAGTTTCCTGCAGAATATGGAAAACACCGACAAGGTGAAGGGGCAGTATGATAAAATTTCTGTTAAGAAGTCAAGGAATAACTTGCATATTAGTACAGGGAACTGTAGAGGGTAAAAACTGTAGGGAAAGCCAGAGATTGAAATACATCCAGAAATCACTGAAGACTTTGTGTGCCAGTGCTATTTGAGATGTAGTGAATGACGCAGGAGAGCAATTCGTGGCGGCCGCAGTGAACCAGTCAGACGACTAATGACTCAAATCGAAAGAACAGGTACACAATCACTTCTCCCTCGCTCAATATATGGATGCTATGGGGCAGAAATTCCCTAGTATTGTTAGTAAGTACCTTCTCGACGCACTGTACAGAGGCTTTTCCAGTAACATGTAAACGCAGATGGAACTTCTGTGACAATGGGTGGTGGAACTTCCCGTACAGAGCCGGAGGAAGACCGTGAGAGCTGAAACGTTCTTTCGCAGTTGGGAGGCTATCAGGGTTGGGGAGTGCGTAACGGACAGCATGTCGGCTCTAGTGACAGTGACAGAGGCAGCTGACAGGGCAGGGGCAGGTCGGCGGCCTGTACGAGCGGCGCTTTGCGCAGGCGAAGCGCGATCGTGTGGTCTGGTCCGGGTGCGTAGCGGTATCCGCTTGTCGCTCCCGGCGGCGGCGTGAAGTTTGGCCACCACACAGGAACACGTGGCGCAGCTAGCTGTCCAGGTAACTATGCGTCTGCGGCCTGCAAACCACGGCGAAGTCAGTGGCAGACGACACTCCTCAATGTTCCAGTTGCTAGAGCTTTTGCCATTCCGTTCACGAACGAATTGTGGGATGAATGACTGCTTACACACTTCTGTGCGCGCTGGAATTAGTCTAATCTTGTCTTTGTGACCTCTGCGGAAACAACACGCAGGGGATTCAAATAAATTTCGACATTCCTCACCTACAACTGTTTCTTGCAGCTTTGTAGACAGACTTTCACGGAATAGTTTGCGTCAGTCTTCCTGTGTCTGCCAAGTTAATGTTTTCATCATACTCGTGACGCTCTTCCATGGACCAAACGAAACAGTGAACATTCCTGCTACTCTTATTTGTATACGCTCAGTATTATCTGTTACTCCTATTTGCTATGGGTCACAAATAGTTGAGCAACAGCCCTATTCTAAAATGGGATGCATAATTGATATGCGGCCCGTCTGCGTTGTAGACTGGCTCGATTTTGCCATCATGCCTATGAATCGATATCTGCCCGACTTACCGGCAACTGGAGCTATTTAATCTTTCTGTTTCACATGCCTACAAATTGTTACATACAGGTATTTGTGTGACTTTATCGACTACAATTTTTATGACTCATTGGTATTGTAGGATACTACTTTTTCGTTTTGTGAAGTATAAATCCCACATTTATGAACGTTTAAAGCAAGTTACCGAAATTTGCATGACTTTCAAATCCTATCTACATTTAACTGAATATTTGTGCAGCCTAACCGACACGATATAGCGCATGTGTCTTACGACTTCGAATCCTTTTCGGAAGTTAATAAATACTACATTATCTGTCTGCCTTGATTCACCACTTCCAGAATGTCAACTGAGAAAAGAGCTAGTTGGGCTTCACGCGACAGATATTTTCGAAATTCATACTGGTTGCCATGAAGGAGGTAATTCCGTTCGAAATACCTAAGCAAGTTTATGGAGCAGTCGCAAACTGCTCACAGAAAACTCGTAACTTCAGTACTATTGATGTAGTTAGACCACCTTAGGCAAAACGCTTAAGGTAGAACATAAGACACAAAAAATTATGTTCTTTCTTAATGTTCGGTAATGATAGTAAATGTCCATTAATTTATAGGAAAAAAGTGAAACATTCCGGTACAAGTCTTTATGTCTTCTGGTTGAAAAGCTATAAAAAGAAATTGTAGTTTTAATAGACAGTGGTTAAAAACTGTTAAATATTTTTGAATGGCATGACTGTATCTCCCACCTGTTGTGACAGAACATTCTTTAGCACATGAGCGGTTTCAGTTTGACATAAACCAGGTTACGTAATGATCCGGCATACTTAACTGAGCTGTACAAGTTTAATGGTACTTGTACATTCGAAATACCCAGTGAATTGATTGTGTTATATTTAGGAATACTTCCGTCACTTCTTCGTAGAACAATTAAATATTTAAGGATGAAAGATAAACTAACTGTCTTTTAGTTTTACTAATATTTATTTCGATCTGGTTTCAACTTACTGTCTCATCGTCAAGAAACAACGGACTGGCGTCCACGAGAGGCAAAGAAGAACTTTGATCATTGTGTGAATAACGCCAAATCGAGCTTGCACAACTCGTATCACCCACCAAACTTGTTGAATTACATTGTTAAACTACAGTGTTTTCCGAGACGACTTTTGAAAGGACAGGGTTGTGGGGATACCGTAATTTCGCCTCAGGCAGACCTTAAATTGGAGTATGTGACAAACGTAGAGAGGAGCTTGTGCGAATTTTCTGTTGAACTTCGCTGGCCAAATGCCGGCACGAGTTGACATCAGGCAGGGAGAGAGACATGGACAGACCATGTAGCTGTTAAGCAGTAGCAGTACGACTGCGTACTTTTCCTTCTGTTTATATTTTTATTCTTGCATATGGGGAAACTATGCAAGTCCTCATGCGACTTCCACAACGTGTCCGGAAACAAAGCAAACAATACAGTTCAGGTAAAGAAAACACAAAAGCCACTACTGTCACGTGTGAGTGTGGCGACAATAGGCTAACTTACAGCACCACTGAGCTGCGTACTAACACCATCGTCAAAACTTTCTCGGCGAGAATCCTTCCATTGACAGGATGTGTGAGCGCCGCCTTTGAAACGTGTGGAGTGTTTTGAAATTCCATCGTTCATTGTGAAGTGACATTAAGAAATATGATTCGGTGGCAGTCTCGTAACAAAAGGCTTCGTCTACCAAGAGAGCCTGCAAGCTGACAATAAATACGACCTTGGCAAGTGCATTACCCCAGTTCTCGCCCGAACACCGAGCCAGGCTAGTACGAAGATGGGTAACCACCAGGGAATAATCAGGTGCCGCTGGCTCAGGGACACACAGGTTGCCCAAGTGACATCCGATCCAAAGACTTGCGTTAGGCCGTTGATCCGCACGACATTGTTATTATTATTGTCAGTAACTGTAAATAACCCGATGATAGCCGTCACAGCAAAAGGATATAGTCTGCGAATGTGTTAGGCGCACGTGACACATTTAATGAAAATAATGTCAGCCTATGATCCCTGCTGCTGAAGCGGAGCTGGCCGTAGGCTGCTTAGCACTCCGTGACGATGCTGCAGGTAAGCATACCTGGCTAGCGGCAGGCGCTCTGCGTGCCGAAGGTACCAGTCAACTTTCGTCCCCAGTAAAATGTGCGTAATACTTTGACGTACTATCCAGGAAGAAAACTACACATAATTAAATTGTTAAAACCTCGTTTATTACGCTGCACTGCCGCACATTTTCTTCGTGATACCGAGTTTCGTTCAGCAACAGAATCTTTTGGGATCTGTTAAATGTAAATAAAAGGCACGCAATGCCTTATCGTTGCTAACCAATCTCATACAAAAACACAAATAAGGAAAATAGTATTAGTTGCTCTCAGTAAATTTTAAGTGTTAGTAAGTCAGTAAGGTACAAAAGTACATTGACAGGATTATAAATGAGCAGAGGGATACGCGCCATGAAGAAATTTGGAGATAGTGCTATCTATGAGTTTTGTTTCAGACAATTACTTTGTCATCTTGACGTACCACACATAATGAAAACAATAAAACTTACTTCCCGTTTAGTTTTATGTAAGTATTCCATCTTTATATTTCTCTCGTCAGGTATCCCTTACTATCTATTCTATGGCCTTCATATTTTCAGTAGTCTTAAAATAAAGAAAGGGCGAGGCAGCCGTAATTTCTCTTCTCGCTATGGAAGCTGAGTTGAGCGGACGTAAAGACAGGTGCGCTCGCGGGTTTGTTAATAAACGGTGAGTTTTAAAATGCTTTGTTGTGGGCCACGTTACTTAATAGCTGTTTGGATGATATTTATATTATTAGAGTGACCCAAAACGTGAGTTATTCTGAAAGGAAAAATGATTTCTTTGCCAGTCGCTACCTGTTATATTATACAGAGCTGCAATTGCGAAAAATCGTAAATTCAACCTTTGAAAGCATCACCTGTGTATGTTCTTTTGTTTTCTTTCTTTTCTTGTTTAGCTCATCTAGATTTCAGTGTTTCTTGTTCAACTCGAAACTCCCTGAAATGACGCCGAAAAGCATCAACAGCTTCCAAGGTGATGGCAGCACATGTTTCTAAGCGATAAGGAATGGACTTCAGAAATTTTCTTGGGTGCCAATGCTGATGCCACCATGCCGCTCATCTCTTTCCTACTCTCTGCCTTCACCATTTTTCGTGACCTAAGGAAAGGCATCCATCCGCTATGCTAATATGTAACGAGTGACACATATGTAACTAGGTGCCATTGCTGTTCCTCCAGTGGTGGAAAGAATTCTGTGAGAGAGAACCGATAAACCAATATCCCTCGTGACAAACTAGTTGCCGGTTGTAGAGATTGCTTTCGAAATGCTAGGGTGACTCAGATTAAGAGAAACGGGCTCTCTCACTTACTTCCTTAGCAGATTCCTAGCCGACACATCACTAAGCCATAAGTACACTGCGACTAAATCGAATACGTCTCTGTCTGGTGCCTTCATTTTGACTTCATACTTTGATAATACCCCGGATATTTTGGTGACTTGCCGCTGGGTGAACTTCCGGTATTCGGAGGAGAAAGTTGTTGGTTGACATTTCGTGAAAAGATTTCACTCTACAGGGAAAAGATTTCGTTTCAATTATTGCCGCTGACTTAGTTGTGATACCTGTGACACTCTCTCCCGTATTTCGTAATAACTTTGAAATTTCTCTTTCAGTACAGCCCTGTAAGGATTACATGTTGTACAGCAAAAGTCTACATTAAGACGTATAAGCGTAGTATAGTTTCTTTAGAGGTTTTATTGCACCTTCTACGTAGTCCACCAGAAATATGTGAAATGCAGTTTGCGTTTAACCTTTCTTACACTGTGCTCCAATCGTTCCTACTGCAAGCTCTACATATGTTGTTAAATAGATGATTTCAAAATTTGTGTACTTTTACTATTTAGCAGAAATCCAACGTATTTCTCTCTTTTTTTTAAAACTACTTCATTTACCGTTCGAGACTCATATGTTTACTCTTACAATTATTGGTTTAGGCTGTGATCTGCAGCCATTTTCAGATCCTTAATTTGTCCATCACCCTCCTGTCACACATGTTTTGTGGAAATGAGGTAACTGTCGTTTTGGAGAATGCTGTGATTAAAAGCAATCCTTCTTCTAGTTACCGGGCGACAATCACTGGTTTTCTATTGGTTTCTGCTGTGACGTGCAACCACGGTCAGAAGATCTTCTCAGGATCGCTCTAGAGCACAGCACAAACTGATAATTGCAACAGCAGACGTGCGGTCATTGTTTAATAAGAAAAAGAATAAAAGAAGGACTGTTTTTAATTTCGGCATTCTCAGACTCGACAATTAGGTCGTATTTCACAAGGAATTTTTTTATAACTTACGTGGAGGTTCTTGCGCTTTTTATTGCTCAGGTTCAGTTGGCAACTTCCGCACCATTTTGTTATCTTGATTTAGATAATTTTGTAATTTGTTTTGATCGTCTGATGACACTAGATGGGAGATTTGAGCATCATCTTCAAGAGGTCTAAGAGCGCTGCTAACAGCAGTTTTATTAAAGGGGCTAACCCAGCGTGTGGTCCCAATTGTAAGTTGCCTACCTATGGTTGGTTGGTTTGGGGTATAAAGGGACCAAACTACGGGTCATCAGTCCCTGCCAATCTAGGGGTTCCCGGGGCAACGAAAAATTGACTTTCAGTTTCTCATATAATTAATGACCGAATTTCAAAAATTTAGCTAGTATCGTAATCTGTTCATTGACAGGTATAATCTTACGTTAAAAGGCCAATGTAGTAAGAGAAGTAAAGTTAAAAAAAAAGGTGTATATGTCTTGAGGTATAGCAGCTCACTGCACGCCACTATATTTATCCTGTATCTGAGAATGAGAGCACTTAGCGAATTCCAACAAACTTTAACTTTGGTTCCAATCCTTTTCTAAACTTTTTCTTGCTTACATGCTAAGAGTCAAATACTTAGCACCTTAACTCATTTGTAAAGTAATCATACGTTTGAGACTGTCTTATTAATCAGGGTTCGATTCTTTAAAGAATCGAGGGTGGGGTTTAATAGTGCCTTCTAAATCATGTACATAGATCCAAAAAGGCCTAAGAGAAATACTTGGTGAATAACTTCATTTTCACTGGATGTATACCATCACTTACTGCGTCCTGTGACTGTCAGGACATCACATACCTAGGACTGCAGTTCCAAGAGAGTGCATGAGCTCCTCGTCCAGGTATTGAAGGTCCAGGTCCAAAGGATGTAGAGATGTCGACCGGCCGCCGTGTCATCCTCTGCTTTTCGGCGTCTTCCTTAAGGCGTACGGGGGGAATAGCAACTTGCTAGAACGTGAAGCAGCTACTTGTCATTGAAGTGGCTCCTCAGTCATCATCACAAGGTTAAGTACTCCCCGGACCAGTCGTCCCACCATCCAAAGCCGTGGTAGTATCGGGAATTGAACCCGGGTCCTCTGCCTGGCAGTCATCTACGCTGACTGCTTTCGCTATTTTTAATCTTTCTGTTTTTTCGTCATCAGTTTTGTGCGGATGTCGCATGACACCTCTCAAACCCCCTTGCTGAAAACTTCAGTCAGTGTTTTTATCACAGACTGTTACCATTCGCCTGACCGAAACGCCGATCTACCGTGCCGGTAGCACTCAGCTGCAGAGGTGGACTTATATACAAAGTTTGCAGAGTGTACGCTTGCGAAGCGCAGCACAACAGGAAAATGGAAATTGCCGCTGCCAGGGACGCGTGCTCCCCGAGGCATTGCGGTCGCCTCTCTCTCGCCTCCCCCCCCCCCAGCCCCCCTCTCCGGCAACTACAGAATCCCCTCCCCCTGCCCGGTGTATGCGCGCCGTGTCGGAAACGGAGCGCAGGGCTCATGGCGCGCTAAGCCGGCGTCGAAAGCTGAACAAACACCGGGGTGTCAGCGATCCGCAGCCGCATTGTGAGCCCGGCCTGTAACAATATTTGTGACAACAGATCGGATCCTCTTAGAGGACTGGCTCGCGAGGACACGGAGGCCCGAGTGCGTTCTGGGGGAGCGAGGGTCCGGGTGGGGACGGAG
Source organism: Schistocerca piceifrons (assembly GCF_021461385.2). Lineage (NCBI taxonomy): Eukaryota > Metazoa > Arthropoda > Insecta > Orthoptera > Acrididae > Schistocerca > Schistocerca piceifrons. The sequence continues at coordinate 472,747,636 of NC_060145.1, read as the reverse complement.
TACCGCGGCAGCGGACCGCTCCCCACACCGCCGCCTCCTGCGTGCCGCACCGAGCCGAGGAGGTCGCTTAACTATCCACAGGGTGGACGAAAACTACCTCATAATACGGTCAGGACATGCTAGGAGGCGTCGGATAGAGCTAAATTTTCCACATAAACGTTTGTCGAAAATGCACCGTTGTGGAGCTAAGAGAATAAAACAACAGCCACTCACCGATGTGCGTACGGAAGTTAGTCCGACAATCCAGTGTATCTGGGTGTCTCTAACAGTGCGGCTTTTTCCGACTAATCATTTCTTCGGGGATGTCAACTTTGTAGCGGTGTTGGACGAAGCGATTTCGAGCAACTGACGTAAAAATGGGATACGAAAACTAAGAATGTTTTTAAATGTAATATATATGATCATATGTACGCTAAGACTGCTCTCGGTACATTCGTAAAAATTGAAACGTTTCACTTTTTGTCCGAGGCGTGCTGAAAAGTAATGCCTTTTTAAATCTTTTTAAATACGTTATTAACATTCTTCATCTTTGTTCTTCATTTCTACATATTTATTTCTCAACGTAGCGACGCTGGCGACGAACACTTTTCTCCCAACGAGTAACCTGCTTGTTGATACCGTCACTCTGTTTACGGAGCAACAACCTCACCTCTACTTACACCGCTTCATCACAATCAAAGTGAAGTCCTTCAAGGCGTTCTTTACGTTTTTGATAAATATGAAAATCGAATTGGACCAAATCGGGACTATATGGAGAACGGTCGATGACAGCGAACCCAAGGCGTCGGATTGTTGCAGATGTAGAGTTCGTGCGTGGCCTGGCATTGTCACGGTGAAGGAGAGAATGCTCCAAACTCGATTACAGCTCGCTGTTTCGCTGGCTCCACGTCACACATCGCCACATTACGCACTAAAATTCCCGCCCTGTGGCGGCAGAGTGTTGCAAATATGTAGACATGAGGAATGAAGATGTAAATGTTAAAAACCCCTGTTTTATGTACCAGACACCTTACTGCAATGATTTTTCTACGGGGCATCTTACTATCTTAACAGATTAACGACATTTCAGTAGTGTTTGCTCAGTTGATTTACTAGTCAAGCTTTACACATTAAACACCGCAGGAATTTCCTGTCTAACGTAACTAGCGGTGGGTAGGCATTTAAAAATTGTCTAGTTTTGACAGTTCATCCGAAACCATTGTTTTCGCGTAATTTAACGAGTAACAGTGGCTTTTACTGTAACAGGTATTAGCTAGGTCAAGTCAGTTTAAATGCACACCTTCCCGCATGCTATCCTGTATGATCGGGAAAAAGTTCCTCGATTCAACGTCCGTGAACCATCGGGTTGTTTTCTCCACCCTGTGTGCGTAAGAAGAAACGAGTACATATTAACGAAAGGTAATTTCGACTCCATTCTATATACTTAGAGTTCAGGATCGTTTTTGACACCGTTCACTACAAGTGGCTTCTAATCATATAGGGTGATTATGAAATATCGGTTCAACTATGCGACTGGATTCGATATTTCCTACCACGTGGGACACAGCACATAATAACTTACGCGAAGTCATCTAGTTAACATAGTTACATCTGACGTTCCTCCAAGAATGTGTGAGGGGCTATTTGTTGTTCTGTATCTATATACACCGCTGGCCACCGTAAATGCAACACCCTGAAGGAAGCATCCGAATCAAGTGAAATTTACACCATGGGTTTGCAGCGATGAGATATGCAACTGATTAGAATTTCAGCGCAGACGCACATCACGCGCGCCTGTGGCGCCACCTCATAGCGCCATTTAAGGCTTGGCGATTTCGACGAGTGTACGTTCGGCACGTGTGTTTACCTTGTGGTTGTTTCACAAGACGATCAGTTATGCCTCGTAGACAACAGCGAACATCGTTTGATCAAGTATCCGAGTTCGACAGAGGAAGGATAGTGGCTTACCGAGATTGTGGATTATCATACAGAGAAATAGCTAGTCGTGTTGGACGAAACCAAACAACTGTAATGCGGATATGTGACCGTTGGATGCAGGAGGGTACGACGGACCGACGTGGTCGATCGCATTCACCTCGGTGCACCACTGCACGTGCTGATAGGCAAATTGTGCGCATGGCAGTGACGGATCGCTCAGTGACATCCCGAACCATAGCACAGCACATTGCGTCTGTAACGCATCATCCAGTGTCTGCGCGTACCATTCGACGCCGTTTACAGCAGAGTGGTCTGTCCGCAAGACGCCCATTGCTTCGTCTACCATTGACGCAGAACCACAGACGTCTCCGTCGCCAATGGTGTGATGACAGACGGATGTAGACGGCAGAATGGAATGACGTTGTCTTTACTGACGAGGCACGCTTCTGTCTGCAGCACCACGATGGTCGGATTCGAGTGTGGAGACACCGTGGAGAGAGGATGCTGGACAGCTGCATTATGCACCGCCACACTGGTCTTGCACCGGGTATTATGGTATGAGGCGGTATTGGATATTACTCTCGCACGCCTCTAGTACGCATTGCCGGTACTTTAAATAGCCGGCGCTACATATCCGAGGTGCTGGAGCCAGTTGTCCTTCCTTACCTTCAGGACTCGGCCACAGCCATATTTCAACAGGATAATGCGCGACCACACGTGGCACGCATTGTCCAAAGGTTCTTCGTCAATAACCAGATTGAATTGCTTCCCTGGCCGGCTCGCTCTCCGGATCTTTCGCCGATAGAAAACATGTGGTCCATGGTTGCTCAACGAGTGACCCAGATTACATCCCCAGCTGCCACACCAGATGATCTTTGGCAACGTGTGGAAGCTGCTTGGGCTGCTGTACCCCAGGAACACATCCAACGTCTCTTTGACTCAATGCCGAGACGTGTGGCAGCGGTGATCTCCAACAATGGCGGCTACTCTGGCTACTGATTCTGGCAGGAACCACATGTCACAGACGTCTGTAAACGTAATCATTTGATACTTGGTCAACATGTTATCTACAAAATAAATTTTGTTGTGCTACCTCTTGCCTTTCTTGGTGTTGCATTTACGGTGGCCAGCAGTGTATATGGTGTAGTGGACAATCTGAGTGTCCCTCTTAGATTGTAGATGATTCCATCACCTACGTCGAGGACAGTGAACAGAAATTCAAAATGAATTACTCAATGATTTAGGCAAGATACCCGAATGGAGTGAAAAATAGGACGGTAATTGCGTTGAATTTATAGTACAAAATAAGTCACATACATTTAGAGGTTGTCGATTGAACCAAACGTGAACGGATTACAGCAGGGCTGCTTCGAACGATCATGTGGAAAATGTTTTAGGAACGGTGAACTAAACTCCGCGTTCCACTGGAAGATCACTTGGAAGTTGCGATGAATCCAATAAAGAAGCCGCGTACACTATACTTGTCCATCCTTTCCTACAGTCTTCTAAACTTCAGAAGCATTCAACAAAGGGCACCGTGCAGAAACGGAACTTGGTGCAAAAAATCGATGATTATTTTTGTTCCACCACGAAACTCTGTTGGAAACTGTATGAAGGAGTAGAAAGGAAATGCCTTTCCTTTTGGTAAGAAATAAGGCCCCGTTACATGCTTGTCATTAAGAATCAAGAGCTATATAATTTTATTTTCTATTCTATGTTTTATTACTGTTAAATATACGATGCACAACACGGTCATCAGACACCGAGCGTAATCCAGGTTGGTAATGAATAGAAAAACTGTTCGACCTTGTTGAAAGATGAAGTGTAGCATTCGCATGAGGAAAAAAAAAAAAAAAAAAAAAAAAAAAAAAAAAAAAAAAAAAAAAAGACGTGGAGACAAGCTTACGGTCTGCACACCGTTTGTAAGTGTATAGCATCGTTACGTGTAATTAACATAATAATTTCGCATGTTACATTAATTACTTAAATAATTACACTGTTAAGGATAAATGGTTCAAATGGTTCTGAGCACTATGGGACTGAACATCTGAGGTCTCAGTCTCCTAGAACTTAGAAGTACTTAAACCTAACTAAACTAATGACATGAAACACACATCCATGTCCGAGGCAGGATTCGAACCTGCGACCGTAGCGATCACGCGGTTCCAGACTGAAGCGCCTAGAACCGCACGGCCACACCGGCCGGCTTGTTAAGAATACCACTAGGTAGTATCATTTGCTCAAATGACGTCCACAAGAATTAAAGTTTATCGCTGAGGCCAACAACGATGTCTAACAATAAGTAACACAGCTAACAAAGATACCGACTGCTAATTGCGGCACAGTTTCGACGCAAAGACAGCATCAGGTTGCATAGTAAAGTTCTGGAACGTAATCGTATTAAAAAAAAAGTGTATTTGTGCGATAGAGAGTTGAATTATATTAAGAAATGTGGTTCTATTTTAATTCACGAAATTTAGCAATGATAGATGCTTCACCCGATTGTTTATGATCCTCCAGATGCAACGTACGACATGTTAATGAAGTAGGGTCACCGCAGGAGGATTAAATCTGCGTTTCGGAAATAGTCGATGTGAGAGCAACTCTGCACGTACCTCCTGGTTTCGTTTCACTCTTTTTGAAAGTCCAGATAACAGACATCTGGACTTTCAACAACAGACGCTACACAAAACGAGAAAACGACACTTCGCAGTATTTGTCTGACAAGAGAAGGCTTTACTGGAGAGAATCGGCAAGTGTTAAGACAGGCGAAGTTCTGGCACGGTACCGGCTACTTAACCGTTTGCAGGTACAGTAAAGGATTTACTAACAGATTAGTGAATCCATCCATTCTCCCGGTAAATTGATTCCGAAGAATAATACGAGGCTTGCTGTGCACCGCTGTCTTAACGAGCATCGTTTGGACGCAACCTTTGTACTAGTTTCAGGCTCACACAATTCAGATTATACGTGAGAGCGGGTTTCTCGTAATGAGAGATTCAGCTTTCAAATTTTTCCCCTAATATGCACCTAAACGTAATATGTGCTGATAGCATGTAAACAATCAAGAATACATCATAAGTGTTATTACCATAGGATTTCACAGAAAGAGTATTTTTCTTATATAAATGATTAGGTCAGTTTCGAGACGTGTCAGACACAAAAAAACTTATGTGCCAGAGAATTTATAGTTGTTCGTCGTGTATGACAGTTCTGTAATAAATACAGGCTTGGTACTCCAGATTTCCAGGAGGGGAGGGGGGAGGTAAGTCCCGTCTCTTTCCCTCCTAACCCCATCCTAACCCCACCCCCGTCCCCCATCTCCCCGTTGCGGATCCATAACGTTCCTATTGTCTCTACATTTCAGACAATAAAAGCGGAATGATGGCAGTAAAACATTGCCGAAACAATTTTCGGCGAGAGAGGAAGATAGGAACGAATCAGATCGGGGCGGACACAGAGGCTTGATATCTTCAGGTGAAGAAGACACATCGATCTGCACTGTTCCCCCCAATTTTCAACAGTATTGATCGCAATACGATTGGACAGTAATTAGATACCTGGTTTCGGTCGACCAACATCCGTCTACAGACATGACTGGATTTTTTGCAGGAGGTCTGGGGAGGCTTGGTTCAGTATAAACCGCTTCCATGTCTCGCCATATTTTTTCGCCTCAAGCAGTAAGCAAATCGTTTCGTCAGTAAAATGTTATATCATTTCAGTACCTGTGCTACTGTTAGTTGTGCTTAATGGAAAACATTCAAGATGCATGTCAGGAACACAAGCGTGAAGTGAGAGAAAATCATAATCAAGGTATTGGAACTGCCTCACACTTCATGAAGGCACTTTATACTTCATCAAGCTTCCTTAGATTTTTAACAAGAAATGCTGGAGATGGTTGCTGGTCAATTAAAAGCGGTTATTAAGTAACTGGAATTGCGATTAACACTTCTAAAGTTGTCGTTGTGAAAGGCTGTGTCCCGGACATTTTTTTCTAAAAACATGGAGAAAACAGTTGTGTCTGTAAAGGTCGATATCCATTCACAGCACGATATACATTGAGTACTGTTCGAAATACCAGTCTGCCGAAGAGAAGTGTATTTATGAGCGTTTATTGACAAAACATCCGACGACGTAAATTATCCCTTGCAATTTCAAACCTCTCTTTAATTTCTGTGCTGAGTTGTGTTCATAGTATTTCATTCGGTCCGTAGACAAGGTCCATACAATCGGCGGACCTCGAAGTCTTAATTCTACAACGTAATATTTCGTAGTCTCTAAGATGGTGCCGCCGATAAGAATATTCCTCTCCTCCGAGAACATTCTAAATAACTTCTATGCTCAAAGGTTGGAGAGTAGAGTTTGGGGGGGGGGGGGGGGGGGGCGTCTTGACACAGGTGTTCCCAAAGAGAAAGCGTACGGCGAGATTATCTGGGCTCGGTGGGCCATTTAAACCTCTGCCAGCCATTGGCGTGATTCATTTGGCCCGAACGACCTTTGTGAACCACACGCCTCGCCCTGGAGGTGCCAGCCAGCTATCTTCACCCGCATCTGGCGGCCGGCGGTGTCGCGTCGCGGCGTTATTTAGTGCGGGCCTGAAATTAGTGTCACAGCCGGAGCGGAACTCGCCGGTTAGGGAGTCTGCCAAGGCGCGGACACGGCCGGCTTCAGAACCGCCATCGTGACGCTCCTGTCCTCGCCTGCTTAAATACTGCCGCCGCCGTCCCGCCTTAAAATAACAACTTACGTTTTCAGTTTTTTCAAGAGATGGCACCCGCGTTATACTGGTTGGGTCTGCGTCCGTTTCTTTTTGTATAGCACAGACGATGTTCTAATTATTTGTCGCATCAATAATTTACGGGCTTTACTGCTCCTTCAGTTGGCAAACCTACCGATTGTGGTATATGACGGCCCATTTCAGTAACACTGTGCACGGCCTAGATCTTTTTTGGAACGAACTTCATGACATTCATCGCTGACGGAAGCACGATCCCAACAAAAATCGGCAGACAAGTCGTAAATAGTCTTTTCTGGAGGTGACTGATTATCAAAAGTTGAACAAACAGATTCGGGACATTACTGTTGAATTTGCACTTCGCGAAAATCGTAAAAATATCATGCAACGACATCATTGGAGTGAGATTTACGTACATTTACAACACTGTTTTTTGAAAGGTTACTCCAAAGTAACTACCCAGCCAATTTCTGATCTGTTACGTTATGACAAATTTCAAAACAACAGCAAAGTCAGATCTCAGTACCGCCATCTAATGATCGTCTGCAAAAAGTCAAAAGGCGAGCTCGCTATTAGAGCACGGTACGCTCCCCACACGTCTTGCGACTGGCTTACGAAACGTAAATACAGATCTGAATCAGACGCCGCCAACGTGCCGTCGCTTCGAACTTTTGAAGTGTCCTGTCGCGTCTCTCTTTTACGTTCTCTGACATAATTTTCCTGGTGTGTTTATTTATACGTTTTTCTTTCTTTTGCTTTGATTAATATTATCTCTGTTACCTCAAATACGTAAATTTGTATGTATGTGCTATACATGTATATTTTGTATTGTACGGGTGCTATGTCAAGACCGACTTGTGCCAAATAAGAGGAATAGGCAGTAGAAGCAAAGTGGAGTTGGAAAAAAAGAGGGTTGCCATGATATTTTATTGACGTAGAACGTGTGAAAGGAGGATTTGAACGGTTCGAGGACTAACAGTTACTGAAAAACATGTATAAAAGTGATGATTCCAAGCGATTAAAATTGTTCAGATTCTGCAACGATTTCGGAGCAGGTGTTAGCTGAGGCCTGACCCATTAATGACGGAAGAATGCGGCGTCTACTGAATTTTGATGAAGAACGATGAATTACTAAACAATAATTTTCAAAATAATTTTCTGCTTAATAAAGGATCGCGCCCCCACAATTACACAAGATGTTTCACTATTCCTATTCCAGGCTTCTTGGGGATGAGAGGGGACTTAGCGGGTAACGTTTTGATTGGATCTCGTGCTTATCGGTACGGTGTGTAATGCTAGATCTCAACAAAATGTGCATCGAGAAGGTTTTCCGGTTCACTGATCTACCACTTTCGTTGGACTACAACAACGGCTGCGAGAACCTGATACGTTGGCGACCAGGAGGGTTGGCTGTGGAGTCCCACGGATGTGCACCAGGGTTTGTGGGCCTCCTGAGGAGCATGCAGATCAGGGCACACCGTCTCCGCTGGTTGCCCACCGCGGGGTGGGGAATTCGAAAGACATTCAATCTTCAGGCTTATTTTACACCCAAACAATACAGTTCCGGAGGTGGGTTTCTTATCTAAACGGTGCCCTCGAGAAACATCTTCTGTGGGAGGGACACTTGGAGGTAACGACGAAAAAGGTAGCGGACATAAGGGCGGCACGACTACACGTGTCGTTCGACGGTGCGGCGCTGATGTCTTCGGCTGCATACTTGGCCAGCATCAGTGGGTCGCGGATGCTACTCGTTTCCTTTCCGGCCGCGACTACATCAACTGCATATGGGTTCGTATTAACCTCCTCCCATCTAAGACCCGCTGTAGTCGCGATCAGGAGATCGAGAAGAGACGTAGAGCAAGGTGCAACGCTGTCGAGACCACCAACCACGTTGTCCATAGCTCCCGTGTCAAGTACATTGCGCGGGGCGTGACGCAGAAGGGGTTCGACACCTTCGTTGAGCCCGACCTCCGGATACCAGAAGCCGGAAACTGTGTTTGTGAAAGGCGACGATGGCCACGTCGTCGACGCCCAAGTTATCGGCGACCACCCTCGTCTCTACTAGTGCCACAAGGATGAGACCTCAAAATACGGCCACGAAGACGTCCGTCATGCCGTTGGCGGCCTGCACCGGCATACCGAGGAAATGCGAACCACCTCAGCCACAGTAAACAGGAGGGGAATCTGGGCACCATAATCTGCTAGAAGCCTCCTCGAGCTGGGTCTGTCAAAGAGAGATCTCTAGTGTTGTGTGTACACGGGTGCTTATAGGTACAAACATATCTTTTCGTATTATTGACTATTTATAAGAGAATAGAACCTTCTGAAAGGAACTATAGATGCAATACATTTTCCCACATCAGTACAGTTTGAATAATTATTCGTCTCTGGAGGTAAATAAATAATCGTGAATTTCAGATAATCAGCTAGTGGCTCTGCAAGACGCATGAAGGACAGGGTTGGAGTGGGGCAGAGTACCAGGTGTGTGTAAGTGTGTGGAGGGGGGGGGGGGGCGCTGAGGCCTGGCGCGATTTCTCAAATCTAATACCCTCTTCATTCACAGTAGTGTCTATTTTTTCAAAATCTGTTCTACTGCGTCCACTCTAGAAACCCAGAAGCCTATGATAGGAATTGTGGAACACCGTTTATATTGGTTATATTCAAGAAATAACAAAATCGGCGATTGAGAGTAAAGTGAAGATATAATCCCAGATGTGGAATTTTGTTACATGGTGAATGTGACTGCGGTGAAAAGCAGCAAACAGTACATCAAATGTTCGAATGTGTGTGAAATCTTATGGGACTTAACTGCTAAGGTCACCAGTCCCTAAGCTTACACACTACTTAACCTAAATTATCCTAAGGACAAACACACGCACCCATACACGAGGGAGGACTCGAACCTCCGCCGAAACCAGCCGCACAGTCCATGACTGCAGCGCCTGAGACCGCTCGGCTAATCCCGCGCGGCAAACAGTACATCACATAACATTTTAATATACTGTCAGAGCATTCAAAGGGACAATGGAGACTTTCACAATTTGTCTTCAGAATCTTTTCACTGGATTTCCAACTTGAACTTAGAGAGGTGAACCCATTACGAATTTGAGTTTGTGTGTTTCTGCACAGAAACGTATATGTTTGTTACAATTAGTTATCTACATTTCTCTGTTATCATACGATAAGTAAAATAAAATTAATCCCACCTGGATATTCCTTCATATACTGCTCGGAATTTATTTGTATTTTTCAAGGAAACTTTCATTCGAGGCAGTTTTTCGCTTAAGAGCGTCAGTAATCATTTGATGTACATTCGCGTCAAATCAAGAGAGGCGCCACGCCATCTTACCAACTTCAGCGAGAGTAGAAATCCACATATACCTTCCATACCTGTGGGCATCGGTAAACAGCGACAAACAAAAGTGAACGAAATAAAAATTATGAAGAGTACGTAGCAAGGACCAACATACAGTTTAAAGGTTTCCCTCTCGTATGTAAAGGACAAAAAAAAAAAAAAATCTACTTGATTGCGTTGGAGTAAGAAGTGTTGGAAAACTGTTATAATTTCCTTACATCCGCGATACTTTGTAGCTTACAACACGTTAAAGATAAAATATTTTGAAAGCAGCAATAATTTAATTAATGGCAGACAATTTTACAATTTCAACTGGCGGAAACTACAATATTTTGTGTAAAGGTGTTCATTGTAGTGTACGTATATGATGCTTATAAGTGCGTCATAAATGAAATTTTGCCACCGTATTAAGGATAGTAACAGTGGCAAAGAAATAAATAAAGAAGTGCATAAAAACCGATACAGTTCTGTTATGAATATCGTGTACTGAAGATACGCTTGGAATGCGTCCCGGTTCAATAGCAGTTATATTCCCGCCCATCCGACTGTGGAATCGAGGTCGAGGGTGACGCGTGGACGCCTGTCGGCCGCCCCAGAGAGCGTGGACGTGGAAGAGCCGTCTTCCGCACAAGCACGGAGGGAAAAAGCGCTTCCGACGCGTGTCCCAGCTCCGCCAGCAATACATATTAATGAGTCGCTGGCGGTGGCGGCGGCCGCGGAGGGGACACGGCGTTTATAAATTTGTAAACATTATTAGATTATAATGGAGCCGTGTTTTATTAGCATATTAGTATTATTAACGTGCCGCTAAGGGCTCCCCCGGCAGAATTACACACGCTGTTCCCGGCGCGCTAATGGCCTCTGCGGTCCGACGTCTGCCCCCGCTTCGCTCAGCGATTGGTTCCGATAGCGGGTCACGTGACCGCCGCGCACGTCAGCCGGTCCTGCAGGCGCCACTGCCGAAAATATTGCGACAAACCCAATGAATTCAATGTGTAAATACACACAGAGGAAAGCTGCGTAAAGATGATCCGAACGAGCAGAAATCATAAAGTCATCTAACATGGTGCGATGTTTAATTTCACAGGCCGACGAGAAAAATATTTTATTAGTTTTTGCAAGTTAAAATTTTAATCTCGTGATTTTTTCTGCACTGAATCCATATCTGACCTTATTTTTATCAATCACTTACAGGTTTGTCACAATGTGTAATGTCCTGCAATGTTCGGATGCAGTATTACTAGTGTCCTGCTTGACACATTCAAGTCGTTTAAGTATCTGGGCATAACGCTGCGAAGCGATAGGAGGTGCAACGAACATGTGGGAACTGTGATAGGGAAGGCGAGTGGTAGACTTCGCATTATTGGGAAAAATTTAGGAAAGAATGTTTCCCCTGTAAGGAAGACCGCATATAGGACGCTGGTACGACCTATTCTTGAGTACTGTTCTAATGTTTGGGATCCGTTCCAGGTCGGGACATCGAAGCAATTCAGATCCGGGCTGCTAGATATGTTACTGGTATGTTCGAATAACAGGTAAGTCTCGTGGAAATGCTTCGGGAACTCAAATGGAGGGAAGGCGACATTCTTTTCGAGAAACAGTACTGAGAAAATTTAGAGAACTGCCGAACGATTCTACTGCTACCCACATACCTTGCGCATAAGGACCACATGGATAAGATACGAGAAATTAGGGCTCATACGGAGACATGCAGACAGTCGTTTTTCCCTCGCTCTATTTGCAAGTGAAAAAGGAAAGGAAATGACAAGTATTGGTACAGGGTTCCCTCCGCCACGCACCGTACCGTGGCTTGCGGAATATCGATGTAGATGAATGTCAACGTGTTATAAACTAGACCATTAAAAAAACATATGTAATCTGAAGGAAAGGAAATTTCATTTTTCGATGAGAACAAATGTTTTATTGTAGTATGAACATAAAAACACCTCTTTATCACATGGCAATTATTTGTCCGATGGCTTATATTTCCTTGCTGTCTTCCATCCGAAGCTTCTATATAGCTTTCTCTCATAGGAACTGACTGGCGTAGGTCTCAAAGAAGTGAGCGGCAGTAGTACCTCAGCAGTCCAGATACCGTCTTTCCGTCACTTCGATGTCTCCATGAAATCGTTCACCTCCTTCCTCAACGACACCACTCAAATTTAAAGAGAAAAAAGTCGATGAGACTCTTCAGGAAGTGAATCCTGAGGCTCATGAAACTTTTTTTAACTCCTGCAGGATGTTGGCTAGAACAAAAGTATGCTGCGGTTTCTTTTTGAAGCCTAAGAACTCAGAAAGAACCTGCTTGAATGACACGCAAACCTCTAACACAGCTGGTTTTTTTTCTTTTTTTTCTTTTCTTCGACCGGCCGGAGTGGTCGAGCGGTTCTAGGCGCTACAGTCTGGAACCGCACCACCGCTACGGTCGCAGGTTCGAATCTTGCCTCGGGCATGGATGTGTGTGATGTCCTTGGGTTAGTTAGGTTTAAGTAGTTCTAAGTTCTAGGGGACTGATGACCTCATAAGTTAAGTCCCATAGTGCTCAGAGCCATTTGAACCATTTTTCTTTTCTTCGAGGTGGGATAGAACGTCATTTTCCGAACTTCTGGTCCAAAGAAGACACATTCGTCCAGTTTCACTTTTGTTTTATGAGAATGTTCTCGCAGAGCTACTTTAAATATTTTCCATCGTCGCGTAAGGCTTCTACAAACTGTTTAATAAGACCAGATTAATATGTAGAGAATATAAGTAATATGCAAAAGGAGAAGAACCAGATAGCTTGACGCAGCAGTTATGACGCGTACTCTTTAGTGCAGCAACTCCCACCGAAGTTTTAACCGCGTATAAGGTAAAAACATAATGACAGAAAATTTTATAGAATTATGTAGTTTGAATCAACAGCACGGGCAACGACGGCCCGGTAAGAATCCAGTAAAAAATTACTGTAGTGCCAACACTGCTTTGTGGGCCTGAGCCACTGGACTAGAGGGTGGGCTATATAAAATTGGCACTGAAAATATCACGCATTATGAGGTCGTTAATGCATCTGCACGTGGGGCGGATGATATAAGTGGGATAGCCTATCTTGAGATGCGTGGAATATTTTCGCGACAGCTTTATTTAGTTCACTTTGTATAATGCCTGCCCAACTACGTCATAAAACAAAGTGATTTTTATGTGAAATGTGGGAGAATATTCACGACTTAAAGCATACAAGAAAGGGAGGTACTACCAAAACGTCAAAGCGTCACACACTTGTTTATGACATACAGGAAGGCTTTAGCAAATGCAGAGCATGCCTAACTAATACAACAATGCGAAGAGAACGTCAGCGACCGAAAATGAGGCACCGATAGGACGACGGATCAGTCCTGAAGACCTAAGACTCGTGGCCAAAGGGAAATCAACTCTTCCAACGCATGTATTTTACATAGGCCTCGTCTGTATGTAAAGTAGTAACTATCTACAGATGCTTGTATACGCTCGGTGGAAAATATTGTAAATGATATAATTCAAGCAAAATGCAAAATTCATATCTCACACTGAACTCGACTGAGTGCACTGTACATGACCCAGCGAAGTCCTAATTGTTTATGTCATCAAGAAAGCAATGTGTTTTTGACCGAAGATGTTAGCGATTTAAGTCATTATCGACCACTGTATGCGATATGGCGTGTAGAGCAGGAAGGCATTTTTTCTTTTAGGTAAATAAATAATACATTGTCAGGAAGTGTAAACACGAAAGCAGTTTGAAAGCCCTCCCCCCATGCCTTGTCACTGACGAATGAAAGAGCAGCACTGTCGTGTGATAGAGCATGTTTTTATGTGGCAGTCTCGGTCGCTTCTGCATCAACTCTATGCGTTACGTAACAAACACTGGTAAAAATTTAACCATTTTCAACAGATGGTCATAATGATACACTGTGATTAAAAGAATTATAGAATTTAAAGTCGTTTTTCTGCCAGCTGTGCAGTGTTTACTGTTTTGGATGCAATTTCTCCTTCGTCAGTGCTCAGTTTTGACAATGGTTCCGTCTTCGGGCTGGGTAATGATGGATCCATGTGACGTCTGTAGTCACATAGTATAAAAGGCTGTCAAATGAAAACTGGACACATGTAAAAAAAAGTAAGTAAACGGTTTATTGTTTTAAAATTACGCATGATGACGGTTAATACTTTCACCCCACTGTGAGACAAGACAGCGCCTTCATGGAAAATGTTTACCATTACCTACGGAACCACTACAGTGCCCAGGTCTGCATCTCTCTGTCCGAAGAAATCAACGGCCACTAATGTCTTTCTTTAGCGCTCCAGAACCTGGGATTCCCATGGAGAGAGATCGGGAGTGCATGCAGCATGTGGACCGGCCCACGTGAGGCTAAAGTTGTTTCGACTACGATTTAGAAGTTTCTCTTGGAAGCCCTTTACATCCTTCATACAGTCCTAATCTCTCCTCATGGGATTTCCACATTTTTGGAGACCTGAAGAAAGATATTCGTGGTCGGCGATTTGCTTGGACGAAGAGGTGCACACCTGCATATAATGATGGTTCCGTAGCCAACTCCAAACATTTGCTGTAAGGCAATAACCGTCTTGTCCCACAGTCGGATAAATGTATTAATAATTTTGAAATAATAAACAGTTTATTTACTTTTCTTCCATCTGCGTCGTTTTCATTTGACTGACCGTTGTACTTCCGTGCGAACTGCTTCAGCAATTTCACGAGTCTCCCCCTTGTGGTGATACCATCAACTTTGTCAGCAACTTTATCAGAAGAAATTTCCAGCCATCGTACCAGTCGTGGCAAATTTGATGTTGTCCTACGATCAGTGTATCATCTCGTTCCGCCAGCGATAGATTCTTATAACCTGATGCTGCACAGTCCTTCGACACAGCTTATACTTTGGTGGAGATTTTTCTTTCATTTATAGGTGTATACAATCGGGTGATACTCCTGATTATCTCTGAGAGCAGTGGTTATTACACAGGACTCGCATTCGGAGGACAACTGATCAAATCAGCTTCTGGCCATCTTGGTTTAAGTTTTCCGTGGTTTCCCTAAATCGCTGCCGCGCGGGGTAGCTGCGTGCGGCTGCCCCTGTCGGAGGTTTGGGTCCTCCCTCGGGCGTGTGTGTGTGTGTGTGTGTGTGTGTGTGTGTGTGTGTGTGTGTGTGTGTTGTCCTTAGCGTAAGTGAGTTTAAGTTAGGTTAAGTAGTGTGTAAGCCTAGGGACCGATGACCTGAGCAGCTTGGTCCCATACGAACTTACCTCCACCACCCTAAATCGCTTCAGACAAATGCTGCGATGGTTCCCTTGAAGAGAGCACGGCCGACTCCCTTTCCCATCGTAATCCGAGCTTCTCTAATGACCTCATTGTCGACGAGATGTTAAAACTCCCGTCCTTCTTCGTTCGCTTTTCGTATTTGCCTATCTGTGCGACGCGTGTGATGAATTGCCGCCAGCAAAGAAACTGCATCGCGTCTGAAAAAAACTTTACGAGATGGCTCCTATCGCTAGTCATGTCGTGTAACCAAATTTTGTTCCCCTTTGTAGAGATTTACCATAGTTACAATCACTTTCTTCATGTCGTGTAACCAAATTTTGTGCCACTTCGTAAAATTTACCATAGTTATTCCTTAGATAGAGCACGCTGGAAAAGCCAAGTACAGGGTAAAAATCGATGTCTCTGACGCGCTGACGACATTCCGGTGCGCCCTCGTCCCTGCTGGCTGTCGATACGCGGGCCTGGGTCGATGCCCCACGCTCTGTGGGAGGCGGCGTCCGCCTCGGCCATGGCGGCGCCTGCGCAGCGTCGGGACGCCGCCGTCGCCAGCTCCGGCGGCGGGCATGCGCGCTGCGCAGGCGCCGCCATCTGCACGCGGCAGGCTGAGCTGGCTGCGGGGAACTCACTCTACACGGTTGGCCCAAATTCTGGCTGTCTGCCGCCGAGTACTGTGGTAAGATCACCGGGCAAAATTCTAGTCATCCTTGTAAAACTGCACGCTGGTCGCTTTGGAGCGTAGAAAGGAGATGACGTGGTCCTCCAAGTAACAGATGGCAAACAATTACAAGACACATACCACTGAAGCAAAAGGAAAGATATATGGAATAAAAATCAGTATGGAGAGAAAAATGGTAATGGCCTTAGAAGGAAGTAAAAGGGTGAAGACAATGCGCAAGGCTTTAAACACCTCGGAAACAAGACAGCAACAGACTGTAAGAGCTGCACAGAAATTAAGACCACATAGCAATGACTAAAGAGACATTTTGTTTGAAAAGGAGAATTTTCTGCAGCAATATTGATGAAGATTTGAAGAAAAGAGTAATAAAATGTTATGTATGGAGTGTCGTGCTGTATGGTGTTCAAACGTGGGCAGCGAGGAAGAAAGATGGAGCGAGGCTGGAGGTTTTGGAGACGTGGATATGGTGGACGATGGAACGAATAAGTTGGATGGATGGGCTGAAAAATGAAGAGGGGGAGAGGATAGACAATTACTGAATACTAATAAAAAGAAGTAAATAATACTGAACTGAACATAAGAAAGAAAAGGGGTACGTGGACAGGGATGCGAGGGAGGAAGGGATTTCAAATGTTGGATGATGTGATGCGTAACATAAACAGTAGCATGAAGAAGAAAGCAATGGACCGTAGGAAATGGAGGTGTAAAGGAGTAGAAAACTGACTCTCAATAACTGGAACCAGGCGGTCACATGGCTCTCCCGTCGCTGACGTAACCTACGGCAGTGGCGTAGCGTGGATGTGGCAGTCAGTTGTGTGCAAACAGCGCACTGAGATGACTCGACGTGGAGAAGTAACACAATGGCAGGAGGAACTGTTGCGGTAATGCCTTTTGCCTCTCGGCTCGGGACCTTCGGCCGACGTTTGTTGAATAATTTTTCAGATATTTCGTCAACGCGAGTGGCTGGCGTCCTGTAAGATTCATCCTCCGTTGCTGGTTGAAAGACATTTCTGTTCCCCATCCTGGCAGTATGCATCCACTGACATTTATGTCACTACCTGCTGATTTCAATTGCTTGTCATTTTAAAGGCGTACTGCTATACCCGCATATTTACACCGTCAACAGTTGTGGGTGTTTTCAAATGTATATCTATCATTTTAATACGTAACCGGTGTTATAGTAAACGCGAGCGCGAACGACGTTACATATTCGACATCGCTTTAAAATAACATTACTGCTCGCTCGTGTTCACTACTACAACGCTTATGTATTAAAATGACAAATATAATTTGTATATATTCACAGCGGCTGACACTAATAATTTACGAAGGAAGGAAGGAAGATTAGAGTTTGTCTCGTCGACAGCTTGGTCATTAGAGACGGAGCACAAGCTCAGATTACAAAAGGATGTGAAAGGAAATCGGTCGTGTCCTTCTCGAAGGAACGATTCCGGCGTTTGCCTGGAGTGATTTAGGGAATTCGAGGAAAACCTAGCTCAGGATGGCTGGAAGCGGATCTGAACCGTCCTCCTCCCGAAAATTCACGAGTACAGTATCGGAATATGCACTTGAAAATGGCAAAACTGTCGAAATAAACTGATAGCGCTATAAGTGACAGTATAACAGCTACGTTGGCAAATGGAAATGTTCAAGAATTTTTGGGTGTAGCACACGAAATGACAAATCTTGTTCCTTTCCTGGTGAGGGACTACCCTTAAGAAGTTACATGTACACCCCACGGTGTATCTCACGAAAACGCCATAGTGTAGCTGTACCTAAGAGTGCGAAGTCCCAAAGAGAGCGCAGCTTCTGTTCCTGACAGTTGACTAAACTGATCAGCTCGTCACTGACGTAGTTGCTTTCAGAGCGGTGTCAGAAACACCAGGTACAAGTTATGTGAAGAAATCCTGTGTTTCCGAAGTGAAACAGGTAAGAATCACTTTTCAGCTTCCTTGATGTAGTTCAGGTACTGTGCTGCAAAAATTATACTCGGAAAACACGAGCAATAGCCTTTAATTCTTAACTGCATTGTGAAAGGCTGACTTACAACCTACCATACTCCATCCACATGTTTTGCAAATGTGACGTATGCTGCCATTTGTTGACTTCGCTTGCAATCATTGTCTCTGTACGAAAGAGGGTGCTTATAACGTCCCCAAAGTCTATGTGTATTCTCTTTATGGTTGTTTGGCTGATTTGGGGGAGAGGACCAAACAGCGAGGTCATCGCTGCCATCGGATTAAGAGAGTATGAGGAAGGAAGTTGGCGGTGCCCTTTCAAAGGAACCATTCCAGCGTTTGCGTGGAGCCATTTAGGGAAATCATGGAAAACCTGAATCAGGATGGCCGGACGCAGGTTTGAACTGTGTCCTCCAGAATGCGACTCCAGTGTGCTAACCGCTGCGTCACCTCGCTCGGTCTCTTTTTAGGGCACAAATGCAAATTTTTACCTCTCGAGCGCGTTGTGGAGTACGAAGGGTAAGTTTTGTTTCTGAATTACTTCAAATTAAAGTACGAAAATAGGACAGGAAGCTCATGTAAACTGAAGAGTTGCTCAATGAGAGCAGACAACGAATTGAAAATGGAGAAAAGAAACAAACGTAGCCACTGCTCTTGGTTCGAAGGAGTCTGCTTTAAGGAAAATACTGAAAGCTGTGAGTAGAGGACATAGATTTTGACGTTCTTTAGGGGACTGGACCCGGTGCATAAAGTGAGAGCGATGGTGGCACGAATAGTGCTCTTCATTTGAGGGTGATATTGCCTTTGTTTGTGACGTTTGCTAAATGCGTACTTTTTAGGTATGTTTTTAGTACTCTTAGGCGCAGATGAACGTTTTCTGTAATTTTGGAAAGGTCAATGAAGGTATTTCCGCCCTGATGCTGTAGATTTCTGAGCATGCAGATTTTGTGTTAATAATATAAACCAAAAATGATTTTGTTTTCCTGTTGATAATAAGCCAGATATTACGGTTATTCCTTAATTGCACACTCTTATGTATACTACTGGCCTTTAAAATTGCTACACAAAGAAGAAATGCAGATGATAAACGGCTATTCGTTGGACAAATATATTACACTAGAACCGACATATGATTACATTTTCACGCAATTTGGGTGCATAGGTCCTGAGAAATCAGTACCCAGAACAACCACCCCTGGCCGTAATAACGGCCTTGATTCGCCTGAGCATTGAGTCAAACAGAGCTTGAATGGCGTGTACAGGTACAGCTGCCCATGTAGTTTCAACACGATACCACAGTTCATCAAGAGTATTGTAACGTGCCAGTTGCTCGGCCACCATTGGCCAGACGTTTTCAATTGGTGAGAGATCTGGAGAATGTGCTGGCCAGGGCAGCAGTCGAACATTTTCTGTATCCAGAAAGTCCCGTACAGGACCTGCAACATGCGGTCGTGCGTTATCCTGCTGAAATGTAGGGTTTCGCAGGGATCGAATGGAGGGTACATCTGAATGAAGGGTTACATCTGAAATGTAACGTCCACTGTTCAAAGTGCCGTCAATGCGAACAAGAGGTGACCGAGACGTGTAACCAATGGCACCTCATACCATCACGCCGGGTGATACGCCAGTATGGCGATGACGAATACACACTTCCAATGTGCGTTCACCGCGATGTCGCCAAACACGGATGCGACCATCATGATGCCGTAAACAGAACCTGGATTCATCCAAAAAAATGACGTTTTGCCATTCGTGCACCCAGGTTCGTCGTTGAGTACACCATCGCAGGCGCTCCTGTCTGTGATGCAGCGTCAAGGGTAACCGCAGCCACGGTTTCCGAGCTGATAGTCCATGCTGCTGCAAACGTCTCCGAACTGTTCGTGCAGATGGTTGTTGTCTCGCAAACGTCCCCATTTGTTGACTCAGGGATCGAGACGTGGCTGCACGATCCGTTACAGCCGTGCGGATAAGATGCTTGTCATCTCGACTGCTAGTGATACGAGCCCGTTGGGATCCAGCACGACGTTCCGTATTACCCTCCTGAACCCACCGATTCCATATTGTGCTAACAGCCATTGGATCTCGACCAACGCGAGCAGCAGTGTCTCGATACGATAAACCGCAATGGCGATAGGCTACAATCCGACCTATATCAAAGCCGGAAACGTGATGGTACGCATTTCTCCTCCTTACACGAATCATCACAATAACGTTTCATCAGGCAACGTCGATCAACTACTGTTTGTGTATGAGAAATCGGTTGGAGACTTTCCTCATGTCAGCACGTTGCATGTGTCGCCACCGGCGCCAACTTTGTGTGAATGCTCTGAAAAGCTAATCATTTGCATATCACAGCATCTTCTTCCTGCCGGTTAAATTTCGCGCCTGTAGCATTTCACCTTCGTGGTGTAGCAATTTTAATGGCCAATAGTGTATGATTCCCCTTATAGCTATGATGACTAGGCAGATTCGAGCGCACATGGAGACATACAAAAAAATACCTCTTCCTGCCCGCCATTCGCGAGTGAAACTACACAATACACCCTCCACCAATCAGCATAAGCTTGCTGGCGGTATGTAGACGTAAGTTTGTAAAAAAGAAAACCTGAGGTATTAACCAGGAGTCGAAGCCCTCCGCGGCAGCCACCGATGACACTGACCGTTAGGCTACAGAGAGATTCTTTGTTGCATCAGAAGGGAGGAGGGTTCTGGAACGTTGTCACAACCAGTCCGTCGCTACAAATGTGATCCAGGGGCAGCGCTAGTAAGTAGCGGGTAGCGCGGCAGACAGTACCGGGCGGGCAGCGGCCGTGTTGACACGGTCGGCGGAGCGGCGCGCCCGGCCATCCGTGACACGCGGCGACGCCCTCGCCGCTGTGCGCTGTGTGGTCGGCGCCCGTACTCTCGTGTCCTCCGGTGCGCTCGCGCTGCTAGGTGGGCGCCACACCACCTCCTGTCTTCTTCTACATCACAACAAGCCTGCCGCTGGCGTCTGACGTATTAGATTCCGGCACGATCTCGCCAGTAAAGACTGCTTTACTTCATTAAAAATTATTAAATAAGCCTACACATTCCAGATTTCCACCTTCACAGAAATCCATTTTTCCCTCCATTCTTCACTTTTTCGTCTTTACAGTACGCCTGAATGGTTTCTTTCTCGTAAGCCTGAAAAGGGTAGTCGTCGACAGTCGTAGAAGTAACTTGGGCAAATCCCAGGGAAGCGTACTGGCATCCGTGCTGTTCAAGTTGTGCATTAATGACGTGTCACTCCTGGTAACTGAGTGGTCAGGGCGACGGAATGTCATACCTAACGGCCCGGGTTCGATTCCCGGCTGGGTCGGAGATTTTCTCCGCTCGGGGACTGGGTGTTGTGTTGTCCTTACCATCATCATTTCATCCTCATCGACATGCAAGTCGCCGAAGTGGCGTCAACTCGAAAGACTTGCACCAGGCGAACGGTCTACCCGACGGGAGGCCCTAGCCATACGTCATTTCCATTTCCAATGACCTGTTGTATAGTATAACTAGGAATCACAGACTTTTTGCAGATGAATGTAATGAAATTCTACACGGTCCAGCCACGCACCTGAACCGCGTGAGTCTCATTCAGACTGCTACCTTTACATCTTCGGAGATGGGATCTCCTGAATATGCAGTCCTATTCTGCAGAAATGTCAGACAAAAAAATGGTTCAAATGGCTCAGAGCACTATGGGACTTAACAGCATAGGTCATTAGTCCCTTAGAACTACTTAAACCTAACTAACCTAAGGACATCACACACATCCATGCGCGAGGCACGATTCGAACCTGCGACCGTAGCGGTCGTGCGGTTCCAGACTGAAGCGCCTAGAACCGCTCGGCCACACCGGCCGGCAATGTCAGACAAATCAGGGAGATAGTACAAGCACACAGCGTTTACATGGAGCGCCAACTATACGATGCGCTATGAAACGAAACAGAATGGACACTAGACTATTAAATACACTAACAGACAAGATTTAAAAGGCGACGCAAGAAGAACCGCTAGGCTCACAAACTTACAGAGGATAAGATACGAGGGTTTGAACTTAAATGGTGCCGACTATTTATTCACAACCTGTTACTGTCCTTCAAAGCAGTCACCAGCGTTGTGTAGAACCCGTTGCCAGCGATGTGGAAGGTGTAGTATACCGTTAGCAGAGCCCGATCTGTTGATGGTGCGAATGGAGCGGTCTACTGCCTGTCAAACCTGTGAAACAGTTCTGAGACGAAGGCCACCGTACAGTATTACTGTTCGTTTCTGAAGCATCGACTGCGACCAGCTTTGCGAAAGAAACGGCGACACTTTCTGCGCAATCCACCCATCATTTTGGACGACAATGCGCGGACGCTTACAGCGCAAGCTGTGGCTGCTCTGTTCGGTCAATGGGACTGGGAAGTACTGTACCATCGACCATACTCCCCGGACTTAAGTCCTTGTCATTTAGAAGTGTTGCAATTGTAGGCGACTCGCTTTGTATGTTGAGAAATCTAAAATTGCGGACTTCACAAAAAGAAAAACGTAGCATCCCGTAACTACAGTAACAGTGAGCTATAATTTATTCATCTCATACAAAAACCTGGGTCGAACAGTTTGTAGCAAAGTGAAATGGAATGATCGTACAATCTCAGACGTAGATAAAGGAGACTCGTTGGTAGGATGCTAGTAAAATGCAGTCAGTCTTCTAAATAAAGTATCCTAAAATATTGCTGAACAATGTGGGACCCGTACCACGTAGAACTATCGGAAGGTACTGAATGTGTAAGAGCACAACGGTTATGCTGAAGGTCGTGTACTGAAAGCCGCTTGATGATTCTGCCATGTCTAGTTAAGAAATTTCAAGGACGAGCATTAAATAGGAATTTACTGTGAAGATGAGGCTAGGCTAATTACGGTGCGCACAGAGGCGTTTAAGCATCCTTGCGTGAATGTAACAGGAAAAAACCCTAATATTTGCTACCATTAGAAGTGCCCTCTTGCTTATATTTCAGATATAGATGTAGATGTAAGCCACGCGGAAAATACGGGGTGAATCAAACCTCTATCGTCTAAATTTCTTCGAGGATATTTTCTGAGTTATTTTCCTATAAAGGAACCACGGCATCCGGTGACTCTTTACACAGGAACTACATCTCGTTTGATTTATTACTGCGCCGACCAGAGTGACCGAGCGGTTCTAGACGCTACAGTCTGGGACCTCGCGACCGCTAAGGTCACAGGTTCGAATACTGTCTCGGACATGGATGTGTGTGATGTCCTTAGGTTAGTTAGGTTTAAGTAGTCCTAAGTTCTATGGGACTGATGACCTCAGAAGTTAAGTCCCATAGTGCTCAGAGCCTTTTGAACCATTTCTTACTGCATTTATCTTAGTATCTGCATTGCATTGGAGACATCTACACTCCAGTGCAAATGTCGACTGCGTGTGCTGTGTGTCCCGTTTGGAAGCAAACTTCTTCAGTTAGCCAGTTCACTCGTGTCCGGTTTACTCTTAGCCCTAAAGCTGACATTGAATACTGCGCTATTCCGTCTCGAGTTTATGTTTTGAGCAGTATAATTTGTACGCCAACACCAATATACAGTAGCCGTGGTTAGATTTCTCGATCAAGAGTTAGACTTGTGTATAGATTCACTGAATGCCACGGAAGACCTCCACAGCGACGCTTTGCTCACCTGATGAACGGAATCAGACATTTTTCGCGTTAGCTGCGGCCCATACACTGAGACGAAAAACTAATGGCATAGCGATATGCACATGTATAGGTGGCGGTAGTATCGAGTAGACACTGAAGGGCAGTGCATTGGCGGAGCTGCAACTTGCACTCAAGTGACTCACGTGAAACCGTGTCCCACCCGACTGAGGCCACACGACGAGGATTAACAAACTTTGAACGCGGAATGGTAGTTGGAGCTAGACGCATGAGATATTCCATTTCGACAAGATTCCGAGATCCATAGTGTCAGTGACAGGTATATCAAATTTGACGGCCACCACTTAACGATCAAGAGCAGCGGCGGTTCGTAGAGTTGTCAGCGCTAACCGACAAGCAACACTGCTTGAAATAACCGTAGAAATCAATGTGGGACATGCAGTGAACGTATCCGTTTGGACAGTACAGCGTAATTTGACGTTAATGGGTTATGGCAGTAGACGACCGACGCGGCTCAGCAGCACCTCGGCGTGCATCGTTTCTCCTGGGCTCGTGGCCGTGTCGCTTGATTTATAAAAACCGTGGCCAGGTCAGTTTGTAAGAGCTAATGATAGGATTCGGGTTTGGCGCTGACCCCACGAAGCTATGGACCCAAGTTGTCAACAAGGCATTGTGGAAGATGGTGGTGGCTCAATAACTGTGTGCGCTGTGATGACGTGGAATGTACTGGGTCCTCTGGTGGAACTGAACCGACCATTCACTGGAAGTGGTTACGTTCAGCTAGATGGAGCCATTCATGGACTTCATATTCCCAAACAAGGTCGCAGCGCCACAACTGTTCGCGACTGGTCTGAAGAACATTCTGGACAATTCGAGCGAATGATTTGGCCACAAAGATCGGTCGGCATGAATCACATCGAACATTTATATTGTATGACGGAGAGATCAGTTCGTGCACAAAATTCTGCACAGGCGACGAGGCAGCACGGCTTCGTATCTCTGCAGGGCACTAGCAACGACTTGGTGATTTCGTTGCCACGTCGTGTTGCTGCACTGTAGGAAAATTTGAACGGGTCTGCTCGAGATAGCACGTCTAGGTCGCTCCTATCTATTTACGATCGTTGCTCACACTGGCTAGCGAATGTGTCAGTGTCAAGTAATACTAAAATAAGATTGAAGGCAGAATTTAATCTTGCCTCGGCGACGTCATGGATGGGGAAGAATACGGGTGTGGCCATTTCGTAGCAACCGAGCCGACATTCACCGTGAAGTATTAACGGGCTCTAAGAAACTCGTAAAGCCAGACGGCTCGAGGGGATGAGAACCCCATTCCTGCCGACTGCAGTGGAGACGCTCGGCTAGCACGCAGCCAGTGTTCCCGGGGGGCGGCACGCCGGCCAGTCACAACAGCGCGCGCCATTGTCCGCCCACACAGGGACTGCTTTCACAGCGCGCAACGAGTGAAAAACTCACAAAATCAGCTGTGGCGCCAGACAAGACACTCGCACTACGGTCCGTTGTGCGTACATAGTACTAAGAGCAGTACGGGTTGAGGACACCGGGCACTTTTGTGTTTCTCATTTTTCGGAGATTCTGTATCAGCTACGTTCGTAGTTAGGAATAGAATGTACAGTAAACGGGAGATATTTTTTTCAGTATTCAAAAATGGCTCCGAGCACTGTGGGACTCAACTTCTGAGGTCATCAGTCCCCTAGAACTTAGAACTACTTGAACCTAACTAACCTAAGGACATCACACACATCCATGCCCGAGGCAGAATTCTAATCTGCGACCGTGGCGGTCGCGCGGTTCCAGACTGAAGCGCCTAGAACCACTCGGCCACACTGGCCGGCTGTTCAGTATTATGTTTCTTCATCGACTGTCGATATTCACCTACTGATGTATCTGTCATCGTGTCGTTACTTTTCTTATGCGAAACATACGTTGGGATTATTAGTCCACCCCCGGGTTCGATTCCCGGGGGGGTCAGGGGTTTTCTCTGCCTCGTGATGACTGAGTGTTGTGTGATGTAGTTAGGTTAGTTAGGTTTAAGTAGTTCTAAGTTCTAGGGGACTGATGACCATAGATGTTAAGTCCCATAGTGCTCGGAGCCATTATTAGTAGCTCATGGTCTATAAGCAGATAAGAAGTCGAACATACTTTCGGTTTCATCCCTCTTTGTGAAAGAGGTCATTAAAATTTAAATATAGTTTCTTATCCAGAATGAGATTTTCACTCTGCAGCGGAGTGTGCACTGACATGAAACTTCGTGGCAGATTAAAACTGTGTGCCTGGCCGAGACTCGAACTCCGGACCTTTGCCTTTCGCGGGCGAGTGCTCTACCAACTTTTTTTATTTTTGTGTAAAATCTCATTTTTTTCGTTTTCGTTCGTTGTATCTGCTCGGGGCGGACGTCGCAAGGCACCCATTTCAGTTCATCTTTGATCCATTAACTCAGTTTTTTTATCAGAGAGGCCAGCTAACCCTCTGCCCGAACACGCTGAGTTACCGTCCCGGCTAAAGCAGCGTGCACTGACACGGAAGCACGTTACCTAGGAGCTAGCGAATAGGTGCTTTTCTTTTCCTGTGCCTGCAAAATTTGTGCTGCGGCCGGGAGTCGAAGCCGGGTCTCCTTGCTTGCTAGGCAGAAATGCTGCCATTACACTGCCGTTTGTCACTCCAACTGAGCTACCCGAGCACGACTCACGCCCCGTCCTCACAGCTTCACTTCTGCCAGTGCCTCGTCACCTACCTTCTAAACTTTACAGAAGCTCTCCTTCGCAGGAGTAGTGGTACAAGCAACCCCCCGCCATGCGCCGCACGGTGGCTTGCGACATATGCGTGTAAGAGTACATGTAGAAGTGGCGTCAAGTAGACAGACACGGCTCAGTTTACAAGCAAGTCAAAATTTATTTACGGCAGCCTATGAAACGGGGAGAGCTGTTAGCTGGGGTCCAGCCCGGGTGACCGGCCACAGTAGCGGCGGATGTGGGTGGGCGGCGTCGCCCAAGGCCACGCCGCTGCCTAACTGCGTAGCCGGCGCCGTCCCTGCCCAACTCTGTCTGTTTCTGCCACATGTCATTCATTTAGTGTACCGGTAACGTTGAACAACAAGGACAGGAATCACGTTAGCGCATGTAAGTTGTTGAGTAAGATATTGTTTTGGAAGCTCTGTCGGTGTGGAAGGGTAGCTACTCCTGCGCTACTAGCCAGACGCTACTGTTATAACATTGCCGAATCAGTAGAAACAGTTCGTAAGCTTAGCTCTTAGGTGTAGGGCATCCGGACAGTGTCCACATTGCAGGAATCTGAACTGACAGTGAGAAAGAGGAAATTTTCGAAGCCTTTGCGAGTTTGTGGACGCTTCCGAAATTAACAGAGGCTTGGCTGGTGTTTTGCGGATGGATGCACACGTCATACGTAGGAAGGTAAGGAAGGTCTCCCTTGAATGTAAGAGATCGAAGGGCGGTTGATTAAGAAGATACAGGATTCAGGTTGAAGGGTGATTGATCAAGAAGATACAGGATTAAGTGCAAATCGGAGCTCAGACTCGTATCAGACGCGACGGGAGAGAGAAAGGAAGCAACGCAGTCACGGGACTTGCTGAGAGCTGTCATTCGGGTACGAGCAACGGCACTGAGGGATGTCGAGGCAGGATTTTTGGGCGTCAACAGAGTCTTCCAGTTACGTACTACAAGTAGTTAGTTAGGGAAGTGACACTTTATTTTGCTGCCTAGCTGTAGCTGCAAGAAACTACCAACGCATTTTCCTTCCATTCCAGAGGTACAAGGATTTTGCTGGACACCATCGCAGCTCAAATGTAGCTTCTGTATCGATAAAAATTGTATACTGACTATATATACCTAACGCTCATACCACTAATCGCAATGTTCGCTTTACCCCTGTCGACTCTGCCTTCCAAGTTCTCATTATAACTGGTGAGGCGGATGATCGTCTCTTCACTAGACAGTGGCCCAGGGCAGATAAAACGTCTGACTGTTCAGGATGATTTGTAGAAGAGCACCTCCGCGAGTTTAAAAAAAAAGCACTTGTTGCCTGAAAATTTAGCAGCATTCACCAAAACGGTTGTGGGTTTTCTGCAGCTAATCAGTATGTGAGATGAGGCAACATTTAATTCCTCTGAAAAGGTCTAAACGCACATTTCATATATTTTCTATGGATGGCGGATACCCCGAACGTCTCAGGTTTAGCTGCTCCAGCAGCAGTCACGCAGGCTGCCCTCTTAAAAACTTGGAGGGCGGCGACATAACCGGCCACTTCGAGCACATCGTGGCCAGCGACGCCACGTCACCGTCTTGTCTCCGCTACTACCGCTGGACTATCAGCAAGACATCGAATACGTCGTCTCGCACCCTGCTGTACTGTCGTGGACCTTGACTCTGACAGCCGATCTTGACTACAGACGAAGGACTCCCAAGCATTTCCTCAGGATCTTGTGGAACCGTGTTGTACGTTGTGTGGGTAACTATTAACTCTAGCTCATTGTTATCAGTTGTTCCGATTGATAGGCGCAACTTCAGGATCTTCAAGTGTCAGGTTCTTCTGCTTATCTCATTTAATGACAACCTTAAAGTTCCATGGCCAGTAAATGTTGTGAGTGTAAAAGTACTTATTTGCTGTAGGCTACAGCAGTACACTGTCAGGGCAGACTAAAATGAATGTATTGCCCCTTCTTGTCTTAATGTGAGGAAAGAATGTCGCATGTGATTCAAATATAACTCTGAAAGTCAGTAATGACCACAACTTTCGTCCTTAGGAAATGAAAAACTGCTGAAATAGATGTCTGCAACGCGTCTGAACGCTTCTTTTGCTATTTTCAGCCGGGAGAGGATTCTTCATAGTTCTTTCGGCTATGGTCATCTCTTTATGTCCACTTAATCTTTCATCCCTTGTCCAAGACGTTTGCTCTCATATATCAAATCCGTTTCCCTAGCCGAAGTCCCTAATGCACTCCTGTGTAATAGCGCTCGACTTCGACCTAACTGTTGCGAACCCTGGTGACGGTAAAATTTTTTACCACAATCACTTAGCCAGCAGGGCGAGGGGTGATGACAGTGTTTCTGATCACAAGTGTCCGCCGTGGCTGTGGATGGCGATCCGTCCGTCGGAGGGGGACGTGAAGCTCGGCGGGCCCCTAGCTGCTATTCGAGAGGAGACTGTAGGCCAGCACTGGGTTCCACCCTCTCCCTCCTCTCATCATCATCATCATCATCATACAACACAAGCATAACGCTACACTATGCAAAACGGCCAGATACAGGGGATAGGCAAAATAATGTAAACAATGGTAGTGATGGGATGGTTGTGTTCAAAGCAAATGGCTCTGAGCACTACGGGACTTAACATCAGAGGTCATCACTCCCCTAGAACTTAGAACTACTTAAACCTAACTAACATAAGGACATCACACACATCCATGCCCGAGGCAGGATTCGAACCTGCGACCGTAGCGGTCGCGCGGTTCCAGACTGAAGCGCCTAGAACAGCTCGGCCACATCGGCCGGCGAGGTGGTTGTGTTTGACGGCCAACAACTCAGGTAAGGCAAGTGTCGCGCTGGACTGTGTTCAGTACGGACTAGGCATCCGAGCAGGTTGTTTACGAGTAGTGGACACTTGGTATTTGCATACAGAGGCCGAGGTCGACGTGCAATGAAAGACCTAACAGAGGTCCAAACAAGGCAGATTGTGAGGGCCTGATTACTGGAGCACTAGTAACCAAGACGGCCAACTAATTGAATGTTTCAATAGCAGCTGTTTCAACAGTCTGACAGCCTACCCAAAACATGGAAACACATCACTGTAATAGTGGGCGCAAATCAAAACTAAATGACAGAGATCGTCGTACGCTAACACGAATTGTGGCCAAACAACACAAAACTACGCCTGCTAAAGTGACTGCAGAACCCAATAGCTATCTTCGAGACCTCGTATCTATCGAAACTATCCGCCGAGGACTCCATAAAGCGATCATTCATGGACGAGCTGCTATACCGAAACCATTAGCGACGACAACCATCGCAACGAAGCGTAAAATGTGGTGTCAGGAGCATAAATCCTGGACGGTTGATCAGTGGGTCACGTCATATGGTCCGACGAGTTAACGTTTTCGTTATTTAAACATCGGGCCGGTTTTACGTTTCGAGAACGCCAAAAGAAGCCTACCATCCTGACTGCTTGCTTCCAATGGTTAAGCATGGAGGTGGAAGTGTTATGATGCTGGCAGCCATATCACGGTATTCTGCTGGTCCCATCGTTACTCTAAATGGCCGTGTTACAGCCAACGAATATGTGAACATTTTAGGTGATCAGGTGCACCCCATTATTCAGATGTTGTTCCCCAACAGTGACATATTTCAGGACAATAACGCACCCATTCACACTGCCATGACAGTACAATCGTTGTATGAGGAGCATGCAGCTGACCTGCAGCGTCTTCCCTGGCCAGCACAGTCGCCGGACTTGAACATTATCGAACCCCTGTAGGAAGTATTGGAGCGCAGACTCTTGAGCAGATTCCCGCCTCCCTCGTCAATACAGGAGGTAGAAGAGGTTCTGATCGAAGAGCGGCATAACATTCCACTGGAGACTATACAATCATTATATGCCAGTATTCCAAGAATAGTCGCATCTGTATTACCGGCAAATAGGGGTCCAACCCCTTATTAATAAACCATTCCCAAGTAAGTACATGTGTTCACATTAGCTTGCCTATTCCCTGTATCTTTAACACAACTCTCGCACGTCGTGAGGAGAGGGTAATATTATGCACGGAGGAGGAAAATCTTTTCCAGTTTGGTGCATGAAGTCCCTCCCCGGCTTCTACCAGACAATACGATTATGCAATGTCTACGATGTACTATTATATTCTACGTTCGGATAGCATGTAAACCCTATTAAAATGCAGTCAGTACTCCTAAGTTGAATGAGTTACTGAAATAAAATCAGTTATTAGAATAAGAATCTAGCTCTGATAAGAACACACCATTCTCTTTTGAAATTCATCACAAAGGAAATTAAAATAAGATTGGCAAGTAATATTATACTAATTTTTGATATTTATAACGCATGGCGACTCGCACATTTAAAGACCTCGATTGCCCTCGCGAGAACCGTAAATCATCTCAAACATGTTATCCCACAAGCCATCCGTTAAAACGCCGCAATTTCCGCAGCCAGTAATTACGCACACTACTATGGCTGCTTTGGTGCCAGGAGCAAAGTAGGTCTTCCCACAACGCGGAAGAAAGTAAAGTTTCCACGAACAGCTGTTCCTCCTCCCGCTGTAGGAAGCAGCCGGTGGTTAAGAGAACAGTACGTACCTGCCCGAAAGCCGCAGCCGCCGCCTCTAATGAAGTGTCTAGATAGAACATACAAATTAGCGTTTTTAATTAATGCGGCTAATTAGCGGAGCGCCGTGTCAGTAAGAGTGACAGATACCAATCGCGCGCCTGCCGTAACGAACTGCGCCGCTGAGAGCCTTGTAATCGCCAGCATCGTGGCAGTCACTCGCCTTCTCCAGTTTGGCCTTTCTGCGCCAATTTGACACGTCTGTGCAGTTAAATAACGAAGAGCTGATACGCGTACGCACATTCCACCGCGGTAGCCATCAGATCGCTCTGGTGAGAGCGGAGGGAAGGAAGGAAGATTGGGTTAACCCCCCCGTCGACATCGAAGTCGTCAGAGACGGAGCACAGGCTCGGATTGTGTCAAGGATGAGGACGAAAATCGGCCGTGCCCTTCCAAACGAACCATCCCGGCATTTGCCTCGAGCAACTTATTGAAATCACGGGAAAACTAAATCAGGATCGCCGAACGCGGGTTTGAATCGCGGTTCTCCTGAATGCAAGTCCAGTGTGCTAAGAGCTGCGCCACCTCGCTCCGTCTGCTGAGAGCGGCTGGTGGCAGTCACATGCACTAGCTGGACATTAACGAAGGCACTCGCTCGTGAAAAAAAGGTGCACTCTGCAACTGTCTTCTGCGCTGACTGGCCTTTATTGGAATTTCATTGTCCGTATGATATTGTCCATAAACACGCGCGGACACCCGTTGTTGTGCGATTACACTCAAAGCAATGCCATCTATTAAATATCTGCGACTATGTGTACGAAGCGATTAACAGCAAAAAGACCAAATAAAATTAATCGCAGGTAAGGTAGAATGCCAGACTCAAACTTGGAGAAAAATTCAACGAGAATTCAAGGTGTGAGAAGGAAGATGGTGTCAAGAAGCTCCTGATAAATTAAGGAAAATTAATGTTGAGCGGGAAGGGCAGCATACCACAACAGTGACTTCTTTCCTCTCAGCTGAGCCGTAGCAACCGGTAGCAGTAGTTTAACCACAGTTTTTAAACATAGATGATTCGTGCGGAATAATATTCATATAACTGACACACTTGGAAATATTAAGTATTTTAATATTACTGATTCATAAAACTCAATAAAATTCAAGTAGAATGCTACGTCAAAAACGCAGAATTCCCTAAGAAATCCAGATTTTCCACGTTTTCCAGAAGAATCGCCACCTGACAGAGTGATTACAAGAATCCTCAGGACCTGTTCTCCATCCACGAAGCGGGCAGTGTACAAGACCCTAATTCGACCAACGGCAGCGGTGGCCGAGCGCTTCTAGGCGCTACAGTCTGGAACCGCGCGCCCGCTACGGTGACAGGTTCGAATCCTGCCTCGGGCAAGGATCTGTGTGATGTCGTAGGTTGATTAGGTTTAATTTGTTCTAAGTTCTAGGGGACTGATGACCTCATAAGTTAAGTCCCATAGTGCTCAGAGCCATTTTGAACCTAATTCGACCGATACTTGGGTACCGCTCGTTACTCTCGGATTTGTGCCAGATCGGATTGATATAGAAGATAAATAAGTTCCAAAGAAGAGCAGCGCGGTTCGTCAGAGTTTTATTTAGTAAATGCGAAAGTGTCACACATGTAAAATTAGGGGTCCTAATTCCGTACCTGTCCCTAATTTCGTCCCCCTAGGAATTTCCGGTTTCCACAAGTAGAATGATTCGCTGTGTGCGCATGCAGTGCAATGATCACTGTCGTGTTGAGAGATCCTGTTGTGTGCAGCACGTTTAAGTTCTGTGTGCGAGGGAATTCATTTTTTTACGCTGAGGTGAATTGATGCAGCACTCCTAGTGTGAGCACCGATTTGTGTCCAACTATTGGGTTTTATTTAAGTTGTGTTTCTTAGCTTCGGACCTGTACTGGCTACAGTACAGAGTTTGGCGTATAGGCCTATTAGTGTAGCGGCTATTGCAATAAATCTTGGGAGGTTCGTACTTTCATCTTGCCCCCACTTTCAATTCTCGTCCCGGAGAAGAAATTTGGCATTTTTATTAATATTTGATTGCATCTGCTATATGAAAAAATTATTTTACTTTCTTCAGATGAGAAACCGCTATCGGAGATCAATGCATTGGTTATACGAAATGCTTCTTTTGATGTCAGGAAAAGTGCTCTTCGTATACACGGACATCCATTCGTGTTACTTATTAATGGCCTTCAAGTGGTTTCGAATAGTGAGAAGGTTTGACACTATTAGATCACTAAAGTACATTTATATTAAGTGAGAGTGCTGAGAATTTTTAGGGGGGACGAAATTACGAACCCTTTTTTTTTTAATTTCTGGTTTTTCAGCGTTAATGTCTATGTCAAATACTGACAATTTAACTGTAATATAACTAAAAGTGATGAATAAATTCGGAAATATAAATACCTGTAGCTAGCCTTTTCCACAATCTTTCAGGGTTATACCTGTCGTGACCTACTAAGCTGACGAATTTTGGACTCCCTACGTTACTCATTAAACTCCAGTGGGAAACACTAGAAGAGTGAAAATCCCCAGAGTGTACGTTGTGAGAAGAGTCGACCAGTGTACTGCTTCCTCCTATGTACACTACCGGAAAAATATCCCAAAATCAAGAAATAACTAATAATGTAGAGTAGTGAAATTGGCTAGGCAACATTTTCAAGTTATTAACGTGGTAAAATTACAGGTTAACGTAAGCGCGAGAAACGCCATTGCAAATGTGAAATTCTGGTACATTAATGACCGTTGTAACCGCCAGAATACAAGCATGCAAATGTGCATGCATTGTGTTGTACAGGTGCCGGATGTCTATTTGTGGAATGGAGTTTCATGCCTCTTGCACTCGGTCTGTCAGTACAGGGACGGTAAACGTTGCCTGTGGATGACGCTGTAGTTGCCGTCCGATGATGTCCCGTATATGCTCGATTGGAGACAGATCTGACGATCGGGCAGGCCAAGGCAACAAGTCGACATTCTATAGAGCATGTTGGGTTCCAACAGTGGTATGTGGACGAGCGTTATCCTGCTGGAAATCATCTACTTGAATGCTGTTTATGAGTGGCAGCACAACAGATCGGATCACCAGACTGACGTACAAATTTACAATCAGGATGTGTGCTCCAGCTCACGTACGAAACCGCACCCCAGACCATAACTTCAGGCGTGGGACCGAGCGGGATGGCTCAGTGGTTAGCACACTGGATTCGCATTCGGGAGGACAATTAAAACCCGTGTCCAACCATCCAGATTCAGGTTTTCCGTGGTCCATGCAAATGCAGAGAGGATTCCTTTGAAAGGGCACTGTCGATGTCCTTCCCTATCCTTAACACAATCCGATGACTTCGATTCAACGGGGCGTTAAACCCAATCTTCCTTCCTTTTTCCAGATCCGGTGTATCTAGGCCGCAGATGAGTTGATTGCAGCCGCTCACCTGGTCTCCTTCTAACCGAGACTGCAATTACTGGCACCGAGGCAGAACCAGCTTTCATCAGAGAAGACAACAGACTTCCAGCCTGTCCTCCAATGAGCTCTCACTTGACATCAATGAATTCGCAGACGGCGGTGGTTTGGGGTGAGTGGAATGCACTCGGAGCTGATCTTGAAGTAATCGATTTGTAACAGTTCGCCATACACCGCATACGATCCCTCTGCCGCAGTAAGTGGCCACGCTGTTTGAGTCGCCATGCCACGGATTGCGCTGCCGCTCCTGCCGGAGGTTCGAGTCCTCTTTCGGGCATGGGTGTGTGTGTGTGTGTTGTTCTTAGCAAAAGTTAAAGTAACGTGTAAGTGTAGGGACCGATGTCCTCAGCAGTTTGGTCCCTTATGAATTCACACACAGTTGAACAGCCTTCCTCTCGGTAGTGCTACGTAGCCGTCCGGAGCCCGGTCTTCTTCTAAACGAACAATCTCTTGATCACCGCTGTCAGCAGGGTGTCTATATTCCTGTCAAGTCTTTTTGCAAAATCACAGAAGGAACATCAGGATTCACGTAGCCCAATTACACGATTTACACGACCTGGTTCAGATTCAGTAGGGTGTTTTGACACCTTAAAGGCATTCTTGACTAATATCTACTCGCTGCTCAAAGGTAACTAACGCTCACAACCGGTAAAGAGTGAATTTGAAGCAAATCTGGTTAGCATTCTCATAGTGACGCTACTAGGACCACTCTTACGAGACGCGTGGAATTTGAGCAGAGGTCACCTTCCAGATATAGAACCACGCCTGCCAACTTTCGTTCCTGCTTTCAGGTGTGTGGTCAGCACCGTCTGCAAGCCGTCGCGTCGTGTTGCTAGCAGCTGAGCCGCATCGGACAGTGTATTATTCGCTGTGCCCACCAGTCGCTCTGTGGTCGGCAAAACGCAACATGCTTTAACAGCGAGCTGTCACGTCCGCACACACTAGCACTCCGTGAAAGAGCGGCGGAACGCGCCGGTATTCACGTGTGACAAGTGGGATGTAAAATTGGTGTCACGCTTTCTCTCTGCATACACATCCCTCTCTGGGCGCGTTTTGCCCTTTTTTCGGCGGGTGGACAGCGGCTAGGTACGGCTGTATATTTGTTGCGGCAACCGAATTAACGCGAAAGTTGACTGGCATTTTCGTTTGGGGCGACGGTGGCGACGCCCCTCGGCGGACAGGTGGCACTACCGGCGCGTCACGTAATTAGCGCGGCTGACAGCGCGCGCCCTAATAGTTAATTAAATCAAAACACGCCCGGCGCGCTCTTTCAAACTTTGATTCGCCGTCGCGCGCACCGACCGCAGCATTATATTCCGCGCAATTGTCATCGCTGAGTTACGTTATAAAGGTAAATAAATAATGAGGTAATTACGGTTAGCGAGACGCGCTAAAGAATCGTAACATGGAGATAATTTAAAATAATAAAGCTTTGTATTGCGTATTGCTTTGAAATTTGCGCAAATAATTGTTATTACAGTGGCAAGTTTTACGGCAGTTCTGCGGTTTTGTTTTTTGCCGTTAATGAGCGAATGTGCGGAGAGGTGGAGCTTGTGTTATTGTTTGTGGTTTCCGATCTGTATTTCATCAAATTATGAAACCGTATCGACGTTTATAGAAATCACTGCCGTTACACGTTTGGGGGAGGACGCTTTTGCCCCCAACCCCTTCTGCCAAAAATCAAATTGCATATTTGCC
Source organism: Schistocerca piceifrons (assembly GCF_021461385.2). Lineage (NCBI taxonomy): Eukaryota > Metazoa > Arthropoda > Insecta > Orthoptera > Acrididae > Schistocerca > Schistocerca piceifrons. Next base: position 472,711,544 of record NC_060145.1, on the reverse strand, counting down.
GTTTCTGTATATTTGATGAACTGCAATCTTTTGAAGAATTTCATATCTAAATTTATAGCATTTGAAAATAAGAAAATTAACATTATCGACCTTCACAGACTTCTTCAAAATTTCGAAGTTACCACGGATAAAATACAGGCAGCGAAAGGTTGCTCACCACTTGTACAAAAACCAGACAGCAATTATAGGAGTCGAAAGGCATGATAGGGAAACAGTAATTGAAAAGGGAGTAAGTCAGTGTCCCTGACTGTCCCTGATGCTATTCAAACTGAGAACGCAGTAATGAAAAGCAAGAGGAAATTTTTAATTAATGTTCGGGATGACGAAATAAAAACTTTAAATTTTTTCGATAACATAATTCTGATAGAGCGGGCAAACGACTAGGACAATCAGCTGAAAGCAATGACATGGGAATTACAGCAGGTGATGCTGAGAGAATCAGGTATGTTGGCAGCAAAATAACTGATAATGGCAATGCAGAGTGGCGAAAACATAGTTTTTTTCCTTCAAAGGAGAAATATACCATCGCCTTATTCTAATTTAGTGCGAATGCTACATGGCGAATAATTTCATTCTATAGGTCATCTGCTTTTCGAAAGCATTTGTCTGGAGTGATGGGCGGTACCGACAAGAATAGAACAGCAGCTTTTGTATTGTGAAGCTACAGATGAGGCGCGAAGACTCGATACCTAATGAACAGGTACTGACTTGCACTCGGAGAAAATAACTGTATGTCAGACTAAAAAAAAAGGCAGCTTTATCCAATATATCTGGAGGCATCGACGAATAGTTAATTTGGTAATGAAGGGTAACTGGGCAGAGTGTGGCAGAGTGAATGTCGTAGGGAGACCACGCCTTGAATGAGGTTGAAATGGATGTATGTTGCAGTAGGTACGCAGAGATCTCTATCAGAACAGCCTTTGGACCGAGAAGTGCAGGAAACCTGCAGATAAGAGTCACATTGTTTCATTCGCGTTGACAGTACATTTTTACCTCGTGCATTATCTCCACCATCATCGCCAAATTAAAAACTAACTGAAAGAGATTATCGATAGATAAAGTAGTGGACGTAATTTTCGAAGCAAAGATATTTTATTTTACTTTTCAATGTATGGTCGCAACCGCGCGGGTAGCCGCGAGGTTTGGGGCGTCTTGTGACGGTTCGCACGGCTTCCCCCGTCGGAGGTTCGAGTCCTCCCTCGGGCATGGGTGTGCGTTTTGTCCTTAGTGTAAGTTAGATTAAGTATTGTGTAAGCTTGGTGACCGATGACCTCAGCAGTTTGGTCCCCTAAGAACTTACCACAAATTTCCAGTTTCGTAAGTCCGCCTCTTTAGCCGAGTGTTAAGCGTGTCAGATTGATGGGCGGAAGACTCGGGTTCGATTACCAGTACTGCCAGGAATTTTACCATGCTGGGAAGACTGAAATGTTGTGCATTCCACGCGATGCGAAATGAGTAGCTACTTGCGTGAGAAGTAGCGTTCCCAAGGTTTGGAAAGCCGAAAGCAAAAACGGCTGGGAATGTGTTGTGCTGATCTCATGCTCCTCCACACTAGGACTGTTGATAAAACATCTATACTTCGGTCCTTTTCCCGAATAGTTTCGATATGTATCGTCGACATTCCTTTTCCCGATATATCGATATCGAAATGGCGATAACTAGTGCAGATATTTTTAGTTTGTATAATATTTTTTAGCAATTTTCAGTACATATTTGAAATTGTACTAGAACATAGTTTCACTTTCACTGTGTGAAGAAGTCTTACTAGTTTTTGAGTTTTCATCACGTCCTGTCTTTCTCTTTGATTGAGTGAAGCAAGTACAGATAGACAAAGAAGAATCCCGAGTGCGCTGTGTGGTGACGGTGTGCATGAAATAGGAAGATTTCAGATGTGTAGGAATAGCACACCAGTTGCGTTAAAAAAACAACTTTTAACACAACTAGTATGCTGTTTCTTCACATCGGCATTCTTCTGAAACAGGTAAGATTGGTCTTTTTGGTGGATGGAGACGTGCGAAGGGACATGCTGACGTAGTCGGTGCTCTGGGGTAGTGCCATAATCTGCAACTTTTCGCTTCACCACGCAATTTTGACACTACAACTGCTAAGTCGCTGGCGACGGCAGAAACGAAAAATTGGGAAGTCGACGTGAAGTGTTCCGGACAAATCCGATATGTGATGAAACCGAGTGACGGACCCATCGGGAACCTTTTATTGTGCCACGGACATGCAGTACCATTGTTGGCAAAGTGGTTATCGCCAAATGTGAACATGCATCATTTTCCTTTCAATTCATGCTAGGGGGGGAGGGGGGGTAAGCAGGGTGCTAGCTCGTTGATGTGCAGAATATCTAATAATTAATCAATATTTAAATGTGCAGCCGCTATTTTTATAGGCCCGTAATTCGATATTTTTCCGTGCGTGTATCTGTATATCGATACATTCTTTTGATACGCTGAGTGCCGATAATGATACTTTTTAAATATCGACATATCGGATTTCCGATATTTTTAAAAATATCAACAGTCCTACTCTACACTGCAGCCGAATGACGCCATAAGACAGGAGATGACACGAGGGCCGGTCGGTTCTGAATAACCCGTCAGAGCTGGAGCGCAGAGTTAGCCTTTTTCCAGTTGCACTCACTCGGCTAGACTGCCGCGGGTCTGTGCGTTCGGAGCACTGTCTGATAAGCGAGATGAACAGGGATAATATGGTATTTGGGACAATCAATGTCAGGTTAGAGACAGCCATATGCATCGCGAGGTGGGCTGGTGTTGATGAGTGTTGCCCGTAGCAGTGGAGGAGATTTCTCTAAGAGGTAAATATTCGTTAACAATGGCATGCTCTAGATCGGTGCCTTGCATCAGCAGCCCGAAGGCGGTGAACCTGCCCCGGCGAAAGACCTCGCTGCAGTCACGCGACCCCAGTGTTCGCAACGTGCGAAGTGCGAATGTGGTGTGCCGGCCACTGTGCGAACAATGTGTCATTGTCCTCCCACAGGGAAGGGTCACGGGTCAGACTGGAGACCTCTATCCATATAGCGTGACCGCCAGAAACGAGTTGTATGGAAGGTGGTGGTGCCAGCGTTCTCATCTATGCGACATGTTTTTAGAAACAGATAGGTCTCTCTATTTTCCTTCTATGGGTACAGTGGAGAAAATTCCTTTTTATGCTCAGTGAAAAAATTTGTTACGTCTCATCAACTAAGAACTTCCGAGCCACCATGCACCTTCAGATTTCGGGGAATGCAGTGCCACGAAGACTGATCAACGTGTGGTACAGGCGCGGAGCAAGGGGCCACCAACTCTTTATCTACAACCTGCTGTTGTGCCTTATAAATGCATACGTCAGTCGTAGATTTCCATCCATTTTTGTCTAACGTGCTTGTGTTGTCCGAAGCTAAGTCTATAGAAGTTACTGCTTCACGGTTTAAAAGGCACAGATTTTAATTCTTCAAGGACCTGTTTTTTTTTAATGGAACCGAGCTGAAAATTCCCGGACTTAGGTGCAGTGCGCAGTTTTCTTATTAACTGCAGCGTTAAAATGAGACAGTTGGTTAATCTTAGTTTTGGTATTTAATATACTTTGGAGCTGAGATACGCCAGGAACGGCGAAAGATACTATCAGAGTCAGAAATGTATTCTAGGGCCCAGTCGCGACTTTTGTGATGGTAAATTAATATTTCCAGGGCATTTTTATTTCAGGTCCCTGATAGCGACGGCCCCCTTTCTTCAAACTATATAAAAACTTAAACTTGCATATTGGGTTGTAATCCTTATTCAAACTTTCTTAGAAAATGGAGCCGCCACACTATCAGTTCCACAGAACGCGAAGAGCTGACGTCACCAACATAACACTATTAATTTCATCTTCATGAAAGTTATGTTTGTGTTTTAATCAGAATGAAACAACACTGAAGACTGCTACCCCGCCGTCATCAAAGGCGACCTAAATGATGAATAAAGACAAAAGTATCACACATGCACAGAGATCATCTCGTTGTCCGGAATTACCAGTAAATAGTCACCACAGATCGTTAATGATCTCCATACGGCGCGTGAACACCAGAAGGACGCGTTACCGTAGGCCATGTTGGATGACCTGATAAACAGAAGCGGAGAGCCTTGTACATCCCGTATTGCCACACAGTTGCATCACACCCGCTACTGAGATTTTGTATGCCACCGGTAGAGAAACACCTCACACGATAAGCGCTTGTCGTGATCAATTACCTGTTTTTCTATTTACCATGTAATCGTATAACAGCGTTACGTACTGTGACAGATTTTAATGCTCACATTATCGCCGTGCCAAAAGTTGTCACGTGGCTGATTGTTTAACTCAAAGATTTAGTGAAGAGTGTTCGCACGAAACCAACTATTGTAAGGGTTTTTAAGTACCAGGTGAAATTAGAGTTGTTACTGGCATAATCAGACAGCCATTGCCTCCGCTCACCATTCTAAAGCAAAATGCGTACGTAGACTGTGTGCAAACTGCCTCAGGGAAACGTTGTGCTTGTTTAGAAATTTCTCCCATCATTTTTTGTAAGAAGGAACGGGGGAAGAACAGAGTTCAAGGTACCATCGACAGCGTGGAAATCGGAGACGGGGCACAGGAAGCGAAAGAAAGAGGATCAGTCGTACTGTCTGGAAGGACCCTTCCCAATATTTGACGTAACCGATTCTGGGCAACCGCAAAAAGTCTAAATGTGGATGGTGAGATGGTGATTTGAAGCGCTGTCCTCTCGAACACGAGTCCATTGTGCTCTCACTGGGCCATCTACCTCGGGCTTGTAGACATAGATCCAACGCTGCGTTCTTTCTGGTGGTCGAGGGTGACGTATTGGGTTAACATTACTAGAAATTTGTAAATCCGCTCTTATACATTGCTTTATAACGTGTAATCACGTAGTTTATTCAGTAAATTATTGTCTTTTGAGAGATCTTCTGGAGTATTTTCTCAGGGAAATTGATATTCTCGCACAGGTTAAGGTATTAAGTGAGTAACAAACGGTATTTGCCACTATAGTGCGCGTCTCCGCTACACCATCACTATTGCAGGCGTCCAGGTCCCACGGTCTCCTGATGCCAAATACCTAGGTGTCCAGATGGATTAAAAACTGTTCTTCCATCGCCATGCAGAATATGTAACCCAAAAAGGACTCAAGCTGCTAAAAGTGTGGTACCCAATGTTCAAGAGCAGGGAACTGAACCTCGACACAAAGCTCCGGCTGTACTGGATGGTTGTCCACCCTTCCCTCACCTGCGGCTCCACTGCGTGGGATACGATTAGTGCGTCCCGAATGCAGACCCTCCAGCGCCTACAGAATAAGGTGCTTCGGTGGAGACTGCATGCCCCTCCCCTCACGAGGATAGTTACCCTCCACGAGGAAACGGGCATGGCCACTCTCAAGACGTCCATGCGAGAGAAGGTGAGGCGTCTCTATGCCGAAGTAGAAGCTCTACACGACACGGTCGCTGGCCTACAAAACATTGGCACCACGACTCCCTGGCACTGGCACCGACTCCCTGTTCCTCTTACTATTCTTGAGGACTCCGATTTCGACCTTGGCTAAGGATAGCCCTGTTACGACCACTCAAACCGTTAGTGTTGACTTGACCGCACGATGGGTGTTGACCACCGTTAACCACCAATGTTGGTACGTAATATAGTAGTTGTGTTACCTCCTGCCTGCAACTTGAACTTCAACTGTCGGAGGGTGGTATGGAACTTCACGTCCCACCGCCATACCTTCAGCGTGCACTCCAGTGAGATATCTTTGGAATGACTCATTATCGAATGGTACAGCAACGCGATGAGTTTGGATAAATCTTTCATTCCAAGGCAGGGCAATTTTGCAGCTCCTGAAAGTGTTAGCTGTACTGACAACACTACAGAGACGTGGACCGGAAAAGAGGGAGAGCCGAGAGGGAGGTGGAGTGTGGGGGGTGGATACGTACTGGAGCGAAATGGCAGCGTGGCGCGGTGTCAGAGCCAGGAGCAGCGGACAACCCCGCGTCGCGTCAGCGGCACAAGATTTTGCGGATGCGGTGGATACGGCCGGATATTTTCAGGGACTGGGTATCTATGCAGGCCCTTCACGCGCGACGCCATTCTCTCCAAAGGGAACAACGCGACGCAGCGGTGAGGTGTGACAGCAAAAGCGATCCGATCGCCCGGTCCGGACCTCCTTTCCGGGCCGAAACGAAATCTGAACGCAAAACAAAAACCGTGTCAGCCAGGGGGAAAAAAAAGAACTCACGCTGGTCTGTGTACACACGATCACACCATGCACACACCTCGCGTTTCTGTTCTTTTTTTTCCATTGTGAAAGCGTGGGACACCTGCTAGGCTGCACCGCCGGTGGCGTCAGCTGGAGACCGAATTGCGACCCAGAGGAGGAGTACAGCCCGACAGGGTCCTGTGTTTTTTTCCGCCGCCTTCATCCTTTCCTGTCCGAGCCGTGCCAATTTTTATTTTACCCAGTTTTTATTTATTAGGCGATATAGTTTTTTTATTTTTATTTTTTTTTGTAGCTCCACTCCCACAGTGGCGGCACAGCAGCAGCAGGTTTCAGGGGCGGTCGTCCCATCCTCTCTATTCGCCAGCCGGGGTGTAAAGAGAGAGAGAGAGAGAGAGAGAGAGAGAGAGAAAGAGAGAGAGAGAGAGACAGACAGAGAGAGAGAGAGACAGAGAGAGCAATGTGTGGTGTGTAGGTGAGTGGGTGGTTAGACGAGTGTGTTGGTGGCCGTTTTTGTCGGGCGGTGCTGCTGCTGCTGCTAGGTGTGTGTGTGAGCGCCTGTGTGTGTGTGTGTGTGAATGTGGTGGCTGGAATGAGGTTTGGGCTGGGATGGAGTTCCGGCCGGGAGGGAAGCGCCGTGCGCCGTGGGCTGGGGTGGGCCGCGCTGATATAGCGCGGGATGGCGCTGGCAGCGGGGGATGGAGCGAAGCTTCCAAACTCAATTTTCGAGCAACAAAGGGAGAGAGGGGCCCCGCGCGGTGGAAGGGGAGGCGGGATAGCCGCGCCGCTTTTGTTTTCGCGTGATCGGCTGCGCGGGAGCGGGGGCGGGGGCGGCTGGAAAATGGGGAATAAAACCGCAGGCCGCGGGGACAGCGCCTGCGTCCTGATGAGGGCGGCGCGGTGCGCTGCCGAAACGCCACCCACCAACTTCTGCCGCCACCGGCCTGCGCTTGCTGAGAGCAACACTTTGGAATCTAGCCCACATCTATACACTGCAAATCACCGTGGAGTGCATGGCGGTGGGTACTTTCCATTCTACTATTTATTTTCGCATCTTCCAGTTCCATTCACATTTGGATTACGAGAAGACGATTGCTTAAATGCCTGTGTGCGTGCAGTAATTATTCTACTCTCGTAAGGATGTAGAGTTTCGTGACTGTAGCTCTCAATAACATGTTGTCGGGCTTCCAGTCACACCGAGTTTGGATCAAGTACTCCTTGGCCATTGCCAAGCTTATGCGCTGCTGGTTCACATCTATATAGTCAAGTTGCCGGCTCTGACGTCACTGGTGACCGCAGTATCGCCACAGAGGACCCTTAAAAAGTATCTCATATTCCTGCAGGACCTAATACTCGTGAAAACTAGAAAAAAATTTCCCATAGTGATTTGACCAGAAACCAATAGATGTTCACATACGGGCTAATCTGTCCTCTCATTTCCATCTGTCTGTTACGTAGAAGTAGACAATAAAGGCAGTGCTCCATCCTGACACATCCTTCAGTCTTTCTTTGGAGTTAATCACGCAGTCTCTCAAATCAGCCAGGCTCAATTTGGATTCCGTTTCATGCATTGGTCCTACGCCCCTATAGAGTTTGCACATTGGTGCTGCGCCCCTACAGCGTCTGCACGTTGTGGATGGGTCCTCGTATGTCCCCATTGCGGAAAATCCAACGGATACAGGTCAGGTGAAGGGGTAAGCCGTGTAACAGGACCTCCTAGACCAATCCATCGTCTGTGAAACGTTGCGGGTGTGACACTGTCGCACGACCCGTGGAAAATTGGTGGTGCTTTGTGCATAAATAAAGGTTCCTGTCTTCCTGTAAGGGTAAGGTTTTCCCAGTACCGCTGTTAATTCACTACGCAGAAATCGCTGACCCACAGCATCTGTTAATCTGTAGTTGCTAAAAGAGTCTATAGCCAACAATCCATGATCACACATTGACAATGAACCGATCCTGATGACTCACTTCCATGACTGCTCGAGGTTTTGCATCTGCGCTGATTTGCGTATTGCGGTAATTTACCATACCAGAATCCTGCGTCCATCACCGAATACTACATATTACTCGTTGCAAAACAGTCAATAGCTCAGGCTTATAATTAGGGGAAATTTTCTTCACTTTGTGACCAGTACTACCTCCTACCGCAATATATGAGACTTTTTTAAAACACCCTTTATGTGGCCGTAAGTTGCTTCGTCGTGTTGTCAGAGACGGCCTACAGCTCAGCACGGCGGGGGATGCAGCGATCCCATGGTTGAAGCGGGCCCATAGAATGCGTGGTCAACAAATGCCCATGTGTGATAATACTGCGGGAGCCAGTGACATCACAACTTGTAGCTGAAGCATATAAGGCCTTCCAACAGCTCGGCAGCAGTCATTCCACTTGGCATTAGCCAGGGCATACTCGGTCGAGTGCTCGTGGCACTTAACCACTTGACGCGGCTGGTAGCCCCACATTTTATTCTACTCGAATGTTGTTTTAGTGTCGGAGCGATACGTACTGGGACGTAGTACACTCCTTGTCTCCTCACTTAATGGTGGTGCTTAAAAAGTTTTAATTGGGCTGTCGCAGCTGAAGTGGCATCTAACTTCGATCATCCGCCAGTCAACGTTTTTCAGTATCTCCTTGGCAATACGCACTGGGCGAAACGAAATCCTGACTACACGTGCTTCCTTTCCGTGCCCACGTTCAGCATGGCCTGTTTATCCTATTTAGCGGAACACATGACCAGTTTCCTAGGCCGGGACGCACAGGTAAGTTGTATGTATGCAGCCTCCTTTGTAGACTGACAGCATTAATCTAGAATCGTACAGGCACCACAAGTCTAACACCAGCTTTACCGACAACTGAGCCTGTGTTACTGTTCCACTTCATACCCTTAAAATTGTTGCATTTGTATGAGTTGTCAATTCCAGTTATGACCGATTAATGTAGTCTCCTTTTCGTTTTGAGAAGATGTTTTACACTATTAAACTTTTAAAGCGATTTTTCTGCTTCCGTTGTCTTATCGTGAACATCAAGGATCCCATCACGCTTCCCTGGGTCACGCCCGAAAGTACTTGTACGTCTGTTGATCCTCGATAACGTGCTACTGCCTCAGTTTTGTAGCCTCTGAAAGAGTTTGGATGATAGCTGAGGGCAGGCAAGCAAAAATTATTGCGTAATGGGAGCGACCAGTATCTACATTCAGCTGTATGACATGCTTACAGCGAAAGTGCATCCACGCCAAAGATTGGTATCATTATTAATTAATCGATGTTAATAGCTGGTTGTGAATTGAATTACTGGAAATAAATACACGAACCAGTCATCAAAGTCGCGTTGCGGGCTTTCACTTATCGTCAGTCGGTTTAATACATTCATGAAGACATACGTGTATTGCACTTACTCGTAGTATAAATAAATCTTTGCTGATGTATTTCTTGAAGTAAAGGCTGTTACCTATTTTGCTACTTCAAAGAAGATACACGGCCAGTGTTAGCCTCTGTGCACTGTACGGAACCTAACTTTACCATCGCGATCTATATATGATTATAGTGGCGCTACAGTCTGGAGCCGCGCGACCGCTACGGTCGCAGGTTCGAATCCTGCCTCGGGCATGGATGTGTGTGATGTCCTTAGGTTACTTAGATTTAAGTAGTTCTAGGGGACTGATGACCTCAGCAGTTAAGTCCCATAGTGCTCAGAGCCATTTGAACCACTTTTTTTTTTATTATAGTGGCTATTGAGTACTTTTGGATCCCATACTGTAAACTAGATCTACAGATTTCCATTTCAGTCTGACTGCATTTTGCCAGAAACATCGCAGCGGGAATTTATAAGACCGTGCCGCACAGTATGCGTCCAGCTCCCTCATGGGCTGATTCTGCGGTATGTGTGTTGTTCTCGGGAAGAATGCCAGAAGTCGCGGTGTACCAGGCCATAGTTGGCGACCTGGGCTAAATGCCATAACGTTATCCTTTTATCAGCCGAAAGTTTTCCGAACATTATGACGTAATTAATAGCAATAGAGCACCAACTAGAACGCAGCACTAACCGCAATGTGCAACTAGTAGAAGATCTTTTTTTCTGTACTTTTTTGGTTTTTGGGGAGGAGGTAAGGGGGGTGTGAGCGCTGTGCACAGATGGATCGCCCCACAGGGTGCAATAGAAAGGTGACTGCCGTTTCGGCAATTCTAGTTTCCTAAAACCGAGTGTTGTAATTTAGCCCGTAAGGAACATACTTAGGTATGTTTCTTAAAGTGGAAATAAACTACTGTTGCAAACTAATGTGTTTGTTTTTGTAGGGCTGTTTCAACTCTCGTACTTCTTCAGAACGCTATATTCCGGCTTTTAATTACGAGATCCGAGGGGGTTCCAAGGTAAAGTGAGCACCACTAACTGTACATAGTTTCAAGTCCAGTGGCGGGGGTCTGAACTACTTCTGAATGCTGCCAGAAGTCGTCATACCACAAAAAAATTGTGTTAAGAGTCGTGGACTTCCTCTAATGACGATCACCAACTTTGTTTCGTCCAGTGAAAGATGCATCTCAGCCACAGAGGTTTAGGATATTCTCGCAGGTGTTTTCTTTATCGACGTCTATTAGACCTTTCGGACGACAGCGGATAATCTTTTAACTTACCAAGCGACAGAGGAGAAACAGGATTCGAAGTTGTGACGAACAGCCGAATACTCCGTGGCAACATTATGAAAGACCGCTCTTCAAATGCCGCATCTGAGTCCTTCAGTTTTATTTCAGCGTTCGTAAATTCGTGCTGCGCCTTTCAGTGTTTACATCTTATGGCCTGAACTGGAACTGTGGCAATATTTCTAATATATGTTTAGTTTAAAACACTATAAAGCAAATTTCAAGATACAATTAGAGTCGAAGCTTCTGGTGGACCATTCAAACATACGGGCGTGGACGAAAGTGTGACGGCACTGACGACATTGGCCGATTTTTCCTTGCTTGGCGACATTTCGATTTTGGGATTTAGGTCGCGGTCTTACGCATACTGTATAGGCTAACGTTTCGTCTCCTGTTGCCAACAGATTGGAAGCACATTCGAATAGAATCGAATACTTTGAACACTTTGCTGCATCAGACGGGACAGTAAACGTCGGAGAATCTATAACCTCAGAATATCTGTCGCAACAGTATACGAAGCGTTAGGCAGAAATATATGACTAAGATCACAGCCTAGAAACCAAAAACCAGAAATCAACAACGGTGTATTAGTATTGGAACGATACATTTACGTGAGAGGATGAGCGTGTGTCACAATGGGAGTAAACGAAATGGAGATGAGTCTTGTACACCAGCTCTGGATGACGTGCAAGTATCAGAAGCCACGGCATGACATTTGAAAGGCAGCGTCTAGCGCTCCTCAGTATTACAATAACAGAGTAGCTCACTGAATACGTGTTAACAATGCAAGAAATGAATGTATGTAAATGTTCATAAAAGACAGAATGACGCAGCACTCAAAGTACAATATTTTTCATGATACGCTCCGCTGTGCTGGACAGTCGCCCACTGCTCATGAAAGGGCAACAAAAAAATGCGGAACCACAACTGTCTCGCATGTGGTAATAGACACTAAACTGCAGCTAAGAAGAATTATAGAAGGTGATTAAGTATAGTTGGCGAATGATTGTTCATATAAGAGGGAAAACGAAATACATGCTGGTTTCGTAAAAGATAATAATGGTTGAGAAATGAATTAGGGAGAACGTAAAATGTAAATTGGAGTTCATGCCTTTCACCCATTGAAATACTTGCATCATGCAACTGTATATACACTATATATCCAACACTATACTAAGAAGTATAAGACTCATGTACAAGGCCGGCAGAGCACATCTATTTCAGAATGTGGTCGTCAAAACGGTCAGAAATGTTATACTCCCGTATGTTAATCACTGCACGATCGCACTAGTAAGGAAGATAGTCCAAACATAACAACAGTAATTTTTTTGCGAATATATGAGACTATCCTACACAGAGGTTACCGCGTCACAGACGTTGTAAAATGTTTCTGAAGTACTCTGTACAATTTTTCTTCATTGCCAGCATATTGCTGACGAGAGAGATGCACGGCGGCGAACTGTGCGGAAAAAAAAGTTCAGTGTTAGGAAATGTGAATACTGATTGTTTCAGTTATTAAGTTGAAAAGGCATTACGCCTTTGTTTATGACCACCGTTCAGCTATAGTGGCCACGAATAATGAAAAACTGAAAATCTGTTTTTAACTGCGTTATGTATGGCTGTTGCCATTTTAAGGAAGATTTTAAGGATTTGTAGAGCCGTAACGGCACCAACACCAATCAACAATATTTTATTATCTGAAAATGGATAGACTGTTAGCCGAGACAAGTAATCTATCCAAATGAAAGAAGATTTATTGTGCTGTCTGCACATAATGTGTTTTCAATCGCTGACATAAACAAAAAAAAATCGCTACAGATCGCGTATCTGCTGGTTGACATTGTCAATAAACTTGATACGGGGAGAAACGAAATCACGACTTGGTGAAAAAGAATGTCTGAAGTGTTAAGAACGACAGCTGTCCCCTATCTTCGAGGACTCCGTGATGTCATCTTTCAATAGGATAAGCAAGACTACATGTAGCCCAGGCTGTCAGAGGTGGCAGCTCCGTCAACGAAATTTCGCACCCTACACAGCCCCACATCACGATCGTGTTCTTCCTGCCATACTGCATACAGAAACAAAATAAAATTTCGTTATCCGCTATACTTTCTGGTGTCGCAATCCTAATGACCGACAAAGTAGTTACAGACAGACGTAGCTTTTCGTATGCACACGCGCCCCAGCGTCGTGTCTATAGCACGCGAAACTTCTCCCCAGCGCCGAGGGCGGCGAGTTTCGCCACTTGCGCCCCGGAGGCTAGGGGCCGGCCAATGGCAGCGCGGCGCCGCCCCACCCCTAATTGACACGCAAATTAACCGCTACGCGTTTTCTAAACGGCCCGAGGCTTCCCCTTATAAGCGACGCGCAGAGCCAGGGGCGCGGGGCGCCGCCGGCGACCTTTCAGAAGTTGTCGCGCCTCCCCTTTAACCCCTGCCTTGCCGCCCTTTTTCTACCTCAGACCCGTTTTATTTTTTTCCACTCCGCCGGCGTAACAGCTGTAACGTGATTTCCTATGATGAATTTCAAATCGAATAACAGCGACAGGGAGGCGCGTTTCTGCGCCTGCGCGGAGACACGCGGGGACGGCGCCGCCGGCTTTTATTCCATTTCCCGCCGGGACGGCGCGCGATTCAATCAGAGGATGAGACCCACGCGATACGCCGACTCATTCCCTACTCCTCTCTCTCTCTCTCTCTCTCTCTCTCTCTCTCTCTCTATTTACTGCTGTCAAATTCTGCACGAGGTACTCTTAAAGCTTCGCTATGACCGTACTGGACGCTGCAGAGCAATGTATGACCCTCTTGTCGTGTAAAAGGACTTCCATGTACTTACAAGTTAGAACGGACTGCAGAGAAATTTCTCTTTAAGTGACCGAGCATGTCTGTCATTTTCAGCCAGGTGTCCGGATACTTTTGATCACATAGTGTAGCTAAACGTGTCAACTACTATTACTGTCACATTACATATTGCATTACCTTGCCAGGTTTTTCTCTCGCACGACAGATGTCAATAGTAACAGTGGAGAGTTTATAAACCGTGTCGGGAAAAGCAGTGCATCCGTTGTCGTAATGCGGAAGCGAAGGGACTTTGGAAAGGGCGTGATCATTTGCTTTCGGGAGAAAGGCGGAATCATGCTGACTGATGTTGATCGGCGACGAAGGCTGGAATTTGCGTGCCATTAGCGCTTCTAGACGTCCACTGAACAGTGACAGGTGGCCAAGCTCCATCTGACACATGGCCGCTGGCGTCTATGGTGTGGAACGTCTGAGAGCAAATATGGAGGGAGCGTTGTGGTCTGGGTAAATGTTCTCGTGACATTCCATGGGTGATCTCGTCATTTCGGAGGGCATAGTGGATCAACACAAGTATGCATCCATCTTTGGAGAACATGTCCAGCTCCACATAAAGTTTGCTATTCCTCGGTACGATGGCAAGTGTAAGCAAGACAATACAATGTATCACACAGCTCATAGTGTGAGTGCGTGGTTCGAAGAGGACCCTGACCATCAAATTCTCTGGATTTACACCCAGTCGAACATCTATGGATCCACCTGAGTTGGGCTGTTCGTGCCGTAGATACTGAACCGAGAGATACAGCGCAGCTGGCCATAGCAGACTGGGGTCGGCATGGCTCCACATTCCTATCGGTTCGTTCCAGTCTCTCACTGACTCTCTTCCTGCACGTCTCGCAAAGATCCGTGCTGCAAAAGGTGAGTACTCAGGCTTTTGACAGGTGGTCGCATTAATATGATCGCACTGTGTATGTATTGTTATGTCTCCTATATGTTCCAGACTGAAGTTCGGAGTGGCACATATCGTGGCAATGGAGAGAACTACCAGAATGAGCTTTTCACTCTGCAGCGGAGTGTGCGCTGATATGAAACTTCCTGGCAGATTAAAACTGTGTGGCGGACCGAGACTCGAACTCGGGAGAACTGCGCAGGAGAGCTTCTGTAAAGTTTGGAAAGTAGGAGACGAGGTACTGGCGGAAGTAAGGCTGTGAGGACGGGGCGTGAGTCGTGCTTGGGTAGCTCACTTGGTAGAGCACTTGCCCACGAAAGGCAAAGGTCCCGAGTTCGAGGCTCGGTCCGGCTCACTGTTTTAATCTGCCAGGAAGTTTCATGAGAGAACCACCAGCTGGTCGCCTACAGTGTCTAGCGGAATAGCAGTAAGATAAAGTAAACAGGTGCTGCAACACCGACACATGATCGGAATACATTTCGTCCCAGGAAGAATGGACAGTACTTAGCGATAAGTCAGGAATGATCATTCACGCTAAAAGGACTAGTAAACATGGCTTGTAGAATGCCTACCTTAATAGCTATGAACGCTTGTTCATCTTCGCTGTAGTATAACACAAACGCATCTCTTCTACTGAACGTGCACATAGCTCTTAAGATACCCATTTTAAAGCCCACATTTACTAAACTTCCCTGCTTGAAATGGTTGTTCCTATCATAACCCTCAATTTTGACCATTCCTCCTGGAACACACTTTGTATACATGCCTATATATGTACTATGAAATACAGTCACCCTCTGCATTTTTCTTCCCCTGTATGTGAAGGCTAATCTCAGCAGCTACTGTAGGGATTTTTTTATGTGCTTCACTATTGGATAGAATGATTCACAAAGAAGGTTTGTGTACATAACTTATTACGGCTACACCAGGCGATTCACCTGGCTGTAGATAGTGCTACCAGTGCGAAGCCACTTTGCTGGTTTCCAAATTCGTTAGCTTAAGTATTTCCTGCTTGCCTGAGCATAACCTGATATAACTGGTTTGTGTTACACATATGATTAACTTACAGTGAAGTGCATAGACTGCTACAACAAATGAAGAATATGCAATAACTTCATGGTTCTACTTAACCTTAAGACAAAACATAAACTGGTTTGCACTTGCCTTGCTGCTGTGAGTAATCGTCTGTGCTCTGCCCTACGTAAATCTTTACCCAGAGATGACGATGTGAACCATCGACACTCTTAGTGACACAATAAAAAACTACTGAGGCAGAAAACTGATTGTTTAATAATTAACTACTATCGGTCATAATTCTCACAGCCCTGTACGTAGTGGACAAAATTAGTTATTTGCGTGAAACATGTTTGGATGGATGAAACATCGAGGAGATATTGCAGGAAGAATGATGGGTGCAGTTACATTTGAATGAGCCCGCTGGACGTTTCGGCTGCAGCTGCGGCGGCACCATCAGGAGCGTGACCCCGGCGGGCCATAAAGCGCGGCCCCGGGCCCGGCCCCGCCCACCGCCCCGCCCACAACGCCCCCGCACCCGCATATTCGGCAGGCCGCGCCGGCTTTTATAGCCACGGAACTCCGACTCACATTCTTCACGCTTCGCTCGGAATTTCCTCTCCTCCTGACCGCAGCGCGGCGGACGGCTCCTTGAAAACAAAAGCAGTAAACTAGCCCTCCCCACACCCCCACCTGCAGCGATGACTGAACGCGCGCGTAATGGTCTTCTCCCCTTTATTTTCTTTCTTTCTTCTTTTTTGTTCTCTGCTTTCGTTGAGCTCTTGTGATGAGGGGTAGTCAACAAACAGTACCCGGCCTTATTCCTTGCCTCCTCCTGTGAAATATTTTTAGTACTTAGATCCGAGGGTGCACAAAGATTTAATTACTTCCGGACATAATGAGACATTAGAGTTAATTACTGGTTTACCCGCTGTGCAGACCATCTTTCCAGCTTTCGTTGTCTCGTCTAGTGTCCTGGACTTTTAGCGTAGTCGTGATGAGGATTTTAACATTCATTCATTCATTCATTGACTATGTGCGAGAGCGCCTGTGTGTGTGTTCGCGCAATGGCAGAACTGTTCACATACACTTGCAAAAATTGTAAATACTTCAAAGGCAAATAAATTAGTTTAAACAACTAGATGCATCGCCGTTTTGTGGAAAATGCACGCAATGGTCATCTGTCCTGAAGAATATATGGCCTAGCTGCCACAAGAAAATATATTAGTTTTTTTCATTTCGATCTAAATATGATTTTGCTTTGTGATAGCTCTCTTTTTGCATCGGACTTAACTTTAACAGTTAATAAGTTATGTTTTAACAACATTTTGTCCTGTAAAAAACGCTATTTGTTTCATCACCATTACATGTTTTGGTGATATCTCACCGTCTTCAGTGGGTTTAATTTATTTTTCTATCGAACAATGAATGTTACATGAGAATAGATATGGTTTTGTAACTCTGGTCGTTATATTAAATAAGTCATTATATAAAAAAGTATTAAAATGTGTACGTTAGTACAATTAGTACAGATAATTACATAAACGAAGTACAAAATAATCCAAACACTAGTAGTTTTATTATAGGTCTAAAAAGACACAGTAGTTAAGAGAAATCTCTGAGAACATTTTGTGTTCAGAACTCAATTATACTCCAGAAAATGAGTAAAGCATGTCCTAGTAAAGCATATACTTTTGTTAACGCTTTTAATATAATGTCCACAGTTCCAAAAATACATATATTCTCATGTAACATTTACCTACTGAAGCCAGGAAACAACATAGAAACATGCAAGAATGAGGAAAACATAAGAAATGTTTTAAAAATAATTTTTTTTTGTGTTTCTTTGCGTGCATGTAATTTATCATTTGTTGCTGTACGACCACCACGGAAGAATGGTTGCTGTAGTCGGGGAAGGTTCTTTTATATCCTATGCAGTAGGTTTTTTACTGCAGTAGGTTTTCACTGAACGCAACGCAGTTGGCAATAGGCAAAAAACAGGTAGTGTCTGTCCATTCGTGTATTTCCTCCGATTTTACAACAGGAAAACAGACAGAATGTTGGTACATTGTTACTCTGCTGCTTTTATATCGAGTGTCTGTGAAGTCAAGTATCCTGGAAGATGGTGCTTCAATAATACATTTTATTTTACCCATACCGTCTTAAAACTTTATTGACTACTCTCATAGTTTGATTAGAACTTTTGAGTCTCCTAAAATAGATTCATTTCTTTCCTGGAATGGAGGAAGGTCAATTCAGTTGTGTTACATTGAAACAATACTACCGATTTCCTGGAAAAAGACCAAGGAAATAGGATGACTGAAAGTATGTACGGCAACTATAATCCATCGACTCCTTCAGAGCAGGATAATCCCACTGCTTAAACAAAAGTAATATGAGTTTCCAGTCCGAGATCGGTCGTGGAAGTTAACGACAACTGTTTAACTTGCAGGAACAGATGTTTTTCTGCAGAAACATTTTGAGTACGAACGAGCTGTCAGCAAGTTGAATGTTACGACTGCTCACGTTCTGTCAAAAGCATGAACATGTGCAGGATCATTATATTATAACTATATTTTTTCGAGACTGTGCCATTAGAGACGGAAGACATATTAATTGCCAGCAGAAGGCTGGAAACAATCTAAGCAGTATGTCTCTTGGTGCAATTATGTTCCAAAACACTGGAAATTTTTCCAGACCGCTGAAAGGTCATATTATTCAGAAGATTCACACTATATAATAAAAGCTTGTTACGCGGTGTCCGACGTTGCACGCCGAATAACACAGTGGAGCCTAGCTCTGATTGTCCGCACACATTCACATCGGATCACTCGTCGTACTCTGGTTGGCAAGGTATGGGTTTTTAGCTCTACTAGATAAGTTCTCCATCTACATCTACGTGATTACTCTGATACTGAAGATTAAGTGCCTGGCAGAGAACACAGTCGACTGTGGTAGGCAGTGCACCTTAGAACTGCTAAATAAGTTATACAGTGGAGGGAGGCATAGTCTGTCAGTGAAATGAAGAGGGAGCAGGCGATTGCTCACTCTCTCTTCACAGCTCCGTCACAATAAGCACACACTGGTTTCTTCCGAATGTTTTATGGGGCTTTCGCTGTACGGTTTTAAATGAGTGGCAGACACGCCTGCGAGAGATTATTTTCCATTAAAAATGTACTAACAATTTTACGAAATACAGAATAAGCACATCAACAGACTCTACACAAATCACCGCCGCTCTGCACTGTTGGACGGGAAACTGATTCTTATCCATCCTGTGCGGCAGTTAAGGCATTCTTCCAGAAATGACCACTACCCTATCACAACGCCATTCATTCTTCTGTTTATCGCCGCGCGAAATGGCCGCGTGGTTTGAGGCGCCATGTCACGGATTGCGCGGCCCCTCCCGCCGGAGGTTCGAGTCTTCCTTCGGGCATGGGTTGTTCTTAGCATAAGTTAGTTTAAGTAGTTTAGAGACTGATGACCTCAGTAGTTTGGTCCCTTAGGAATTCGCACACATTTGAACATTTTTTATGTTTACCGAAAGACTAAAACAGCATTCCAATGGCAGCAGGACCATGGCTATAAAGCATGCCCCGTTCAAACTAACCCTCAGAATGTGGCCAGCGTAAAGTATCTTTGTGTGAAAACTAACATCAGAAGTGTAGCAGTGGCGATAGTGATAATTATTAATGAGTTATTTATAGATGCACCATTCCTGTCACTTTAAAACCAAAAGTGACTTTCAGACTTTTGTAAAAGTACCATCCGCTTGATTTCGTGATTGATGAGGTGACGTCTGAGGGTACCGTGATCACTTGCAAGTGTAATTCTGATGAAGAGAACACCCTTGAACCTTTGTCACACGTCACCTAATTAAAGAAGTTGAAGGGGTAGGGTAGTACAATACTGGTCACATAAAACATACTAACAGCGGCAGTATACAAATAAAAAATGAAGAAATAATTCATATCTAAGTGCAACTGTTAAGCAGGGTGAAGGTTCAGTAGAAGCAACGGAGGTTGTGCAAATGGAGCTGTAGGGCAAATTATGCAAATATTGTTGCACGGTTGCAGCACAGTTTTACTTTTTATCTCGCATTATGATAATCTTTGTACTATTGCACCCTCTTCCGCTTCTTTTATTACATCTATAGATTTGAAGATGACTTGAACAAAGGTCCAAACCGATTACATAACTTACATTCTGCTAAACAGGAAACCAGTTTTATACATCATTCAGTATAATGGATTTGAACTTTTTATTTCTGTGCCTTCAAAAGATAGTAATAGATTTAAAATAAAGATTCTTTTCCTCTTCACAGCTAGCTCTGAAGCACACAAAAATGCAACATCTGAAGAATTTTATATCCAAATGTGCCAAATATTTCTGGAGAAAGCAGAAGGCAGTCAGTTCGCTCCAGCTATTTGAACCTGTCGCGGCTTCTGCCAGACCGGAGTAAGCTAAAGTGTCCTCCGCTGGGCAGTGCTACGACCAGAGTAGGGGACGGTGACTCACCCTGGTGCGTCTTGCCCGACATGTAGTCGTCCTTGCAGATGAACTTGTTGTCGTCGAGCACGTAGAGCTCCTCGCCGGTGGACAGCTGCTTGCGGCACACCATGCAGGTGAAGCAGTTGAGGTGGAAGACCTTGTCGCGCGCCTTGCGCACCAGGTCCTGCGGCGAGATCCCCTGCGCGCAGCCGCCACACTTGGTGCCGTAGCGCCTGCAACATACACGCCGCACTGCCGACACTCACAACAGAAAAGGTGCTTGCACTCGACTCCGGCTTAGCCTCGGTTTCGTACTCGCACCGACACAAGTTTATCACTGTCGCAGGTGGAAGCCCGGAGCTGTGAATGCAGACGCAAACAGTGAAACTCGAGCCACGCAGTCACCATAAGCTAAGGAGAAATCTGATATAGCGACGTTCCAAACAGAATTACAGATAAACACTGGAGAGCTGTCCAACAAAAGGTAACTGTGAAGCGTTGACCGAATAGCTGGTGTAGTGCGGACGGTAAACACAGCACTGCTTGTACACACCCCTATAGGGAGTGAGACGTCTGGAATCCTGACCAGTTGCAGAGTCATCGAAATACCAGGCGAGTATGTAGACGAGCAGATGGACCCTCGGCCGCTCAGTGCTCAGCTGCTAAATTACGAATCCAAAGGTGTCATGTTCGATTCACGAGCGTTCCTAGGATTTTTATCTATCGCTCATTACTTCTTTCACCTCTGGCAGTATTTAATAATGTGAAAAATCTTGAGCGACACTGTGTTTAGAGTCAACATTAAACAATACGGGGTGTTAGGGGTAGATGTGCCGATGTTTTTACTGCTGACTGAGGACAGTGTACTGAAAAACACACAAACGAAAAAATGGCTGACATCGAAATAAGTGTCCAAGGAATAGAAAAGCAACTGGAATCACTCAACAGAGGAAAGTCCACTGGACCTGACGGGATACCAATTCGATTCTACACAGAGTACGCGAAAGAACTTGCCCCCCTTCTAACAGCCGTGTACCGCAAGTCTCTAGAGGAACGGAAGGTTCCAGATGATTGGAAATGAGGACAGGTAGTCCCAGTCTTCAAGAAGGGTCGTCGAGCAGATGCGCAAAACTATAGACCTATATCTCTGACGTCGATCTGTTGTAGAATTTTAGAACATGTTTTTTGCTCGAGTATCATGTCGTTTTTGGAAACCCAGAATCTACTATGTAGGAATCAACATGGACTCCGGAAACAGCGATCGTGTGAGACCCAACTCGCTTTATTTGTTCATGAGACCCAGAAAATATTAGATACAGGCTCCCAGGTAGATGCTATTTTTCTTGACTTCCGGAAGGCGTTCGATACAGTTCCGCACTGTCGCCTGATAAACAAAGTAAGAGCCTACGGAATATCAGACCAGCTGTGTGGCTGGATTGAAGAGTTTTTAGCAAACAGAACACAGCATGTTGTTATCAATGGAGAGACGTCTACAGACGTTAAAGTAACCTCTGGCATGCCACAGGGGAGTGTTATGGGACCATTGCTTTTCACAATATATATAAATGACCTAGTAGATAGTGTCGGAAGTTCCATGTGGCTTTTCGCGGATGATGCTGTAGTATACAGAGAAGTTGCAGCATTAGAAAATTGTAGCGAAATGCAGGAAGATCTGCAGCGGATAGGCATTTGGTGCAGGGAGTGGCAACTGACCCTTAACATAGACAAATGTAATGTATTGCGAATACATAGAAAGAAGGATCCTTTATTGTATGATTATATGATAGCGGAACAAACACTGGTAGCAGTTACTTCTGTAAAATATCTGGGAGTATGCGTGCGGAACTATTTGAAGTGGAATGATCATATAAAATTAATTGTTGGTAAGGCGGGTACCAGGTTGAGATTCATTGGGAGAGTCCTTAGAAAATGTAGTCCATCAACAAAGGAGGTGGCTTACAAAACACTCCTTCGACCTATACTTGAGTATTGCTCATCAGTGTGGGATCCGTACCAGATCGGGTTGACGGAGGAGATAGAGAAAATCCAAAGAAGAGTGGCGCGTTTCGTCACGGGGTTATTTGGTAACCGTGATAGTGTTACGGAGATGTTTAACAAACTCAAGTGGCAGACTCTGCAAGAGAGGCGCTCTGCATCGCGGTGTAGCTTGCTCGCCAGGTTTCGAGAGGGTGCGTTTCTGGATGAGGTATCGAATATATTGCTTCCCCCTACTTATACCTCCCGAGGAGATCACGAATGTAAAATTAGAGAGATTAGAGCGCGCACGGAGGCTTTCAGACAGTCATTCTTCCCGCGAACCATACGCGACTGAAACAGGAAAGGGAGGTAATGACAGTGGCACGTAAAGTGCCCTCCGCCACACACCGTTGGGTGGCTTGCGGAGTATAAATGTAGATGTAGATGTACTTTGGTCAGAGCTGCAGAATGACAACTATTTGTAAGTTAATTCTAGGACACTATGCTTTAGACGAATACTTCTGAGCTTAGTGCCGCTATCTGTTGTAGGCGATACTATACTCGTCGACAGCTGTGGGGTCCAGGGCTGGCCGGCCCTTCTATCCACCAACGACTACCGGAGGTGGTGGCTGCGACACGCTCTGATAGCGGGGCTTAAGGCAGTGTCAGCAGTCTCTCAATGGATGTTCAGCAATGCGCCACTAGTCTGCCGCGGTACCAAATTCGGAGCGATACGGCAGGAAAGCGTCCTTCGCGTATTTGATGAAGCACTCCGGCAACCTTCATACAGCCTATTTCAGAGTGGTCGGACGCTCACTTCTGATACAAGTCTGGTTCCTCAACATCCATGATATCTCACTTGGTGAGAGTTCGCGTTTTCATTCGCCATAACATAATCTTGAGCAATCAGAGCTCTTCGCTTGCTGTGCCTCTGTCGCCAGTTGATAGAATGGGCAGATGGTGACACGTTATGCAGGTCATACGAGATGGAGGGCCTGCTCAGGAGAACAGGGTTGACCGCTCGATAAATGACATATTTCGCACTAAAACAAATGCAATCTCTCAAAAACGTTATTACTATTGCTGGGTCCATGCGCGACCGTATAAATACCCCATCTCTCCTTTGTACTCGATACGAATCCTATCAAGTAAATATTGGCCGTTACCGTTGCACCGGAGGCAGTCATGAGAACACAAATTCGTCGAGATCTAAACACTTCTTGTTTGTAGAGGGAGATGGTTAGATATTCTAAGACCGTTCTCTGGTGGTGAGGTGGTTCAAGTTTCCTTGGGATAGGATGTGGAGAACGGTTAGGTGTAAGGTTGAGAGAGTGTGATGGTACAAGGATTGGTAGTCACGGATGAAGAGGCCGGGTGGTCGGTGCTAGATTTATGGGAAGTGATGGAAATCGGGAGGTTTCGGGGTAGGAGAGGAGACGTTGATGTGGCGGGAGCGGTAAGCGTTCTCCAGCAGCCTGGCCCTGGATACACCTCAGCTGACTCCGCCCACTCTGGCTGGCCACAGGCGGTCATGGGTGTCGCGTTCACACCCGTGCGTCTAGATCAGCGCCTTGCGGCCAGGGTTCGACCATAGGCCTCTCGCGGCGCATCCGTACCATGTAGCACGCGAGCCATGTATTTCCCACCAGAAGAATAACCGTTTCGAAAGGTGTATCGGCTGCAAGATTCATTTATTCCTCATTTTACCGCGCCCTTCTCCTTACATCTCGTTATGCAGATGAAAGTTGATGCATTTAATTGTGGATTCCTAGCTTGAAACATGCAATTTCACTTTAGAAACTTCGGCGATTGGTGTAGTCAGTGGAATCTCTAGATCAATCCTACTAAAAAGCACCACAGTTCGTCGACACAGAGACGACTATCTAACTGTTCACTTGTCCCATCCACCGTAAAATACGCAGAACGAACATCAAGATTCCGCGCGCACTAAATAACCAAAGCAGAACCGGCGTCTTTAAATACTCAAAATAGTTCCGTGTTACTATTCCACACCCAAAATTCATCTGTGACATCCATCCTTCTTGCTAACCGTGCCATACACCTCCCATCCCTTCCAAGATGAAAGTGGCTAACCACTTTCGTCCTCCCTAATGACAACCTTATTCACCTTCGGACACCCACGCCCCACATACTATATCTTTACCCCATACATGCCCACATTCATTTCATATGATATTCCTTCAGTACCATCCGCATCCAAATCCTTCACCCAAGGCTACAGAAGCCCTTCCCATAATTAAACTCAACAGTTGTAGAACAGTACACATCATCATCATAATTATCGACATGTCAACGTCTTTCACAGCATAAATATTTACGAACGTATGTAAGTTGTCTTTCAAAATATCTGAAGATCAGCACATACAGAACTGCTAGCCTCTACTTAAAGAAGAAATGTGAAACCGTAAATAAAGAGAGTATTTATATGCATCATACTTTAATATTTGCCACTTGAATTAGGCGAGAAGAACATTTGTGAGTATTTAATACGATATGAACAATTAGTTTTGAAGTACAGATACAAGCAGCCGAAAAAATGGGACTTAATGTTCAACATCTTACATTGTCTAAAGGAAGAACTTGCATAACCAGAAAGAGCAGATCAGTGAATAAGGTTTCTTGTGTACTGTGTTGCCTTTAACGGGGTCATAAACGTAAATACACGTACAACGTAACAATGATTCGATACTCATCGGCGAAACACAAGTAGGCGAGCTTTTGTTGCCTGCCAGGTACAAATCAATATTTTTTTAAAGAAACTATTAAAAATGATACGTAATTCAATTCATATTAACACGGTAAACAGTCTCAGTTAAGGTAGGTTGCGATTACTTCAATTCCTTTAATATTACAAGTGGTTTTAGGTGAATATGAATTTCCAGATTATTTCCTTGTTCGTCTTTCGTTCGTATAATTGCAATAATTACGTCTCACAACCATCTTGCGCTACTGACAATAAAAGGAAAGTCAAAGTTCATTATATCCTTGTTAGACGCATTTCTTTCGGGCAGTGAATGAAAGCGGCCGAAAATCCCAACCATAGTGCGTTTGTTTGCGTAGGCAAGAGACAAAAGTGTGTACAAATACTCGAGGCCTTTCACAGGACATGGATTGCGTTAAATTGAATGACGGCTGTAAATCTGAAAGAGCTAAAAAAAGGAAAAAAGAGAGTATAAAAGTTGTGTGAGTGGAGGGGGGGGGGGGGAGGGGGAGGGTGAGTGGGGCTGGGGGATATGGAATTCACGAGGGTACGGATTTATAAACGTGGAAACTAATATAAAAACGACGCGGCTCCAATAGCGGGGCCCTCCTTCCCATAAATGTCGGCGTTTGATGGATGCGGCTGAAAGGCTGCCGGCCAGATAAGTTTGCTGTCGGCTCTTTGAGGGGCGATCGGCCGGCGCTTCTGTTGCGCCCGCAGCTCCACTGCTAAACGCTGCCCCGCGGCATCGCACGGCCAGCGCGTCCGGTGCTCTGCACCAGCAACACTGCACAGGCTCGTTTCTGCTTTTGGTGCCTCCTCCGCTTGCGTTGGTGAAGTAATACTCATCTACATCTATACTCAGCGAGCCATGTTACGGTGAGTGGTGGAGGGTACTTCGAGTACCGCTGTCACTTCTCCCCTTTCCTGTTCCAGTCGCGAATGGCCTGCTGGATGAAAGGTTATGGTTAAACCTTCGTGTGATCTCGAATCTCTCCGATTGTACCTTCTTGTGCTGTGCGAAGGACAGAGTAATCTATTGATTGACTCTTCTAGAAAAGTACACGCTCGGGACTTTAACAGCTAACCGCATCGCGATGTGCTAACGTCTGTTACTGGAGTTGAGCGAGCATCTCCGTGACAAAACGCGCTGCTCTTCTTTTGGCATTCTCTATTTCCTCTACGAATCCTTTCCGGTACGGAACCCTGACTGACGAGCAATATTCAAGTACTGGTCAAACTAGGGATTCGTAAATTACCTTCTTCCCGAGGATCTCTTGCAGTCAGTCTCGGTCTGACTGGAAAAGAGATTATAAAGAGTTGGCGGGGGACAAACTCCAATTGGAGTTGAGGTGGTAGAAATATCTCAGGGCGAGATACAGCTTTCAGTATGGAATTATGAGAAATGTATGCTAATAAACGATGTGCCAAAGAACGCAACATTTACTGCTACATGAATCTGATAGACGTAAATGCAAGACAAGTGTCAGATATAAGAACAGCTGTCGCATGAAAAACACGAGTGGCAACTGCCGTTAAATACGCCATTAGTTGCGTGGTGTCAGTGTGGGCGCAGTGGAAAATGTACAGACTTTTTTTTAACGTTGATGGGCCATACTGTCCACAGTGTAATCCATTATATAAATTCAAATTCCTTTTGCCTGCTGCAGTATAATATTTGTTTATATATAAAAACAGAAGCTGTCTTAAGCATAACTAATAAACAACACTTTAGTCTGAGGAAGCAGTATACATAAAAGTATTAACAGTGTAATCAGCCTCAATCTAAGGTAAGCTTATAGTAGTAGTCACGCGTTTCTTGTGTCGAATTTAGTGATTCCTCTCATCTGACCATAGTCCAGAGCTTGCGCTTTTACTTCAGTGATGAAAAATCGTCATACATCAACGTTAAAATTGTTTATTTTTCATACTTGGTTTTTCGGAAGCTAAACGCTGTTAAAACTTCACCGTTGATCTGGTAAGAACATGAGTCTTGTCTTACGATAAGAGGACAAACGAGCAGCTAAAAAATGAGATGCCTTTAACTTGAAAACGAAGCACGTCTGGAATGTAAATAAATGTAGTGGAGCAATAAAAAGGCGTTTGAATTTATAAAAAGAATATTTATGTAATTACTTGTCCGCTGCTCGTGGTCTGGCGGTAGCGTTCTCGCTTACCGAGCACGGGGTCCCGGGTTCGATTTCCGGCGGGGTCAGGGATTTTTCCTGCCTCGAGATGACTGGGTGTTGTTGTGTCGTCTTCGTCATCATCATTCATCCCCATTGCGGTCGGAGGAAGGCAATGGCAAACCACCTCCACTAGGAGGTGCGGGTCTCCCGCATCGTTCCCCTACGCTCCGTCACGGGACTTCGTCATCATCATCATCATCATATAATTACTATCGAAAATGGCGACATCCACAAATTTGTATGAGTAAATATTCTTTAATAAATGCATAAATTTGCGGTTGTTATGACGATGCTGTGAACTTACGGTAACGGTGAGTCGCACAAACGTTGAATGACCTCCTGGAAGTAAATTACCAATAGCTCCATAAACAACCCCAAACACCTTTCCGTGAAGGCATTGCTAAATATGTTAGCAGGCGATTACTTTTGAAATAATAAACAGTTTTTCTCCATCTCTCTCGTTTTCATTTGACTATTTGACTGGCTCTTATACAGGCAAATACATAAAAAAGAAAAGGCACTAACAGGGCGGCCGAAGTGCTCCCGTAATGTTACCGGCATCAACAACGGGTAACATTCCCGACATAGTGTTAAACTATTTCGCGACAGTATTTCATCAGCTGTAGGTGCCAGATAGGGAAAGTGTGTTAGTGAGGAGGCCGAGTTTCGAGTGGTCACAACGCTACGAGCGGCGCTGTGGCGTGGCTTCGTCCCGCTGCCGCCGCCGCCGCCGCCGCCGCCACCCACGCAGCCACCTGGAGACACGGGTCGGCGCTTATCTACGCGCCTCGCCCCCGCCCAGTAGGCAGTCGCCAGCCTCATTTGTCTGCCGCTGACTGAGCTGCCGGGCTGCATCGCGCAGAAAGAGTACGTCACGAGCTCTCCGAAAAAAGAAAAAAAAAACAAACAAAGTGCACACGCGCCAACGGAGAGACCGTACTTCATTTATTCGATTATTTACACTGCCTGACAAAGAAAATGAAGCAGGTGGAAGACGCAGTGGGATGTCAGCGCAACTCCGTACCTGTACGTGTCATTGGCGGATACGTAAATGATTAGAGTTGCAGTTCTCTGTCGTAGGTAGAACGGCTACAAGGGACCGTTAAGAGATCTATGTGTTCAGTTTTGTTACCAGGCCTGGTAGGCTTTATAACGGACGTGAACAATGTCAGATGTTGAGTGATCAGTGTGAAGGCCGCGTACTCGTGTGAGAGAGCGTCATCGGCACATGACAGAGTCTGGAAGGGGCCTCACTGTGGGTCTCTATGTTGCCAGTTGGTCGATTAGTGCAGTGTCCTGATTTGTGGGACAATCGAATGTGGCACTAACCGGATGTTGGACTGTACAGTAGGGCTGCTCATAAAATAGCGATGTATCGATACTTTTGCAAACATATCTGTGTGCAACGACGATATTTTCTTTCCCGATATATCGATATCCATGCGGCAATTCCGATACTTTTATTTTACATTTTTTTCGCGATTTTCGGTAAATATTTGAAATTGTTGTAGAACATAATTTCACTTTTACTGTGTGAAGGAGTCTTACTACTTTTTAAGCGTTCATTACATCCAGTCTTTCTCTTTGACGCATAGGTGGCACAAAGAAGTAGTCCAATTGCACTGGGGAAGCGATGTGAATGGAATAACAAATGCCCGATGTGAAAGAATAGTACACCAGTTGCGTAAAAAACAATTTTATCGCAAGTAGTGTGCTATTTCATTACATAATCATTCTTCAAAAACAGTGGCTGAAAATGCTGAAATACAAAAACAGGAAGTCGACATGAAGTGTTATCGCTAAGCGTGAATTTGTGTCTTCTTTCTTTCAGTTGTTGGTATAAGGGGTCAAGAAGGCTACTAGCTTCTTGATATACAGAATATATAATAATAAATCAGTACTTAAATACGACGTATACAGCTCTAAAACTGGCAGTATATTTACAACGTCCAGCTGATATTTTTACAGGCCGCTAAGTCGATAATTTTGCAGTCGATGTATCTATACGATTCTACGATATATCACAGCCTATAATGATGTTCTTCTAAATATCGATATATATTGTACTCCCGATATTTTAAAAATATCGGCATTCGTACTGCATGGCAACGTGAGGCTAGGCATATTCGCCTTTCAAGTTTCGGTCGAACACGTCACCCGAGAACAGATAATTCAAATACAGTAACATTCTGGGTCATCACACACATCACTACACTGGACTCGCATTCGGGACGACGACGGTTCAATCCCGCGTCCAGCCATCCTGATTTAGGTTTTCCGCGATTTCCCTAAATCGCTCCAGGCAAATCCCGCGATGGTTCCTCTGAAAGGGCACGGCCGACATCCTTCCCCATCCTTCCCTAATCCGATGAGACCGATGACCTCGCTGTCTGGTCTCCTTCCCCAAACAACCCAACCCCAACACACATCACTGGTCGGAGACTAGCAACAGTCGAACAAGGGAATAACTGTCCAGTGCGTAGGATGCCGTTAACACCGCAACACAAACGGTTGCATTTGGCGTGGTGCCGTGACCGGCAAGCATGGACGCTGACGAATGCCATCGCGTTGTGTTGAGTAATGAATCATGCTTCTCCTCCACATGAACATCGTCAGCGAGTATGGCGCTGAAATTAGGAGAGCTGTCATTCTTTCATTATTTCGGAGAGACGCAGCCGTGCTCTTGGAAGCCATCGGGTATGGCTCCAAGTCACGCCTGACAGTAATTGAATGCTGACGCCAAAACTTGCGTCCAAATGTTTTACCTCTCGGAGTAACATCACTTAGTCTCTCAACGTGAAAATTTTATTTTATTTCCCGTCTCCTCTCCTGGATGCTACACGTTCTTTTGTCAGGCGGTGTACTTGTGCATCTGTTTGTCTTTTAAAATTCCGTAAGGCCGTCACTTGCGTAAAAAAAAAACAGGCATTATTCACAGTTTATCAGTATATCAACTATGGATAATAGTGGAACGAGCAGTAAAGGTAATATCTTGCAGCTTGTAGCAGCAGAGCAAGATTACAATATCCAAAGGCTTCTACAGAGTGAACCAAGATCCCACCCACGAACTTTCACGATTGGCAGTATGGTACAAAACAAGAAAAAAAAGTCCAATAAATAAGAGCTCTACAATGCGTACCTTAAGAGCTATGAGCACTTGTTTCATCTTCGATAGAGTGAAACAGATTTCTTCCGCTGAAGAAGTGCTTGCTCGGTAGTAGAAATTTGTTTCACTGTATCGAAAATGAACAAGTGCTGATAGCTCTTAAGGTATGCCTTTTTAGAGTCCATGTTTACTTGGCATTTTTTCTTATTTTTGTCCATTCTACCATCTCAGAAATTTTTGCGATGGAGTTCTGGTTCACCCTTTAGTGGATGTTGTATCTAGCGGTTACATGGAGGTGGGAAAATAAGCACAAAGAAGGAAATCAGTCGAAAAATTGATGAAAAAAATGGTTCAAATGGCTCTGAGCACTATGGGACTCAACATCTTAGGTCCTAAGTCCCCTAGAACTTAGAACTACTTAAACCTAACTAACCTAAGGACATCACACACACCCATGCCCGAGGCAGGATTCGAACCTGCGACCGTAGCAGTCCCGCGGTTCCGGACTGCAGCGCCAGAACCGCTAGACCACCGCGGCCGGCCGAAAAATTGATGAAGATAGAAACTATGGCGCATGTCGTCTAATCTATGTGTAACACAATAAGTCTAATTTTTGTATAGATACAGTCATGTAGAAAGAGTAACGATAGTAATACCTGTAGATAATGTAATTATAATTTATGATTATTTGTAAGCTGGAGAATAGCTGAGGCAATTACTTTAGGCTGTGCTGTGCGGGTGCAATGCGCTCGATAGAAGAGATTGTGGAGGGGGAAGATGGAAAAGATGAGAAGAAATTTGGATTATTGATAAAGATAGAGAAAAAACGATAAAAAGGCAAGGAAACTTGGAAAGTTTTGGATGAAAATAAAATGAGGATTTGTCTTTTTACTGGGAAAAAGGAATAGACCATTGAGTTAACTTCTATTGTGATAACTTCTACATAGAGAAACTATTGAGATGACAGCCAGAAGTGCGTAAACCCTTTAATTAACGTGACAAGGCGCTAGATTTTGCGTGGTCTGTAGGGTTTTATTTAGTGTTAGATTTTGAGTTGTTTCCTGCGAACAATCTTCGTCATCTGTGACAACAATATGAGACTCAAACATATTGTGAATACATTAAATGTATTCGCAATTGCGAATAATGTCAATCATCCGCTGTAGAATGGAATGCCGACAGTGAAAATCTGTGCCGGACCGGGACTCGAACCCGGATTTGTCGCTTAGCATTCGGCTATCCGTGCACGCGTCAAGGCCAGACCCAAACATCCATATGTCGTCAACCATGCGTCTACGTCCTGACTCGTAGATCCGTTACGTATGTTGTCGTACTGGTCAGACATTTCACTTTTGAAAGTCGCTTGCCCGGTATCGGCAGAGAAATCCGACATTGCAGCGCCTGTATTATTCTGATTGCGATGTAAAGTTCCTCTGGAAATACATTTAACATATTTCATAACGGCTGTAGTCGCCGCAGTGCCTGTTCCTGTCGACACCCATGGTTGTCCAAAGGAACTTTACATTGCCGTCGGAATAACAGAGGCACTGCAATACAGTATATTCTGAATATTCCATTATTAAGAACTCGAAAATAATGTACAGAAATGTAGAAAGATCTGTAAATAACAGATGCCTGTTGCAAGAGCTGATAGATGTCCGTCAACGTAAGTAAATGCAAGGTGTTTCCCATAAGCGGGAGGAAATATCTATAACTGTCCAATTAAACAGTTGGCAACAAGTCACTGTAAACAGTATCTAGTACCTGACTAGCCGCCCTGAGTGATCTGAAGTTCAACAACCGCCTCGGAGCAGTTGTAGGAACGACAGATTTCAGAGACTTACGGGAAGACTTGGAAGGAAACTCTAATTTTCACACGAAAGAGGTAGTTCACAAAGTAAGTGTTCTGCTCATTCTTGTGTGTTGCTCATCCGCGTGAAGTTGCCGCAGTGGCAGAGCGATGCATGCTCTGACGAATCTCGATACTTCCTTCATCATGTCGATGGGAGGGCGCGAATCCATCGTCTTCCAAGGTAACGGCTCCTTGGTACCTGTACTGCATGACAGAGACAAGCTGGCGGCGGCTCCATTACGCTCTGGGGATAATTCACGTGGGCATAGATGGGTCCAGGGGAACTCGTGCAAGGCACCAAGTATGGTACGCTGGTTGCGGACCACGTATATCCCTTCATGACGATCGTGTCTCCCGACGGCAGTGGCATTTTTCAAAAAGATAATGTTCCTTGTCACAAGGCTAGGAGTGTGATGGAGTGGTTCGAGGAACACAGTGGTGATTTCCAGTTGATGTGCTGGCCCCCAAATCGCCAGATAGGAGCCCGACTGAACACGTCGGCGATGTGGGTGAAAGTGGCGTCGTAGTTCATCGCTACCTTCCCGGAATTTGCACGAACTAGGTGACTTGTGTTTGTCGATGTGGTGCCAACTCCCTCCAGCAACCTGCAAAGGCGTCGTTGCTTCCGTGCCACGATGCGTCGCCGCTGCTAATCCGTGCCAAAGGTGAACATACCGGCTATTAGGTGAATCGTTGTAATGTTCTGGCTGATCGGTGTGTATCGCTCATAGCGTGTAACACCGCGAATTTCCCTGTTGTTGAGTGCAAGGTTGGCGTCTTGCACGACGCTTAGTAGGTGATTGGTTGTCGACTGTTGCTGGCAGCATCCGAGTTGTTGCTGGGGTAGTATTTTGCTTTGCCCGTCTCTAGCTGCTGGATGTGTCTTGAGAGACGGGTCGTCTCGAAGCCTTGTCCGTGCACAGGTGTGTGCGTGTTTGGCGGGGACCTCTACGGAGACGCGACTCCGCAACCCCCCCCCCCCCCCTCGAGGGCTGCCGGTGCATAACCAAAGAGCCCTTTGTGCGCGCCGCGACCGCAGCATCCACGCCGCGCTTTTACGACTGTCGGCGACGGGGAACGCGGGCCGCGCAGACGCATCGCGGACGAGACGCGTCCGTCCCGACAAGGTAACAAATAAAGCGCCGCGCCTGTCTCACCTCTCCATTATCCTCCCACAACTTTTGTCTAACACCGCGTGCGCTTCCTAACGCGCCACGGGCTACGACAGAATTCGTGACTCGGAGGAAGCTTAAGATTTCTGAGCCGACTTTACGAGCAGATTCATTCTTGTTCCCTTGCGGGGAGATTTATCTTCCACGAGGAATTGTACGACCCTGTGACTGTGAAATCGCGCCGACGTCGCGGCCTCTAAAGCAGAACGTAGTTGGTTCCAATGGCGACAGTTGAAAAAATTCTGTCGTCGAAGTTTAGCTGACACCGGAGTTAGGATCGCACGATTTTACGGCGATAAAGTGCACCGAATATTGCGCCGGTTTCTTCCGAATTGCCGGCGAGATTCGTTCCTACACTCATTTGTACTGCGAAGGGTACTGGCAAATGGTATGCTCAAAGAAATGTGAAGCCCAAAATTGTGGTGTGCATACTGTAAGACCTTCAGTACACACACCATCAGATTATTTGACTTGTCGCTCTAACGAAGTAGGCGAGTGTCAGCAAAATGTCTCGGGGTCTTATCGTGGCGTGTTTATCTTCTGCCGTTAGGTCAGACGATAGAAATGCCACTTGCACGCTTACAATAGCAGATTGACGGTGACCAACATTAAACTGAACTTGATTAATTTTAACACACATTTATTAAAATAATAACAAGCATAAAAGTTACTTAACTTGGTTCTGGATGCTATTTACAATTGACAATCTGATGTTCTTTTGGTATTGGTACGTTAATCTTATTCTCACATATATCTCTGATACTTGACAAAAGTGTCTACACTTTTCTCTTCATGGCTATGTACAGGAATATGGTAATCTTATTAGATGCAGACTGAAACTTGACTATAGACTGGTACAGACAAATGTAGAACTCGTACAGACAGGTACAGACTAATGCAGACTGGTGCAGACAAATGCAGACTGACTAATCGGAGGTCTGTACACTCGTTATAATACCTCACGCATTCATGTATCACTGCGCGAGTGTGATCCACGAGGAGAAAAGGTTCTACATAAGCAGCAGTCTCATTGGCTGCGTTACATATTAATACGCGGATCGGCGGAAGCAGAATTTGGTCCGTCTCTATGGCAGCGCCGTCTCGTAGTGCGGACACGGACGAGCGCTGCGCCTGCGCTGTTGTGCTTAGCGGGGTGCGCTCTAGTGGGAAAGTTGTTAACCGCTGACTACGCGGAACTATGTACACAACAAAAATTCTCTAAATTTTCTGTCTAGGTAATTGTACCACATGTCTGTAGTAAGAATTAATATGGTTGGTAACACATTTAGGAACAGGAAATCTCTGAATTTTATTAAATAACGCCCTTTGTGATGGATTACCGCATCGGTTGTTTTTCTAAATCTACATTCACACTCTGAAAACCACTTTGAAGTGCATGGCAGAGAGGACTTCCTATTGTACCACTAAAATATGCCCAGCACACGACTCGCATCTAACCTAAGACCTCATGTGTGCCAGTGGATCACCATACATGAGTGGTCGTAGGCTACTCAACGCAACGAGTCTCTCTCTTCATATAAACCATAACCAAATTTTTAGGAAGAGTAAAAACAGAAGAACGTCCCTTCACCAAGTGTGCATGACGATAAGTTTCATGGAATTGTTCATCAAGCCACCGACCGCGAATCGTAGTTCTTCCTCTAAATCTAACATCTACTCCGGTTTTCCTAATAAATAAACCTTAACCTCTAATTTTGTTTTGGGATTGTTGTGTTGCTCATTGTTCTCTCTTCTTCCCTCAGTTCTCTAAGCAACGACTAGCACAGAAAAACCAGTTCTAAACGTACCTACGAGTATCGACCATCTAAACTGCACAGTGGTACCGAAGGCACTACACTCGCAGTAAACGTTTGAGCATTCAGACCCAAGACAATGTTTCTATTTAGGGCGGCTGAAGAGGTCGAATAAGAAAAACTCATTATGATTTACCGTCCACTCCGCGCCAATGTCACCAGAGACGGAGCACCTACTCGTGTAGGTCAAGGATGGTAAGTAAAATAAGCGGTATCGTTTCCATCAGAGCCATAGGAGGACGAAATTTTGCGTCGTCAGACGACGATTAGAATCCCACTCGTCAGAGCTTCTGTCCATTCAAAGTCACCTCGCGATCTCCCAGAACTGCCTTAACACTCTCTGTTACCATGAAATGTTTAGGTGCCACTATATGATACCAAGGGAATAATTTCTTGTGCAGCGCATGGAGCACTTTCAAAAATGGCGACCGGTTTCGGCCGACAACTCATTATGTTTGCAAAAACAGACATAGTGTCTGATGGGATACCGCAATCACTGATTATACAACGTTACTTGTAATCCCTCTTGATTTGAAAAATGTTATTCACATGACCAGTTTCGGTTCCTC
Organism: Schistocerca piceifrons; assembly: GCF_021461385.2. Lineage (NCBI taxonomy): Eukaryota > Metazoa > Arthropoda > Insecta > Orthoptera > Acrididae > Schistocerca > Schistocerca piceifrons. Next base: position 472,676,018 of record NC_060145.1, on the reverse strand, counting down.
TAGAACCATATTCAGATCTGAAATGACAATGATACTAATTTACTATCTCACAAACGCAAACCTATTTCATCCTATTTGATCAACATCAAATGTACCAGAACGTACGTGCAGTTTCGGTTACAGGAGTAACCCGTCCACACACAGCAACCTACGTATGCTGCGTCACATTAAATTGATTGGCAGAAAGGACGTCATTCATATTAATTATAAAACTCTTACCGACAGGTGGCGTCTGGTACATTTGTTACATTACATATGCTCATACTGTATTAAGTAGATTTTTCTGATTTGCTTTTATCTCTAAAAAGACTTTGTTAAAATCTGTAGTTGTCAAGGTTAGAATATGTACTTGCCAAAATTAAAATACTCAATAAAATCATCATTTGTGTACGCTCGAAAAACAAAGGGCGATTTCTATATCCATAGCGCTGGTGTAGACTTGCTTTCCTCTTACCCACGGCGATGGGCACCAGACGACTGAACGGCTCGCGGCACAACACCGAAATAGCGGGAACCACGGAAGCAGACCATGTGGGGGAGGGAAGGGGAGGCTTAGGAATAACCGGGCTTAGGATTAACCGTGAATATGTAATGTAATGTTCGCTTTTGAAAATAATTGTGCTATGGTAGTACCGACCTATCTTTGTCATAAGGTGTATAAAGGGTGATTCAGCTGCCTTTACCGATGTCGTTTTAGGCAACCCGATGTGAGAAAACGATGTTGTTTGCCAGTTTGCTCTGGAGATTTGAAGCATATCGTCAAAATTCCGTAGAATAACTCGAAAAAATGTGAAGACTTCTTAGGTACATTGTACAAATTTTGTTTATGAAACTACTTTAGCACATTAATGCGGTGAGTCACATATTAATTTTTTTACTGAGTTATATAACAAAAAGTTGTTACATTCACGCTTTCGTTTCTGATCCATTTACAAAAGATTAAGTAATATAGACAGAATAAACTTACGGACGCATCTAAAAACTATGTCACTACTCCGCTAGTAACACAAAAGAGATTGGAGACACTTTGATAAGTATGGCAGGTATATCTTGGTCAAATAATAATAGTGTAATTCATGGCCAGTCCTAGGCTGTATTTTCCATTTGCTAACAGTTGCCCAAAGCTCTGAGAGAGAGCGTACAAATGGTTCAAATGGCTCTGAGCACTATGGGACTTAACATCTGAGGTCATCAGTCCCCCTAGAACTTAGAACTACTTAAACCTAACTAACCTAAGAACATCACACACATCCATGCCCGAGGCAGGATTCGAACCTGCGACCGTAGCGGTCGTGCGGTTCCAGACTGAAGCGCCTCACCGAGAGAGCGTACACTGATGGTACAAAATTAATGGCATAACAATATGCACATGTACAAATGGCGGTAGTATTGCGTACACAACAAATAAAAGGGCGAGCTGTCATTTGTGATTAATGTGAGAAGGTGTCCGATACGATTATGGCCACAAGACGGGAATTAACATACTTTGACAGCAGGATAGTAGTTGGGGCTAGACGCTTGAGATATTCCACTTCGAGAATCGTTAGGGAATTCAGTATTCCCAGACCCACAGCGTCAAGAGTGTGCCGAGAATACCAGATTTCAGGCATTGACTCTTACCACGGACAACGCAGTGGCCAACGGCCTTCACGTAATGACCGACAGCACCAGCGTTTGCGCAGATTTGTCGGTGCTGCGTGAAGTAACCGCAGAAATCAATGTGGGGCGTACGACGAACTTATCGTTTAGGACGGTGCGGCGCAATTTGTTGTCACCGTACTGTGGCAGACAAGGACCGAAACGAGTGTCTTCGCTGACAGCACGTCATCGCGTACAGCGCCTCTCCCGAGCTCTTGACCATATTGGTTGAACCCTAGACGACTGTGAAACTGCTGGTCAGATGAATCCCGATTTCAAATTGTAAGAACTAATTCTAGACGTAAAATGTGGCGCAGATCCCACGAAGCCATAGACCCAAGTTGTCAGCAGGGCACTTGGTTCAAATGGCTCTGAGCACTATGGGACATAACTGCTGAGGTCATCAGTCCCCTAGAACTTAGAACTACGTAAACCTAACTAACCTAAGAACACCACACACATCCATGCCCGAGGCAGGATTCGAACCTGCGACCGTAGCGGTCGCGCGGTTCCAGACTGTAGTGCCTAGAACCGCCCGACCGGCAGCAGGGCACTGTGAAAGTTGGTGGTGGCCCATAATGGTGTGGGTTGTGTTTATCAGGAATGGACTTGTTCCTCTGGTCCAACTGAACCGATCTTTGACTGGAAATATGTTCGGCTACGTGGACACGATGTGCAGCCATTCATGAACTTTATTTTTATCGATGACAATACGTCGCGTTATCAGGTCACAATCGTTCGTGATTGGTTAGAAGAACATTCTGAACAATTTGAACGAATGACTTGGCCACCCCGATCGACCGATATCGAACATTCATGGGAAATAATTGATATGTCAGTTCGTGCATAAATTTTGTACCGGCAACACTTACGCACTATTTCTTTGCTTGGATATCGGGAGATCTGTTCACGATGGGTACCCCAGATGCTGACTCTTGAAATGAAAGCGCACAGACGTGAAATTTGCCAGGAACTCCTCTCGCGTTACGAGAATGGAGGTGACGCCTTTCTCCATTCAATTGTGACAGGAGACGAAACGTCAGTCTAAGGAATATCGACACAAAGACACGCCCCAGAAAAAGAAATTCAAGACGCACTCCTCAGCTGTAAAAATCACGGCCACAGTGTTCTGGGACGCAGATGGTGTTATCCATGTTGATTTCCTTGATCGTGGAACAACAATAGATTCAGAGCGTTACACAACAAGGCTGCGAACTCTGAAACGGCGGTTAACAAGGGTCCGGTACGAAAAGGGAAATGTTTTCCTGCAGTATGACAACGCCAAACCACACACTTAACGTGCCACTACAGCAGAACTTCAGAGACTGAATCTCATCACCGTACGGCATCATCTATACAATCCAGATTTAGCACCGTCCGACTTCCATCTGTCAACTTGGCTCAGTGTTTCTGTAGGGGACTGCAAATCATTTGTGGAGTTTCTGTACTACGTCGAGCACAAGTAGGTCCGACACAATATTAGGAGGTATCTAATTACTTTTGTCGCGTCAGTATATATCAATTGCTTGGCTGTCGCCTGTCTATACCATTCCTGATACAAATGTTGTGCGGGGTGCTAAAATGACATCGTTAGAGACAGCGGTATCGCCCTTTATGTGCCTGTGTAAGTAAGATGAGAACATATACATGTACATTGTTAGTTCAAATGGTTGAAACGGCTCTGAGCACTATGGAACTTAACTTCTGAGGTCATCAGTCCCCAAGAACTTAGAACTACTTTAACCTAACTAACCTAAGGACATCACACACATCCATGCCCGAGGCAGGATTCGAACCTGCGACCGTAGCGGTCGCGCGGTTCCAGACTGTAGCGCCTAGAACCATTCGGCCACTTCGGTCGGCTTCATTGTTAGTGTCCAAACCATTGTGAAGAACATGGCACAGGTTACGTCCCATTGTTCCAGTTATTTGGGGTTTTTCTCCTCAATTTGCAAGCAGAGCATGAGAAGAATGATTGCTTCAAAGTAGGCACTGTAGTCACTCCAGTCTTGTCCTCAGGCTCCCTACGGAATCAATACGTAGACGGTAGTGGTATATCCCTATTTTTATCACTTAAAGTTTATTCTAGAAGCTTTCCAAGTAGGTTTTCACCTTATAGTTTACGTTGTTTTCAAATGTTCTTTGAGAATCTTCGTTAACACTATCACACAGGCCAAACAAATGTTTCACCATTGGTATTCCCATTTTTTTTTTTTACCCATTCAGTATGCCCTGTTAGTCTTATTTGGTGCGGGTCCCAAACGTTTGAGCAATCGTCAAAGATGAGACAACTTTGTAGACTGAATGCATTTCCCTAAGAAGGTATTCTATCTGTTACACTCTCATGCTTAAAGATGGATAATAAATAATTACATTTTGGCTGGCCAAGTCAATCCACACGGGCTAACATAGTGAAAAAACTGAAAATTGTCCTGTGGCGAAGATAGGCAGCGTTTAGAAGCCTACTGCAAACGCTTGTAGTGGAATGTCGTTTGGGGAGGTTACGACGGCCTCTCCTCTGGGGAGGACAGGATACGGAGCGCGTGCCTGGCTGTCGCTGCAGCCAGCCTGAGTAATGCGGCCGGGCGGTATCGCGTCGCGTCTCCGACGTTATTAGCAGGTCCGGCGTCAGAAGAAGGCGCTACTGTGGCCGCGGAGCGCCGCTTTTTCCGAGCCGGCGCGGCCCTGCCCTTCCCAGAAGGTCGGCTGTCTTTGTCGCCGCTGCATCGGCGCGCTGCCTGACGGATGGCGCGCAATTAAGCGCGACCACGGTGGCGAGCCGGCCTAATCTCGCGGACACGGGCCGTCCGTCACTCGCCGCAAGAAGCGCGCGATACCCATCCGAATACCACGCCTTATTAATACGCCGCGGCCGCAAGAACTGCCACGGAGGGGCGGCCGCCGATGCAGCTCGATTGGGCGCCTTTCCAGGAGCGGCCGGGCCGACGCTGGAGAGCTGGACGGCGCCGATAAGGCGCCGCCTCCTGGAAATAGGCTCGATTCCTGGAAAGGGACACACGCCCGCCTCTCTTTATGTCTTTGTGCGCTCGCTCTGTCCGTCGCCTCTGCTGGTCGCCACACTGCGGCACGATGCGGCGAAATAGTAAAAAAAAAAAACTTTAGTGGCAGAGATAAGTAACAAGTGGGCAGGGCGGAGGGGAAGTGTAAAGTGTTTCCTCTTTACAGCTGCGGCCGCAGGGGGGATGAGCAAGATGTGTGTGTGTGTGTGTAGGGGGAGGGGGTGGGGGGTGGGGGGGGGGGCGAGCGAGAAGAGATGGAGCGGCCGAGGAATCAGGACTGCGAGAAGCCGGACAGGCGGGAGTCAGGTGAATGTCGTGGCCGCGCGGGTAGCCAGAACTGCTGAGACCACCCACCGAGGCGGGCATTAGCGACCGATTTCCTGGAATACAAAGCGAGGAGCTACCACCGCAGACAAGTGAGGCGTGGGTAATGGTGGCGCAACGCGAGGAGCTGCCGGAGATATTAATTGTTCTTTCGTGCTTTTTGCTAGCAGGGGCATTCCATTCAGATGCATGGAAAGAGCTCCACAAATGTCTCGTTTTTCGTCACGGGTCCGAGTCCACGAACACACACACGCGAAATGACTTCAAGAGCGAATCAAAAACCACGCGAAATGTCAAAAGAGGGCTACAGAACGTGCTGCAACCATTGGCAGTTGACCCTCAATAGTGAACAAACAATTGTAACGTATTGCACTGAGCAGACCCGTGCTTATTTGAGTACACGGTTGCCGAAAAATTCGTGGAAACAATTTTTCCACAAGTATACTAAGAGAACAAGTAATGAAACTTAGAAAAAGGCTTTTAGACAATTTTTGGCCATTTAAACTTTTAAATATGGCCAGGAAAGTGGGGAACTGACGGTGGTACACAAATATCATTGCTCTCTGTCACACGCCGTAAGGCGGCTTGCAGAGTATAGTGTAGATTTACAGAGTACAACACACATACACACACACACACACACACACACACACACACACACACACACACACATGGATTTCAATCAATAATATCTCGACATATCATTTCAACTGGTTGAAGTTTTTCTTGTTGCTATCTATGCTCCACACCTCTGAGAGTATTGCGTACCGAGCGATTTCAAGTGGAACGAACACATAATACAAATCGTATGAATGGTAGGTGCCAGACTGAGATTCATTGGAAGAATGCTCAGGAAGCGTAATTCGCACACGACGAGGTAGCTTACGAAACCCTCATTCGGCTGATACTTGACAATTGTTCCTCAGGCAGAAACCTTTGACTGCTGGACCTGACCGAGGAAATAGACAGGATGTCTGGTCGTGAGTCGTTTATTAAGTGTCTAACCGTCAGGAACACCCTCATCGAAATTCATTGGCAGACGCTACAAGAGAGATGTGCATCTCGGTGTCGTTTACTGGTAAAACTCCGGCACCGTACGTTTGTACAGTTGTGAACCAAACTATTGCCTCATCCTATGTACGTCTCGCAAAAAATAATCAGGATAGTACTAGATAGATTCGGTCAGTTTTGTGTCGGATTCGAGAAACTAGACTCCCAGGAGAACGGACATCTGGTGACCGAGTCAGCAATAGACCCTTGGAGATAAGTCTGCTGGAGATTGATGTATTGAATCGCGACGCGATTTGTGTGTTCCATCGTCATTAGGATGTTGGGCTGGTTACAATTATCTGTCAGTTTTGCGTCGGATTCAAGAATCAGGGTAGTACTAGAGAGATTCGGGCTCACGCAATAGCTTACCAACAGTAATTCCTCCTGCAAACCATTCTCCGCTGGAACAGGAAAGTGGGGAAATGACAGTGGTACACGAATATCATTGCTCTCCGTCACACGCCGTAAGGCGGATTGCAGAGTATACTGTAGATTTACAGAGTACAACACACACGCATGGATTTCAATCAATAATACCTCGACATATCATTTCAACTGGTTGAAGTTTTTTCTTGTTGACTCACGGCAGCCTGGACAAAAGCGTACTGCACAATGATTATTTCAAATCTTGTGAAACTTTCTAAGAGTTGTATATACACCATAGATGACAAGGTGGAGATCTTAGCATGAAACACTGCATGTTCACCAGGAGTTTAAGGACGTGCGCTGTCATAGGTTAGCTGCGGAGAGGGATATTATGAATTCCTTAGGGTCGTAGTTTGTGTTGAGAGCAAGGAATATAGCTTTGGAGACGATGATAGGTGCTGGGGTGCATGGTAGGAAGCGGAAAGGCAGTTGGAGATTGGGGTCTGGTCGGTGGAGTGCACACGGAATAACGTTGACTGGTAGACGCGCTAGTCGGCAGGGTAGGCCGGTAGTAGTGGGGGTTAGGGCAGATGATGTGATGTAGGGGAAATGCCGAGTGCTGGAGGCGAAGTGCCATGCGAAACTGCAACCTACACTCACATATTCTGTAATTATCATGTGGAGCCCCTCCACACTTACACTCGCGTGGTGATTATCCAAAAAGATCTAGTGTCACCTCTGCCCTGGATCCAAACAGAATTCCGCTGAAAAAAGCAACAGAAAGCAGCCTGACGCGTGAACCATTTGTAACTTTCAGAGAAGCGTCATGGAGGCGAATTTTGGTTAACATCTACATTTTTCTCTTGTTGTCATGTTAAAATTATCTTCTTTTCCCGAAACAAAGCCGACTAACATGCATACGCAACTGCGAGAGAAATCTGAAACAGTAGTTTATTGAGTTTATTTACTAAGGAATTGGGGACAATTAAGATAAGTAGCGTATAAAGAAGCGCATCCTAAGTTCACAAATAAACGTGTGATGACTTAACTTACGTTGTTCCAAAACCTACAGCATTTCTCGTTTCACCAGCCGTCAGTGGCCCTTAAAAATTACCTTCTTTCTTCGAGACGATCTGTAGTTAGTGAAATAACACGGTAGATAATGAACTTCCGCATAATGACAATATCGAAAAATCTCTTTGTTTGCTATCATTTTTCAGAATCTCGTTTCGATATCTCAAACCGTTTATAAAATATGAGGAGCGTTGTAGGTATTTCATTCAGGCTTTACCACTGGCGCATGACTGCAAATGAGTATGCTATGACAGAACAGTTTTCTCGAGATTGGTGGCAGATACGAACCTCCACTCAACTCTTCAGAAAAATTCAATATGTTAGCTAAATTTCATACGCAGCAACACCTTGTGTAATATGCACCGAACACAAAATCATAGTGACTCCTGTTTTTCATTGCAAACTCTTTTGGAATTCTGTGCAGCGTCTTACTTAACTGCAGCTATCACAATAACTATGTCCATTAACGAAATGACGGGGATATAATCATGAAGCTGACATATAAAGCTACAAGTCACACAAAAATATTTTTTTCCGAATAGTTTCTTTAAAATTGGTTGAAATAAACAACGGGGCGTGCGTCTCGATTTGTCAGCGCAGCGCTTCACGAATCGGCTGAAAGAGGGCAAAAAATGTCGGCCGCCACAAATAAACTCGCCCAATGCGTGGGACGAAACCTGGTCAGTGTGCATCGGCCACCGTAACCCGCGCAACGCTACTGTATTATAAAGGCGATATGGATAGGGGAGGGGTAGCCCGATGGGGTCACATGGCGTAGAAGTATCTAGAGCGGCATTTCCTGTGGCGAAGCACGGGAGGGAGGTTGCCCGCCCCTCCCCCTAACTCTTGGGCACCTACTGCCCCTTCCGCAGCACCAGTAGCGCTGCTGTTTTCCCCGTATCTGCTTGTTTACTCACTACCTCATCTCGCCTGTCTATCGAGTTTGCTTTGAATTTTTACTTTTCAAGTTATTGCCGACAGCAGAGAGAGGAACTAAACTTTCTTTAGATACAGACGGGAGTACAGACGTCGAACAATACTCGAGAGTACACAATTGACACACGTGCCTCGGCATTATACAGTCATGTTATAATCATAGTGTGTTACTACTTCTGCGTATCCTTATCGTCTGCTGAAGTGGATAGTCATAGCGCAAACATACAATACCTTGAAGTATGCTCGCATGGAAAAGTATTGATAAATAACGTAGTTCTGTCCAGAGGAAAAATGGAGAAGTTTGCTGGAGGAAAAACGGAAAAGTTTGCTCCGTTTTAAAAAATGTAAAAATAGGATATCTCTGGTTCTGAAGAAGGACATGGTAGCATGACGTGCATACTTTCTTAAAACAATGAGAGAAAACGAGAAAGATGCGAAAAAACGTAAAACTTTGATTAGAACCCCAACTCCAGTTATTAGATCGCAAACACAGTTTTATTTCAGTTTCGTACACTTCTCTCAAGAAGCATGTATTAATATTATATTACACCTTAGCATCAGTTTTATTTCATTTCTGTCATTCTCTACGCTTTCCTCTAGAATATATTATAACCGAAAGTGCCGTTGTCTCTTACACGCACAGCTATATTGTGCGACCGCGAAACAAGTTTTTTCTTCCCTATTGTTTATTTCGATAGTATTCTCTTTATTTTTTAAATTTTTTTAAGGCATGAGTTAACAGAATGTGTGTTTGTTTTATTTGCTGCACTTGTAGACCGCACAGTTCGGGAACTGTGTTAACAGTGTGACTGAGCGCAGTTACATCGCTCGTGCGACATCCGAAACAACCAATAGCAGAACATGTCATCAGTTCTTAGCGCGCTCTGCTAAAACGGCAATTGGAAAGTAAACGCATTATGTATAATAAATGAGGAAATAAATTCGATAATATAGGTAACATTGTTTCCTAAAATCCGCCAAAATAGACTTAAAAAGCAAACAGTTAGCGTCATGAGCTGATGACTTCTGGTGTCTTTTCACTTCTAGTTTCGGTTTGTATCGGCAGCGTACGAAGAAATACACTGTGTGGTCAAAAAGCATATGTTTTTCAAATTAGGTGCATTGTGCTGTCACCTACTGGCAAGTACTCCTTATCATCAACCTCAGTAGTCATTAGACATCCTGAGACAGCAGAACGGGGCGCTCCGCGGAACTCAAGGACTTCGAACGTGGTCAGGTGAGTGGGTGTCACTTGCGTCATACGTCTGTACGCTAGATTTACACACTCTTAAACATCCCTAGGTCCACTGTCTCCGATGAGGTAGTGAAGAGGAAACGTGAAGGGACACGTACAGCACTAAATCGTACAGACCGACCTCGTCTGTTGACTGACAGAGACCGCCGACAATTGAAGAGGGTCATAATGTGTAATAGGCAGACGAATTTCAAAACGCATCAGGATCCACTGTAAGTACCCAAAAAATGGCTCTGAGCACTATGGAACTTAACATCTGAGGTCATCAGTCCCCTAGAACTGAGAACTACTTCAACCTAACTAACCTAAGGACATCACACACATCCATGCCCGAGGCAGGATTCGAACCTGCTACCGTAGCAGCAGCGCGGTTCCGGACTGAAGCGCCTAAAACCGCTCTGCCACAGCGGCCGGCTGGAAGTTCTATGACAGTTAGGCGGGAGGCGAGAAAACGTGGATTTCACAGTCGAGCGGATGCTCCTAAGCCACACATCACGCCGGTAAATGCCAAACGACGCCTCGCTTGGTGTAAGGACGATTGAACAGTAGAAAAACGTTGTTTGGAGTGACGAATCCCGGTACACAATGTGGCAATCTGATGGCAGATTGTGGGTATGGCGAATGCCATCTGCCAGCGTGTGTTGTGTCAACAGTGAAATTCGGAGACGGATGTGTTACGGTGTGATCATGTTTTTCATGGAGGGGCCTTGCACCCCTTGTGTTTTGCGTGGCACTATGACAGCGCAGGCCTATACAGATGTTTTAAGCCCCTTCTTGCTTACCACTGTTGAGGAGCAATTCGGGGATGGAGATTGCATCTTTCAACACGATCGGCCACCTGTTCATAATGCTTGGCCTGTGGCGGAGTGGTTACGCGACAGTGACATCCCTATAATGGTCTAGCCTGCGTAGAGTCCTTACCTGAATCCTGTAGAACACCTTTGGGATGTTTTGGAACGCCAACTTTGTGCCAGGCCTCACCGGCCGACATCGATCCTCAGTGCAGTACTCCATGAAGAATAGGCTGCCATTCCCCAAGAAACCTTCCAGCACCTGACTTAGTGCGAGAGTGGAAACTGTCATCAAGGCTAACGTGGGCCAACACCATATTGAATTCCAGCATTACCGATGGAGGATGCCACGAACTTGTAAGTCATTTTCAGATACCTTTGATCACATAATGTACCAGGCAGCTTCGCACTCTGCGTAGCATATCATAGCAGGTGGCAATAGCCGCGCATGTGACGCAACCTTCTCACGGAGAATCTACAATATATCTCACGGGCGTTCTCGAGAATGTGTACATACAGCCGGCCGTGGTGGCCAAGCGGTTATAGGCGCTCCAGTCTGGAACCGCTCCGCAGCTACGGTCGCAGGTTCGAATCCTGCCTCGGGCATGGATGTGTGTAATGTCCTTAGGTTACTTAGGTTTAAGTAGTTCTAAGTTCTAGGGGACTGATGACCACAGATGTTAAGTCCCATAGTGCTCAGAGCCATTTGAACCATTTTTTTGTGTACATACATGGTCCTCTTTCCACCGTTAAAAAGATAGTAGTATCCTACTAATTAACAAACTCTGTCGAACCAACCTTGAAGGGCCAACGACACCGACCGACCGCCGCGTCATCCTCAGCCCACAGGCGTCACTGGACTTGGATATGGAGGGACATGTCGTCAACACACCGCCCTCCTCAGCGGCGTCCGATTTCGTGAGCGGACGTAGAGCTGAGAATTTCGTGAGATGATGAAGGGTCCAGTTAGGAGGAAGGGGGGAAGGTAAACGAACGTGGAAGGCAAGATAGAGTACACGGCGTTCAAGGGCTTCGAGGGACTGACTGAAAATCGGTGGAGCGGATACACAAGCGAAAGAGGTTAGGTCGGAACAAGGCTTTTGCAGGCAAGGATGAAGAGAGGCACTGTCCTGTCGTATTATAAGCGGCTAACGATGAGAAGGAGCGGCTCGATACGGAAAAACGGGGCTATATTCTGCTGGCACCGTCCCGTTGCCGTAAAATGCTTTAACGTCTCAGCTGGCCCGCTGCACGCCGTATACTTCGTGTTTAACGAGAGCACGGACCTCTGTCGGGAATGGCCGCTGCTGCCCAGACTGGTCGCGTCCGGAGGCTGCGGTAATAGCACGTGACGTTTACCAGCTATTAGGCCTGCTGAACACGCACACCGCAGCCTCGCTATTCAACAGATATGCAAATCTGACGTAGAGCACGAAGGAATGTACCGCGTCGACTGTCAGGTTCGTGAAGTGATGTTACACTTTTGACATGTCTTGCCTGTACAGAGGGCACAATTCTTTTACGTTTTTTTTTTTTTTTAATTCTATTTTTCCTCAGTTATTTGTTTCAAATGTAATATTTTTAAATTTTCCAATCCTTTGCCAAGTCATCTTAACTATTGTATTAACTTTCTTATTTGTTGTCATATTGTCTTACTGTCATTCTTTTTCCATTTGGAATCTTTGTCCATATGGCTATAATTCTTTTTTATCTATATATTGTGATATTTAATCATGTAAAAATATGGATCAAATGACTATAAAAACGAAATAGTTTTTAGTATTTATACTGATTGTGCAACAGTAAAAAATATTTATTTTTGGTTGCGAGATGAACAGCTTTTTGGATCACGCAAAGATTTGAACACAAAACTGCTTTCGCACAACGGACAAATTATAAAAGCTATCTTCCTACATTCACATAGTTTCATCAAATTCCTCCATCCTTTCATCTCGTCATTCATTGGTTGATGAATTTGCGTTGTCGAACATTTTAATTTCCGCAAGATGAAACTGCAAAAAATAAACAAAACAGAACTGATTTGTGATTGGTAACTACAAATCCACCAATGATTTTGAGCCAAGTGAAGAAATGAGAACAAATACGAACGTTAACATAATGATTAGAATGTCTTGGCAAACGATCAAAAATTTAAAGTAATGAGATTCGAATCCGCTACCTTCAGTTTCCCAGGCTGTTACGCTATGTCTCTGTCTCTCTCTCTTTTTTAAATCTCATTTTGTTCGTTATTGTTCGTGGCATTTGTTTGGGGCGGACGTTCCATGACAGCCGTTCGAGTTCATTGTGCCGGCTATTATACAATGACTGCTATCCATTACGCTACGGTGGCAGTAGAAAAATCTGGTGTTATTTTGATACTCTCGAGGAACAGGCTAAATTTTTGTCGGCTTTTACTCGTAATCGACGGCCCACCAGGGTGAATGGCTTCAGAGTGTGATTCCTGTGTTCTTAATCTATACCTCTATATAAGTGGTCGCAGGAAGTCGATTGTACCACTGGGGACGTCTCCTTGTTAGTAAGGGAGCTGGGATGGAACAGGTGCCCACAGAAACAAGCACTTCGTTAGTGTTGTGCGTGGTCTCACCAAGACTTGTTCAGCACCTTAATTCGAACGGATTTCAGCCTCCACAAAATCTAACGATTTTTTTTGGTGTTGCTTAGAGGCGCCTAATTAATGCATTAGGAATTAATCGTGTATGGGTATAGCGAAATTCGCTCTCGGGATATGGGCATCGAGTTCCGTATAATCACACGACGGAACGATCACCTCCACGAGCGTCTATGACATCGATCTAGGCGATATGGTAGCAGAATACACTGGCAAAGAGCGTGCTCTTTGGATAGCTCCTATTATATTATCATATCTACTGAGCGTTCCCCGGTGCACACTTTGTTGATGCTGCGAATTTCTTTGCCTGTCGGGACTCAAACCTGCCTACTTCCGACTAGCCAAGCCAAATGGCACAGCTTGGTGGATGCAGCGGGTAGCAAGAGCTCTGTCCGGCGTGCCTCGTACAGCTGCCCCGCTTCGCGGAATCTCCAGGAATAGATCGCGGCAGCGCGACGCCGCCACGCCGATTGAATTTCCCAGAAACTGGCAAGCTTTCGCGAACCGGAGAAAACCGTGTCAAGCTGACGTCCACGTTTCCGTTGACAAACCCCCAACAACATTGGAAAACCACGCTCACCAATGAGAATTATTTGTAATGGGTCAGCATGATTCGTTTGTTAGTATAGATACGTGGAGGGGAAATCGTCATCATCACCACTATTTTGCTGTCTCTGGATCACGGGGTCCAGGGTTCGATTCCCGAACGGGTTGTTGATTTTTTTCTGCCCAGAGACTGGGTGTTTGTGTTGTCCTCTTCATTTTATCATCACCATCATCATCATCATCATTTCTGACTGTGACTACATTGTACTGTGTAAAAAATGGACTGTGTAAAAATTGGGACGTGGTACGGGCGCTGATGACCGCGCAGTTGAGCACCTCACAAACCATCACCACGATTAGCAGCAACATCAGTAACACTGTCAGCAATTAGCAGCACTGAGTATTCTCCTGTTTTGCGACCCCTTTACTCAGTAGCTAATAACAACAGTTCACCCGTTAATAAGACTTACTTGTGTAAGCGTTTGCACACCATCTGAATTATCGCTCAAGACGTGGTATCGCGTCACACCATTTCAGTCTGAACAATGGCTCTCGATAATGAATTCATGTAACACAGAGCAAGTATTAAGTCCTTTTACATGATGTCCTGATCATTTCTATGCCAGAAACACGTAAATAAATAAATTTTAACAACAGGTGAATTGTTTTGTGATTAAGTAAAGCAGTGAGAAATACGTGGTCAGTATTTCTAATTGGGGTCCACGGCTTCACTTTCACCCGCGACGCAGTGTTTGAAATCGTCAATATTCCTATGCCAAAAATCAAAGAGCCGACCAATGGACTGGATAGCGAGCACCGCGAAATCCGTACGCCGAATCCAACTGGTAGGATATCCTCTATGAACAATATTTTATGTACTCACTGTTACGCTCCGTAAATCTGGTGTTAATTTCAATTTACTTTTACTCTCGTTCTGCTGGATGACAGCACATAGTACGCACTAAATAAGAGTTTTCATTGATACTCTTATTTCTACGCAACGTTTGGTACCTGGCTGTGTGTCTCACATCTGGACGTTTGGATGTTAGCATCGTGAGGCCAACCAAGGAACTACTCGACCGATAACTGCCGGTTCCAAGATCGGGGAACCAGGCGCGTGTGGGAGAGCGGTGTACTGCACACATACCCTGCATACCGCGTCCAGTGACGCCATTGGCAGAGGATGACACGGCGATCGGTCGGGCACGAGTAGACAGTCCAAGACCGGAACGCAGAACTTTACCTATCTACCTAGTGAAATCGCTCCATGACTTAATGTAAATACGACAGCGCAAAGCGGTTTCCAGAATTCGGTTTTCGTCTTCCAGAAATTACGTCGCATCTAAACGTAATGGATAGCGATCAGCACAAGCCGACGCCCGCGAGACGAGATCGTATTTTAGACGAGGAAGGGACGTCAGAAGGTCTGCACAAGGTCACCCGCTGCAGACAACTCCACCGACATACAATGGTTCACTGAAACGTGGTGTATGTGACGTAACTCAACAGACAAAGGAAACCAGCGGCGCTTCTTAACGACCATAAGCAGATTTAAAGTCAACCATGGGTGCTGCTGACAGCACCTCCATAGTATTTACGTCGTACCCTTACCACACTGGTTCTGAGGGGAGATACAGGTCGTCATATGTACACTGGATGGCCTAGACACAGAAAGGAATCAGAGCTAGTGACAAAGAATGTATATGTATACTTCGCGATAGTGAATGCAAACATTTATAAACTGCACTCCCTAGTATTTTGTGGTCGAAGGTCTTTCCTCGGCCGCGTTTGCTTACTAATATATCACAAGGAAATGTAGCTCTACCCCGAGTAAATATAGTTTTTCTTGTTTTACTACACATACTTGTTTCGGATATAAGTTTCTCGATCTTAAGTGGTTTTACTCATTATCTGTTGAACAGTACACAAAGGAATTACGAATTACGGTATTTACCAGTTTTTTGAGGTTATAGTATTTGTATTACGATAAGTACTGACAATGGATAAGTAAGCCAATAGCAACCGGCGTTCCAACATGCAAAGCAAAAACGTACGAACTTATGTACCAACCTAATAATTTTCCCTCTATACTGGCTCAAATAGCGAGAATTTAGTTATAACCACCCTAAAGCTGCATATCACAGGAAGATGCCACTTGAAAGCTTCAGTCATTCCACTATCCCTGTGCACAAACAAACGTCAGTTTAAAAGTAGTGAAGAGACACATCGTTTAGCTATATAAAGTAATGTCAGCATCAACGTATGGATGTGAAATTTTGACACTTACAGTAGCAGGTTGTAATTTGCTTGATAGGAAGAGGAATGAAGAAATAACGAAATACAAGAAAGCATGGGAAGAGTGTGAAGCAAGAATGCAAGGAAGTCAGTACCAAGCTCAGTGCTGAAGTATAACCCAAAACAAGGAAGATTGGTTGGCCAATAAAAGAGAACACCAAGAATATATATACACTGAAGAGCCAAAGAAACTGGTACACCTGCCTAATAACCTGTAGGGCCCACGCGAGCACGCAGAAGTGCCAAAACAAGACGTGGCATGGACTCGACTAATGTCTGAAGAAGTGCTGGAGTAAATCCTGTAGAGTACGACGGGGTGGAGACCTCTTCAGAACAGCGTGTTGCAAGGCATCACAGATACACCCAATAATGTTAATGCATGGGGATTTTGATGGCCAGCGGAGGTATTTAAACACAGAAGAGTGTTAATGGAGCTACTCTGTAGCAATTCTGGATATGTGGGGTGTCGCGTTGTCCTGTTGGAATTGCCTACGTCGGAATGGACATGAACGGATGCAGGTGATCAGACAGGATGCTTACGTACGTGTCGCCTGTCAGAGTCGTATCTATACGTATCAGGGGTCCCATATCACTCCAACTGCACACGCCCCGCACCATTACAGAGACTCCATCAACTTTAACCGTCCCCATGAATTCATGAGGTTGAGCCGTATCTAGAGCCGTCCTGTGTGCAATGATGTCCGTGGCAATTAACAAACCATTTTTAAATAAACACACACACACACACACACACACACACACACACGAACACTCACGCACGTACGCACGCACGCACGCAAAGTGCAATGATGCCCGTGGCAATTAACAAACCAGCCGCGCGGGATTAGCCGAGCGGTTTAAGGCGCTGCAGTCATGGACTGTGCGGCTGGTCCCGGCGGAGGTTCAAGTCCTCCCTCGGGCATGAGTGTGTGTTTGTCCTTAGGATAATTTAGGTTAAGTAGTGTGTAAGCTTAGGGACTGATGACCTTAGCAGTTAAGTCCCATAATATTTCACACACATTTGAATTAACAAACCATTTTTAAATAAATACTCACACACACAGACACACACACACACACACACAAGAACACTCACGCACGCAAAGTGATCTAGATATGGCCGAGCTGTTCTAGGCGCTTCAGTCCAGAACTGCGCGACTTCTACGGTCGCAGGTTCGAATCCTGTCTCGGGCATGGATGTGTGTGATGTCCTTAGGTTAGTTAGGTTTAAGTAGTTCTAAGTTCTAGGGGACTGATGACCTCAGATGTTAAGTCCCATAGGGCTCAGAGCCATTGAACCATTTTTTCATGAGGTTGTCTCCATACCTGTACGCGTCTGTCCGCTTGACGCGATTTGAAACTAGACTCGTCCGACCAGGCAACCAGTTTTCAGTCATCAACAGTCCAATATTGGTGTTGGCGGGCCCAAGCGAGGCGTAAAGCTTTGTGGCGTGCAGTCATTAAGGGTACAAGTCTGGGCCTTCGGCTCCGAAAGCCCATATCGATGGTTTCGTTGAATGGTTCGTATGTTGACGGCCCAGCATTGAAATCTGTAGCAGTTTGCGGAAGGGCTGCACTTGTGTCATGCTGAACGGTTATCTTCAGTCATCGTTGGTCCTGCTCTTGCAGGATCTTTTTCCGGCCGCAGAGACGTTGAAAATTGGACGTTTTGTCGGATTCTTGATATTGACGGTACACTCGTGAAATGGTCGTACGGGAAAATCCCCACTTCATCGGTACCTCGGAGATGCAGTATCCCATCGCTCGTGCGCCGACTATACCACCACGTTCAAATCACCTGAATCTTGATAACCTGCCATTGTAGCAGCCGCAACCGATCCAACAACTGCACCAGACGCTTGTTGTCTTATATAGGCGTTGCCGACCGCAGAGCCGTATTCTGTCTCAACACATCTCTGTATTTGAATACGCGTGCCTATACCAGTTTCTTTCGCCCTTCAGTGTATATGTTTTATTGAGATTACAGTACTTGTATTACTGTAAGTACTGACAAATCTCAACACAAAGAATATATATACACCTTGTTATTACATCTTGGTGTAGCTGTAGCTGTGGTACGAATACCAAACAGGCGAGTCAACACCACTTGATAATAAAGTATATATGTGTTCTTCGTGTTAATATTTATGTCAGTAATTATAGTAATGTTAATGCTATAATCTAAAAAAGCTGATAAATATCGTAATGCCTAAATTCTTTGAATACTGATCAACAAATAATGAATAAAACCTACTGAAGATGGAGAACCATCTACAAAACATGTGTGTGTTTCCTCAAGCAGAACCGCATTTTCTTATTACGTGTGTGTAATAGATCACTTTGCGTGCGTGAGTGTTCGTGTGTGTGTGCGTGTGTGTGTGTGTGTGTGTGTGTGTGTGTGTATTTATTTAAGAATGGTTTGTTAATTTCCACGGGCATCATTGCACACAGGACGGCTCTAGATATGTGAATGTACCTGTGTCACTTTCGGTTCGGCTAGCTGCAGTGCGTGGTGCTAACTGCAGGCACTCATTACACTCTCGTGTTACAATAACAGAGTGAGCGGACGGGGTGGAGTGGAACATCAGCAGCGGCAGCGGCGTCGCCGGAGGCCACAGCAGCGTGCAGCGTGGCGAAGCGCCGCACCGACTGTCATTACGTGGCGTCGCGACGGCAGACGGCGGATTTTTGCGTGGGCAGGCGGCATGAAGTGCCGCGCGCTAATTAGCGCCCTCAATTAGGCGACGTTGTGGCACCTGGCGCTCGGTTTCAATTAGCGGTCGCCCCTCGCCGTGCTCTGACCTTTGTGCGAAGCCTCGCACGCATGCTTTACGGTGACTCGTCTCACTATTTAGGTCACCGTCCTTTGTGAAAGTATTTGTCTGGAACGGAGCCGTATGTGGAATTTAAATGTGAACTCTCAGCAGTGCTCACGAGGGAACACTGTAAGCTTTCGAAATGTGGTGTTATATAGGAGTTTCGACGATTAGGTTAAGATTGGTTCAAATGACTCTGAGCACTATGGGACTTAACTTCTGAGGTCATTAGTCCCCTAGAACTTAGAACTGCTTAAACCTAACTAACCTAAGGACATCACACACATCCATGCCGCAGGCAGGATTCGAACCTGCGACCGTAGCAGTCGCGCGGTTCCAGACTGTAGCGCCTAGAACCGCTCGACCACCATGG
This sequence comes from Schistocerca piceifrons, assembly GCF_021461385.2. Taxonomy (NCBI): domain Eukaryota; kingdom Metazoa; phylum Arthropoda; class Insecta; order Orthoptera; family Acrididae; genus Schistocerca; species Schistocerca piceifrons. The sequence goes on along the minus strand of NC_060145.1, from coordinate 472,656,905 downwards.
CCGGCGGTTAGGTTTAAGACATCGAATAAGGAATGAAGAAGGGACAAGAAAGTTTCATGACAATACCTGACTAAATGAAAGGAGAAGTGTGATACGACACATCAAGAGGCGTCGAGGAATAGTAAATTTGGTAAAGGAGGGAGGCATATGTGTGTTTGAGCGGTGAGGGGTAAAAGTTATAGAGACAGTCCTAAGGTCGAGTGCACTAAATAGGTTGCGGTGGGTGCAGGCTGCAGTTCCGATCTGAAGAGGATGGAACAGGATGGCGAGCTGTGCAACACCAATCTTGAGATTGCAGAATACAATAACAGGACGCCGTGAGGCATGTCCATGTAGCAGGTAGGTAGCCACCGATCGAGGTTAACGCGCTACACTCGTGTTCCGCAGCATCGACATTCCATTCCTCGTTTAACCATTCACATTAAGCTATTCCGTGGCATCTCTAATTGTCTTCAGACAAATATGAATACTGCGGTTCCGTTGGTATCACTGTGCTAATCAAAGCGAAGAACGACGCGTACTGATTACCGTCCCGTCGACGGCGGGGTCATTACTGCCTGTATTACATCACCAATGACCCCACTTCCGCCTCTCTGTCTTCTTTGCGTACACAACACATGGAACAGTAACACAAAGGATCCCGTCTAAAATTCTGAGGTATCGTAATCATCATCGTCACGAACATCGAGGATTAAACTATCGTAGTGGTAAAGTAGAGACTGTAGAAGGCCTGGAGACTTTTAAAAGTCGAGAAATTATTGCTTATCGGATATTTCAGATTTGTGTACTGTACAACAGAGGTAGGGTTACATTTTATATGTCCATAATGCCTTTGGTTCTTTGCACGAGGAATCATCGCTAAATAAATGATTCAGAGTCTGTGTCTGCATGGCTTAAAGGAGATCTTAACTGCAACAAGATTATAGGTTTTGGTGATGTCCCACAATATTTTACTCTGTTACTCGTTTACTGGCCAACCAATCTTCCTTGTTTTGGGTTATAGTTCAGCACTGAGCTTGGTATTGACGTCCTTGCATTCTTGTGACACACTGTTCCCATGGTTTCTTGTATTTCACTATTTCTTCAGTCATATCAAATGTGGTTCTTTCCCTACATCTTCATTCCTCTTCCTGTCAAGCAAAATACCACCAGTTACTGTAAGTGTCCAAAATTCACATCCATACATTGGTGCTGACATTATATATTTAAACGATGTGTCTCTTCGCTACTTTAAAACTGACGTTTGTTTGTCCACAGGGATAGTGGAATGGCTGAAGCTTTCAAGTGACATCTTCCTGTGATATGCAGCTATAGGGTGGTTATAACTATTCTCGCTATTTGAGCCAGTATAGAGCGAAAATTATGAGGTTGGTGCATAAGTTCGTACGTTTTTGTTTTGTATATTGGAATTCCAGTTGCCGGCCGAAGTGGCCGTGCGGTTAAAGGCGCTGCAGTCTGGAACCGCAAGGCCGCTACGGTCGCAGGTTCGAATCCTGCCTCGGGCATGGATGTTTGTGATGTCCTTAGGTTAGTTAGGTTTAACTAGTTCTAAGTTCTAGGGGACTAATAACCTCAGCAGTTGAGTCCCATAGTGCTCAGAGCCATTTCAATTCCAGTTGCCATTGGTTTATTTAACCATTGTCACGGTTATATGTAGCTCAGTGTTGCTACTTGAGTTTATACATTATCAGTTCGTCATTTGGATGATATTGAGTGGAGCAGTGTACACAGTAAAATGGAGTGCCAGGTGGTGAAACCGGAACATTTCCACACATTTTTCTGTTTTGAGTTCAATACAGGGATGACAGCATCGGAGATTGCCAGAATCCGTTGCGTCGTTTATGAGGATAATGCTGTTGAACAGAACACGACAAGACAATGCCTCTTTTGTTTTAAGAAGGATCGTTTTCACATTATTTACTCTCCACGCTCAGGAAGCCCTTAGGGGTCTCATGAAGTTCGTTTAAACGCATTAATCCACAATGATCTTCGTCAGTGTACTCGAGAACTGGGAAATGTGATGAATTGTGATCGTTCTACAATCGTACGACATTTGCATACCACGGTAAAGATTCAAATATCGGATGTATGGGTACCGCATGCTCTACCCCGAAACCACAAAAAGCAGCGAGTGGCCATATTTGCATCTGTGCTTGCTCGTCATCAATTGGCTCGTGAACGACCATTCCTATCCTGTGCCGTTATTGGTGACGAGATATTGTGTCTTTAGGCTAACATAAGGAAAAAGAAAGGAATGGTTGGGACCAGACAAAGCAGCAATTGCCCGTACACAGACCTGCGCGTATCCACAGAAGATAATGTTAAGCAACTGGTGGAACAGAGGTGGTGTAGCTTACTACGAAGTACCTTCCCAAGATGTACCGTCACTGCTGACATTTATTGTCAACAACTGAGACATTTTGGAGACGCAGTCCAAGAACTACGACCAGGAAGACCGCGTGAAGTGGTGTTGCACCACGATAACGCCCGCCCTCATTCTGCTAGACTGAGAAACAAGACTGTTCAGAAGTTTGTTTGGGAAGTCATTCCACAGTCACCTTGTCCACCTAATCTTGCGTCCTTAGATTTTCACCTTTCCCGCTCTCTATCGAACAAAGTTCAAGGAACTTCCTTTCCGGGTGAAAATGCGCTCCGAACATGGCTCGACGAGTTCTTGGCCTAAAAACCACGTGATTCCTACAGTCACGGAATCAAAAACTTACCCCAAAGTTCGTAGACCGTTGCAGAAACTTAAAGGAGAATATACTGATGACTAAACTCTCTGTATCGTGCATCTGTTGTGTAAGTTAAACTGATGTAAAAACGCTACAAGCTTAGGCATCAACCTAATATTTACAGTATGGGTACCCAACTTTATAGGAATGATGCTGCTTTTCGCGAGTATCGATGCATTAAGCGATGACGGAGAGGTCCTCTTTTCACAGCGGGGCTTAAGAACATGATTCGGAAGTTCGAATTAATTAGCAATTCGGTAGAGGCCGACTGTAAATTGCGCCACAAATTGTTAAAGAAGTTACTGCTGCCATAGCTGAGAATGCTGGACGCAGTTTGCGATTTTCAGGGACTGCACGAGCTGTTTCAGGGCAGCTCAACACTTTATGGTCTATCATTGCTTCGCGCAGCAGTAGAAAATATTTACTGCCGTTCCAGGCTATCATGGATTCAGATTATCGTCACATAGAGCAACCTGGAACTTAAACACGATACGCAGTTAGCAAATGTTACCCTGTCATGTGGGTTCGATTCCCGGTGGGGTCAGGGATTTTCTCTACCTCGTGATGACTGGGTGTTGTGTGATGTCCTTAGGTTAGTTAGGTTTAAGTAGTTCTAAGTTCTAGGGGACTGATGACCATAGATGTTAAGTCCCATAGTGCTCAGAGCCATTTGAACCATTTGAACCTGTCATGTGGGAATTTAAACGTATTTCTTTGAATGGTTTCTTCGTTATTTCTCTTCCGCTTGTGCTGATAAATGTTACCACAAAGTTTCATTGGCCTACGATCACGAGTTTCTCATGGGCTCAAGTAGCGAAAGTACTAACTTGCTCTACTCTTTCTTTATTAGTAACTATTTTGACGTTAACAGGTTCACATCCTGTAAATACCGTCACCTTTCCCCTGAACTATAATATCCTCAATTACATTTATCTGTCGACAAAAGATCGTAAGAATATATTTCTCACTACCAAAATGTTAACGTCTGACGCTGTCGAAAGTCCAAGATGTTACCACGTAAACGGATGTTTGGCAGTGGTGTGTAATAATATACACACCTCAAAAAAAGTTTTACATCACCGCGTTTCCGAGAGTTCCAGAAACCGTACAGAAAATTGGAGTAAAGATCACCATAAACATTATTTCCGCCTTTTTTATTGGTCATTAAAACCACACATTGCTTATTGTACCGCCATACAGCGAAGCCTTCAGATGTGGTGGTTCATATCTAATACCCACGTCCTCTTGCATTGGTGCATGCCTGCATGCGTCGTGGCATACTATTCACAAGTTCGTCAAGACACTGTTCAGATTGACCCACTGCTCAACAGCGATTCGATAGGATTCATGTCTGGAGAACATGTTGGCCACTCTAGTCGAGCGACGTCGTTATCCTGTAGGTAACCATTCATAAGATGTGCACGATCGGGTCGCGAATTGTCGTCCGTGAAGACGAATGCTTCGCCAATATGCTGCCGATGTGGTTGCACTATCGGTCAGAGGATGGCGTTCACCTATTGTACAGCCGTTACGGCGCCTTCCATGACCACCAGCAGCGTACGTCGCCCCACATAATGCCACCCCAAAACAGCAAGGAACCTGCAGCTTGCTGCACTCGCTGGACAGTGTGTCTAGGGCGTTCAGCCTGACCGGGTTGCCTCTAAACACGTCTCCGACAATTGTCTGGTTGAAGGAATACGCGGCACTCATCGGTGAAGAGAACGCGATGGAAGAGAACGTGATGCCAATCCTGAGCGGTCCATCCGGCATGTTGTACCGCGCTGCATGGTGTCGTGGTTGCAAAGATGGACCTTGCCATGGACGTCGGTAGAGAAGTTGCGCATCATGCAGTCTATTGCGCATAGTTTGAGTCGTAACACGACGTCATGTGGCTGCACGAAAAGCTTTATTCAGCGTGGAGGCGTTGCCGTCAGGGTTCCTCCGAGACATACTCTCATTGCAGTAGTAGGCCTTGGGCGTCCTGAGCGAGGCATGTCATCGACGGTTCCTGTGTCTCTGTTCCTCCTCCATGTCTGAATAACATCACTTTGGTTCACTACGAGACTCCCGAACACTTACCTTGTTGAGAGCCCTTCCTGGCACCAAGTAACAATGCGGACCCGATCGAACCGAGGTATTGATCGTCTAGCCACGGTTGAACTACAGACAACACGAGCCCTGTACCTCCTTCCTGGTGGAATGATTGCAACTGATCGGCTGTCGGAACCCTTCCGTCAAATAGGCGCTGCTCATGCATGGTTGTTTACATCTTTGGGCGGGTTTAGACATCTCTGAACAGTCAAAGGGGCTGTGTCTGTGATACAATATCCATAGTCAACGTCTACCTTCAGGAGTTCTGGGAACCGGGCTGATGCAAAAAAATTTTTGATGTGTGTAACAGTAGATCGGTGAAGTTTCTGAGGCCATGGCAGTACATAGAGAGCATTAGACGAATTAGTTATTCGGTCCAGTTGTTGTTCGATGTAGGTCTTCTGTTTGTTGAGCTTTGGCGTTGCCGTGGAGCGGCACCGTCAGAGAGACTTTTTGCGCCACCTCCGGCCTCCAGCGCCGATGAACACGTTTGGCGGTGGGCGTTTGTTGCTTCACGCGGGAATCGAAGGCCCCCGCCGTTATTGCGTAGCCTGACAAGCCGCGCCGTAAAGCACCAGCCAGTTCCGCATTGCGGGCGCCGCGCTATCTGAACGCAAAAAAGCCAGACCGCCGGCGCACCGCCGCACCGCGGCGCGCCGTCGTAAAATGCAGGTTGCTGCCAGCGGTAATAGTCATCTTTATATCTGCCGCGAGAGGAGAGAGAGAAAGACTGGGGACGGGGGGAGGAGGACTGGATAGTGTGGAGAGGAGACAAAGTGACATGAGATGAGACGAGAGTAGGGTAAAGTAAAGCACGGCAACTTCAGTAGAAGAGAAATTAGAGAGTACAGTATATTATAGGAGGTGAGATCAGAGTGGAGGTGAGCAGAGCAAAGCAGAATAGAATAAATGGAGGAGAATAGAGCGAGTAGAGTAGACAGAAGAGCATAGGAGATATGAAGTGCCGGCCGTTGTGGCCGAGTGGTTCTAGGCGCTTCAGTCAGGCACCCCGCTGCTGCTACCATCGTAGGTTCGAATCCTGCCTCGGGCGTGGATGTGTGTGATGTCCTCAGGTTTATATAGTTCTGAGGGCCTCACGACCTCAGATGTTAAGTCCCGTAGTGCTTAGAGCCATTTTGAGATTAGCGATAAAGTTATATTGGTTCAAATGGCTCTTAACACTATGGGACTTAACTTCTGAGGTCATCAGTCCCCTAGAACTTAGAACTACTTAAGCCTAACTAACCTAAGGACATCACACACATCCATACCCAAGGCAGGATTCGAACCTGCGACCGTATCGGTCGCGCGGTTCCAGACTGTAGCGCCTAGAACCGCTCGGTCACTCCGACCGGCGTTAAATTGGTGACCAAAAAGAAGATGAAATTAAAGAATTCTACTGCCTTAGAGGAAATATAAGACATGACGTACGGAGCAAGGAGGACAAAAAGCAGAGTAGCTTTGGTAAAGAGCGCATTCCCGACCAAAGAAAAGCCTGCTAATATCAAACATAGCCCTTCATTTGATGAAGAAATTTCTGAGAATGTACATGTAGAGGACATGATTGTAAGGTACTGAATCATGGATGGTGGGAAAACTGGAAAAGAAGAAACCCCGAGCGTTTGATATGAGGTATTATAGGAAAATGTCGACATTTAGATGAAAAATAACAAATGAGTTGGTTCCCTGAAGAGTCGGGAAGGAAAGGAACATGTGAATAACATTGACATGTACTTGAGGGAATTGTAGAAGGTAAAAACAGCAGAGGAAGTCAAAGGTTGGAATGTATCCAACAAATAAATATGACCCAATATCGTGTAGGGCCCCCGTGAGCACGCAGAAGTGCCACAACACGATGTGGCATGGACTCGTCTAACGTCTAAAGTAGTGCTGGAGCAAACAGACACCATGAAACATGCAGGGCAGTCCATAAATCAGTAAGAGTACGAGGGAGATCTCTTCTGAACAGCACGTTGGAAGTCATCCCAGATATGCTCAGTAATGTTCATATCTTGGGCGATTGGTGGCCACCGAAAGTGTTTAAGCTCAGAGGAGTGTTCCTGGAGCCACTTTGTGGCAATTCTGGATGTGTGGCGTGTCGCATTATCCTTCTGGAATTGCCCAACTCCGTCAGAATGGATGTGTGTGATGTCCTTAGGTTAGTTACGTTTAAGTAGTTCTAAGTTCTAGGGGACTGATGACCTCAGAAGTTAAGTCCCATAGTGCTCAGAGCCATTTGAACCATTTGAACCGTTGGAATGCTTACGTACGTGTCACGTGTCAGAGTGGTATCTGGGCGTATCAGGGGTCCCATATCACTCCACCTGTAGACGCCCCACACCATTACAGAGTCTTCACCAGCTTGAACAGTCCCCTGCTGGATTCTTGATGATGTCTCTGTACCAGTACACGTCCGTCCGCTCGATGCAATTTGAAACGAGACTCGACCGACCAGGCAACGTGTTTCCAGTCATCAACAGGTCAATGTCGATGTTGACGGGCCCAGGAGAGGCGTAAAGCTTTGTGTGGTGCCGTCATCATGGGTACACGAATGGGCCTTCTGCTCCGAAAGCCTTTATCGATGATGCTTCATTGAATGGTACGCACGCTGACACTTGCTGATGGCCCATCATTGAAATCTGCAGCAAATTACGGAATGGTTCCATTTCTGTCACCTTGAAAAATGGCTCTGAGCACTATGGGACTTAACTGCTGAGGTCATCAGTCACCTAGAACTTAGAACTACTTAAACCTAACTAACGTAAGGACTCACACACATCCATGGCCGAGGCAGGGTTCGAACCTGTGACCGTAGCGGTCGCTCGGTTCCAGACTGTAGCGCCTAGAACCGCTCGGCCACTACGGCCGACTATCACCTTGAACGATTCTCTTCAGTCGACGTGAGTCCCGTTCTTGCAGGATCTTCTTCCGGCTGCAGCGATGTCGGAGAATTGATGTATTTTACCGGATTCATGATGTTCGTGGTACACTCGTGAAATGGTCGTAAGGGAAAATCTCGACTTCATCGGTACCTCATAGATACTGTATCCCATCGCTCTCGCGCCGACTATAACACCACGTTCAAAGTCATTTAAATCTCGCCAACCTGCCATGTAGCAGCAGTAACCGATCTAAAAACTGCGCCAGACAGTTGTCTTATGTAGGCGTTGCCGACTGCAGCGCCGTATTCTGCCTGTTTACATATCTCTGAATACGCATACTGTGGTGTCACCGCCAGACACCACACTTGCTATGTGGTAGCCTTTAAACGGCCGCGGTCCGTTAGTATACGTCGGACCCGCGTGTCGCCACTATCAGTGATTGCAGGCCGAGCGCCGCCACACGGCAGGTCTAGTCTAGAGAGACTCCCTAGCACTCGCCACAGTTGTGCAGCCGACTTTGCTAGCGATGGTTCAATGTCTACATACGTTCTCATTTGCAGAGACGACAGTTTAGCATAGCCTTCAGCTACGTCATTTGCTACGACCTAGCAAGGCGCCATATTCTTCAAGAATGTATTCTGAACTGATAATATTGTGACTCGTGTACCGTCAAGAGTGACGTTCATAATTAATGGATTAAAGTTAAGTATCAAACTAATAACGTCTGCTTTCTGAATTCTAATTCCTTGTCATGTTCCAGACCTCAACGTCAGTATAGTTCTTCCCTCCTCACGCCAGCCTGCGTGAGCTAAAACGCGTGCATTTTGGCCTCCACTAGTAACACTGTGTTGGCTATTCAGCCAACACAACACATACCTATACCAGTTGGTTTGGCGATTCAGTGTACTACCTTCGGAAGAAAAGGTAAGCACATAGAGGAATTCATAGCAGGCCGCATCAAACCAGTGTGTACTGTGTCTTAGAACGGCAGATATCAAGGAGTGGTGTCGTCGAGACTACGAAATTAAGAAACGTATGTACCGAAGAGCTAGAAATTGGCTGACTTGCGTGTCTAACTAGTCAGAAGACTGAAACTTCCTGGCAGATTAAAACTGTGTGCCGGACCGAGACTCGAACTCGGGACCTTTGCCTTTCGCGGGCAAGTGCTCTACCAAATGAGCTACCCAAGCACGACTCACGCCCGGTCCTCACAGCTTTACTTCTGCCAGTACCTCGTCTCCTACCTTCCAAACTTTACAGAAGCTCTCCTGCGAACCTTGCAGAACTAGCACTCCTGAAAGAAAGGATATTGCGGAGACATGGCTTAGCCACAGCCTTGGGGGATGTTTCCAGAACGAGATTTTAACTCTGCAGCGGAGTGTGCGCTGACATGAAACTTCCTGGCAGATTAAAACTGTGGCAAAGGTCCCGAGTTCGAGTCTCGGTCCGGCACACAGTTGTAATCTGCCAGGAAGTTTCATGTCAGCGCACACTCCGCTGGAGAGTGAAAATCTCATTCTGGAAATAGAAGACTGTTGAGTTGAATGGTCGTGCTGTGGCAACTGCCCACCTTCGGCCATGCGGAGGCGAGAAGGCTGGTTGGCTGTTAAGAAGTGTAGCTGGTGGCGGCGACAGCGCCAGGGCGAGATAAGCAGGCCGCGCAGCCAGAGCGGCCAGGAAGCGGAGACGCGCTCAATTTGAAGGGTAGGGTCGGGCTGCCGCGACCTCGACGAATCCTTGGCGACGCTCCGCTGGCTACGGCGCGTCGCCCGCCTCTTGCCGCTGCCTCTGCTGCCCCTGCTGCGGCCGCCGTCTCACACTACACCACTCTCCCAGCTCAGCTCCTCCTCCAGAAAGCATCACCACACGACACGTTTCAATACGTCGTCTTGTCTTGCCGCCGTTACCAGATTACCTACATCTCCACGTCTCAGAATACGCCGTTTAAGCATAGCCCTTATTTTAGTCACATTGTACCATAAATTTGTTTCCTCTTAGATCTGATTCAAACCCTCATAATTAGTTACTGGATCTTTTTTAGAAAAAATTTAGAAATAACTTCCCCAACACTTCCACTGATATCAGTGTGAACAACAACCAGGGAAAATTTTCTCGCTTTTGCCCACCTTTATTTTATATGGAGAGCAGTGTAACGGTGTTGGATCTTCAAGGCGGTGGACGGCGACCATTATCGGAAGCAAAAGTGACTGACGTGAAACAATGATTGTTGGCCTCTCCTGCAAAGTCTGTTCGGCTTGTACCTCAGGAATGTGGAATGGCCGCGCGGGACTAGCCGAGCGGTCTAGGGGCACTGCAGTCATGGACTGTGTGGCTGGTCCTGGCGGAGGTTCGAGTCCTCCCTCGGGCATGGGTGTTTGTGTTTGTCCTTACGATAATTTAGGTTAAGTACTGTGTAAGCTTAGGGACTGATGACCTTAACGGTTAAGTCCCATAAGATTGCACACACATTTGAACATTTTTAAACATCTACATGGATGCTCTGCAAATCACATTTAAGTGCCTGGCAAAGGATTCATCGAACCACCTTCACAATTCTCTATTATTCCAATCTCGTATAGCGCGCGGAAAGAATGAACACCTCTATTTTTCCTTAAGAGCTCTGATTTCCCTTATTTTATAGTGGTGATCGTTCCGCCATATGTAGGTCGGTGTTAACAAAATATTTTCGCATTCGGAGGAGAAAGTTGGTGATTACAATTTCGTGAGAAGATTCCGTCGCAACGAAAAACGCCTTTCTTTTAATGATTTCCAGCCCAAATCCTGTATCATTTCAGTGACACTCTCTCCCATATATACGATAATACAAAACGTGCTGCCCTTCTTTGAACTTTCTCGATGTACTCCGTCAATCCTATTTGGTAAGGATCCCACACCGCGCAGCAGTATTCTAAAACAGGATGGACAAGCGTAGTGTAGACATTCTCCTTAGTAGGTCTGTTACGTTTTCTAAGTACCCTGCCAATAAAACGCGGCCTTTGGTTAGCCTTCCCCACAACATTTTCTATGTGTTATTTCCAATTTAATTCGTTCGTAATTGTAATACCTAGGTATTTAGTTGAATTTACGGCTTTTAGATTAGACTGATTTATCGTGTAAGCGAAGTTTAACGGGTTCCTTTTAGTACTAATGTGGATGACCTCACACTCTTTGTTGTTTAGGGTCAACTGCCACTTTTCGTACAATTCAGATATTTTTTCTAAACCGTTTTGCAGTTTGTTTTGATCTTTTGATGACTTAAAAACATCAGCGTCATCTGCAAACAGCCGAAGACGGCTGCTCAGATTGTCTCCCAAATCGTTTATATAGATAAGGAACAGCAAAGGCCCTATAACACTGCCTTGGGGAACGCCTGAAATCACTTCTGTTTCACTCGATGACTTTCCGTCAATTACAACGAACTGTGACCTCTCTGGCAGGAAATCGCAAATCTAGTTACGTAACTGAGCCGATATTCCATAAGCACACAATTTTACTACGAGCCGCTTGTGTAGTACAGCGTCAAAAGCCTTCCGGAAATGCAGGAATACTCTCTACTTCAGTCATTTCATTGCCCAAACAGCAAAATTCTTCTCTTACTTTTAGTGTCTCAATTCTCCTCGAATTTTAATCCCCTTTTCAAATTTCTCTTTGTAGCTGCTAGCACAGTAAACAGATTGAAGAACATCAGGTTTAGGCTACAACCCTGTCTCACTAACTTCTCAACTACTTTCTCCCTCTTACGCTCTTCGGTTATTGTACTGCTGTATGATTTCTGGGCAAGCTATAGACAAACTCCCGCTCCCTGATATGTTCAGAACTTCTAAAAGCGTATTCCTGTAAACTTTGTTTACCAGATCTACAAATGCTAAAAGTAAATGTACCTTTTTCTGTAGATCATACACACCTCAGGAGGGTGTGCCCCTTCTTCCACCGTTGGTTCTCTCCCGACTGCAGCACGGCTGCCGCTGACGAAATGCATTGTTTGAGTGAACAGTGTGGAGTATGTCGAGTCGTGCCAGAGTGTGGACGCGAGACGCGTTGTCGCGATAAAACACATTGAAGTGGGTATAACACAGTTCGTTGACAACGGAGAGACCAAGTGATATCGAGAGTGATTTACGTAGAATGTATCTTACATTATTTCATATAACTGGACAAATTGTCTCTGGGAATGGACTGTACGAAACGTAGAACTGATTTTAACCGTGTACATAATCGTAGCGACCATTATTTGATGTAACGACAGTTCCAAAGTGTCGTGAAGCTTGACTTGAACAGTTATTATTCAATACCTTCACATCAGTAATAAAATATAACCGTAATAATGTATCTGTACTAGTATTGGTTAGGCCTAGCGCTCATTTTCCAAAACGAATACGAGGAATGGATGTAACCTCTGCTACCACTTTAGTCCGACTGTAGAAATTTAATTACCTTGTGATAACTGTTTCCTACTCCAGAGATAACAATCTTCTAAACACATTTGCCAACCACGAAATCGATGACGTATTTTTATATCATATTATTGTTTTCTGCCATTACCAATTTTGAACATTGTGTAGCATCTGATGGCTGCATTCCAGCTACAGTGCGAACTATTACTCAATGTCACAGTGACCTACGGTTAGAAACGATTTTAAATTAAGGCCAATTCAATATGAGAATGAATATAAAAAATACATCTAAAAAATGCACTGACAAATGCATTGTCGTAGAAAAAAATTGGGATACTTTTCAGGTAAATAAGCCACAATTTTAGGAAGATATTTGTTTGTTTTGTGCTTTTATGTTAACTTCAGCTTCGAGTTGTTCTAAACTTAAAATCGTTTTTCATTTTTGACAACCGTGGAACCATAAGCGTTCAACAGCTGTCTCACAGTTTCTCCTCTACGTGCAGTGCAGCTGTCTGATGATGAAGAAGGCGTTCTAAACCCGTAATGGGAAGTAATTATAATAGGTTTTGAAAATTGACCCATCAGTTTAGCAGTTGGTAGGTGTTGCAGAATGGTATCGTACCATACAGCGTTGTTACATTCAATATATTACCTACTGATAAAATAAGTTCAACGACATATTTGCGTTTTACCAGGTGTCGCTTCAATGCAGCATTTCGAGCGCTACTTCTCAGGATATATTGACGAAGAAAAATTGGAAACTCCTCGAACTGTTGCGTCTAAATGATGTTGCTTGTTTCGGAACCCGAGAGCTTTTTGTTTCTGAAATTCACTCATAAAATTTCTATTCACATAAAAAAGACCTGTTGGTTATTGTCCTTCCTTCATTCATCGATTGATGTTAGGTGTTTCTGCCACGTTGCATCTGGATCACGATCGAATGCGTTATGTTTTCCTGTATCTGGAAATTCTCTGTGCGCAGAGTAACGTTTTGAGTGTTTATTCGCTTACGACAACTGCAGCATTAAGGAATGTGGACACCTTCAATGAAAAGTATTTAACCACAGACAGTTGCCTAGAAAGACAATGAAAAGACTCATGTGAAGTCCTCCACAAGTTATTGCCCTAGACGGTGCACTAACAGCGCTCATTGGATACCGTTGTCACCCAGATTATCTTACAAAGAAGAACGGAGGTCCAAGATCTGCAGCGAGGCCGCATTTAGCGACCAACATTGTAGTTCGTCTTACGAAAGAGTTCTATTTCAGAAGCCGACAATGAAGCTAAGTATACATGCACCGGTTTCGCCCAGCGACCCTCAGAATTAGATCCACTGCTTTAGATGCTCACGACATTTGAGGCTACGTTTCTGAACAGAAACGGGAAATTTAGCATCGCCAGTAAGCAACGACGTGTGTATTGAAGAAAAGTGTCTTCAGACACGAGCTTTACTACTTGTTGCTACTAACCTCCTTGTAACGCAGTTGAGTGACTGCTACTGAGGTACCGATAAAAGTCTGTGAATACAAGATGTGTTGTAAGATAACGTCAGAATCTTCATCTGCTTCATTCAGATCCAGCTATAGGCATCATTTTGCTGCAGGGTCTTCTGTTTATTCCACATTACGGCTCAAAGACAGCGGAAGGCGGAGGTGGAAAGGCCAGAAGAGCAGAGGATCACCTCGCGGAGATATCGTGGTTATTGGTGATCAGTGATGAGGCATTGTTGAAGTAATCCCCACAACATTTAGGAACGCTGCAGGGAATTTATGTCTGGGTGGGCGGCGATGATCTAAAGCCCTTGAAGTAGGACTGCGAAGACCGTGTCACACTCGTTACACCAATATTGCTTTCTGTAAGCCTTTCCGGACAAGGTTAATGAGGAGCTGGGAGACAGGTTGAAAGGAATGGACGATGTACTTAGCACAGAATATGACTGAAGCACAAACGATGCAAATATGAGAGTGAAGAAGGGTAGAAGAAAGAAGAATGACGACTCACTCATGTGTGGACGTAATAGTTGTGGAACAGATCAAAGAATTCTATAAAATCTCAAAATTGTACTGCGCAGCCTTCATAGCATCGAAATGGCAGGGTTAAAATGCAAAGTGTTGAGAATTACCGTCTATATTACTACACATCAATTTCAAAAACAAAATCGTATTCAAAATGGGCAAGCCAAGTTAAAAAGGATTTACAGGAATCAGAAATTTCATTTGATGACTCCTACCTGCAAATGGTCAAAACAGAGAAAAGAAGCAGTCAGGCAAAGTGAAAATCTACTGGCAAAAGAGGAAAAAACAGTCAGGGAAAAGATAAAAATCTTCGTGGTCCATAGCACGCCGAAACGATAGGAAAAAAAAAAATAATACACAGCTAAAACAGTCACACGGTCTCAGACGCAGGGGGTCTATCTGACTGCTTCCAGGGACATCAAACATTTTATTTTCAGTTTTTTATATTATTATTGACTGAATATAAAATTTTGTCTAAACTACTCATTGATAGGTATAATCTTTCGTTAAACGTTTAACACAGTAAGTCCAATATTAAAGTTAGAAACTGGTACATGTCTCGCGGTCACGGCGCGCAAATTACCCAGACTATATTCACTAAAGTAAGTGAAAATGCGTGCGCCTAGCGATTACCAACAAACTTTAAACATAATTTCGGACTTGTTAGAATCTTCTTTCCTCTGACAACCCCCACAAAACAATGAGAGGAAAAAAGTTGTTGCTTACTTCACTTTTGCCGTTCATGCAGTAAAACTTCAGAAGTTATAAGGTTTTAATTTATTCCGTGTTTACTGCTAATGCTACTCGCACTATATTTGCAGACAGTATCCACATATACCACTGAATGTACCTGCGAAATTGTATCATTGTACGACAAATAGTTCAGGAGATATGACGTCGTAAACATTGAGGTGGGCGAGAAATTAGCGTTTTATACATGGAAATTCGATTATTTAAACTATCAGGGTGGCAGGTTTACAGATGTAAGCTAATGTGATAAGCTTGGGCTAAGTCGCAGCGTTGCTTGGTTTCACGAAATTGCTGACTTGAAGTTCGTTATTAATTACATACGAATGCCCACTATAAATAAACCCACAGGATTTTACCAGTTCGGTACGCTACAGAGATCAAATGACCATTTAGCGTTCTCCTTGCAGCTACCAACATATACTTCACACAGAACTGCGATACTCGGTATTTCAATACTTTGCAGATGATAACACTGGAAGAGACAGACAAGTTTTAGTGGCCTGAATGTTGTTTGGAACACAGAACTACGTAAGTGAGCATGGTCCTGTTGGATTTATTGTGCAATACGCTTCCTTCACTTCCTCAACTAGACTACCCAGACAGATAAAAGTACACGTACCACATTACCAACTCATAATTCTCCCGCATGTGAATTCATTATAAGTGTAGGAGTAAAATCCCTACCTCAGCAACCACCCATAAAAATATCATTGTGTCTTAGAAATAATGGTAGATTACGGAATATCGCCGTGAATGAAGATTTTATTTGCCTTCATATTTCTCCGAGAATTGATGATCATTCAAAAGTTCTATTTTAAATACCGCACAGATATACCACCAGCATGTAGATCATGTGTTTCCGATTTCATTTGAAGATATCGCCCGAAGAAAGGAAATATAAAATTACCTGCTTGTTTTAAGGACGATCACCACTAGAGACGGGAGGTCGGTTTATTCAAAGGGCGCCAAAGGTAGAGACGTGAATGGCAGGCAGAAAACCCTTCTGTTCTCCCATCATTCAGAAACTCCCGATCTACCTGAGCCCATTATCATAATGACAGCCCTCGTACTGGACGTTAATGCATTCTGGCGCAGCCACCTATTCCAGACGGGAGAAAAAAAGTATGATTAACTTCTGAATTAAAGACTAGATTAACGGCTACAGGTGTCGATCCCACCTAGGGTGTTTAAAAATTCTGTTCCACTTTTAACTGTGCGCCTCCTGCTTCATCAGAAAAAAAACCTGATAATTCCGCCAGATCTGTGAAACGACGTCTTTTATCAACGACGTGAAATCGTTCACAAAAGGCAGGCAAGATGTGAAATATTTAGACTATAGCCGACAAGGCTGTCATCGTTTTATAGCGCGGCGCAGTGCGAAATTCGCTCTTCTTAAGTGGCGCGAAAAGGCATAAGGTGTCTCTATCGTCGATCAGGTGAATTCTGTATTTGTTGATTTTTCGAAATTTTGGAACACGCTGTAGCACCATAGAAAGAATCAACAAGTGCCTACGGAAGTACGATAATATGTGCAGGATGAGATGCGCTACAAGACTGAAAAGTTATTGTCGTAGAGACATTAAACTCGATGACATCACTAACCGCTCTGCGTCGTTTAAGCTCTCAGGGATGTAACTGTAAACCACATCCTGAGCCGCAAAGTCTGTCTTGTAGCGTCTGCCACAGGAGTTGGGTGGCCACTTGCACGAGGCCTTTCCGCTTGTCAAACGAATGCGTGACGAAATGTGCTGCTCTTCTTTGGACTTTCTGTATTTTCTCTATCAATCCTATCTGGTGCAGGTCCCAGTCTGACGAGCAATACTCAACTATTGGCTGAATTAGGGTCTTGTTTGCGCTTATCAAACGAACCCACGACGAAACGTGCTGCTCTTCTTCGGACCTTCTCTTTCCTCTATCAACTCTACTCTTACAATCAAAATACGAAATTCAATACGCAAAGAGAAGAAAACTTACTCCGTCCACTGTTCTCTGCTTCTGTCTGAAAGCGATAAGCGGCTGATTCTCCTACTGATTGTAATTTTTTGAAAATCTGCTCGAAATCATGTTATAATCGGGGATAATACCAATATTTGGGTATTACGATTAGTCAGTGCTAAGGGGTGAAAAATTAGTTTGGAAAACTATGTTTTCCATGCTAATTCTTCCATTTTCAAAAGCTGCAAGCAGATAAAGACGTATTATGTAGACACAGGCAATAGATCAGCTGCTTTCTATTTTTAGTGTAAACCATGAATGCAAATCGAGCATTATACTTCATTTATAGCGCTCTTCGTAAAACGCTTCCAGACTAAGGGTGGTGCCCTTCTGTAATACACGTAATGTCCGACTACAACTGCGAGAAATTTCAATACATGTCAGGTGGGGCAAATCTCACACACCGCTGGTACACGTGTACCAGTAGGCCACGCCACATGGCAACAGGCACATTATTGTTTCAACAAAGCTGTACCAATTTTATGCCATGTGTTTCGTGCATTACTCGCTTATCCCATTTTCTATAATAACTCAGTATTTCAAAGCAACGGAAATTTTAGAAATAAAAAGTACTCGTTTTTTTAAATATGATTATTTAAAAACGAAAAATTTGAACATTGCTGCTATGGCTAATTGATACACTGGTCAGCCAGAACATTATGACTGACCTACTGTCGACACAAACCCACCCAGGCTATAGCAGCCTCACCTGGAGATGAATGACTGCCAGTCAGAAGCACGCACGGTGCGTACAATATCGGAGAGCGTTCTCTCCGTGTGTGGGACTCGCGATCTATCTGAGTGTGACCGATGGCAGATTGTGATGGCTCGGCACGAGCATTTCGGAAACTGCACGACCTGATGGATGTTCGAGGAGTGCTGTGGTGAGTGTCACGTGGGGAAACCAAGGTAAAACCACGTCCACCCCTCATTACAGATGTCGCACGTCACAGGTCGGGGAGACTGGTAAAACAGGACAGGAGGCGAACTGTGACGGAATTAACATCAGACTGTAATGCTGGGCAGTACACACAGAGCCGGCCGGGGTGGCCGAGCGGTTCTAGGCGCTACAGTCTGGAACCGCGCAGCCGCTACGGTGGCAGGTTCGAATCCTGCCTCGTGCATGGATGTGTGTGATGTCCTTAGGTTAGTTTGGTTTAAGTAGTTCTAAGTTCTAGGGGGCTGATGACCTCAGCAGTTAAGTCCCATAGTGCCCAGAGCCGTTTGAACCATTTAGTACACACAGTACACAGAACACTCCTAACGATGGTCCTCCACAGCCGACGACCCATACATGTGGCAGCTTAACACCACGCCACCGCCAACTACCACTGAAATGGACACGTGACTATCGACTGGACGTTGGCACAGTGGCAGAGCTTCGCATGGCCTGATAGCCGATAGCCTCTTCAACATGCCGATCGGAGTGCGCGAATCCGTCGTCTTTCGGGGGAACAGCTGTTTGACACCTGTACTGCGAGACGGAGGCAAACTGGCGCCGGCTCCATTACGCTTTGGGGAACATTCACATGGGCGTCCATGGGTCCAATGGAGCTCTTGTAAGGCACCTGGACGGTCAGGGAGTTTTTTTTTGTTTATTAATATCTCACTTGATTTGTATTAGTTATAAGTTTTTCTAATGCTGCACAAAAAAGATATCAAATGGATGTAAACAAATAGAGCCCGCCTCCACGTGGCGGGACACGGGCAACGGTGTGAGGGGGGACGGGAACCGGGGTGGTGTTACTTTCAGTCACACTGGACCCCGGACCCAGTCACAGCAGCAAGTGGCAACAACGAGTCGCAATAAGAAATTAGACGGTGGGTCATAAAAATAAGCAGCTAGTGAAAAAAAAAAACTCCCTGACCGTCCAGGTGCCTTACAAGAGCTCCACTGGACCCATGGATGCCCACGTGAATGTTCCCTAAAGCGTAATGGAGCTGGCGCCAGGGAGTATCGTACACTGATTGCAGACGACGTACACTCCTTCATGACGATTGTGTTTCCTGATGGCAGTGACATTTCTCAACAAGATAATGCGCCATGTCACAAGGCCACGAGCGTGATGGAGTGGTTCGAGTAACATAATTACGAGCTCCAATTTATGCGCTTTCACCCCAACTCGTCAGATCTGAACCATATCGAACACATCTGGGATGTGGTTGAAAGTGGCCTCAGAGCTCATCGCCCCCCTCCGCTGCATTTTCGGAGAATTAGCTGACTTGTGTGTGCAGATGTGGCGCCAACTGCTTCCAGCGACCTACCGAGAGGTCTCATTGCTTCCATGCCATAATGCATCGTCGCTGCTTTCCGTGCCGACGTTGAATATACTGGCTGTTAGGTAGGTAGTCATAATGTTCCAGCTAATCTTCTTCTTCTTCTTGCGTTACGGCCTCTGTAGGACCACGGGTAGCCCCTTCGTGGACCATTTTCCTCTTCTTCTCCCAGAACCTCTTCATTCTTTCTCTTCTTCTCTCCCGCTCTTCTTCTGAGATCTTCAGTTTCCGTTTCTCCTGTCGCCTCCACTGGTGACACTCTAATCTTTTCCTGTATTCTTCTCTGTCATTGATCAATGTTCTAGCTAATCAGTGTATTTGGCTTTTTTTACCCGGGTTTTAGCAAAAATGGAAAAAGCAAATTGTTACAACCGAGACCAAACAAAACTGAAAAAAATCGGTTATTCAGAACTAAGCTACCAGTGTAGATTCTAACTGGTAGGCCATCCCCATACCTGAGGTGAACACAACACACACGATACTAGCCTGGGCTGTTGGCGACCCTGCCCTTGGCGGAGGCGGCGCCCTATTCGGCGCCCTGCGCCACCCCGCCGACTGGCAGCCTCGTGCGAATTGCCAGCGCAGCCGCCTCTCCAGACAAGCGACCCGCGTAATCGCTCGCAAAGGCCTGTTTGACTCTCTCTTTTCATTCCCGGCCGCCGGCGAGTAATGGGACACGGATAATGGGCCTGCGGCGGCGGCGTCGCGAGCTCAGCTGCGCCGAGATTCAATTACCGACCCTCGCCGCTTCGCCTCCCGCGCTTCCGGGAGCCGCTCTCGACCCGATTACTCGCTATTACGGCCTGACACCGCACCGAAACACTCTTTTTCGCTGCCATGTGGTCTTTCCGCTCTAACGCTTCCGCTGGAAAACAAACCGTGGATGTTACCTTAGCGCCTATGCATTTCCGTCCTGGTCGTACGTTCATCAGCCAGACCATTGTGACCACCCACTTAACAGCCGGTATGTTCACCTCTGGCACGGATAACAGCGGCGACTTGTCGTGGCATGGAGGCAGTAAGGCGTTGGTTGTTCGCTGGAGGGAGGGAGCTGGCACCACATCTACACTCGCAAATCACCTAACTCCCGTAAATTCGGGGAGGGGGCCGATGAGCTGTGGCACCACGTGGAATCACATTCCAGATGTGTTCGATGGGGTTCAGATCTGGCTAGTTGGGGGACAGCACACCAGCTGGAACTCGCCACCGTATTCCTCGAAACACTCTATCACACTCCTTCCCTTGTGACATAGCGATGAGCTGAAACGTCCCACAGGCGTCAGGAAGCATCAATGTCATGAGTGGGTGTACGTGGTCTACAAACGGTGTCGATACTCCTTGGCCGTCACGATACCAGGCACAAGCTCCACTGGAACCATGCAAGACTACGGGAATATTCCCCAGAGCATAATGGAAACTGCGCCAGTTTGTCTCTGCCTGCAGTGAAGGAATTAAGGAGCTGTTCCCCTGGAAGGCGACAGATTCGCGCCCTCCCATGTGCATGTTGAAAAAGGTATCACGATTCATCAGACTCTGCCACTGCGCCAACGTTCAGTGTCAATGGTTACGTGCGCACTTGAGTCGTAGTTGCCGATTTCGTGTTGTTAACATTGGCACACGCATAGATCGTCGGCACGGAGGTCCATGTTTAGTGTTCTGTGCACTGCGTGTTCAGACAGACATGTACTCTGCCCAGCATTAAAGTCTGATATTAGTTCCATCACAGTTCGCCGCCTGTCCTGTTTTATCATCTGCACAGCCAATGACTTCCGACATCTTTAATGAGGGACAGCCATCCAACGCTACGACGTCTGGACGTGGTTTCACCTTGGTGTCGCCACGTGACACTCATCACAGCACTCCTCGAACACCCGTCAAGTCGTGTAGTTTTCGAAATGCTCGTGCCGAGCCACCGGGCTATCACAATCTGCCCTCGGCCAAACTTAGATAGATCGCGCGTTCCCCATTCTGCACACGGAAAGCACGCTCTCCGATATTAAGTGCACCGCGCGTGCGTCTGACCAGCAGTCAGGCGAGGCTGCTATCGCCTGGGTGGGTTTGCATCAGTCATAATGTTCTGGCTGACCAGTGTATCAGTGCACTCCGTGACATTCCACATTCCTGAGGTACCGGCGAATACACCTTGCAGGAGAGGCCAACAATCATTGTTTCACATCAGTCACTTTTGCTTCCGATAATGGTCGCCGTCCCCGCCGTGAAGATCCAACACCGTTCCACTGTTCTCCATCTTCTTCACTAACTGTTGTACGCAACATGTAGACGGTGTATGCTGGTCACCAAACCGTTCAACAGACATTCGCTGATATCTCTTAGTGGACCAGTAATCCAATATTGTTTCACAAGAAACGCGCTCATCGACAGAATAGCGATACATTGCTATTAAACACTGAACACTGAGCTGCAGCCAGAGTGAGGCGCGGAAACTGTTGCGTCAAACGATGCTGCAGAGTGTAGTGTTGCCACGTCAAACGTCGCAAATTACACGGTGCAATTTCAGCGGAATTTTTTCACGTTTGTGGGGCCTGTTTCGAGTGGGACGCCCTGTATGACAATACTCTGTTATCGAAAATACTATGTGGAAGATCAGTTTGGGACCTAACGTGTAAACCTAAGAGTCCATTAAATGCAAATAGTCCATTAGTCCAGAACAAATACTTACGATGGGTTTTGAAAGAATAGTAGACGTATATCACCGGTCTTGCACAGACATGCTGAACATGGCAATACAGAAATTTTCAGCGACTCTATACAAGACGATCGAGCAGATCCTTGGGACCGTCAAACAACTACAGTAAATCAGAACAACAAATCCACACCCATGGCGTAGATACAGAGTTCCAAAGGTGTAAGCTCAGATGGTGTAAAACGCATTTTCCAACAAGATCGGTCGGAAGGTGCCTTATGAGCCCCCACTGTAGCTCCTCCGCTCCTCATCCGAAGTGTAATATATAAAAGAGCAACCAAACACTCACCTTACACGCAACCAAGAAAGGAAGGCCGTCTGAAGGCGATGAGACGTCAACAACACATGAGGGGAGAAAAAAAGAAGAAAAGGGCTGTGCGCTTCACAACATAGGGGACGCAGCCTACATCCAAGCATGGCGAGCTGCCTACGTCCCAGGCGCAACAAGGTCTAGCTTCCACAGAAGCAAGGCCTTTGTTATTCTTTCGCCCTTCCTCACACAAGTAGTTCCCTAGTGGACATCCATCCCCCAAAAAACGAGATATAGCTCCACACAGCGGACAGTAAGTCAACAATATCGTCAGACAACGCCAGGACAGCGTCCCAGCACGTGTCTCATTACTCATCTACAGTGCCCACCAAGAAGAGCCATACTGGACATTATACAAGTGATCAAACTCATCATTTACTGGATTCAGGACTATACCGCTGTTAGGGAGAGATAAGTGCGAGTGAACATTTAACTCTTTTGCCACACACAATCTTCATACTACAGTATTGAGGAACTTCTATTAATAAATTATTGTAAATTGTTGCAATCTGTGTTGCCATCGCTGCGGTCGCAGGTTCGAATCCTGCCTCGGGCATGGATGTGTGTGATGTCCTTAGGTTAGTTAGGTTTAAGTAGTTCTAAGTTCTAGGGGACTGATGACCTCATAAGTTAAGTCTCATAGTGCTCAGAGCCATTTGAACCATTTTTGTGTTGCCATCTATTTTTGCAGTAGCTTTTGCCTAATACTATCTGGTCCTTTGACGGAACTATATTGTCGCTCCGTGCAAGCAAGCCAACTCATAACAGCAACTACGTCCAGTGCCACTGGGTTCTCTTCCTATCACATTTATATGTTACACACCAAGTGCATTTCGTCCTTACAACACAATACTTCATAGTGTGGTTCATGCAGCACGTACTTACAATAACATAGCGTACAGCACCTTAACAAGACGACTGAATTAGCAGTCGAAATACTGAAAGCACAAAAATGGAACCAACCCTACAGCATACCACTAATCAGCGTCGTAGAAAAAACATTAGAGATCATATCTTCTACCTTGTTTATGTTAATGTTACGTTTTGTTAATCGTAGAGGGAGACCAAGAGATGAATACACTAAGCAGATTCAGAAGAATGTAGGTTGCAGTAAGTACTGGGAGATGAAGAAGCTTGCACAGGATAGAGTAGCATGGAGAGCTGCATCAAACCAGTCTCAGGACTGAAGACAACAACAACAACAACAACAACCTTGTTTAGAATTCGGTACGCAAAGATGTCCATTGGAAATACAGTGATTAGTCACATTAATGTGATCACCTGTAAAAAGCATAAATAGCCACCTTTTGCAGCAGGAAGAGTGGCAATGAGGGATGCGGACGCATGCTGACTACAGTAGCGTGGCTAGCTGAGCTCACCCAGCCATCACGAGGCAGAGAAAATCCCTGACCCCGCCGTGAATCGAACCCGGGAACCCGGGCGTGGGAAGCGAGAACGCTACCGCACGACCACGAGATGCGGGCGCTAAATATTAACACGAATTATTTACAGACGAATGGAAAAACTGATAGAAGCCGACCTCGGGGAAGATTAGTTTGGATTCCGTAGAAATGTTGGAACACGTGAGGCAGTACTGACCTTACGACTTATCTTAGAAGAAAGATTAAGGAAATGCAAACCTACGTTTCTAGCATTTGTAGACTTAGAGAAAACTTTTGACAATGTTGACTGGAATACTCTCTTTCAAATTCTAAAGGTGGCAGGGGTAAAATACAGGGAGCGAAAGGCTATTTACAATTTGTACAGAAACCAGATGGCAGTTATAAGAGTCGAAGGACATGAAACGGAAGCAGCGGTTGGGCAGAGAGTGAGACAGGGTTGTAGCCTCTCCCCGATGTTATTCAATCTGTATATTGAGCAACCAGTGAAGGAAACAAAAGAAAAATTCGGAGTAGGAATTAATATCCATGGAGAATAAATAAAAAGCTTTGAGGTTCGCCGATGACATTGTAATTCTGTCAGGGACAACAAAGGACTTGGAAGAGCAGTTGAACGGAATCGACATTGTCTCGAAAGGAGGATATAAGATGGACATCAGCAAAAGCAAAACGAGGATAGTGGAATGTAGTCGAATTAAGTCGGGTGATGCTGAGAGAATTAAATTAGGAAATGAGACACTTAAAGTAGTAAAGAAGATTTGCTATTTGGGGAGCAAAATAACTGATGATGGTCGAAGTAGAGAGGATATAAAACGTAGACTGGCAATGGCAAGGAAAGCGTTTTTGAAGAAGAAAAATTTGTTAACATCGAGTATAGATTTAAAGGTGAGGAAGTCGTTTCTGAAAGTATTTGTATGGAGTGTAGCCATGTATGGAAGTGAAACATGGGTGATAAATAGTTTGGACAAGAAGAGAATAGAAGCTTTCGAAATGTGGTGCTACAGAAGTGGTGCCTCACAAGCAGCTTGTAATCAAGCTGCGGGCCTATGGGGTATCGACTCACTTGTGCGACTGGATCCGTGATTTCCTGTCAGGAAGGTCGCAGTTCGTAGTAATAGATGGCAAATCATCGAGTAAAACTGAAGTAATATCAGGTGTTCCCCAGGGAAGCGTCCTGGGACCTCTGCTGTTCCTGATCTATACAAATGACCTGGGTGACAATCTGAGCTCTTCTCTTAGGTTGTTCGCAGATGATGCTGTAATTTACCGTCTAGTAAGGTCATCCGAAGACCAGTATCAGTTGCGAAGCGATTTAGAAAAGATTGCTGTATGGTGTGGCAGGTGGCAGTTGACGCTAAATAACGAAAAGTGTCAGGTGATCCACATGAGTTCCAAAAGAAATCCGCTGGAATTCGATTACTCGATAAATAGTACAATTCTCAAGGCTGTCAATTCAACTAAGTACTTAGGTGTTAAAATTACGACTTCAGTTGGAAAGACCACATAGATAATATTGTGGGGAAGGCGAGGCAAAGGTTGCGTTTCATTGGCAGGACACTTAGAAGATGCAACAAGTCCACTAAAGAGACAGCTTACACTACACTCGTTCGTCCTCTGTTAGAATATTGTTGCGCGGTGTGGGATCCTTACCAGGTGGGATTGACGGGGGACATCGAAAGGGTGCAAAAAAGGGCAGCTGGTTTTGTATTATCACGTAATAGAGGAGAGAGTGTGGCAAATATGATACGCGAGTTGGGATGGAAGTCATTAAAGCAAAGACGTTTTTCGTCGCGGCGAGATCTGTTTACGAAATTTCAGTCACCAACTTTCTCTTCCGAATGCGAAAATATTTTGTTGAGCCCAACCTACATAGGTAGGAATGATCATCAATATAAAATAAGAGAAATCAGAGCTCGAACAGAAAGGTTTTCGTTTTCGTTTTTTCCGCGCGCTGTTCCGGAGTGGAATGGTAGAGAGATAGTATGATTATGGTTCGATGAACCCTCTGGCAAGCACTTAAATGTGAATTGCAGAGTAATCATGTAGATGTAGATGGGTAGATCACATAACTAATGAGGAGATATTGAATAGAGTTGGGGAGAATAGGAGTTTGTGGCACAACTTGACAAGAAGAAGGTAGGACATGTTATGAGGCTTCAAGGGATCACAAATTTAGCATTGTAGGGCAGCGTGGAGGGTAAAAATAGTAGAGGGAGACCAAGAGATGAATGCACTAACCAGATTCAGAAGGATGTAGGTTGCAGTAGGTATTGGGAGGTGAAGAAGCTTGCACAGGATAGGGTAGGAGTGAAGACCACAACAACAACACAACTAGTTTGCTACCGGCCGTCTGTGTATGGTTATTGTAGGCTGACGCAAAGCATAGGCGATGGTCACATTAATGTGTAGTTGGCGTCGGAGGCCTGTAATAGCAACTGGCTACGCCTGTCACGCAACTGCCGGGCGAGCGGTCTCGTTGCTCTGGCTTGCTGCGCTCCTCGCTGCCGACCGGGCTCAGTGAACGACCCCGCGAAAGCCGGCGCCGAGTAATTGCAGCGGGTGACGGGCGCCGCCGTGGGCAGCTGCCGTGTGAGCGGCGCCTGCGAGTCCGACACCGGTGGCTCCGCGGCAGCCAGGTACGTAGCTGGCCAGCGCCAGCCGCGCCGCCACGAGAAAAAAGGCGACGCCGACGCGGCGCGGTAAAAAGACGAGACCGGCCCCGGGGGACCGGATAGCAGCGGCCGGCGGGGCCGCGAGTGCCGCTTTGTACCGGACAATACGCTGGCCGGCTGTGCCACCTGCAGGCGCCTGGCCCTTTCTCCACAACACCACTACGCGAGCGCCAACGTACAAGTAGCGAAATCTATGACTCCGTGGAAGGAACGCCGATGTTATTTGACACGGCGCAGGACACTGGTGGAGAATGAGGGAAGGAAGTACCTCTGGCCAGTTGAACACGTTTGCCCCGTGTGTAGCATTCGATCGCTGATTTTCTGCTTACGTGGGCACTACACTGCACTCAGTATTGTGTAATTTTTGTATTTCTGCTACGTAACGTTCAGAACTCGAATGTGCCTCTCCCGCAGCACTTCGATTCATTTCTCAAAAATTGTCGAGAAAATCGACTTTGAAGGTTTCGGACCACGTTTAATGTGCTAAAATGGCGTGGTTTTACCAGTATTGTGGGTGGTGGCAGAGAGCTTGCTCACTGAGTGGGAGGCTTCGCTTAGAGTTCAGTCAGAATGATTTTTTTAACAACGGTCCGTGTTCTATTAGTACAATAAGATAGAAGGAAATTTAATTTGTACCTTCTTAACCATACAGTCTTAATTACAATCTTTTATAGAAGATCGATAATTAACAACTTTTGTTTGAAATGAAAACTCAATTTTTATGTGCAGTATACAGTAATAAGTAAAAACACGTACGTTTTTCGTATAAATGACAGTTATATGTATTAATTGGCACGTATTTGATCAATTTTACACTTAAATGACGCAGGTATTCGAATTGAATGGCAAAACAAACGAAAAAATGATCGAAGCGAGACTCGATTTAGAAATTGCCAGGCTCGTACGCTGGAATCGAACCTAGGCCCTCCACGCAGCGTAGAAGTGCTCTACCACACAGCAATATTGCTTGTAGAAAGAAAATCTACCTTATTTTAATATTTCAAGCATGGTCGGAATTCTTGAGAGTTTCGTGGAACTGCTTTGAGAGGGATATATTTGAGTTCTGAACTTTGGATCAGATATGATCGAGGAATCATTCTAATGACGATACGGATCGCAAATGAGGAAATCCACTGATATGCGCTACTTTCTCAAACGGCAGGTGATTACTATCAGGTGCCCGATAATGAACGTTTCGAAAACGGTGAAACTGGTAATCTGTTTGCGTGCTACTGTCGTTAGCGTCCGCAGGAAGTGGCTGAAAGACGGTGAAACCACGAGTAGGCGACAAAGGTGCTGGACGTCCACGTCTTATCATAGAACGTGGAGGTTAGAGGCTTGCCTGCTCTGTAAAGTGGGAACAATGCTGGAACAATGCTGATGGAAGGTACAAGTGTTTCGGAGCACTCGTTCAGCGTACATATTGTTGGACGTGGAGCTACGTAGCAGAAGACCCTTTCGAACAAACGACGTCGTCAATTACGATTGAAGTGGGCACAAAAGCATTGCGACCGGACCGTGGATAAATGAAAACGCGTCGCTGTTCGGATGAATGGCGACCCTTCTTACACCAGCTCGATGGTTGTGTCCGGATACGCCGTTGACCGCTCGAAACTCATACGATAGACGCAGTGCAGTGAGGGCGGTGTTGTGCTATGGGGGACGTTCCATACGGTAGGCTACGTGAACATTGTTGTGGACCGCCTACGTCACTTCATGCTTGATGTATTCCCTGAAGACGATGGCGTCTTCCATCAGGATAAACGACTTTGCCACGGGATCAGAATCGTGCTGCACCGACATGAAGAGCATATAGTGAGCTCACGTTGATTCCTTGGTCACCAAATTCACGTGATCACAACTCGATGGAACACACCTGGGACGCTATGGGACGCCCGGCGCCGCATCGCATACCATCGACCTGTAATTCAAGGGAATTGCATGACATGTGTGTAGACACATGGTATAATATACCTTCAGAAATCTTTCAAGAGCCTCCTCCCATGCACGCAACGTAGAATCGCTTCCGTATTGCGCTCTAGATGTGGACCATCACGCAACTAAAAGTAGTCGTAATATTTTGACTCATTACGGAATTTCCTCGATGTCGAGAGTTCAGTTTTTTGCGAAAATACGCGGGGTATAGACTAATCATCAAGGACTGTATGCCTCTACCAATTTCCTCATGGTCGGCAAATGCAACTGCAAAAAAATGTATTTCGTCTCCAGGACTCGGACTGGCCACCTTCGGATCGGGAACGACCATTCAGTTGTTAATTATTTATGTTCCAATCCTTCTACATTAGCGACATTTGACCGTATTAACGGAGAATCTGCTTCACTGCTGTTGTGAATGGCAATTAATCGTCCCCTCATTCGGCAGTTCCAGCCCTCTTACAATCTCAAGTCGGACAGCAAGTTCTTTAGTTGTTTACGAGAATTTTTTCCTGGTCTCTCAGACCACAGTCAGCATAAAAGTTCCACTCATGGCCGCTTGGTTTGATACCGAGATGGAATTTTTCCTGTCATGTTTAGTTGCGTACAGTTTTTCTTTATTTTAATTAATATTATTTATGTTGTCTGATATACGTTAATTCGCATGTATGTAAATGATTTACATGTGTAAAAATATTTCCATTCCATTATGGAAGGGTGGTACAGCAACCGGTTTTAAATTATTTCAGAATAAAAACAGACTTGGCTGCAAAGTTATTTAGTGTCAATAACGTGTTTTATCCTTTTAGGACATCATTAGATTGTCTATAAAACAAGAGACCATTGTATTAGAAACAAGTATGAGAAGAGGCATGGTCGTGTCTTGTAAGACTACGCAGGTAAAATAAACTAAACCCAGTTGATACTTACTTAAAGGTAGCTGGATATGTAACATATCCGTTCCGTCATAAAGCCACATAAAATAGAAAACGGACGCAAAAGTAACTGGGTGTGTAAGCCAATCGTCATAAAACGTATAAAATGGAAATTGGACCTAGTTAAAAGAAAATAAAACCGCCAGTGCATCATCTAGAAGGTACAAGAATTTCCTCGACTACCACATACTATGTTAAGCACACCACATTACTGCGCCGTATGACATCTAACAGCGGCTAGATCATATGGACGTTTACGTCTCTGCTGGCAGACTTAAAAACTCTGCTAGATGCGACCACATGCAAGCCAGGAAAACTAAAACTGATTGGTGGTTCTATTAACAAGAAATGAGAAGAGACGCTAATTCCAGTGACTGATAAGGGCAATATATCGGTCCTCTTTTATAGGAAAGATTACATCGCTAAAACACTGCAGGTTTTTGAGGAAAACAGCATGCAGCAAACAGATTGATTCCTCTGAAATAAACGCGAAGGAGCTCAAAACTTGTATAGACGGTTGTCCCAGTATTTTTTATCCTGACCTTATACCAAACATGAAAGTGATCGATCCCGAGACACCGGCCCTTCGTACCCAAATTAAGATTCAAAAGCCTGGCTTCCCGATATGTCCGATAATGAATGGTACATGGAATGCAGGTGAACCAGCCTCTAGAAAATTTTTCTATGAAGTAAAGTTTTGCGATCTCTAATAGAAAAGAGTTGGTTAAAATTCTAGACTACAGAACTTTCCCACCTGATAGTAGTATGTGCTGCTTGGACATTAAAAATTTCTACACAAGCGTACCTCTGTACGAAAGTCCTGGTAATATAAGAAAATTTCCTCATCATCAACATCTGAGCACAGACGAGACAGCAGCAGTAATCACCTTACTTTGGCTACTTACGTCCTACAATTGCTTACCTTTCAACGATCTGTATTACATAAAAATGATGGTCCGGGCATGGGCCATGTGTGTCTCGCCCATATTTTTGTCGATCATCTAGAGTGTAAATATTTCACATTATGTACAGTAATACGAACGCGATTAGTGAACTTCACAACCAGTTTCGAGATCGAAACCATATTAAAGGGATCTGAAAATTTTGCTGTTGCGGAAAACTAATATACCTACGACACTTTCACGGGAATAAAATATTTCGAATCGCCCCAGTTCCGATCAAAGCCCTCATACGTTGTTAGGTAACAACAGGAACTGGGAAACGCGTCCCATTCATTTCCCGTTGAGAACCCCCTGTCCCACTATCAGTTCACGTGGTACTGCCTGAAAGGAACCGCGACTTTGTAACGGGCTGTATCTAAAACAACCAGCTCTGTCTCTTCGAGTGGAGAATGGAAAGTATATTGTCCGCAGCTCGTGGTCGTGCGGTAGCGTTCTCGCTTCCCGCACCCGGGTTCCCGGGTTCGATTCCCGGCGGAGTCAGGGATCTTCTCTGCCTCGTGATGACTGGGTGTTGTGTGATGTTCTTAGGTTAGTTAGGTTTAAGTAGTTCTAAGGGACTGATGACCATAGATGTTAAGTCCCATAG
This sequence comes from Schistocerca piceifrons, assembly GCF_021461385.2. NCBI lineage: Eukaryota > Metazoa > Arthropoda > Insecta > Orthoptera > Acrididae > Schistocerca > Schistocerca piceifrons. The sequence goes on along the minus strand of NC_060145.1, from coordinate 472,626,262 downwards.
TGCTCAAAGCCAATGGAAAGTGTTGATATTTTTAAAAAATGGATCATTTGTCTCGCATAACGCGGAGAAATAAAGTTAAAAATGTGTATTTATGACGAACTGCAGGTTCTTCTACACTGGAACAGATTGTTAAGTAACTCTATCACAGTTTCAGTTCGTAATCTTAGTGCTATATTACGCTAACAAGTGCTTGTTATACGTTTTTGCAGCAAAATGAAACCACAACAAACAAAAAATGTAACAAAATATCATTGTATTCTTCAATCTCTCAAAACGCGTCCTGGAATGAAATAAAAAGTGTGGCCGACACATATCATTGTGTTGTTTTTACTTTTATCAGCTACTATTACGTTAAAAAGTAAAATATTTTTGAACCAGTAATAAACGAATAAACGGGATGTGATATTCGAATAATAATTTGCAGAAACTACGATATTTCGTAAAGCCAACACGTGTGCAATGCTGCATCTTTCGATGAATTTTATACGTCATTTGTGAAAGCACTTTTGCCATAACAGTAAAGATAAGTAGCGAAAAAAACGAGGTAACCTAGAGAAAACATACTCGTGCGTTACTGAAACGCTAATCTTTGAAGGATAGTGATCCCACTGTCAGTGGAGCATTCTTAAAGGAAAGCACTAAATGACGTAAACCGTTGGAGGTTGAGGAGGGAAGCAACTCAGGCCAGTATAATAAGTCGGCTGCCCACAGAACTTTAAAACATAAGAACTCCGTCGAACGTGTGACGGCGCCATTGAGCCTCGCAGTCTAAAAGCAGGATTTTGAATTATTTACTTCAGCACGGTAAATACCGGAGTGAAAACTGGTGTTTCAACGTAACTCGGTCTTTTCGCAGCCTGGTGCCGGGCGATCTACCTGCTGCGTGGCGTCAGGGCAGTATTTGGGACAGCTGCGGCTGCAGCCGCGTTAATAAACAACGCGCGCACGGCAAGTGCGGAGGGACGGGAACCCCGCTCCCGAAAAACGAAAAAGTACTCTCGTTTAAAGGGATCCTGCGCGTCCGTGGGCTGTATAATTAATGCCAATTAACGCAGTCCGTAAAAAATGGAAAAGCGGGCTGACCTCTCCAGCGGGAGGCAGGCGGCTCGTAATGGACGCCACCGCGACCTTGCGGGCGGGGCGCCACCCCCACTCCAGCCCCCCCTTTCCCCGTTCTTCCTCTTCGCCATCGACAGGGAATTGGACGCGTTTGTACGCGCTACCACGTGCTGTGGGCGGCGAACGGCGAGCAGTCTGACAAAAAAAGAGTGAAGCACGCGGAAGGGGAGAAGACCAAATGGAACTCCACGGGTTGTGAGAAAAAGTGATGTTATTTACGTGATTATAGTATCGAGTCAAATTGACGACGAACTTGGCAGTACCAGCCTACTTATCAGTATGACGTTGCACCCCGTCTAGCGTGGAAGCACCCACTGATTCGATTGGGAAGGGTGCTATTGCATCCTCTCCTGAAGCGAAGTGCCCCACAACCTGTTCTTCATATAAAGGGCATGCATGTCAGTTCGCGTGATATGAAAATGAAAATAAAAAAAATATTCCGAAATCTATATTTGCTTAGAAATAAGTAGAGCAAAGTCTCTCTCTCTCTCTTCAAATGGTTCAAATGGCTCTGAGCACTATGAGACTTAACTGCTGAGGTCATCAGTCCCCTAGAACTTAGAACCACTTAAACCTAACTAACCTAAGAACATCACACACAGCCATGCCCGAGACAGGATTCGAACCTGCGACCGTAGCGGTCACGCGGTTCCAGACTGTAGCGCTTAGAACCGCTCGTCCACACCGGCCGTCTCTCTCTCTGTCTCTCTCTCTCTCTCTCTCTCTCTCTCTCTCTCTCTCTCTCTCTCTCTAGTCGAGACACCTGTATTGCATAAGGGCCAGAGTTGGAGCAATGAGTTATTGATTTGCTCAATTTGTGAACTTTATCTAGAATAAATCATCCAGATTTTCTGAAATTATACGCCGGCCGGAGTGGCTGAGCGTTCTCGGCGCTACAGTCTGGAATCGCGCGACCGCTATGGTCGCAGGTTCAATCCTGCCTCGGGCATGGCTGTGTGTGATGTTCTTAGGTTTAAGTAGTTGTAAGTTCTAGGGGACTGATGAGCAAAGAAGTTAAGTCCCATAGTGCTCAGAGCCATTTTTTTCTGAAATTATCATCATTTGTTTGTTTGTACGTGTACATCACATTTGCCGATTTTCGTTCCATTCGGATAAGTCCTTCGCGGTGCATCGTAATTTGGTGTCGGACATGTCCGAAAGAACAGACACGACATATTCATATAATTTGAAAGGCCTAGCTGGGCAATGGATCCATCTTCTTCAGTGCGGATGCACAAATGCGTTCGACCTCCTGTGGGAATCTCGAAAGAGCGAATATGAAGGAAATGGACGGGAGCTGTGGACAAATGGTGCTCGCTGGGAGTGAGGATCGGCCGTCAGGCGAGCCGCGGTAGTCCGTGCAGTTTCGATAACACGTGTCCCGGATGGCGCAGTGGTTACCGTACCTGCCTAATAAGCAGGAGATCCCGTGTTCGAATCCAGGCCCGGTGCACATTTTCACTGGTCGCCGCCGATTCCGCGTAATGTCCCAATGCAGCTGATAGCAGTGACCCCTATCCTTTCCTTTCTTACCCTCTCCACCTTCAGTTTACATATAATACACTCCTGGAAATTGAAATAAGAACACCGGGAATTCATTGTCCCAGGAAGGGGAAACTTTATTGACACATTCCTGGGGTCAGATACATCACATGATCACACTGACAGAACCACAGGCACATAGACACAGGCAACAGAGCATGCACAATGTCGGCACTAGTACAGTGTATATCCACCTTTCGCAGCAATGCAGGCTGCTATTCTCCCATGGAGACGATCGTAGAGATGCTGGTTGTAGTCCTGTGGAACGGCTTGCCATGCCATTTCCACCTGGCGCCTCAGTTGGACCAGCGTTCGTGCTGGACGTGCAGACCGCGTGAGACGACGCTTCATCCAGTCCCAAACATGCTCAATGGGGGACAGATCCGGAGATCTTGCTGGCCAGGGTAGTTGACTTACACCTTCTAGAGCACGTTGGGTGGCACGGGATACATGCGGACGTGCATTGTCCTGTTGGAACAGCAAGTTCCCTTGCCGGTCTAGGAATGGTAGAACGATGGGTTCGATGACGGTTTGGATGTACCGTGCACTATTCAGTGTCCCCTCGACGATCACCAGTGGTGTACGGCCAGTGTAGGAGATCGCTCCCCACACCATGATGCCGGGTGTTGGCCCTGTGTGCCTCGGTCGTATGCAGTCCTGATTGTGGCGCTCACCTGCACGGCGCCAAACACGCATACGACCATCATTGGCACCAAGGCAGAAGCGACTCTCATCGCTGAAGACGACACGTCTCCATTCGTCCCTCCATTCACGCCTGTCGCGACACCACTGGAGGCGGGCTGCACGATGTTGGGGCGTGAGCGGAAGACGGCCTAACGGTGTGCGGGACCATAGCCCAGCTTCATGGAGACGGTTGCGAATGGTCCTCGCCGATACCCCAGGAGCAACAGTGTCCCTAATTTGCTGGGAAGTGGCGGTGCGGTCCCCTACGGCACTGCGTAGGATCTTACGGTCTTGGCGTGCATCCGTGCGTCGCCGCGGTCCGGTCCCAGGTCGACGGGCACGTGCACCTTCCGCCGACCACTGGCGACAACATCGATGTACTGTGGAGACCTCACGCCCCACGTGTTGAGCAATTCGGCGGTACGTCCACCCGGCCTCCCGCATGCCCACTATACGTCCTCGCTCAAAGTCCGTCAACTGCACATACGGTTCACGTCCACGCTGTCGCGGCATGCTACCAGTGTTAGACTGCGATGGAGCTCCGTATGCCACGGCAAACTGGCTGACACTGACGGCGGCGGTGCACAAATGCTGCGCAGCTAGCGCCATTCGACGGCCAACACCGCGGTTCCTGGTGTGTCCGCTGTGCCGTGCGTGTGATCATTGCTTGTACAGCCCTCTCGCAGTGTCCGGAGCAAGTATGGTGGGTCTGACACACCGGTGTCAATGTGTTCTTTTTTCCATTTCCAGGAGTGTATATAATAGTTGCAGATTCCGCGTAATGTCCCAATGCAGCTGATAGCAGTGACCCCTATCCTTTCCTTTCTTACCCTCTCCACCTTCAGTTTACATATAATATATAATAGTTGCAGATTCTGCGTGGTATCTGTTCTTTCGGACATCTCCGACACCACACTTTCATATAATAATTAATAAGGTAATGTTCAGTATAGTTTCCTTCCAAACAGTTGATCTGGATTCGATTACCGGCCACAGCAGTCGGCAGTAAGAGTATTTTAAAACTTTGCATACTGTGTCGAAGTTGTAATTTGGGGGAATCATCATTATCTATATGGATTTTAGTGAGCCCACATATGTAATATTTTCATGTGGACGTCAATTTCTGGTGGAAACGTTGCTTGGGAGAGAGAAATCGGATAAATTTTGTACGTTTCATGCTAACTATGCTATTTCGCAGGTCCGTCAAGTGTTTTAGTTAGGGGAACCTCACAAGCCTCGGTATATGTTGTCACTTTGTTATTATCATTTCGATTATTTATTGGGAACTGACTTCAACCCACAACCAGTTTACAGTCTTCGTTAGTTCATGCTTACCTTTGATATAACGTGTTACCCTAAGTGAAGAGAACCGAATTGATTACACCGCAGCACTTGTGCTCACGAGTAAGGGTCCACTGTGCTCGCCACAACGCCACCTTTCCTGGGCCGATCTGAAAATGAGGAACCCTAAAATACTAACACTACCAAAAAGTAAATTTTCCCCAGAATATTCGTGTTGACTTCCTACGCATATGGTGTACTGGCTCAGAGGTATGCATTACAAGGTTTCATGTAGTTGGGGTTTCTTTTCGAGTTTTTCAATTTGACAAATATTTATCAGTTGTGAGAATTTAGCCACTGAAACTGCGAATGTCAGTGTGTTTCTGCTACATGCTGAGCTGAGAGACGCCTCCTCGGCTGCTGTCCTACCCCGCTCCAGAGCTGACGTCAAATAGGAGGCGGAGCTGAACTCCACTCAGATGGAGCGCGTTCCATAATGCAGCAACGGAATGGTAAATGACTCCCCGAGTCTCTTCTCTTTAAAAGTCTGCGCTCTTTAGCTTAGCTTCAACAATAAATATATAATGAGCTTAACAACTCCCTGTAGAAATATCGCGTACAAAGGGAGCAAAGTTCCTTTCCTTAGGGCTGGGATTAATATTTCAAGAGCGACGTAAGAAGCCATTTTCGTTCTAATTTTTACGAAACCTTCCCCCGAAACTCGCATTTACAGGCATACAGCGGTATAATAAGCGCTACTTGGTCCCAGCGCTTCCATTAACGCTCGTAAATCTTAAAACAATTTTCTCCCAACTTAATTCGTCTATCCGAATTTTCAAGTAAGAAGTACGCATTTCATTTTCTCTCTGAAAGTTTGTGCTTGTGGTCTGCACTACGATCAACCTACGGCTATGAAGCAGTGTGAGGCTGATGGCATAAGCTGTGTAAGTTACAGATCACATCAATAAAACATTATAGGTAGACATCACAATCACTTCTATCTGAAGACTGACAAACAGCCAGTGAACGGGTAAAAATACAATGAAAAATAATAAGCGTGCATTTCACACGGATTCTCCACTAAAATGAAAAACAGGAGGTCCTCTTTAAAAATCTTTACTAAGCTGTGTATACAACATGAAGAATATTATACCAGCTGTAGAAGAACGTTACCCTGTATTTAATTCTGTCCTTACACCTCGTTAGTATAATTAAAAACTAAGATGTTTTAGATTGTACGCTTGCACAGTACTGGCCAAGGTTTCATAGGACATTTTCGAAATACGACAGGACTCAGCGCGTTTCTTTTTTCCCTCGTTAATGCTTCGTAAAGTGAAATGGCACCATTTCAGTTTTGAAATTGACGGTACACGTTTACTGAAGAACAATTCGATATAATTAAATAGTAGCCGTTGCAGCATTATCTTTCAATCAAGAGTAATTTCTCTGTTTATGATTTTTACGTAATTTGCAAAAATTACATTTCATAAGAGATGCCTGTCATCATACTTTTTCACTTTTGAATCAGTAAGCTATAGTAAACAGAAATGGGTCATAACGACGTTAATTAAAGTTGTTCTTTTTATATTTTTTTTCATTAAACGTAAAAGTGAAATATATGTAATTATTTGAAATGTTCAAAGTTTATTTGAAACGCCAAAAACTATTATTTATCTCTTCTCGTTTACTCTGCTGAATGACATAAGTAAATTCACTGACAGAAGCATATTTAAAGCAGTATATTCACAATTTAGAGTGTAAGCAAAGATTTAAACAGCATTCATTCCAGAAAGCTGCATAGCGATATCAAAAACTAAAGTGAAAAGGTCACTGTATTGTAACATTTAAATAGAAGAATCAGAAAACACATACGTGTACTTTAACTAAATTTTATTTTAATATTTGTTAAATATTCCAAACGTATATGTTTCTGCCACGTAGACGAGCTTATATGAATTCATACAAAGCGCGCGAAAACGTTGTTTGTTTCTTTCTTTGTTTTCATGCGGTTCACTAGTTTAGCTCTTGGTGTGCAGATGTTTCGAAAACGCCATTTCTGGCAAATTCTTCGTAAACAGTTCTTTTGCAATTCAAGCTGTTTTGAGAACGGGTTACGGATAATAAAGTGGTAATAAATTGTGAGATTAAGAACAACATTGTTTCAGTCGGTCATTTAAAAGGACTCGGATGTGAATATTAGTACTTCTGAAGACAAACTCATCGCCTAGACGGTTTCTGCCAATGAAAGATAAGTAATTCAAAGAGGTGAGTGTGACACACTTACTGTCAACAATCTTTCTGTTATGCAACGTTAGTGTTAATCACTACGACTGCATGGAAAAGTTTAACAGTTAACTGGCTAATGATCAAGTAAGTGTGGTACAAGCATTGTGACTTTTCACGTCCAGTGTGGGAACCGTTACAGGCACGACACAAGGGCTAGGCGGCAAGTAGAGTCACACGTTCATAAAGACTACAGAATTAAATCAGACTGCATCTTACGAGTACTGTCTTCACGGAATATGTGCAAACTGTCAATGTGAGTTCACCGGAAAGAATGTGAATTTCACACCTGCCCGAGCACCAGTTCGCCGCATGTCACATTTTACCAGTGTGCCCAGCCTGCGACGTCCGACATCTGTAATGAGGGGTTGCCGCCCCACCACGCGTGATAACCTTGGTTTTGCCTCATGCTGAAGACACTGACGTCACTGCTGGAACACCCAACAAGTCGTGCAGTTTGCCTTCCTCGCCGAATTGCATCCGTCATCTGGCCTGGAGGCAACGTGGGACAGCATCAACCTGATGTTCATAGTATGAAGGCTTTCACGACCGGATGACATATCTTCTGGTAAACCTTGCGGGATGTAAGGTCGTGGTCCATGAAACTCTTCAGCTCCTAACGTTTCGTCCAGTGCTGAAGAGTTTCATGGACCACGACCTTACATCCCGCAAGGTTTACCAGAAGATATCAACCTGATGTGCCCGGCATGAGAGGTCGCCAGCACGGACTAGGCCACCAGCGGGGCGGCGCTCCTTTGAAGTATTGGAGGTGGCGTTGCGCAACCGCGGGCGCAGCCCTGCCCGGCCCTACCCAGCTGAGGGGCGCTCGTTACGTGGAGAGTTACGAGTGGCGCGGCTGGGCCTCTAATGGGCAGCGGCGCGCACGGCAGAGCAGGCACCGGCCAGCCAGCCAGGCGCCCCGCTGCATCTTTACTGCCCGCGGCCCCGGCCAGCCGAGGTCCCGACTCACGCGTCTACACGGCCACGGACCGCTGACTTGCGAGTAGCGACCGGCCACTTCCCAATGCACAGGCCTACTGTACGAGCTGTAACCGGTTCACCAACAAACAAGTGGGCCGGTACCTTTTTAATTACAAGGGGCGATCAATAACTTTCCGTTTGAGGGCGTTGCTGCTGCATATATACAATACATCGCATCTCCGATGACGGTATATAAGCACCGGCATGCATTCGCGTCTCTCTCTCTCCGACGGGCGTGCGGTAAATGCATAAATGCGAACTGTGGTGACATTACTAGCACATGCGTCGGAAAGCACCAACATTCTCGTGGCTGACGCGGCGACGAACACCGGTAGATATCCGTCGGACAATGAAGAATATGAATGTGTCGTCGAAAGCCACCGTTGTGGATGCGGGAGTTCCGTGCTTGACACGATTTGACACAAGACGCCAGTCGACCTGGGAGACCAGCCTCTTCTGTTACGGACAACAACAAGCGGCAAGCTGATGATGCCCTGTAGTCGAGCCATGTCGCCACGAGATAATCACGCTTTGGGGCTGCTAAAAATGCTCTTGAAGGTTCGACGGTTCCTGTCGGACGAGGATGTGCTGCAGGCTGTTACGGACTTCTCCACGCAGCAGGACTCGGTGTTTTACCATATGGATATCTTCAGCCTGGTGCATCGGTGAGATGATCACCTCAGTGCTCACGGCGATTTTGCCTGATTTGCATACCGATTCTGGACTGTACGTCTTTCGAACGGAATCTTTTTCAAATGGTTCAAATGGCTCTGAGCACTATGGGACTCAACTGCCGAGGTCATTAGTCCCCTAGAACTTAGAACTAGTTAAACCTAACTAACCTACGGACATCACACACATCCATGCCCGAGGCAGGATTCGAACCTGCGACCGTAGCGGTCTCGCGGTTCCAGACTGCAGCGCCAGAACCGCGCGGCCACTTCGGCCGACGAATCTTTTTCATAGCCCCTTATCTACAGTTTAGGCGCAGGTGACACAAATAGTACCGTTACGGTTCTGACTTATTAAAAGTCGTTATGTGCAGTTGGTCTGTTTAAAACCAAAAGAGAAAGGGGAGAATTACAATAATAGGAAACTATATTAGACATCAAACTATCACAACGTAGCTACTAGTCGACTGAACGGATTCCCACAATGCAAATATAGGTACGATCTCATTGTTGACCGGCAACGGCCTTGCCGCAGTGGATACACCGGTTCCCGTCAGGTCACCGAAGTTAAGCGCTGTCGGGCGTGGCCGGCACTTCGATGGGTGACCATCCGGGCCGCCATGAGCTGTTGCCATTTTTCGGGGTGCACTCAGCCTTGTGATGCCTATTGAGGAGCTATTCGACCGAATAGTAGCGGCTCTGGTCACAGAAAACCATCATAGCGACCGGGAGAGCGGTGTGCTGGCCACGCGCCCCTGCTATTCGCATCCTCAACTGATGATGACACGGTGGTCGTATGGTCCCGATGGGCCACTTGTGGCCTGAAGACGGAGCGCTTTTTCTCATTGTTGGGACTGAAGTCTACAGTTGATTTCGTAGTAGTACCAGAGCGCTATTAAATCACAAGTAAGATATAAATTTAAAAATACACTCCTGGAAATTGAAATAAGAACACCGTGAATTCATTGTCCCAGGAAGGGGAAACTTTATTGACACATAACTGGGGTCAGATACATCACATGATCACACTGACAGAACCACAGGCACATAGACACAGGCAACAGAGCATGCACAATGTCGGCACTAGTACAGTGCATATCCACCTTTCGCAGCAATGCAGGCTGCTATTCTCCCATGGAGACGATCGTGGAGATGCTGGATGTAGTCCTGTGGAACGGCTTGCCATGCCATTTCCACCTGGCGCCTCAGTTGGACCAGCGTTCGTGCTGGACGTGCAGACCGCGTGAGACGACGCTTCATCCAGTCCCAAACATGCTCAATGGGGGACAGATCCGGAGATCTTGCTGGCCAGGGTAGTTGACTTACACCTTCTAGAGCACGTTGGGTGGCACGGGATACATGCGGACGTGCATTGTCCTGTTGGAACAGCAAGTTCCCTTGCCGGTCTAGGAATGGTAGAACGATGGGTTCGATGACGGTTTGGATGTACCGTGCACTATTCAGTGTCCCCTCGACGATCACCAGTGGTGTACGGTCAGTGTAGGAGATCGCTCCCCACACCATGATGCCGGGTGTTGGCCCTGTGTGCCTCGGTCGTATGCAGTCCTGATTGTGGCGCTCACCTGCACGGCGCCAAACACGCATACGACCATCATTGGCACCAAGCCAGAAGCGACTCTCATCGCTGAAGACGACACGTCTCCATTCGTCCCTCCATTCACGCCTGTCGCGACACCACTGGAGGCGGGCTGCACGATGTTGTTGGGGCGTGAGCGGAAGACGGCCTAACGGTGTGCGGGACCGTAGCCCAGCTTCATGGAGACGGTTGCGAATGGTCCCCGCCGATACCCCAGGAGCAACAGTGTCCCTAATTTGCTGGGAAGTGGCGGTGCGGTCCCCTACGGCACTGCGTAGGATCCTACGGTCTTGGCGTGCATCCGTGCGTCGCTGCGGTCCGGTCCCAGGTCGACGGGCACGTGCACCTTCCGCCGACCACTGGCGACAACATCGATGTACTGTGGAGACCTCACGCCCCACGTGTTGAGCAATTCGGCTGTACGTCCACCCGGCCTCCCGCATGCCCACTATACGCCCTCGCTCAAAGTCCGTCAACTGCACATACGGTTCACGTCCACGCTGTCGCGGCATGCTACCAGTGTTAAAGACTGCGATGGAGCTCCGTATGCCACGGCAAACTGGCTGACACTGACGGTGGCGGTGCACAAATGCTGCGCAGCTAGCGCCATTCGACGGCCAACACCGCGGTTCCTGGTGTGTCCGCTGTGCCGTGCGTGTGATCATTGCTTGTACAGCCCTCTCGCAGTGTCCAGAGCAAGTATGGTGGGTCTGACACACCGGTGTCAATGTGTTCTTTTTTCCATTTCCAGTAGTGTATAAACAATATGAACTTGATTCTTAGGGAAAGTTGCCTAAGGAATTACGTAAGTATTGATAAGGCAGACTTGCACTGGAAACAGGAAAACTGCACGCAGCGAAATTTGCAGCCATTCACAAATCTGTAAAATTTAGGCCCAGCTTTTCTGGGAATAGCTTCCTCACTGAGCCACGGTCCACCTGCACCTAGAGTGTTCGCGTCCACCGCAGTGAGGAGCTGTGTCGCCATTTCGGCACCGCCAAGAAAATGACTAAACAATGGGAACCTGCTGCAGAAAAATGAGCGTCAGCAATGGCCCCCTCACACAGTCATAATGCACTGGGCCTACTTTTGTAACTTTTGAATGCCAAAAGACCGCCAGAACAGGCCACGAAGGCCCAAGTCACCGACCGGCCGCCGTGTCATCCTCACTTCACAGCCGCCACTGGATGCCAATACCGAGGGGCATGTGGTCAGCACGCCGCTCTCGCAGCCGTACGTCAATTTACGAGACCGGAGCGGCTACTTCTCAATGAAGTAGCTTTCTCGGATTGCCCTACAAGGTCTGAGTGAACCCCGCTTGCCAACAGCGCTCGGCAGACCGGATGGTCAGCCATCCAAGTGCTAGCCCAGCCGGACAGTGCTTAACTTCCGTGATCTGACAGGAACCTGTGTTACCACTGCGGCAAGGCCGTTGGCAACTTTTAAATGCCGCTTTCCTTTATTTTGCGATGCATACTCTAACCTTTTAAAGTATATGTTACTTAATATACTATTTTATAATGCTCATATATCGTCTACTTGGCCATAATGCTAAACATATACAGAATGAACCATGGACCTTGCCGTTGGTGGGGAGGCTTGCGTGCCTCAGCGATACAGATAGCCGTACCGTAGGTGCAACCACAACGGAGGGGTATCTGTTGAGAGGCCAGACAAACGTGTGGTTCCTGAAGAGGGGCAGCAGCCTTTTCAGTAGTTGCAAGGATAACAGTCTGGATGATTGACTGATCTGGCCTTGTAACAATAACCAAAACGGCCTTGCTGTGCTGGTACTGCGAACGGCTGAAAGCAAGGGGAAACTACAGCCGTAATTTTTCCCGAGGGCATGCAGCTTTACTGTATGATTACATGATGATGGCGTCCTCTTGGGTAAAATATTCCGGAGGTAAAATAGTCCCCCATTCGGATCTCCGGGCGGGGACTACTCAAGAGGATGTCGTTATCAGGAGAAAGAAAACTGGCGTTCTACGGATCGGAGCGTGGAATGTCAGATCCCTTAATCGGGCAGGTAGGTCAGAAAATTTAAAAAGGGAAATGGATAGGTTGAAGTTAGATATAGTGGGAATTAGTGAAGTTCGGTGGCAGGAGGAACAAGACTTCTGGTCAGGTGACTACAGGATTATAAACACAAAATCAAATAGGGGTAATGCAGGGGTAGGTTTAATAATGAATAGGAAAATAGGAATGCGGGTAAGCTACTACAAACAGCATAGTGAACGCATTATTGTGGCCAAGATAGATACGAAGCCCACGCCTACTACAGTAGTACAAGTTTATATGCCAACTAGCTCTGCAGATGACGAAGAAATTGAAGAAATGTATGATGAAATAAAAGAAATTATTCAGATTGTGAAGGGAGACGAAAATTTAATAGTCATGGGTGACTGGAATTCGAGTGTAGGAAAAGGGAGAGAAGGAAACATAGTAGGTGAATATGGACTGGGGGACAGAAATGAAAGAGGAAGCCGCCTGGTCGAGTTTTGCACAGAGCACAACATAATCATAACTAACACTTGGTTTAAGAATCATGAAAGAAGGTTGTATACATGGAAGAACCCTGGAGATACTAAAAGGTATCAGATAGATTATATAATGGTAAGACAGAGATTTAGGAACCAGGTTTTAAATTGTAAGACATTTCCAGGGGCAGATGTGGACTCTGACCACAATCTATTGGTTATGACCTGTAGATTAAAACTGAAGAAACTGCAAAAAGGTGGGAATTTAAGGAGATGGGACCTGGATAAACTAAAAGAACCAGAGGTTGTACAGAGATTCAGGGAGAGCGTAAGGGAGCAATTGACAGGAATGGGGGAAATAAATACAGTAGAAGAAGAATGGGTAGCTTTGAGGGATGAAGTAGTGAAGGCAGCAGAGGATCAAATAGGTAAAAAGACGAGGGCTAGTAGAAATCCTTGGGTAACAGAAGAAATATTGAATTTAATTGATGAAAGGAGAAAATATAAAAATGCAGTAAGTGAAACAGGCAAAAAGGAATACAAACGTCTCAAAAATGAGATCGACAGGAAGTGCAAAATGGCTAAGCAGGGATGGCTAGCGGACATATGTAAGTATGTAGAGGCTTATCTCACTAGGGGTAAGATAGATACTGCCTACAGGAAAATTAAAGAGACCTTTGGAGATAAGTGAACTACTTGTATGAATATCAAGAGCTCAGATGGAAACCCAGTTCTAAGCAAAGAAGGGAAAGCAGAAAGGTGGAAGGAGTATATAGAGGGTCTATACAAGGGCGATGTACTTGAGGACAATATTATGGAAATGGAAGAGGATGTAGAAGAAGATGAAATGGGAGATATGATACTGCGTGAAGAGTTTGACAGAGCACTGAAAGACCTGAGTCGAAACAATGCCCCCGGAGTAGACAATATTCCATTGGAACTACTGACGGCCGTGGGAGAGCCAGTCCTGACAAAACTCTACCATCTGGTGAGCAAGATGTATGAAACAGGCGAAATACCCTCAGACTTCAAGAAGAATATAATAATTCCAATCCCAAAGAAAGCAGGTGTTGACAGATGTGAAAATTACCGAACTATCAGCTTAATAAGTCACAGCTGCAAAATACTAACACGAATTCTTTACAGACGAATGGAAAAACTAGTAGAAGCCAACCTCGGGGAAGATCAGTTTGGATTCCGTAGAAACACTGGAACACGTGAGGCAATACTGACCTTACGACTTATTTTAGAAGAAAGATTAAGGAAAGGCAAACCTACGTTTCTAGCATTTGTAGACTTAGAGAAAGCTTTTGACAATGTTGACTGGAATACTCTCTTTCAAATTCTAAAGGTGGCAGGGGTAAAATACAGGGAGCGAAAGGCTATTTACAATTTGTACAGAAACCAGATGGCAGTTATAAGAGTCGAGGGACATGAAAGGGAAGCAGTGGTTGGGAAGGGAGTAAGACAGGGTTGTAGCCTCTCCCCGATGTTGTTCAATCTGTATATTGAGCAAGCAGCAAAGGAAACAAAAGAAAAATTCGGTGTAGGTATTAAAATTCATGGAGAAGAAATAAAAACTTTGAGGTTCGCCGATGACATTGTAATTCTGTCAGAGACAGCAAAGGACTTGGAAGAGCAGTTGAATGGAATGGACAGTGTCTTGAAAGGAGGATATAAGATGAACATCAACAAAAGCAAAACAAGGATAATGGAATGTAGTCGAATTAAGTCAGGTGATACTGAGGGAATTAGATTAGGAAATGAGGCACTTCAAGTAGTAAAGGAGTTTTGCTATTTGGGGAGCAAAATAACTGATGATGGTCGAAGTAGAGAGGATATAAAATGTAGGCTGGCAATGGCAAGGAAAGCGTTTCTGAAGAAGAGAAATTTGTTAACATCCAGTATTGATTTAAGTGTCAGGAAGTCATTTCTGAAAGTATTCGTATGGAGTGTAGCCATGTATGGAAGTGAAACATGGACGATAAATAGTTTGGACAAGAAGAGAATAGAAGCTTTCGAAATGTGGTGCTACAGAAGAATGCTGAAGATTAGATGGGTAGATCACATAACTAATGAGGAAGTATTGAATAGGATTGGGGAGAAGAGAAGTTTGTGGCACAACTTGACCAGAAGAAGGGATCGGTTGGTAGGACATGTTCTGAGGCATCAAGGGATCACCAATTTAGTATTGGAGGGCAGCGTGGAGGGTAAAAATCGTAGAGGGAGACCAAGAGATGAATACACTAAGCAGATTCAGAAGGATGTAGGTTGCAGTAGGTACTGGGAGATGAAAAAGCTTGCACAGGATAGAGTAGCATGGAGAGCTGCATCAAACCAGTCTCAGGACTGAAGATCACAACAACAACATACAGAATGATAATTGTAAAGAAAACTGTTTTCGTGTTCTGAAGTCACATACAGAGAACGCGCGCACGTAGCGCTAAGAGTGAGAGCAAAGACTTACGTGTATAATCCACGCCTGTTAGTCAATACGACAACCTCTCTTGTGTACATTTGCATGTAGCGTATACTGAATCAAGTGCTTCATCTTATATTTATTGTAAAGTATTCTTTGTAAAGAAGAGAAACGATTTTTAAATTCCATATTTGTAATATGGATCTTTACAAATATTACAGTTTCTGGAATTCTGGTCATAAGTAATAGTTCTGTGATTGCGACTGACAGAAAATGAAATAACTTACGATCACTGGCGATTGTAAAAATTATGGCATTAGAGTTCTTGTTCGATCGTTTCCAGTCCTCTGCATGAGAACACCACGTAAGAGAATCCCGGTTCTTATATCTGCCGGGCAAGTTGCACAATTCGGACATGGAGATTAGTCGACCTTTTCTCGAACTTTCACTGCGCGCCATTGACGGGACGCCTGGTAGATGACATCCGCTTGCCGACGCAATCCGCAAGTGCAAACAAATACGTGGCCGTCGAAAGTGTACACTGGATAACCATGATCAAAGAAATGTTAAATCGAACTGCTTTTAGTGAATTACGAGCCGACAAAAAGAGGAACCTCCAACATGCCTAAAAAGTCTGTTTCTAAGTAACCGACACAGCGCATACCGCCGTCATTCGCAGGTTTGTGCTGATTGCTTCGGTGCAGTACAGATACAGTCTTTAACAGTCGTAAGAAATCGAAATAACCAGAAAATATGCGTGGGCTCCATCCGTCAGTGGTCTTAGGCTTTGCGATGTACTTCGTTTTGATAGATTTCTTCATATATGCGGTGTTTTGTGTGTGGAGTGTTTTTTGTGTACAGTGTTTCGTGTGTACTATAGTGTTTTGGGTGTACTACACTGTTTTGTGTGTACTATATTGTTTTACGTGTACTGTAGTGTTTTACGTGCAAAGTGTTTTATACGAGGGGTAGCCGGGAAGTAAAGTCCGATAGGTCACGAAATGGAAACCACCGAGAATTCAAAAATGTTTTATTTGAAACAGTTAGCTAGACCTTCCATCTACTTCTCTACATAGTCGCCCATCAGACTTAGACATTTGTCTTAGCGTTGTAACAACTTTACAATGCCCTCATCACCGAAGGCTTTCCGCCAAATCTCTATGCAGGTCTACAGCTCGTTGTCTGTGCCATAATGTTGTCTTCATAGCCAACGGTTCATGTTAACAGAAACTAAACTCAGTGGGAGCCAATTACGGGCTGTATTGTTGCTAATGAAACACTTCCCATCGAAACCTTTGCCCCTGCAGAGTGTGGGCGAGAATTGTCATGAAGAAGGAAATGCATGACAGTCATTTTAAGTGGGATGAATAGCTTCAGGCAAAATCTCTTACCAGACCCCACACTCTTGGCATGAGTCACTTTTTTCTGGGCATCCTTATGTGTCCAATGTCCGCCCAAAACTGAAAAGAGCGACATGACGCGATCGACGGGCATCCAGAAACACTGCCTAACACATCTATGGAAAGTTTTATCGGATTTTCACTATCGTTTCCATTTCGCGATCGATCGGACCTTACTTTCCGAATAGCCCTCGGATGAAAAGTGTTTTCTTTTTTCCTCATTGAATGTATTATGGTGGATTGTGATTGATGCAACCACATTTCATCCACCGACCCCTGTTCATACTAAATCACACCAGAACGAATCGCGCTTGAGAATGCCAGGGGTCGATGGACCATTGCTCCCTTTCAGGCAACTCAAGATGAGAACACTTTATTAACATGGGAGAACTAGTCGCCTTTCACCCTCGACTCACGAAATTTGGAGCGCAGGGAGGAATAGGAACGGTTATTTCGCCATCGTCGTTTAAGCTCGGGATTTGCAACTCTCCACGGGGAATGCGGCTGGGCGGTGAGTGGGCAGTTTGCACGTGAGTAATAGAAGCAGGGGGCGCAAAGTGGCGCCCAGGGAGCACGCTAATGCCTCGCGGACAGCGGCGCCGTCGCCATGAGTAATGCTCGTTTTAATACGGCGGGGGTCGCCTGCCCTGGTCACCGCCGCCACCTGACCCGGGGTCGGCAGCCGCCTCGCAGCTTCATTACTCACTGCGTGCTGGAACTGGACAGGGGAAGCGGGGACCACCCTCTGCGCTGGTAACGCCTGCGGGAAGTTACAGCTGATTTGTATAGAAAATGACATATCGACCGCGGGAGAAATACACTGCCTGACAAGAAAAGTGAAGCGCCCAGAAGAGGAGGGAGGAACAAAATTGTTCCTAGATTGCGAGAATACGTCACGTTATTTCAGCCAAATTTACAAAGGATTTGTCAGTACAATCCCAGTGTGACTGTGCACCTTCTGTGACCTGGGCGCGTGCTCTGATTACGTTGTGAAGCGTGTTGCAGAGCCACTGTATTCTCTCCTGTGGCAAGTTGACCCACAATTGATGTAACTGCTTTTTGATATCCTCTGAACCTTGTGCCTCTTACGGGAGGAAGAATGGTTCAAATAGCTGAGCACTATGGGACTCAACTTCTGAGGTCATCAGTCCCCTAGAACTTAGAACTACTTAAACCTAACTAATCTAAGGACATCACACACATCCATGCCCGAGGCAGGATTCGAACCTGCGACCGTAGCGGTCTCGCGGTTCCAGACTGTATCGCCTAGAACCGCACGGCCACTCCGGTCGGCTTGAGGAAGACAGTTTTACCAGTTTTAATAAATTATTGTCTCTCGTTGATGTATTCATGATAGGAAGTGCTGTAGTCCGTAGCTGGCCATGAATCGGAGAGCATTTCCCACGCTGGCTGGCTAGGTGACGAAGCGACCGTACGTCGCGCGTGGTGGGGTGGGGCTCGGCGCTGGACCGTAGCAACAAGCGTTAGCCTGGGAAATGTACATGACGGTAAGTATCGCCATCTTGGCACCAGAGTCACCGTTTTTGTTGATTTATATTTAATAATCAAAGTCATTTATGACAACACGAATACTAGGAGGAGCCTCTGGATGTTTAAAACTATTTATCGTAATTTTGCCTCGTTAAAATTGACACCCGTTCATTAACAAATGCGTATCTTAGTAAGTACGAACTTGATCGGAAATCCACGAATTGTGACGAAACTAGTAAGAGATACGGACTGCGCGCCAAAGTTGGCAGTCGGCGTTAAGAGCTCTCCCTGTCTTGCTCTCGGTTACCAGCAGTTTGTGACATGCGTGTTTCATTATTGATCTAATAGGAATAAAAGTGATATTACGGCATTCTGAATGTTAATTTCGAGTAAATAGATACCCCCAAGTTGACCGACAGCAATTTCAGATAATTAGCTTCCACCGACAGAGACATCCATTGCGCCAATGAAGAATCTGCACGGGACGACATTTACGAGAGCTGCACCGCGCACAGGTAGGAGGAAATCCGACGACACGACCCACCAAGGCGGATCGAGGAAGGTCCGACTTACACTCGCAAATTCCGGGTGGAAATGCTGACCAGTCACACTGTACGTCACATATGCCACCCTCTACGGACTCGCGGCTAAACTGAGTAGTAACAGTATCAGTTTAGAAGCGAGGGGATCTTGCAACGTCCGAGCTGGTACCACACATGTTCTATCGCAAATAGATTGGTTGGTTGATTTGGTGTAGGGGACCAAACAGCGGGGTCCTCGATCCCATCGGATTAGAGAAGAAAGTCAGCCGTGTCCTTTCAAACGAACCATTCCGGTATTTCCCTGAAGGGATTTAGGGAAATCACGTGAAACCTAAATCACGATGGCCGGATGCGGGTTCGAATCGTCATCCTCCCGAATGCGTGTCAAGTGTGCTGACCACCGCGCCACCTCGCTCGGTGCGGAAAGATCTCGCTGATCACTGTAGAACCTTAGCATCGTGCAGACAGGCCACACACACACGTATCATGTGTGGGTGACCATTCTTCTGGTAAACCTTGCCGACTCGGCAAGACTCACCGGAGGAGAAACACCCCTCTGAAGATGTCCAGCGCAGCTCTGGACGAAACGTTAGGAGCTGAAGAGGTTCATGGACCACGACCTTACATCCCGGAAGGTTTACCAGAAGATATGTCATCCGGTCGTGAAAGCCTTCATACTATGGATGACCATTGTTTAGTTGAAAAATCGTGCCACAGTACTGTCGCACGAAAGGTAACACGCGACGACGTGAGATGTCGCTGACCTACCGTTGTACCAGCAGAGTTCCATCGGTCAGTATCTGCCAAGACCTTCTTATACCGTGACACCAGGAGTGACACCACTGTATCTGTCCAAAACGAAGAAAGAATGGGACATCTTCGCAGGTCGGCGACATCTCCGATGATGGTCATCCGAAGTAGTATTGCAGACCTGGAATTCAGCTCTGAATACATTGCGACGGCATTCTTCAGCATTTAACGCTCCCTGGTCAGCGCACTACTCCACACTCAGCCGTTTGTGATGTCAACAGCAGCCTATACATGGGACAGAAAATCCCGTGCAGCTGCTACCATTTTCCGCCCAGTGGTGCGAGATAACGCGGAACGTTGAAGGGTGTCCGCTACTTGTTCTCGGACGTGACGTGAGGTGGTTACGATGTGCCTGGAGCACAAACACGGCGATGCCCCCTTGTGGTCCGGCGTGGTCGACCGCGACCTTCACCTATGCTTGCCTCCGCGTACCTATAGTGCTGACACCATTATATGGCATTGACGAGTTCTTCACAGCGATCACTCAGCATCTGAAGCTGCTCACGCCACTTACATAGCTTACCTGACCCGGTAGAAACACTGAACACGAACGACACTGATGTACTCTGAGGGCCGTTTTGCCTGTCACAGAGAATTGCAACTCTAATCATTTATACACCGCAGATGGTGTGTACGTGTACGAAGTTACGTTGTTATCCGACCATGTCTTGTAAGTGCTTTTTTTTGCTGCTTTTTTGCCAGGCAGAGCATTAACTGATATTTCGTGGCAGATTAAAACTGTGTGCTGGAACGAGACTCGAACTCGGGACCTTCGCCTTTCACGGGCAAGTGCTCTACCATCTGAGCTACCCAAGCACGACCCACGGCCCGTCGTCACAGCTTTACATCTGCCAGTACCTCTCATTCGGGAGAGCATTAATTATTTAACGCAGCTTGATTACAAATTGCACCGAAAGGGCCTAGCGGGCTCATCGGTAGGTGCCTGGCGCCATCACGCCACTCTCATGGCTGTTGTTTCCGCCATTTCTTGGTGAAGTAGCTCCTCAGTTAGCACCACGAAGCTGAGCGCTCGTCGTTCCTGTCGTACTGCCAGGGAAAAATCAGCAACGGCACGGGGAATCGAACCCACATCCTCTGCATGGCAGTCAGCCGGGCTGACCACTCACCTAGGCAGGCCGACTGCCAGATTGCGGACTAACTGAATGTTCAGATAAGGTCGCCTCGTTTTCAGGGCCAAATCCACAAAAACAATTAATAAATAATTTAGCACTTGATCTGTTAGTTGTCATATAGACCGAATGGTAAAAGGGACATTTCGAGATCGAGGCAACCTTGGCAACAAGTACCTCTGTGACCATATAATACACGAATCGCGCACTCCTCGAAAGTTTAAGAAAAAGGATGCAGATGCAGGCGACGGCTGCTCAGCCGAGCTGGGGTCACAG
This sequence comes from Schistocerca piceifrons, assembly GCF_021461385.2. NCBI lineage: Eukaryota > Metazoa > Arthropoda > Insecta > Orthoptera > Acrididae > Schistocerca > Schistocerca piceifrons. Next base: position 472,605,556 of record NC_060145.1, on the reverse strand, counting down.
TGGAACGGGAGACGGCCGCCAGGTTTCGGCAGGTGCGGTGGTCGCCGCAGCTGCCGCGCCGCGATGACGTCGCACCTAGACCACCGGCCACAGCTCCTACCTCTGCCCACCCAGCGCCTCCGACGCTCTCCAGCGACACGGCGTGTTGCGGATGAGGCATGCAGATGGTGGATCATCGCTGGTTCTCGTTGTGGCCTACCTCAAATGGGCTACGATCCGGCCGCAGAGCCGAGGCGCCTATACCGCGCAAGCCACATTACGGTGCGTGGCCGAGGGTACTTCTGGTACCTCTAGTATTCCCTCCTTTACCTGTTCCATTCTCGAATGGCGCATGGGAACAGCGACGTCAAAAAACGACCGTATGAGCTCCAACTTGGCTGATTTTCTTCTTGCGATCACTTCGCCAGACATATTTGGGAGGAAGTAATGTTTTTCCCGACTCTTGCAGGAACCCACTCTTTCGCAATTACAATAGTATACTTCTACGTGATGCACAACAGCTCTCTTGCAGCGTCTGCTACTGTAGTTTGTTGGCATCTCGGCAGTAATCTCTTACGAAACGTATCGGTGACAAACTAGCTGATTTTCGTTGGAACGTCTTTATTTCTTCTTTTAACTGTATTTGCTAAGAGCCGCAGACTGATGAACAAGTGTTTTTGTAAGTGTTTTTTAAGCTGTACCTTTCTTGCATAAACTACATTTTCTTAAACTTCTTCCGGTACTTGTCAGCCTGGTGTATCCTCTTGTTACAGCTAGCTTTAAGCGATCAGTTTGGACATCTCTCTAGACAGTTGCTTTTAGGTATTTTACGGTCCTCTTTGTTTTCACTGATTCATCGTGACAGAATAATCAAACAGTAATGACTCTCTTCGCCTGCTTTCGCGCAATAAAAAAATGGCTCTGAGCACTATGGGACTGAGATCATCAGTCCCCTAGAACTTAGAGGTCATCAGTCACCTAGTCACCTAGAACTTAAACCTAACTAACCTAAGGACATCACACACATCCATGCCCGAGACAGGATTCGAACCTGCGACCGTAGCGGTCTCGCGGTTCCAGACTGTAGCGCCTAGAACCGCTAGGCCACCTTGGCCGGCTTTCGTGCAATGCTTTTTTATTTATTTACATTCAGAATCAGCAACCAGTAGTACACCAATAAGCTATTCTTCGCAGGTCTTCTCGCGTTTAACGGCAGTCTATTGGCGTTGCAGTCTCCGGATGTACGTTAGCCTTATGAGGCTTCTGATGCTACACACTAGGTCGTACAATCTGACACTTGCGTGTGGAACTCCCGAAATTCGTCTCTCGATTTCGTCCCCTTATGGAAAATGTGCTGTGTCTTATCTGGTAGGGAGCTCATACAATTGGTCCGTTACTCGGTAAGCTCGTATTTTGTTCAACATAAGAACAGAATTCGGAGATACGGTCTTCGATACGTGGGTTTAGCTGAACTGATGTCAGTGGAATCTGATAAGCAGCTGTGGATGGCAGCAGCCAGATGAGGCCCTAAGCTCCGAATCAGTATGGAGTACATTGTGAATCACTAGCAGCCATGCTCCATCCCAAACCTTTCTGCAGTTCCCTGTGGATGAGGTCATAAGCAGTGTCGGCACCTCGCTTTGAAAGCGGCTCAGTGCACAGTGGTTCCCCTTGCCGGTCATTCTGTGGAATAAGCCTGGCGCCTGCAGTTTTAATCGATGTCAGTCAACAGGAATGATTTTGAGACTGTGCTGCCAGACACCATCGTGAGTTCTGTGATCTATTTCGAACTGACTGTTCTTAGAAAGAAACTCAATTGCAGCTCGCTAGGAATTACGTAAAAAGCGATGGCAGTCATTACGCTCTGAGGCTGCACCTCAGGCATTAAAGATTCTGTGTCCCTTCACATTTTTCCCACACTGTCGCCGCGCGCCGGGCTCCCCACGTCGGAGGTTCGAGTCCTCCCTTGGGCATGAGTGTGTGTGTTGTCCATAGCGTAAGTTAGTTTAAGTTAGATTAAGTAGTGTGTAGGCTTAGGGACCGGTGATCTCAGCAGTTTGATCCCATAAGACCTTACCACAAATTTCCCATTTCCCACGCTGTCAGCGTTGTCGGGATGTAATGCTGGAAACAAGCGTGTCGTAATTTCGAGAATCTGAAAGATTCTATACAGATTTATAACTCAGTGTTTAGCAATTTTAATGTAGCTCCAAGCTCCTCATCAACTTCCAAGTACCGGTTTCTGCCCCAGTAGACGATTCGCACGGGTCTTCGACAAATGGGAACGAACGGCCCGCCGCCGATGGGACCATCAGCTTCAGTTGTGATTCTTAACAGCCTATTCTAAAGCAGTCGCATTTAAAGTTTTTCCGTGTGTTGAAGCTCAAGAGAGGGGACTGCTTTCCAGTTATCGAAAGAACATTTTCCGAAAAGTGTTTGCGTAAGCAATACTGACGTGCCACATATGCTGTCACCCTGCCTCAGAATCAAAGGTAAGAGGATTTTGTATGCTGTTTGTACGTAAGAGAAGAAGTTTCGCGCGCCGAGTGACGTATCTGTGAGGCACTGTGGGTTCGGCTCTCTAGCGCTTCCGCGCGACACGCGCTCGAAGAGGCAGAAGTGGGGGCTCAGTCCAGCAGCGCCGTGACAAATGACGGGCGACCGGCCGCCCCCGCGGCGCTCTGACGTCATTAATCATGCGGCGGTGACCGCGCAGACTGCAGAGGCGAAGCGGCCATCAACAAGTGGCGGTGCGTCGCGGGACGGGAGCAACGTGTGACAGCGGCCAGCGAGGCCCGCTGTCCAGACAGGCGCCGGGCTACTGTACGGGGTGGGCAGACGCAATCTGGAACTCTCGGAAGGGTGCTGCAAGGTAGGCTGTACTGAGAAATGATCGTTGAAAAAATAATCTGATACGTTGCGCCACTTCCTAGTTAATTAGCATTGAAGTTAGCCAATGAAGCCTCCCGCGCTCAAATTCAAGCGATCCACCAGATCAGTGTCAGCTGTTCTCACAGCATAAGTGACAGCGCATGTGACTGCTCGGGTTCGATCCTTACTACCGCTCCACGTCCAATTTTTGTATCGCTGCCTTGTTCTGTTTTAGAAAAAGCAAACAAAGAACCCGTGTAGTACACCTTCTCTGCCGAGCCGCTTGAATTTGCGTGCGAAACGGCCTGAATTACTAAAGCTAATTAATGCGGATAAGGCGCAAAGTATCGATTTTTTCCCTTATCATCATTTCTTAGCACAGCATATCCTGCAACACACTTACAAGCTCTTCAGACTCCTTCTGACCACCCTGTATAGTCCACTGGTTTAGATTTTAAATGGTTGCTTCGTAGTCACTTCAGACGAATTCTGGACTCGACGGAGATTGTAATTCAGCGATTACGAAATTGTCAGTTATTAACGGATTGAAATCTGCTTGCGTCGGATGGTGTAGATGATGATAGTTTTAGAACTCTATGGAGTCTTGAATATGTGCAATTAGTGTGTGCACTAGTAGCCCACGTGGTGTGTTGGTTCTGACCACTCATTTCATTGTTGAAATAAATAGTTGTTAAGGGATCGTAATAGGGATATTTCCCAAGCCCTTCACTAAAGAATTGCTCGTGGATCGAACTCGGGTTGCAATATTTATCTATCCCATTTATCTTCTTGTATCTTCTTTTTAAAATGAAAGCGGTTTAAAATACCCTGAGACCAATTTCCTTGAGCTTTTAGTATTATTTTTTCCTCTTGGTCCAGTGTTATCGTTCAAATGGCTCTGAGCACTATGGGACTTAACATCTGTGGTCATCAGTCCCCTAGGACTTAGAACTACTTAAACGTAACTAACCTAAGGACATCACACAACAACCAGTCATCACGAGACAGAGAAAATGCCTGACCCCGCCGGGAATCGAGCCCGGGAAGTGTTATCGTATTGATGACTTCAGTCTGTGATAGAGGGTCTATAGATGCTGCGCGGAAAACGCTTCACTGAATACTTCAATTGAGCAACTTGCCATTTTTGACATAACTTGCGAGGGCAAAACTCTATGACCATTTGTTTAACAGCGTCGTGGTTCAGCTTTGGAACGCAATTCGGCGGCGATTCTGCGTGGCACGGATTCTACAAGTCCTTATTAGGTTTCCAGAGGCTTGCATGTCGACAGTATGTAGCTGTTGAGGTTTCATTAGTGACTGATTATCACTGTTTCACTATTAGTAGATGAAAACACGTTCATATACTAATCTTCTGCTCTCTGGACCGTGGAGACATCAGCTTTCTTCTCCTACGGCAGGTGTTTCTATTGCTCGGATTAATGGCTCAATTAAAGAAGGAAACAGGGGGACAGCTACAGACAGTAGCAGTGAACTGAACACAAATCAAATATATTGACGAGAAAATACGATAAAGCGGAGGTAGCCTTACCACAAAGAATGTTACTTTGCCATCCCACAGTTCTGAGTTACATGACGGGTTGCCGTCTTGCGGTACGACAAGATAAATTCACGTGGAGGAGATTGCAAAAAAAAATCAGAAAGGACGATAACTCGTAGAGTCCCTTGAGAGGGTGGTAATCGGAAAAACTGAGGTGAATTCTGGGAGATGAGAACCAGAAGGGAAGTTGTTAGCCATGAGATGTCACATAATACTAACAGGTAGACAGGAGCAGCAGGACGAGGACTTGTTAGAGTCGTAATGCTGTTTGTTCGAGGCACAAGTAGCGTAACTGACTAATGATGGTGATCGAAGTTACCACCGGCGTCCTACGCTGTAAGATTTTAACTAAAGTGACTGAATCTACACTCTGTTGCCTCCAAAGTGGTGGAAGGCAACAAATGTACAATCAGATGGTGGGAAATCCCGCAAGGTTACTAACAACGAAGTGAAACCGACCAAGAAGTGCTTCTGTAAACTCGGGCGCAGTACACCAGTGAGCGACCTCCAGTAGAAATAAGTCAGTGTAACTAAATTGACTAGGAACTGTCAGTAAAATGGTTCTTGCTGCTTTCCGCTTAGCCCCGTGGTGCTCAGGTTGGGGAATCTGTGGTGGCGCCAGTTCTCCTAACGCGGAGCTGGCGTTCTAACTTGTCGAGGTGGCTACGGCTTTAAAAAATACGTGTGAATTCCTAAGGGAACAAACTGCTGAGGTCATCGGTCCCTAATCTAACACACTGCTTAAACTAACTTAAGTTAATGATGACACACACACCCATGCCCGAGGAAGGACTCGAACCACCAGTGGGAGGGGCCGCGCAATCCGTTACATCGTGCCTTAAACCGCGCGGTCACTCCACGTGGCGCTGAGGCTTTAATTTGAAAGTAATGGCACCTTACATCTACTGATATTCGTCATCTTGTGAATGTTATGAATTAACGGATTGGTGAACATAAAAATTACTCCGCCGCCATTCGATGGTCCTGCTATAGGTGCCTTGAGTTGTCTGGGGAAAATTGCTCTGAATGCATAAATTAACTGACTGATTTAATCGATTATTAATTAATTGAGTTATAGGCCTGGGGGTACCACTATTGAACTCGTGATTGCTTAAGCAGTTCGAATGCGCAATTGGTGGGATGATTTTTAATTGAACTCTCTTTCTTCGTAAGGGACTCAAACTGGACAGGTGTTGAGGCTTCTTCTCGTGTCCTCGCACGTCTCAGAAACGTTTCCGGGTTACAAGTGGTCCTAACAAGTGTGCTGCGTCGACCCGACGCTGCCCGCTGTTGGCAGCGACAGCGCGGAAACAAAGTCCAGGTTCTGGAGAGGGTGGGCCTGTTGCGTGAGAAAGCGCCGGCTCGGTGGGGTCCCTTTGTGGGACCAAACACGCCGGAACATCGTAAAGGAGCCGAAAACAATTCCGCCTCCGCGTCGGACGGCAAAGAATACAAAGGGAGACGCGCCCTTCCACTTTTATCTCCGCGGGCCCCGCGGGCATGGCAGCGGATTCGCAAATCCAGTAGTTTAAAAAAAAAAAAAAAAAAGAGGGAGAGAGAGAGGAAAAAAAAGAAAAGCCGATGCCCGGGCCGAGTAATTAAAATGGAGGACGCTGTTTGTGCAGAGCGGGCCGGGCCGCGCTTCCTGTGACGTTGAGTTGATGGACCCGCAGGAGGAAAAAGGACCAAGTCGCGGGGACGGATAAAGGCTGGAGCGTCGCCGCTGCCAGATGGTAATGGCCCCGGCGAGCCGAGCCGTAAATTACTGTTATTCCCTATTTATTTAAGTCGGCCGGCTACCGTAATGTTTATTACTTTACTCGAACGTCGCTGCCACTGCGGCGGCCGCCTTAACGACGTTCTGGGAGGTAACACCTGCTCCCGACATTTGGAACGTTGGAACGGACCTTGCACCCCCCCCCCCCACCCCCGCCCCCCACCCCCGTGCTGTGACACAAGAACGCCATGGCCGTCCCTCGCCGTTGCTTCGCCAGTGTAGTATTTGAATGAAGGCTCGCTCCAAAACGTACAGCAAGTAGCGCAAAATCCGTAAGTCCGTGACACTGACACAACTGCTAATGGTTCAAATGGCTCTGAGCACTATGGGACTCAACTGCTGTGGTCATTAGTCCCCTAGAACTTAGAACTACTTAAACCTAACTAACCTAAGGACATCACACACATCCATGCCCGAGGCAGGATTCGAACCTGCGACCGTAGCAGTCGCACGGTTCCGGACTGCGGGTCTAGAACCGCGAGACCACCGCGGACGGCACAACTGCTAATGGCCGAAAGAGAAATTACACTCATGAAATACACTGAAAAGCCATAGAAACAGGTACACCTCCCGCGAGCACGCTGGAGGGAATTAACACCATGAATCTTGCAGGGCTGTCCATAAATCCGGAAGAGTACGAGGGGGTGGAAATGTCTCCTGTACAGCACGTTGCATGACATTCCAGACACGCTCAATAATGTTCGTGCCTGGGGAGTTTGCTGTCCAGCGGAAGTGTTTAAACTCAGACGAGTGTTCCTGCAGTCACTCTGCAGCAATTTTGGTCGTGTGGGGTGTCGCATTGTCCTGCTGGAATTGTCCAAAAGCGTCTTAATGCGCAATGGGTACGAATGGATGCAGGTGATCAGACAGGATGCTTACGTACGTGTCACCTGACGTATCTAGGCGTATTAGGGTCTCATATCACTCTTATTGCACACACCCCATTCCATTACAGAGATTCTAACAGCTTGAACAGCCCCTGGTGACATGCAGGGTCCATGGATTCCTGAGGTTCTCTCCATACCTGTACACGTCCATCCGCTCGTTACAATTTGAAACGAGACTCGTCCGACCAGGCAAAATATTTCCAGTCGTCAACAGTCCAATGTCGGTGCGAGGCTTAAAGTTTTGTGCCGCGCAGTCATCAAGGGTATAGCATGGCTGTGACTATTAGAATGAAACAAAATGAAGTAATAAACCCAAGGAACGTAGATGGGCGTGTGTGCAACACAGCGACCCGGGATCAATTCCCTACACTGCCAGGATTTCTTCTTCGGTGTGAGGACACTGAACTTCATGACGCCAATTAGACGAATTAGTGAATTAAATGATTAAATGAATAGCAGCGACGCCAGGGACTGGGAAACCGACAGGGGGTGGGAGATTGGTGCGCCAAGTCCACCTCCCTACATCACGACGCCACGGACAGAGCGTGGCACTGTGTGGGCCTAATCGTGCGGTTTTGTTTTTTTACGCTTACAAAAATGTGAGCTCGAACTCTATCGACCTCGTCGTCGACCGAACGTTTCACCGCTGTCGCAGCTGTCTGCGTTGTTTATTTTGTTTCGTCCTCGAAATGGAGACCGGGGGAGGCGGAAGAGATGTCGTTGATAGCTGGGGTCGTAGGGCGGCCGCTAGAGGCGCCACGGGAGTGCTCCGCAGCAGGTACCCTGCGCGCTCCCGCGTGGGGCGCCTTCGGAGTAGGGCCGGCTATTAGGAGTTGGGCCGAGTGCTAATTTTTGCGACAGTTTGCGGCAAGTTTGAGCTGCGAGGGCGACCCTCCCCGAGGCGTGCTCGCCAACTACGGCCATCCCGGCCGGCGGCGCGGCCGGAAGACCGGCCTGGGAGCCGGCGGCCATCTGCATAATTCTCAGATCAATATTAGCCGGCGCGGCACTCATGAAATATGTATCGGGCCGGCCGGCGCCCGCTCGGACGCCCACGCGGCCCGCCGGTCGCGAGTTACGACGTCCAGCTACTTGCGACAGTCCGCTTTCTAGCGCACGGCTAGCAGTTACGCACACCTCGCTGCGCCCACTGGGGACGAAATATTAGCAACCCCCTTTAAAAGAGCACGCCGGTCACCTTGCAGCGCAGAACTGGTACCAGGCGCTCGCGTAACCCTGCACGGTTGACGTAAACGGTGGCACCGAAGTAGTGTGTACGTCACAGCCGGTAGTACGGACTCAGCACAATAACGAGGGTCCACCTGAAGACGCGACAGAACGGCAGAAAAGAGCTATCGTGTTTGGACGTGTCCCTGACCACGCCGTGTGTGAGGAAAGGCCAGCTTTATGGAATGTACAGTTAGTGGACTACAGGAACTGAGATCTGGAACAAAGTTTGTTTCCAACACCTCCACAGAAGAAATTTACCAGAATATCCGCCATTCAAGAAATCAGGTTAACTAGTTCATAACATAAGTTAATTAACATATACAAACAAGTCATTTAATTTCACGTAATATAGCTGAATCTATGATTTTTGACGCGGTATTCATTGATTGTAGTATTACACTGCGTGTTGAAGACCGGACCTTCAGGAATTTACGGGCGATAACTTAAGTTAGTACAAGTAAGACGTTCAAATAGCGTAAATGTATGTCTGGAAATGCTTCGTTTATCAGATATATCCCCTGTCTCGCCGTTTGACGTATAAGGGTATGAAGATGAAATTGGTGTAATCTTACTTCATCGTAATTGTTACTTCACCACATATTAAAGAGGATAGATGTAGCTGATGGGAGAAGTATTAGTGTCACAAGCATTGAGTGCTTAACAGTAGCCGGCCGGTGTGGCCAAGGGGTTCTAGGCGCTTCAGTCTGGAACTACGTGACCGCTACGGTCGCAGGTTCGAATCCTGCCTCGGGCATGGATGTGTGTGATGTTCTTAGGTTAGTTAGGTTTAAGTAGTTCTAAGTTGGAGGGGACTGATGACCTCAGATGTTAAGTGCCATAGTGCTAAGAGCTTAACAGTAGTGGATTTGCGCATGATAGTATCTAGTTTGGCAGTTTTGTGTCCAGTTATAAAGAGCATCGCCTCCATCTCCATCGTTGTCATTCTGGCAATACTTCGATACTGTTGTGGATTTTCCATCGCAAGCTCTACAATGAGATTCTTGCACGCTTCAAAATACATAAATACATGAAATGTCGTGTGGCTAGGGCCTCCCGTCGGGTAGATCGTTCGCCTGGTGCAAGTCTTTCGAGCTGACGCCACTTCGGCGACTTGCGTGTGAGTGGGGATGAAATGATGATGGCGATGACCAATTGCTGCGTCTCACTCGGCGACCACAGTCACCAAGTCTGACTATTGCTCAACCTTTGTGATCTACTTTGGAGAGAAGGGTGCGTCATTACTACCCATCTCTACCATTGTTACTTGAACTTTTCACTATATTGCAGGGATAATGCTATAAGATTCCTGAAAACTATACAGGACCTGTATTTATCCATTCCGAGAAGAGTGGAAGATGTTCCGAATGCCAACGGTTTTCCTGTACCGTATTACGCATCGTAACGTGTTGTTTTTCTGGTATGTCCTTACTTTGTGCTCCCCGCCCCCGTGTACCTGGAGCAAAGCACTGCATACAACTGAATCTTGGACTGTTGGAGAACCGGAAGCATCTGATATGTGGTACTATAGAAGGTGGGCTGGTGAGAAATGCGATTCTTCGCAGAATCGCTGAGGAGAGGAACGTGTGGAAAACAATGACAAAATAAGGAGCACGATAAGAGAACGTATGGTAAAACAGGAAGGATAACTCGTATGGTACTTGATGGGGTTCTACAGCTTGAACGGAGAAGAAATCCAAGAAATAGCAGAGGACGTTAAGATGCAAATGCTGGCCTCAGATGAAGAGGTTAGCGCAGGAGAGGAATTCGTGGCGGGCCGCATGAAAGCAGTCAAAGGAGTGATGGGAAAAAAAGTATAAATATTTTCTTTTTTTACGTAGGGGAGGTCTTGTACGCTGACCCGTTCCCCACCTCTTGGCCCACGAAGAACCCGATCTACTGCTTGTTCAGGAGGCGACGTTCCGCGCAGACTGGTGGCGACGCGTTGAGAATTCGGCGGGCCCGCCCGGTGAGCCTTCCAGACTCGGCCGTTGACAGCGGGCCGCACATCCGGCAAGGAGCGCCCGCCGTGACGTCAGTGCACGGCGCGCCGCGCTGGCCCCTAGCAGCGCACACTATTCCAGCCACAGACTCTTCCCAACCTACCACACACCATCTGACACGCTGATTCTATCCGCGTGGGACGGAGTGGTGAGGTCGGAGGGGGGGGGGGGGGAGAAGGAATTTGCGTGTTGTGCTACGGTCGGAAATACCACAGCCGCTTCCGTGAGGTCAAACGAAAAACTGCCGCTCCGACATCGGCAGCTGACACTCTTAACAGGGTGATTCAAAAAGAATACCACAACTTTAAAAATGTGTATTTAATGAAAGAAACATAATATATACATCATAAAAAAATTTTTTTCCCTCAAAACAAGTTCAGAGATGTTCAATATGGCCCCCTCCAGACACACGAGCAATATCAACCCGATACTCCAACTCGTTCCACACTCTCTGTAGCATATCAGGCGTAACAGTTAGGATAGCTGCTGTTATTTCTTGTTTCAAATCATCAATGGTGGCTGGGAGAGGTGGCCGAAACACCATATCCTTAACATACCCCCATAAGAAAAAATCGCAGGGGGTAAGATCAGGGCTTCTTGGAGGCCAGTGATGAAGTGCTCTGTCACGGGCTGCCTGGCGGCCGATCCATCGCCTCGGGTATTTGACGTTCAGGTAGTTACGGACAGATAAGTGCCAATGTGGTGGCGCTCCATCCTGCTGAAATATGAATTGTTGTGCTTCTTGTTTGAGCTGAGGGAACAGCCAATTCTCTAACATCTCCAGATACTGTAGTCCAGTTACAGTAGCACCTTCGAAGAAAAAGGGACCAAAAACTTTATTGGCTGAAATGGCGAACAAATGTACAACTAAATGAAACTTTATAGCTCCCTTAATTCGCCGACAGATAGTGCTTAGCTCTGCTTTTTGTCGTTGCAGAGTTTTAAATTCCTAAAGTTGTGGTATTCTTTTTGAATCACCCTGTATTATCCTGAAAATAGCTGATGCTGTAAACTACTGCCGATGTCGTAAGCTCACTCCACCACCCCTTTCACCACCTATCTGATGATGACCAGCGATGTGGTGAAGTTGCTACCGCAATCGACCCGCATTCGGGTGATGGCGGTTCGACCGTCGAGATTTTGCTATTCTGTTGTTCTCCCTAAACTGCAAGAGGAAAACGAAAGGCGGGTTTTTTCGTAAGGGCACGGCCGAGTTCTTTCCCTATCCTTTGCCAATTCGAGTCCCTAGTGACCTCGTCGTCGACGGCACGTTAAACCCTAATCTCCCTTCCTTCATGATATCTGATGTACTCAGAGTTAACACACTGAAATAGTATTTAAAAGAGCGCGATTCCAATTCTGGTACGGGAATTTCCTGTATTCTCTATGTACAGGACGCCGAGTGGGGTGTGGGCCGGATGGAAGCCATAAATACACAGTCCAATCAGATTAGTGTGACCACCGTCTGTGTTCGGCGTCAACGTGCAATAACCATTCACAGACGGTAGCCAGCAGCACCAGCAGTGGTGAGTATACAGGGTATTTCCGTAAGAACGTGCATAAATGTAACAGGACATAGAGAATGCTCCACTGAACAATCTGGGGTCGGAGAAGCCAGCTTAAGGAGATGTGGAATTAAATTTGTCTAGCGCTTTGTCTAACACTACTGTTTTCCAGCTTATTTACAACTAACATACGCACAAGTTTACGCTTACTGTGCTGTTTATTTACATGTACTTTCTTTACTTCCTGCAAAGAAACAAGAAGTCTGATTACTAGGAAGTCATGATGCAGGTTTTGTTTACTTGTCCATGAGGTGGCTCTGTTTATCGTATTTACATTGTCCCGTGACAGAAACTGCTAAGAATCAACGGCACACCCATTCATTACTCAGTGCTATTCGGAGACGTACATTGCAGCACGGTGGAGCAGTACCGTCCCAGTTTGGCAGAATTTACCGACATGCGCCTTGTGTATGGGATAATACGTTGCAATGCTCTCACTGTTCAGGGAACAATTTCCTAAGAGGCATCATCCGTCACGACGAGTGTCTATTTTTCTCGATCGATGAATGCGGGAGACTGGCTTATTGGGAAGAAGAAATGAGGGATCTGGTAACATGAGGACCACTCGCACACCCGATTTTGAAGAGGAGGTGCTGGAACGTATTGCAGCGGACCTCACTACAAGTATTCGTGGTAGAGTATTCCACGAACAATGATTACGCCCGTATCACCCACAATGAGTCCAAGCAATGCATGTGACTTGACTTTCCACCAAGGGTTGCATTATCTCAGTGGTTGCTCCAACAACGGATTGATCGACCAGGTTTCCTCAGATCGTGCTATTTACTAACGAGGACTCATTTGATCGTGACAGTATTTCGAACAGTACGAATAGCCATGAGTGGGAAGAGGAAACTCCTCACGTAGTAATAGATCAAGCCATCAAGTGCGATTTGCTGCGAATGTCTGGGCTGCCATTGTAGGCGATAGTCTCATTGGGCCATAGCACTCCGTCTTCAGGCCACAAGTGGCCCATCGGGATCATCCAACCGCAGTGTCATCCTCAGCTGAGGATACGGATAGGAGGGGCGTGTGGTCAGCACACCGCTCTCCCGGTCGTTATGATGGCTCAAATGGTTCAAATGGCTCTGAGCACTATGGGACTTAACTTCTGAGGTCATCAGTCCCTTAGAACTTAGGACTACTTAAAAATGACTAACCTAAGGACATCACACACATCCATGCCCGAGGCAGGATTCGAACCTGCGACCGTAGCGGTCCCGCGGTTTCAGAATGTGGCGCCTAGAACCGCACGGCCACCCCGGCCGGCCGTTATGATGGTTTTCTTTCACCGAAGCCGCTATTATGCAGTCGAATAGCTCCTCAATTGGCATCACGAGGCTGAGTGCACCCCGAAAAATGGCAACAGCGCATGGCGGCCCGGATGGTCACCCATCCAAGTGCCGGCCACGACCGACAGCGCTTAACTTCGGTGATCTGACAGGAACCGGTGTATCCACTGCGGCAAGGCCGTTGCCGTTCATTGGGCCATATCTTCTACCTAAATGGCCACCTGTGCTTGAGTTCCGTGCAAAGAGTTCGACCTGAGTTGTTGGAGAACGTACCCTTGGCTGTTCACGAGAGGATGTGGATACAACGTGACTGTGCACCGCTTCACTTCAATGTGGATTTCCGCAACCATCTCAGTGCTGTATTTCATGGTCACTGGATTGGAAGGAGAGGTCCTATTCCGTGGCGTGCGAGGTCACCTGACTTGAGTTTCATTGATTATTTCCTATATCTAAAGTCACTTGTGTACGAGATCCCAGTGGATATGGAGATGGAATTATTTGCCAGAATTGCAGCTGCCTGTGATGTGGCTCGAAAACACACCATGGATATTTGTCAGGGCGCATCGGGATCTTGCTTGCATTGAGGTTGATGGCCAACAGTTTCAGCACATTTTGTAAGATAAAGTGCAAATGGTGCGTTCATTGTGTCAGTAATGGTATTTGCAATTAATTGTAACTAATGTAAATAAGAAAGTGCACAGTAATGTGATTTTATTCCAATTATCTCTTAAGCTGGCTTCTCCGATCCCTGGTTCTCTACCTCTAATTGTTCAGTGGAACATCCTCTATGTTCTGTTAAATTTTTGCACGCTCTTACGGAAACACTCTGTATAAAGCTTGTGGAAGGACGCAGAAAACAGTGCAGACGTTGTCGTAAGGTGGAAACGGAGCGATTTACCTAACATCAAAAAGGGAATGATCGTTGGCTTTCGGGCGAAGCGTAGAAACAATTCAGAAACGGCGAAGTTTGTAAACTGTTGCATACCACCGAGGTTAAGGGCAAAAGGGCGCTATCCGAAACCGCCATCAACTGTGATCCACCACGGGTCATAGATGACAGGGTGAACGACGGCTGCGGAGATGTGTACGGGGTAATAGATGTGATACTGTTGAGCAAGTGACCGCACAGTATAAGCGAAGGACTACCAATAATGTCTCCTCAAGAGCCGTTCAGTGAACATTGCTACGTACAAGCCTACGTAGCAGACGCCTGGTTCATGTACCTATACAGACTACTGTTCATGGGCGGCGAAGGCTGGAATTTGCACGCAATACTGCAAATGAATGTCCACTGAGTGGCGACAGGTGGCCTTTTCAGGTGAATCATGTTTTATGCTTCATCGGACGGAAAGCAAGCAAACACATTGCAACAGAAGTTGGAATGGTCCAGACCAGAGGAGAAGAGCTGTGTGGTGAATGCTTTCGTGGCATATCATGGATGATCTCGTCATTTTGGAGGGCACAGTGGATCAACAGAAGCATGCATCTATTCTTGAGAACGATTTCCATTCCTACATGCAATTTGTTTCTCCGCGGCGCAACGGCATCTACTAGCAGGGCGAAGCAACATGTCACACGGCTAACACTGTACGCGCATGGCTGGACGAGCACCAGGTACTCCCTTGCAACTAAACTGCCCGAATTAAAAGCCGATCGTGCATCTGTGGGGTCACCGCGATCGCTCTGTACGCACCATGGATCCTGAACCGAGAAACCTAGCGCAGCTGTCCACGCGAATGGAGTCGGCATGGCTTTACATCCCTGTCTGTACATTCCAGAAACTCACTGACTCCCTTTCAACACGTCTCGCAGCAATCCACGCAGCAAAAGACGGTTGTTTAGGCTTTCGGCAGGTGGCTGCATTAATGTGACTGGACAGTGTGTAAATGAAAAGAATGCGTTTTACCATGGAACCCTCCATGAAAGACGGTGTCTGACTCATTTGCGACAGGATGGGTGACAAAAGGTAAAAGATGCTGGAAAGGAAATGTGATAACAGAAAACGAATGCAGGAGAATAGAGAGACAGAGGCGCGGACAAGTTACGAGAGAGGCTGCAAATTACGGGGGAGACAGAGGGAGACACTAAAGCTGTCTGCCTTGAGGCGAAGTCACAATACAAAAGAGGCGACACTTTTACCATGAAGCAAAATGAAATCACGGGAGAGAGAGAGATTAGCGAGCGCTTCTCTGCTGCCAGCCATGTGGCGTCCATCCCTGATCTCCTTATCGGTTACTTCAGGAATTCGCTGCGTCTTGTTGATGGTTCTGTACTGCCCTTGGACTTTGATCCATGACTTCGGCACTCACCTAGCGACACGTGGAGAGCAAAATGTTGACGAGAAACGAAATTACTGGTTTGTAGGGGTCTACGTTGGGACTGACAGGCTGGGGTTGTACATCGAAATCACTTATCACTTCAGGCGAATGTCGAAATTCCTTCCTCGTCCAGCGCGATTTTGCTCTGGGTTATTAGTGACCTCGATATTGAGGAATCGATCGCATATTCGGCACTGAGCAATTTCAGGAAACGGTAGAAAGCATAACTGCCTGGAGTGAGATTTAGTACCCAGCTTCTTCACAATACGAGTCCACAGGGCTGACTGTTCGGCCACCTCGGTCTGTTGTCACAATACAGATCCACATCTCTCAGATGACCTTTGTACGAAGGTGGCATATTACGACAACACTAATCGGTATGGAAAATATCTCCTCCGAGTCTCATCCACCAAGGTAGAGAGGAGCTCTTGAGGCTAATGCATCGCCTCGGTAATGAACGGACATGGCCGAAGCAACATATTAAAATTCCCTTACAGACGAGAACGTGTTTCGAAAGAAACATTTGCAATAGGGACTACTAACATTCATGAAGATACAGCTCAAGAAAATCAAGAACATAAACTGCTTGGATACAGTACACATTTTTGTTCAATTCATGCCTCAAAATAAAGCATACACTGAAGCACCGGTGATCGTGGCACGAAGTACTCTCGTCTGGCCTCGGGATCGACCAGGTAGATGTTTCATTTAGGACACAAATATTGCGCCACGCTATCCTTAGGTACGGCTCATGAAACATGATCGTACGCTTGAGTCATTCATAATTCGCAGAATATCTACTGACGACAGGCCCTACAGGACATGAACTGCATTCGTCTGGGTTGGTGCTATGCGGGCAGCATAAGCGTCGCCTCGCAGGGGCTAGTGGGCGCACAAGGTATTAAAGCATACGCCAGCCAGGGTGCTGCAAGACGACATTAGATGGAGAGAAGGCAGACTGATGTCTGCGACCACTGAACGAAACTGTTGTCAAGTTGGTGCAAGTGATTTCGGAAATGTAGGTTTTAATACGTTACAGTTAATCGTGGAATCCACTGTCACAATGGAAATGCTTCCCTATGCCTATGGCAGTGGCCGTGTGACAGGGTATTTTGAAAGCGCGTAGAATAGTGGAAACAACCTTCTACAGTTTAGAATTATTCTGGTGAATGGACAAAAGGGGAAGTGCATCGTTTATACTGATAGAATCTGTAGAACCAACAGCAAGTGAAGGAGACTGTGTCCACAGCTGTGATGAATTGTTTGAACGATTTAATGCCGCCTGCAGCTGTCATTTTTTTCTTCATTCGATGCACGATCATACCATATTGGTCCCAGATCGTTATCAAGTTTTCTATCGCACCGTAAATTCACTGTATTAATGAACAGTTAAAAGTTTAACACAAGAACAAGTCACATCTTAAGATGTGCTAGGATTGATACAAACATACTTTACAAAAAAATCATGGATGGCATATTATGCCAGATAACCGTCTGTATATTTATATAGCATTCACTGTTATTGTTCTTATGTGCGCATATGTCGTAGTTGTCATAAAACTGGTATCATTAGCACAGTTAGTTAGGGTGCACGTCACAGTTTCTAAAATTACATGTATTTCACGTACCACCGCAGTCAACATACAGTTTACGGAGCCAAGTGCTTAATACGAGGCTGGGGCTGCGAAAAGGCTGTCGTAAATATCTTATGCTACTGCAAACCCAGACACACAAAGACGATGTACTCGAGGTACATAGATAATGTAAACGGGTGTTTTCTTTCGTGTGGAGTTAAGAGTTATAAGATAGGTTACATTTTAAAAAAAGTCAAGGTCCATAATTTACGAGTCGAGTAACTAAAATTCAACAAATTGTACTCTCCTAGCAATATATTTTATTAAAAGAAGGTAGTGCTAGTAGTTGGGTAGCAGGTAAGAGGCTTACAGTGGTTTTGTAGTGGAATAAAGTAATCATTAGGATAGTTGTAGTGTTCGAATAGAATGTTTGTAACTGCCACGTAGAATCGATTATTGTACGCAACTCCAAATATACACAAAAACGCGAGTTGTATGTCGTGTGTTAGCTTTCTAGATATACTATAATTGTGAAGACCGAATAAATAAAAAAAGTCCCAACTAGTGAGCAGTAATAATTTTCTATTTATGTAATTTTGACGTCAGGCGTTAACATGAAGGTACTGGACATTAAAATACTGAATACGATCGCATTGGACTTTAAGCACAGCGAAAACCATCGCATCTAACGCTAATTTAACACTGTGTAAGCGCGTGGCGTAACCAGTGGTAGCAAAATAGTGTGGTGGCGTATTGGCTAAAGAACGCATTCTTCACGGGCGTGGTACAGATTTCCGACCAACTATTGACATTTACGTTTTTCGCCGTTTCCATAAATATCGGCACAAATGCTGTTAAAATGACAAGATCGAGTTCCTTCACCAACCTTGACGTATCCGAGGTATGTACGCCTCTAATGATTACATCGCCAACGAAATTCTGAAGCCTCATCTGCCTCCATTTCTTCCTGCTCTTTTGTCGTCATCATTTGGTTTTTGATTAGCAGCAGAAATGTGTACAGAAATATTTACGTGAATTAAATTCCTTCTGTTTATGCGAGCCACAAATTCTTTTTGTATTACTTTACTCATCCAAAGATGTTTCGACGCATTTATCGCGTCGTCAGTGGCATCTTATTGAGGTCTCACAATTTAACAAGTTTTCAATTTTTTTCATTCGGAAATTTTTTGTAAAACATTGTTTTCGGTCCTCTATATCTATATAAAAAAAGGACACACTGATGTCGGCACAAATAGGTGAAACATGTTTGTGTAAGAAAAGTAACATAAGAAGATTTTGTAGGTGGCCGGAACCAGATTTCCATAATATTTACTTTTAATTTATTGCAATAACGTTCTGCTGAAAACAAAAACTTTCAAAACCTTCACACGACGGATATCCATGGTTGAAGTCGATGTAGATAAACAATAAGTGTACAGTGAGTGAATAATAAAATGCGGCGTGTAGTCGATGAGGTGACACTTAACAAACTAGCTGTCGTGATGGAGCCACTAATGGGTTGTCACTGACTGCCTGTACCATACTAATGACGAATAATGTCATACACCGGCGATAATATAATTGGTCTTGTGTGTGACTTATCAAATGGAAAGACTGGCCTATTTACGCCTGGTAAACCCAATAAGAAGCGACGGTCCACGAGGGAACACGTTCCAGACGAATCTTGAATGATATACAAGTCGAATCCTTTAGGGAACTTCAAGTACCAAGTTGAGGGTTAGCAGAAGTAAATTCAATTCTCTAATTGACTGAGACAGTCATGGTCAACTAGGCGTATAATTCAAAAAATGGTTCAAATGGCTCTGAGCACTATGGGACTCAACTGCTGAGGTCATTAGTCCCCTAGAACTTAGAACTAGTTAAACCTAACTAACCTAAGGACATCACAAACATCCATGCCCGAGGCAGGATTCGAACCTGCGACCGTAGCGGTCTTGCGGTTCCAGACTGCAGCGCCTTTAACCGCACGGCCACTTCGGCCGGCGTATAATTCAGCCTGTAATGCGTTCTTTGTGCGTCTTTCTTCTAACAAAAATCTGTTTCTTTACCATATACGAATTATTGTACCATATCCGTATTTCTTAAAGATTTACATATTTTTATGTTAACTCAACATATGATCCGGCTTGATAGACGAGCCCATTCTTTGCACAAAATTTCGACGAATTACTTAACTATCTTCACCAGCAGTACACAACCAAGGACACGTCGAGATCACCGAGGGAATTTGGGTACAGGCAGTGGCACAATACTAACAATACCCCACGGTCTGGTTGCAGTTTTTACAGCGAAATCGGCTGAAAACATCACTCGCATACCCTGACGAAGGCGACAAGAGCAGATGCCGAAATATTGTACAGAAAAATATCTTCCGGTGTCGCAGGTTTTTGCAGCGGAAGACTAATTTTAAATTGAGACTCCTGTCCAACACGACAGAAAAAAATATTACAACGCGCTAGTTTGTAATCATAGCGTGACGTGGACCCATCATTATTTATGTAAGTGGCAAAAGAAATCAGGCACGAAAGAAACGCCACAGTGAAATTACAGAGCCACTACCAGAATTGACTGGAACTGCCGTCAATAGTGAGAGAAACATTGGTCTCTGAGATACATATATCAACGAATGCAGGTCCTTATTTGCTATTTATGAACACAACCTCGTGCCACGTAGCTGTCTGAACGGCTCGTGTCATTTCTGGTTCTGTAGTAAAACTTAGCGGTATAGTGTTTTTGCATCCAGCACTGCTACACGTTTGTTTTACGCCTCTTCTGCTATTTCTGTAGTAATTCAGTGACGAGTCCTAGAGAGGCACCATGCCTCCCCCTGTAAGTAGTGGTCTCTGCCTCTCAAACTACAGTTACCTGCAGTCATAAGCTCATTACGGCTGCCATCAAAACTGTGTTAGCGCTGGCAGGCCCATCGAGGGGAGTCAAGTAGAGAGAGGTTATATCTGACTGTTTTCCCTGATCCCTCCGCATGCTCTTTTTATGGCCCACACCAGCTGTTGCAGCTCTGTGCAAGCCATTTCCTACAACCCTGTAGAAGGGCCTTCAGGCAACACATTATTTTACGAAAGACCACATTGGAGAGCAGAAAATCATGAACACTCGTTGATCCTAGATTACTATCAGTTAGTACACTGACGACAGCTTAACATTTGTTAGTATTTCTCACACATTTTGCCGTAATTGTAGCCTGTAGGACGTCGTTTACTTCTAGCCATTCACCTTCATTAGTTCTCTTAAGAATGGCACTACACAGCATACAGAAGTTCCCATTCAGATTCTCTCCCATTCACTGATAATTGCAGAATGTAGTGAGCTACGTGCTGGGGATGCTGTTTGAAGAATAAAGCAAGTTGGGTTTATAAATAAATAAATAAGTAAATAAATTTATTTCTGTCCTATACGATATCAAAATGAAGTATCCGCCACATACTGTTTACACTGCTGTTTGAATTAACTGCCTAATTTCATATATCAGTGCAATCAACTCATGAAAGTTACTTCATTGGGGTGTCATATATAACACAAATCAGCAAAATTTTCACATGCCTATTTCAGACATGTTGATTTAACAATGAAGGGTCTTGGTCAAAAACTAAAGCCGTGATGATGAAGCTGTACTTCGAAACGTAACTCAACTGAAACGACAGTAGATGGATTTTATTGTTAGTTTTCTAACTGAGTGTATTTCAAACATCCGCACATTAAAAGCCAAAGTTATGGCATTTAGATGATGTCCTCCGGTTAGAGCGAGGTAGTCGTTTAGATTAGAGTGTAGCAACTGAGCCAGTTAACAAATTCTTTTATCTTGCTTCTGATATTACTTACATTTCAAACTATGATGTGAAAGCTGCAGAAATGGCTTTATCTACGTGACACACTGAAATAGCTTTTTAAGAGTAGCAGAACAGACAAATCGTGTAAATTGTATCAAGGTCTGGCTGTAAAATCGTTGTTGCGTGGTTGTGAACGTTGTACCTTAACTAAATGAAATATATAAAAGATAGAAACTGTAGAGATCATATTTCTGTAAGCTGCAACTGGCTATACATTTCGTGATAATAAGAGAAACGAAGATATTGCGTAAGAGTGGAACACATTTAATGTTAATGAAGAAATAGCGAAGTAAAGGGAAACATAGGAAGATCATGTAACAAGAATGCAAGAAACCAGAACACCAAAGCTACTGTGGAAGTATGAGCCAAGGAAAAGATGGACAATGCATGTAGTTGATGGCAGGACAAATGGGAGACACGTTAATCGTTGATATTGATGATGTCGCTAAGGCGTTTAAGACGACATAGGCTACTATAAGTAAATGTACTGAAAACACGTATTTGTATGCAGTAGTTTTGCACTCCCATTTATTTTAACGTTATCTTCACACCACATGAGAAATAAATTTACGTATCACAGTTTTAGCTTTCACTGTTGAGACAGCAGTTTTGCTTTCGAATAGGAAGAAGATTAAAAGCGAATTCTTTATTGTGTGATACACATATGAAAAATTTGCCCATGCCCGTGTTGACTGCCCCACAATTCGAATTCAGCAAAACTCGTGACCGCACTTGTTGAAAACTGTGAAACATTTATTTGGTGAGTTCTACGTAATAGAAGGAAAGTTTTAACGCTTTAGTAGTTCTAAAGTGATCATGTTAGATTTCTGCTGCAGAGAGTAAAATTTACTGTGAATAATGTTGCACTTTGGTATGTTTCTTCAACACCAAATATTCTCCACACTAAGCGTATGTTGTTCACGCTTAGATACGCAATAATAAGAAATGTGTTGTGTTTCCTATAATTTTCGTGACGTTCGGTTTCAAAACGGCAATTAGATATGTATGCAGCACTTGTTTCTTCTAGTACACGCAAACGAAAGTTAAAATATCTACAAAAGCAAATCCGCAAACAAACGAAAGTACACTATAGGATTCGACCACATCTAAACACAGTGGATGGGCAAGTGCATCGGCATACGAAAAACTGCTCTCCACGCGAACGTTGAGAAAAATAAACTTTTTTCTATTTAACATTCGGATATCAACTATTTGACGAGAACCTGACGTCATTCGAGGAAGATTTTCACTGATTCGCATGGAGCACACTATTACGTTGGCACTTACATTCATAACTGTACAGCTATGTGAGACGCACAGACTGGACTACTGGCAGCTTTAAAACAGACACTGAGGCACGAATCGAACCCGTGACATCCGCATTATAGGCCTGAGACGTCGTGTTTCGGCGTACCAAAGACAGAGAGAAGAGACCGCGTACACAGCTATACAAAAAGTCATTTATACGTTTGCCACATACGGGACTAAACAGTGAAGGGAGCTACTAAGCGTCGAATAAACGACCCTCCGCCATCCAGCGTACACTGACTAACGAAAGATACACGTTGAATAGTCATAAAGTTGCAATTATTGCTTCGAAAAATTACAGTTACGTAATTAATATTTTTACGTTTGGACGTCTGCGGCGCACCACCGCAGCACGCGGCTAGAGGAACCGAAACGAAAGCCGCAATCCGCTGGTAAAATGCGATAATGTGTGGTAATTGGTTTTCTGCGTTTGAGAGGGAACAAGGCTTTCAAAACCCTTACTGAGTGTACGACAACAATGCACTGCGATACGACACAATGGTTAGCACGCGCAGTCGCTTGCAATGTGGTGAAACAAGTCTGAATGAATGAAAAAGAAAGAAGTGTCGAATCACCTCTCTGTGGAAAATAAGAAGTGGGAAGTGAAATGAAGTAGAGGGGAGTCCCTGGCCCTCGGTAGCAGCGAGAATTTCCTATATATCACACTTCTTTGTGTGTGTTACTCCCAGAGTTCCACAGCTCTGGTGTAGATGTACTGGGTGTTACAAAAAGGTACGGCCAAACTTTCAGGGAACATTCCTCACACACAAATAACGAAAAGATGTTATGTGGACATGTGTCCGGAAACACTTAATTTCCATGTTAGAGCTCATTTTAGTTTCGTCAGTATGTACTGTACTTCCTCGATTCACCGCCATGCTTTCATACGGGATACTCTACCTGTGCTGCTAGAACATGTACCTTTACAAGTACGACACAACATGTGGTTCATGCACGATGGAGCTCCTGCACATTTCAGTCGAAGTGTTCGTACGCTTCTCAACAACAGGTTCGGTGACCGATGGATTGGTAGAGGCGGACCAATTCCATGGCCTCCACGCTCTCCTGACCTCAACCCTCTCGTCTTTAATTTATGGGGGCATTTGAAAGCTCTTGTCTACTTAACCCCGGTACCAAATGTAGAGACTCTTCGTGCTCGTATTGTGGACAGCTGTGATACAATACTCCATTCTCCAGGGCTGCATCAACGCCTCAGGGATTCCATGCGACGGAGGGTGGATGCATGTATCCTCGCTAACGGAGGACATTTTGAACATTTCCTGTAACAAAGTGTTTGAAGTCACGCTGGTACGTTCTGTTGCTGTGTGTTTCCATTCCATGATTAATGTGATTTGAAGAGAAGTCATAAAATGAGCTCCAACAAGGAAAGTAAGCGTTTCCGGACACATGTCCACATAACATATTTTCTTTCTTTGTGTGTGAGGAATGTTTCCGGAAAGTTTGGCCGTACCTTTTTGTAACACCCTGTAGACATCACATTTATGAAATTGATGGTTGTCTCGTTCGCCCGCTTCCTCGTTTCTGTAGCCAAGAGTGCCTCTACATGGACGCGCACCTTTCGGAATGAAGTGCAATAATATTCTTTCGCCGCTGAGATTACGTGGCGTGGCAGGACAGCGCTGTTGCCGTAAGGAAGAAGAAGCAAGGCCAAGAGACTAGGGCAGAGGTAGATGCGTTGCGCTCGTACGGGATATTCCACACCCCTGATGGACAGTACCGGCAACAGCTCGGCAATACGCCGCTGACTTCACGCGGCGGCCTGTTCCATCGAGACTATGGTCCAACCGTACCGCCATATTGCCGCATATTGCAGCAATATTACGACAAAGTTGAGGGAAACGCTGCCACAAATGACGGCCGCTGTCCGGTCGCGGGCTGCGGCGACCCCGCAGCGCGGTCACCGGCCGCCGGCGCCGCGTTGGCCGGCGAGGCGAGGGGCCGGCGCCCGCACCTGCCCGACCGCCGCCACGCGCGCGCGCCGTCCAGTGGCTTCGCCAAAGCTTCGAAAACTGAGCAACTCGCTCTGTAGCACAGTCTGTAGTAGTGATCTTCAGTGCGGCGCGAATCGAGTATTCCCGCGGATCTCAGCCATATTTTGCAAGTGCACAGCTCGTGGTCTAGTGGCTGCCGGCACGGTAGCTGAGCGTGCTCGGTCAGGGTTAATTGCTCTCTGTAATAAAAACCGACTGGACGGATCTACGATATTATGGGTCCTCTTCCTCCATCGGCTCCTTTCCCGCCTCCCCCCACCCCCTTCGCTTTTCCTCTCCTTCCCCCCTTTTTCACTTTCTCATCATCTGTCCAGTTTCTTCCCACCTGCTCTCGGCTGTGGTCTGTCACATT
Organism: Schistocerca piceifrons; assembly: GCF_021461385.2. Lineage (NCBI taxonomy): Eukaryota > Metazoa > Arthropoda > Insecta > Orthoptera > Acrididae > Schistocerca > Schistocerca piceifrons. Next base: position 472,580,967 of record NC_060145.1, on the reverse strand, counting down.
TGCCAACTTTTTAGTGCAGTGTTCCAGTGAATGTTCAGTGTTGTTCGTCTTTCTCGTGTTGCGAACAGAAACCATGCTGTCGCTGGGTGTGAATTTTATGTCTTTTGCGAACAGAAACCAGACTGTCGCCGTGTTTTTTTAATTGTCTGTCTATTGTTTTACCTGTCTGCTTCGTATGTATTTTATTAGCATCATCATCCCTTTGTTCTATGTTTTAAGTTCCACGATTGTTTCGCCATGTTACTCTTTAAATCTCCGATTTTATCACCTGTTTTTATTATTTTTTCTCTTCCTCTTTTTATCGAAGGCTGTAGGCTGAAGAGCGGCATACTAAGCTGCTGCCAACCCGCCCCCTTCGGGGGGAATCGAAATTCAAAAAAGGGGGAAAAAAAATCTACGATGAACCTGAACAGGTGTCGCTGCCTCTGGATCACGGGGTCCCGGGTTCGATTCCTGGCCGGGTTGAGGATTTTTCTCTGCCCGGGGACTGGGTGTTCGTGTTGTCCTCATCATTTCATTACCATTTGCGCAACTGGCGAGATTCTACCGTGTAAAGATTGGGGCTTTGTACGGGGGCTGATAACCGTGCAATTGAGCGCCCCATAAACCAAACATCATCATCATATTTTACAACAATAACTAGCTCACATACCCGGCATTGCTCGACTGTTCATTTGCGAATTTCTTGTTCGAATCGAATACAGAAAATTAACTGTGTTCGTAGTGTTATATAAAAAAAAAATCAATTCCTTGTACTCGTGAAAACGCCCTCGAAATTATTAACTATTCCTGCAAAGAAATACGCAGACTCTGTAACATCTTCATAGCTCTATACACAACAGTTAGCGCTTCGCAATTGAAAGCTGTCAAAAGCGCTGCCACATGTCAGGTATTTCCTTAAGGGGGGGGGAGGGAGGGGGAGGCTCAAATGGCTCAAGTGGCTCTGAGCACTATGGGACTTAACATCTGTGGTCATCAGTCCCCTAGAACTTAGAACTACTTAAACCTAACTAACCTAAGGACATCACACACATCCATGCCCGAGGCAGGATTCGAACCTGCGACCGTAGCAGTCGCGCGGTTCCGGACTGAGCGCCTAGAACCGCGTGACCACCGCGGCCGGCGGGAGGGGGAGGGGTAGGACGTCAAACGGGCCGACTTGTAGCAGGAGAGGCACCGCAGGACATTTTACTTTCCACTGTCTATACTTTTACAAATGAATTCATAAAACTGTCAGCATGACCACGAGGGATTCAGAATTCACACTCATAGCAGTGGAAGTTGGAAAACATAACGAAGTAATTTTTTTTACTTGTGAAATTTCATCATCTTTTTCACTTACTAATGGCAGCATTTTTCTTCATAAGTAACAGAGATGGTTCGATGAATTTTGCACAGCGTACAAACCATACTTAAAGGTGTATGAATCTAGAATTTTCCAAATCTTTTAAAAACTGTAGTAAAAATTGAGGTAATTAAGTACAAAATTTGTGTTTTTCCTAAACATGATGTTTAAAATACAACAGATCATTCGTTTTTTCATAAATTAAATAAATTCTAGAGTTTCATACACCTGCAAGTATGGCACGTATGCTGTGCAAAATTCATCGAAGAATGTCTCTAACTTATGAAGAAAAGAGTACCTATAGCAACAAATGCAGCCATTAGTAAGTGAAAAAATGATGAAATTTCACACGTAAAAAAATTATTTTGTTATGTTTTCGAACTTTTACTGCAATGAGTGTGAATCCTGAATCCTTCCTGGTGATGCTGACAAAGTTTTATGAATTTATTTGTAAGAGTATAGACACTGGAAATTAAAATGTCGTGTGATGCCTCTCCTGCTCCAAGTCAGCCCGTTTGACGTCCTACCCCCCTTAAGATGACTCGACAGCCACTGTATTAAATATAATTAGGGCAGCGTGCAACAAAATTAAAATGAAACAGACATTCTAGGGATGATATCAGTTGGATTCGATAGTCTATTCCCGCAATAACTATGGAAACTTGTCGACACATACCTTTAGGGACGGGTGCGTTAATAACCACTGCCTGGTTTGCGAACATAGTCATTTTTTATATTTATGTAGCAATTTTGCTTAGCAAATCTATAAATATTCGTTGAAAACCAAACGCCTTTTACTTCCTGCAGTGTTTGCTATTTAATTTCGCAAATACGTTTCTCCTCCTGTATGAAACGCGTCCTGGGTGAATTATTATTTTTCCCTTCGAAAATATTTCTGTGTTTCCTCTCTCGTCATCACGAGTTAAGAGGAACGTTTTCACGTCACTTAAGAAAATTAGACACATTCCGTGTCTTCTTTTTCCCACATGATATGTTGTGAAGCACTTAGCTAGTAACAAATTTGATAACACGAGACGTATGACCATGTATTATTTTGCGTATGTAGTCAAGACAGATAAGTAGTGAAGTGCTTCCCAGCATGTAACACATGGAAAACAAAGCCGGCAAAAAACAGGAATTCCAACCCGAATTTGTGTCCTGTTCTTCAAGAAATTTTCAGAGCAAACAAAAAGAAAACTAAATTAACATGCCTTTCATAACTAAGGTGAATCGCATCAGGAAAACTGATTGGTAATACTGAAACAAGAAAAGGAAGTTTAATTTATGTACGAATAGGAACCAATAAAAATTTAACGTGCACTCAAACAAAGGGTTTTAATTACCACGACGTGTGTCGAGTAGTTAACACTCATTTTCAAGCGACTTTACATATATATACACTTTTTGTAAGTTACAGTTAGCAGGTAGATTTATATTCGAAAAGCATTTAAGCAGAATTTGAATTTGTGATCCATACTGAACCTACAAATTGTTTAACGTATCACTATCACAGAAGTTAATGTTATACACTACAGCAGTTAACCCAGCAACCTTTCGACCTGTAGCATATTTAATATTTGAGGTAATATTTTGGTGCACAAATGCCAAAATTTCCGTTTCACGTATGTTTCTTAACACAAATGTAGCATCGCAACCGTTGCCACTCACATAAAGGCGAGCAACCCATTCCTACGAATAGCTTGTAACAAAATAAATACGTTCGAAAAGGCGTGCAGAAACGTTTACTCCATATTTCCGAGCTAAATGCTCGACATTATAACAGAGTAGCTTAAAGTACAAATTTTAGAGGATTTTAGTATCATCGTCTTCGTGAGGAGTGCCACAGCCGTGTATGTGTTGAAAGGCATTATAAAGTTTCCACATCGGCTGTTGCTTATGCACTTTGTTAAACCTCGCACAGTTGACTAGCTCCCTCTTTTTGCCATTTGTTGCAGTATTGTCCGATTATTAAGCAGCTAACATAACAGTTCCGAGAGCGTGTACGTAACATGTTGGCGCCTACTGCACCTGAAAATCTACGGTAAGATTGAAACTCGGCTATTGCGGGGGTTTTAATATGGTGAATAGTTGGAAATTTAATAGTGTCTGTGTGCGATGCTAACAGTCAGCTACAAACAGGCCATTAATTTAGATATCTCTTATGAGAAATGTCAAATTTGTCGGAAAGTGAGTGAACCATCTGATTATACTCCGTCTGTATCAAACATCTTGTATCAACAGCGCATAGATGATTAGATAACAACGTTGTCGAAGAAAATCAGCGCAATACAGCCGCGTATAAATCAAAACAATAAACTATTCAATAAATGGATAGTCGTAACCAAAATAGACGATTTAAGGAACGAACTGACGTTATGTATAAAGGGACAAAAAGAGGCCAGAAAAAATTTCTTTTTCTGTACTAAGTGACGACACATCTCAGCTTAGGCACACAAGCTGCGTTCTTCAGCGAAGCTCGCTGTGCGCGATGACCTCGCTGGAGTTACCGTAAAGACAGCCGATGTTTGCACGGAATGGCTCCCGGCATCCTGTATCTCGTCTCGTTACCTCAGCGCATTAAATGTCAGCTTGGCAGTTAGTTTTCCACAATCTTAATATTTGTTCTCGAATGTAATACAACGTCCATTTCTGGCAATACTTTCTTGTATAAAAAATGCCAACTCATTCCGTTTCTTTTTTTTTTAATATATAGATAGATTACTAAAAACAATACAGATTTTATGCATGTTTGAAGAGTTCAGAACAGAATGAGATGGAGCACTACACGGTATCAGAAGAAAGACTGACAGTGAAGAAAAAGAGTCTTTCAGCACAAATGAAGACAACTAATTCAAATTATTTATTTATCTTCTGCGTGCTCCGCATAGCAAATGTGTTAGGTTGGTGCGTGAGTTCGTAGCGTTTTGTGTTTTGCATGTTGATATTCCAGTTGTCATTTTTTATTTGAAGTTCACGGTATTTGAGTTTACACATTGTCATTTCGTCATTTTGAGATAGTGAGTGGAGCTGTGGGTGCTAGAAAATGGAGTGGCAAGTGGAGAAATCGGAACATTTCCGGCGTGTTCTTCTGTGTGAGTTCAGTGGAGAAGTGACAGCAGCGGAGGCACTCAGAAACATTTGCGCCGTGTATGGGGATAATGCCACTGGACACGGCACGTGAAGAAAATAGTTTCCTCTATTTAAGGTGGATCGTTGTGACAGTAGTGACTCTCCACGTTCAGTAAGATCTGCGGGGTTTGACGATCGTTTGAACGTGGTCCACACCAGTGTACTCGAGAACTGGCAAATGTAATGATCTGAGACCATTCTACCATCCTGCGATATTTGCATGCTAGGGGGAAGTATCAAAAAGTTCAGCGTATGGATAAAGCATGCGCTGTTCACCCTATCTCGCTCACTTAGACTGACACTTTGTTTCCTTTCCGGATGAAAATGCCCTACGAATACGTCTCGGCGAGTTCTTCGAATCAAAAGCACGTGATTCCCTACAGTCGCTGAATCGGAAAGTTACCTCAAAATTGACAGACCCTTGTAAATAGTTAAGGAGAATATACTATTGATGACCAAAGTCTCTGTTAGTGTGTCAATTATTTTTATTTAACGTACGGGAAAACGCTACGAACTTGTGCACCAGCCCAGTAGATCACGACGTTAGAAAATAAGCCAGTATTACGAAGTAACGTGAGAGCTAGCCTAGTACCGTCCATGACTCTTCATCTTCGCGTAACCACTGCAACACCCATCCACTTGGAACCTGCTTACTTACTGTAGTCAGTTCTTCGCCTCCCTTTACAGTTTTCGATCTCCACAACCAAGCACACAAAGTTCCGTTAACTACTAAACTGACGGTAACTGACGATTCCTTGATGACTCGTGGAGTTTCCCACTAACCGACTCTTTGTTTTAGTTGTGCCATAAATTTCTTACTTTCCTAGTGCAATTCGATACCTCGTAGTTTATTCGATCCAATCTTCGGCATTCTTTTGTAGCATAACATTTCAAAAGTTTCTAGTCTCTTCGTGCGTGATTTGTTTGTGGTGTACGTTTCACTTCTGTTCAAGGCCACGCTTCAGAAAAATACTTTAGCAAAACACTTCGTAAAATTTAAATTTACGGACATGATAAGAAATTTCTGTTTTTCGGACTGGCTTTTCGTGCTAAAGCCAGTCGCCGTTTTATATCGTCTCTGTATCGACCACCGGTAGCTATTTTGGCGCTTAAAGAGCAAATCTCACCTACTGCTTTTTGCGTCTCATTTCCTAATCTCCGTCGCCATCGCTTGATTTAATTCGACGACGTTGCATAACCTTATTTTGCTTCTGTTGACGTTCATCTTTTCAAGGCACTATCCATCCCGTTCAAATGCTCTTCCAAATTCCCCCCCCCCCCCCCCCCTTCTCTCCGTTTCTGTGTGTTCTCGAAATGAAAACATTTTAAAATTACATAATAATATAAAAATCTGAATTTTGCAGTGAACACAGTGCGTAATGGGGCGATCACTCTGTTATAGAAATAATTCAAAAGCCAAGATCGCTTAAACACTGTTTACTGGATAACCGGTTTCAACACACTGAAGGTGCCATCATTGGATCTGAACGTAGACTAACATTTATCGGATCCGATGATGGCATCTTTAGTGTGTTGAAACCGATTATCCAGTAAACAGTATTTAAGCGATCTTGGCTTTTGAATTATTTCTAAAAATCTGAATGTTGAATGTATTTTCTTAAATATAGACGATTATATGAAACCTAAAGCTTAAATGTTTGTGAACAACAAAAAAAACTTTGCTTTCAATATTATAACAGAACCTACGTCAGTTTTCCTGCCACGAGGAATGAAGATTTACAAAATACGTCAGTCAGGGCGAGCACACGACACGCTATCTGTATCGCTACCAAAGAAAATGACTGCGAGCCAATGTATATCCAGTAAGTCTGGATGTGACATAGGATAGCTAGCAATAGTGAGGAAACTCCGCTTCCGCATTGTTTAGAGTTCACAAGGGACGTCAAAGGCGGATGGTAATAAACATATCACAGCGCGACTTCTTCTGCAGCAAAGAAAGCTGTTAAGCTCAGGCTTACAGCACAAAATGACGGCTCATTGCCTCTGCAGGTTGAATGTCGGCTGCGAGATGTGTAATATTTTCAGCAGTTACGCGAGACAAAAGCCTCGGTTAACAGCTGCACGAACGGACTGCAGTCTCCTTAGCGACGCATTCGTACTTTACAATATGGTAGGAGCGCAAGTCAGAGGACTAGAGAGAAATTTACGGATGTACCGGACAAACTAGAGTGGGCTCACAGTTACGATTTGACGTCACAGCGTAAAAACCAATCTTACTTTCAAACAGCCTATTTATTAACGTTTCTGTGCGTGATGTGCCTATGGCGCGTCAGACTAAATTGCATTAGGGAGACGTAGCATATTTCGCGTGCTGCATTAATTACTACAAAGTAGTTTGATACTACTACACACGTCTGTATTGCTGCTTAGCTTGAATATAATTAACAGGATGCGCTACTGACATAAACTTGACCTCTGATAATTATGTTAAGTATTTATTTTAGTTCATACCCGAAAGATAATAAACGAACATGCATTGAAAACCAATCAACTGTAATTATTGTTTACTTGCATAACAGAATTATGAAATTTTGTAATCGTCGCAAGCTCAGGTATTAGCAGCGGATAGTTGTTCAGGGGTTCTGTTAAGTTAAACGGATTGTTTGTGAAATTTTTGTAACAATTATGTTTGGTTAGCTATTGCTGGTAAAAGTAACGTAATTTACTTGTGATATTTATCCTTTTAAATAATACGAATTTTATTGGAAACTAATTATTCTCGATGGAATGTTGTCTATATAATGAGTAGTTCATCTTCCTCAGCAGACACTTCCCGTTTTTAGAGACCAACTTGCTTCGTACGTCTTTGTCTTGTGTCGTCCAACCGAGAGTGTTTTTCCGACCGCCACGTCGCTACGAGCGCCCTGTTATAGTTCACTACATCGGTTATACTCCTTCTGTCTGCGTGTCCTTACCTAAAGACCTTAATAATTCCTCAAAGCACATAAATTTTTCTTAATTACTGTAAGAGAGTTTCAGCGCTGACGTCAAGGTTTTCCTACAGCAGTTACTGAGGTCCGGTTAGAAGTTGGTGAAAATGGAAAAAAAAATAAAGGTGGATAAGTGGGAAATGTGTTGTAATATCGCCTAGGTGTACAAACTAATGGAAAATAAATGTGTGTGACCCTGTAATGTTTGTTCGAGATATATGGGGACTTTGCACACACTCTTTATGAACTGTCACGTTCACCAATTGTCATGCTTCCTCCACCAGGTTGAGAGGTAACAACTTTCGCGAACAGACTCACAAAACGGCGAAATATATTTGTGTGGGTGATGCTGGCCGCGCTGACTACCGTTGCGTCAGAGAAAGTGTCGGCAGCTCTTACGTAAGCGACCTTCGGCGCTGCAGCTGGGATAAGCGCAGGAGGCCACGCGATCCGAAGCGAAGCCACCGCACCGCCGCACAACGCTTGTCTCGTCCCGCACCTTGCAGCCCCTCCCCTACATTTTACACGGCTGAGTTTTTTGTTTAGTCAGATTTCCTAATCACTGTTACCTGCCATGAAACTCCACATAGATCCATACTTTATAGAACCCATTTCAGCTTCCGTGAGCCCACATTCGGCTGTTGCTTTCTGTTTCGTATGTTCCTCTTGAGGCTAATGTGATTCCTGACAGTACGGAAGTTTATTAGTAGACTAAAGCAGGGTGCGATGGTCGTTCGCGCTGATGCGTAATATTAGTTACACAAACCGCACCTTTCACTCACTGCTGCTGGGTACAAATTACGCTCGTTACAGAATGGAGGACGCGTTAAAAAAAATGTTGCAAATTCTAGCAGGAGACAGTATTGCTCAAAACTAGAAAAAATGTCTAGCACTTACATGTCCAGAGGTATATGCTTGCTGAGATATCGGTCATTTAACGTGTCAGCGCTGAGTGGTGTGGGCTGTCGTCTTGTTGAGGCGCATGCTTATTTCTTTATGCGTACCACGTACAGTGTCCAAGCCATCAGGCTACAAGAACACGACTCCAGATCACAGTTCTAAGACGGAGCGTTGCTGATCCGCAGTTGACGACAAAAATATTATTTACGGATGAGGCAAGCTTCGCACAAAGTGGGATAATAAATTACCACAATAATGGAGTATGGGTAGATGCAAACACTTTAACGATCGTAGAAGCAAGACATGAGATTTTATCTTATTGCTCTGAGTACTATGGGACTCAACTTCTGAGGTCATTAGTCCCCTAGAACTTAGAACTAGTTAAACCTAACTAACCTAAGGACATCACAAACATCCATGCCCGAGGCAGGATTCGAACCTGCGACCGTAGCGCTCTTGCGGTTCCAGACTGAAGTGCCTTTAACCGCACGGCCACTTCGGCCGGCGTTTTATTTTTTATTTTTATTTATTTTTTTATGTCTGTGTGTGAGTAGGAATCGTGTGGCAGACTCGGATGGCATATTAACCTGAATATGGGAATGCACACTTTCTCGGCGAAATTCACAGATGAAATCTTCTCGGGTTATCAGCCGAGTCAGTCGAAGACGAAGTCGCCTGAAGATGGCCAGTAGTAAACTCGTCGAAACTTATGACACGACGCCGTGATAAACCGAGATGATATCATAAACAAATTAATAGATTTTGTTTATCATCAGGTACTGGAGAACGATGCCTAGCAGAAAGACAATGGACGTGGATATGCACGATGGGTCACTACCTCATTTACCATGCCTCGTACGACAGTACCTAACGCAGACGCTTGATGAGCTATTCGACTGTCAACGAAGCCCAGTTGCATGGCTTCCCCCTCCATTTGCTGTTTGTCTTCTGTAAATAACGAAATTTTCTGCCTGGATTGCTGATGAATGTATTTCTTCACAATCATAATTTCTGCCAGTTACTCCATTCGTAAGCGACAGCTCGCTATGAAATGCATCAATGCATGATTGTTACTTTTAACAGAACACTGTCCTACTGTCAGCCATGTTTACATATTTCTTATGCATGATAAGACAGGAGTGGTCATAATTTACACAGAGTGTAACGGGTAAAGAGTAGATATTTCTATTGGTGAATGAGGACGATGCGTAACTTCCCCCTGGCAGTAGGTCAGCTGTTTAAGTGTGACGCGTGCGGGAAAGACGGTTATTCCATCCCGACAGTCGTAGTCCACTCAGTGGCGCAGTTATAAACCGCGTGGATGACATCCGCTAGTAAATTATGTGATGTGTTTGTGGGAAGACTATACGACACAGAGAAAAACAACCAACACACTGATATGTGTACATATTAAGGTACCACATATAAACGTATCTGCGCTTTTACATGTTACACCTATAAAATCTAACAATTCCTATTGATTTTACTTCATCTGAACTCGTAATTTTCACTATGCGAGCACCAAGTGTGACATCCGATAGCAAATATTGCACGACGTGCTACGTTCTGTTATATAAATGACGAAGACCCCTTCTAATTATGCACATATGTTAACATGACTGCTACGTGGACGGTGTCCTATAAGAACGTACGATTATGTATTGATGCAGTTCATAGCGATCAGTCACTTGAGGAGGACATAGCTGACTGAAATCGCAGTAGTCGTGAATTAGTACATTTAATAACAGCCCAGGAGGAGAACTTAGTCCGTTTTGAAATACTGCGGGACTGTGGACGTGTGTATACTGACGTTAACATATTAGATTTCTGGTTATGGGGACGTTTAAAAGGACTGATATATTCCCCATTCGTCTTAGTCAGATTTCGCGAGTGGTAATCTCATCATACATACGTGCAGCATCTGACGATGGCGGGTAATTCTCCGAAATACAACGCAGGAAAGTTAAACCGTCGTTCTGATAAAGTGGTAAACGCAACTGCACCAGAGTCATTCAACTTATAATGCCCCACAATTTTTTGTGTGATCACATTTATTCTGCGGGCTTACACCAGCGTCGTGTAGGAGCACGTGTCTCATTTGGGTAAAAGTTCTTGTCCTGTACTTGTATCCGTGTTTTCACTACACGAATAGCACTCCCATCACCTACAAAGTCACTTGTGACGATCGGCGGCAGAAAGGTATCTCCGTTGCCCTCAAACTGCCCCAAAAGTTCAGATGAAATGGCGTTTCTTTGGTACTCGTGATCTGTCGTGTGCGTTCGCAAAGCACTTTTTGAGCACACCTTCGAATATCCAGAACTCTCAAGCACACTCACTTCCTGGTAGCCGTAGGGTTAGCTGTCGAATTGTGACGTGCCGATCTGCACGAAAGATGTCATCCGCGCGATTCACCATGTCTGGAGAAGTGGCTGTGACGTGGCAGATCATGGAGCTCAGATCCTGTACTTCCTGACGCTGTAACTACATATACCTGCCTTTCACCGCACTCTTATCAACTGCACCGTTATCATATATTGCACAAAAATGCTTATGAACGTTAACTTCGGCTTCTTTTTCCGAAACCAACAATTCAGTTACAGCACGTTGCTTATAACGAGTGTTTGCCTAGACACCATGTTGATTGTTCACTACGACTCTGCCATCAGTAGGAATTGACCGAAACTTCGCACACGTGCAGAAGAAACATCAAATTTAAAAGATCTAAAAGGACCTTGTAAGTTACAAACCCTGTAAAGATAAAACCGCTTTTCGAATTATAATGTTATTTAACCCTGGAGACGGTTCGAGATTATTTGAGACACAGCAGTCCAAAATAAAATACGTTACAACAGAAACACTACCAGTTGCAACTTGAATTGTTTATTGCCTGTCACGCACATCAACCACGTGGTAACATTCGCTTGACTGTCGTTCTAGTAATTATGTGAAAAGATGAATTCGTTTTTATCATCAGTTCCAACATCTGTTTCTGCTATCTGCACGAATGACATGTGAACATCACAAGCGCCACGGGGTGTAGAAAGGAAGCCCGCTGTGATTGTGCACAGTGGAAACGTGCCAGTAGCGGAGTACCCCAAGGCTGCAGCTGTCGTTCAACGTCTTAAATTAAAGCAAACTGGCACATGACACTAGGGGAAGGGGACGGGGGGGGGGGGGGCGAGGTCTGAAGCCACGCCACAAATTAGCTAATGACAACGATACAACAGGTTGCTTGAGAACTTGTTCTTCTTTTTCTTTTAGCTTAAGCTTAGTCGGGTGTCGACAGCAAGCGAGACAAGTACAGGGATAGCGAGGATCACATAGTAAACACTCGCACACTCACTTTTCGAGAAAGGCTGACATCCGCCACTCGAAAGGAAACCAGGACGAGGTCTGCAAACGGAACAGTATTCAGTACTTCGTCTTCTTTCGCAGAGTAGTGGAACAGCATTCCGTGAACACACCTTTTGAAGGTGGTAAATGCAAAAACAGCGTTGTAGTTTTCCAAATAGCCAGAATAGCCATACACAAATGGTCATTACAACTGCAAAATTCATGTACTAGTCAATACAGCGAAATAGTGACCATTCTGATTTTGGCTTTTCTTGGCATCCATAAATTAGTTCCGGTGAAAGCAAAGATATATCTTTAAAGTTTTGTTGGCCACACTCAGAAGTACTATAAAGAAATAATATTAAGTTACTTAAATTACATTTATATTGTCATGTTACAATTTTACATGTATTTTTTTCAGTATACTGTATGTTGTCTGTAGGCGTCATTTCACGTAAAAAGCACGTAGCTCCTACCATATGAAATACTACAGTGTTGTTCCTCCAGCTGGAAGAAAGGTACCATTTCCAACTATTTCATACGAAATGTCTTAGAACAGTTGTCATTTGTGCAAAACACTGACAAACTCCACATTGTCCGATTTACAGTCGAATATCACTGAGAGCAAAGCCTGCATCTTTCTTTTGACCCACACATTGGCCACTTGACTGCTCCATCGGTACTGATGTTAGAGGGGTTTGTCCGGTCTTGAGATTTCAAATTTTTTTTTAAAATAAGAATATGTGATAAAAAGGAGGGTCGTCTTCGACTTCGATCGATATCTCTTTCTCTTTAAAGCTATTGTAACACACTTGGTCGAAGAAAATATCGATATAGGTGTTGTACTTGTTTACCAGGTATCTCAAGTATATGAAAAATGGCTCTGAGCACTATGGGACTTAACTACTGAGGTCATCAGTCCCCTAGAACTTAGAAATACTTAAACCTAACTAACCTAAGGACATCACACACATCCATGCCCGAAGCAGGATTCGAACCTGCGACGGTAGCGATCGCGCGGTTCCAGACTGTAGCGCCTAGAACCGCTCGGCCACCTCGGCCGGCTCAGGTATATGATATCGATAAAAATGAGACGAAAAACACTGTTATGGCGACAATTTATCACAGGAATTTAATGAATCACTGTTCGCAGCATGATTACTGTTCTGAAATTTGGTGTAAATAGTAGAAATCTGAGACGAACGGGACACTGGTTACTTTCACCGGTACGATATCACTGAGGCGTGAAGTCATTGAAGCTATTGCTGACGTGTTCAAACATCTGACTGACGACAGTTTGATGGAGAGATGCCTTGGAACCTGTACGCAGAACAGCAACGAGGCAGTGAATGCATTAATTTGGAGTTAAGCTCCAAAACACATGCTTCCGAGTGTAAAAGACATCGAAATTGCTAACAATCGGGCGTGCGACATTTTTAACGACGGGTTTAAGGGCATCCTCCATAATACGGAGGTAATGGCAGTCGTTACCGGCACCACGGCTTGACCATTCGCAACGAAAAGGGACGAGAAAACCTCAAGGGGCAAGAAACAGCTCAAGCATTCGGTGCGCTGATCGTTACAGAACAGCGTGGTGGTTAGAATGGTGGCTAGACACACTTGCGGTTTAGAAGATGAGAAGAAGAGGAAAGTGTACTTTATGGCCCAGGAATAGCATATTAATAGTAAGTTGAAAAATTTTAAAGTTTTATAAACAGAAATCGAGCTCAAAACTTTAGATGTGTATTTCTCGAGAGAGAGTTTTTCAAACCGGTTCGCACGATAAAAAAAATAGTACTTGGTAAAATTGAATGCCGTTTTGGATGTTATAAAAATACATTTTTCGTAATGTTTGTTACCTATTTACCTTTAAAGGCCTTTCAGTATCTACTATTTCAAGTAGACGTCATTTTGCAATACTTTGTGACTTTCGCGGTTCACGCCTTAGAGAATTGAATTATGATTATGTAAATATGTTAAATTTTGATTGCATACCTATACTTCACCCTCAGTCGCGCGAACCGTTTATTTGTGCATTTTGTGCTTCATAGGCTCATCGATTTACCGGCCGGAAATTATTTACGTAGTATTTAAGATAAGTACTTTTATTTGTTGATAAAGATATGTATGAAAATAAATGATACGAACTTACGTACTTTTGTTTCTTAATGAATATTTGTGTGAAAATGTAATTTTTTGCAGAAAAAATGCTGAACAAATAATTTAGGACGGTATGAAGAGTATTCAGAAACGTTGCATCATGGAGAACAGAATACTGCTGGATAACAGAGCTGAAACGTTGCTTGGAATTGTGACTGCCCATTCAAGGACGTATCTTGGAACGTATCACAGGAAACAGTGCGGACTATTGAAGTTGCTTGAGAGCAACAGCGCGCAATAAAACGTTAAATAACTCTTTCGCCAGCATCATTTTCCATTCTTATCCAATTAACATCGCTCTTTACACAACGTTGTGAACGTCATATATTACCTTCCACCGTGCGTTTCTGTAGAGCAAATCATACTGTTAGAATGTGCGGAGCACGTCCGTGATGTACATTCAGACCGATGTGTGTAAACTATTCTGATAGCAGACTAGAAGAGGTCGCACGACATTCTGCAAATCACTATGAACTGCCTGCAGAGCGTACCTCCGAAAGTACCAGTTATTAGGGCTTCTTCCTGTTCTATTCGCGCGTGGGGCGCGGGAAGAAGAATCGTTTAAACGCCTCTCTGCGTGCTGTAATCAGTGCGATCTTGTCCTCGCGGTGCCTACGTGAGCGGTACTTACGGGGTTGTGGTATATTTCGGTATATTTCTAGACTCAACGCTTAAGGCTGGTTCTTGGGACTCCGCAAGTAGGTTTCCACGGGACAGTTTGTATATTCGGTGTCAGTTCCGCTTCTTCGGCATCTCCGTGGCGATCTTCCATGGGTCAAACAAACCTGTGACCATTCGTACTGCCCTTCTTTGCACTCGTTCAGTTAGCTGTTGTTCGTCCCGCATCTCGTGGTCGTGCGGTAGCGTTCTCGCTTCCCACGCCCGGGTTCCCGGGTTCGATTCCCGGCGGGGTCAGGGATTTTCTCTGCCTCGTGATGGCTGGGTGTTGTGTGCTGTCCTTAGGTTAGTTAGGTTTAAGTAGTTCCAAGTTCTAGGGGACTTATGACCACAGCAGTTGAGTCCCATAGTGCTCAGAGCCATTTGAACCATTTTTTTGCTGCGTACAACTCCCATTCAGTGCCTCGTTGGTGTTCTGCATGCAGGGTCCAAGGCATCTCTCCATAAAACTGTGGTCAGTCAGATTGTAGACCGATTACATTCCGCTAGAATTTTATCAAAGTCTCGAAGTCTGCCAACTGCTTTATCTGCGAGTCAGCTTATGTGACGGTTCCATTCTCATATCCCTATAGTTACACATATTTACTTATATAAGTTGACCTGTTCCAAATGTGACTCATTGGTATTGTTAGAGGGTACTACGTTTCCTCACTGGTGGTCACTTTAAAATCTTATCCAGATCTAACTGAAAGTCCATGCAGCTTTTTTCAGGGAGTACTTCATTACAGATTACCCCATCATCTACGAAAAGTCTGCAGTTGCTGTTAATATCTACTGTAAGGTCGCAGATCTAAAGGCCCTCTCCGATCAAGAAAACGTGGTGCGTTCTCCCTGCTGTGAAGTCCTCAACCCAGGCACAAATTTCACTTCCTGTCTCACACGATCACACTTTCGGTAGAAACTGTGTGCGTGATACTGACTCCTGTACTCTGGACATTCTCGGTGTAGTATCAAAAATTCGAGTTCACTTCTTGGCTACTTTAGGGGGTGTCTCTCGTAGGGATAGTCAGGCGAATATTTACATTGGCGTTTCAGCAGATATTTTCAATTTAGATTTTGTATTGCGTATCAGGAGTCAGTCCAAATAAACAGTTCTCATCACACATTTCAAGAGAAAAAGTGTCAACATATAAGAATCGGTTTGTTTTCTATTACAAACAAAATTATTTTTAAATCGAAACTTGACGTGTCCATTCGATAGGGCGGTCACAACATGGATTAGACCGACATTCGTTTTATCGATGTATATTAGGAGTGACAGTGAAACACAAAGAATAAAGAGCAATCCAGCAGTGACTAAGTAGCGCTGCATGCTGGGCGGCAGCAGTCAGCGAGTTTTACTGTCCCTGTTAATACATGGCGATAAAACAAATATCCCGCCATAGTAATCTGGGACTACTCTATCGACTGGGTACGTGAAATTTCGTTTTGAAAATGATTTTGTTTGTTACCGGAAACAATCTGACGCTTTTAGTCGCCAGTGGACGTGATGTGCAGTATTTGTTGGGCGTACTGCAGCTGCACAATGCAAAAACGAAACTACAAATATCTGCTGAAACGCAAGAGAAAATGCGCCTGATTACTCTTAGGCGAGACACGCAGTATAGCATCATCTGCCGGGTAATTGATCAATGTGACAGTTTCACAGTTTTCAAACTTACTAAATTTTTTACCCTTCGTGTGAAAGTACTTTATGTTGCGTTTACACATGTGCAAGGACAGATGCTATTAAGTTCGTTAAGTGAGAACTTAGTCGAATTCGTTGACTTTGTTCCCCTATGACGCTTTGGAACTTAAATAGTGGCAACTATTCATTCACAACCGACACAAAAGAGTTACATGTTTGCACCTGTTACTTCGAATGGGGCTGTCTACTGCCTGTCGAATCTCTGGATCAGTTCTGAAGTGAATGCTACGAAGTGGATCCTTCATCTTCGGAAACAAATCTAAGTCACAAGCACTAAGTCTGGGGAGTATGGTGGATGGTACAGTACTTGCCAGTCCCATAGACGGAACAGAGCATGCCGGCCACGGTGGCCGATCGGTTCTAGGCGCTTCAGTTCGGAACCGCCCCACTGCTACGGTCGCAGGTTCGAATCCTGCCTCGGGCATGGATGTCTGTGATGTCCTTAGGTTAATTAGGTTTAAGTAGTTCTGAGTAGTAGGGGACTGATGACCTCAGATGTTAACTCCCATAGTGCTCAGAGCCATTTGAACTATTTTTTGGAACAGAGCAGCCGCAGCTTGCGCTGTATGCGCCCGCACATTGTCGTGCAAAATGATGGGTGGGTTGCACAGAAAGTGTCGCCGCTTCTTTCGCAAAGCTGATCGCAGGTGATGCACCAAAAACGAACAGCAATACTGTGCATTGATGGTCTGCCGTGGAGGAACGTAATGCGTTAGGATAACACCATCACAGTCGTACACGAGAATTACCATAACTTTAGACCGCTCCATCCGCACCATCAACAGAAGAGGCTCTGTTAACGTTATACTACGCCTTCCACATGGCTGGGAACGGGTTCTACACAACGCTGGTGACTAATTTGAAGGTGCAAACATGTAACTCTTTTGTATCGGTAGTGAGTAAATAGTTGCCACTATTTAAGTTCCAACCCTTGTATATAACTGTTTAAGGTTGTGCTAATGACCTATCTTGAATGTGAGAAAGAGAAGGAAAGAAAATTAGAGTTAACTGTCTCGTCGACGCATCCCTGATTGAGGAAGGATGCAACCATCGTGGTATTCGACTTTAACGAGTTATGGAAAAAATATAAATCAAGTTGGCCGGGTGGGTATGTGAGACACTGCCCAATCCAACAACGTACCACTGTTTCAGCCACCTCCCTGGCTATGACCTGGTCGTAGAATACGTTCCAACATTCATCTGCACTTTTTTTATTTTCTTATTTTATTCATTTTACATTGTATACTTCAGAACCTCTGCTCTAGAGACTACTAAGGTCGTAAACTTTACACTAAAAAATAGCTACATCTGTTACATCGGTGATTTATGCTATTACAGTTATTATTATGTAATATTACAAATGGTTCAAATGGCTCTGAGCACTATGGGACTTAACACCTGAGGTCATCAGTCTCGTAGAACTTAGAACTACTTAAACCTAACTAACCTAAGGACATCACACACACACCCATGCCCGAGGCAGGATTCGAACCTGCGACCGTAGCAGAGGGGCGGCTCCGGACTGAAGCGCCTGGAACCGCTCGGCCACCGCGGCCGGCTGTAATATTACAATTGCTAGCTGTTTTCTTATCGAGAATCACCAAGGAACTGCCTGGAAACAGACACCCGTACAGTGCCTCATCCTTTACATCTTCTCGGTTATTACTCCGATCCGACAGCGCATCGACGTTCGCTTCACTTCGTTTCGTGATCTGTATGAGATGAGTAGGAATTAAAATGCTTCGTTGGGAGCACGGAAGTACCTCTCAGTAAAACATCGTTCACCTTTGGCTCCTAACTGCAGTGAGAGAGTTCCACTGCGCGCGTTCGGGCGTAGGAGCCAGATACGTGAATTGCCGATGGCGGAATGGATGTGAACAGCGGCACCTGATGGGGCGCCCCCTTACCGCGAGAACCCTTTTTTCCCAGGTTGCCGCTTTTCGGCAGGTGTTTATGTTTGTGTGTGTGTGTGTGTGTGTGTGTGTGTGTGTGTGTCTTCAGGTGAAAGGTTCGGCGCGAGATAACGGTAGGCGGCGGCCCGCTTTGTCCTCGCATGACAATTAAGCAGGCGTTAGCAGCGGCCAGTGGATCCGCAAGGCCAATGTCTCGGCACGCGGTGTCAACGATCCGCCCCAGGGAGAGGACAGCGGACGGCTCCAGGGTCGACAGCGCGGCCACGCCCGGCTCTGCCCCGCAGAAGCCTAGCGCTGGAGCCACGCACCTGCTGACGTCACCGAGCGCAAATTATAGCTACGTCCGCACTCAGCTGAGCCAGCGTACGTTGCATGGCAGACGATATTTCTCCAAGTATTAGCGTCAGTTTTGTCGCATTCCCATCTACCTCTATCCCAAATCGAAACAGTCTGTCGGTCACCCAAACGCAGTTGCATGTTACCTTCCAGTATCCACAATAGTTTGATTTTCAATATTTCATGTAACAATTTTTGGATGTGTGAAACTCACGGCCCAGACTATATTCATTCACTTCAAATTCAAATGGTTCAAAAGGCTCTGAGCACTATGGGTGGTCATCAGTCCCCTAGAGCTTAGAACTACTTAAACCTAACTAACCTAAGGACATCACACACATCCATGCCTGAGGCAGGATTCGAACCTGCGACCGTAGCGGTCGTTCGGTTCCAGACTGTAGCGCCTAGAACCGCACGGCCACTCCGGCCGGCTCATTCACTATTTCAGAATGAGATCGTTTAGCGACTTGCAACCGACTTTACACAAAGTTCCAAAATCTTTTAAAAAATTTTCTCGCTTGTATCCTCAATTAAACAAAGGAAGGAAAAAAGGTTAATCGCTTACTACAGTTTCGCTGTTGGTGTAGTAAAACTTCAGCGTAAGGAAAGGCGTTTGAATGTATTACGTACTTCCTTATTACTAATTCTACCGGCAATACATTTTGCATGCTGTGTCCACATATACCACTGCTTTTGTTTCTTTGGTTATTAATGAGTGGATTGTAAAAGAAGTGGCTTACTGGATCACGTCTAATAAATTACTTGTAAAAGTGGTCGCGTTGCCAGTATGTTTTCAAGTGGCTGTAGCACGGAAACGATACTTTCCGCACATAGGTTCCAGCTCAAAATATTGTTTCTGTCGCCTCTACAAGACGTCTAAGTTTGTAAAGGGAACTTTAGAGCATATGATGATGGTGAATGATCGCTTCAGTGCAGATACACAGCAAGCTCGAATTCTCACGAGAATCGGTGAGACGCCGCGAATAATGAGGCTGTTGACCAGGGGTCACTGCATCAGCAGCATGTGGTATAAGTCGAGAATTTGCGTATGACGGGAAGCGTGCTAGGGCAGTCCGAGCAGTTGCGGTGATCACTGTGTCCCAATGGCATAGTGATCAGCTTATCTGCCTAGTAACCAGAAGACGCGGGTTCGAATCTTGGGCCGGCACAAATTTTCGACGTGCCCCGTTGATATACTAGATGTTCACTGGCAGCTAATGTATTTAATTCCTTGTACGTCTTGAACTGTATATATGCCAGTGTACGGCACACGGTAAGCGTGTAGCTCTTCGGTAGCGAAAATACATATGGTACTACTCGCCAGGAAATAGTATCCCTTTTTAGGAGAAAGAAAGAGAGAGAGAGAGAGAGAGAGAGAGAGAGAGAGAGAGAGAGCCGTTCTCAATGTCCCCACGTAACGATCTCATTAGCATCATCACACACTCTTTCGCTGACGGAGACACCGTGAATAGGTTGCAGATCTAAGCCACGACATACGTGCGTGGTCTAGTGTTCGGAAACATTAGGCCACCACTTCCAAGCATTCGAACTTGCTATTTTCGACTCGAGCACCATCGCTATCTCTGTTGTGCTGTACTTGAAATGTGGAAAAATGCGCTTTTAAACAGATGGTCATAATGTTTTAGCTCCTCTGCATATATATGAAATGGAGCGATACAGGCTGTTATCATTCATAACACTGGAATACAAATCTGTCAATCGGATGAATCGCGTGGAAATGAGGCTTATATGTTTTTCAGGAACGACGTGTAAGGTATGGGAAAAAGTGATGCTGAAAAGCGATGTGAAGGGCCGCAGGAACTTGTGAGAACGTTTTCCGCGACATCAGGATACAAAACATTCCTATTTATACTTTCTTCTGACAAAGCGGACGACGGAATATTAGCCTTACGACAAAACAAGTCCGTCATTCTTCTTGCGTGCTGATACGGCTCGAAGTTGCTGTCATCGAGATGTTATCGAATTGAGGTTATAGATTGCCAGATGAAGTAAAAGATGTGTGAATTCCTAAGGGACTGCTGACGTCATCGGTCCCTAGACTTACACACTACTTAAACTAACTTATGCTCAGAACAACACGCACACCCATGCCCGAGGGAGGACTCGAACCTCCGGCGGGAGGGGCCACGCAATCCGTGACAAGGCGCCTGAAACCGCGCGGCCAATCCGTGCGGCCGTGGTGACTTCATACACAAGCGTAGGACGAGGCCTCACTTCGTGCGACGTAGAAGAATGAACAGACAATTAAACCCATGTCAAACCGTAGACTCCAGAGGACCCATGGAAGAAACGTTCCAAAAGTTTGTGCCGTGAAATCTGACGAGGTGGTGGCATCGAGAGCTTGCAGATCATAGAACCGAAAGCGCCTGATTGTTTATACATGTTTCAGTCCATCAGTTTTTATTTAGAAAACATAGTTTCCGCCATGTGAATCGCCTCGGATTGATGCCCGTTAATGGCCCAGAGAATCCCAGGCCGTGGCCAGCAAGCAGTAAAGTGATAACGATGGTGTTCAGCGACGGTGAGAATAATACAGGTCGTCCGCGCTTAATGCGGCAGTAAATCAGCAGCTTATAGTCACCGGCGGCCAGCGTCATCAGACCGTACTCAAAGGCTGCCAAGGGCACGCGTCC
Organism: Schistocerca piceifrons; assembly: GCF_021461385.2. Classification (NCBI taxonomy): domain Eukaryota; kingdom Metazoa; phylum Arthropoda; class Insecta; order Orthoptera; family Acrididae; genus Schistocerca; species Schistocerca piceifrons. The sequence continues at coordinate 472,559,881 of NC_060145.1, read as the reverse complement.
CTACAGCGACCCTGTCGGCGAAGGGCAACGCGGAAGATCGCTATTAGCGCTCTCACATCAGCACGCCGCCACCAGAGCGTCGCCGCCCTCATCCGCCGCGGCTGCAGCACTATTAAACGACCTGTCGACGTTGAGGTCATTAGAGACGGAATAAGCGTTGAAATCAGCAGAGTTCGGAGAGACTGATCAGCGATGCCTCTTCAGTCATTCGCGATTGTACAAATGTCTTTCCTGACACTCGGGAGCCCTTTTTCATCTCGATACCAAAGTAGTGTGAAAATAATTGTTGTTGATAATGTGACCTCCAGCGTTGGGCAGGCTTTTCGACCGTCATACAGCTACGAGAAAGATTTCCCATGTGGCTTAGCAGCAACTATACCAACGAGCTCCACATGCAACTCAGTACAACAGCGCATCTCTGGCTGCCCAATTATGATTCATACCACTGCACATAAACTGTGGAAGCAAGAAGCCTTGTTACAGGAGTATAACACACTGCGCAAGCCGATCTTCCCATCCATCACTATATTCGTACATTTGAGTCGCTAAGCTGCAGACAACTAGAAATAAAGACTAGTCACGAAAACAGCTGATAACAGTGCAGCCGTTGTTGTAATGGGGAAACGGAGCAAACGTCCGAGAGGGCGTGATCGTTGGCTTTCGGGCCTAAACGACGAAATTTTTAAACTGTTCGCGAGCCGCCGGGGTTAAAGTATACCGTGTATGGCAAAATGGCGCTGTCGAAAACCGGTGCCGAGAAAATTGTGCAGCACTACGGGACATATAGGACAGGTGTGAACGGCGCCCGCTGGGATGTGTACGGGCGATTAGACGTGATGTTGTTGAGCGGCGCCGGCCTGTGTGGCCGAGCGGTTCTAGGCGCTACAGTCTGGAACCGCGTGACCGCTGCGGTCGCAGGTTCGAATCCTGCCTCGGGCATGGATGTGTGTAATGTCCTTAGGTTAGTGCAGCTGACCGCCCAGTTGATCCAACAGTGTCTCCCAACCGTTCAGCGAACTTTACTGTGCACCTGGTTCATGAACACATCCTCATTGCTGCCCATCGGCGCATCGGCGACGAAGGCTGGACTTTGCACGCCAGTACCGGAACTGGACGTGCAGTGAGTGGTGACAGGTGCCACACTGCAGGGCATACTATGACGCACGTCGGCAGCCATCAGTGAAATATTGTGACTCATTCATCTGACAAGAAGACGGCACGACCGTGGGGGCGGGGATTTGTCCGCAATTTTGTGTGGTGAAAGAGGACCTCTAACACCTCACATGGTTAAAATATTAGGACGCACTACCCGGAAAATCCCGGGAAAAATCGATCCAAAGTTTCTTGTTAGTACACTGCCGAGCCGCCGTCTGGCCTCGGTGTTTAGGGCTCGGATTCTTATGCCAGACGTCTCATGTTCGATTCCTCCTCTGCCACTTTTTTTTCCTTCTGTTTCACTTTCTTTGGTTATTCCACCATTTATTCAGAAAGTTTCCAAAACCTACATTATCTTTAACAAATTAATTACATTACTGAATAAAAATTATTTTCTTTTTGTCCCACAACACAGTTCATGGGGGTGGGTTTCCCATTTTTCATTGTAAAGAATATGAGGAGAAACATTGCCTTTTTACTCAGAATAACAAAGTCGATTGGGAAACATTCAATTTTTATACATATAATAATTATAAACAAGAACCGCAGTGGTAATTATCGTAAAAACAAACAAAGCAATAATTTTTGCGATATCTTGCGCAACCTATAAAAGCGGATTTTTTACAATCGCAGGGCGTTTGCAATAAATCTGTACAAAAACATGCCCCATTAACATTTACGAAAATGTTTCGAGTTTCTGACAATTTTGAGTCAAACCAAGCATATTAAATTGTGTCTCGGAATATTGGTGACGATAATTGATGGTGAATTATAGAATGAATTTTTATACAATCTTCCCGGGAATTAATTTCACGATTCTTTTGTAACAATCCGCTGCAATTTTGCAAGCAACAGATGAGAAAAAAAAAGAAGTGCCGGAGGAGGAATCGAACCCGAGACCTCTGGCGTAATGGTCCGAGCGCTAACCATATAGGCCAGAGGGCGGCACAACACTAAATTAACATTTTATTCTCTTAAGGCACCTAAGAAACTTTGGATCGGTTTTTCTCGGAATTTTCCGAGTAGTGCGTCCTAATATTTTAACCACTTGAGGTGTTAGGGGTCCTCTTTCACCACACAAAATTGCGGACAAATCCCCGACCCCACGGTGCTGCCGTCTCCTTGTGAGATAAAGAAACTGACTGTCAAGGATACTTGTAGAACCACAGTAAACATATGGTGACGCAGCGAAGAGCGTTCCGTAGATTGTAATGTCTTTGACGGTTACACTCTCTTCGATTATGTTCAAGAAAGATGTTTCAGCACTTTACGAGTATGGATTGTGTATTTTTTGCGAGTAACATGTAATGTTCCTCTCAGTTTATTTGGTGTAGACGCTGGACGATGGTTGATTCAGTACAGCAACGTTAACAAGCATTTCTTAAAATACTGTATATTCATGCTGTACATCGTTGCATAAAGAAATGTTTGTAGATGTTTTACTTCCGATCTAATTAAGTACCACAAATAAAAAATAAAAATCATTACACTGAGCTATTTATGGAACGTGCCTTTAGGTAATATTATGTAATGAGGTAATGTATTAATACTCCGATTAACCACCACAAGTACATGAAAAAGTCAAAAACCGTAAGGCGCAGAACTGCACAACGCTTCCCTTCTGAATGTGGACTGAGTTCTCGCTGCCTACTTTACGATGTTGGACTAATCACTTGTATATCCGAGCGTGCGCTACAGTTTACGACAATTTGACGTTTAACATTGACTTTTGTAGTCCTGTCTTCCTCAGTTAAAAATGGTTCAAATGGCTCTGAGCACTATGAGACTTAACATCTGAGGTCATCACTCCCCTAGAACTTAGAATTACTTAAACCTAACTAACCTAAGGACATCACACACATCCATGCCCGAGGCAGGATTCGAACCTGCGACCGTAGCGGTCGCGCGGTTCCGGACTGACGCGCTTAGAACCGCCCGTCTTACTACAATTGAATGAAACACAGTTTTCGTGCCATACTCGTTTCACCTTTATTCACCGCAAGGTATCTTCAGTGACAGGTTGTGTGGGCGATTTTCTACATATTATATTTCTGTTCCATTTTTGGTGTTGTTCCTCTTCTTATAATTGCCACTTGGGTTTTTTCCACATTTCACAGCGCTAGGAATGAACACTTCCATCAAAACAAGTGTTCAGGTCTTAGTGCTGTAAAATGTGGAAAAAACTGCAAGTGGTAATTAGAAGAAGAGGTACGGCACCAATAATGGAACAGAAAGATAATGTGTAGACAATCGTCCACGCAACCTGCCACTGAAGATGCCTTGCACCGAATAAAGGCGAAACGTGTATGGCACAAAAATTGTGTTTCATTCAGTTGTAGTCAGACGGTCCAAAAAGTAAAAATTATCAGTATACAATAATTTGACGCCTGTTGCATGCCGCCTTACCGGCGCAGGTATTTTGATTGGTGCGGAGGGGTGGGGGGGGGGCATCATCATCATCAGCCAATTCAATCATTAAATGATGTGGCCTCTTCGAGTCGTGGATTCAGGTAGGCTTTCAGCAGTCTTCTCCAAGTGGGACGGTCTTGGGCAGTTCTCTGTCAGGTGTTACCAGCGATCTTCTTGATCTCTTTGTCCCATCTGTCTGGTGGTCTTCCTCTAGGCCTCCGGTGCTGTCTCTGACTCCACTCCAGTACTAGCTTCGTCCATCTGTTGTCTTTTCTTCTTGCGACGTGGCCAGCCCACTGCCATTTCAAGGAACCTACTGTCTCTAAGATGTCATTAACCTTCGTCACAGACCGGATGTCATCTGCCCTTTTCCTATCATTTCTTGTATCTCTCCATAGCTCTCTGTGCTGTCCTAAATTTCCCTTTTGTAAATGAGTTCAGTGTCCATGTCTCGCAGCCATACGTCATCACAGGAAGAATGCATTGATCAAATACTGTTTTCTTCAGATTTACTGGCATTTTTTATCTGAATACTTTTGAATTCTTCCCAAATGCTTGCCAGCCAAGCTTGATGCGTCGATAAATTTCTGGTCTTATGTCTCCCTTCTTATTTATAATGTGGCCAAGGCAGACATATTCACTGACCTCTTCTAGTAGACTGTCCTTGACTTTCACATCTCTATCTGGGACCAGTTTGTTGGACATAACTTTTGTTTTGGACAGGTTCATGTTCAAGCTAACCAGCTGACATTCCGATGCAAGATCTGTAACTAAGTTTTGGAGCTCTGCGAAGTCTTTGGCCAGTAAGGCAATATCATCAGCAAATCTCAAATTGGTAAGCATCCTTCCATTAGTTCTAATTGCCTTACCTTCCCAGCTCAGCTTTGGCATAGCCATTTCCAATACAGCAGAGAGCAGTTTTGGGGAGATGGGATCGCCTTGCTTGACACCCCTCACGATGAGGAATTCTTGAGTTGATTCGCCGATGTTAACATAAGCTGAAGAATTGTCGTAGATTTTCCTGAGCACTTTTTGAGAATTTCCACGTCGGTCAGCGCTGGAGGCGCCTAGTCGGCAGCGGCAGCAGACAGACGCCGCCCCCGCACGGAGGCGCCCGCCACCGCCTCAGCCGGCGCCTTCGCCGCCGCTCGCTGCAGAGAACTCGCGTCTGCCCCGGCCGCTGTAATTGAATCGTCGATCCCCCGGGGGGCTCGGCGCGCCTTAAAAATTCATTTCCGGCGGCGCGGGATCATCCCGCCTAAAGCGCGCCAAAATGCGCGCTACGTGACACCGACGCCTACGCCGCCTCCCGGGGCCGCCGCACGAATTGAAATGAGACGCAGCCGCGGCGGCGACAGGCGGCATTACGGGGCCCCGCCGTCCCGCGAGGAATGCCGATGTCCGATTTTCCATTTCTACTCACTGAGTGACTCATCTCCGCATTTCGCACCGTGGATGGTACTAATTTTAAGATACGTCATTACTATGGAACAAAAAGACTTGCGACCAAGACATTTCTGCACATCACTGAGAGCCGGTTTCAGTCTGCTAACAAGCTTCACCGCAACACGCACTCCCCTCCATAGTGGTCATGAATCAGTCAATTAATGTTGTAAGGAGGCTGTTTAGGTTTTTATGTCGGTAACGCCATGTAGCGCTCTATATGAAAATCACTGACTGTGCTGTGTGCAGTCTTTGGCTGGCTTGCATTGTTGGAATTTGCTATTGCAGTGTTGGGCAGTTGGCTGTTAACAGCGCGTAGCGTTGCGCAGTTGGAGGTGAGCCGCCAGCAGTGGTGGACGTGGGGAGAGAGATGGCGGAGTTTTGAGAGCGGATGATCTGGACGTGTGTCCATCAGAGACAGTAAATTTGTAAGACTGGATGTCATGAACATTGTTTGTTCTCTATCAAAATCTTTCATTTGTGAACTATGCCTATCAGTAGTTAGTGCCTTCACTAGTTTGAATCTTTTATTCTGCTGGCAGTATTGGCGCTCGCTGTATTGCAGTAGTTTGAGTAACGAAGATTTTTTTTGAGGTAAGTTATTTATGAAAGGTATAGGTTATTGTTAGTCAGGGCCATTCTTTTGTAGGGATATTTGAAAGTCAGATTGCGTTGCGCTAAAAATATTGTGTGTCAGTCTAGTGTTGATCACAATAGGTAAAGAGCGAAATTTATGAGTACGTTCACTTCTGCTCAGCTGTTTGAAAATCAAATAACGTAAGAGATTTATCAGCATAGTAATTCATAAATTTTTCTAAGGGGACGTTTCAATGTACTTGTGCACAATTCCTTCGTGTTATGGCACTGATATCGTGAGCGGATGCTGGTTTAACATACACTGTGTGATCAAAAGACCGTGAAGATTATTGAGGGTAAAATAGATACAGACGTGCAGGAAGTTTCAGATAAGGTGTTTTTATCGGCGAGTAACAAATTAATAAGTCAAAGGAAAAGGAAAATTTAGATCGGTAGACATAAGGAATATTATTCTTTACAAGTTCGGAAGTCGTTTACAAAGTCTGTTGAGGTGCTCATCACGAAAATGGACACTCGTTTGAACTGTTCACTCAAATGATCATTCTGCCGTCAGAATATCTATCTGAACAATCTGAGCACAGTCAGTTACGAAACATACTGACAGATTAAAACTGGATGCAGCACTGGAACTTCGTTTCACGGGCAACGGGCCTAAAAAAAATGGCTCTGAGCACTATGGGACGTAACATCGGAGGTCCTCAGTCCCCTAGAACTTAGAACTACTTAAACCTAACTAACCTAAGGACATCACACACATCCATGCCCGAGGCAGGATTCGAACCTGCGACTGTAGCTGTCGCGCGGTTCCAGACTGAAGCGCCTAGAGCCGCTCGGCCTTAATAAGTCAAAGGAATATTTGGTTAGATCGGTAGACATAAGGAATATTATTCTTTCCAAATTCAGAAGACATTTACAAAGTCCGTTGATGTGTGGCTCAGGAAAACGGACACTCGTTTGAACTCTTCACTTAAATGAACATTCCGCTGTCAGAATATCTAGCTGAACAATCTGAGCACGATCAGTTACGAAACATACTGACAGATTAAAACTGGGTACAGTACTGGAACTTTCACGGAAACTGACCTACCCGAGCCGCTCGGCCACCGCGGCCGGCCGCAACTGACCTACCCGAGCACGACTCACGACCAGTCCACACAGATTTACTTCCAGCAGTACCTCATCTCTTGCCTTCCAAACTTCACAAAAGTTCTGCTGCGTATCTTCGGGGGCTGCCGCTTTGCCCGCGAGAGACAAACGTGCCAGGTTCCGGTCGGGCTCGCAATTTCAGTCTGCCAGGAAGTTTGAAATCAGCGCACACTCTGCTGAAATTGATGTAAATTGGTTTGTACAAAGTAAGTTTCAATGTATTGGCTACAATATTGAGGAAAATAATGTTGTAATTAAAAGATTTTAGGTATTTGTTATACAGAGCAGAGAATACCCAAGGTCGTACCTGGAGCAACGTCTAGAAGAGGTAGTGTTGAGCACTAGTGCACTGTCCATTGCGATAAGTTCTGAGTGTATTATTGTGGTGTCACCGCCAGACACCACACTTGCTAGGTGGTAGCCTTTAAATCGGTCGCGGTCCGTTAGTATACGTCGGACCCGCGTGTCGCCACTATCAGTGATTGCAGACCGAGCGCCGCCACACGGCAGGTCTAGTCTAGAGAGACACCCTAGCACTCGCCCCAGTTGTACAGCCGACTTTGCTAGCGATGGTTCACTGCCTACATACGCTATCATTTGCAGAGACGACAGTTTAGCATAGCCTTCAGCTACGTTATTTGCTACGACCTAGCAAGGCGCCATATTCAGTTACTATAATTACTATCTTCAAGAATTATTCTGAACTGATAATATTGTGAATCATGTACCGTCAAGAGCGACGTTCATCATTAATGGATTAAAGTTAAGTATCAAACTAACTACGTCCGCTTTCTGAATTCTCATTCCTTGTCGTGTTCCAGACCTCACGTCAGTATAGTTCTTCCCTCCTCACGCCAGCCTGCGTGAGCTAAAACACGTGCATTTCGGCCTCCACTCGTAACACGGTGTTGGCTCTTCTGCTAACACAAAAATTATGTTGGAGAGAACTCTTTATTGAAGAAAGTTTCAGCGAAAAAAATAGGTACTGTAACTTTCGGGAAAATAACTAAATAAACTATTTTGATAACTTCACAGGAATAGTACGTTTCGTACATACACTGAAGAGCCAAAACATTATGACCTCCGCCCACCGCGAGGTTGAATGTCTGCTGGCGATGTTACGGCTACGTGACGCAGTAAGGAAAGAATGGAAGCGGATGAGAGACGAATGGGCGGCCACTGTAGCGAAGCTAGGGGCCATAAATGCGGAAGTCCATTGACACAAGCGGCTTTGACAAAGGGCAAATTGTTACGGGAATCTCTGAAACGGCGAAGCTGGTCGCCTGTTGGCGTACAACTGTCGTGATCGCCTATGGAAAATGGCCGAAGGACGATGGAATAACGAGTAGGCCTATAGTCTGGACGTACGCGTCTCATCACAAAACTTACGAGGTCGGCGGCTCCCTCACTTTGTGATCCAGGATAGGTAGCGATCTGTGTCAGACATGACGACAGAGTGCAGTGTTATTGCAGGCGCCAGTGTTTCGGAGCACACCGTTCAAAGACTAATGTTGAATATGGAGCTCCACGTCACACGGCCACTACATGTTGTTGTGTTGGCCCAACGGCACAGCGTCACTGCGTTTTCTCCGTGTATCAACAGCAACGTGTCGCCTGCCAAATGAATCGCATTTCTTGTTTTACCAGATCGATGGTTGTGTCCTTACAAGCCGTCATTCAGGCGAATGGCTGCACGAAACATGCACTGCTCCAGAGATACAGGGCGGTGAGGACATTATTACAAAAAATGGTTCAAATGGCTCTGAGCACTATGGGACTTAACATGTTAGGTCATCAGTCCCCTAGAACTTAGAACTACTTAAACCTAACTAACCTAAGGACAGCACACAACACCCAGCTATCACGAGGCAGAGAAAATCCCTGACCCCGCCGGGAATCGAACCCGGGAACCCGGGCGTGGGAAGCGAGAACGCTACCGCACGACCACGAGATGCGGGCATTATTACACTATGGGGCATATTGAGTTAGACTTCCACGGGATCTGTGGTGGTAATCGAAGTTACCATAACAACAGTGAACTGTGTGAGCATTATTGCGTACAGTGAACTCACATTGGTGTCTTGGCCAGCAAATTGCCTGATCTTTCCCCTCTTCATCACATATCGGGCAAAAGCTGTGTGTCCTTAAACCACCAACCAGTAATTTGAAGGAATTACTTGACCTGTGCGTATACATCCAGTGCCACATACTTCTGGAATCTGTAATGCCACTTCCTCGGACGAGAAATAAAAATCAAAAATTAGCTCGCAATTACCCCAAAGATTTCCCCCCAAGTCCCAAATTCCCAGAAAAATGAATAAGCGAACGAAGTTCCATTTATCACTATTATTAGGACAATAACAAGTAATTAAATCAGGAATCTAAGACTTGACAATTTAGTAATCTGCGAAAGAAAGTTAAATTTCAGTAAAATTAAAATCAAAATCGTAATAAATCGCAAAATTAGCATAAATTAACATTCGCAAAGTAGAACCAACGATCCCAAAGAATACTCCGTGTGAGTACTCTTTGGGAATCGTGAGTAATGACTAAGTATAATTCAATGCATTGTCACTATGTTACGAGAGTTAGCCGATGGTGGTGGTGGTTAGTGTTTAACGTCCCATCGACAACGAGGTCATTAGAGACGGAGCGCAAGCTCGGGTGAGAGAAGGATGGGGAAGGAAATCGGCCGTGCCCTTTCAAAGGAACCATCGCGGCATGTGCCTGAAGCGGTTTAGGGAAATCACGGAAAACCTAAATCAGGATGTCCGGAGACAGAATTGAACCGTCGTCCTCCCGAATGCGAGTCCAGTGTGCTAACCACTGCGCCACCTCGCTCGGTGAGAGTTAGCCGAAGCAGGTCATAGATTTGAATGCTCGTACATGTAGGCGCGCTTAGATTGTTTTTGAGATTGAATAATTGCGATTTATTATGACGCAGTAATACGATCTTCTGACTTCAAATATCACGGCATTAGAATTCGAACGGAGGACTTTTACCTACTAGAATAAAGTGAACTTTTAACTAGATAATTGAACTAAACACTACTTAGACAGTGATTTAGGCAACGAACACTGATAGACAGTTTAATTCATAACAGCCAGTGGTTTATGGAACTTCAGTGATAGGTCCGAAGCATGTAATTTAAATCCCCCCAACACCTGGGAAAGTTTTCTTGTCAAGGCTCGGTGAGGAAGTGACTGATATTGTGCAATAAAACACCCTCTCGTGCCAAGTCGTGCATTTGTTATTTAAAATTCTATCAAATTATTGACATGAAACTCCCGAGTAATAATTACGCGCAGCGATAATATTTTACTGTAGCGCTCGGTGCTTGTGTAGAATCTTTGACTCAAACTACAAGCCCACTGTTACGATTTCTTAGCTACTTGAAATTACGACCAGCTTCTAGGGAATTTGTTGTGGATGTGACTGTATTGGTTTTATCATTAATATTTCATAATTAATCAGTTAAACATCGATTACGAACGATTAATTATGATTCTTGGTGAAGTAAATATCTCACGCACGTCGACATTTCGGTTCAACATTGTTATTTTGTGTAACGTCGTCTTCGTAACTTGATAACGATCTCAACACTCTACCGACTGTCGCCGAGTTTTAGCCGAGGCCGAGTACAAATCAAACCAAATCATCAAGAAGAAGAGACATAAATGTCAGGACTTGTTGAATTCATTACAGGCAGAATCTTTTGTGTATTCTGTTTGAAAAACGGAACAACACGCTATTAAAAAAGGGTGGTCATTATGTTTTGGCTCATCGGTGTATACTTAGCTTTGTAAATTTTTCTTTCACTTGCTATTTTGTGAGTTACAGGTGAAAACACCTCATCTGAAACGCCCCGTATGTGTTCTGGTCTAGCCGGCCGTGGTGACCGAGCGGTTCTAGGCGCTACAGTCTGGAACCGCGAGACCGCTACGGTCGCAGGTTCGAATCCTGCCTCGGGAATGGATGTTTGTGATGTCCGTAGGTTAGTTAGGTTCAAGTAGTTCTAAGTTCTAGGGGACTGATGACCTCAGAAGTTAAGTCCAATAGTGCTCAGAGCCATTTGAACCATTTTTGTGTTCTGGTCTAATTCCATTCGCGATCTAGTAGTTTCAAATATCACGGCCATTTTACGTTGTCGAACTCTTCCGCTAGGTCGACTAATCCCGCGGAAGTGCCTGAGAGTAACGAGACGGTAATGAGCCAGGGCGAGTGACGCAAAGCGTAACGCTCGTGGTGGGCCCGGGCGCCTTTGGGAGGCGACACGGTGTGGAGTCGCGCCTCGAGCGCAGCAAGAAACTGAAACTGAAACTGAAGCCACTGCGGGGACCACCGCGACGCTGTGCCCTTTTTTCTGGCCGAGGCGACGATGAGGGAGCGTGCGGAACGAGCACTGAGACTGCCGGGAAACCTAGGTGGTAAGCGGCAGCTAGGCTAGCCGGCGGCGGCGGCGGTGGGGCGTTTTTACCGCGGGGGCGGAAGCCCCGGGATTGGGGCATGTATCAGCTGCCACTGCTGCCAACGCGCCCGCGTAAAAATACTCCTCGCCGCAGTAAAAAGCCCTCCCCGCGCCCCTCCCAGGCAAATTGGATGGGCCTGGCGCCCGGCCCGCCACTCCCCTCCCCTCCCATTAGCTGCTCCGCTGGATCGCTACTCGACGCCTAATTTACAGATATAAATGTTTTCTAAATGTCCGCCCGTCGGCGCCCACTATTTCGTCGGCGCGGAGCGCTCCGCCGCGCCTGTTAGCTTCTTCGACGCACGGCGGACGTCAATCCGAGCCGACGTTTCCCGTTCGTCGCCTCCAAGCAACCGCCACAGCACGTGTCGCGAACACGCGAGTGAAACTGCGCGGGTCCATAGATTCGCTTCCGGTGAGCACCCGACGTCGGAGGTGGGTCGTTCGCGAACGAACGTGTCCACGGGGGCGGTACACTAAAGTGAAAGGATTGACCGAGCAATCACTTCTAAAGAACGGTCGTTCACCATTCACTCGGCCGCGGGCCATCCTCCTCCAGGGAACGGTCGTCAAGTGGTCTCGTTCCCGCCTCGGTCTCGTTCTATTGGACTCGTTCCTCAGTCTTGTTGCTCCGTTCCTCGCTCCAACCTTGGTCTCGTTCGATCGGTTTCGTTCGTTTTGTGTAGTCACTCGTTGCATTTCAACTTCTGTATAATCATATAACTTCCAAAAAAGTTACGTTCTACGTAATACATACTGTTATGTCCGCACTATAACACAACAAATATTCCGTGATAACCAAATTTATTTGAACTTCTGTCACTCAAAACAAAACTTAAGTTCGACTACACAACACTTCGCTGGCTGTAGCGTCAAGGAGAAATCAGTCACTAGCAGAGAATACAAGTCCAAACCACTGCCAACCAGTCGATACCGACGCGTCGCAAGTTTCCAGCCAGGGAGGCCACAGTACGGTTCGGTCGTCGTGAATCCAGCAGCCGGGTAGTAACACAGTCATCGGCGAAGATTGAACTGGTTAAACGAGCTCAGGGAGCTCGCTTAAATCCGCAGGTCCGGCCAATCAGAGTGTCGGTAGATGGCGCCCTTATACGGCTGCTCACTCTGGTGGCAGGGGCAGCGCCGCCAGGGTAATCCGTATCCCTAATGGTGTGTAGGCTGCCGCTAACCCCGCGACGACGCGTTCACTTGCGCCAGTTGTTGACATCGTGTACGGCGCCAGCGGTACTTCCTGTGTGCCGCGCCGAGTTGACGGCTGCTGTGCGGCGGCCGATACGACACATACATATTTTTCAGGCAACAAAGAGATAAATCTACTTATATCTTCGTCGTTTTGATAAACCGTAGAACAAATAATTATCACAAGGAACGTTTTTTATTATCCAGAACGAGCAGTCATTTTTTCTTGTTGATTTATTAGGTGTAGTTTTTTTTTGTTGTACTTCCTAGTGGGGTTTCTTTGCGTAAAAAATGATTTCGGCGCAGTGATAGAGTGGAAGCGGTGCCTCTCTATTCGAATAATCGTAAAATGGCATAAAATCGTATTTGCTTTTTATCTCAAAAAATGTTATTCAGAAGCAACTTCTTAACGAAAAGCCTTTTGCTTTCAGCTTAATTTTTAATAACCTTCTCGTATTAACTTCAATAATACAGCCTATAAACCTACTATTTACTAAGCGCGCGAGGCAAATATGACGAGAAAAATCGCATTTTATTTTACGCGTACTCATTGTTCAACAAAGTTTTTTTCCCCCCTCTCTCTGCAACTTTACAAGAATACTCAGACACAACCTAATGTATATATAGCTCCTGCTCCTCTTTTTTTGTGTAAACTATTTATTACAGTGCTCCATGCGCAGCTTGCCTCATCCGGATAATTTAAAACTTCTAGTTAATAACTAAGTGTAGCCGGCCGCGGTGGTCTAGCGGTTCTAGGCGCGCAGTCCGGAACCGCGTGACTGCTACGGTCGCAGGTTCGAATCCTGCCTCGGGCATGGATGTGTGTGATGTCCTTAGGTTAGTTAGGTTTAATTAGTTCTAAGTTCTAGGGGACTGATGACCACAGATGTTAAGTCCCATAGTGCTCAGAGCCATTTGAACCATTTTTGAACTAAGTGTAGAATGTTGATAACATCTTCATTTGCATTCGACTGTGAAGAATCTGCCTTATGGAACTTGTCACTCAAATGAAATCTTTTCAAATATCTTCTTGTTTTATTAGAAACGAACTGTTCAACCACATCAGTTACAATTTTTGGGATTTGATCGATACCTACTTGAATCCTTATAGATTTTTTGTTTGTTGATTCTGCTTCACGATTCAGTGCAGTGACTGTTTTCATTTTTTATTTAGAATGTTAAGGTAGCGGAAAAGGGGACAGGAACCGTAAATTGTGTTTTACTTTTTGTAAACGCACACGTGGGATTTCACTATTGGCGACCTTATACACGGATATAAAGATATGAAATGCTTGGTCTTCTGAAGCGGCATAGAGTATTGCTTCAAAGAAAAATACAAGTAGAACAAAATACAAGTAGAACTTGTGGTTTTAATTCAACTCCACTACTGAATATAAACTTTCCCAATACATTAATGGCTTTCACCATTCACCCTGAATGATGGACCCCCTTGGAGTACGGAAAGGTACTCCATGAGATGGCTCTTCGCCAAGAGAATTTGCAGTTAATTAAAAAACTATCAATATACTCGTATCATATATCTTACGCCTGTAAGGTAAACACAAGATATCTTTTCCCACAATTTTTTCAGTGAAAAATACACGCATCTCTAAAAGGGATCGCATTTTATGCTATTGTGACAGAAACTAATGCTTTAACTAGAAAGCCATTCAGTGCGAGTTTCACGTATAATATTTTCCTTCCTGTTTCCTCGGTTAGTCAAATGACCATAAAATGCGTGAAATTATCGGTATTGAACAAGTAGTGAAATTTTCTTTCCTTTTATTTCCAAATGTATTTGTGTGTAAAATTTATATTTTAAGTACATTATAACGTATTCACAGAATTGTTGAATTTCATATTTCTTTCATTCTCGTCTGTTAATGACTACTCAGTAATTTTGTTAATGATGACCCAGTAGTTTTCTTTCTCAAATAAGTGATGATTGACTCCATGCATGAAGCTTGGGACCTCCTTCATCTGACTGATTAAAAAAAAGAGTGGAAAAAGCTCTTGTTTCTTTTCACTTATGAAGTTACGACGACCTCCCAGCATTTGATACAAATCTAATTTTAGCAGGCGATGTGGCAGCTCTTTTGTCGGAAGTCATGATTTTTTTCAAATAAGTAAAACACGTTGATACATAGTTAATTTACACACTTGCACATTGTAAGAACTATTAATGTTGGTTTGACGCATGGCAGTTTACTTCCAGTTACTTCATGCTATTAATTCCCACGGAAGGTATATTATTTTTGCAAACGAACTGAAAACGAAGACATGGTTCTTGCTACGGTTACGAGCGTCCCTCGAAAGTGGATGACGACTGGGTGGTCCGCAAAGGGTCGTAAAAGGGCTCCACTTCCGTTCAGACAGCTCTGGTCTCTGTCTGCCTGGTATGCGGTCACTGGCGGCCGACAAATGTGTTGCCTACTAAGGACGCATTTAGTAAAGGGCATAGAAGTAAACAAAGTGTCTACATAAGGTAATCAATTAATTTATCATGGAGAAGTAATACTTGTGCATACTTTATATTTTTTCTGGAAATTGATCTACTATCCCCGTAACATGCCCAATTAGATAAAAAAGGAACGGTGAACAAGTAAAAATTAACGGCTCCCTAAAAGGAACGGTCACCAATGAACTAGTTCGCAATGATGAAAGTGTCTGCCATAGTCGACATAATTGTTTTTACATAATAAAACAGCCTCTCAATAGAAAGCTCGTTCCTTTTACAATAGCATAACCCAATAGGTGCCTTGCCGCAGTGGTAACACCGGTGACCTGACACCTTCAGGTCACAGAAGTTAAGCACTGTCGGGCTGGATAGCTTTTGGATGGGTGACCATCCGGTCTGCCGAACGCTGTTGGCAAGCAGGGTGCACTCAGTTATCGTGAGGCAAACTGAGGAGCTACTGGATTGAGAAGTAGCGGCTCCGGTCACGGAAACTGCCATATGGCCGGGAGGGCGGTGTGCTGACCACATGCCCCTCCATATCCGCATCCAGTGATGCTTGTGGGCTGAGGATGACACGGCGGCCGGTCGGAACCGTTGGGCCTTCATGGCCTGTTCGGGCGGAGTTTAGTTTAATCCAGTAGGTACCTCAGTGGCTGTAACCGATGTTTCCACCTCTTAGCTTCGTCAACCTTTCTCACTGTGTGGGAATTCAACGACAGCCTAACCGCGTAGTACATAACCTGTAGGAGCCAAGGATGTTTCTAGTACGCTGCAGAAGTTTCGCTGGGAAGCCCTTACACATTCTTGCCACGCAATCTCTATATTTTTGGATCCCTGCAGAAAGACACACGTGCCCGTCGATTTGTTTCAGACGAAGAGGTGCATGCCACCCTGGGTACAATAACGGTTGTGTAGGCACCCGCAAACATTTTTCCATGGAAGCACTGACCGTGTTATCTCTCCGTGGGGTAAAGATATTAACATTTAAGGCGATTACTTTTGGAATACAATGCTTGACAGTTGATGAGGAACGGAGACACTATAAGTCAGGAATAATCACGGACGATAATGGACTACATGAAAGACAGTAAGTACGCAGTAGAGATCGAGTGGTATATTTATAATGAAAATGCTATAAATTTCACCATATGAGAAAGCACGATAACAGACATAAATAACGTGTATGTTTAACACAGGTCAGACTCGCAACGTAAAGGTCGATATAGGACTCTCAGTAAGGAATGTGGCGTCTTGGGACACTAACGCAAATTTTCCACCAGTTATCCATACTGTTGAATAGTTCTTGGAGGATATTGTCTACCTCTGTCTCAAGGAGCTATTCAGTTTTTGCACGGCCCGCGTAGGTGGTGTTAGTTGAGAGAAAAGTATGCCACATGCATTCTAGGCATGTTCTATATGGTTTAGTCCGGGGAGAATGCAGGCCACTCCATACGTTCAATATCTTCACTTTCCAGTGTGTCTGACACTTCAGCAGTGTGAGAGGGCGTTGCTATCGATAAACTGAAAACTGGAACCTACCGCACACCTAAACAGACGTACGTGATCGAAAATAATCTCCCTGCAATACCGCTGTGCTGTACCGATGTCTGGCTCAAAGAGATGCAGCAGTGTAGTAACTGCCTACACCATAACGCCTAGTCCATACAGATGACGTTAACGAACATTCCGTGTTCTCCTCTCTCTTTCTCTCTCTCTCTCTCTCTCTCTCTCTCTCTCTCTCGTGTATGTTTAACACAGGTCAGACTCGCAACGTAAAGGTCGATATAGGACTCTCAGTAAGGAATGTGGCGTCTTGGGACACTAACGCAAATTTTGCACCAGTTATCCATACTGTTGAATAGTTCTTGGAGGATATTGTCCACCTCTGTCTCAAGGAGCTATTCAGTTTTTGCACGGCCCGCGTAGGTGGTGTTAGTTGAGAGAAAAGTATGCCACATGCATTCTAGGCATGTTCTATATGGTTTAGTCCGGGGAGAATGCAGGCCACTCCATACGTTCAATATCTTCACTTTCCAGTGTGTCTGACACTTCAGCAGTGTGAGAGGGCGTTGTTATCGATAAACTGAAAACTGGAACCTACCGCACACCTAAACAGACGTACGTGATCGAAAATAATCTCCCTGCAATACCGCTGTGCTGTACCGATGTCTGGCTCAAAGAGATGCAGCAGTGTAGTAACTGCCTACACCATAACGCCTAGTCCATACAGATGACGTTAACGAACATTCCGTGTTCTCCTCTCTCTTTCTCTCTCTCTCTCTCTCTCTCTCTCTCTCTCTCTCTCTCTCTCTCTCTCCGCACCAAGCTGCTGGCCAAAGTCATTTGCCACAGTGAAGCAAGATTCGTCGGAGAACATCACTCTGGACCAATGTTGTTAACACCAGCCGATATGGTCACTACACCAACGGATTCCTCCTGGATGATTTTCAGATATATTTATGTCCAAAATTTTAATTTCAAGTAATTAATGTGTATTGATTTAACTTCGTATTCGTTTCACCCTCGTCTTAAAATGGCTGCCTGAACTTTGTCTGAAGCCCTCTTTCTCAAATAACTGGTGGCCGATTCCAGAAACTCGGGACCGCTTTCATCTGATGACTGAGCAGAATCAAGGTTTTGGAAAAAAAAGTCCTTGTTTCATTTCACTTGCGAAGTTCCGTCGGTCTCCCAGTATGTTTATGTAGTTAAAGGTGTGGTTGAAGTGGAATGCATTTTACAGGTTTCCAAACATACACAACAGCCCGATTTAAGAGCCGCAAAACGATTCTGGCTGAGAAACGTATACCGATAACGGTAGCAAGATCTGCAGCTAGTTGCCTAGGAGTGAGATGTCGGTTCCCTTTCGCCAATACGGCTACGCATCGATCCTGTTGCGGTGTAGTGGTCTGTCTATAACTACCGCGGTACTTTCGCACAGCATTTTCACCCTGGGAGGCCTTTTTCAATCGCGAGATGACACTTTTGGACACACCCATTACTGTGGTCACAGTAGTAACTTCTGTCCGGCTTCGAGCTGTCCTCGAACGTAAGCACTCACATGATGTCTTGCAGACGTGTCCCTGTGTCACACGGAATATCACACTAGCACAGCCACCTTCGCCAAACAACTGCCGAACACGTGCAGAGCATTCGTGCACAGGTTCCGTCGCAGTAACACGTAACGCCCCCTACTTTTCCGTATACTATCAGTGGTCCGATGATGATGTTTGATGATGTTTTGGTTGTGGGGCGCTCAACTGCGCGGTTATCAGCGCCCATACAAATTCCCAACCTTTTCTCAGTGCAGTCTCGCCACTTTTCAGGAACGATGATGAAATGATGAGGACAACACAAACACTCGGTCATCTCGAGGCAGGTGAAAATCCCTGACCCCGAAGGGAATCGAACCCGGGATTCCGTGCTCGGGAAGCGAGAACGTGACTGCGAGACCATGAGCTATGGACAATCAATGGTCCGGTGTTTCGTAGCAATTGTTGGTTGTTGTTTATCAATTGGCAGTTGTTCCTTAAAAGTGTCAGTTGTTCCTTAGCAACTGTCAACCAGTGCACTAAACAGATTACTTACTTTTATCCAACCATCTCGTTTTCATTTGACTCTCCCTTATATTTTGTCTCAAATGGCTCTGAGCACTATGGGACATCTGAGGTCATCAGTCCCCTAGAACTTACAACTACTTAAACCTAACTAACCTAAGGACATCACACACATCCATGCCCGAGGCAGGATTCGAACCTGCGACCGTAGCGGTCACGCGGTTCCAGACTGAAGCACTTAGAACCGCACGGCTACACCTGCCGTCCTTATATTTTGGCGGCCAGTTTTATTTCGGTCACCTTGCGGCAGGGATTCCAGCTGGCAGTGAGAGACATGACTAAATAGGAACGATGGGGGTTTTCCGGCGGGGGCGGGCACTGTGGGGAAGGAGCAGCGGCTCCTTCCAGGAGGCGGCGGAGCACGCGGACTGCAGGCGAGGCGCGGGTCAAGGATGTGCGCTGCTGCGGGCCTCAGCTACAGGCCGGTAGCTGTTACAAGCCCTGTCCGCGTCTGGAACGTTCTGTTGGAAAGAGCGAACACCCCCAGATTTACACGGTTCCCGCTAGTTAGCAGCAGTGTGTGCCCACTTCAGTTCTAGTAAAAATGGTGTCGGGACAACAGAAAGCGTTTTGTGCTCTATGTTTTGCGCAGTGCGGGTCAGTAATAGCTGTTCAGCGTGACTTTCGTACTAGTAATAGTGTGGATCCTCCTCCAGCACAGAGCATTAGACGATGGCATGAACAATTCCGAGGAACAGGTTGTTTGTGTAAAGGGAAATCGCCAGGCCGTCCCGAGTGTCTGACACAGACGTCGAACACATCCGCCATAGTTTCACAAGGGGTCTGCAGAAATCCGTTCGCCGTGCAGCTCGACAGCTAAACATGCCCTTGATGTCCGTCTGGCGTGTATGAAACCATACCAAATTCAGCTACTGCAATCTCTTCGTGAAAGTGACAAACAACAAGGTGTGGAACTTCCTGGCAGATTAAAACTGTGTGCCGGACCGAGACTCGAGCGCTTGCCCGCGAAAGGCAAAGGTCCTGAGTTCGAGTCTCCGTCCGGCACACAGTTTTAATCCGCCAGGAAGTTTCATATCAGCGCACACTCCGCTGCAGAGTGAAAATCTCATTCTGGAAACATCCCCAAGGCTGTGGCTAAGCCATGTCTTCACAATATCCTTTCTTTCAGGAGTGCTAGGGCTGCAAGGTTCGCAGGAGAGCTTCTGTAAAGTTTGGAAGGTAGGAGACGAGGTAGTGGCAGAAGTAAAGCTGTGAGGACAGGGCGTGAGTCATGCTTGGGTAGCTCAGATGGTGTCGACAATGCTTCGCAAACTACCTCTGGAGTGCCTTTCACAGCCCGCCGTGTAGCTGGAATGTTCCAGGCAGTGGTAGATGAGGTCAGAACGAACTGCAAAGGATCATATATTGAACAATCTTTATCAGTTATTTATGTTTACTATCTTCGATGGTGTCTTCATTCTGTTTTAGTTTTCCAGTCTTGATTAATTATGGCTGTTCGCACATTGATATCTACATTATATATATATATATATATATATATATATATATATATGATTTAAAAAATGAAAATGAAAAAAATAAAAATAAAAAACAATTTAAAAAAATTAATTTGAAAAAATACCTTCCGCACCCTACAAGAAATACCCTTCCCCCATTCCTTTCATCGTGTTTTTGTGGGTCGATGCACACACGTCAGTCCCGTATAGTGTAGTTTCTACACATTTTCGATGGGGGTGGTTACGTATAGTTAGGAAGGCAACGCCTGGAGAGGTAAGTGTTCATTCTTGTTTGTCAGGGACACAGGTGGCGGTGCCCCGTAGGGATGGCTATGATTTTGTTTTACTTCTTTTGTTAGAAAAAAAAGAGGTCCTTGATTCTAGTCTTCCTTCGAGCGAAAAGTTTAATTTTTTATTTTCAGACAAACACAGCACAGTTTTAACCTGCCAGGAAGTTCCATATCAGCGCACACTCATTCTACAAGGAGCGGACTTCTGTAATTTCGTTCTTCGCAAGATGGAGGATAACAATTTTCTTCCAGGCTTAGTGTTCAGTGACGAGGCAACATTCGATTTAAATGGAAAGGTGAACCGTCATAATCTGAGAATATGAGGTACGGAACAACAACATGAAGTTGTGCAACATGAGACGGATTCTCCAAAATTTTGTGTGTTTTGTCCAGTTTCACGGCAAAAGGTGTATGGTCCATTTTTCTTTGGCGAGTGCACTGTTACAGGAAGCACATATCTCGATATGTTTCCCGCAGTTGGAGACTGATTCGGACGACTTCATTTACCAACAGGATGCTGCACCGCCACACTGACATCTCGAAGTACGGGACTTTTTAAATCAAAGTCCGGGCCGTGTGATGAGTGATCGAACACTTCTCGTCGCAACCGTTGCAGGGGCACCTTCGTTACAACTGCAGTGTGCGGAGGAGAATTGTGACGATTCGTGAAGAACGGAACGCATGACAGCCACCTAAAGTGGGATGCACGAGATCAGGCGAAACCTCTCAGCAGAAGACTCTGTTGCTGTAGACATCTTTACGTG
This sequence comes from Schistocerca piceifrons, assembly GCF_021461385.2. Lineage (NCBI taxonomy): Eukaryota > Metazoa > Arthropoda > Insecta > Orthoptera > Acrididae > Schistocerca > Schistocerca piceifrons. The sequence continues at coordinate 472,538,882 of NC_060145.1, read as the reverse complement.
TTCACTGTGCAATCAGAACTGAAAAGTGCGACATGACGCGATACACGGGCACGGCAACACATCTGCACCGAGCTTCACCGGATTTTCACTGTGGTTTTAATTTCGCAGACGATCGGAGGTTGAAAAAAATAGCCTTAGTAGCAATAAATACATTCTTGGTTTGCTAAGACACCATCGAAAATGGAAATAAAAGATCTTCGTACTATCCGTTAGATATTTAGGGGAACAAGAAAGAAGTCGCAGGAAGTAAGGACAGCACAATGTAGGAAATAAAGAAGACAACAAAGAAACGTTGTAGGAAGTGTAGAAATGAATGACTACTCCAGAGTGGAAGCGGAGAAGACGAACGTAATAGTTTGTCTCGCTCATTAATCGAGCAGAACACGTTCCCTTCACGCCAGCAAGCCTCATTTAAGCCGCATTTCATTCATGTCCGTTCGTCGGCGGCAGGAAACACTCGACTGAACCGACTATCCCACAAAGATCAGTCTGTCGGAGGAAAAAATTATCCTTTGTAGAGTTGCAGCTGGCGCCAACATCTTGGCGCCGGTGCCAGACGACTACTGTCTGTCTGACGGAATTTGTAAGGGGAGGAACGACAAAATGAAGGCCGCGAAATTCGAATTCATTGCGTGCGAGAGAAAAAGAGAGAAGGAGAGAGAGGGAGAGACACGGGCAAGTACTGCGGACTCCCACGACGCCTAGGCACGCAGGCGGGAGCGAAAGGGCGGAACGCCCACCATGCACCACCCCCGTCTGCTGTCGCCAGGTCGGAGAGGGGATGAGCGGGCTGGAGAGGGTGGAAGGCATCCGCGGGGATTCCCGGGGGCGGCGCCATATGCCGCAATTGTTGCGCCGCGCATGCGCGCCGGAGCCGCGGGCCTTTGTGCGGACCACCCATCGGGGCGGCGCATTGTGCGCGCACATTCCTGCGGCCGCGCGCCTGTCCGCAACAAACAAAGCACCTGCCGCGGCGCCGCAGCCGGCATGCGCGCCTCGCGCCCTCGGCCGTGGGAACTCGCTACTCGCCACGGCTACAGCTCTGCACGGGTTACTATCTTGCGGCTAAAAGCCCACGTTGTGGCTTATATCCGAGTCTATAGGTGCGGGTATTCGCGATAATGCTTAATTTGTGGTTGAAAATTAAAAATAAAGTACCGCCATTTACATGTGATACTCCGCAACAGGGCGCAGGAGCAAGCGTTCCGTATGCAAGACCAAGCTTTCCAGGACTCATCCCTGCCTACCAGCAGGTAGTAGCCCCAAGCCACGCAGTCGGGGTAGTTAATATTCATATTGTTTTACTATTCACGTGAAATTTAAAACCTTATTTACAATGTCATATAGAGGAATCTAGTTATGTTCAATCTACAGGTACATACATAGCCTCCACACTCAGGAATTGGATGTGAGAGAATCAGGTTTTAGGAGATACCATGTTTTTTTTAACTCACTATTTATACTCATTTTCTTTTATTCTAAGTATAATTATATTCTTTTTATTAATTATATTAACTTTGGTAACCACTTATCTCTAACAATTGATGATTTGTACGTTATCTCATACTTAAATTTAATTTTTAAATTTTGAATAGAGGAATCCTATTATGTTTAAACATAGCTACCTGAATACTTCCTGTATCTAAGATGGTTTATGCAAGAATTTACCAGTACCATTATATATTAATATTCATTATGCTCTTATGTTTCATGTGAAATTCTAACATCATAATTTATAATCTCACATAGAGAAATCTAGCTCAGTTCAATTTTTGGGGCACATGTATAGCCTTGCACTCTAAAATTGCATCAGGGAGAACTCGGTTCTTGGTAGATACCATATAGTTTGGATTTCTTTTTCTTTGCTTTCTTTTGTGTATATATTTTACATCTATTTTGTTTTACTTTATACTTAATTAATATTAGTTTTATTAATTATTTTGCATATAAATATCACTCACTGTGTCATAGAGTGTACCAACACACAGAGCAACAGCCAGGGGAGAAACATTTGAAAAAGGTCCGCCTCCACGTGGCAGGGACGGTAACAGAATGGGGGCTTGTCAAGCTAACCTAACTTGCAAGCAGCCATTTCGGCTAAGAGATCTAACGCTGCCTGGCTTGTCACTAGTCATAAGTAGCACACGGCCCACCTTAGTAACCCAGGTGGTGGGCTACTCTGTAGTTTGTGGGTTAAGGCTTCGGTCTCCACGGCAGATCGCTTCCTAGTGAACCCGTTCCCCGATGCAATTACAAAAAAAAATGGCTCTGAGCACTATGGGACTCAACTTCTGAGGTCATCAGTCCCCTAGAACTTAGAACTACTTAAACCTAACTAACCTAAGGACATCACACACATCCATGCCCGAGGCAGGATTCGAACCTGCGACCGTAGCGGTCGATGCAATTACAGTAACTGTGAGTAGCCTATAATGCACACACCTTCTGAAGGTTCCTGTTAACAGGTATTGTAGCTTAAAACCTAAGACTGTACCAAGGATAATCCTCGTGTCTCCTCAGATTCGGCTTGACGGCAACGAGTGCAGAATTCATAGCTCTGTAACAGAATGTGGCGCTCTGTTATGCCCACATCCACTGTAACCATGTTCTGTGTGGGGAATCGGTGATGGAATTTGTGCTCCAAAATATTGCACTGACTCCGTTCCGCAGTTTCGTAGGGGCAGAAGAAGAAGCGACAGAGAAAAGACTGAAGATATATTCTCGGCACGATTCTGTAAAAGTTCGTATCTGTATTGTGTGCAGAACAGCGCCTGAAAGCACACCCGCACCAAGGATTTGGTATTATTTGGCATGACCAGAGTGACAACTAATAAAACCAAAGACGATTGTTAAAAAGCTGAATTACTTCTCGTCGTGATCGGAAATGTTAAATCTGCAGTTTACATCTACAGCTACATGTACATGGCTACCAGGCAATTCACAGATAAGTACCTGGTCACAACTATTTTAACACTATTTCTCTTTCGATCAGTGCACGGGAAAAACGAACTGTTGAATCTCTCCGTGAGAGCGCTGATTTCCCTCATTTCATTGTTATGATGATTCCTCCTTTGTAGGCGAAGAAAATATGTTCGCGTTCGGGGGAGAAAGTTGGACATTCAAATTTCGTGAGAATATCTCGTCTTTGTCATGACAGAAACCACAACTCGCGTATCATACCTGTCACCCTCCCTCCCCTATTTAGCGCTAATACAAAAGGAGTTGCCTTCCCCTGAACATTTTCAGTGTCATTCGACAATCAATATCTGACAAGTACCCCATACCGCACAGCAAGACGCTAGCAGACGACGGAAAGCGTCACTTCGGTAGACCTGTTGCATTTTCTGAGTGTTCTGCCAATAAATGCTGTCTTTGGTTTGGCTTCCCCTCAACGTTGTCAATGTGACCGTTCCACTTTAAGTTGTTCGTAATAGTTATCCCGAGAAATTTAGTTGACAGCCTTCAGATTTGGAAATTTGTGGTAAGGTCTTATGGGACCAAACTGTTCACGTCATCGGTCCCTAAGCTTACACGCTACCTAATCTAACTTAAACTAACTTACGATAAGGACGACACACCCACCCATGCCCGAGGGAGGACGCGAACCTCCGAGGGGGGAGGGGGGGGGGGGAGCCGCGCGGACCGTGACAAGGCGCCGCGTGGCCCTTCAAATTTGTCTGATTTATTGTGTGACAGAAATTTAAGGGGTCCCTTTTGGCACTCGCCTGGGGGACTTTACACTTTTCATTATTTAGACCCAATTGCCACTTTTCACACCATATGGATATTTTGCTTACAGCAGTATGCAATCGGTTTGTACTTCTAATGACTTTACTAGACACTAAGTGACAGCATCATCTGCAAACCATGTAAAATGGCTGCTCAAATTATCTCCTAAATTAATTTTAATATTAATAATTAACAGCCTCAGTTGCACCGTTTGCCTGGAATTAACCTATGTTTCAGTCGGGATAACCCAACCTTCTTCAGAATAAGAGTAACTACCGTTTGTCCATAGTGGACATCGTCAAACTAAAACAACAAACCCATAAATTATCGTCAGACTATAAACCTTATATGGTAGTGCCTCGGCCCCACTTCGCGACCGCGATGCGGTAGCCACGAGTGCTGAGTTCCACTACAGTACAGTTCCAGTACAGCACTCGTGGCTACCGCATCGCGGTCGCGAAGTGGGGCCGAGGCACTATCAGATAAGTTTTATAGTCTAACGATGATTATGGATTTGTTGTTTTAGTTTGACGATGTCCACTATGGACAAACGGTAGTTACTCTTATTCTGAAGAAGGTTGGGTTATCCCGACTGAAACATAGGTTATTTCTAGGCAAACGGTGCAACTGAGGCTGTTAATTATTAAAATTAAAATTAATATTTACACAGTTGCTGACAAGGCCGCGAAATGTTGAAGATATTTATCTCCTAAATTGTTTATATGGCTTAGGAACAGCAGAGATTCTATAACACTCGGGGAACGCCAGATATCGCTTCCGTTTTTCTCGATGACTCTCCGTCAGTTAGCACGACCTGTATCCTGTCTGACAGTAAAATCACGAAGCCAGTCTCACAGGTTAAGGCGATACTTCATAGACACGCAGATTCACTGGAAGTCGCCTGTGAAGAACAGTGACAAATGCCTTCTGAAAATGTAAAAGTGTGGAATGAATTTGACATCCCCTGCCGATATCACTCAATTACTTCATGAGAATAAAGAGCTAGTTGTGCTACGCGAGAGCGATATTTTCTGAGTCCGTGCTATGTTCCAAAGATGGCTTTCTTCGAAGTAACTGATAATGCTCGAACACAGTACTGGGCTATTACAAATGATTGAAGTGATTTCATAAATTCACTGCAGCTCCATTCATTGACATATGGTCACGTCACACTATAGATACGTAGAAAAACTCATAAAGTTTTGTTCGGCTGAAGCCGCACTTCAGGTTTCTGCCGCCAGAGCGCTCGAGAGCGCAGTGAGACAAAATGGCGACAGGTGCCAAGAAAGCGTATGTCGTGCTTGAAATGCACTCACATCGGTCAGTCATAACAGTGCAACGACACTTTCGGACGAAGTTCAACAAAGATCCACCAACTGCTAACTCCATTCGGCGATGGTATGCGCAGTTTAAAGCTTCTGGATGCCTCTGTAAGGGGAAATCAACGGGTCGGCCTGCAGTGAGCGAAGAAACGGTTGCACGCGTGCGGACAAGTTTCACGCGTAGCCTGCGGAAGTCGACGAATAAAGCAAGCAGGGAGCTAAACGTACCACAGCCGACGGTTTGCAAAATCTTACGGAAAAGGCTAAAGCAGAAGCCTTACCGTTTACAATTGCTACAAGCCCTGACAGCCGATGACAAAGTCAAACGTTTTGAATTTTCGGCGCGGTTGCAACAGCTCATGGAAGAGGATGCGTTCAGTGCGAAACTTGTTTTCAGTGATGAAGCAACATTTTTTCTTAATGGTGAAGTGAACAGCCACAATGTGCGAATCTGGGCGGTAGAGAATCCTCACGCATTTGTGCAGCAAATTCGCAATTCACCAAAAGTTAACGTGTTTTGTGCAATCTCACGGTTTAAAGTTTACAGCCCCTTTTCTTCTGCGAAAAAAACGTTACAGGACACGTGTATCTGGACATGCTGGAAAATTGGCTCATGCCACAACTGGAGACCGACAGCGCCGACTTCATCTTTCAACAGGATGGTGCTCCACCACACTTCCATCATGATGTTCGACATTTCTTAAACAGGAGATTGGAAAACCGATGGATCGGTCGTGGTGGAGATCATTATCAGCAATTCATGTCATGGCCTCCACGCTCTCCCGACTTAACCCCATGCGATTTCTTTCTGTGGGGTTATGTGAAAGATTCAGTGTTTAAACCTCCTCTACCAAGAAACGTGCCAGAACTGCGAGCTCGCATCAACGATGCTTTCGAACTCATTGATGGGGACATGCTGCGCCGAGTGTGGGAGGAACTTGATTATCGGCTTGATGTCTGGCGAATCACTAAAGGGGCACATATCGAACATTTGTGAATGCCAAAAACAAGTTTTTGAGTTTTTGTATGTGTGTGCAAAGCATTGTGAAAATATCTCAAATAATAAAGTTATTGTAGAGCTGTGAAATCGCTTCAATCATTTGTAATAACCCTGTATATGTGCCAAATCGACGTCAGTGACGTGGACCTGTAATTCAGCGGACAATGTTCTGCTGGAAATTCGAGAGAATTCTGTAACAGCTAAAAAACTCGTATGCAGATTACAGGAGCCGGCAAACGCACGCTTTTGCCACCCCCTTTTCTGGCCGCGTGTGCTCCAGACGGGTACTACGGCACATTAGGAGCTGGAGCCCAGTAGCGGCGTGGCAGCGCAGGGTCGATAGCCGGCCAGCATCGGCCAGCCTCCCAGCGCCCAATAGCCGCGGGCCCGCAGCCTGCCGCCGCCGCCGCGCGGCGCCACCGTCGCTGCCGCTGCCGCTGGCGCCACACAATTGAAGCGTCGGGCCGCGCCTGGCATTTGCAGCAGGCCGACCGTGAGCTATTGCCGCGATGCGCCGCTCCCACGGAGGCGCACAATGCCTCCCGCAATTAGCCAACTCCCCACACCACGTCCCCCTCGTCTTCTTCGACAATATTCTCTAATAGATGCCAACTTGTCGACTGCCGCCCTGTTCGAAGAAGGCAGCCACTTTCTGCCACCAGGTAAGAGTAGGCCGCGGCGTTCAAAGTGCAGGACAAAGGCTCGATTTCATAGCCATTGCTCCTTCGTAAACTATCCGATTGACTCGCGGACCACCAGTGGCGTTTATGCGGTAACATTACTCTGCGTGTAGTGGCGCTGTTGTTCCTCTATACTTTGAGTGACCTGCAGTCTGAAGGTAAATACTGAACGTGTGTAATTACCACTCATACACAAACACATCGAACTATCAGTTTAATAAGTCACGGTTGCAAAATACTAACGCGAATTCTTTACAGACGAATGGAAAAACTGGTAGAAGGCGACTTCGGGGAAGATCAGTTTGGATTCCGTAGAAATATGGGAACACGTGAGGCAATAGTGACCCTATGACTTATCTTAGAAGATAGATTAAGAAAAGGCATACCTACGTTTCTAGCATTTGTAGACTTGGAGAAAGTTTTTGACAATGTTGACTGGAATACACTCTTTTAAATTCTGAAGGTGGCAGGGGTAAAATACAGGGAGCGAAAGGCTATTTACAATTTGTACATAAACCAGATGGCTGTTATAAGAGTCTAGGGACATGAAAGGGAAGCAGTGGTTGGGAAGGAAGTGAGACTAGGGTGTAGCCTATCCCCGATGTTATTCAGTGTGTATATTGAGCAAGCAGTAAAGGAAACAAAAGAAAAATTCGGAGTAGGTATTAAAATCCATGGAGAAGAAATAAAAACTTTGAGGTTTGCCGATGACATTGTAATTCTGTCAGAGACAGCAAATGACTTGGAAGAGCAGTTGAACGGAATGGACAGTGTCTTGAAGGGAGGATATAAGATGAACATCAACAAAAGCAAAACGAGGATAATGGAATGTAGTCGAATTAAGTCAGGTGATGCTGAGAGAATTAGATTAGGAAATGAGACACTTAAAGTAATAAAGGAGTTTTGCTATTTGGGGAGCAAAATAACTGATGATGGTCGAAGTAGAGAGGATATAAAATGTAGACTGGCAGTGGCAAGGAAAGCGTTTCTGAAGAAGAGAAATTTGTTAATATCGAATATAGATTTAAGTGTCAGGAAGTCGTTTCTGAAAGTATTTGCATGGAGTGTAGCCGTTTATGGAAGTGAAACGTGGACGATAAATAGTTTGGACAAGAAGAGTACAGAAGCTTTCGAAATGTGGTGCTCCAGAAGAATGCTCAAGATTAGATGGGTAGATTACGTAACAAATGAGAAGGTATTGAATAGATTTGTGGAGAAGAGGAGTTTGTGGCACAACTTGACTAGAAGAAGGGATCGGTTGGTAGGACACGTTCTGAAGCATAAAGGGATCACCAATTTAGTATTGGAGGGCAGCGTGGAGGGTAAAAATCGGGAGACCAAGAGATGAATACTCTAAGCAGATACAGAAGGATGTAGGCTGCAGTACGAACTGGGAGATGAAGAAGCTTGCGCAAAATACAGTAGCATGGAGAGCTGCATCAAACTAGTCTCAGGACTGAAGACGACAACAACAACAACACACAAACACATACGTAAATAAATGGTGTAACGAGTATAAGTGCAGGTACTTCTGTTGGTGACGGAGTATGGTCTTCTGAACAATGTTACATCTGAATTTACGTAATTACCAGACTAACGACTATAGCTACTAGAAATCATAGTACCTGTAAAGTGGAAGTAACAAGAGCAACCCGTTAACGTCTATTTTCCCCTGGGCAAGAGGTCAGGTGCTGAAGAGTGGGCACGTGGACGCGAAATGGGCAGTCTATACTGGCAGGTGTAGTCCACTTACAGTTAGTGGTGCAGTTACGACGGTGCAGAAAACATCAGGCAGTAAATTATCTGACGTGTTTGTGGAAAGACTGTTCGACCCAGAGAAAAAACAACCAAGACATTGATAGGAGTACATATTTAGGCAATACATATAAACATATGTGCATTTGTTGTACAAATGAGAGTTCCTCTGACCATGTGCCATGTGTCCTTTGTGTGTTACAGGTTGTGTTGTTGATGCAGCATACTATAAGCGGAAGAATTGTCTGATTTTCTTGTTGGGAACAAGCCGAGATGGTGCTTTTGTACAGCCAAGCAGATGGAAGCTGTCGAGAGGCAGCATAGCTGTACCAGAACAAGTACCCTCTCAGACACCAACCACACCAGACAACATTTCAAGCCCTTTTTGGGCTTTTACGTGATCATGGGTCCTTTCAGACAGGCGAAAGTGCAGGAAGGCGGTGGACTGTGCATACACCAGATCTGAAGGACCGGGTTCTGCAAGACATTGAGACGATATCTAGTACAAGCTCCAGGCAAGTGGCCCGCTAACACGATGTAAGCCAGAGTATCATTATATGTATCCTACATCAGAATCGCCACTATCGCTATCACCTGCAATTGCATGGAGGCCACTTTGAACATTTGTTGTGACGTGAATGGGACGCAGCTCTGTACTGTGTTGTTCTCTTTGCACGTACTCCATATTCCAACACATGTTCATAGGACCATTTTTCCGCCATTTCGAGTAAAAAATCCCTGTAGTTAATGGGTTTTACACGTAGGGTACCTAAAAGAAACCTAGCTAATTTTCTGGTGCACAGAGCTTTTGTAGTACCGTGTTTCACCGCTAGGAGCGCAGAGGGCGTACATTCCATAGTCAGTAAGCTGAGTTCCGTCGTTGAAGAAGGTCAGGGCTAGTTTCAGCAGAGTTTATAGTGACAACTGTTTTATGCGATTGTGGTTTTTGCAGTGTCTCATTTTCGTCAAGAGCGTGCGCTGCTGAAGTACCGGTTATTCTTCATGTTTTACTGTCCTTGCTAATACACATCGACGAAACGAATATCGCACTAGACGAATTTGGACCGCTCTATCGAACGGGTACGTGAAATTGAGCTTTAAAATCACGTTCTTTTTTACGGAGAAAAAAGCGACACTTTCTGTCGACACGATAGACGTTGTGAATAGTATTTGTTTGGGCTAATGCCAGCTAGACATCGCGAAAGCAAATATTTCGCGAAACACCAGAGAAAATGCGCCTGACGACTCTTAGGAGGGAAAGCCGGTGTACTACAAAGGTATGTTTACACGCAGTCAACAGAGATAAGTGTTAGATAAATACCATATGTACGAACCAGTACTGTATCATAGAATATCATTGTGTACTCCGCACAGAAAATAATGTTTGATACTTAATGTGTGTGACTTTCTGAACAGGTGGACTACAAGACTACCGTAACTAGAACTTTTTTTCCAAGCCCGCCATTATCTCTATATAACAATCGACCATTAGCTAAAAATTTCGCCTGTTTTTATATATTACTGTAAAAACTTCAGAATGCTCATGATCCTTACTCATTGAAAACTACACGAATAAGTGGCATAGCACACGGAGAACGCACTTGAAAATAGGAATCATTTTCCGAAACTCATCATTCAAATTATAAATAAAAACAAAAATAGTGAGTAGTAGTAGAAAAGGTTTTATAAACAAATACATTGCTCTTACAGTCGCTTTCACCAACATTACTGATGCTTAAAATCAAAATTGATACTCTTCTCGCGTAAACGATTAAAATATGTCCAGTCGCCCAGTAACCAACCAACGCTTTTGGGAGGTTTCTCTTCGTCCTTAGGTGAAGCCAAAACTAGAAATTACCTGTCAGATATTCCCCCTACCCCACTACAAGTCTACTTGGATGTTTTGCTGAATAGGGCGAAAAACTAGGTAATGTGACTTGATACAGTGCATGGACTCACACTTCTAATAGTGCTCTGCGTATGCAATGCACAGTAACCAGTGGAACGTTCGAGTGTAGAGTAAATGCGAGGCGTGTTTTTAATCATTTGACCAGCTCTTAAATTACTCAGCTCCATCGGGCATGCGCTGAAAAAAGTCTCTCCAGCCGAAAGTCCACAGCAGCAGAAACAAAATGCAGGAATGAGGCTTCCTGGCAAGTTAATACTGCGTGCTGGAAAGGGACTCCAAATCGCAACCTTGCCTTCCGCTGGTCGTAATTGGTGCCTGCATAGCTCAGTCAGTAAGAGCGTTGCCCACGACAAGTTAAGTCCCGGATTCGAGTTCCGGTCCGGCACACAGTTTTTATTTGCCAGTAACTTTCGAAGCAGCCAACAGTCCACTGCAGAGTGAGTGATACAGCACAAAACGGAGGGACGTTTTGCATCGTCCAGTGGCTGGGGGTGCAGTGAAATGTCATTCGGACGATTTGTGATGGTCGCGTTCCCCGTTGTAGCCGAGACAGTGTAAGTTTTGAGAGAGTGAGAAGTGGTCGCTGGCTCACCTGTAGAAGTCGTTCCTGCAGAAGAGCTTGCCCTCGCGGCTGAAGCACTTGTCCGTGAGGTTGCCGTGGCAGTCGAAGCAGCGCACGCACTCGGCGTGCCACGTGCGCTCCAGCACGTTGAGCAGGAACTTGTCCAGGATGGGCTTGTCGCAGCCCGCGCACGCTACCAGCATGCTGGCGGGGAGCAGCGCGGCGGGGTGCGGCCGGCCTGCCAACACACACGTCACCACCGTCGTCACAATATCTTCGATACGTGGGGCAATGATTTTGTCTTTTCTGAGGTTGTTAGGGACTGTCTAGTTGTTTTATACAGGAAGCTAGTGTGGAGAAGAAATGCTTTCCCAAAATTTGTTTAGTGTATGGGAAGCTTGGTATTAGTTTCGTACATATGTGTCACCAGTTCCAGATTTTATAAGGCGGGGAGCAGTGTCAGGGTGTGGATGGGCTAGTAACGCTACTGTCCTCATCATTATCATAGTTAGCATCATCATCATCATCAACAACACAGGGATGTTCCCGCACAACATGCGACCACAGTCGTCATCATAATCATCATCATCATCATTATCATCATCATCACCACCACCATCATCGTCATCAAGACATCTGTCCTGGCTTTGACAGTAGCTATGTGGCATGACACTGCTGTCAGTTGTTTAATATAGCGGTTGTGCTTCACACGTCCACGATGTAAGGGAGCCGGCCGCTGTGGCCGAGCAGTTCTAGGCGCGTCAGTCTGGAACCGCGCGACCGCTACGGTCGCAGGTTCGAATTCTGCCTCGGGCATGGATGTACGTGATGTCCTTAGGTTAGTTAGGTTTAAGTAGTTCTAACTTCTAGGGGACTGACGACCTCAGATGTTAAGTCCCATAGTGCTCAGAGCCATTTGAACTATTTGATGTAAGGGCAACGAAGTGTGATTGTCTTCTGCGGCGCAAGGGAAGAACTCACATCGAAATCCAGAGGAAATGCAGCTCACGATTGGGGAAAAGTGACTCGTTTTGAGACGTGTGATGATGATGTTGATAATGATGAGGAGGGGGTGTAAGTTCGCAAGAAGCCCCGTGGAGACCTGCATGATAATGGGCGTTCGAGGTGTCCGTGTTGGGTTCCCTGAGGTGTCCGTGTTCGGTTCCCTGAGGACCCGTGAACGATCTCGCAAACACTCCCATACAAATTCCAAGATCCCGGGAAATATCCTTGAGGCGCACGCACCGATCCACTTCCACCATTGCATTCATGTTGCCGTCTGCCAGCGACGAACGTTGCCTCCCAGATCGCTTATTGCCATGCAAATTTTTTTGGGAGTCACACCTCACCTTCCTTCTCCTCCTTCTCACATTCAAGGCGAGACACTTTTCCCCATACGTGAACTGCATTTTCCTGTGGATTTAGTTGCTCCATAGAAAACGAATCAGACTTTGTTGCTCGTAGGCCTTGGACGTGTGAAACACAACTGCCACCTCCAGCAACTGACGGCAGATAAGTCCGAGCTGTTCCAAGAAAGGGCCTGTCCTGGGAATCGATTTCTTGTTCAAAAATGTGTGTGAAATCTTATGGGACTTAACTGCTAAGGTCATCAGTCCCTAAGCGTACACACTACTTATCCTAAATTATCCTAAGGACAAACACATACACCCATGCCCGAGGGAGGACTCGCACCTCCACTGGGACCAGCCGCACAGTCTATGACTGCAGCGCCTCAGACCGCACGGCTAATCCCGCGCGGCTCGATTTCTTGACTTCGAATTTACAGCCACAGTTTGAGCAAAAAATTAGAGGCAAGGACGTTTTGACACGCCGTCGTACAGTGGTGCTCTGTGAGAGATACTGCCCCACCTGCCCATCAACTATGAAAATTATTGTCATAATCGTCTTTTTGTTTTATACCGTATACTTCTTATGGTACAACGCGTTTTTTGACAACGTTACTCAGTTGTGTTGGTGTTCATGATATAACAAATTACAAAAGATCCATCTGTTACACCAGGGGCAGTCAACCCTTTTTACCTATCGTCCAATTCTGTGTCTCCGTTAACCATAAATTTTTCTAGCCGCCCAGCGGTTGTACAATAATGGTGATTTAGAACGTAGGGTACTTTACTACACAAAATTTACAAAGTAGAGGCACAGCAAATTAAAGCAAATAACAACTTCTTACCAAATACATTGTGTCGGAATTTTATGAAAACCTTATGAAAAAGTTTTTTATTTATTTTTATTTATTTTTTTCAGACCCGAACAACCTACTGGCCATCATGAAACTTAGAACGCCCACTAGCGGGTGGTGGGGACCAACTTGACTACCATACCGCGGCGTTACAATAACACACACTGTACACTGATCAAATGTAGATAAATTTTTAGATTATTAAAATTTTACTGCGTTATAAAGAACTTCCAACGTAATGTGATACTTTAGATTGAATAGTACTTCGATCTTGTGCTGCGCAATATAACAAGCGGCAAGAATTCAGAGTTCGACGTTCCGATTCTTCAATCTTTGTTTCTTGTTGGGTTTCAAATAAATCAAAATTATCCTCAACCTCTATGTTGATTTGAACACTATTGTGCTTTACGATACGTCGTACAACTCGAAGTGGTCTGTCCTTGGCTTCCTACGACTTTTTCGCCGGCTCACCCAGCTTTTGGACTGGAATACATATCGTTTAACATGGAATCCGAACCACTGTGCGACTAGGCAGCTTGATATTAGAGGCGAACAGAATGGTACGGTATTGTTGACTGGAAAACCGTGGGGTTCATCAACCGTCTAATCGGAAGCGGTTTTCATGTTCCGTACAGCGGTCCGTAGTCTCGCAGTGTACGGTCAAGAGCCAAAACACTATGACCACTTGCGCAATAGCTTGTTTATCCATCTTTGGAACGAAATACACCACTGGCTCTGATATCAGGGATCCGACAGTTTTTTTGTAGATTTGTGGAGGTATGTGGCGTTAGATGTCTATGCACAGATCATGTAATTTGCGTACATAAGAGGCCGCTGATTTGCGTTCGCGGTGATGACGCCCAGTAGCGACCCAAATGGGTTCCATAGAGTTTACGTCAAGCGAATTTGGTCGGCGAGACATCAACGTGAATCGAACAACTGTAGCATGGTTCTGGCTCCGAGACTATATCGCTGAAATATGCCTGGTATCGCCGTCGCGGAAGACATCAAACATGAAGGGGTGCAGGTGTTTCGCAGCTGTCAGCATATCTTTGATTACTCGTACTACAGGTCCCATGCAAGTGCAGGAGAGTGTGTCCTACAGCATAATACTGCTCCCGCAGCATGTGTCCGTGGCGCCGAACGTTTCGGGAAGGTACTCCCTTCGATGATGGCGTTAGTGCAGACGGCCAGAAACCTAGTATAGAAAAATTCCGATGGTCCCGTGTTCACTGCAGTCGTAACTGACGATGTCGTTGGGTCAACATATGAACACGTAGTGTAGTCTGCTGCGGAGCACAATATTCAACTATGTACGACGAACGGTGTGCTCCTGAAACACATGCGCGTGCACCAGCATTGTGCTCTTTCCGCAGAGATGCCACAGATCACCGTCTATTCTACTTTACCGAGCCTCCGAACAGCACGTTCTGTGAAGAGTCGTGGGCGACCAACCATTGAGGGTGCCGGGCGATGTGGCACTGGTACGCTTAGAGTAGCGGATTGACGGTGACCAACTTTAAACAGAACTTGATTAATTTTCACACACATTTATTAAAATAATAAAAAGCATAAAAATTACCTAACTTGGTTCTGGATACTATTTACAATTGACAATCTGAAGTGCCTTTGGTATTGGTACGTTAATCTTATTCCCACATATATCTCTGATACTTGACAAAAGTGTATATACATTTATCTTCATGGCTATGTACAGGAATATGATAATCTCATTAGGTGCAGACTGAAACTGGACTATAGAATGGTACAGACAAATGCAGACTGGTACAGACTGGTGCAGACAAATGCAGACTGACTAATCGGAGGTCTGTACACTCGTTATAATACCTCGCGCCTTCATGTATCAATGCGCGAGTGTGATTTGCGAGGAGGAAAGGTTCTACGTTAGCAGCAATCTTATTGGCTGCGTTACATTTTAATACGCGGATCGGCGGAAGCAGGATTTGGTCCGTCTCTATGGCAGCGCCATCTCGTAGTGCGGAGACGGACGAGCGCTGCGCCTGCGCTGTTGTCCTTAGCGGGGCGCGCTCTAGTGGGAAAGTTGTGTACGCGCTAACTACGCGGAACTATGTACACAACACTAAGACACTGCGCAAAGGCCTAAAATTTCATCCACGTCATGAGCACAAATTTTGGTTTTCAGGAACTGTATGTCAACACCTGGCATCCCCTTGCCGACCAAATACTACCAGTGAAATTTTTTTCCAGCACCGAGATTCGAGCAGGCGACCTGCGGATCGAGCGTAAGTTTACGATCTCGACTACGGTGGCACTAGAAATGGAAGAGTGGTGATTCTTTCGACTGATCGGGGATTCAGCGTATTATTTCCTTTTTATGACCGACATCAGAAACATTTATCGCAGTCCTGGTTTCGAACACCGTAACACGGGCAGCGTGCAGCGCAGTTTCGGCCGGCGAGAAAACCGTGCGTCGGTATTTGGTTGCAGCTAAGTTGGTAGCGAGCTGCCAAGGAGCTGAGTGATGGGCGCCGCGGCAGAGGTTGCTGGCAGACGCGGCGTGTGATGGATGAGGCTGCCGTGCTAGCCGCGTCACCGCCGGGTGCCGAAAATCTCCAGACGGAGAGGAATGACGGCTTTCCCGCTGGACCCGTGCGCCACCTCCGGTGATTGCCGCATCACAGCCCCGGAGCCACCGCCCGCCGATCCGCTGGACGATTCATTTCCATCTGGCTACCTGTGACAGGCTGACGCTTGTCATTTGTACTCGCACCTGACAGGCTACCAGACGCTAACGAGGACATTCTCGTGAGTCACTGGACAATACTTCGACAGGCGTTCGTACAGTGGTAGTACCAATGAGGAAATGACGATTCGTTTCGTGTCCATCGATTTCTATACAGTGACAGGAAAAAAAAAAAAACGAATGGTTTTGCTCGAAGATGACACGCACCACAAAAAAAGAGGTAAGTGCTTTTGTTATGGGCACTGAGGCTGTTTTCATACTAAGTTTACACTTTGCTGTGTTGGTTGTTTACATTGTGTGCAGTTGATTTTGAAGCCTTTTACAGCTTTACCTTCAGGCAGTTAGGCTCACAAGGACAGGTAGCCACGGGTGGGATCGGCTATTTGATAGCACCTACACCGTGGTGTAGGCTAGGGTCCTATGTGTCATGAGTCCCAGGTAACACACCTTGCAGTCATTCACTCTGGTGGGCCCTCGTTTGGCAGTAATCTACGAAACAAAATTTCACAATTTCTTGCGACTGACGACAGCAATAACATTATCAATCAGTTCGAAGCGTTTCGGTTAAGTTATTCTAGTCTTTCTCTTTATTGATAAAGCTACGACTATTATTTTTATTTAATGAAGTGCTTTAAATATAATTTCTTTCGTTTCAAATGCTTTGTGTGTCATTTTAATAATCGTATTAACTTTTTTAGTTAATGTTATTTTTTACTTTCCTTTTTTTTTGCATTTTGAATCTTTGTCTGTGTGATTGTAATTTTCTCTATTTATCCATCGTAAAATTTAAATATTTTAAAATACTGATACGTCGAATACAAAACAAAAGAAAAAATAATCTGTTCATATTAGTTGTGCAACACTGGAAAAAATTTATTTTTCGTTATATCATACAATTTTTTTTGAACGGTAATCGTGATACAAAACATTTAAAACATAAATTCGTCTAGCACCATTCCAGAAAATAACACAAATGAGGACTGAAATAAAACTTAGTTTATAAATGGAACGAATTTCGAGGAAAATGAGTAACGTAAGTAATGATAGCAATTACATGGACGAAAATATAAAATGACTGGAAGTAACAAATTAAATCATAAATACGTAAGGTAATTTTGCGACATCTCGACACTTTTAACACAACGCTGATTCAGAAGGTAGTACACTCTACCGGTGCAGACTAGAAGTACATTTCCCAGTAGTGGCAAATCTTGTTGTAACGTATGTGTATTGTGTCGATTTTCATCACGAGTTTAAACAACAAAAAGTAGCGGCAGAAGATAATCCTGTGGGTTTATCATATGCTACAACACTCCATTTAGAACATTAGCAATCAAAATAGCAGTTTATTTTGTAGATATGTGTGATAATAAACGGTTTCTAACGGTTGTGGTGTTGAAAGGATGCCGTTAGCTTTGTTGTTTTGGGAGGGGAAAGGTCTGTGACTCATTGGCTGACCTACAGTGCCATCTCTTATTCAGTTGTATAACTCGGTCAGATTTCGACCCTCTCGTATGGGGTGATCCCGACAGGTCGACTTCTCACAATATTTCAGATTTCCTCCTTTGAAGTAACTGTAAAATTATTTATTTATTTTTCGGGTGTCTATAATGCCTCGCAAGTATAAAAACAAACGAAAGCTTTGGCAGTGGATGTCGGCGGATATGGCAGTCGCTATTCAAGACGTGAGAGACAGCAAAATTCAATGTCCCATGCAACTGCCGGCAAACCATTCTCGGTACCAAGAAACACGTTGCGTTCAAGAGTTGCGATGGCAACGTGTCTAATCGACGAAACAGGAAAGCACCCATCCTCACTGCTGCTGTAGAGGACGAAATCGTAAGGCATTTGTTGCTGGTGGATGCAAAAGGGTTGGTGTTAACTGTTAGTGATGTTAGAGAACTCGTTTTCGAATACACAGTGACAAACAACATTAGTCATTTGTTTAATTTTTCGGAACAAATGGCATGATAAAACTTGGTTTACTCATTCCTAGAAAGACATCCAAATTTAAGTGTAATAAAAGCTCAGGGATTATCTTTTGCTCGCTCAAGGAGGACTCAGTAAAGAAGAAGTGGAGAAATTTTTTATAAATATCAGAACAATACGATACGCTTGTGTTATGGGAAGATCCTGGGAGAATTTCCGTTACGGACGAAACTGGACTTCAACTCAAATCGGGAAAGGTGATTTCTCCGAGAGGAAAGAAGGACGTCTACCATGTTACTACAGCCGGCCGCGGTGGTCTAGCAGTTCTAGGCGCTCAGTCCGGAACCGCGCGACTGCTACGGTCGCAGGTTCGAATCCTGCCTCGGGCATGGATGTGTGTGATGTCGTTAGGTTTAAGTAGTTCTAAGTTCTAGGGGGCTGATGACCACAGACGTTAAGACCCATAGTGCTCAGAGCCATTTTTTTTGTTACTACAGGAGAAAAGGGTTCTACTGTGACTGTAATGGTTTGCATCAGTGAGCTGAGGAATACGAATCCACCATTTGTAATCATGAGGTGCATTAGATAGAAACCATCATGTTCAATAGGGTTGCTAAATGGATCATCGGTTCAGATGTCCGAATATGAATGCAAGGATGGTGAGGTATTTTCTTCGCTCCTGGACCGTCTGAACAAATATAAACCTCAAGGGAACATATTGTTTCTTTTGGACGGTCACACTTCCCATTGTAAAGATCCCAATGTGGTGTATAAAGTATCACAATTAGGGATGGAGATGCTTTGCCTTCCTTTGTCTTTCATTTAAGGAAATATCGCCAGTGCCATTTGTACAAAGTAAGGTTTCTGGAAGACAGATGTCTAATAAACAAGAATCTGTCGTTCTCAGTCCGAAAATTACCGATGACAACTTCGGTAGGAAGTATCCGGACAGCAGTCACGGCGACATTAAGACAAGAACGTAGCACTCTCGTCTGCCAATCTCAAGGACAAACGTAACTATTGTGATGAATGCGTTGGTTTTCATTATTATGATCGTGCTGGACAAAAGTGGTTCAAACGTATTGCCCAGTGCAACAGATGGTTTCATGAAACGTGTTAAAAGCGGTGATAGTTTTATATCCGAAAATTGTTCATAATCTCTTTGCATGATTTATACACATTTATGTGTGTTAACGAGGTGACTGCAGTTTCTTGTGTGTTTTATAAAACTTCATTGTAATAAGTTTTATTGTTATTTGTTTATTTTTGTTTCCCATTTAGTATGTCGCCAACGGCCTTGCGGCCTTGGTAACGCCGGTTCCCGTCAGATCACCGAAGTTAAGCGCTGTCGGGCTGGACTAGCACTTGGATGGGTAACTATCCGGTCTGCCGAGCACTGTTGGCAAGCTGGTTGCACTCAGCCCTTGTGAGGCAAACTGAGGAGCTACTTGATTGAGAAGTAGCGGCTCCGATCTCGTAAACTAAGATACGGCCGGGAGAGCGGTGTACTGACCACATGTCCCTCCACATCCGCATGCGGTGACGCCTGTAGGCTGAGGATGGCACGGCGACCGGTCGGTACCGTTGGGCCTTCCAAGGCCTGTTCGGACGGCGTTTAGTTTTTATTTAGTATGTTACCTACAATCATGTGTCAAGATCCCCCAAAAGTCAGGGAGAAGTGGACATACTGCGTTATACTCTAACAATTAAAACATCGCACTACCAATGCTAATTAAATATTTCGTTCTATCAAAATAAATAAGTTAAAGTCTAACAAATACCTGAAAAAATGTTTGTTGTACAATTTTTTGAACAGTGGTCCTATAATTTCAATTTCCCTCTTAGATGTCGAGTTATCCCAAAATTACCTTAAAATATTTTATATCACGTGGAAAAAAATTCCAAATGAAAAAAAGAATAAAATGAAGTAAAAGAAATGAGAGCAAGCAAAAAATTAGTACACTGATTAAAATGACGCCCAAACAATTAGAAATTAATCAAATTATATTTAAAGCAATTATTTCAATAAAAATAACTA
Source organism: Schistocerca piceifrons (assembly GCF_021461385.2). Classification (NCBI taxonomy): domain Eukaryota; kingdom Metazoa; phylum Arthropoda; class Insecta; order Orthoptera; family Acrididae; genus Schistocerca; species Schistocerca piceifrons. The sequence goes on along the minus strand of NC_060145.1, from coordinate 472,519,033 downwards.
TGGCAGTGGTTACGGCAAAGATGTAAAAAAGAAGTAAAGTGTATTCGACAGGATTGGACCCCACAGCCTCCAGCATACCAGCAAAAATAGCAGAACCCCTCAGTTACGGTGCCGCTTAGAAATTTCTGCTAATAGAAATGCTCTATTAAATCACTGGAAATGGAGAGAGTCTTTTCTTTTACTTCCTCCACGGGACGCAGTGGTTTCAAAAAGTCAATCACACATTCGCGCCGCTGGGGACCTTTCGTTGCCTCTTATCGAAATGAAATTCACCCACAAGTATAAATTGTTACTGTATTCTTGAAAGTAGTAAGAGAAATTCATCTTCAGATGGAATTGAATGCAACTTCACCGTCAGATAAAGTAAACAACTAATGTTGGTATGACAATAGCGCGAAATGTGCAAGAGTAATTGTGGCCGTAGGTAAGGGTAACAACCAAAGCCAATGCTTTCCTCAGGCGTAGACGAAAGTCTGTCACAAAGTTCAGAGTTTTTAGTGTGATGTATTGGAAATTTCGCTTCTTTCTTTCTTTGGAAAAATCCATTCTCACAATTTACTTCTCCCGCTACCATCCCGGTGACACGGATCGGCGCACTACCAACATACGATGTAGGTGGACAGTCAGTGCCTACACCAATGAAATGCTGGCACCGAGACTGGAGAAGCGGTCTTGCACTAGTGAGCAGTATCACGGAAAAATTGTATGTTTGGTTCCAGCAGACGAAATGCATTAATTCCTGACTCATGTTGTGGGTTTCTCCCGCTGGACCCATGACAATGGCATCGCGCTACGGCTACGTCCGCAGCCCCGCGGAACCAGAGTAGGTTGTGGAGAATAGTGTCGCGCCCTGCCGGCAGTTTCCGGAAGCCGAGTCTGTGGAGCGTGCTTTCGTCTGGCGATGCTATCTGGCGCACCTACCGCCGACTGCGCCACTGCTCGCCCGGGACCCAAATAGACCCGCCTGTACCTCAGGGAGGGAACGCTGGCCTGGCACCTCCACCAATAGCAGCAGGCCTCGCCGAGTAGTCTGACTCTCCAGCGAGTAGTTCCGCGAGAAGACTGACAATGGGACGACACGAGCGTTTGATCTGGAATGTGCTCCTCTTTGATTTATTGCATTTAATTTTCTTCCTGCTTCGTTATACTATGAAGACTTTATGAATTCTCAGTAAACGGCTAAAAAGAAAGGCAACTGAGTTGATAGAATACTACTCTTGTAATGGCGAGGACGCTGGTCCGATTCTTGATGAAAGTAATTTTTTTCAATCTTTGATTTCAGTTCGTTGTCAGATATGAAACTGGAAAATTAGTTAACAAATAGTTCCATGAATTATAATTTTTTAATCTAAATAACAATTTCTCTCTCTCTCTCTCTCTCTCTCTCTCTCTCTCTCTCTCTCTCTGTAGTATCATTGCCGCAGATACTACTGCAACGCCGCGCCAACACAAGGTCTAGCCCCTCCGTCGTCTGTCGAGCACAGCGCACTCTAGCGGGCTGCGCAGCTCGACGGAACTGGAGTGTGCCTCGTCCACTTCTTAGCTAGATTTCAACCTAGGCAGACGCACGTTCATGATCGGCCCTCAGCCAGTTCCGTAATGTTTGCATTGATTCTCTGAGGAGGGCCCATCGGGCTTAGTCCCTGAGAATATGTTTCGAGATTTAGTTCACAGGCGCTGCTGTAGTCCCACAAACTGCTGAATATAAGTAATTTTCATTGTACTCTGTGTTTCTTGAATAATAATCCTTCTCTCTAACAGTGTGCCGTACCGGATATTATTGCAACCTGGACTCCTGCAGCTCCTATCAAATCGGCCTCCTACTTATTTACTTTTAGTAAAACATGTTCAAACGTGTGTGAAATCTTACGTGACTTAACTGCTAAGGTCATCAGTCCCTAAGCTTACACACTACTTAATCTAAATTATCCTAAGGACAAACACACACAGCCATGCTCAAGGGAGGATTCGAACCTCCGCCAGGGCCAGCCGCACAGTCCATGACTGCAGCGCCTTAAACCGCTCGGCTTGCATTTAGTAACGAGCTGAAAACACCCACGCGTTTTGTGCCTCTAAACAGTGAGAAACAATACTCTCTCTCTGTCTCTCTCTCTCTCTTCTGACGAATTCGATGGGGCTAGCCAAGGATTCCTCTCCTGTGTCAACCCCTTCATCTCAGACTGGCACTTTCCCTCTACCTCCTCAGTTGTTCGATTTTTTCCAGTTTCTGTCCTTCCCTAAAGCTTTTACCCTCTGCAGCACCCTCTAGTGCGCTAGACATTATTCCCTGATTTAACACATGCTTTATCATTCTGTACCTTCTTGATGTCAATGTTTTCTGTACGTTCCTTTCTTAGCCAATTCTGTAAAAAATCTCCTTATTCCTTATCTTACTAGGGCGACTAATTTTCAAAATCGTTCTGTAGCGCCAGATTCCAAACGCTTTGATTCTCTACTGTTCCACTTTTCCCACTGTCCATGATTGACATCCGTACAATCCCGGGTTTCAAACGTATATTCTCAGAAATTTCTTCCAGCATACTTAAAGAACTGGAAATAGTTTTCACAACTATAAAGAGTAATAAAGCTGCTGGCCTAGACGAAATACGGATGGAACAAATCAAAAAGTTTGGACCTGCCACAAAACAGTGGATATTAAACCTTATGAACACCTGCATTTCAAAATTTCAAATCCCCAAGATCTGGCGTAAAGCCAAAGTAATAGCACTTTTAAAGCCTGGGAAAGAACCAACAGAACCAAAAAGTTTCCGTCCGGTTTCACTCCTTTGTCATTTGTACAAGATATTGGAAGGCTGGTCCCAAATCGAATATCAGAGTATACTGATAAAATATAAAAGAGCAGTCCGGCTTCCGACCCGGATGGTCTCGCTGTGGAGAGATCCTTAATTTGACTCAGTGTATTGGGGATGGGTATCAGAAAGGCGAAATAACAGGTCTGGCTTTCATCGACGTCACGACGGCTTATGATACTGTTAACCACAAAAAGCTGCTACAAAGGATTACCGACTAACTCAGATCCTTCAGTATATGCTGCAAAACAAGAGATACTTCGTCTCTCTCCAAGACAAGATGAGTTGATGGAGAATGCAGAAAAATGGGCTCCCTCAGGGAAGCGGGCTGTCTCCGCTGCTATATAATATCTACACAAATGGCCAGCCAATTAACTCTTCAACTAAGGCATTCATATACGCTGATGATACGGCACTCGCTGCCCAAGGTGAGACCTTTGAGGAAGTAGAGGTGGTCAGGAAAGCCATCTTTGCCTGTGCCAGTGGGTCACGTCATGATGTCATCAGAGGTATGGCTCATGCCAAGGTGTTCCTTGTTCGAAATACTCCCACGTATCAGAAATGCGCTTTGCTGAACATCCTAATAGACGAAAGCAAGACTATTTAGGACAAGGAGCATCTTCGCTCCGAAATTAATCATGTCACGACAGTGCTCAGAATGAACAGGTGTTTCGTCCGTGAAATTAGGTGAACAATGTTGACCAAGACGCTATGCCATTCCACAGAGCCAAGAGCAACTTTCATTCATAGTTATGATACGTAGAGTCTAAACACGTAAGGAATCAGACCAGTCTTTGTCATTCAGGAAAAATAAGGAAATGTTGCAACCTCTTAAACAAATTAAAATATTTCTTGCGAGTGTGGCGCCAGTTAACAATGGCAGTCTATACGAACCATTGCCGATCGTTGTGTTGAACATTGTCATTTTAAGTACAGAAATTCTGAAAAATATCAGTGGGCGAGCACAGCCTGTTAAATAATCACCAGACTATGAACGTTCGAGATTCCTCTCGCAGTCTTAGAACTTGGGACTCTCTGATTAGAGAGGCAGTTCAAACTAGACAGTGTGATTAAAATTTCAATAGAGACGCTGATTATGCTCTTAGCAACGTAACGCATGCACAGCATTTGATGAAGAAAAAGCACAGAGCGAGAGCTCTGGCAGTCAACCACCTTGTACAAGTCGTGGTGCTTCAAGCGACGCTGGACAGAGATCGCAAATGTAATCTATCGACGTAGGCGGCGCCGGCTTACCAAGCACCATATTCTAGCGAATCAGACGCCATCGTTTGACATAAAAGTGGGGACCTCACCTGGTTCACGACTTATACGCTTGCTGACAGTGATCATGGGGCCGGTCATCGAAATGATTTTATCAGAGTTTTAATCTGCCACGAAGTTGCAGTTCTGGGTTAACCTGCTGGACCGAGACGCGAACTCGGGACCTATTCCTTTCGCGTGCAACTGCAACTTAGCTACCCACGATCCTTCCACAAAGCTTAATTCCCTTCAGTATCTCCTACCTTCCAATGTAGGTCCTGAGGTGGAGTCTCTGTCCTGCACACAGTTTTAATCTGCCAGGAAGTTGAGTATTAGCGCACGCACACTCCGCTGCAGTGTGAAAATTTGATTCAGGAACCGAGTACTTTTAATTCAAATGTATGTTTATTCGGACTTCCTACCTGAACGTTTTGTATACACCCTGAAGAGACCAAGAAAATGGTACACCTGCCTAATATCGTTTCCCACCCCCCCCCCCCCCCCCCGAGCACGCAGAAGGCCGCAACACGACGTGGCATGGAGGGAACTGACACCATATAGCCTGCAGCGCTGTCCATAAACCTGTAAGAGTACGAGGGGGTGGAGATCTCTTCTGAACAGCACGTTGCAAGGCATCCCAGATATGCTCAATAATGTTCATGCGTGGGGAGTTTGTTGTCCAGCGGAAGCGTTTAAACTCAGAAGAGAGTTCCTGTGGAGCCACTCTGTAGCAGTTCTAAATTTGTGGAGTATCGCATTGTCCTGCCGGAATTGTCCAAGTCCGTTGGAATGCACAATGGACGAATGGATACAGGTGATCAGACAGGACACTTATGTACTTGTCACATGTCGTATCTAGAAGGATCAGGGGCCCCATATCACCCCAACTGCACATGTTCCACACCATTGTAGAGCCTCCACCAGCTTGAACTGTCCCCTGCTGACATGCGGGGTCCATAGATTCATGAGGTAGTCTCCATACCCGTACACGTCCATCCACTCCATATCGATGATATTCCGTTGAATAGTTCGCACGTCGACGCTTGTTGATGGCCCAGCATGGAAACACGCTGCAATCTCCGGAAGGATTGCATTTCTGTCTACGATAATCTTCAGTCGTCATTGGTCCCGTTCTTGCATGACCTTTTTCCGGCCGCAGCAGTGTCGGAGATTTGATGTTTTACCGGATTCCTGTTATTCACACTACACTCTTGAAATGGTCGTACGTTAAAATTCCCCATTCATGGCTACATCCGAGATGCTGTTTTCCATCGCTCGTGCGCCGACTATAACAACTCGTTCAAACTCGTTTACATCTTGATATCCTGCCATTGTAGCAGCAGTAACCGAATTAACAATTTGCGCCAGACACATATAGACGTTGCCGACCGCAGCACCCTATTCTGCCTGTTTACATATCTCTGTATTTGAATGCTCAGTTGCTTCAGTGAATATACATAACTAAATGGCAGCGAGAAGCTGTATTGAAGGCTTTCTGGGAGTCAGGAGATAGCGTCAGCGCGCGCTTCGCTGGGTACTCCCTTCTTGATCTTTCGAAGTAACGTCCGTGCCTTGGTCGACTGTGATGTATCGCGGGGCCATCTCCCTTGTCCTTCGCGTAACTGCTAAGATGTCCACGTGAAGAGGAGTGGACCTCATTCCGATCCTCCTACCGAGAATATCCTTGGCAGTGCTTCGAATCGAAACCGGGTCCCTCGCGTGACAGCTCCGAAGGTGGAACAATAGCCGAGTTGCCCAACGTGATTTAGCGCTGTGAGTGGCGAGGAGGCGCGAGGGAGGTCGTTACTAGCGAGTAAAAGGCTGAAAGCGAAGGATTCCGTCCACACGAACACGACGTAGATCCCGCCGTCGGCTGCGCCGCGGCCGTCAGTATTTACGGACGGGAGTATCTGCGGACGGCGATAGCGTAACGACGCTAACGAGCCGGCCACTAACTCACGACGGGCAGCCTCGGGGCGCAGGCCTGTGGGCTTCGTTAACGGCGTGCGTCGCGACCCGGGCAGCAGTAGGGCGCGCGGTAGCGTCCTGCAGGTAGGCGCCCGTAACGCCCTGGAAGTGGTGTGCGAGAGAGGAAGCGGCTGCCCGGGCGACGGGTGGTGCACCCCGCGACGGTCCAACCGGTAGCGTCCATCTGCCGCGTCTGTCGGCAGCAAGCCCTCGGCGGTGCACGGAGAACAGTCTGCAGTGATTCTCGCGTTAGTTACACTTGGCTGAGGTGCTGAAGCACTGTACTGTTATAATGAGATTTTCACTCTGCAGCGGAGTGTGCGCTGGTATGAAACTCCCTGGCAGATTAAAACTGTGTGCCGGACCGAGACTCGAACTCGCGACCTTTGCCTTTCACGGGCAAGTGCTCTACCAACTGAGCTACCCAAGCACGACTCACGCCCCGTCCTCACAGCTTTACTTCTGCCAGTACCCTGTCTCCTACCTTCCAAACTTTGCAGAAGTCGCGAGTTCCAGTCTCCGTCCGGCACACAGTTTTAATCTGCTAGGAAGTTTCACTGTAGTGTTCATTACGGGTGGCTTGAACACTAGGGTGCAAAACTTAAGGGTGAAAGTAACTTAAAGTGATGTGTGTCTGCCAAACAACACAAAAATTGGTTCAAATGGCTCTGAGCACTATGGGACTTAACATCTGAGGTCATAAGTCCCCTAAAACTTAGAACTACTTAAACCTATCTAACCTAAGGACATCACACACAGCCATGCCCGAGGCAGGATTCGAACCTGCTGCTGTAGTGGTCGCGCGGTTCCAGACTGATGCGCCTAGAACAGCTCTGCCATAGCGGCCGGCCAAAATTAAATAACTCTATTGAATTGCTTTCTTTAATTTACGTCTATGGTCACAATCCTTTTTGTTTAACAGATTACCGGTTTCGGTCTTTAATGACCATAATTAGATCTGTTTCATAAAAACAAAGTACAGATCTGATGATGGTCATTAAAAAAAAGACCGAAACCGGTAATCTATTAAAACGATTGTGACCATAGATGTAAATTAAAGAAACTTATTACATATACGGGTCGCTGTGTTTTTTCGCGACGATGTCGCAGCTTGTGAATCTATTGAATTGTACGGTGTAATACGGAAATTACGTGAAAGAAATACGCAGTGTGACGAACAAAAGAGATATTTTTATTCAAAGCCAATAATTAAATGGAAGTCACCGCGATTCATGATGGTCCGCCGGACGGTGTGTGACCACCACGAACAGCAATGCAGCTCTGCAACTTCCTCCCACGTGGTCCACAAGTTTGTTAAGAGGTTCTTGTGTTAGGGCATTCCATTCTCCAGCAGCACGATTCACAACTGCTGGATTATCGTGGTCGTGCTGCAGTATGTTTTCCAAACGCCCCCGACAGCTGCTCGATGGGGAAACGCAGAGGCCAATCCATTCGCCGAATATTTCCCGAGAGCTCCTCCACATGCGGATGCCATCACGCATTGTCGTCCATGAAAATGAAGTCAGGTCCGAATGCACCCCTGAAAAGGCGCACGTGAAGGAGGAGTACGTTGTCGCAATAACTTTGATCTGACCGTATCGTGTTCGAAGATTTGGGGGACAGTGTGCCCATGCAACACTACGCCTCCGCACAACTTAACTCCTCGACCAACAAAGGTGTCATGTAACACAATACTGGACGTACCATCACATGGCGAGATATGGCGACACGTAATCCATCGAGGAACATTGGCGAATATGAACGGTTGGGAGGACAAGATGTTATGGTGTGGGGAGACACAATGTTGTGATACTGTACGCCCTCTAGATGTGCGTCTTTCCAAGGGCTGTTTGCCCATTTCTGTGGATGATAATGCGCGACCGCATGGGAATGCACAGGTGGAACTCTTGAAACGAGAGGATATTCGGCGAAAGGCCTGCCTTGCCCGTTGCCTCGACATAAATCTCATCCAGCACATGTGGCATGCGTTGAGACGTATCGCAAAACGTTCAGTGTGTCAATGACCGTCCAGCAGTTGTCCGCTGGTGGAGGAACGAAACGCTCTACCGCAAGAACTCCTTACCAACTTAATGACCAGTGTGGCAGCACCTTACTGAGCATGAATTGCCGTCCGTGGCGATCACTCTCCCCGTTAGGAACCATACCCAGTGGACCATCATGAATCGCTTTGAGTTCTGAGTAATTATTGTCTCGAAATAGCCGTATCATTTCTGTTCGTCTGGTGGTGTATTTCTTTCACTTACCTTCTGTACTATACTGTAGCAGGTTTTGCTATGTACGATCGAGTTATGTCACTTGGCAGGGACACATAATGGGAACCCCAGCGTTACCAGTCAGCAGAGTAGACAACGGCTTGGTGTGAGGCTTGGGACAGAGGCAGGGACGCAGCCAGCTGTTCCCCGTCCGTCTGTGTACTTGCACACGACCATAGCCGTCCGTCAACACAGTGCGAACTTTTCCGCTGCTTCCGTGCCAGTATGGCATCGTCAGTTTATGGGCTGGAATCGCCTGTTCGCCGGTATTTTGCGCGTATAATCTACGACAAGTACTCACAAAGTTTTAATTGTCAATTAGAAGAAAGTTATTAGTTTTTTATTTGACTGTTTTTTGATTTGTTTTGTCTACAGTCGAGGCACACATTTACATCCCGACGCCACAGTACCGTAGCAGGCTGTCAGAGGAGCCAAGATAAAATGTCACAGTCCTTTGATGAAGCGGAGTATTCTGCCGTATTCGTTTCCCGTGTATAGGCAAGGATAGCACCGCACGGCAAGCTGAGATAGTGGAAGTGTACGACAACAATGCACTCTGCTTAGGTCTCTTAGACACTTCGGCAATAGAATTTCAGTGACGAAGAATGAAGTAGCCGATTATCTCTCTGCGGAGTACCGAGCAACCCGACGAAAAGTCGAGGCGCTGGTGCTGGAAGACCGGCGTATATCAGTCGAGGTGATACTGAAAAAATGGAAATCACTCTTGCAAGACATTTTGAACACGACAAAGATCGCTATCACTAGAGTTGCGCAATTCCCCATGCAGATTCAAACAGCCCACCGATGTGAAGCAGGAATGAAACATTTACAGGTATGCCAGGCCATCGCGGAGAAGTTTTGTAGTCGCCAAATCACTAGGGACGATTGCTCCGTGTGTCACTACGGCCCAGAAGCAAAGCAAGCAGTGAAAAAATGTGGATTCACTGTTGTACAAAAAGCGACACAGACACAATCATTATCCGGCAAAGCCGTGCTGAGTGTTTTTTTCGGACAGCCACAGATTAGGCCGGTAGGGGCAAACTGTCACGGGCATGTACCACAGATATCTCCTTACTAGAGGCTGCAGAGACGAAGCGTCGAGCGAAGCGTCCGAGGGCGTGTTTCACTTCCAAGGCATCGCCCCAGTTTATGTTCCTCAGGACACAGCAAACGTCCTGCCTCTTTGCCTCCCTTTACCCTCCACCTGGTTCCATTCACATAATTTGAGACAAATTGGTGATTCCTGTCCCACACCCTCCCGTTATTGGATTTAAATCTGGAGTATGTGAACCTAACTCTTTAACTCTCCTACAAAGATGTATTGGGAAAGAGCATCTTTAGCAGCTCATCTGCAGAATTCGCCATATTGTTTGCACAATACTTGACACGCGCTATCAACGAAAAATACTAACCTGGTGCTATGAGTAACGTTGCACTCTTAGTTCCGGTAGGAATGACGTCACACCAGAGCACGCCCAGATGAAACAGACTGCTGTGTCCCTTCCCTGGTTGGACCGTAGGGCGGCTGACCATCGTTTCAGCACTCGACGCTGGTTTGTAGTTATCGCGGGGAGAGCCGTACAAAACGGATTCCAATCTGTTTTATTTGTATACCAGCGCGCTTTCGAAGAGAAATGACATAATTTTAGTCTGATATTTGCAGTGTGCTGTAGCATGTTAGCACACGATCACCCACCACCACTGGCCAAGAGCATTAAAGCGCCCGCTTCCGGGATACGGGGAGGTGCACAGGGCCTGGCCGTGGTTTCTAGGCGATTTCCCATGTATGACTAGGTGAATATTGGGCTGGTACCCACTTCCCGCCTCGGTTACACTATCTGCAAGCATTTCAAACGTTCACACACTTCCATGCAAGACAACAATATGCGAAGGCAAAAGTACTACACTGTTTCCGTACCTCGGAGAGGGCGGGGGGGGGGGGGGGAGGGGGAGAGTGGTGACCTCAGGAAAGGTATGTGGCCCACTCATTACCACTAGCAATGCCGAATATGAAAAAACCAACCAAACCCGTGGAGACACGGTATAAGGCAAGTAAGAAGCCGAGTAAGTTATAATGAGGCGTATTTATGTCTCAGCCCCTCCAAACACAAGCATATCTTTTTTATTTCGAAGAACGAAAGCAATTGCGTTGTAGGAAAGAACAATACGAGTTAGGTGCAGTCTAGATACGTGGCGACGGAAGCGTATGTGGAGATAATGTCGCAGTTCGCGTTCGTGAGCTTTGTATGTGATTCGAGCGCTTACCGTGATAGCAGCAGAAGCAAAGCCTGTATCTGGCAAAACTGCTAAAAACCGCTGCGCGACCGATTCTGCGGCTAGCGGCGGTGGCGGCGGCTGTTTTTAGATTAAGTCGGTCGGTCGTGAGGCATTGTTCTTCGCCACCGGCGTTTTCTTTTGTTTGCCGCCCGCCGAGACGGCGCTAACAAGATCAAGACCACCAGATTTCAAAGCCAAGCGTGGCGGTCGCCATGGGAGCTAATGACCGTTCGTATGTGTTCAGCCAACGCGGACGCCATCCGATGCGCGTTCAGACAGCTGTGAAGATCTCTTTGGAGAATAGCGAGGGGGAACACTACAGTCTGTACAGAAATGTATCAAAGGTCGTGCGGGGCTTTCACTGGACGAGATATGACCGAAGGATTATGACAGGAACAGCGACCGGTGTACCTACCGGAGACATTGGTATTACCAAGCGGTACTGTTAGTCATTCCTCACACTCATTTTCTGCCTCTCAGACCATTTCTGCGCAACACATTCGTGCGCTTCTGCTAATTAAAAGTACAAGAATAGTTACAAAAGGGATAGCAGAACTCATTGCTGGTTTTTTTGAAAACACAGATCAAGAAAGTGTTAAAGTCGGTCTCTTGTTTATGACACACACGAAAAGATATCAGTTAATTAATGTCACTATACATACACGTCGTCTGTCTCTCGCTCCCAGCACTGAACCCCACATGTGACGTAATCGAAATTGGTAGACTATGACAGTGATGCCACGCAGGAACCCATTCAATAATTGAGGGTGATTCAAGGGATGATTGTTGGATATCACAAGAAGTGAGAGGAAGACATGCAAATGGATCAAAGAACAGACACGAAGATAAGACGTAATTAAAAGTGCAACGAAAACGTATTAAAGACGGGCAGGACACGTAGCAAAGCGAAAGAATTGTGTTATGGATTCCAAGAGATCTGAAACTGAGAAGAGAATATGACTTGTGAGAGGACGACATTAGAAATCACGTTGAGCATCACAAGTGCGGGTAGCTAAAGAGCATAACTCATTGAAATGATGATGGCGATGAAAATTGTTGGGTATGGTGGAAAGTTTTTTTCCCTAGCTCTAGCCAATTCCATTCTTAAACTGTTCTAGTGGCCCGTCCATAATATCCTTCCACACTGGACAAGTATAAGAATCGTCGCTTTATTGTAACTGTTCAGTATGTGATAATTACGGCGAGCCGCTTCGACCTACAGTTTTACCCTGTTGACTATGATGGTTCGACTCTGGGGTTTAACCCTTCACAGTATGTATCTTGACACTTTTTGCCACATTAGAACTGTGTGCTGGATCGGGAATCGTCCCGGAACCTTATCTTTCTTTATCGATTGAGCTATACGGGCAGTTTTAGTGTGCCAGCAAGTTTCAAAACAGAATGAATACTCAGTCTGGAACGGTTTCCTAGACTGTCGCTAAGCCATTTGTCGTCAGTATCCTTTCTTCCGGGAGTGCTACTCCTGCAACAGTAGGTAGAGACGAGGTACCGGTGGATGTAAAGCTGTGATAAGCGCCCTCAGTCGCGGCTAGATAGCTCAATTGCTAGAGCTCTTTGCCCACGAAAGGTAAAGTCATAGTCTGGAGTCCTCGTCAAAATAAAAAATCCCAGGTTCGAGTCCCGACTAGACACACAGTTTCAAATCAGCGCACACGCTGCTGAAAAGTGAAACATTCATTTGGAATAAATATCGTATTCGACTCCATGGAGATGGTACGTCGTCAATAGCGTTTACTGCCCTCGCTTCGCAAGACGTTACGGAGATGTTGCGGTTTCACTTTGCACATCTATCAATGAATGTATTGCCTCTTAATGAAAGAATTCCGACGATGGTAATAACTTCTGCTCGCTGTATTCGTAGCAGGTGCCTCGATATGCACCACTACTATTCACTGACCTCGCACCAGCATTTGGAGAGGAAGTAGACTACAGTCAGTGTTGTTTGGTATGTATGAAATCCGTCTCATGGCAATATAACGCTTGAAAGCATTTATTCAGTTCGTGTTTGTATTTTCGGCGTTTACCAAGTTAAAAAAAAAATGTATATTACGGAAGAGGTAGAATGCTGGACAGTCCCACACGTTATTGTATACATGATGATTTAGCAAAAAAAATTAACTTAATATAAATGTTTCTGTACTGAAAAGAAACACTCCCACCCACGCAAACACATACGTTTTTTTAATGAAAATCTACGGTTGGACGAAGCTGAACCGATGAAATGCTAATGTAAATATGTCGAGCAGTATTGTGGACAGTTGCTAATATTTTCACGTTTTATATTCGTTTACTTCGTCTTCTAGTTACTTTGATGTGAGCGTTTTATTCACATTTATAATCGTAAGCTCGTAATTGCATTAACCAAAAGTTGAAAATGGAACAAAACAACGTGGACTTCTTCGATTTCTTCCTTCAGTCAGACATGGGAGGCGTTCCTAACACCTGAAATGTGCTAAGGGTACGGTCCACAAAGACCTCCTATGTAGTTATTTTTGCAGAAGCGCCACATTTTCCCAGAATTCTCGCAATAGATCCACGCCTTCAGCATGACCTTCCGAAGATGGCCACACATCTGTTACAGACGCCATATTCGAACACCATCGGACTTTTGGATCCGAAGGTGATCTGAAATCCACTGCCTAGATGAAACTTTTTCTAGACTTTATGTATCCGCTGCAGAAACGTAACGAAGATACTTTCATTCAGACAACAGCATCTTCAGAGATGAACACGGGACGACATATCGCTCTGGTTTAGAATGTGAACGGCCTTAACACCCATCCGTGAGGAACGCACGGATTACTTCGCTTGTGGAACATTGTCGTGCTGACACCCTTAACTCGATTAGGGTACATCTAAATAATGGTCTTATCAAACATTTGGGCAAGATCTTAAACGTGTTTTACAGGGGGTTCTTTAATCTCTGACATAAAAACTTTACACACTATAGCCTTCGTTTGTATTACAGTTATGTAAGAGAGAAATCGGTAGGTGGAAACAGAGGTGAAAGAGAGGTAATATTCTTTCGTCTTGATATTTGTTTAACTTTAGCACTGGAAAAGTCACGAAAATATTCAAAGTGAAAAATGTAATTCTGAGGAATTAAGACATTGCAACAAAATACCTGAGGTTAAAAACGGCAGCAGAAATAAAACTTAGGCCTAAATTGTACGAAAGTTAAATTGTTCCAGTGGTGTAGCCACAGTGGACAACAATAATTGTAGTTCGGAGATATGAAATGTGTGCCGACAGGAGTGCATCTTTTTACAAGGAGAAGGCAACTAACTGTTATAGTAAACAAACCATTGAGTACTAAAAAGCTGAAGCACGTTTTAAAGATATTCTTCTATTCCACTGAAATGTGCTCCTGCGCATAATCGACTGAGGCGTTTAGAGGTGATAGCAATGTGGCATTGTTGATTATTTAACGATCTGCAAAAGAGCAAAAAGAAAATACAAAACGAAATATTTTAAAACTTGAAAAGGAACCTCGCTGCCACTTGGTCATAGATTGTTGGCTATAGCCTTTTAACAGTCGCTTTAGGAGGAAACCAGCTGAATAAGGAAATCAGCAAGGCAAAATACCAAATGACTGCAATAGGTCAAAATTACCAAAAATATTGATGAGCAGCTGAGAAACATGGGATCATCGATAAGATAAAAAAAAGAAGGAAAAAGTTGTGCTCCTGTTGTTACACAGCCTGTGATTTTATATTACTTCGTGTTTCTTCATGAAGTAGGTTCAAGATACTAACCGTAATTAAAGTTCCTCTTATGACCGGAAGTTAATATGACTTCTCTTCAGTCTTTTGACATTTCGTATATTGTCGCCTTTTTAATTTTCAGTACCCGTTCTCCAGGAGGTACCCAGATTTCAACTCCAGTACGTGGTCTACACGCTCGGGAATCATAGTGTGTTTCTCGTTTCGTTTCACTCTACCATAGTGAAGCGAACTGATGACTCACTCACGAAATGAGCGTTTGTCATGCGTGAACACTAGCGTTTACTCTGTACTTTAGAAGCAGACACGAGAAATAAATCGGGAACCCACAAGGCATGCGCGCTAAATTAAATAGCTCTTGTTTGCGAGCATCAGACAAACAGCGTGCAACGACCGCAATTTGATGGAACTGTGAAAGCACGTAACACCGAAAGAGAACGCAATGCGCCATTCGCCAGCATTTTGACGTATGTATAAAACAAAATAAACGACACATTATACGGAACGTGAAACCGCGTAACCACTGTTTGGGGTGCAAATAAACACATTCCCGAGAAAAAGCCACATTCATATGATATACCGATATGAGGATGGAGTACGTAGGCTATAGGATTTCAAATGCAAAACTTTCTGTTATTAACGACGAGCGTTATATATTTTGTAGGCTGCGAAGATCATAATATCTCGCCTCTTTGAACGATTATTACAGCCACTAAATATAGATAACGGGATGTCTTGGAACGAACTTGAAGTGCGTGCTCAAATATGTTGGAGAAATGTGTTGACATATGAAGTACATGCTCTTCATAGACCAGCATGTTAGACAGTGATGTGCTGAAATTTATTGTGCCCCTTACATCTTGATGGACACGCTGAACACATCAGGAAAAAAATTACTACCTCTCTACGGAAGTAGATCGAATTCTCGACTTTCTCCATAAACTGTAGAGCGACAAATCATTGGCAGCGCAAACGCTGAAGCATCCGAATCGACTGCCCCATTCTTTCAGCTGGGTTCGGGAACACGGACCTGAAATTTTGAACAGCTTTCTGTAAGGAGTCACCTGAGATAGCCATCGATTTCGTGTTTTCGTGTGTAAGCAGGTACTAAAGACGGAGCATTAAATCTCCGAACTGATAGAGAAAACAGTCCTATCAGAGAACGACCAGGATCCACTGAAGAACTAAACCATTGTTTAGTACCAGCACCAATCAAGTAATCACCTTGAAGTACAATAAAACTCTTCATATTCAGCGGGTATGTCAACATTCTTATTGTGGCGTCAAAAACGAAATAAAATTCTGGCAAAAGTAAAATGAAGTCATACACTCAACAGTAAAATTACTAAACAACATTCGTACAGGGTCATTTTCAGGAACGACTCTCGTGAGTACGACAGCGAACGAATATTGTTTAACTGTATTAATTCATTTGTTGAGTGTATTGATGTACTTTACTACTGACGGCATTTTCAGTGAAGCAGAATGGTTTTTATCTTATTTCTAACGTTGCAATATAAGTACTTCCAAATAATTTTATGGGAACTGATGAAGACTGATTGATACTGTAAGTTCAATAATGTTACTTCGCCAGCTGATCTTGACGTTGTTTTTTTTTCCAAATATTTAGGATCTGTATGGCACCAGTTGCATAGAATATGTGTAACAGAGATGCCTCAGGTTCGCCTTGGAAGACAGGTCAGTGATTAACGTACCGTAGATGTGGATGTCGTCAGGGACAGAGCAACAGACAGTGGTGAACTGGTGAACCGAAAATCGGCCGCTTTGAAGGAAGTGTCCCGACAGTTGTCAGAAACGGTTCAAAAAAGTCGGCCGAAAAAAATTTAATAAAAATTGTCGGACAGGGACTTGCATCTGACTCTTCTGCGCCAAGCACCCCACTATATAGGTCCGTATGTCTGTGGTGAATCAGGATTCAAAGATAAGTTGATAGCGTCTTTCCCTTTAAGAATCAGCCCAAAGAATGTAAAATTGTCCTTAGAAATATAAAAAAAGGAAGGAAGGAAGATTCTGGCAAATCATCTTCATTCCAAGAGATGTCACAGTGTTACATTCGTGTAGTAGTACCCTTAAACGCAGTATGTTTATCATTTTATGATTGACTTAACATCGGTATACACCATCCAATCTTTGGAGACAGACCTTTTTAAAATAGCCCCAAAAGTCGTTCATTCTGTAACAGTTCATTCTGTAACATGAGTGTTCATCACACAAGTGCAGTCTTCTTCTTCTGTACTTCAAGCATTAGACCTTCACCTGTTACGGCACCCATCTTTTTCTTTTTTTGACACTTCTTCGGCGTACCGGATTACAATTTCTTACATCTGTAAGGCTGTCTTCCACTGTTGATTGTGTCGAGATGATCCCTCCATTTTCTTCTGCTGTCTTCAATTTTCTTTCTTACGTGCAATACATTTAATTCGTTCTTAATGTCGCTGCTTCTTATTCTCTGGTACGGCCTTTCAGAGCAGCAATAAATCACGTTCCAGGTGCCTGGTTCTTACTTTTTTGTGCTCTGTAAACGACTCACGTCGACAGAATAGTGCGCGGACGGCCGTAGCTTTGTAAAAACTTCACTCGTCTAATTTTTTGTGTCTTGTTTCTAAAGTACCTGTTTATTATTCCGCAAACGTTTCCGAATTTTGCTATATTCTGACCTACATGTTATAATCATTCGTGATACCACATCGTAGATAATTAAAATTGCTCACCCGGTAACTAGTATTTTTGGTGTTATAGGGTCTCTTATCGCACCGAACATCTAGTTTATATGGCATTTGCACTTGTGCAGTAATTCAACCGTAAAAGTTTCCTGTGCCTACTGATCAGTAAATTACAAACATTGTTAGCACAGGGTTATCATAAATTCACTGTAGTTACATTTATTTACATATTGTCACAAAATGCAAAACCCATATAGAAATTTTCACAAAGTTTTGTATTGTTACAGCCGCACTTCAGATTTCTGCCGCGAGAGTGCAGCAGTGAGCATTAAGCAAGAGGGTGACAGGTGCCGAATAAGCGTTACGGGACACCTGTATCTCGACATGTTGGAAAATTGTCTCATGCCCCATCTGAAGACCGAGAATGTGGACGTCGTCATTATAGTGCTCCACCTCACTTCGATTATGTTTTTCAATTCTTAAACAGGAAATCGAGAAACCAATAGGTCGGTCGTGGTGAGGTTGATGATCAGGAATTCGTGCCATGGCCTCTACGCTCTCCCGACCTAACCTCATGCGATTTTTTTTGTGTGGGGCTATGTGTAATATTTAGTGTTTACCTCCTTCTTTACCAAAAAACCTACCAGAACTGCGAGCATGCGTAGAGTGCTTGTGAACAGATTGATAGGGACATGCTGCGCTGAATGTGGGAAGTACTTGATTGTCGAGTTGATGTCTACAGAACCAATTCGAGGGGGGGAGGGCGTATGGAGCACAAACAGTGCGTTAAAACAAAAAAAAAACAAAAAAAAGACAGCTACGAAAAAATGTGTGAAATCGTTTCAGTCATTTATAATGATAATAACCTTTTATAAAGCACTCTTTGTCACATGTGGTGAAAGAGATAAGAAATTCCTTTATCTGTTCCACTACGTGTGACATAGGGTCGAAAGAATCTCGTTAGAAATACATTTCGCCGAGGACTGGAGAACTGTATTTCCTCTTCCAGAGCGAACAGAGTGAGTGAGGCACATACACAGAGAGAGAGGGAGAAAGAGAGAGAGATCTACAAGAGACCAGTGCGCCAGCTATTCTTTGCAGCGCGCTTCGTGTAATTCAGGCGATCGCAGTTCTTTCTCTCTGCGGCGCTCATTTCGCCCCTCGCGAGTGAAAGCGGATAGCCCCGTATAAATCAGCTGGTCGGCGCCATACGTGATGGTGGTCCTCCGCCTTCCATCTCTTCCGGACCGGGACAGCGGTAGGGAGGGCGGGGGTGCTGTAGAGAGAGAGAGAGAGAGAAAGAGAGAGAGAGAGAGAGAGAGAGAAATTCCGTCCTCCCCGTTCTTATGCTGGCCGCTTGGCGGGGGCATTTGTTGCCGTAACTCGACAGTGAAATAAAACTCCGAAGAACCAATTAGCGGGAAACAGTGGAGTTTTTGTAATTGGCCGCCGCTAAGACCAGTGAAATATTCGGGCGTAAATCTCGGAGAACGCAGCGGTTTTAATTAGAGGCCGGTGGGGGCAGCGAGTTTATCTTCGGGGCTCGCCGGCTGACCGGCGGACCGGGCCGTTCTGGGAGACAAACGGCGCCGGTTAAGATTTTTCGCACCTAAACGTCTCCTCCCAGGAGGTAAACGTCTCGGGCAGTCGCTTCAAGAGAGCTCGTCCGCCGAAGCTTCGGGGAACCTGGTCGTCGTGACGTTCGTACGTTCGTAGTCACCACCGCGGAACACGTCAAGGATGGAAGTGGAAAACATTCTGCCATTTTTTTCACAAATCACGTTTTCAGCGCTTTTGGTTTCCTGGTAATCTGTCACAGCTCCCTAGACTTGATCCACGTGCCAACCACGGAGAAAGTCTTTTAAGGTGGGTAGGACGTCAAACGGGCCGACTTGGAGCAGGAGAGGCACCACAGGACATTTTATTTTCCACTGTCTATACTTTTACAAACAAAATTCATAAAACATTGTCAGCATCAACAGGAAGGATTCAGGATTCACACTCATAGCAGTGGAACTCCAAAATCATAACAAAATAATTTTTTTTAGATATGAAATTTCATCATTTTTTCACTTACTGTTGCTTGCATTTGTTGCTATAGGTACATCGTTCTTCACAAGTAAGAGAGATTCTTTGATGAATTTTGCGCAGCGTACAAACTATACTTACAGGTGTATGAAACTCTAGAATTTTCAAAATCTATTAAAAACTGTGGTAAAAATTGAAATAATTAATTAACAAAATTTGATTTTTTTCTAAACATAAAGTTTAAAACGTAACAGCTCATTCATTTTTTCATAAATTAAATAGATTCTAGAGTTTCAGACACCTGTAAGTATGGTTTGTATGCTATGCAAAATTCATCGAACAGTCTCTATTACTTATGCAGAAAAGTGTACCTATAGCAACAAATGCAGCCAATAGTAAGTGAAAAAATGATGAAATTTCACATGTAAAAAAAAAATTATTTTGTTATGTTTTGAACTTCCGCTGCTAAGGGTGTGAATCCTGAATCCTTCCTGGTCATGCTGACAAAGTTTTATGAATTTACTTGTAAAAGTAAAGACAGTGGAAATTAAAATGTCGTGTGGTGCCTCTCCTGCTCCAAGTCGGCCCGGTTGACGTCCTACCCCCCTTAAACAAGCGTTAGTAGACGGCGCGTGGTCTTTGTGTCAACCGGTCTCTCCCTTTGCAGTTGCAAAATGCAGAAGATATGAAAAGTTAAGAACCTAACGTATTTCTGTCCTTGTGCTATCACAAACAAAATGTAGTGTCTCAGGTATTTCTGACCTTGTGCTATCGCAAACAAAATGTAGTGCCTCAGTGTTAGTGGAACTCTGAATAAATACGCGATCCAGTTACATTAATGTTACCATCGTCTATGATAGACGTCAACGTGCAATAACGACTCCGAGACGGCAAGCAGCAGCACTAGCAGCGGAGGGTATATAAACCATGTCGGAGGGACGCGGAAAACAGTGCAGCCGTTGCCCTATTGCGGAAACGGAGCCATTTATCTGAGGTCCAATAGATCATCATCATGGGTTTTCGGGCCAAGGATGGAAGCATTTCCGAAACTGCAAAGATTGTAAACTGTTCGCGTGCCGCAGTGATTAAAGTATACTGTGGATAGCAGCATGACGCCGGTACAACAGTCGTGCATCATGGGCCATAGACGAGAAACATGAACGACGGCTGCGGAAATGTGTACGGGCGAATAGACGTGCAACAGCTGAGCCACCGACCGACCAGATGGATCAAGGGGCTACCAGTAGTGTATCCTCAACAACCTTTCAGCAAATGTTCCTGCGTATCGACCTCTGCAGCACTTGCCTAATTCATGCACCCATGCTTATTGCTGTTTATCGGCGGTTAAGGCTGGAATTTACATTCCAAACTGAAGGGCGACAGCTGGCATTTTGAGATGGATCACGTTTTATTCTCCATCGGACACATGACCAGCGTATACGATCCTGCACAGACGGTGTATGGATCCAGACTGGAGGAGGAAGCGTTGTGGTCTGGGGAATGCTTTCGTGACATTTCCTTGCTGATCTCGTCATTCTGGAAGACAAAGTATGCATTTCTCCTTTGGTACCCTGTCCATCCCTACATGCAATTTTTATTTTATTTTTTTTTCTCGGCACGATGTCATCGACCGGCGGGACAACGCAAGTTGTCACACAACTCGCAGTATACGTGCGTGCTTCAAAGAGCAGCATGATGTGTCTACCGCACTCCCCTGGCCACCCAACTCCCCGCATTTAAACCCAATCGAGAATATGTGGGGCCACCTGGATCGGGCTGTTGGCGCCACGGATCCTCAGCCGAGAAAGCTAGCTCACCTGACCACGGCACTGGAGTCTTCCCTGTTGGTACCTTCCAGAAACCTATTGCCTCTCTTACACGTCCGCGTTGCAGGAGGTGGTTATTCAGGCTTTTGGGAAATGATCACATTAATATAACTGAACCGTGTACTTTCTTCTGCTATTTCATTTTTGCGACCGCGACTGTGTACAAAATACAAGTTTATTCATGCAAACAAGAAAACAACAACCAGCTTTTTTTTTTTTACACAATGCGCTGTTATCGGTTTTCAGCAGACAGGTTCATCTTCAGAAGACTGTTAACGTTTATATTACATTTGTTGTTGTTTACGTTAACAGCCAACAACTAACATAAACAACAACAAACGTAATATAAACATAAACAGCCGTCTGAAGCTGAACCTATGGTTCGAAACCGATAACGACGATATTTGTGTAAATAAATAGCATTATTAACAGTGGATGATTGGTGTCTTCTTCTTTGCAAGAATCTGCTTGTGAAAACTTGTCATCTCACGCAGATCGGTTGTTTTGCCGGTAGTCCGTCGCGTCTTCCCAACTCGATATTTCGGTATGGTAACTGGGCGTCTTCATCAGGGCCGGCCGCTATGGACGAGCAGTTCAGGACACTTCAGTCCGGCACGGCGCAGCTGCTACGGTCGCAGGTTCGAATCCTGCCTCGGGCATTGATGTGTGTGATGTCCTTAGGTTGGTTAGGTTTGAGTAGTTCTAAGTTATAGGGGACTGATGACCTCAGATGTTAAGTCCCATAGTGCTTAGAGACATTTGAACCATTTCTCATCATCATCAGGTGTTTCCTGTGACTCTCAGGACATACCTGATGGAGCCGCCGACTTCACATTATTTTTGTGACGCTGCGAGTAGCATAATTCTGTGGTATCAGAATATCTTTAAAATTTTCTGGATGGAAATCAATTATTTACAAACAGAGATATATTTTTTCCATTCTCCTCACAAATATGAGATTTTCCGCTTAGAACGTTTTACGTGGCCCTTTCAGGCCTTTTTTTTCGCTCATCGATGTCACCATATCGACCACAGTCGTGTTTATTCAACATCCACTTCGCTGTCTTTCCTTTTCGGTTTCCCTGGTACCTCTCCGTCTCCCACCCAACAGACATTTTGGTCATGGTTTCCTCATTAGCCACGTATGTTTTAATTTTTCCAGATTGCTATTGCATAAAAATTCGAGGAAGTTAAATGATGCGATACATTTAGAATTCTCGAAAAGAAGTATAGGTTGTAACGAAATACGAGTAAAATTCAAAATGCATAAAAATCACGAGGGAGCAGTAAGAATGAAAGACCTATAGAGAAGTGCTCACACTAAAAATGGTACGTGGTAGGACCATACCACTTTTCCTCTACTGCCAAATCGGTACATCGATAAAGCAATGAGGGACATAAAAGAAACGTTTTGGAGTAGGTTTAAAATTCGAGGTGAGAAGATATCAGTGATAAGATCCGCTGACGAGACTGTTATCCTCGCCGGAAGTGACGAAGAACTGCAGGTACCCTAGTCTCAGGATGGCCTTGTCTCCCATGAACACTCGCTGTCGAGGACAACGTACTGGGTTGTATTACTTAATAAATCTCCTAGCCACTCACATATCTGGGGTCTTATTCCATATGCTCCTACCTTCGTTACCTTTCTGCATTGAGGCACCGTGTCAAATTCTTTTCGGATTCTATAAATATGGAATCTACCTGTTGCCCTTCATATCATTTGAGAAAAGGGCAAGCTGAGTTTCGTACGAGCGATGATTACTAAAACAGTGCTGATTCGTGGACAGAAGTTTTTGATTTCAAGGAAATTTATTGTATTCGAACTCAGAATATGTTCAAGATTCTTGCAGCAAATCGATGTGAAGGATATTGGTCCGTAATTTTGCAGGTCCCTTCTTTTATACAGGAGTCATCTGCGCCTTTTTCCAGTCGCTTGAGACTTCGTGCTGGGAAAGAGATTCGTGATAAATGCAAGCTAAGTAATGGGCCAATTCCGTAAAGTACTCATTGTAAAACTGAACTAGGATTCCATCTGGACATGGCGACCTGCATGTTTTCAACTCTTTCACTTATTTCTCTACGCCAGGGATGCCTGTTACTAGGTCGTCAACACGGGACTCGGTGCGATGGTCAAATGATGGTGCATTTGTAAGATTGTCGTGTGTGAACGATCCCTTAAAAGCGAAATTTAAAACATCGGCTTTCGTTTTGCTGTCTTCTACTGTGACTGTAGACTGGTCAACGATTGACTGCATGGAAGTCTTATTAGACTCGTATAGCGATTTTAAATAGGACCAGAATTTTCTCGAGTTTTCTTTTGGAGTAACACAAATAAAAAATAAACGATGAGCTTAATATCAGAATATGGGATCACGTAGTAGACGAAGCGAAATAATTTCTACCACCATGGAGCAAAACAACACATGACGGACGAAGCAAAGATGATATAAGTAGACCAGCACAGGCAAAGAGGGCGTTCCACTTGTATCGACTATAGGCCGTAATTTGAGAAAAAAATTTTCTGAGAATGCAGTTCTGGAGCGCAGTGGATCATGGACTGAGGACAAACCCCAGAAAGAAAGACAATCGAAGCGCTTGAGATGTGGAGTCACAGAAGGACGCCGAAAATGAAATGAACTGTTGAAATAGGCAATGTGTTGCCCGCAGAATCTGCGAGGAAAGGGATGTGTCGAAACACTGACTAGAAGAAGGGACGCGATGGTAGGACATGTGTTAAGGCATGAGGGAATAACTTGCATACTACTAGAAGGAGCTGCAGAATTCAAAACTGTAGACGATGTTCGGTGTAAATCTTACCAACTGATATGAAAAGGTTGGCGGAAGAGAGGGAGTCGTGGCGGCCATGTGAAAGAAGTCAACAAGACACATGACTCAAAAAATAAAACAATAAAATGAAAAATGTCAGTGGAATTCAGTTTTCATATCTCACGGGAAGTGCTCGTTCTTTCATATGTCTGTTCCAGTCTATCAGATGTGCTACTGACGTTTGCAGTTAAAATCTCGAACAATTTTTTTTCCAAGGGAGATAACAATAACTTCTCGTACGCGGGTAGTCTCATCCACACCTTGTTCTCTCCAGTTTATCATTCAGAACTTTGCTACAACTAAGTCACCCATAAAAATTTCCCAAGTGGATGTTAGGGTCTGAGACGTGCAGGGAAAAACAGTGTATGTCATCAGTGAATTATTTTCGTAGTCTCTCAGTTACTGATGCGCGTGGACTTGAATCTGAAGAAAATGCTTCGATCTTACTCTGAAACTAACGCCGACTACTCGCAACCCTTCAGGTAAAGGCAGTAGATTTCGATTAGGATAATTCACATCTCAAAAAATTTAATCTTCCTGCAGCATATCATCATAAAAATTAATCGGTGTTACTTGGCTGATGTTTTTCAAAACAGTAAACGCCCAGTCAAATAATTTATAAACATCTGCCTAACAACCTTCCGTTCAGTGTTGGCCAGGACTTCAATTTGCAAATGATGTCAGCAGCAGCACTATTTCTCTAGTGAATTTATCACAGGAAACCGTGATGCCAAAGAGATTGCCTACTAGATCGATATGATCAAATGTTTATCTGTTAACATCACCACAGAAATAACTTGTAGATGGGATGACTAATTGCAGTATACAAATTGTGGAATCAGTAACCGAGGAACTCAAAAAATAACTTGACAGACCTCTCTGTTACACAATTTCGCAGTCACCCGAGGTATAATGTATGAACCACATTTGTAGCTAAACTTGCAGTAACATGACACCTCGCGTTGATCCTTGTTTCTGCTTTTTCACGTCTTACGCTCAGAGCAAAGAAGAAGAGAATGACACACGAGACACTTGTGTAATATTCTATAATACTTATTATTTATTTTGGATGCCACGTATCTGAAGATAGCGTAATATCAGAAAAGTGGTTTGTAAAATAATTAACAAATATCGTAGAATATTTCAGCAGTGCCTCGTAGATTTTCATTCATAATGTATAAAATATTTTACCAAGAACCGACGGAACAGTCAATTACTGCAATAAGGAGATGAATTTATTGTTATACTTTCCATAACAGATTTCGTTGAGCTCTGTGACTGTTATTAAGGGAGACTGCAACCGGCCAAAGATGCTTTAAAAAAATTTATATTTGTTTCATGGCCTTGACCGCTTTCGTGTGATTGTGATGGTCATAATAACCCGAAACTGGCAATGAAATGAACGCAGGATGGTCAGAAAAAGTGTGAAATTCGTATAAGTGTGTTGCAGGGGAGGTTCTGCTGAGTAATAACTGTAGAAAATCATTAGATATGTTGCAACGTTTCCAAGTTATTTAGAATTGAAGTTACCCAATCAGGTCGCTAGGCGCCCAAATTCAAGTAGCCTGACAGATACAATTTGTGTCAATTGTTCTCATATCATAGATGATAGCGCACGAGACTTTGAATCGGGTTCGATCCTCACTGCCGACCTATGTCCAATTTTTGCACCGCTCTCTTTTTCGGTTTTAGGAAACCGATCGAATAACGCTATTGGGGATGCCATCTGTGGCGAGCCGTTTGAATTTGTGCGCGCAACGGCCTGATTGGCTAGCTTCAATGCTAATTGATGAGGAAACGGCGCAACGGGTCGAACTTGTTCTTAACCATTATTCCTCAACACTATCTATCCTGCAACACCCTTGAAGCGTTTCACACTGTTTCTGACCACCCTGTGTGTGTTTACGACTTGGGAGGAATCAGTGTTGTTGCTGATGCGTAAAGAAGGAAATCTGACAACCACAAAAGATTGGCTTTGCTTTCTCTTTTTTTTTTGTGTTGAATGAGATGGTCTCGTGGTCTTCATGCAACTCTTAGTCTGACTTGAAATGGAAAGTAAAATTATGTGCTATTGCCTTATTCTGGTCCCACTTTGAAATGTTCTTATCTTTCTCATGTTTTTATTATGCCGTTACTTCAAGCGATGAGTATATGACTTATATATAACTCGTGACCCGACCCGGCGTAGCACTTACTGTCTACTTGTCTGGCAGAACGGTAGAACATTATATACAGAAACCTTCCTCGTGAGTCAATTTATTAGTGAAAGCTGCGTGAGAATCCTTACAGTAGTTGCTGAAGTTAGCCTTCACATACAGACAGGAAAACGTGACAGGGAACTTTAATCTGTAATACGTAAAGATTTGTTGCTATTGACAACGAGCGAAGCGTTCGGAAGAGTCTGTTCAAATCGGCGTCTAGGCGCTAGCTTTTCCTTGATTTTTCCGAGTGTAATAAGACGAATTGTAGGACGCTTTCTTTGCACAGGTCACGACCGTTTTCTTTGCAGATCTTTCTTCAGTCTTCTACTGTGTCTCTAATGACACCGTCTTCAACAGTACGATGAATCCCATTCTTTCTGCTTTTTACTACTGTTGGCGAATCGCAACAAAATCCTGTGTTTATATTATTTGTTCAGTGGCACTTCTCAGAAATTATTCAGGGACTGGCTATGGTTCAGTACTGAAACGGAGAGTTGTAAATTTCTAGATTTATCATGTTGCAAGACGCGAAAGCTGGTGAACACAGTGTGTAGTAAAACTGCTCCACAGTGCATGCGGACGAAGATGCTCAGCTGTAGCCGACAACGCACATGTTGGTATTACGAGTAACACGCGCACTTTGCTCGAGGTTAACATTGTGCCTGCGAGGGTACTACGTTCTGTAGAAGACAAAACGGCGTCGCCAAGACCAGGGGCGGATCTTCGGTCCCAAAACGGCGTCGGCTGCAACGTGCAAACTGACAATGGGCTCATAAAGAGCTATTTATGGAGCATTGTCTCTTTCGGAACGGAAATGCGCACCGTCCGCAGCACAAAAGAAGAAGAATGCCGCATAAAGAGAAGCGAGCCCTGAATTGCCGACAGGCGCAAACTCCGGCTTCTGTCCGGCGAACTGCGTTACTTTCTTTCGTGTGTCCAAAATATTGCCCACCGATAAGCAGATGCTTATGAACTGATCTTTGGTTATCATCGAAACATCACAGCCATCTGCTACACTGCATAGAACCATCATATTTGAAGAAGCGCAAAAGTCGACGACGTATGAATTTGAAGGAAATAACGTAGTAGTCATTAGAACTGCATGTCGGGTGTGCACTTCTGAGGCCCGGGGGTTCACATCCCTGTGAACTTATCGTGGTTTATTTCCTCCATAGTTTGATAGAAATGCTGGGTTAAATCCCTACATGAGACTTCAGCGGTTTCTAAACTCATCGTTATTCAGGCCAAGCCCGTGTTCCGACAGTAATGACATCCATGTCGACGGAACTTCATTCTCCTTCGTTTCTACCTAGGAAACGTGTGATGAGTGAAGTCTGATCCGGCGACGCCAGAGAACACGAATCGATTTCTTTCTTCGTATTTAGTACCAATCTGCAGATGGTGACCTTCCATAAATAATGTCGCCGATCGGGTGAAAACAAAGCAATCAACTTGCAACAATAACCTGTTACTAAGTATCAATAAATTTATGTACACACAGACTGCAGTTTTCCGGGAACTCTTTATTTTTCTCCTAATATTTAATGCATACTGTACCACACTCTGATGTAGAAATTGTGTCCTTAGTTTCCGAGCCGGCAATCGAGGCCTGATCATACAAAATTAATTGGAACACCACTGTGAAATAGAGGGAAACGATGCACGATTGCCGCGTAACGCCTGAAACATTTCCAAAAATTTCTGAATTTCTCTTACGATAATGCAGCGACTGGAGCTGAGATGTTTCTTCAACTAAACGAATGTTGATATCACAGAGCCTGTGACAGTTGTTGCTGGACAGGTAACCACTGCAAAGGGGTCGAACAGGGGGCTCTACGCATCAAAAGCTCAGGTGGTGACACTGGGGATACTCCAGTATTGCGTCCGCTTGCCTCTGGAACCGTGAGGAGAACTGGACGTGGAGCATCCTGCCCCTGACATTACACAACTGACGTGGTACCTGTCTCTTCCTCAACATATTATGTGTAACAAAGGTAAATTTTTTTCTCTACTCATTTTTCCTTATACATTATTGTTCTTTACGTGTCCTCTCTTCCTTAATTTTTTATTGTTATTGATTGTCTCTTACTTTATTATCACTTTTTATGAAATATTTAGGTAGAGATCAGTTTAAATGAGTAGTTTTATGGGACTGATTATCGATGGTAGTTGTCAGGCGAAACAACTGCGCAGGTTCACTCACTGCGGGAACGGTTGTCTGCTGGCAAGGAATGACGTCATCTATACTACTGTATAAACACAAGACGTTGTTTACAGCTGTTTCCAAAAATCTCGAAAAGTTCTCGACAGATTTACTTCAAATTTTTACTTGATACTCTAATAAGCATACGGACGGACATAGGCTATATATATATATATATATATATATATATATATATATATATATATATATATATATTTGAAAACAGTAGTGCCCAGGTTTTCTGTGAAATCGGAGACAAGGAAAAAAGAAAATGCATCGTTGTGCTGTCCTCTACCTTCTTGCAGTAAGTTTTAACTGATATAAGTCATTACACAAACTTTTCTCCCAAATATTGGGTTGGTGCATAAGTTCGTAGTGTTTTCAGTAAGTTTAATAAACACAGCTGATTCACATAACAGAGACTCAAGTCATCAATAATATATTCGCCTGTAACAGTCTGCCAACGCTGGGTTAGTTTTTCGATTTCGCGGCTGTAGAAACCACGTGTTTGTGAGGCGAAGAACTCGTCGAGCCATGTTCGGAGAGCATTTCAGTCTGGAAAGGAAGTTCCTTAGGTCAGCTGAATAAGATGGGTGCTGAATGACTTCCCAACCCAACTCCTGTATAGTGCCTTTTGTCAGTCTGGCAGAAGGCAGGCGGACGTTGTCACTGAGTAACAGGACTTCACGCAGTCTTCCTGGTCGTTGTTCTTGAATTGCCTCTGGAAGACGTCTCAGTTGTTGCCAATAAATGTCAGCAGTGGTGGTTACACGTCGGGGAAGCAATTCGAAGTACACCACACCGTCGCTGTTCCACGATGCATAGCATTATCTTTATTGGATGCGCGTAGTTCTTTGTACAGCGAGTTGATGCTCTGTTTGGGCTCAACAATTCCTTTCTTTTTGTTATGTTAGCGTAAAGACACCATTTCTCGTCACCTGTAACAACACAGGACAGAAATGGTCGGTGTTCTTCATGAGCGAATTGATGAGGAGGAAGGAGAGATGCACATATAATCACCTGCTGATTTGTGTGATTTTGATTTAGAGCATGCGGTAGCCATACACCTTGTTTTTGAACACACTTCTCGAGTACTCTGACGTGGATTCTTGTGGATTAACGCGTTTAAACCAAGAAGGTTTTCCTGAAAGTGGAGAGTCAATGTCAAAACGATCCTCCTTAAAACGAGAGAAGCATTTTCTTGCCAACATGCCAACATACAAAACAAAAACGCTACGAACGTATGCACCAGCCTAATATATCCTTTCTCCTTGTATATAATTATAAACAAAAATTGTATATGTAACAATGTACTTTTTTTATTTTCCTACTCGTAGTCGATTTCAACAAATAGCTTATCGCCTGCTGATTAGAACGGAGTCTAAATCGTCCAAAACTTGCTTAACCCTACCCGTCTGCAGATTAAAACTATGCGAAATACTGTCGTTGAAGCTACCATCCTCACAGATCCAGGAACTGCAGAGGTCTCTCTCACAACCAGTGTACCAGTGATCTCAACCGATTTCTTCACTCATTTTAAGCAACTTCAGTTCCCAATCAAGGTTTCGTTTGCAATAACAAAAAAAAACAAGGCTGCAGGTCAGAGAGTTAGACGGAAAGAAGAGATGGACATTTGAGGACGCAGGTGGGGGTGGGACTTGACAGCAAGAGGAGAACGGAGGGGATAGCCAGAAAGTGGGGGGAGAAGGAGATGGACAGTGAATGGAGGGGGGAGGAGGATGTGGAGAGAGAGAGAGAGAGAGAGAGAGAGAGGGGGGGGGGACGTATATTCAGTTCCCATAAATATTTAGCAATTGTGTAGCATTGCGAGGTTAGCTAGTAAATGTATACGAGGTACTTTGAGAAATAACGACAGATGTGTATATATTTTTGTGTAACTTATTTCAAAACAGTAGCATAAAGAAACAGACCATTTAATTAATTTCGTGATGTACCATTGATAGTACAGATGAACATAAAAATTATCAAAAGCTGCTTCGGTGAATCCAATAATGGAGAGAAAAAGAAAGAGGGACCGAGAGAGATAAGTGTCATTAATGTCAGGTCAGTAGTACCTGGTAAAGCACTGTGGAGTACGGCATTGTTCGACGTAATGGGCTTTCTTCTCGCTCCATTTGCGCATAGAAGAATGGCTGCTTGTAAGTCTCTGTAAGCGCTGTAGTTGCTCTAATGTTCTCTTCGCGACGCCCCCCCCCCCCCCCCCCTATGGGAGCTGTAGTAAATCCTTAGATTCTTTACTTAATATTGTCTCTTGAAACTCTGTAAGCTTTCGCGGGACGGTTGACGTGTTAGCTTGAAACGTATGTCAGTTCAGTATACGCGTAACGGTCTATTGACTTGAAAGTTTAATAGTTCGCTTCCAGATATGCGCTAAGACTTTTTTTGCCCTCCATGAATTTCCCAGTTTATAAATAGTGCGTGGTGGTCGTGCGGTTCTAGGCGCTTCAGTCCGGCACCGCGTGACTGCTACGGTCACAGGTTCGAATCCTGCCTCGGGCATGGATGTGTGTGATGTGCTTAGGTTAGTTTGGTTTAAGTAGTTCTAAGTTCTAGGGGACTGATGACCTAAGATGTTAAGTCCCATAGTGCTCAGAGCCATTTAAACCATAAATAGTGCATGTGAGTAGTATAGTTTATATGAGCCGAATTCCTCGTAAAGGCTTACGCTGGCCCACGTTGGTATAACGCTATCATTTGCCCTCTCGCCCTGCTCGCTACTGTGAAACCCACAGCCAGTTTCCGGTATTCAGTGAAGGGGGCTTTGTCCAGCCTACAGACAATACCCCTAATCCTCCTAAACGGATTTCAAGGGCCAGTAATCTTCCCTTCTTGTCTCGTGTTTCCCGACGTTGTGGAAACAAAGGCCTTTAGTTAGGTCTTGGAAGAATGAAACACATCTAAGACTACTTTTTCTATCGCCGGGAGATGGAAACAGCCAATGAAGTCGCTTCAGTTCCGCTCCTGAGGCCAACAGCCTGAGGGGGCTGAATGTAAAGTAATGGCATGGATCTCTTTTGTAGAAGGCTAACTCCGAAATCGACCGGCCGTCCACGCGTAATGTGGTATGTGGGGAGGAGATCGAATTCTCGCAGTGTGTTTCTGAAGCCGCTAATAAATGGTCCTTCCTTTTTGATTTGCAAAATGCGTTCCCCTGGGCGGGTGTAGATTGCTAGTAAAGTCGCTTTCTGTATTAAGGACGAAAGTCACCGTTTAGCGAGTGTGCACCCGTTCAGCAGTCGCGAAGCCAAGTAACTAACTCGACGGCGGTGTTTGTTGAAGGAGGCGGATTTGTCGAGATTTAACAGAAAGCGATAAATTGTAACCGTTTCCATCGAAGTTTGGAAGGATGCCGCTAACAACGAAGTGGAGACTGTGTGCAATCTCCAGTCCACTGGAGGGACTTTGGAATATTTTGTTGAGAGCAGCTCTGCATCTACATGGATACTCTGCAAATCAGAGTGCCTGGCAGAGGTTTCCTCGAACCGCCTTTACAACAATTCCCCATTATTCCACTCTCGAAAAGCGCGCGGAAAGAACGAACACCTATAAATTTCCGTGCTTGTTCTGATTTCCCTTATTTTATTACGATGATCGTTTCTCCCTTTGTACGTCGGCGTCAGTATAATATTTCTGCGTTGGGAGGAGAAAGTTGGTAATTGAAATTTCGTGAAAAGATTCCACCGCAGCGAGAAACATAGACTCTACTATCATTGCTAGTTCCCGACTTATTCTAAGACAGACGGTTAAGACCATAGATGACATAGTCCGCACGCGCCCCATCTCTGCCGTGTTAAGATTTGAAGCCGAACTCTAAATTATGTGACGAAGGCAAAAAAGCCGAACGAAGATTAGAGTTTAACGTCCCGTCGACGGCGCGGGCATTATGGACGAACGGCGAGCTCGGATTAAGAAAGGATGAGGTAGGGAAATCCGCAGTGCCTTTCCAAAGGAACTATTTCGGTATTTGCGTGGAGCGATTTAGAAAAATTACGGAAAACCGGGATTTGAACCATGATATCTAAATTTATCCATAATGTCCGATTTTTACACGAAATACGCGTTTGTGTTTTATGACTTTCGCTTACTACGGTAGATAGGGATATCGAAACAGTATAAGAAGCACAATATCTTCGGAGACTTAGGTTAAAGGGAAAACTCTTGTAGTGAATTAAATGTTAACGTTCTGCAGTCTCAAAATCTTCGTCATTCGTCGAGTTTTAGCCATGAGGACTAACATACTTCCTATCTTTCAAAATATTGTTCGCACAGTTTTTTGTGTTCTCAAATTTATCTTTTTATGAAATGTTACGAGCGCATGGAGAAAGATAATGCCTCTGAGGTTTTTTTTTTTAATGAAAACCCTTGAAGCTTTTTAAATAAAACAACCGTTATTCACATTGTACACGTTTATTCTTCATGTCTAGATATTTGCAGCCTTCTGCCGCTAGAAGGCACCTTACTGTAGAATGCAACATGGTCGTGTGTAACGTAAATATGTCGGCAGCTGATAAACAGCGTGTAGTAATCGTGTTTCGAATTCGAAGATTTCGTCCACTCATGGAGCTCCCTTTTCTTCAGCACGACAATGCCATATCACACACAGTTACAACGTCTCCTGCTACAGCGGTCGGAGGTTCGAATCCTGCCTCGGGCATGGGTGTGTGTGATGTCCGTAGGTTAGTTAGGTTCAAGTATTTCTAAGTCTAGCGGACTGATTACCTCAGATGTTAAGTTCCATAGTGCTTAGAGCCATTTGAACCATTCTGAACAACATCTGCAACAATCCGACGCCTTGGGTTCACTGTCATCGATCATCCTCAATACAGTCCCAAGTTTGATGAAGCAGTGCAAGCAGAGGTGATGT
Source organism: Schistocerca piceifrons (assembly GCF_021461385.2). Classification (NCBI taxonomy): domain Eukaryota; kingdom Metazoa; phylum Arthropoda; class Insecta; order Orthoptera; family Acrididae; genus Schistocerca; species Schistocerca piceifrons. The sequence continues at coordinate 472,486,049 of NC_060145.1, read as the reverse complement.
TGCGGCTCCGTCAAACAATGTCGGACATTCTACTGTGACGGTATGGACAGACTGGCCTCTCATTGGGAGAAATGTGTTCGGTGTCACGGTGACTATGTTGAGAAATAAATATACAGGGTGGTCAGAAAATGTGTGAAATGCTTGTAGGGATGTTACAGGGCAGGTTGTACTGAGACATAAATGTTAAGAAAGAAATTCAATACGTTGTTCCGTTTCCGAGTTATTTAACATAGAATTTAGCCAATCGGGGCGTCGCGCGCTCGCGTTCAAGCGGCCTGCCAGGGGTGGTGTTGCCCAACGAGTGCTCTGTCTCGGAAGCTGCAACTTGAATTTACGCGGGCGACGATCTGATTGGCTAACTTCAATGGTAAATAACTCGGAAACGGAACAACGTATCGAATTTCTTTCTTAACATTTATGTCTCAGTACAACCTGCCCTGTAACATCCCTACAAGCATTTCACACATTTTCTAACCACCCTGTATAGACATGAAAAACAAAGCTCTAGAATGTCATATAAAAAAATCGGGGCAACGTAAAGCTGCCTACGATTTTACACTTGTAATGAAGAAGCCCTTACTGAAAGTACTACAGTTAATACAAATAATAATTGAACAGAAATCGTCTGCAAATGGATGGCGTCACAAGTCTGTCGATCGAGATGTTGGTTTCAGTATAACGACGTCATGAGCGTTCTATGCCATCTGTGCTCTGAGAAAGATAGTCCCGCATGATCTGAGTTTTGCAGCATAGCAGGTACAATTAATAAAATATTTCGGGCAGTTATGCCGCGGTGGAAGGGATTTCACTTTAAAACGCGACGTTTCGTCTCCATCTGCGGACATTTTCAAGGGGGATCGTAGCTCTGCTGAATGTGCGATTCATACCCTGGCTCCTTACTGACTCGGGCGTGAATCGGACATTCAACAAAGCTACGGTCCCCCTTGAAAATGTCCTCTGCAGATGGGGACGAAACATCGGGTTTTAAAGTGAAATCCCTTCAATCTCGGCATAATTGCCCGGAATATTTTATTACTTGTGACAGTCCGTCCGCGAAAGTTTACATTTTACAGCATAGCAGGCAGCACTCAGATAACGCGCCACCTTGGCGCCGTCGTCTGAACAGAACACGTGACGAGGGAATCACAGTACAGGAATAATGGGTACAGGAATAATGCGACAGGGACGCAGTACTACACTGTGATGCCACGAGCACGCAGGCAAGTCCTTCGTATAAAAGAGGCCTACGACTGCCTGCGGTCACCGTTGAGACCTTGCGCGACGCCACGGAAGCAGGGAGGGACGGGCGTTTCAGTGGGGAGGAGCAAAGCAGTGGAAAAGACCCCACGCCAGGTACACGTGCGCGACGTCGGCAGGCGGGGTACTCCCCGGGGAACCGCCGACACGACGGCCGCGGTGCGTGTTGCGTGCGGTTAGCGTCTGGCCAGGCTGCATCAAAGGGGGCCGACGCCGACGCCGGGGCACGACAGCCGAGACCGGCCGGGGTTTTTCGCAAACACTCGTCGCGACAGCCGGGTCAGCCAGACAGCGCGACAGCTTTATATCCCGCGCTGCTGCAGACCGCAGGCCTCTGACGCACCGCCCTGCTGCAGCGGCGGCAGCCTACACGGAGCGCCTGCCCTGTACGTCCACATCCGCAGGGTGCCCAAAATAAAAACTGGCCCCAAAAAATATTCCGAGCACCGTTAAGGTAGGCAACCCGACTTACACTTGGAACAGGTGGTGTAATGCGAGAAATCCTTTCTAGTCACAAATTTTGCTTGACAATCGTACTTTCTTCAATAAACTTTGATATGATGCCGTATCAAATGCTTTTAGGAAGTCAAGAAAATGTCATCCACCTGAATGGCTTGAACAATAGCTAACAGTATGTGATATGGTGAAAGAAAGAAGTGCAAAAATATTTCGTAAAATTCAGGAAAATAGAAATGAAAGTCACTTAGGAATGAAATGAATAGGAAGTGTAGAGAAACTAAGGCTAAAAATGGAAAAAGAAATAATTGTCGGAAGGACTCACTCTGCATATAGAAAAGCCAAAGCAATCTTCGATTAAATTAAAAGCAAAGGCGGTAACATTAAATGTGCAAAGGGAATTCCACTGCTGAACGCAGAGGAAAGAGCGGATGGATGGAAAAAGTTCATTCAGGCCCTCTATGAAGGGAAAGACTTGTCTGACGACGTGATAGAGAAAGAAACAGGAGTCAGTACAGTATAGGGGATCCAGTATTAGAATCAGAATTTGGAAGATCTTTGGAAAACTTAAAATCAAATAAGGCAGAAGCGTAGATAACATTTCATCGGAACTTCTAAAAATCAGTGGGGAAAGTGGCAACAAAACGCTTATTCACATTGGTGGAGACTAGCAATAAACCTCCAGACTTTCTGAAAAACATCATCCACACAGATTAAAATTAAAACTGTGTGTCGGACCGACACTCGAATTCTGGACCTTTGCCTTTCGCGGGCCAGGGCTCTACCAACTGAGCTACCGAAGCACGACTCACGCCCCGTCCTCACAGCTTTACTTCTGCCAGCACCTCGTCTCCTACCTTCCAAACTTGACAGAAGCTCTCCTGCGAACTTTGCAGAACTAGCACTCCTGAAAGAGAGGATATTGCGGAGACATGGCTTAGCCACAGCCTGGGGGATGTTTATAGAATGAAATTTTCACTCTACAGCGGAGTGGTGCTTGCAGAAGTGAAGCTGTGAGGACGGGGCGTGAGTCGTGCTTCGGTAGCTCAGTTGGTAGAGCACTTGCCCGCGAAAGGCAAAGGTCCCGAGTTCGAGTCTCGGTCCAGCACACAGTTTTAATCTGCCAGGAAGTTTCATATCAGCGCACACTCCGCAGTAGAGTGAAAATTTCATTCTAGAATTATCCACTCAGTTCCCAAGACTGAAAAGAGCCGACAAGTGCGAGAATTATGGCACAATCAGATTAATAGCTCATGCATCCAAGTTGCTGACAAGAATAACGAACAGAAGAATGGAAAAGAAAATTGGGGATCTGTTAGATGACGATGAGTTTGGCTTTAGGAAAGATAAAGGCACCACAGAGGCAATTGTATAGTAGCGTTTGATAATACACTCCGGGAAATGGAAAAAAGAACACATTGACACCGGTGTGTCAGACCCACCATACTTGCTCCGGACACTGCGAGAGGGCTGTACAAGCAATGATCACACGCACGGCACAGCGGACACACCAGGAACCGCGGTGTTGGCCGTCGAATGGCGCTAGCTGCGCAGCATTTGTGCACCGCCGCCGTCAGTGTCAGCCAGTTTGCCTTGGCATACGGAGCTCCATCGCAGTCTTTAACACTGGTAGCATGCCGCGACAGCGTGGACGTGAACCGTATGTGCAGTTGACGGACTTTGAGCGAGGGCGTATAGTGGGCATGCGGGAGGCCGGGTGGACGTACCGCCGAATTGCTCAACACGTGGGGCGTGAGGTCTCCACGGTACATCGATGTTGTCGCCAGTGGTCGGCGGAAGGTGCACGTGCCCGTCGACCTGGGACCGGACCGCAGCGACGCACGGATGCACGCCAAGACCGTAGGATCCTACGCAGTGCCGTAGGGGACCGCACCGCCACTTCCCAGCAAATTAGGGACACTGTTGCTCCTGGGGTATCGGCGAGGACCATTCGCAACCGTCTCCATGAAGCTGGGCTACGGTCCCGCACACCGTTAGGCCGTCTTCCGCTCACGCCCCAACATCGTGCAGCCCGCCTCCAGTGGTGTCGCGACAGGCGTGAATGGAGGGACGAATGGAGACGTGTCGTCTTCAGCGATGAGAGTCGCTTCTGCCTTGGTGCCAATGATGGTCGTATGCGTGTTTGGCGCCGTGCAGGTGAGCGCCACAATCAGGACTGCATACGACCGAGGCACACAGGGCCAACACCCGGCATCATGGTGTGGGGAGCGATCTCCTACACTGGCCGTACACCACTGGTGATCGTCGAGGGGACACTGAATAGTGCACGGTACATCCAAACCGTCATCGAACCCATCGTTCTACCATTCCTAGACCGGCAAGGGAACTTGCTGTTCCAACAGGACAATGCACGTCCGCATGTATCCCGTGCCACCCAACGTGCTCTAGAGGGTGTAAGTCAACTACCCTGGCCAGCAAGATCTCCGGATCTGTCCCCCATTGAGCATGTTTGGGACTGGATGAAGCGTCGTCTCACGCGGTCTGCACGTCCAGCACGAACGCTGGTCCAACTGAGGCGCCAGGTGGAAATGGCATGGCAAGCCGTTCCACAGGACTACATCCAGCATCTCTACGATCGTCTCCATGGGAGAATAGCAGCCTGCATTGCTGCGAAAGGTGGATATACACTGTACTAGTGCCGACATTGTGCATGCTCTGTTGCCTGTGTCTATGTGCCTGTGGTTCTGTCAGTGTGATCGTGTGATGTATCTGACCCCAGGAATGTGTCAATAAAGTTTCACCTTCCTGGGACAATGAATTCACGGTGTTCTTATTTCAATTTCCAGGAGTGTAGAAGCAAGACTAAAGAGGACTCAGGACACATTCATGGGATTTGTCGACCTGTAAAAAGCGTTCAACAATATAAAATGATGCAAGATGTTCGAAATTCTGGGAAAAATAGGTGTACGCTATAGGGAAAGGCGGGTAATACACAACATGTACCGAAACCAAGAGGGAACAATAAGCGTGGACTGCACGGATTAATATAGATGTAACCTTTCGCCCCTACTGTTCAATATACACATCGAAGAAGCAAAGACGGAAAAAAGAATTTTTAGGGGAAAACGATAGTCGTCGATGTTTTATAAAACAGTGATAGTATCAAATTATCCGAACGATAGAGAATTTTGCTTAAAAGAAACGGAAGATCAACAACAAACACGTCTATAGTCTTCTGATTGTTCTGAGAGTGTATTGGAAGAAAGATAGGTACGAAAACAGACACGCGTATTTTCTAACTGTACAAATTAGACACACCAGATCTGTTAAAGCAACTTGAAGAGAAGGCAAAACAAAATAAGAGTGCAAAGAGTTGAATACCATCAATGACCAAGTTACCGACTACCAACAAAAATCAAAAGAACGCCTTGACCTGCGCGAGGACTCGAGAATACTTGTGATAGTGTAATCTTATAGACCCCAGCGGCACAGAAACACTGTACGACCGACAAAGAGATGAACAGAAATTGGAGCAGGTCAAAAGTCCGCTCTTTGAACTGAAAAGCAGTAGATAAAAGTCTGCTGTTTAGATACCGATAGGTACCCCGCTAAAGGATAATGGCGCCAGGACACGGTTTTGCCAGAGTTACAGTTCCACAAGAGACGTTTAGACGAAAACAATAATCGTCCGACACGACCGTATCTGTCAGCAAGCTTTGATCATCGAACTATGAATGATGGAAGTTTTTTTCCTGACGTCTTCGCCTTTAGTGACCTGCTCGATGACGTCTTGTATGGATGCACAACGATTCCACCAAACGGCGTACGGAACGCGTAGCACTTCCTGCAGAGACGTGCGTAGTTCTGTGCTTAGCAGGACTTAGTCTGTCGTTCTTTATGGGAAGGTACCGTCATAAGCGGAGGAAGTTTCCGGCATGCCCCGTACATCTTTGATGGGGCTCTCTCTGACTGCGCTGTTGTATACATGGACATGACAGAATGCTGAGAAACTTCCATGTAATTATCACGAGATGCAAAGACTGACGTCTGACTCCAAATATAATTACAGACAATGCAGTGCACACAGATAGGTGAAAAGACCCGGTACCGTTTGACTGCACAAGTCACTGGAATCGGCTTCAGCTGTCAAATATCTGTCAGAAGTGAATTAAGGCGGAATGAGAAAGCCAGCTCCGGGACTGAGATTTGTCGAAAAGTTCCCACATGTTACACCGATGTAGATCGCTTACGAAAGCCATTTCTTGAGTACTGGTCGTCGGTTTCGTACCTTTACGTGTTGGGTAAATTAAAGAGACAGGGAATATTCCACACAGCGTTATCGAGTAAACGTGAGAGTATCACTGAAATACTCAACAAACTAGTCAGAAACCGAAAAAAAAGGTGTGAGCACTCCGTAAGTCCAAGTGTTGATAAGGGACAAGAAACATCTTACTCCTTGCATTATATCCTGATAAGACAAAACATTTTGACCACCTCGTTAATATCGAGTTGGTACACCCTTGGGAAGCTATAACAGAAACTATTTTGGATTTGAGAAATTATTGCTAGGTGTCGAGAGGTATGTGATTACATATGTCTACGCACAGGTCACCAAATTCTCAAAAATTACGGGCGGGGATTTGTGGGCGCGGAGCTGGTGCCCGATAGCGTCCCAGATGTGCTCCATTGGGTTCCCACCACGCTCGTTTGGTGGCCAAGACATCAACGTGAATTCAGTATCATCCTCCTCAAATCACTGTAATAAAATTCTGACCTAGTTACCCTGCTGGAAGATGGCACTGGTGTGGGGGAAGAACATGAAGCGATGCATCTGGTCCTTAGTGATATTCACGTAGTCCACACTTGTCACAGTGCGTGCAACTACTACCACAGTTCTCAAGGATACCAGATGAATGTGCTCTATAGACTAGCACTGCCTTCACAATTGCACGATACACGTTTCGAGCAGCCCTTCACCTGTATGATGACGCATTCGGACACAACCATCGACCTAGTGTAGCAAGAAACGTGATTCGTCCGACAAGGCGAACCGTTTCCACTAACCGCCGGTCCAGTGTCGAAGGTCCCCACGCACCGGGCAGCAACCATCTGTTCTTATCTCAAAGTCGGTTATGCCAGTGGATTTCCCCATTTGCTACTCGTATCGTTGCCAGAAAGATTCTCCATTCGTCTCTCTTCCGTTTCTGTACTTTCCTTACCGTGTTACATGCCTGCATCCCCACCAAATGGTATTCAGTCTGCTCAGTCTGGCAGTGGTCATAATGTGTACATCTCACACGTACGCTGTGAGGATTAACTTCTGAAGTAATTTGGCTACATGCAGGGTGGTGGCGGAAACACGACATTCGTGTGCTGTGTACCTTTTGCCACACAGCATTCGGCGTCTTGCTGATTGCAGATCTAGACATAGTTAATGGTCTAGGAATAAAACTGGTGAGCAGTTACATATCTGGTTTTCATTTCTGATACCTCAAGTTTATACTTAAGCCATTGACTTACAGAGGGTGGTACACTTACTGACAATATATCTTCCCGGATACCGTAATCAGGTACTACAGTGAGGAAGGAAAAAGATTATGGTTCACAGTGTTACTCCACCACACTGCTCGATAGATTGCGAAGTGCCAAACGTAGACACATTTGTTGGGTTGTGGGGGAGGAGGGAAGAGGAAGGTGTCATCATCTGACTGTTTTGATACAGCGCGCCATAACTTCCTATTCTGAGTCAATCTCTTCATCTCTAAGAGAAGCAGTTAGATCCAGTGTCTTCGACTATTTGTTGGATATATTCAAGCGTCTGTCTTCTTCTACATTTTTAGCCTCTACAGCCTTCCACTAAAACAGCGTTTCAGTTATCGATGGTTATTAAATTTTCATTTCCCTTTACATAGTGAGTTTCCCGTTCAGTGGCCTCATACACTCACTCTCTTTTTGTGACGTCGGCACGTGTACCTCAACTTTTGTTGTTGGCCACGGTTTTTCTGTCTATTCTGATGAGAATAATTGTATCACTGAACTGTTCACAGAAACTCACTCTCTGGCCTATCTTCCTATTGTAGTGAATCCTACTCCTGTTATACCACTTTCTGCTGCTGTTGATATTGCTGGTTCATTTCACCAGAAGTTCTTATCCTCTTTCCATTTCTCTTCACTGACTCCCACTACGCCTAGATTGAGCTTTCACATTTTCCTTTTCTGATTTTCTAGCTGCACTACAACATCCAGACTTCTGCCATTCTACGCTCCGACTGGTAAAATGTTACCACCCCGTCGATTGTTGCATGATAGTGCCGAAGTAAGACTCCGTAGAAAGACACAGTTACCTGTTTTCGAACTTTATACTCCGTTATCTATTAACCGTGCCTAGCACGCACTCGGCTGCAATTCCTTCCTCCTGAAGAAGAGCGTATCTGGAGTGCACCGACGAAAAGTAGTATAGTATAGCAACACGGAAGACAGGAGCCTGACAAAAGATATGTTGTTTTCGGTCTTGCGTATTGGATAGTCTTTGGAAACAAACACTGAACACGCACGCGTACGAGACGCAGCTGGTGGGATGTTTTCTGATGCAGCGAGGAAATGTTTTGTGTTGGGAGCACTGCGTCAGTGGCATATGCGCAGATTCCGCGAAGCACTTCCTGCCTTATCTCGACACAGAGTTCGTTAAACTCTGAGAGGTTACCCCTAGTAGATGGCTGCAGTCGCTGCAAGTCATATATACATTCGGACATTCGGTACGTACTGTCTAAAAACCTCATTAACAAATGGATCATCGCAATCTTTTCCTGTCAGTTATTTAAAAAAGCAACATTTCTAAGCACGGCGTAGTCTCTGGATGGCACGAAGCGACCCATCAGATATCCAGCTGTAAGGAGGTACTGAATTTAATTCCAAAGTAAGAGCAAAGAACTAACTGTCTGAGAAGTCAAAAAATTCTATTTCTGGGTCCTCCAAAACGAGATTGCACGCATACTTTTTGAAAAACAAAGCTTCCTTCCCCGTTATCCTTGTAGTTCGGGGTACAAAAGTGTATTAAATACGAGAACAGAGAAGAAAGTAGGAGTAATATTTTTTCATTCAAGAAGTTATTCACTTTCGATGTGAGAGAATCCAGTTGCGCACACATACAGAAAAGCAGATCTTATGTGGACGTTAATAACAGTGGTAAAATTTCGCTATATTCACAGTCTTGTAGCATAGTTCTTTAGGGAACACTTACGGCTAGCGACTTTCGCAACAAAAAATGCGTGTATGTAATAAAGTATGGAGATTACGTTATAAAATAGAAGATGTCGTGCCGGCCGGTGTGGCCGAGCCGTTCTAGGCGCTTCAGTCTGGAACCGCGCGACCGCTACAGTCGCAGGTTTGAATCCTGCCTCGGGCGTCGATGTGTGTGCTGTCCTTAGGCTAGTTAGGTTTAAGTAGTTCTAAGTTCTAGGGGACTGATGACCTGAGCTGTTAAGTCCCATAGTGATCAGAGCCATTTGAACCATTTTTGAAGTTGTCGTCACGTTCACCCACGTTCGCGCCAACAGCAAACGTGATAGGGCCTTGCAGTGTCCCATTCTGATAGGAAGATAGTGAGAGAGATGTTTTTCGTGTTACGTCCCATCGTTATGAGATGGAGAATTATCTCCATTTGACTCTATCAAAAAACTTGATGAAGGAAGGATTCGCGCACTTGGGCGAAGTGATTTACGTAAACTGCGAAACACATAAGTGATTTATTTCAGAATGAGAATTCCATCTCTTACTGTCTCGAACATTTTTGAATCGTGCTGCGCGCATTTCACTCACAGTCGTCTGGTGTAGAAGAACGAGTGCTGACACTGTGTGAGCACAAATTAATGTAATCTTGACGTGTTTTGCGCCGCATTTGTAGTGCCGCGGTGACCGAGCGGTTCTAGGCGCTTCCGTCCGGAACCGCGCGACTGCTACGGTCGCAGATTCGAATCCTGTCTCGGGCATGGATGTGTGCGATGTCCTTAGGTTAGTTAGGTTTAAGTAGTTCTAAGTTCTAGGGGACTGATGACCTCAGATGTTAATGGCTCAGAGCCATTTGAACCATTTCTGAATCAGCCAACTTTTGAAGACGTTCTGGGAAGATGAGAAGAAAATTATTTCTGAATCAGCCAACTCTTGAAGAAGTTCTGGGAAGATGAGAAGAAAATTATTTTGCCATAGTCATAGGTTATAAGCGGTCTATAATTGGTCTTCTGCAACTAAAAAATTTGATAATTTGTTTACATCAGCGCTTAGTACAACACATAGGCAAACCTTAAGATAAGTACATCATCTGTAAAGCCATGTCCAAATATTTGAGAATTACCTGTGTCAAGCGGTTTTTTTCGAGAATTATAATAGCAACAAATTGCGGCCGTGGTGTTCCAGGAGGTAGGGCACTTGACTCCAGCCCTCGAAGACCTGGGCTCAGATAGGGGTTGTGACGCTTCCTCGTTCCAGTCCCTCCTGGACGGCCTCAGACGCACTCAAACAGCCACAAAGTACAGTAAGTACTGGGAATGTTTTGTGGGCCCTCCACCATGCCCCTCCTTGTGTCCCGGGCGAACAAAGGCTGTATTTTGCATGAATCCCGGTTACGAACTTGTGCCACAGACTTTAACTTTACTTCACCTTCTAATAGCAACAAAGTACCGCAACTTCTTAATTTATAGGGTACAAGTATAGTCGAAGTGGGCGCTATTCATTATCAGTTTTTTATTCGGCTCTAAGATTGTGATAGTAGATTTGCAGATTACTGTTACGCGGGGGTATAAATGGAGGGAACGCTGCATCTACGCTCCAGAAAGTCAATCCTTCTGTAATTTTTTCTCAGTGGAGCGTCCTTTCTTTTGATACCTGCCTTCCCTAAATTTGCTGTAGTTTTTGTTCCACCAGTCGAACCGGCTCTGAGTTCTCGGCAGCAGCAGTGAATGGGCCCCTTCTAGCTGGAATGTTTCCCACAGCCAGTCCGGTCGCAGACCAGTTCGTGTATGCTAACTCTCAGGAACGCGACTGAAAAGTATCCTCTGTCAAATGAAGCTTGGAATATTTTATACTTGCCATCGTCGAGACTCTTAGTTCTCACGATACTGTAATCTCCAAAATTAGCTTAAAATTTGAAATTAATATGCATGTAAAATATAAACATTTCCAGTACACTATTGTTTGACCCCATGACACCCCACTGGATCTGCGCGTAGGCCATATCTGAATCATTGGCTACCCACAAGGGGTCACCGCCGTTGACGCAATCGTGAAGCGCCGTGTACGCGATGGGGAGGTGCACTATGTGATTAAAAGTATCCGGACAGATGGCTGAAAATGACTTACAAGTTCGTGGCGCCCTCCATCCGTAATGCTGGAATTCAATATGGTTTTGGCCCACCCTTAGTTTTGATGACAGCTTCCACTCTCGGCAGGCATACGTTGAATGAGCTGCTGGAAGGTTTCTTGGGGAATGGCAGCCAATTCTTCACGGAGTGCTGCACTGGGAAGAGGTATCGATGTGAGGTCGGGGAGTCCTGGCACGAAGTCGGCGTTCCAAAACATCCCATATGCGTTCTATAGGATTCAGGTCGGGACTCTGTGCAGGCCAGTCCATTAGAGGAGTGTTATTGGCGTGTAACCACTCCGCCACAGGCCGTGAATTATGAAGCAGGTGTTCAATCGTGTTGAAAGATGCAAACGCCATCCCCAAATTGCTCTTCAACAATGGGAAGCAAGAAGGTGCTTAAAACATCAATGTAGACCTATGCTGTGATAGTGCCACGAAAAACAACATGGGGTGCAAGTCTCCTCCATGAAACACGACCACACCATAACACCACCGCCACCGAAATTTACTGTTGGCACTACACACGCTGGCCGATGACATTCACCGGCTATTCGCCATTCCCACACGCCACATTGTGTACCGTGATTCGTCACTCCACACAACGTTTTTCCAGTCCAATGTTTACGCTCCTTACACCAAGCGAGGAGTCGTTTGGCATTTACCGGCGTGATGCGTGGCTTATGAGCAGCCGCTCGAGCATGGAATCCAAGTTTTGTCACCACCCGCCTGTCATAGTACTTGCAGTGGATCCTGATGCAGTTTGGAATTCCTGTGTGATGGTCTGGAGAGATGTCTGCCTATCACACATTACGACTCTCTTCAACTGTCGGCGGTCTCTGTCAGTCAACAGACGAGGGCGCCCTGTACGCTTTTGGGCTGTACCTGCCCTTTCACGTTTCCACTACACTATCACATCGGAAACAGCGGACCTAGGGATGTTTAGTAGCGTGGAAATCTCACGTACAGACGTATGACACAAGTGACACCCAATCACCTGACCACGATGTCTAATTGACTACTGAGGTCGCTGATATGGAGTACCTTTCGGTAGGTGGCAGCACAATGCACCTAATATGAAAAAGTATGTTTTTGGGGGTTTCAGGATACTGTAGATCACATAGTGCAAGTCGGTGATAGAACGTCGCGCGTCGCGACGTCGTGCCGGTCTACGTTTGGTAGCGGGCAGGCCCGACGTTACGGACAAGGGGTGACGGGACGGGGCGCGGCCAGATTGGGCGGCTATTTCGGCAGCCACCCCCGCGCCCTTTGCGAGCCCCTAACGACCCCGGCCGCCGCCGCCGACGCCGACGCCGCCTCCGTGACGGGCGGCCGCCATAGCGGCGCCTCGCACGCCGCACTGCCGGAAGGCCGGCGACGCCAAGATGGCGGCCAGCGATCCGTCGCTCGCTCAGCCCCAAAGCCGGCGGCGTTTGCTCCGGCCGTATCCGCTTCCGCGTCCGTTCTCTCGCCCCTCACGTACGACCAGCTTCCGACTTGCCCCTATAGCTTAGCGTGCAGCCCTCTAACCTGCGACACAGGCCACACCAGGATCGAATCTGCGCAAAGGATAAACAGCCGTTGGATTAACTGTGTGTGCTTATTACACAGTTTTCCACGATCGTCAAACGTGTTTTCTCAAGAGCGAATATTGTCTTTGTGGAACAGCACTTCGGGTCGTGCATGTTAGGATCTTATTATTAATTGGTAACCGACATAAATTAGCAGGGTGTGAACGCCCAATACACTAGATACAGTAAGGGCGCGATAAGTTGGCCGCCGGTCCCCAAGTACTAATCGTTAAAAGTCGGCAACGTTCGGAACACTTCTAGTCGGCTTTTTTCTGTTTCAGACGTTCGTCGATCCCACAGTTGTGACACTGTAGCCGCCCGCCAAATTTTTGTTGTATTGGCAGTGAGGACGTATGATAAATTGATTAATAATAGCAATTTTACTTGTATTTAAATCAATTACGCAATATGAGACACGATCACAAACGTTTAATACAAATGTTGACAGTCACTTTTCTTCTACACCTTGAGTTGTGTTACAACACTGTTAATTTAATGCGAGTAATACAGGGTGACAATTATTGAACTATATAGGAAAAACCGTAAATTACTCGTAGTAACAAACTACGGCGTGTACACACTTTATTCAACATGCAAACGTCACTACAGGTATTCAGATTTAGATTACGGCATGTTCGATATGTCTGCCATCATTGGCGATGATGTGGCGCAGACGAAGAGCGAAATTCTTCACGACCCTCAGAAGTGTCAGAAAATTGATGCTGTCGATGACTTCCTGAATGGATGTTTTCAGGTCAGCAATGGTTTTGGGGGTTATTGCTGTACACCTTGCCTTCAATATAGGTCCCCAAAAAGGAATCGCATACGTTCAGACCCGGAGAACATGGCGGCCAATCGAGGCCCATGCCAGCGGCGTCTGCGCACCCCAGAGCCAGAATATGGTCCCCAAAGTGCTCCTCCAGGGCATAAAATACTCTCCTGCTTCGATGGGGTCGAGCTCCGTCTTTCATGAACCACATCTTGTCGAAATCTGGATCACTTTCGATAATGGGGATGAAATCATCTTCTAAAACCATCACGTGTCGTCCGGTAATCACCGTGCCATTATGGAATATCGCACCGATTATTCCGTGGCGCTACATTGCACATCACGCGGTCACCCGTTGAGGGTGAATTCTCGATCGCGAAATGAGGATTTTGTCCCCCAAATGCTCCAGTTTTGCTTATTGACGATCCCGTACTAATGTCCGAACCCATACTAATGTCCATCAGGCCCCGTGGCAAACTGTACACGTCCGAAAGCAAGCCGTTCAGAAGGTATGAAAATTTTGTTTCATATAGTTCTATAATTGTCACCCTGTGTGTACCGCATTTGAGTATTACCGTCTACGTAGTGCACATTCGCGAATCCATGTTACTTCCGTGTTAAAATCCATACCACAGCAGCTAATCGCTACAAGACGCTCACGCCCATCAGGTGTCAGTGCTGGGTGACAAACAATAAAGTATTCCCCCTCTCAAACCTCCTAAAAACGCAGTGCCCGTGGTACTTAAGCCTCTGCCATAGAGGTAAGCGGTCAGTTTTACTTAGCTCACGTACGAATTCACCAGCGTCAATTAAAATTGCTTAACTCATCTTGAAATATTATTGTCTCTGTACGTTTTTTGTTTGTTACTGAGCGGCAAATCTGCACTCCTAAGAAACTCTTAACGCTAGTTGACGTTCTGGCATTCGGCTCTTAGTTGCTAAAGCATATTATAATAAAATGCCACTGAGAACCGCGGACTGCACGTACGCTTGGTTCTGACGGAATGTCACCCGCGGACCGTAGTTTGACGACCACTAGTTTACGCTCATAATGGCCTGAGGCCTTACTTCCACCTGAGAAAATTCGTTACACAGACATCTAGAAATACGATAGTGGAATAATTTCTGCTTTGGTCCGTTCGATTGAAGTGTGCCTTCTCTTTCTCACTGAAGAAGTGTCCAGGAACGGATCGTCAGGTACGATTTGTCAGTTTCTGGAACAGCTTATGGCACCAGGAACGTGAACTGTGATCGTGGTTTGAGAAGCCAAAAACTGCTGGAAATATTGGATTATCTGCGGGAAATAGCTCCCGAGTGCGACGTGACAATTGCAGAACAAAAAATTAGTTTTCGAAATTCCTACATTACCGAATTATAAAATTTTGGGGGATAAGATACCTCTCCAGAGGATATTTACAACACAGACGTTGGATCGTTTACCAATCAGACGTCGAAAGAGGTGCATATATAGTTGATAGGACAGACCCTAATAAAAGTTACTTACAAAATTCTGTCCACGGTGTTGCTGAACAGACTGAAACCACAAGTGGATACAAAGATAGGTGAATACCAAGCACAGTTCAGTAAGGGAAGATCCTGTATTGAACAAATTTGGAACCTGTGAACACTCTTTAAGGTGAGACAGGCGAACAACACTGTAGTTACATTGACAGGCAGACTCTCTTTGACCCAATAGAAGAATGCGGAACAGAGAGAAAAACAAGGGCACTGATAGAACAGACGCTCGCAGACACCACATGTAAAATAAAATTTATGGGATAAATATCAGAGCCATTCGAGATACGTACAGGGTTCAGACAAGGAGATGGTCTCTCACCACTTCTATTCATCATAGTCCGGGACAAAATTATCAAGCAGTGGGAAGAAAAGTAAAAGGAATTCAGTTAGGAAGAACACGTGCACACAAGACAATCATAAAATGCTCAACATTTGCAAATGACTTGGCAATACTCAGACGACAGGGAAGAAGCGCAAGAAGTCCTGGAATATTGACATGAAGTCTCGGCTAAAGCGGGGTTACAGATATCATAAAAACGATATAAGGAAAGTAAGAACAACAACACGCAAAATACGGATTGGTTAACAGAGTGGAAATATTCAAGTATCTTGGAGAACACATGCAAATAGGAGGATCAAACACGGCATCAAAAACAGAACGGACAGAAAAACTTCAGAAAGTGTGTAAACTTACATGGACGCACTGCAATAAAAGAAGCATCTCAAGACAGGCGAAAATCAGGCGCTACAATACAGTTGTACTACCAGAAGCCCTCTATGCATCAGAAACGACCACAATTGGGGCATCGGGCATCGTAGAGACTGAAAAGATAGAACATAAAGTCCCTCGAAAAATTTTTGGATCAGTACATTCAGATGGTATATGGATAAAGAGGTCAACCAAAGAACTATATGAACACACAGACAGACTCACAGACATAATCAGAAAACGTCGACTAACATTCTTTGGGCCGGTGCACAGAATAAACAACACCAGACTCACGAAGAGAATCATTTACGTAGTCAACAGCTCAATCAAAAAAACCAAGTGGTTTCATGAAATAAAAGAAGACCTAAAACAAGCGGGAATCAATAAAGAAATGATAAATGGAAGAGACAATTTCAGAAACAAAATTATGAACACGAAATTTGAGGTAAAAGAAAGAAAGAGACCAGGGAAAATACGGACAGAACAAAGGAAATATGAACACAGTCAAACAATGAAAAGGTTTTGGGAAGAGAAAAGAAGAGAACGTGAAAAAATGAGAAAATTGATAATGATGTAACATTCAAGTTCAATCATTGTCTCAAGGGCAAAAATGATGTGTATATAACGTATGTGCATGTAAACAGTACTTGCGTTAAAAGTTATTTTGTGCTCAACAGAATATTGTTCATCATGATTAGACGAAAGAGTTTCTGGTTATTATTGATAAATGCAGAAGTTACTTGTGAGTAACGGTGATATGCGATATAGTTTTGTTTTGCAGTTTTTTATTTTACCTTTTCGCTGAGGAAATTGTGCTTCCTAGGTGTATATGATAAATCTGTATTGTTTTATTTGTATGTACTACAGCAGCCGTTTGTTTCACGTTACAAATCAACAGTTTTCAAACAAAATCCTGAATTAAAATTTACAACTTCAGTTTTGCTATACATCCTGTTTACTTTTCAGTAACAGACAGGTGGATTACTATGGAGAACAAAAATGTTCCCTAGGTTACGCAGCCCAGACCTTTATATATCCTCGCTCAGTTTCTCGACGGTTCGCGGCTTCTGGTTTTTAACCCTGCTGTTCTGTTCACTTTTACTTGACATATATACTGTTCGGGTCAATATGACCCGACATATCAAAATGCTTTAGAAACATAAATTTTGGTACAGTTTTAGCTATCGACATTGTTGTTCTATTCCAGTACCTTGTTAGTAATAATAATAATAATAATAATAATAATAATAATGGTAATAATAATAATAATAACAATGCATACAACTTTATTGAGGGATATTTTTCATTTAAATATGCACATAAATTTGAAACAACAGACAGTTTCCATTACAGGCATTCAACTTAGAAAGCACTACAGTTTTTCCATACTTCTATTCTTATTGTTGACAGTTTAGACGTAAGTATTGACATTTTCTAACAACAGACAGTTGTCATTACAGATATTCATCTTAGAGCACACTACAGTACAGAACACACTACAGTTTTTTTATTACATTCCAACATAGAAAGCACTACAACTTTAGAATCCTCTCTTCTTACTGATTGTAGTTTAGGCACAAGTATTCACATAAATTTGAAACAACAGAATTTTCAATACAATCATCTTATAAAATACTACAGTTCTTTTCTTACTGCTTGCACTGTGGACACAAGTAGGTTACATGTTTCTTGCAAATATGTTTACTACATTTTCCACACACCATGTTTGTTTTATTGTCATTACTTGATGGACAGAACTTACAGCGTGCACGTTTTGTAGATTTTCTTGTTGTTACCGATTCTGACACACCACCCACATCATTCGGGTTTTGGATGCTTGTGACCATTCTCAAAGAATCTTCTGTTCTTGGGAAATGCGTTCTTGATGCAATATGTTCTTTTATCAGTGACTTTCCAAGTTCCTCCAAGAATATTCTCCTTCTAGTCAATTTGCTTGCATTCCAATTAGGGTCAACCGAAATCCACAAAACGTATGCATTATAAGCAGAAACATCAAGAATATTGTAGAAAACTATCATTGGCCACCTATTACTTTTTCGTTTGCATGTATATGTACCTAATAACTGATCAAGCGTGTCTACAGCACCTTTGGTTGAATTATAGTCCAAAATCATTTTTGGCTTCTTATCAGCCCTGTCACTGATTTCCGCATCATGGTGGAGAGTGCTCATAAGTACAACATTCTTGTGTCTCTTAGGAATATAATTAACCACAGTAGTGTCATTTGTGAAGTAAAATGAAGAGCTGTGTACCTCCTTGTTGGTCATTTTGTGTGGAAGCTCCGGCTTATTTTTCCGTATAGTTCCCAACATAGTCAATTTCCTTTTCAGAAGCAGCTGCCCCAAATTGTACGACGTAAAAAAGTTGTCACACGTGATATTCTGACCACGTAACTCAGAAGTGAGATCAGATACCACCCTCATTCCCTGATTTCTTTCTGGTGCCGCTCCACTCACCTTTCCTGTATAAATTTGGGCTTTCAGTACGTATGAAGTTTTGCTGTCACACATGGTCCATATTTTGATCCCATATTTTGCCGGTTTACTTGGGATATACTGCTTGAATGGACAGCGACCTCTAAATGCTACTAACTGCTCGTCAACAGTAACATTTTCTCCTGGATTATA
This sequence comes from Schistocerca piceifrons, assembly GCF_021461385.2. Classification (NCBI taxonomy): domain Eukaryota; kingdom Metazoa; phylum Arthropoda; class Insecta; order Orthoptera; family Acrididae; genus Schistocerca; species Schistocerca piceifrons. The sequence continues at coordinate 472,467,805 of NC_060145.1, read as the reverse complement.
CAGTTTAGGAAGGACCTCTACCCACTTCTCCCAAATACTACGAATTGCGGCAAGTTTGTCAGTACGTCGTCTTTCCTCTCTAGTAGATTTCTTGTCAAATCGCAGGACACGTGATATCTTACAGAATGTTTCATGAGACATGGTTGCTCGAAATATGTTTCGCCCAGTATCTTTATCCCACAAACTTTTTGTAGACTCCCCATGAGATCGATATACACCCGCTAGGAGTAAGAGTCCTAAGTATGCATGGAAAACAGAACCATCAATATCTGTCCACTGTTCACCATAAACTCGCTGCCCTTCAATATTTGTCATCTCTATTATTTCATTTTGAAGCGCTGTGTGAAATACTGCTTCAAATGAACATTTTACATCAGATATTCTGCTGACTGCATACCTGGTAACTCCTGGGGTACTCTTGATGATGTTCGAAGCTGGTAGGCGACCATGTTGTGCTGGTGGATGCAACTGCCATTCTATATTCCCATTTTTAGAAAGAAAAGTCTCTACACTATTTTGTATGGGCTGTGGACTGTCGTAACTGTCATCGGAACACTCGCTTTCAGATGCATTGCTGATGTGATCTTCAAACTCAGAAAGTGATCCTTCATCTGGTGAGGCATTTACTATTTCTTCCAACTCACGATCATTCAATGGTCTCATCGCCATGGTGTCACAAGTCAAACTGGGCAGAAACAAAGCATTCCAATTATTGAGAACTGCCAATTATTATTTCCTGGGGAAAGCAACAAACAAGCCCATTGTTGTGAACGCATGGAGCTTTAGGTGATTGTTGAGAGTAAGTTGGAATGATGCAGTCACTATTCCCACACAACACAACAAAAATAATTTTCGCCATTTCCAGATTTTAGAAATAAATACGAGTTACACTAAACATATTTGTGTCGGGTCATTATGACCCGAACATTACATATGCAACTATTACAGTTGAAGCCCAAACTTCTTAAACTTTTTTAAAACCTTTTAAAACACATGCTGCTCATCCATTTTCAGACAAAGTCACAAAGTTTCATAAATATATATTGGTATTTACATAATGTAAAATAACGTTCATATTCGTTTCGGGTCATATAGACCCGAACAGAACAGCAGGGTTAAAGGAATCTAGTAAGACTCTGATCTCATACGTAAAAGAAGGTATCGTTACGAGGTAATGCCTGATAGCTATGCAACACAGGTAGCATACAGGTATCGCATCTACTAGGAAAACTACACTTACTGATGATAACCTACGGTAGTTTTATAACCGTTTCCCATCAATTAATACTGTGACCATTTTGGCAGGAAATCACGAGTCTAGTCGCACGACTGGGACGTTACCCGACGGACACTAATCTGATTAGAAGCCACTTGTAACGAATGGTTTGGAAATGACTCTTGAAACTGTAATTTTGGAATCAGTTTGAGATCCACTATCGATAGCACTTGCTACTTCACACGAATAAAGAGCGAGTTGTGTTTCACAAGGACGATAATTTCTGAATCCTTGCAGGCTGTGCGTCAGTAGATCGTTATCTGCAATGGGAGTCGATGATCGCGAGTGGCGAGTGATGTTGGCTCCGTGGCGCGCACGCTGCGCTACTGCCGGGCATTACTTCTGTCGTTAATCTGCGGCGACGCACAGCAACGCGTGGGAACCGACTCCGGTACGAAGCCGCGCCGCAGGAGTGCCGGCAAACTCCGCGGACGGCTTAGCGCACTTTTGAGGCAGCGAAAACAAACTTCCGCAGCCGCGTTGCGAACTTGATAAAGGCGAGTTAATTTAAAGTTTGGACTCGGCGGCGCTGGCGGCGGTTTGTGAAGGCGGCAGGCAGGCCGCCCCGCTGCGATAAGCCATCTGCGGAGATTTCTGCGACTTGGCCCGCCGGGTAATCAGTGCGGAATATCACTTCTCGATTAGGCGTCAGCTATGCGGAATCGCGCCTCTCACCCTTCACTGTCGCTTTCCTGGTCGCCTGCATCGCTGTGGCGGTGTCGAACTATTGCGTCAATTTTTCTGGCGTTGCTATCTCCCCTTACACGAGGTCAGTCGTGTAAGACGTAACACCTATTCTATTTCTCGAGCAGTTCGAGACACAGGTTTTCGGAAAATTATACTAGGAGGGCGTACACTATTTGTGTTGTGTGGGGGTCGGCCGGAGTGGCCGAGTGGTTCTAGACGCTGCAGTCTGGAACCGCGCGACCGCTACGGTCGCAGATTCGAGTCGTGCCTCGGGCATAGATGAGTGGGATGTCCTTAGGTTAGTTCGGTTTAACTAGTTCTTAGTTCTAGGGGACTGATGACCTGAGAAGTTAAGTCCCATAGTGCTCAGAGCCATTTGAACCATTTTTTTGTTGTGTGGGTAATACTCTTAACCCGTGTATTAACCGAAAAATCGAAGTAAATATGTCTTTTTTAAATGGTACGATGTACTTGTCCCATAGAACTAGAACGATCTTAAAACGACGATCACAGCCAAAACGTTATGACCACCGCCCACTGTGACGTTGGAGTCCACCCGGTGGCGTTGCGGGCAGGTGACGCGGTAGCAAAGGTATGTAAGTGGAGCAGACACGGACAGAAGATGACCCTGGGAAAGATATGGGCTAAAAGTTGGGAAATTCATTGAGATAAGTGGCTTTTCAGTGCAGATGATTATTACGCTGAGACTGTGAACGAGTATCTCGAAAACGGCGAAGCTGGTCGAATGCTCACGTGCTACTGTCGTGAGCACATGCAGAAAGAGGTAGAAGGACAGTGAAACTACTATTAGGCCGTTAATGGTTGATCGTCCACGGCTCTTCACAGGCCTGCCTGCCCGGCCAAGTGGGATAGATGGTGATCTGTGGCATCTCTGCCGAAAGAGCATAAATGCTGGTGCACGTTCAAGTGTTTCGGATCACACCGTTCATCGTACAATGTTGAATATGGAGCTCCGCAGCAGACCATCCATACCGGTTCACATATTGTCCCAACGGCATCGTCAGTTGCGATTACAGTGGTCGTGGGACCACCGCGATTCCACCGCCGATCAATGGAAACGTGTCGGCTCTTCGGACGATTCACATCCTTTGTTACACTGGGTCCACGGTCGTCTCCACAAACGTCGTCATCGGCGTGAAACGAGGAGCGCGCCAAGGACGCAGGCTGATGGGAGCAGTATTATGCTATGGGAGACAGTCTCCTGCGCCTGCGTGGTAGTATCGAAGACACTCTGGCAGATGAAAATCAGCTGCATCCCTTCATGTTTGATGTCTTCCACAGCGGTGATGTCATCTTTCAGCAGTGTAACTGTCCGTGTCTCGGAGCCAGAACCGTACTGCAGGGGTTTGTGCAGCATAATTGTGAACTCGTGTTGACGCCTCGGCGACCAAATTCGCCTGATGTACTGCAAATCGTGAGGAACCTTCCAGGATCACTATCGGGCGCCATCAGCGCGTACGAAAATCAACGGCCCGTTGTTTACGCGAATTACATGACCTGTGCGAAGACATCTAACACCGCATACCTCCACAAGGGCACCAAAAAACTGTCGGATCCCTTGAAAATGGCCGGCCGGTAGGGCCGTGCGGTTCTAGGCGCTTCGGTCTGGAACCGCGTGACTGCTACGGTCACAGGTTCGAATCCTGCCTCGGGCATGGATGTGTGTGATGTCCTTAGGTTTAAGTAGTTCTAAGTTCTGGGGGACTGATGACCACAGATATTAAGTCCCATAGTGCTCAGAGCCATTTGAACCTTGAAAATGCAAGGCACAAATAATCGGCTGTCGTATCAAACTACTTCATTGTATGCAGCAAGAAGACAAGCATGCGTTCTCGAGGTGAAACGTATTTCCTCTTGCTCCTCTTTATTCGACATTCATAAAGAGTCAGCTACGATTCTTGTAATTGGAGCTATAGGGTGGGAAAATAAAAACTGACTGACGCAGGGAACTGACACTTGTTAAAGAAAACCGCCCATCACAGAAAACGCTGGAAACCAGATCTCCACTGTGGAAGCACATCTCCCGCATGTTCTGTATCGAGTACTTCGCTGTGTCATTACATCTGAACGACTGAGAGGAACAGGTGTGTTTAGTGACCAGTTGAACGAAACGCAGATATGATGCTCACGATACAGTGGCGCATGTTTACTGTCGGCTGTTTCGCGAAGCCCAACTCGTGAAACATGCGCACAGGTATTTGCACAGCAGTTTAACCCTGGAAGTGTTTTGGGAAAACCTCCAGCAAAGTTACACTGGTGGTAAACTGGCACAAAATGGGCGCTATAGCGAGTAAAAGCCTTAACTACACGGAAAGACTTAAAACGCGAGAAAACAGTGATAGCATTTTATTTTATTTTCTGCATCAGTTTCATTTTCCCACATTTTACATACTAACTCGTAGTGTATGACAGGGTGTTTAGGAAAACTATTTGAGATTTAAATAGGTACTCGTGTTTAACATAACAGCTTTTGTGAAAACGAGGAAACAATGGAAAGACTTGGCACAACGGCCGAGTCTGCCATAAGATTTCCACCGGTCGGTGTTTGAACTGCAATAGCTGAAGCTCGGATATTCTTGTCGAAAGTTTAACTCCAACAGTAGCAAAATGTACTCGCCTTTTCAAGCGCTTTCGAATGTCTTTAAAGAAGCATCTCGTTCCATCTTGTTTTATACCAAAGTTAGAGACTATTATCCGTGCAAAAAATTACAGGTCTCTCTTCCTAACTATCATGTGCCGGAAACCTCTTTTCGACATAGTGAACCGTTCAAGAAATAAAAGGCGCATTACGTGTTATGCGACTCACCACGAATAACAGCATAATCCACAAACAACGTTACGTGTTATGCTACTCACCACCAATAACAGCATAATCCACAAACAACGTCGCCATGTTACCGCCGATATCCTACATGTCATGTGTGTGTCTCGAAGTTCTGTAGCAGCACCCTCGAAGTACGTCCGCACATCTGACGTTTGCTGTCAGTAACAGTGGATATGTCGATATCTGCCTTTTACCAAATCCTCAGTACGGTAACAAACGTGGTCCGATATTCCGTAACATTACGCTAATGGGACAGAAATGTAGCTATTTATACAAAAAATCGTCAAAAGCGGTCTTTATGTTACACTCTTAATTCCATTCTGTGATCTTTAATTATTTTGGCATATGTTCTCATTGCGTTCATACTGAGGAATTAAAGTCCCAAATAGTTTCCTTAAGCCAAATCTAAGAATCTGAAACGCATCACGATTATCAACTGTATGTTTTATTGGCTGATTTTGAAATATTTTTTTTTAACAGCTACAATAACTCGATATTCAACACAGATAGCTGCAACCTATCTCAGAGGCCTGAAACATCCTGTTTTAGCTTTATTCACCATGAGAAATGCATTTCTGCTGCAATTGGTCCATCTCCAAATGAACTCAAAACGTCGATAAAATATTTGTTGTATGGACGGAAGAACACAGGGAGACATGGCTGTAGTAACAGAAGGGAAACAAACAACGCTTATTTAAAATATTTTTTGGTAGCTTTCTCCATAAACAACTCTTAAGATTTAATGAATTTGTTATAATAATCTTACACGTAGTGTGCACAAAATAAAATAGACAAGGGTCTCCGGAAAGTCTGGCTACTAAAATTGTTCAAATGGCTCTGAGCACTGTGGGACTTAACATCGGAGGTGATCAGTCCCCTAGAACTTATAACTACGGTACTTAAACCTAACTGCCCTATGGACAATACACACATCCAGGCCGATAGCAGTCGCGCGGTTCCGGACTGAAGCGCCTAGAAACGCTCGGCCACCGCCGCCGGCTACTAATCTCAGTTCTTCTTACTGTGATCGCCATTAAAATGACGGAAAAAGTGCTGATAAATTTTGAAACAGATGACTAGAAAACTAATTTGGATCGGCCAGAAAATGATATAACATAGGTGTACAATTTAAAATGTCACGAGTATGTAATGAAGTTTTCAAACAGGAACAGTGGTTGATAATGGTTTACATATGGGCAGTGACGTTAATTCGGCCTCATGAAATGCCTACAAAAACTTCTGTGTCTGTACAGCACAATCGGATGTAAGTTTCGTCATAGGCAAGAGAAGGGACTTCAAGTACACCACGTTACGGCAATATCAGCACAGCATTTTGTATCAACGGAGCACAGGGTGTTCAGATAAGATTCCTGTGGAAAATATCTGTTAATACACGACTTTAGAGAAAAAGCTATGACTAAATAAGGACGAAATTACAATTAATGTTAATATGAATGAAGTAATAAAAAATACAACAAACGGTAAAACATATGTTAAGAATGAAACAACCACAAACAAAAAAAAATTACTGGTGAAGTACAGGAAGAACAGGCGGATGGATGAGAAGTGTGGGTGTGCTGTAACCACTATCGATAAAAAAGACGATATATCTTGTTTTAATGAACAGGCCTTAAAATCAGAAAATGAGCTCAAAAAACATGAAGAAAGTAAGTTTACAGGTCAACGCGCTGTCGACATCGTGAATATTGGGGACTAAGTAAGATCTCATAAGGGCGAGTGGAGAGCCTAAAAAAAGTCACTCTGCTTCTCGTCTCACGTAGACAGCTAGACTGGAAAAGTGTAAAAGAAATGTTGCCCTGTTTTTCTACTAATGTCATTTAGGGAAAATAAAACAGGAAAGTTACAATTGCTTTTTTTCCCAAGACTACTCTCTAGAGGCATATTTGTCAAACTATTTCAGTTGCACTTACAGTGTTAGAATTTTGAGCGATAATCATTTGTACATATTATGGCACACAATTTTCAGCTTAATTTCTTGTGCCACAACGAGAATTGTACTTCATGTGGTACCACTGTTATGGAAAATAAACAAATGCTACTTTTGTGGTATCATTCAACCCACGGACGTACATAAATTTGAGTAAAGTAGAGAATACAGTATTTCACTACGCTGTACAAACACAGCTGTGGATATATCGAGAAAATATATTTGTAGTGTTTATTAAAACTAAAAATACCACTCCGCAGGGGCACCATTCATTGAAAACACATAGGATACACTTCCACAAAAAAACACTGTCTTGCTTGTTTTACCTGCATCCTTCTCGACTATCATTTCAGTTGGTACTTCAGTGCTTTTAGTGTCCCCTTTTAGGGCTGTGTTTGATTTTGGTACTTCACCTTTAAATGTTGACCGTTCATATAATTTCATATGAATATTTGAATTTCAAAATTAATCGATCAGTTTTAATCTCAGAAGGGTGATCATTTGTTTTTTTTATTGCCATTTCTCCACGACGCAGATCGTACCCCTCTGCTGTAATGCGTCGATCTTTGAGGAATATTTTGCTTAGACTATTTTGTGGCAACTCAACAATGCTTCAGTGCAACTAACACGATATTGAACGTGTTGTTCGTCACGCACTGTAATGTGTCTTGTGGAACATGCCTGTGGACTGGGATGTAAAACTCCGATATTTACTTTAAACTTACAAAATTTGGGTCTTTAAACTCATCTAACTACTTAATATTGGTTATTATTCTAAATTCTGCTCTTGTAATTGTATTTGTTCCGTCTTTCGTTGCACTGAACGCACCAAAACCATCGTACCATAACCGAAATAATGATATTATTGACAAATAAATTCCACAGCTGATTCATTTGGTCACGTGACCTTCTGAAAAAAAGGGACGTGTGTAGAACAACACTGATTGTCACACACTGAATATCAAGGCTGCGTCCAGTTTAATGCATAATAATGTTAAAGTAGCTAAACAGCATCCACTGGCAATGTTAAAAAAAGGACGAGATCCTCTTCGAGGCCCTGAAGGCCCAAGGGCTGTCGACCGACCGCCGTACCATCCTCAGTCACACGGATGCAGTGTGGAGGGACACGTCGTCAGCACACCGCTCTCCCGGCCGTTTTTTCCGACCTGAGTGTGGAGCCGTTACGTCTTATTCAAGCAACTCCCCAGTTGATATCAAGAGGCTGAGCGCACCCAATACCAGTCTTCCCACCAATGAAAGGTCCTCGGTTGTACCGGGAGTCGAACCGGGCTCTTTGACATTGCAACTATCTACGCTGACCTTTCAGATCTTTGTCAGACGTATAGCTGCCGTTAAATAGGTGAACAGGTTAAATCATTTACTGATCACTGCCTTTACTTTATAATCTTCAGATAGCTGTGGTGTAACTGTGATTGTCTAGAGCAGAAAAACGAACGAATCGATCTCACATCGTGTTTGAACGTGAGCCGGTAGCATACAAGAGATCTTACAATGCAAAGACACACAACAGCGTGTCAGGCATGATGATGAAATGACTGTACAAGATTTTCACGGCGATATGCCCTTTCAAGCGAAAAGTTTTCGTTCCTTATACGCAACGGAATTAAATGGATAGTATTTTTTTAAGGTGAAAACGTTCTGCCACCTTATGCGACAATTATTAAGGAAGTTTTTGTATTTCGTCATTCACTTGTGCTCTATCGACTTTAGGCTATTACAAAGTGCCTCAACAATTAAAGCTCCATCAGGGCCGTCAAGTGTAGATGGAGGTTTGAGTCTTGATGCTGACAGTGCACAAGCGAACGATGAAATAAAGAAACATTCACTTCAGATATTTTAGACAGCCGAAGGTGGCAAAGTGCATTTAACCTTCAAAAAGCAGATCCTTGCACAGGAAAATTATCGGATAGATTGAAGAGTCACAGGGTGTGTAATGTTTACATGGGACCTTTCATTTTTGCATTGTCTGCTCATGTTCAGATTTGGTATTTACTTGCAAATGTTGCCTCACTTCATACTTTAACTGAAAAATTGTGTGGCTATAAGTAGATAATTAAATGAAAAGCACTTCGCGTAGTGTGTTCGTGTTACAGTGCAACGAGATGCGCCGAGCTTCGGAAGAAAAACCAGAACTACTTCACTGAAACCTCAGACTAGAAACGTAGAATCAGCAAAATCTCCCATAAACCAGAAAATGAATTTTATTGGAGTGTGAATGAATACTTGAACTGTATTTATAGACCTAACTTAATTACCCTTGCAGTGCATAAACTTCAGGTTTGTCTCACGAACTATAAAATATTTCATCAATTTACACTCTGCTAGATGTCGCACACCCTCATTCACCGTTCGACGACACTTACGCCCAACATGCCGTTTACTGAAAAAACATCTACTCATATCCGTGTTTACGACTGACACGATGGCTCCTTCCTTTTTCCGTTCCCTCCCTTTTTCATTCGTGTCTCAACTACTGGATATTGCATTATCTTTGATTTTCCTTGTCGCGTAACATCCACTGAACACACATAAAGTTTACTGTCCGAAAGTGAGTTTACAGAAACAGCTACACGACTTCGCTGAAAGTCCTCTCCGCTATTTTACTTTTCCGCTCATAATCCTGGCTGCAGTGATGTGACGTTTAGTCGCACGAAATGTAAATTCCGTCAGGAAGGAAGGTGTTCTTGTACAAGGTTTCTCAAACTCGGGTTTGAGGCCACTCTGAGGGTTCCAATAACCTTTTTTGTGCGTCGAGTAATAACATGAAAAACAACTGTTTTTTCGTAATTTCTAATTTTATCATTTGTTTTCAATATAAACATTATTTATTGTACAGCAAACGACGAAGAACCACGAGCACTCGCTGGTTACAGATATTTACACATTTTATTGTAAACAGTCTCAGGCATCCGTAATTATAAACACTCAAACTCGTTTGTTGTGGCGTTAGACCATTCTGTTGCCTCCCGCCTTTCAACTACTGGCATATGGCGGACTCATATGAGGTGAGCAGTCGCGGACTAGCTGTGTTGAGGTTTATGGCAGCTGGTGGCGCTGAGTGATCCAGCACGCAGCTGAGCTTCAATCCAGCGTTTACCGAACGATATATGGAATCCTATATAACGTAGTCCAGTGTTTCTACCGTGCTTCGGCGTGCAAAACCAATTACTGGTTCAAATGGCTCTGAGCACTATGGGACTTAACATCTGAGGTCATCAGTCCCCTAGGACTTAGAACTACTTAAACCTAACCAACCTAAGGACATCACACACATCCATTCCCGAGGCAGGATTCGAACCTTCGACCCTACCAGTCTCGCAGTTCCGGACTCAAGCGCCTAGACCCGCTCAGCCACCGCGGCCGGCCAAAACTAGTTACTGTTGAGCATATCCTAAATGATCATTTGATGCATTTGGAAAACAAAAAAGATCACCGACACAAATATCGTTAAAATGTCAATAAGAATTTGCAGTGTCAGTCGTGTGAATCAAAACACGAACTCGATTTTCACGGAAATATTTCAACAGTTTTTAACGTGGTGTTCAGGCAGAATTTTCGATGCTGTCGCATTAAATGACGACGCTTCTTCTGTCGTAAGCTGCCACTTATTTCTTTGAATCGTCAGTTTCAACACCGGTGGCTACTACACCAAAATGTCGCTCAAGTGTACAGAACATCGAGAGTACGATGAAGCCAGCAGTGACGAACATTAAGGCACGTTGGGTGATATTCTGACACAAAAGGCAGTCACATCCGTATCGCTAAGCGTAAAAAATGGTTCAAATGGCTCTGATCACTATGGGGCTTAACCACTGAGGTCATCAGTCCCATAGAACTTAGAACTACTTAAACCTAACTAACCTAAGGACATCACACACATCCATGCCCGAGGCAGGATTCGAACCTGCGACCGTAGCGGTCGCACGGTTCCAGACTGTAGCGCCTAGAACCGCTCGGCCACACCTGCCGGCTCTAAGCTTATGTTTTTCCACCATTTAGTAAGATACCCTTTGATACATTAATACTGTACGTCACAAATCAGTTTTGTGCTTCGAAAATATTATTACTTGCTTTTTTTGGTTCATTGTTAGTGTTAAGTGCCTCAGTCGGTGAAACCGGAACGTTAGAGCAGCACTTCGTTTTTAAGAACCCTTTTTTCTCAGAAATAGATAGACGTATGAAGTGTGTCACATACTGAGGTCTACGGTCAGTTGAAGACGTGAAAAAGTTTGGTTTCTAAGTCAACGCAATGAAACGACAGGGCCATTTATGCCGCCTATTTTGGTTTCTTACCAGTATCAATATTGATAGCAGGTAAAAATCGTGGAAATTCTCTCCTCCCAGGATGGACCAATTATCTGTATACTTGATTAAGTTTGTACGGAAATCTCGGCTCTTCGGATTTTTATTGTCAGCGTTCTAGCCCGCTGTTTTAATCATGTATTTGTCCCATTCAAGTATTTTTCATGCAACTATTCTTCGCATGTAACAGTTTACTTGGACAGCGTTTCAAGAATTCGGGTCATTAGAATAGAATTCATGCAGAAAAATACGCGTAGAAACTGTTATCCTGACTGCTCATATACGCTGTTTGTACTGATAACATTGGCAATGGCGAGTGGCGGTGGCGAAGAAACATGCCCGCATGAAGCGGTCTGACAAGGAGACGGCAATTTTGTGTGGTGAAAGAAGACCCCTAACACCTCACGTGGTTAAAATATTAGGACGCACTACTCGTAAAATCCCGAAAGTTTCTTAGGTGCCTTATGAGCATAATATGTGAACTCATTGTCGTGCCGCCGTCTGGCCTACATGGTTAGCGCTCGGACCCTTACGCCAGAGGTCTCGGGTTCGATTCCTCCTCCGGAACTTTCTCTTTTTCTTCTGTTGCTTGCAAAATTGCAGCGCATTGTTGTAGGAGAATCGTGAAATTAATTCCCGGGAAGACTGTATAAAAATTCATTCCATAATTCACCATCAATTATCGTCACCAACATTCTGAGACATGATTTAATATGCCTGGTTTGCCTCAAAATTGTCAGAAACTAGAAACACTTTCGTAAATGTTAATGGGGCATGGTTTTGTACAGATTTATTGTAAACGCCTTGTGATTGTAAAAAATCCGCTTTTATATGTTGCGCAAGATGTCGCAAAAATTATTGTTTTGTTTGTTTTTACGATAATTACCACTGCGGTTCTTGTTTATAATTATTATATGTATAAAAATTGAATGTTTCCCAATCGACTTTGTTATTCTGAGTAAAAAGGCAATGTTTCTCCTCATATACTTTACAATGAAAAATGGGAAACCCACCCCCATGAACTGTGTTGTTGGACAAAAAGAAAATAATTTTTATTCAGTAATGTAACCAATTTGTTAAAGATAATGTAGGTTTGGGAAACTTTCTGAATAATTTACGGAATAACCAAAAAAATGAAACAGAAGAAAAAAAAAGCGCCACAGGAGGAATCAAACACGAGACCTCTGGCGTAAGAATCCGAGCCCTAATCACCGAGGCCAGACGGCGGCTCGGCAGTATACTAACATCTTATACTCATAAGGCACCTAAAAAACTTTGGATCGATTTTTCCCGGGATTTTCCCAGTAGTGCGTCCTAATATTTTAACCACGTGAGGTGTTAGGCGTCCTCTTTCACCACGCAAAATTGCGGACAAATCCCCGATGCCACGGTCGTGCCGTCTCCTTGTGAGAAGCGCTGTCTGGTACGTGAGCTCTGCAGCTCCCCCGCTATTGAAAGAGAGACTCCCGAAATTAAAACAGATCGCCGCAGCGGCGGCAGTCGGCTACTCAAACAGCAGCCACAATGGCTGGGTGACAGACGCAGCGTTCGCTTCCGCTGTTGATTGTAATTAGCGGCCCATTATCTGTTCTCCGCAATTATTTCGTGACGGCGGACGCCTCGTGACAAATTCTCCGCCTAATGGGAGCCGACGGCAGTCTCAATTACAATCGCGGCCGCCACATTAATCTCCGCTCGCTCCTCTCAGCTCAACACAATTTCTTCAAACGAGCGCCACACATTTCCCATTTCACAACTAATCTCCAAATACTACAAGAAGACAGCTATACCCCATGCGAACTCAGTCGTCAATTACAACGAACGAACTTGACCTTGGCCCGCTAACATAAATTCTCACGAAACAGGCCTGATTAAAAGCGTAGCAGCTATTCGAGCTCAAACCTCAACAGCACGACATAACCTGAATCTGATTCTCTCTCTTTTTTTTTTCGGTGAAATTAAGCCTCTGTGCATTGTAGCAGATTTATCTCTACTCTTCGGCTAAGGGGATAAGGCATTGCAGAAGCGAGCGTTACTGCTGCTTCTGTGTGTTGTGAAGTCCTGTGGACAAGAAGGTGTTATTCAGTAGGTGGCCGGCGAACATTTTCCGTTTGCCCGGTGGACAGGAGCAGTAAGTCCGAGAAACAATTACTCGGAAAATTACCTGCATTATATCAGACTGGAAAGCAACAGTGGCAGTGAATTGCCGAGCGTTACATTGAAATGTTCCTGATTAAACGTACATAGAAATTAGGACGATCGTATAGCGTTCAGTACGCTTCAAGCCACCGTTCTCGACGGCAGTATGCGAGTAACGCCACCAGCTGTCATTTTCTACAAACTATCCAAGATATCGAAACCAGCTCTCCGACACATCATAGTACGATTAGAAACTAATAGTTGATGCACGACTAATTCACCATTTTAACTAGCCTATTTAAGCAGCTAAGACTTTAAAAAACGTTTACTTTTGAGACTCGAAAAAAAAGGATTTAATCTCTTTTCGGCGTCAACCGTAAAGTTATTGCTGATGACTGTGACTCAATGTCATTGCAGCCTTTCTTTCATTGGCAAAATTTCGATCTCACGTATAGTACAGATCCCAGCGCTTTGCGAAACCTATTCTGGCGAACTTTCGCTTCTGCTATGCCACAATATTTATTTCTCATAAGATGTCTAGTGCCGTTAAAAATTTTCCACTATATATGTATATTTAACCTAGAGCCTACAATCCGTTATTTTATTTTTTTTTCATTTGAAGTTTGTGGTTTATGGTACATAAGGGACCTGCACATTATTTCGCTATATAATTCGTGATTACTTTGTAGGTCAGAGTACATAGATGACGATACTGCCAAAAGTAATTAGTTCTTAAGTGCGATGCACTGGTAAAATCGTCTTGCGTAGCGAATGTAAAATCTCAGTTATTTTCTCTTTGAAAACATAAAGCGTGTGCTCAGGTCGCTACATTCAAAATTCATGTGTGACCCATTTTTCCGTAATTGTTATGGTTTCTTATTTGTTAGCCCTGAAAAAAGACACCCAAGTAATTCAGAGACAAACTGCAGCCTTTCGGCTTAGTCCGTGTAAGACCAGTTCAATGAGATGTGTCTCAGTTGAAAACTCGTGGTAAAGGAGGAAGATTGAAGTCTCGTCGACAATGGGATCTTTAGGGACGGAGCATAAGCTCGCATTAGGGAATGACGGGGACGGAAATCGGCCGTAGTCTTTCAGAGGATCCATCCCGACATTTGCCTAGTGCGGTTTAGGGAAATACGGAAAACTTAAGTCTGGACGCACGGACGGGGATTTGAACCTTCGTCCTCCTAAATGCTGGTTCAATATGCTATCACTGTGCACCTCGCTCGGCAAAATCCGTGGCGTAAATTAAGAGTAGCAGCTTTTCAGAGAGACTACAAACAATTTTACTTTACCAGTCGCGTACTTCGATCAACGACCATAAAGACAGTGTGTGAGAAGTTATGACTGACACCGAGTTATATCATTTTCCTCTGAGTCAATTCCGAATGAAACTGAGCAATTCTATCTGTAACTGGGCGAGAGAAAAATGATTGTTGATATACTTCGTGTCGCTCCTAACTTCTCTTACGCCGCGCGACTGAAACAGTAAAATTTTTGCAGTTTCTCTGGAACACTGTTCCTGTAACTCTACCCCACGGCTCTTCAACAGAAGAACATAGATCTTTTTTACAAAAAAGTGCGATTTGGCGTCTTTGAAATGGATTAAGCAAACAGTTATGACCTCTGCAGTTCGTCTCTGAACCACACGGGTGTCTTCCTTTAGATTTAGCTAGCAAAGAACTGGAAGCGTTACTCAAAACTGGGTGGTACAATCATTTTGTGTGTAGAGTAGTGTGTGTGTGTGTGTGTGTGTGTGTGTGTGTGTGTGTGTGTGTGTGTGTGTGTGTTTGTGTCTACAAATTTCGGATCTGCACAGTAATTACTTTTTTCTGAAGTTATTTGGGGTATCGACGTGCATGGTATCTTTCATTTTTTGTCATCCCAAACTGATGTGCATACTGTGCTCAAAATTACGTTACGACTGACACGGTAGGTGCGCAAGTGAATGCGCTGAGCGCAACAAAGTTGCCACATCTTGTGTAATATTAAGATTCATTCAACTCGCTCAGATTCGCGAACTATTTCATCTACCTGGATGTAACTGACGTCATTGTATTCTGCAAGTTCTGAACTATGTTTCGGTTTCAGTTTTATTTACATCTCCAATTTTTAAGAAGATTTACACAAAGTATACATAATATTTCTGTAAGCTAGAAGCTGTTTTGTTGTTGAAGCCACGTGCACGTATTATGCGAACGGGATGCATGTTATTTTCGTCAGTTCGAATCCAGAACTCTGTTGGAGATTTCTAACAGGAGATACTTCCAGCTAAACGCGGGATATCTTAACGCTGCGCTATCGTGTCCGGAGCGTGGCGGTCGTACGTTGCGCTTCACTACTAATAACGGATCGCTAGGGTTATAATTACGGTGTTACTGCGTTTCCTGATCAGCCACACGGTCATATCTTCTCTCTCCATCAGTAGCTCGTGGCCTGAGGAGTGTCCACAATGAAAACCCAGCTCGTTCAGAACTATAAATAGCGAAATGCGACTGCCTTGAAGGAGACCCGGTTCCTTAAGGGCGATGATCTGTCGAACGTCGAGTGTTCCTTTCTGCAATGTAATCATAAACGTGTCGACGCACCGCATCCTCACCAAATGAGTCTGTTTTCGTAGTGACCGTATGGCGTTTTCCGAAGAGATGTTACCTACAACGTATTTCTAGCTTTCTGTGCGGCTGGTCGCGGCGTAGGTTCAAGTCCTCCCTCGGGCATGGGTGTGTGTGTTAGTCCTTAGGATAGTTTAGGTTAAGTAGTGTGTAATCTTAGGGACTGATGACCTTAGCAGTTAAGTCCCATAAGATTTCACACACATTTGAACATTTTTTTGATTTCTAACTTTCTCTGTGTTCTCGAACATTTCCTTGCTTTTTCGCAACAGTGTTTTTATGTACTTCCATTGCTGTTTGTTTCTCTCTCCTTGTTAATGCCCATAGCGGTCCTCTATTCCCCTTTTTTTCTAAATTAGGCACGTAACGGGCAAAGTATTTCCTCAACTGACTTCTGCATCAGTCTGTTGACCAAGAGAGTTACGTGGAACGTTTGCACACATAAAATTTATCGAACTTGCTTGTGGTATTGTTCAGTATCACACAGTAAACGGCATAACAACAAGATAATAGTAACTAAGGCGATCGTAAGAAAATAAAAGAAAATCGCAGCGCGAAATGAACGACCGTCCAACTGCGGGTGGACGCTGGCAGTTCTACAGCAGGTCTCTTCGGATTGGCTCGATTCGTGCCATGCCTTCCTCGACAATCTGCCCCCAGTGCTTCGTACCCACCTATCAATCCTGAAGTACCAGAATGAGATTTTCACTCTACCGCAGAGTGTGCACTGATGTGAAACTTCCCTGCAGATTAAAACTGTGTGCCGTTTCGCCGGAGAGCTTCTGTAAAGTTTGGAAGGTAGGAGACGAGTTATTGGCAGAAGTACAGCTGCGAGGACGGGGCGTGAGTCGTGCTTGGGTAGCTCAGCTGGTAGAGCACTTACCCGCGAAAGGCAACGGTCCCGAGTTCGAGTCTCGGTCCGGCACACAGTTTCAATCTGCCAGAAAGTTTCAATCCTGAAGTAGTTTTGAACAGAGTATAATCAGATCGATGATTCCATTTCCATCATCGTCATTAGTTTTTTGACATGACACTTGTTTGGAACAAGCAGGCCAGTCATCAAAATGTAGTGCAGAAAAATAACGCAGTAGCAGGAGTAACGTTTGTCAGAAGGCGTCATTCGCCGAGCAGCCGCTGGAGCAGCAGCACGTACACACAGAGATGCCGCCCTACTACAGGAGGAGGAGGCGCACACGCCAGACAGTTTATAAAGCTATAGACAATGTGAATGTCAATC
This sequence comes from Schistocerca piceifrons, assembly GCF_021461385.2. Taxonomy (NCBI): domain Eukaryota; kingdom Metazoa; phylum Arthropoda; class Insecta; order Orthoptera; family Acrididae; genus Schistocerca; species Schistocerca piceifrons. The sequence continues at coordinate 472,450,738 of NC_060145.1, read as the reverse complement.
ACACTAATGGAGAAGTGTTTTTGCACGGCCCTTCTGTTTTTTTGTGGAGGAGTGTCGAATTTCACTCTAACAAATAATGATACCAACCAAGCAGGAAATGGATGGGTGACCGTAGCAATTCTACGGTACCCAGGAGATAAAGTGTCTAAAGTTGAAGCGCTTGAGGCCTTTTATGATAGAGACATTATTGCCTATCGTACATACTTGTTTAGAACGAGCAGGCCAGTCATCAAAATGTAGTGCAGAAAAAGTGTTCCTTACCACGCCTCCATGCTCCAGAGTACGTCTGTTCCCTCGAGCCCGGCCCCCAGTTCCCGTGTACGGTGAGCTCGGAAGGCGCGCCGTCCTGACGCAGTGCCGGCCTCTTCGGCCCACGCCCCTCTGCCCGCGCGCAGGTGCGGCGGCCGTGTCGCCGGATTGGACACGGGCGTCTGGACCGCGACGCGGCGCCTCGCCGGCCTTCCAGAAATTTCACAGTGGCGCGCCGCCCCCCACCCCACCCCCAATCCCCTGGCCTGCCACGCGGCGACTGACAGGTCGGCACGATATCGCCGCTTCCCTCTCTCCAATGACACGACGCGGGCGCGCAACTGCAGGCGGCGGAATGCGGTGTCGGGTGAGGCGCGGTGGGCTGCCCTCCTAGAAGAGCTACGTGGAGGGCCTAGCGGAGGTTCTGACACTTTACCATCTCTTGCGTCCGCGTCGTAAATTCTGACTACACCAGCAGCAAGGCTGTAGAAGCGTGCACAGACAAAGGGCACGTACAGTCCAGTCACATTGACGTGACCACTGCCACGTCAGCGTACAATAACAGCTGGCAGATGGCAGCACTAGCAGTGGAGGATATACAGTGTGGTCAGAAAATGTCTGAAACGCTTGTAGGGATGTTGCAGGGCAGGTTGTACTGAGATACGAATTGTTACAAAAAAATTCGAAACGTTCCGCCGTTTCCGAGTTATTTAGCATTGAAGTTAGCCAATCAGATCGTCGCGCGCGAAAATTCAAGTTTCAGCTAACGAGACAAAGCACTCATTGGGCAACACCGTCCCTGGCAGGCCGCTTGAATGTGAGCGGGCGACACCCTGATTGGCTAAATTCTATACTAAATAACTCGGAAACGGAGCAACGTATCGAATTTCTTTCTTAACATTGCAGTGCAACCTGCCCTGTAACGTCCCTACAAGCATTTCACACATTTCATGACCACCCTGTATAAACCGTGTCGGGGGGAGGGGGGTGAAAACAGTGCAGTCGTTGTCGTCATGCAGGAACTGAGCAATTTATCTGACGTCCAAAAGAGCACCAAAGGTGGAACCATTTCCGAAACGGCTAAGATTTTTAGCTGTGGTTAAACTGTACCGTGCATGGTAAAATGGCGCCATCCAAAACTGGCGCCGAGACAATGGTGGCCCACCACGGGCCGTAGATGATAGGGATGAACAACGGCTGTGAAGGTGTGTACGGTCGAATAAACGTCAACTATTGAGCAACTGACTGCTTAGATGAACTTGTGCTGGCCTACGCTAGCGACAGCATACCATGCGGCTTAGAGGTTGAGAGGGTATCGATACAGGCCAACGACAAGACTCGCTGGAAACGCTCCGCCAACGCCCTCTCAGCCGCCAGTATTCAGGATCGCCGCCGCGGATCGGAGGGCCAGTTTAGCCCGTTAGTTCGAGGCTGTTTCGTCAGTTAGTTCGAGTCCGTACGCAATGGAGTTCCAGCGTACCAGCGACATTAGCCGGAGACTTAGCCTCTAGCACAGACACAGGCAGCACATAGCAACCTTACAGTGAACATGGCGGACTGTGCACCTCACCAGCAGCGAAGCTACGTGGACTATACAGAAGAGAGCTTACATCACAGCACATGGAAACTTAAGTAGCTCTTTGTTTAAGATCAGAAATAGGTTCAAATGGCTCTAAGCACTATAGGATTTAACATCTGAGGTCGTAAATCCCCTAGACTTAGAACTACTTAAACCTAACTAACCTAAGGGCATCACACACATCCATGCCTGACGCAGAATTCGAACCTGCGACCGTTGCAGCAGCGCGATTCCGGACTGAAGCGCCTATAACCGCTCGGTCGCAGCGGCCGGCGTTTATGAATGAAAAACCCAGTGATTAATTGCGTTCAGTTCTAGAACGAGGACACCTGCCACCAACTAAAGTCCACTCCTTGCTTCCCATGGTGCAGCTATACAGAGACAACCACATGAAAAAAAAAAAACTAACCAGCCACCAACAGCGTCCCCTTTCACCGAACGTTGCTGCGTACGGACCTCTGCAGCAGGCGCCTGGTTTTTGCACCTGTGTTGACTGCTGTTTATCGGCGTCTAAGGCTGGAATGTTAACGCCAGTACCGCAGCTTCACGCCCACTGAGTGGCAACAAGTGGCCTTTTCAGATGAATCCCGCTTTATGCTCCAGTGGACAGATGGAAGACGACGTGTTCGGCGTGAAACGCCTGAAAGCAGACACCATGCAGTCAATAGGGGACGTTATGGTCTGGGGAATGTTTTAGTTCCATTTCCGGGGTGATCTCGTCATTTTGGAAGGCACAACTGGTCAACACTAGTGTGTACCTAGTCTTAGCGACCATGTCCACCCTTACATACTGTTTATTTTTCCTCGGCACGATAGCGTCTACCAGCAGGTCAATGGAACATGTTACAGCTCGCAGCGTAGTTGCGTGGTTCGAAGAGTACAAGGATGAGTTCACGATGCCCTTCTCGCCACCAGACTCCACGGATTTAAACCCAATCGAGAATCTATGGCCGGCCGGGATGGCCGAGCGGTTCTAGGTGCTACAGTCTGGAACCGCGCGACCGCTACGGTCGCAGGGTCGAATCCTGCCTCCGGCATGGATATTTGTGATCTTAGGTTAGTTAGGTTTAAGTAGTTCTAAGTTCTAGGGGACTGATGACCTCAGAAGTTAAGTCCCATAGTGCTCAGTGCCATTTGAGCCATTTTGAGAATCTATGGGACCACATGGATCGCGCTATTCGTGCCATGGATCGTCAACTGCGAGACCTAGTGCAGCTGACCACGCACTGGAGTCAACATGGCTCCACATCCCTGTCGATACCTTCTAGAACTTCTCTGACTCGCACGTCTCACACTGTAAAAGATGGTTATTCAGATTTTTAACCGGGTGGTCACTTTAATGTGCTGGGCAGTGTAGAACACAGGCTAGTGCTACGGTGAAAGTAATGTATAGAGTGGGTCTGTATAAAGGAAATATACTTCGGTTGACTATTACAAAATGAAGGAGGAGGTGAAAATGAGAAAGGGGAATGGTACTGTCACAAGAATTTGACAGAGCAGTGAAAGACCTAAGTGGAAAAAAAGACTCCTGGAATAGACGATACTCTCTCTGAAGTACTGATATACTTGAAAGAACCAGCTATCACAAAATTAATTCGTAATATTTATCAGACAGGCGAAACATCCTCAATGTTCAGGAGTCGTGTAATAATTCGAATTGAAAATAAGGCGAGTGCTGTCTGGTGTGAATACTATGGAACCATCTGTACAATCGGTCATGGTCGCAGAAAATTGACATGATTTATTTACAGAGGAGTTGAATAACTGGTAGAAGCCGACCACGGGGAACACCAGTTTGGTTTCAGGGACACCCTAGGCAATAGAATATACTACGCGAAGAAAGGCGTTTATCGCTTTTGTAGATTTAGAGAAAGCTTTTGACTGTTCATTCTGGAAATGTGAAAGTAGTACGAATAAAACACAAAGACCGAGAGGTTATTAATTCTTGTACTGAAACCAGACTGCAGTTACCAGAGACTGGCCTAAGGACTTGAACAGGAAGCCGTACTTAAGAAGGAAGTGAGCCTTCCGCGATATCATCCAAATTGTAGATCGCGCAAGCTGCAAAGGAAATCAAGGAGAAGTTTGGAAAGGGAATTGACGTTAATGAGAAAGAAATAAAAACGTTAACATTTGCCGATGACATTGTAATTCTGTCAGGGGTGACAGAAGATTTGGTGGAAGAACAGATGAATGGATTGGATGGTATCTTGAAAAGAGATTTATCAGATGAACGTCAGCAAAACAAGGTTAATGGAATGTAACTTGCATATCCAGAGACAGCACAACTCACAGTGAGCCAGTTATCCATGCTATGTTCATCCGCTAACTGAGAATGAGGGCAGATAGCGACTCCCACCAGACTTTAGACACAATTTCAAACCTTTCAGAAACTTTTTCTCGCTGACACTCTCCACAAAATAATGAAAGGAACAAAGCTTGGTTCTTCCTATATTTTCTCGGTTCATGTGATAAAACTACAGCATCAAGCATGAGGTTTTAGCGTGTTAATACTGTACTATATTAGCAACATATTTTCCAGACGCAATACTCGTGTACCACTTGAAACGTCCCCTTAGAAAAATTTATGAATGACTGTGCTGATAAACCGCTTACGTTATTTGATTTTCAAACAGCTCAGCAGAACTGAACGTACTCAGACATTCCTCTCTTTACTTACTCTGATGAACACTAAACTAACACACAATATTTTTAGCGCAACGCAGTCTGACTCTCAATAACCCCTATAAAAGAATGGCCCTGACTAACATTAACCTATACCTTTCACGAATCACTTACCTCACAAAAATCTTTGTTACTCGAACTACTGTAATACAGCGAATGCCAATACTGCCAGCTAAATAAAAGATTCTAATTACTGGAGGCACTAACTACTGATAGGCATAGTTAGCAAATGAAGGATTTTGATAGAGAACAAACAATATATTTACCTTAATAGCGTTCAAAAGTCATCATATGTATATCTATATCAGTTCCTGACATCCAGTCTTACAAATTTTTCTGATGGACACACGTCCAGTTCGTCCGCTCTCAAAATTCTGCCATCTCTCTCCCCACATCTACCACTGCTGGCGGCTCACCTCCAACTGCGCAACGCTATGCGCTGTTCACATCCAACTGCCCAACACTACTATAGCGAATATTCCAACAATGCCAACCAGCCACAGACTGCACACAGCACACCCAGTGATTTTCGTACAGAGCGCTACGTGGCGTTACCAACATAAAAACCTAAATAGCCTACTTACACACTGACTGAAGTTGCAAAATTACATCAGTGTACGGGATTTAAGACGTTCTAAACATAGAAATTCGATTCTTCAAACAGTTGGGTGGGGTTAAGATGATTCACTGGCGAGACCAGAATCGGAGCCACGGTTCACTTTCTAACTGCAGTAGAAGTGTTCGCGATTGCTTTTATTCTTTGGGGGTAGGGGTGGAGAGGGGGTCAGGGAAGGAGGTAAGTGTAGTGTTGTGAGAGACATGACGGGGGACTGAGATGTTACGCCGACTCGCTGCTGCCGGGCGCTGCGGTGTGACGCAGACGGCCGCCATCTTGGACGCCTCGGCGATGGGGACACGAGGCCAGCTCGGCCTGCTCGAGCTGCGAACGGCCGATAAAGGCGACCGTCGCCGATAGCGCTGGTTTTTACTGCGGGAGGTGCCCCGCTGGTTTTTAAAAAGCTCGTCACGCGGTCGACAATGGCAGGAAATTTGTGAACGAGCGCGCCGTTTAGTAGCTGTGTAATGAACGGCTGGTCGCCTTTACCGGCGCCGTAAAACTCCGCAGACTGCTGGGACGACGATAAGGATGGGCATTCGGCCGCGACCGAGGTCTGCGGGCGTGCGACGAGATACCAGACACGCCGGCTGTGTTGGCGGAGCCGTCAGACCTCCGTCACGCAACTCAGCGACCTGCCCGCTCCGCCATGGCGTCCGTACTGCAGTAGACCCGGGGCAGCCGCTGTACCCCCGGGAACGACCGCTTGTGTTCACTTGGGGACGACAGATAACCACGTAACTGCGTGTCGGGTCTGCTTTTGCTACCGCCGGGTCAGCTGGAATGTCATTTTGCCAAGCGGTCTCAACAGAATAATAAATCAAACAACATAAAGTTGTCAGGCCCTGATCACGTGCTAGTTCGGCCACATGGGGTGATTTTTTTTCTAGCGAAGATGATTTCGTTACCTGGGAATTTTATATTTTTTTTCGACTCTCCGGTGAAAATAACTAGACCAGAGAAGCCGAGCCGGCCGGAGTGGACTAGCGGTTCTAGGCGCTACAGTCCGGAACCGCGCGACCGCTACGGATGCAGGTTCGAATCCTGCCTCAGGCATGAATGTGTGTGATGTCCTTAGGTTCGTTAGGTTTAAGTAGTTCTGAGTTCTAGGGGACTGATGACCTCAGAAGTTAAGTGCCATAGTGCTCAGAGCCTTTTTTTTTTTTTTTTTTTTTTTTGAGAAGCCGAAATATTTGTTTGTAAACACCTATTAGGGAACTGCTTCTTAATATGATAATCTTTCCTTGAGGAGGCTTTACGTGTATTTAGAATTTGACGGGCAAAATTTTCTCCTTTCACCCGCGGCTTCACTTCGGTCGTTGTGTGATATCACAACGATCGATGTGAAGCCTTGTGTGACATGTCAATAAAGTAAGTATAATTTGATTTAAACGAACATGAACTAGACCCCTATGTTTCGCTGAAGCATGGAATTTGAAGGAAGACAACTTCCCAGCCGACATCGTATTAAATGGCTCTGAGCACTATGGGACTTAACATCTGAGGTCACCAGTCCTCTAGAACTTAGAACTACTTAAAACTAACTAACCTAAGGACATCACGCACAGCCATGCCCGAGGCAGGTTTCGAACCTGCGACCGTAGCTGTCGCGCGGTTCCAGACTGAAGTGTCTAGAACCGCTCGGTCACACCGAGATCGTATTAATAAAACCTTTATTTATGATGTTCGCTCTCGATAAAACAAAAATTGTGTACCACTTGACCAAATTTTTTAGCCCTCAGTTTTAACGACATATTGTATTTTTGGACTTACTGTTTTACCTCTGTATGCTAACGTCTACTCTTGCTGTTTCTAGATAATATTGCAGCTCCTGCACATTAAAATATTTTATAAAGGAATACCAGTTACCACGTTTTATTAAAATTACATATTTATACCAGCCGTTGATGACATGAATACACAAACGATCTCTAGTGGTACAAAAAGTCAACAAGTTCTGTAGTAACTTTCACCGTGTGTCAGTTCAGCGGCGCTCTTGCTTTATTGATGTACCCTGTGACCTCTAATATGCCATAGATGCACTTGAAGAAACATATACTAGTTTTATGTTCGATATGCCGGTCCTTCTTACGTCAACTATCCGTCTAATTAAGATGTGGGGCACATACATACCCCTAATTTGGCAACTGCATTAGCCCTTACCGTGATATGTTTAACAACAATTCACGCTATGTATTATATTTTTGATAATATATGCTATTTTTCGTAATTTAATATTTTACACGTTATGTTCATAATCCACAGATCGGATAATGGTAACTGCCTTACACAAAATAAAGGTTTTACAAATGTGATGTTCAATGAGAAGTTGTCTTCCTTCAAGTTGAATGTTTACAGATCACCCCTTTCTACGCAATATGAGGAAGCTAAATACATCGCGAACGTTTCAAGCTGATTTTTTTCATTATTTTGCATGTGCATAGGGACAAATTCTCTCTCCCTCTCCCTCTCTCTCTCTCTCTCTCTCTCTCTCTCTCTCTCTCTCTCTCTTCTCTCTCTCTCTCTCTCTCTCTGTGTGTGTGTGTGTGTGTGTTTGTGTGTGTGTGTGAAAGTGTTGATCAGACAGGAACGTATTGGGATCTAACAAAAGACATAAACCGGCTGACGTAATACAAATAATCTTTCTGTGCGATGGGTGGTTCAACAGATTCCAGTGTGGCGCCTGCAGAAGATTTCTAGTTCGCAAATCTGCACGCATCAACCTGCTGAAAACTTCCCACGTTACACTTTACAGTACAGCGAAATCTGAGGAAATGCCTGGGGGTCCTCTAACCATGAAATGACGGTTTCCCATAATTGTTCTACCAAGTCACCATAGATGAACATACTGCCGACCTTCGGAAAATTGGGTGCGCCAATAGCGTACCTTCTACTTGATCGAGACTTCTGTTCCAAGTTCTAAAGCAAAAATTTTTATCGGGGTAATGTCTGTATCTTATAAAACTTAGTCTTGCAGCTGGATGCACAAATAATTTGCAGTTACTGCAAAAGCGATATTGCCAGTGTTCGGGAAGTACCCACCATCAGCACGTCCTCAATCTCCCATGATACCTAGTCGCCCTTCCTGAAGCACGGCGTACTGTTATTTGCTTGCATGGAAAACTTTGACACCTTCGTTTAAGAATCGGGTAGTCCTTCCTAAAATTCAAATATAAGATGAATGAGGGATTTTGGGAAGACTTGCATAAATGTTTTTCGATTTGTTTGTACACTCAAACTTTTAACTAGTTGCTCTGTCGTAATCGCCAGGCTGAAACTAAAATCTTATCCTACGCTTCCACCTTCTGGGATCCCGTCAATACATCAGAATGTGCAGCTACACCTTTAACCGAGATAGCGATTGTAACATTAGTGGTGCACGGACCGGGGATTCAATGGCGAAACACTGTAGAGCTGAAGTAGGACTGATTCACTGAACGTCAGTGGATCGACATGGAACCGAATGACAGGCAACGTCACCTTCAAATGGCAGTGTGTTCTAGAAGCGTCATTACAGGGTCACATCTCTTAGCCTAGTGGAACTGTGGAAGTAAGGGTGGCAGATACCATCCATGATGCAAAACGGCAGTATCGCGATTAAGGAGCCAGGTAAGATAAAGTTCATTACTGTCCAAAGCAAACATAATAACGGATGTTCTTCACAAACTTTGTATTGTAAACTTCCGATAAGTGAAACAGTAGGAAAAGTCATTCAGACACTTCAAAACATCGACATGTGTTTGCTAGAGAAAATATATACATACGAAAATCATCAAACAATATTTAGAAAACAATAAATAGAGTCTTTATATCTTATCAGTTATGTTTTTTTCCAAGTACCGTATAACGTCAAAACTAACTGTACTTTTCTCCTCCAATACAGGTGACTTTTTACCTGTTAAAAAGGTTATTTAACGAAAATTATTTCCGCGCTTTATATTTGTATTTGTACACAGTCTAAACTTTTTCTTTGTCAAGTTATTGTAAAACAAGTCATTTTGTGCTTTCAGAAATCTGGCTTCTTCTGTAGAAGAGCCCTCGTGGAGAAGATATCCAGGTCGTTATGGAACATTTGCAATTTGGCAAAAAAAAAAAAAAAAAAGCTAAGAGGAGACAAAAGCGACAAATCCACTACTATAACGTAAGTGAACGAGACGAGAGCAGGCTGGCTTCCGATGTTAGCATCAAAACATTCTACCCGCGAAACCTTGTTGTTGACGCCCCTTTCCGTTTGCGGACGGCGTGTGCGAATGCCGCCGTTTGAAACGCATTGTGGAATGTTTTGATGTGTCGTTCCGTTCCCTCTACTGGGAATCGATTTTTATCCATCGACATTGCTTCATGCAACGCAGAAGAGAGATTGTCTCCGGTAGCGTACAGAAGTTCCGTGCGTTCGTGGCGTATCAGCCTGTCAGGATGACGTCGATAGAGGAAGTCTTTGACAGCTTATGTTTACAAACAAATCCGACGCGGCAAGCCAACCGGAAGACATTCCTCCAAGAATGTGACGACCACAAACTACGTTCGCGTTCTACGGGGAACCGGGTAGCTTACAGGTACTGTGCATTCGTTGTAAAAAGAAACTGAGGGACACAAGAATAACGCTTAAGGCCAACTTGACGTTTCAGCTGAAGCAGTGAGTAGTTAAAGGGAAAGCGACTGTAGCAGCAATGTACCTACTTCTGCTGAGAGGCGCTACTCTGATTACACATCGTACTGCAGCAAGGTCTCGGCGACATAGTGTACTTTGGTCTGCTGTTCCGCAAATTTATGAGCACACTAGCGCTAATAGGTTCTCCTCCGTATTGACTGAATCAGTACCAGGACACGCTTAGTAACAGCTCTCCAGATCTGTTTGTCGAGCACTGTCAGTTCTGCCACCACCTGGCTCGTGAGACGACACATACCATTTGATTTCTGCTACTGGGAATCGGCGATTAGGTACTTGCTATAATACCCCGACCGGCTACACTCACTGGCTCAAAGGAGGATCCACCATACAGTTGATCAAGTTATGCATGGCGTAATGCAGAAGGTTTGTCAAGGGGTGGACTTCAGACGGACCAGCAACCGAATCACCAGTCGATCACACACAGGGCGATAAAGGTAAAACTGCGCCGTACTTTTCTAAAGAATAACATCATAACCCGTCACAATAAATTTAATGCGAAGCCGTGAAGTCCCGCCTGAAGCCTACTGCATTACATCACGAGGTCCTTCACACTTCCCCATACAAATCTCAAACGAACTGCAACCCAAATGTTTGTTTTGAATAGTCTCTTGCTAAGATTTGATGTGAATATGTTTACGTGTTACAGCAACATTCTTGTACGCGTGCGGAAATAATAATTGTCAAACGATATTACTGTTGAAAACAAGTGTAGAAATACACTGATACGCCAAAATATTATGACCAGTGCCCATAGCAACGTTAGATGCCGCATGGTGGCATTGCGGACATATGACGCGGTAACAAAAGTATGCAAGCGGAGCAGACGCTAACGGGAGATAACCCCACCGAAGATATGGGCTGCAAATGGGGAAACCCTTTGAGATAAGCGACTTGGACAAAGAATGGATTATTATTACGTAGAGCCTGTGAACGAATATTTCGAAAACGGCGAAGATGGTCGAATGTTCACGTGCTGCTGTCGTGAGCATCTACGGAAAGTGGCAGAAGGGCAATGAAACTACCACTAGGCTCTAAATGGTTGGACGTCCAGGACTCTTCACAGAACGTGGGGTTCGGGTGCTTGTTTGCTCTGTGAAGTAGAATAGATGGTGATCTGTGGCATCTCTGCCGGAAGAGCGGAATGCTGGTGCACCCACGAGTGTTTCGGACCACACCGTTCGTTGTAGATTGTCGTACTTGAAGCTCCGCAGCAGACCACCCCTCCCTGTTCACATGTTGACCCAACGACATCATCAATTACGACTGCAGTGGTCGCGGGACCATCACGCTTACAGCTGCGAACCACCTGCAGTCCTTCGCGCTTAGTGTCTCCTCCGACGGCGATGTCATCTTTCACCAGTTTAGTTGTCTGGGTCTCGGAGCCAGAACCGCGCTGCAGTGGTCTGATGAGCATTATAGTGAGCTCATGTTCATGCCCCGGCGTCCAAATTCGCCTGACGCAAATGCTGTGGAACCCATCTGAGGCGCATAACCCCGCACGCAAATCAGCGGCGTGTTATTTACGCGAATTACGTGACCTGTGCGTAGACGTCCAATACCACATGCCGCCACAAACCTGCAAACAAACTGTCGGGTCCCTGATACGTAGAGTCAGCGATGAATTTCGTCCCAAAGACAGACAAACAAGCTATTAATCAGGTGGTCATAATGTTTTGGCTCGTCAGTGAATTTTAAGCGTGATTATTAATAGCATGAAAAACGTATGAGCATTAAAACAAAACAAAGTGAGTAACCTACGAGTAGAAAATTGTAATAAAGAAAGTATTCAAAAGAAATTATAAATACCAGATTAAAATGCACATATGGCGCATTTGAAGTAATCCCAGTATCTGACGTAACTGAAGTTTTTATTTCCGTGTAGGACTACCGTAAGACCAATGCAGGAAAGCTACTATTTCCGTACGGTTCCAAAATTACGTGCTATTTCTGTGGTGGCACGTGTTGTAAAACGTGTAACGAATGTCCAGAATTCCTGCAGATTCCAGCTGTCCAGTCAGCAACAGCAACAATGCTGGACAACCGCATTCTCTCGGCTGACTGTCATGTTAATTCCGAAGTAGTGTCTTTCGCATCGGTGATTCCCTCATGCAGCAATGCCGACAGTCGAATGACCTGAGCGTCCATACATTCGACCTACTGAACGGAATCAGAAAGAAATACGCTTTAGTTTCATCAAAAAATCACAGTGTAATCAAGTCGAAACGAATCCAACTTTATTTAAACGTAGTGAAAGGAAATAAATTCACAGAGAGTGTCAGCCAGTGCCACATGAAAACGGAATGGTCCCGTGATGAAAATGTGCGTAGTGTATTCCGAAAATCACAGCAGTGTCCCGTGTAGCTGGATTCACTCGCTTCATGGAGTTGGACGGTGCCTTACAAGAAATCTGGCGACGAATAACAAAAGAATCAAATTCACCATTCTGACGTTCATCCTCTGGCGTAGCGAAACGATTACAAAGCGTGTAAATAAAAAAGCAGTAGTCAGAGCTAAAGAACAAACAAACATTCTTCGATTAGGTATGGATGCGTTGAGTGTTATTTTAAATGTCAGTGTTGTAGATAATACCCGTTTATTGTCACTAATTCAAGAGTGGAGGAGAACTTATGTAACAGTTAATGCAATCTCTAGTGCTTGCCGTGCTAAGTGCTTCAGTTCCCTGCAAGACGCAAAGGGCTTAGACTCTAAACGTTATCTTTGGAAACACTGCCAACATCTGGCAATCCTCGCAAACTTCACAAAATTTGGTACGTTGCTTAGCAGAAACTAAAGACAAAACTAACACTATTTATAATATTTTCTGTTTTTCTCAAAACATTAGCAACGCTAACTTCAGTCGTTGCCTCTTGCAGTACAAGTTCAATCAGGAAAAAAAAATTTTCCGCCGTTAAATAGTTACCTCAGCAGTTACCATTTCTTTTTCTGGTAGCGTACGACTGTTCTACTCGTATTTCATCATTTTCCTAAAGATCGAGACGGTGCGGTAGTAAGACAATAGCTTGGCATTTTACGTCATCTGGCCATCCAGATGTAAGTTTAGCGCGGTTTCCTTAACCCGTTTAAGGCCGACGTTGGAATGGTTCCTTCGAAAAGAACGTAGCTGATTTCCTTCCTCATTCATCCCCTATTCGAGTTTGTACTCCGGCCCTAACGACCTACTCGTCGAAAGGACGTTAAACTCTAATCTTTCCTCCTACTTCCATTTAAGTGGTTGCACTCGGATAAATTTATAGCAACTGATAAAGTGGTTCGAAATTGCGTAATAAAATATTACCGCAAGTAGTTCGGGATATCGGCTATTAATCACTTCATAAGTGTAACATTTAAAACTTTTCCTGTCACAATGACCTTTCTAACAGAGACTGCTCATACTTAAATCAGCGAATTAATTTCGTGAGTATGACATAGAAGATACCGTCTTGAAAGATATTTCCTTTCGTGTTCTCTACGAAATATCTGAACAAGCAGGGGGATGGTACTAAGAAACTAACATGTCAACTAATATTGATAAATAGGCCTATACTACAACTTAGTAACTTTACATGGTATTTTTGTGCTGTGTAGCTCTTAAGGTGGGACAGATCTTACGCTTACCCGTTCTAAGCGCCAACACAATAGGACTACAGCGACAATTACCGAATAAATATTATGCAAAGTTGTATTATGTTTATCAATATTACTTGTTAAAACGGTCCGTGATTTGTACCGCGCAAATTGACTGACGTCAAAAAGAGTCGCGGAGACTACGACATTGTACTATCAGTCCAGTCCAGAACAGAGTCTGCAGCCATCACTGTCGTGGGGCACATTTAGAGAAAAAAAAGGGAAGGGCTGTTGCAATTCGATATTCCGTCGACAGCGGGTCATTGGCTCGGATGCAAGCTCAGATCTGACAAATGTAGAGAAGGAGGTCATCTCCTCGAAGGAACCAGTCCAGCATTGACCTTCGAGAGAAACGATTGAAAATCAAAATGACTAGGCGGGAATCTGAAGGCCGCGCTACCCAACTGCGAGTCCGTTGTTTTACGGATGAATCTGCATAAACTTCAATCGATTCTAAAAAGAAGGGCTTCGCACATGGATTCCATCAGTTTCCTTTACGTTGAAGGCGACGTAGGTACTCGGTGTTTTACGATACCTTTCACTGATGTTAGACGCGCCTCGAAGCGATGAAGCGCCAAAACTAAGAAATACTGACACGCGTCAAAGCGTTTCAAGAATTCGAACTAACTTCGTTAAATCGCGAGCCGGTCATCACACCGGGGAAAGCGAGAACCTACGTTCCGCTTGGAATAAGACCATATCTAGCAAGGCGCTGAGGTATTCAAGGTATCTTCGGGTTACTTACGCTCCCTTGAAATAAATTTGCGTTACCATTTGCAGTAATCCGTGTGCAAGCTCGATACCGATACATTAGCAATTGTCGGTAACTGATGGTTTGACCCAATAATCCGAAACGCTGCTGTGCTTTTCTGATGACATCTTGAGACTGAAGAATTTTGTGATGCAGCTCTCAATGCAAGTGCGAATCTCCTGATTGCTGAATAACCTATTTCAATCTACATTACCGGTCAAATATTTTGGATCAACTGTGATAAAAACACAAATTTCGTTTTGAATATTCCATCCTATCCCATACTGACAATAAAACAAGTATAAAGACCAAGCACCTCTGTTGTGCATTCGGCTAGTTCGCCTAGAGGGACGCCGATGAGTGTACACAGAAGCACTGACCTTTATCTAAGACGGTTCCATTCGAATAGGCGTCATTCCTTTAGCCATCTGTGTAGTAAGCAGTACCTTGTACGTATCTAGCAGTGAGTTTGTGTTCCTGACCAAGGTCATACCATATTATCTCCTAATGGGACGGGAGAAAGGGACTGGAATCGAAAAAGGATCTGTAATTGTAGCTCTGCATCAGAAAGGCTTTTCTAGTACGATAACAGCAACAATTCTAGTAGGACAACGGCAACAGAAGTTGGAGTAACTCAATCTACAGTTGTGTACACTGCAGGACTTCAAGCAAACTGCCGGCCGGGGTGGCCGAGCGGTTCTAGGTCCTACAGTCTGGAACCGCGCGACCGCTACGGTCGCTTGTTCGAATCCTGCCTCGGGCAGGGGTGTGTGTGATGTCCCAGGTTAGTTAAGTTTAAGTAGTTCTAAGTTCTAGAGGACTGATGACCTCATAAGTTACGTCCCATAGTGCTCAGAGCCATTTTTCAAGCGAACTGATGCCAGTGCAGGTGTTTCGCGATCTGGAACACCCTCAGTAACATGATACGGGGAAGATTATTTTGCATGTGTACAGAGTAAACGTCAGAAGACTCGTACTGCACCTGAAATTCGCGAAGAAGGTAAACAGTTTGCGAGCAGCTTCAATCTCGGTCTCAACAGTGCAACATCGTCTCCGTGAGCAAGGTTCAATGGTTCAAATGGCTCTGAGCACTATGGGACTCAACATCTTAGGTCTTAAGTCCCCTAGAACTTAGAACTACTTAAACCTAACTAACCTAAGGACATCACACACACCCATGCCCGAGGCAGGATTCGAACCTGCGACCGTAGCAGTCCCGCGGTTCCGGACTGCAGTGCCAGAACCGCTAGACCACCGCGGCCGGCGTGAGCAAGGTTTAAAGGGATACATGGCAGCCAAAAACTCTTACTACGCAAACAAAACAAGGCGAAACGATCTCAGTGGGTTGCTACAATGTAAAAACTGGAGTGTCCACCGATGGTCGAACGTGTTACTCGCGGTCTACTCTAGGTTTGAAGTATTTGGAAGCCATTGTCGAATGTTTGTTCGTCGTCTTTGTCGAGAACTGTTGAAGAGGCAGTGTGTGACGCCAACGGTGAAGCATGGTGGAGAGACGGTCATGGCGTGGCAAATGTTTGCGGGTGGCAATGTTAATGATCTAGTGAGAGTTACTGGAAGATTAAAGAAGAAAGTATATCCCAGGATACTGATCAACAATTCTGTTCCGTCTGGCAATAAATTTATTAGTCGTGGATTTGTGATGCAGCAGGACAATGGTGCTAAATGTGCTTTTAAATTGTGCAGATGGCATGTCAATACAAATGAGCAAAGTGGGTAAATGAAGAATACGATTTCGACAATCATTTACCTGACAAATCCAGTCGAACTCTTATGGCATGAATTTTATAGTGTGGTTAGAGAAATGAAGTCATCTAATGCTGGAAATCTATGGAAGAATTTACAGACGTTTTGTGGTGCAGTGTTTACAAATCAGCACAAAATCTTATCTCCAGAATGCCAAGAGTTCGTGTAGCTGTTGTGGGGCCAAGGGTGGATACTTTGAAGACGATAAGATCTAAACCATATTTTATGATGATGATAGAGAGGCAAAATATTTATTTAGCTGATCTATTTAGTTTATACGATGAGATTGTATAGCCAAACAAAGTAAATAGCTTTCTCCACGGGTGGTCGAAAACTTTCGACCGGTGGTGTGTATCAAAACTGCTTACAGTAGCCAGCCATGATTCCTGTTTAAAATTATATAATGAAACAGATAAAAAAATTCACCGATGGTCTATACTGTCAGCCTGTGAATCACAGGTCAGTAGGCTCAGAGAATTTTTGAAGCTGGTCTTTCGGACGAGCGTTGTTACCATGTGTGTGATAGTTACTGATGTTTTGAAATTAAACTACTTTTTGGACCATTAACAAAGCATCCGTTGACTGTCTTTAGCGATTCAAGTATATTATAAAAGAATAACGAATTATATTGCATTTAGAGATATTGCCGAATGGAAGTGGTATTCGACTTCTCCTCAAAGTAGGATGCTCTACATCTACATGTGATTGCTCTGCAGTTCACACTTACGTGCTTGGCAGAGGATTCTTCGAACCATTTTCAGACTATTTCTCCGTCTCTCCAGTACGTATCAGCGCGTAGAAAAAATGAGCGCTTAAAGGATTCTCGTAGAAACGGCAGCAAGCAAGCACGAACATTCTTTTTTTTCTTTTAGCTAGCTTTCGCGTCAGGTGTGTTCTTGCCTTCAGTTTGAAAACAGATTTGATGCAGCTCGCCTAGTTTAGTCCATCCTGTCCCAACCGGTTCATCTATGAATAACTGCTGCGACGTATATCGATTTCAAAGTACTTACTGTTCTCTCTCTACAGTTTCAAGCCCCCTGCCCGATGCTAACACCCCTTACCAAATCGACCTCAGATATCTCAGAATGTGTCCTACCAACAGAGAGTGTTCTTTAAGTCAGATTTTATCACGGATTTATTTCCTCCCCATTCGGCTACCACATCCAATCAATCTGATCTTAAGCATTCTTCCGTAGCTTAACATTTCAACATTTTTTTAAAAAATATTTTATTCTAAGTTGCTTCGATGTCAACGAAACAGAAGGAAAACATGAGAAAAAAGTCTCATTCTTTGAAGTCGGTTCGTTCTACTCTGTCTGGCGGCGCAGGCAAATAGGAGAATAACACTGTGCTGCGTAACCTAGTGTGCAGTCTGCTGCTGCTGTGAGAGCAGTAACACACGACGCAGGCAGGACTACACAGGACTACAGCGACGAGCAAAAGGACTAGAGAGCGCTGGTGCAGGCCGAATTTTCATTCCGCGATGCGCCGTTGCGGGAGTAAATGAAACAACGAGGGAGAGAGCGGCACACACGCGCATAGACAGAAATACGATACTCGGCGGTTTAATAATAAAAAGAGAATGAGAAACAGAGAGAGACGCACGGAATATCTGCGGGGAAAAATGAAAAAAAAAATGGCGAACCCGGACCGGGCCGTAGCGTAGCGAGCACAGGGCGGTCGGCGCGCCGCGATTCGGGACAGCGACTGCAAAAATTTCGGCGTTAATCAGCGCGACGGCAGCGGCCGCCTGTCCGCCCCCGGGGGCGGCGCGGGGGGCGGGGGCAGGCAAAGCCTCGCCAGCTGAAAAATTGGAAAACTAATGAAGCGGCGGCCGCTGCCGGCACACCGATAATTACTGCAGGCCCGCGGGCGCTCCGCCCGAAAAACTCAGACAGCGCAACAAAAAAACTAAATAAACAAACGAATAAATAAATAATATCACGAAAATGACGGCTGCGGCAGCCCTCCAACCGTGTACCCACGCGCGTACAAGTTACCCATCCGTTACTTGTCTACTGTTTACTATGTGGGGCGCGCAGTAATCCGTCGAGGTTCCCCGATTACGTCGATCGCTCGATTTGCTCTTTGCAACTTCGCCTCAAAAGTACATACTTCGTCAGGTACTAAAATCTTTGATTTTTCTGTCCGTGCGGCGAAATACGATTGCGGAACCCATGGCAGATCTATGATAGCGGAACCTATGGCACATACTCGCGGCGAAACGTGAAGGAGCGACATGAATGTGCGAATGTGCTTACCCGTGGATATCAACTGTAAAATTAATTTCGCTGGTTAAACCATGCAACGATGAGCATATTCGCTGGTGCATATGCGGGTAACCTCCATAGCAATCACTACGCGGTTAAAAGTTAAAGAGCAGTGTCAATACTACGATTTTCGTGCGACTTTGCTTCACAAGCGATCGATAATGACCATTATTATGGATTAAGTCATTATTAGTAGCCGTTCAGAACGGTAGCCGTTCAGAACGGAATGCTGCAATGTTCACCTAGCCTGAACGCGCAATATCCTGGGACGGCAGATGCGTTGAGAGGTTTCTTTTTTTTATGGTGGATCTAGTATTATAATCAGAATTCAAAGTAACTTTGGACGACTTAAGATCAAATAAGGTACAAGGGATATATAACATTTCATCAGAATTTCTGAAATCATTTGCAGAAGTGGCAACAAAACGATTGTTCACGTTGGTGTGTAGAATGTATAAAACTGGCAGTTTGCCATGAGACTTTCGGAAAAATATCATCGACACAATTCCAAACACATCAAGAGCCGACAAGTCCAAGAATTATCGCACAATAAGCTTAACAGTTCATGCATCGAAGTTGCTGACAAGAACAGAAGAATGGAAGGGAAAATTTAAGATCTGTTATTTGACGATCAGTTTGACTTTTGGAACTGTTGGAACCAGAGAGGTGGTTCTGACGTTGCGGTTGATAACGGAAGCAAGGCTGAAGAAAAATAAAGACACGCCCACAGGATATGTCGACCTGGGGAAAGTTGTAAGCTTAGGGAAACATGAGTACGACGGAACGATAACACTGCAAGACTACGAGCGAAGCGCTGGGACTAAAAAGGCTGTAAGCCAGGGAAGTGGCAACAATGTTCAGTCTATACATCTGAGAATCAATGACGGAAGTATAAGCTAGATTCAAGAGTGGGATTAAAATACAGGTTGAAAGAATATTAATGATAAGATTCGCTGATAACGTTACTGTCCTCAGTGAAAGTGAAAAAGTATTACAGGTTCTGTTAAATGGAGTGAACAGACTAATGAGTACAGAATATGGATTGAGAGTAAGTCGAAGAAAGGCGAAAGTTATGAGAAGCAGCAGAAATGGGAACAGCAAAAAACTTAACTTCAGAATTGGGGATCACGAAGTACACAGAGTTAAGGAATTCTGCTTCCTAGGCAGCAAAATAACGCACGATGGACGGAGCAAGGAGGACATAAAGAGCACACTAGCACTGGCAAAAATGGCAGAGTAGTCTACTAGTGTCAAACACAGGCCTTAATTTGAGGAAGAAATTTTTGAAAATGTACGTCTGGACCACAGAATTGCACGGTAGTGAAACATCGACTGTGGGAAAACCGCAACAGAAGAGAATCGAACCAATCTGAGATGTAGTGCTACAGGCGAATGTTGAAAATTATGTGGACTGATAATAATTATGAGGACATTTTCCGCAGAATCGGCGAGAAGATGGGACAGGCTGATATGACGTCTGTTAAGACATCAGGGAATAACTTCCATGGTACTAGAGGGAGCTGTAGAGGATGAAAACTGTAGAAGAAGTCAGAGATTGGAATACTTGCAGCAAATAATTGAGTTGCTACTCTGAGATGAAATGATTCGCACAGGAGAGGTATTCGTGGAGGACTGCATCAAACCAGTCAAAAGGCTGATGATTCAAAAAAAAGTCAGTTACAACCAAGAAACAGGAAATAGAAAAAGAAAAGACACGCCGTCGAAATCCCTATCGCTTTTTTCCGTTGTTGGCAGTATTTCGATTGAGATAGCTAGAATCGTTTTTAACTTTCAGGTGAATGTGGTTTTCCGTCCACCATTTAAAATTACAGACTTTCTGCACTCCGTAAAAGAAGATGCTTTATTGCAGAAGCCCGAAGTCCGCAGTACACCTTGCCAGTATGGCATGGCCTACACAGCCCAGACCAACCGCACCGTTGAAGAACGCTACACCCAACGTCAACGCTGCGCTCGCATTTTTTCTACTCGCAAGTCTGCTGTTGCCAAACATTGCACCTCCACCGCACATTCAGTGGAGTATGAGGAAAGAAAAATTTTTACCATAGTAACATCTTTTTAGTACTCCATTGTTAAAGAATCCTTTTTTTTACTTTCATGTGTGGATGAACAGGCATTAGTGACGATTAATAGCCGTCCGAAATCAATTCGAAATAAATTGACCGAATGCGAACATCTTGGGGCTGTGTTACGTATAGATGAACTACCTATGATATATATATATATATATATATATATATATATATATATATATGCGTTCTATCAAAACTACGGTTCGTTAGCTTTGGTACAGTACATACATAAATGACATAGTAAATTGTAGGATTAGCGGTACTATTGGTGGTATTGCTGGGGAAAGAACATAAATGAATCTGTGAGAGGGAAACTGGGAACCGATGACTTCGTTTTTTGTTTGTTTGTTGCTTTTTCACATAATTACAACCGAACATTGTTCAGTGTTAGTTCAAATGGCTCTGAGCAGTATGGGACTTAACATCTGAGGTCATCAGTCCCCTAGAACTTAGAACTACTCAAACCTAACCTAAGGACATCACACACATCCATGCCCGAGGTAGGATTCGAACCTGTGACCGTAGTAGTCGCGCGGTGCCGGACTGAAGTGTCTACTAAGGACATCACACGCATCCATGCCCGAGGTAGGATTCGAACCTGTGACCGTAGTAGTCGCGCGGTTCCGGACTGAAGTGTCTAGAACCGGTTGGCCACCGCGGCCGGCTTTCAGTGTTAGTCCATTGTGTATTTTATATACTTACAAAATATAAATTGCGTTTGATAAGTAATAAAAACAAGTTGATTGCGTAACTTCTGAATTGACATGAACAACCAAAAAATAATTATGTAATTACTGTTGTTATTTTGCACTCCGTAGAACGCTCTCCATCATGATCAAAGGCAAGACATTCCCGCGAATATTGATAAGTGCGAAAGTTGTTTATGAATAACAGAAACATGTTCTATATAAACTCGACGAAGTATCGAAGCGGTGACTGATATTTTTTGTTTTATGAGACTTTTTTTTTAAATTTTACCTTTTTTTGAGGAAATTGCGTTTTCTAGCTATATATGATAAATCTGTATGTTTTTTTTAAATTTTACTACAACATCCATCTGTTACACATCACACACCAGTTGTTTAATAAAACCTGATTAAAATTAGAGAACTGGAGTTTCGCTGCAAATACTGTTTGTTTTTGAATAACAGACAGATTGATAGCTGCGTATAAGAAAAAATGTTCCGCAGGATACGGGGCCCTTTTTATATCTTTCTTGACCGTTCAACGCTTCCATTTTCTAAGGGTGTGTGGTAAGACACTGATCCCATACGCAAAAAGCGGTCAAAATTAACGATAATCTACTGTAGCCTACGTCTGTTTTGCTAATCTAATGACATATGATAATTTGAGCCTGACCGGGACACGAATATGGCCTGATGGTGACTGGCAAGTGCCTAGTCGAAATGTAGGGGATTGTACTTAACGAACACTGGCTGCAAGCCTAAAATTTCTTTGAACAGTTAAGAGTCGTTGTTGACATTTGCCGAGGCTAAAGATGACGCTCTTCCCCATTTTCCGCAGCGTTTAAATTACTTCCTACCTCCGTCGCACCAGTTAGTGTCTCGCGTCTACGTCATCTCTGTGAGAGTTGGCACTGGAAGAGGATTCCGAAGACCGCCGCAAAGCGACACATAGGCTTTTCCAGGTTACTCCAACCATTGGAATCTTCGTCAAGGAGTCTGTCTCCTGTTCACGTACCGCGCACGACATAGATAACGTTCCGTATAAAATCAGAGATGCTATCAACGTTTCTGTTGAAAGTATTCTCAAATACACAGTGTAATGATTGTTTAAATTCAAAAGTGCACTTCGTTAACGTGGTTTAACACTATAGTGAATTGCCGTACATTTGGGAAAAGAACTATTATTTGCCTAACATTTAACACTGTGCGAGAGGTGACGACAACTTGAATCGTGACGTCATTTGACTTCTCAGTGTAGAGGCAATATTTTGCAGTAAATTTCACAAAATTAATTTCAATGACAATTATAGGAAGATGTAACGCAAGGTTCGTATGAAGACTATAACAGTTTATGTTGGATGATCAAAATGTGATTATGTCTATGTTTTTCGTCTGTGAAATGTAAATTACGTTGGTCGGGTTTCAGGAGACGAAAATTCAGGTCAGAGGCAGTCTTCCCGTCACATCTCCAGCGAACCGAAACGCTTAAGGTGGTTTACAGTATTTTAATACACGCGAATCGCGGATGTAGTGCAGATGCGGTTATGTTTTTCTTGTCGGTGCAGACCCCTATTCACAAACCAGCTGCCAAACGTTAGATTTCGTGTTCCGCTGGAAGCTTTGGGTCATCACCTCAAACGCATAAAAATGATTGGATGTCTTGCGTCCTCACAGCGTGGAACGAAGTTTTTCACCCGAGGTATGGTGTCGCTGCAACAACTTGTTTTGAAAACAGAAGCGACATCTATCAGCTGTAAGTCACTCCATGGCGGGAAAAGAAATCTCTAGTGGCTCGAGAAGTCGAACGGCGGACCCACACACAAAACAAAGCCATCCTAGGTATTGGAAGCGTTCTTAAAAACAAATCCGGTGTCATCTTCCACGTCTTCTCTTTACCAACTGCATCCAGCCCTTCCTTTTTTGCCTGTGTTGCATTCGGCCCTGCTGTGATGAAGCACGGATGACGAACAATTCGGCAGTTATTTCTATTCTGTGTCTGGATGCTCCTACCGCCACCGCAGAGATCGGTTCCCTGAAGGGGAAAAATTTATCTGGGAACCATATAAACTTTCTTCCATACATTTTTGTATTTTAATAGCTCATTTTACAAAAACAAGAAAGATCGAGACACTTTCATAGAATTTGTCGGCCGGGAAAAACCGTTCGACAATGTGAAATAGTGCGAGATGTTATCAGGAAAATGGTGAGAGCTATAGTGAAAAACGAATGATATACAACCCGTACAGGGACCCAGAGGGATTGAGAACGAACGAATAAGTGAAGAAGTGCGCAGATTAAAATCGCGTTAGGAAGTTTTTTCCACTGCTGATCACACTGTACGTCGAAGAACTAATGACGGAAAGCTTCAGGACTGGCATTAAAGTTCAAGATGAAAAGATGTTAGGCTGTTAATGAACGTAGGAGCATACGAAATAATTCCACAGACATGTGAGTGTCTCGAAGACTTTTTAAATAATAGAACCCAGTATGTTGTCCTCGACGGTGAGCGTTCATCAGAGACAATGGTATCGTCAGGAGCGCACCAGACAAGTGTGATAGGACCGCTGTTGTTCTCTGTACACATAAATGATTTGGCTGACAGTGTGAGCAGCAATCTACGATTGTTTGCTGACGATGCCGTGGTGTACGGTAAGGTTTCGCAGTTGAGTGACTGTAGGAAGATACAAGACGACTTAGATAAAATCTCCAGTTGGTGTGGTGAATGGGGCCGGCCGAAGTGGCCGCGCGGTTCTGGCGCTGCAGCCTGGAACCGCGAGACCGCTACGGTCGCAGGTTCGAATCCTTCCTTGGGCATGGATGTGTGTGATGTCCTTAGGTTAGTTAGGTTTAACTAGTTCTAAGTTCTAGGGGACTAATGACCTCAGCAGTTGAGTCCCATAGTGCTCAGAGCCATTTGAACAATTTTTTTGTGGTGAATGGCAGCTGGCCCGAAATGCGGAAAAATGTAAGTTAATGCGAATGCGTAGGAAGATCAAACTTGTAATGTTCGGATAAAATATTACTAGCTTCCTGCTTGACACAGTTAAATCGTTTAAATATTTGGGCGTAATACTGCAAAGCGATATGAGGTGGAACAAGCATGTGGGAACTGTGACAGGGAAGGCCAATGGTCGACTTCGGTTTATTGGGAGAATTTTAGGAAAGATTGGTTGACCTGGAAGGAGACCGCACGCTCTAGTGTTTGGGATCCGTACCAGATAGGATTGAAAGAAGCCATGAAGCAATTCAGAGGCGGGCAGTTAGATTTGCTACCGGTAGGTACTAACAACATGCAAGTGTTACGGAGATGCTTTGGCAATTCAAATGGGAGTCCCTGGACGGAAGGCGACGTTCGTTTCGTGAAACACTATTGAGAAAATTTAGAGAACCGGCATTTGAAGCTGACTGTCGAACGATTCTGCTGCCGCCAACATACATTGCGCGTGAGAATAACAAAGATAAGATACGAGAAATAAGGGCTCATACGGAGGCATACAGGCGGTCGTTTTTTCCTCGCTCTACTTGCGAGTGGAACAGGAGGGGAAATGACAAGTAGTGGTACAGGCTACCCTCTTCCACGCACTGTACGATGTAGATGTAAGATTCGTTGATGACATTGCTATCCGCAATTAATTTTGAAAAGAAATACAGGACCTGCTGAACAAAATGAACAGCCTAACGACCAAGAAATGCAGAAGTAATACGAAGTAGCAAAAATGAGATTAGCGATAAACTTAACATTTCCATTCGGGACCACGTATTGCAAGAGTGAAGGAATTGTTATCTACATGATGAACCTAAATGAAGCAATTCAGTACCTTGGAAGCAAAATATCGTATGAAGGACGAAGGGAGAAAGATATAAGAAGCAAACTAGAATAGGTACAGGGCTTATTTCTTGGTGAAAGGAGACTATTAACATCAAATATAAGTCTTAATCTGATGAACTAATTTGTGAGAAATTGTATCTGGAGCGCAGCGTTGTAGGGAAGTGGAAAACCGGAAAAGAAAAGAATCGAAGCGTTCGATACGTGTGCCGTAGAAGGGTGTTTAAAATCAGGGGTATCGAACGGTAAGAAATGAAGTGGCTCTCGGCAGAATCGACGAGGAAAAATGTACAAAACTTTGACAAGCAGGAGGGTCTGGGTGATAGGACATGGGTTAAGACGTCAGTGGCTAACTTCCATCTACTAGAGGGAGTCGTACGAGGAAAAAACTATACCCAACCAAACACTGGAAGACGTTGGGTGAAAGT
Organism: Schistocerca piceifrons; assembly: GCF_021461385.2. NCBI lineage: Eukaryota > Metazoa > Arthropoda > Insecta > Orthoptera > Acrididae > Schistocerca > Schistocerca piceifrons. Next base: position 472,425,498 of record NC_060145.1, on the reverse strand, counting down.
GTTGCTCTGAGGTTGGCACAGGAGACTGATGATGACGAAAAAATAAGGAGTCTGTTTCAGCGAACTAGCAGCGTGTATGAAAAGACGAGCGCCGGATTAGCAGCCAAGCGCTCGGTAATCGACTCCAGACCCATCATATGCGACTTCCTTTCGACTGCGCCAATGGCTGCGAGAAACTGGTAGGTTCGCAACCAGGAGAGTTCGCTGCTGTGACCTCTGGACGCGCATTGGGGTTTGTGGGTGGTGTGAGTGAAAGCATGCGTCACACCTTGTGCGGGGAACAGCAGGGTCACCACCTGGAAACAGCTCCTATAGAGCACACAGGTCACACCTTAATTGTTTGCTTGGTGCATACTGTAAAGCGCGAGATTTGAAAGTGATCCGATCTTCAAACAAATTTTACATCCGCCGCCACATATCCGAACATGAGTTCCGTATCAGAATTCTACCTATAAGTCTCCTCTATAGCCACTAGAAGCCTGTAATAAGCACACTGTACAATTTTTTTCATTGTCAGGAAGCAACTGCAAAAGCTACAGAATCACAGTAGAAAAACAAGTAGACGTGACATATTACTGGAATCAAAGAAACCTCTGCAATAATCTCAACAAGAAACCTGTTCAAAAAATGATTAAAATGGCTCTGAGCACTATGGGACTTAACTTCTGTGGTCATCAGTCCCCTAGAACTTAGAACTACTTAAGCCTAACTAACCTAAGGACATCACAAACATCCATGCCCGAAGCAGGATTCGAACCTGCGACCGTAGTGGTCGTGCGGCTCCAGACTGTAGCGCCTAGAACCACTCCGCCACTCTGGCCGGCAGAAACCTGTTCCTTTGACGCCTTTATGGCAGAATACACACCAGAAGACCCCAAAATGGTACTGTGTCATTAAAGTATGTCGCAAACAATGATAACCGATGTTAATTCTGCAAAGAAGTAATAAACTTGAGCTTTAAATGAAAGCCGTGTTATGGTCGAACCCCTGCTCAGTTTTCCTCTATTTAATATCCACATCGAATTTCTAAATAAATAAATCTATAACTCCATGTGGATCAAGCACGGCTGGGCGGGTGCTAGTACGCAAGCTTCCCGAGTGTGAAATGATGCGAGTCCTCATCCGCCATCAGAGTGGATACTGAGACTCTAACTTCCTCAGATTGGCGAATTTCTTCTGAAGGTCGATTGTATCCCAGGAGTGCTACTCTTCACAGTGCTTTCTTCTGGTTTAGCGAGCCAAAACAATGGATCTGTGCTCCCAGGCTGTCATCGTACTTCATTGTATCCATGAGCTCTCCTGTATTACACCAAAAGAATTTTGCGATCGTTCCATCTTTCCTAAGACGATGCCTCTGTCAATATACCATCTTCTCCTCTCTTTCCGCTCAAAAGAACCGCAGAAAGAAGATATTTTCTTTTTCTTTTTGTCGTGTGAGGCGCGGAACCGAGATATACTTTCAAACAGACTGTTATCTGCTGCCTTTCTACGAAGGTGAAAATGTGCGTCTACGCACAGCCTTCTCCATGTTATGCCCTATCTCAACACGTATAAGTACCTAAACTTCATTTAGTATCTTAAGGAGATCTACATGAAGTTTCGATTGACATGTTGTTACTTGCGTACTTGGACAGTAGCATATTGTGACAAGTTTTCTGACTAATTTCGTAATATATACGGAATGGATAACACAGTTGATGAGGAGATCCAACACTGGAAAAAGTGCAGACAGAATTAGGATATAGGGCTGTCATTTCTCGTAGCTTGAAAGAGTATGCAGCTGTAAACCTTTATTTATTGTTTCAGCTTTTATTACCAGAGAAATCATTCTCGGATACAGCATCAAAATATACATATTGCACTTGAACATTCGTCTGTTCAGGAGCACGACAAACGAAGCAAATTACATGTGTGGTAAGTTCTGAATGCTTGGAACATGTAAAATTTTCAGCAAGGAAGTGCGGAAAACCTAAGCTCTTCAGCAAATCCAGTTCACGGTAAATACAACAAGACGCAGCCTGTTGTTATAAGGGTATAGTTCATGTAGACATCGCCACAAAATGAGGGTATCGATGATGCCATAGGGGATTAGTACGTACGATCTGGCTATTTCCGAAATAAGTAAAAGAACATAAGGAGACTGCCGCTAGGTAGTTGTTTGTTATGAAATAGGAGATGTGCTTAAAAAACTGCATCCTTTAAAGAATTTCGATTCTACATCAGTGCTATCCCCCTTCAAAGCAGTCCCCATTAGATTTAACGCAATCGCGCTACCGCATTTTTCAATCCTCAAAACGCTTCTGGAATTTGTCTTTGGAATTGCCCTGATCTTTGTTTGTAAAAGCACAGCCGTTTAAAGTGTTATTTATTTTTGGGAACAGAAAAACTCACATTGGACTGTGTTGGGCTGTGGCATCGTTACAGTATTGTTTCCGGCAAAAAATTCACAAATGAGCAACGAAGTGTGAGGAGATGCGTAATCGTCATGCAGAAGCCATGAATTGTTTCGCCACAAATCCGGGCATAGTTTTTTTTCCGGGTTGTTTCACGTAAACAGCTTTGAAATTGTAAATAATACTTCGTGTTGACAGCTTGTTGCAAGCGCTCATGGTGCGCTGTGGCATTAAAACCAAAGAACACAGTGAGGATAACCTTCACATCTGACCGCACTTGTCAACGTTTTTCGGTCTTGGAAACGCAGAATACTTCCACTGGGACGATTCTTGCTTTACTCATAACAGACTCGCCTAAAAATTGATCTCTATAAATAGACTTGGTACCCGTAAATCCATGTTTCATCAAATGTTACCACACGTTTAATAGTTCTGCACCGTGGCTGACACCAAGTAGCGACTCCGGAGGTACTTGCTATTCGCCGCCGTTGATGGTCATAATTTAACAATTTTTGAACAATTTTTTTGTCGCGCGATTCGTATGCAAAACATCCGAAAAATTGCAAGGTATGAGTCAGTTGATATGCCAGCAATATCAGTGACTTCTCTGCGTTTCGGCGATCGTTCATGATCGTTTCTTTCACTTGTGCCACGATTTCATCGGTTGATGACATATGGAACTTGTAGAGGGGAGTGAGTAGATAATATTTTGAGCTGGAACCCGTGTCCAGAAACGTACCATTACATGTTGGTAATGCGACCATTTTTAGAAGTAATTTGTTAGGCGTGACCCAGTACATCACTTATTTTACAGAGCCACTCATTAATAACCAAAGAAATTGCCCTGTGCTCTTTGGCGGGTTCTCTTCAATGTGACACATTTCAGCCTCTTCCACTTCGCGTGTTCGGCGACTCCTTTTAGCATCATCCGACATGTCTACTGAGGTGAAGGTACTCTTTCCGGAAGACGTTGCGTATTTGTGGTGAAAAGGGTATGCAATGTAGTCACGTTGTGGATAACGATCTTTATAAAGGTGATGAGCGGCTGTTCCATTACCGTCAGCTTCACCATACCAAAGGTTCGGGTCGATGTATTCTGCAAATGTATACTCAACCATGTTGCTCTAACACCCACAGACACGTGAATGAGGATCGAACCGGGTCAGAGATGTCGGATAGACGTCGGCCAATCCGACGTAAGTACTCCCCCACTGTGACTACCCTGTTGCATACCTATAAGCAAACACGTTTTCAAACGGCTGTACTGTACTGTGTAAGTCATAAAATTAAGACAAATTCTCTTATCCATTTTCATTCAAAATAATCGCCGATACTACGAAAATGCATGTAACCTCCTCGATAGTCGACAGCAGGCTAAATATCCGATACGGCCAACACTGTGCGCATACGTCTGGGACATGTTTACCTGGAATGAGAAAGTCTCGCGAATAAGACTATTACAACACGCGACATTACAAAATTCCCGTCACTGTTCGAACACATCTTGCATGCTAGCAAAGTGAAGTTCGCAGCCGCTGACACACGTCATCACTACACTTAACTAATTGCAGGAGAATGAGGAGAAGTGTAGAGAGCTAGCGAGGTAGCTCGTGCCCCATCAGTGGCGGCGGCATGGTTGGCACACCCACGGCGGAGACAATGGTTCGTTTAGCGTCCGCTGATTTCTGGAGCACATTCGCGCCTATCTTTACTGCCGCGCCGGGGGCCTATCGAGGCGCGACTTATGACGCTTTTAAAATACCATTGCCGGGACAAATGAAGAGCCCCTATCCGCACTTGACTCTGAACACAAACGGCATCGCCATTCTACTGCTAAGGTAAAAAGCAATAACAGCGCCAACGGGATTACGTCCTGCAGCTAATCTACGACAGCTAATTGGAGAAAATGGTTTCCGGTGAAAGCACGACGAATTAATCGTGACGCGTGCGCCTAGCCGGAAAACGTTTTAAGTATATCGGGTATTATATGAGATGATCACACATCGTATGTTGCGTTTCGGAAATGTGAAGCTATTTCAGTGAGCTATCGCACGAATATTTGCTGTTGTTTGCTGCTCGCTGCGGCTGTTTGTAATATATATGGCTCCTAACCCCACTCTTAGCATTGTTACCATGTAACTTTTCAACTTTCTGTTTCTATAGATTCTCGTCAATCTAACGTCTATCAAGATGCGTAGTGTTAAGACTATTCGATAGCTTTAACAACACAGTCTGCCTTATTGTTGTTTTATCTCAATATTATACACTTGCAAATACAGTATTCATCGTTCCACCGTTTTCAGATTTATTCCTTAGTTTTTTAACTTTTCGACTAAATTTATGGCTGTGTTTTGGTAGGCAGGAAACGTGCGTCAACGGCCCCTCCTACTTTGATCCATTTTTGTAGCAGCAAATTTCGCTCTACCTGCCATATCACTCCAATTGGATTGTTATCTAACTAAATTTTGAAATTCTACATTTGTTTGCCATTTTGACAACAGAGCGCGTGCAATAGACGATACGTTATTAGAGCATAAAATGAGCAACATGTGCAGCGCCAGAAACATACCTGTTTCGCTAGTAGTTTATCTTGTAATGGCGGATTTCTTGATGGGGCACTCGTACGAAAAGCGAAAAAGGTGAAAAAATCTACGTGGATATCTTCACAGTATCTTAAGTGACGAGCAATATGTCGAATTACAGTATTCGTTTTCTATTTGCAGTCAGACATTCAAAAAATACGCAGAGACATCGGATGAGATATACTAAAACTCATAATTTACGAGAGGTTTGAAGAGTAGCTACTCTCTCCGAAAACCGTTTGCGTTGTCTTGGTACCTTATAACGATAACTCGCGAGCTGTTTAAGCAGACCAGCGGTATAGTGTGATAAAGAAAAGAAACAGTTATTTAAATCGTGGTGGTGTTCAGAACTTGAGAACTGTATGTGGAATATAACGTTTCCCAGTCCAGAGTAATACAAACGGTAAACTGAGAACTAAAATGAGCCATTGGTGGTCTCATCGGTTCATTATCTGTAAGCCGCGCCGCGTGTTGTATGCAGGAAGTGGTATGGCCGTCCTTGCCTGTATTACACCATTAGTCTATCTTGAGCATTGCAAAACGTAGTCTGGCTGATAACGCCAGTAAGTGGTGCAGTACTAATTTTTAAATTCTCCCTATTGCCTGTTGAAATATCAAATAATTTGACGAATAACTGTTTTTCATACGTCTGATCATTTCTCTTGGAAAATGGATATGTTCTACTATTGTTGGTGATAAGCCTGCTTGCTGTTTGTGATACGAAGTAAGGAATTACGTACTACGAAAGAAAAGTCGTTTGTGCAGAATATTTCTCTGCGTACTTAATCCTTAATTTTTTTCCGCCACTAATTGGTAACTATAGCTGCACTCTTCCAGTCACTACGAATCTGTCCCTAGCACGGAGGGATTTTTCTGAGAAATTTCGTCTCATGCTGTACTTCTTTTTGGACATCTTTTCGGTGAATTATCGTCTCTTCCATCCCGTATTCTTGTACGCCGATTTTTCTGCGTGGCTACAAGTTCCATTTCGCCATTACAGCTCCTCATAGACCCATACGATTTTAATTTTGATTGCCTTATAGGGGATTTGGTTTAGTGTGTCATTTAAGTTCAAACATTTCATAACACGGCAGTTGTAAGCCCAAATAATATGTTCACAACTCTAAAAATACAGCCATCGAGTTTAAGTGCGTCTGGAACGATATAAAAATTGTGCGGAAACTCTGTGACGGCCAAATTGTAGGAATGGAATGGCCTGCTTTCCATTTTGCTAAACGGCTGCTCGTTAGCTCCAGTACAGAGTTTGAAAAAGCCGTAAAATTGAGCTACAAGTGAGTGTAGCTCACCAGCTTTAAACTTACGCTTCCACGTAAAGTACGTTTCTCACGTTTTAAAGCGAATATGTATTCACCGACAATGTTGCACCCACTTATGGCTGGCAGATTGTGGCTTTATAACCTCTGACGATAAGTGTTGAAACTCTGAGCCTACACTCGTAAACAAAATTGCGAATATAAACATAAAATTAAAGGGAGTAATCTAATATTGTAATTTATTGCTCTCAAAACCTTATTCCCTACAAGTACTTTTTAGTTACCATCTTCGCTTCCTAAATAATAAATATCCTTGTTAGTGACGCAGACTTTCACAGCTGTCGTAGCTATCTCTCGCATGCAGTGTGTCTTTGTCGCTTCACGAGTGGTGTGCAGAGCATATTTATCTACCCGCTGTGCTACGGACATTCATTTCCGCATCAGGGCTTCCGCCGGTAGGTGAGCGTATATTTTCTTCCTTCCGTCGCTTCGGTGAACCACTTGCAGCCAGGCAGCTCTCGCGTGTGGATAACCCGTGGAATTACTACTGTCGCCGCAGCCGTAACAAGTCGAGACTGCCCGAATGTTGGCGCCAGACAGTACTTACGACGCCCGTTCGGCACTTTCGTTTCTCCTTCGAAACACGCTCATACAAAAATAAAGAAAATAACTTTTATCCTAGTTATAAATGCGCACTTTAGGTGATTTACGATCTGTCGTGTTGACTCCATTCTCTTCTTACTCCAAATGACACATAAAAATACGACAATAAAGGGGGCAAGCAGGTCTGGCGAGCGCTGAGCGTTGTCTGACGTTGCTGCGTGTAGTTATCGCCTTTCCACCCCTTCACCAAGTTTGGGATGCTTCAGCTTACGAAGCTCACTTGCATTTCTATGTTACTGTGAAAAGCAATTCGATTCGATTGCTCCTCGCAGGAAAAAAATGAAAACTTACAAGAACTACTGAACAAAGTGGACATTGTGTCACCACGAGGTCTGGATTACAGATAAATAAATTGTAGGCGGTAGTGATAAAAAAATGTACAAACCAGACTACAGTCTCCCTAAAAATCAGAAGAAATATTGATATACAAAGTCAAAGAATAGTCTTAGCCAGGAAGCAAGACTATGCAAGATGAAAGATGCGAAGTAGACGCCAGAAGCAGATCTACATCTTACATGACTGTAATTCACAATTAAGTGCCTGGCAGAGGGTTCATCTAACCACCCTCAAGGTATTTTTCTACCATTCGACTCTCGAACAGCGCGCACGAGAAACGAACACTTAAATCTTTCGTGAGAGCTCTGGTTTATCTTATTTTATTATGATGATCGTTTCTCCCTATGTAGGTGGGCACCAACAAAATATATACGCGCTGTAAGAAGAACGTTGGTGACTGAAATTCCACGAGAAGATCCAGCCGCAACGAAGAGCGCCTTTGTTTCAACGATTGCCACCCCAATTGGCGTATCATATCCGTCATTTTACGACATTACAAAATGGGCTGCCCTTCTTTGACCGATGTTCTCCGACAGTCCTATCCGCTGCGGGTGCCACACAGCATAGCAGTATTCCTAATACTGTCTCTGTGTCGCTCCGATTTAAGTTATTCGTAAGACGGAACACAGTAAGTGGAATTTTTCAACAGTTGAGGTTTGCTAACATGAAATATCGATGCAGGTATAAAGAATTTTTATATGCAGCGAAGTATATGGATCATACCATCGTACTGAATGGAACGTGCAACATTAGAAAGCCAGAAAAGAACTAATGTGGTACGACAGAAATACGTTAGGTAATTACGAAAGCGCGAGAGTAGTGTATATAAACGTTTCACCTAAGAACTATTGGGTGCCACTAAATTTCATTTGTGTCAGTTATACATGGAATCAGACAGAACAGAGACAACCCAGGGGCTGTTTCATGCAATGCTCGCTGTCAGTGAGAACTATCTTTTCGGTTGTCATTACGAACAAAATCCTTCTGAAAGTCTGTGTTTATGTTCTAAACGAATAGAGCGCCATGACATTGTTCTGAAGCACTTTTCGCTCCAGGTATATTTATTGACAGTGGAACGGAAACATTTCCAACAGCGACACGATTCCTCTTTGTGTGTGAAAACCATGTCGATAAATAACCCCTAAAGTGAATGTTGCACATGATTACCGCGAATGCACTAAGTCGACTACGAACGTAAAATTACACTTTTTTTCTTTTGGAAGGACATCATCTTCCCGCCGTTAATTATAATGTCTTTTTTGTTCAGTTTGTGATGGACATCTCTGCACTCAAGCACTTCTGCAACAGAACCACAACTGTTAAATGTCTCATTGGTAAATGTATAATTGGTAACATTGTATACAATATATGTCTTTCAAGATATTCACTCCGACTGTCGATCCCAAGGAGCGCAAATTAATAAATTTAAACATTTTCACTGTGGCGAGAAACGAAACTTGTATTGTTGTCGATACCGGACGCCGCATGGAACACCCCATAAACCGGAGGGGAACATCCCTCCTTGTTAAAATGAACATGATATACATACCAACTTTGTCGTATTCTTAAAGGGATGTAGGTATGTAAAATAGTTTCAGGCACGAACTCGATGTCTTCTGAGATCAGTTGAATTCTTAACCAAAAAGAAAACGGGAAACTAGGAAATAGGTGCGCTCTAGGTCTGACAGGCTGCAATGTCCTTCCATTATTGAAGCAAGAAAGGAACGTTCGACTCGTATTGTGGGGATTGAATAATCCAGTACGTATTGTCCACGCAGAGAAAAGCGAGTCAGGTCATTATGTATAGGGACCCATTAAAATTCAAGACAATAGCATTTTTCTTCTACGGCATGTTCTCGCATTGTGGATTTGGTCTGTAGATTTTTTTTTAGTATGTCTGTGTCTGATGCAAAATGGGTATGCATTTTAATCACTCCTAGTGACCTTAGAAGCGTTATCACAGGTGTTTTGACAAGGAGTACATTCGTCCATCGATTTCCTTCAACAGTTTGCAGCGCCACGCTGTTTCGAGAATAAAATATTTTGTTCCCCCGTTAGATAACGCAACGAAACTCGTACGCGCTGTAGCACTAGTCGACGCCGATAGTCGCAGAATCAGAGGGAAACGTGCTGTTACAGTAGGGGCAGTAAGGACGGCGTACCCCACCGTACCGTCAAGGAAGGAGTTGCTGGGAATACGGATTTGGCATTCATAAAGCGACATTACCGACATTTGCCTGGGAACAACCACAGCGAAAATTCCAGGTTTCTAACCGGGAACAATACGGAAAACCCGTGAGATGCAACGAACAAAACAATTATTATTTGCAGACAAGGCAAGCTGTATTCCTTCGTTTCTCACACCGCTGAAAAGCACACAGTCTACAAAGGAAACTCATTAGAAGTTACTAACGACGGATGCCAATTGCCTCGCTGCTGGACTGCCGAAGGATCTTACGGTGTTACGAACGGCAGAGTCGTCGCCGGTCAGAAATAAAATCAGTAGTAAAAAAAAACCGTACGAGAGGATGCATGAAGAAAGCACGCACGGCAACGGTATCCCTTCCGCAAGTAGATACGGAGCAAGAAACAGATTTTGTGCTGATGACCAGAGCAACATAGAAGAAACATTTCATTTCTTTCGCTTCCATCCTTCCGCGGTAAGCGTACAAATGCGATGACTGTAGGAGTCGCCTAGAGCGTTGCTACCAAATCCGGCTAAAGAGTAAAGTTGTACAGAGGTGCGTAAACTCTTGGTGGCGCTGCTACCCATAGAAGCGTAGCACTGTAGAAGGTGTTTGGCAAAGCGAAGGTTCAAAAATAGTTCAAAGGGCTCTGAGCACTATGGGACTTAACATCTGAGGTCATCAGTCCCCTAGAACTTAGAACTATTTAAACCTAACTAACCTAAGGACATCACACACATCCGTGCTCGAGGCAGGATTCGAACCTGCGACCGCAGCAATCGCGCGGTTCCGGACTGAAGCGCCTAGAACCGCTCGGCCACCGCGGCCGGCCAAAGCGAAGGGAACAGAACGTACGGCACTGTCTACAGGCTGGTATCACCGTAAACAGCGCTAACATGCAGAGCGAGCTGTCGGCGATATCGGTTGGCGAGGCTCGAGTCTGGGTAGGGGCGTCTACCGCCGCATTTACTGCTCTAGGCCTCGTAATAAACGGGCTAAAGGTTAGCTCCACTGCCACTATGTCAGCTGGAGATTGGTTGAAGCGGATATAGATTTTTGAGTGCCAAAATGTTTGCATGCCCATATTAAACCATGTTTCGATCCAGCTCCACAATAACTTCCCGCAGTTCACGCGTACTCCCACAGGTAGCCCTATCTGTGTAAATCTTCCTGTAACAAACAAACGTAGAACAAAAGCAGTTTGCGATATATTGTCATATGGTATAACTGAACTATCAGCTTGGTAAGTCATGGGTACGTTATACTAATACACATCATTTTCAGGAGAATGGATCGCCTAGTAAAAGTCAATCTTGGACAATATGAGTTTGTATTCCGGAGAAACTGATGAATACACGGAGTAGTATCACCTCTACGGCACTTTATCGTAAAAGGAAGGTTGAAGAAAAGCAAACCAAGATGTATGGACTGAAGATATGAATTAAAAAACACCTCCAGTCACAACTTTTCGTATTTTATTAAATACACGATGCATTTCGGACTGTAATTTGTCTTGAACCATGCTTCATTTCTTCTCTTGAATGAGGTGAAATGCATATTCCTGTCACGAAATGGTTTGATGGTAGGTTATGAATTTTGTAAGCCAAACGTGGAAAATATGAACAAAATAGTGGAAAAGGTGCACATAATCCAAGAAAAGCGTTTTTAATTTTTTAGCACCAGCAAACATTCTTTTTCTGTCGTTTTCGTGACGTGAATGAAGTGACATGAACAAAAACGACGGAGAAAAGAACTTTTGCTGCTGCTAAAAAGTTATAAAACGCTTTTCTTGGATTATGTGATAAGTTTACACTGTTCATCTTTTCCACTACCTCGCGCATATTTTCCGTGTTTGACTTACGAAATTTATAACCTAACATTAAGCCATTTCGTGACAGGAATATGCATTTCACCTCATTTAAGAGAAGAAATGAAGCATGTATTAAGACAGTTACACCTGATGTTGGACCCACAGGGTCCGAAATGCATCGTGTATTTAATTAATAAAACACAAGAAGTTGTGACTGAAGGCGTTTTTTAATACATACCTCCAAGTGTATTGAATACAATCACGTTGGAAGCTGCGAAATATGGATAAAATTTAGATATATAGAATTTATTTATTTATTTAAAAGGAACTTTTCGACAGTATTGTCTGGGATACAGTCTTTGAAATTTTGAAGTTACCTGGGGTAAAACACATGGAGCAAAAATTATCTACAACATGTACGCTACCCTTTACGCTGTCACAAGGGAGGCAAGATTCAAGAAGAGTCAGGCGGGCTTGAAACTTACCCGTCGTTTCAATCATTCTGTGCATACAGTAAGACGAACACTTAGGAAAATTTTTGACAAGGAATTGAAGATGAGGAAGAAGGAATTAAGTTTTGCCGACCACATGGAAACTCTGCAGGAAAAACGGAGGTCCCTTAAAGATCAGTTGAACAGAACGGATGGAGTCTTGAAAGCATATTATAAGACGCACAACAACAAAACTCAAACGAGGGAAATGTAACACTGTTGAATTACGTTGTATGCACTGAGGGAATGACACTGCGAAGTGAGATATTAGAAGTAATAGATAGTTTTTTTTTTCTCTTCTTCAGGGAAATAACTGCCCATGGCGAAAGTAAACGGGTCATAAAGTGAAGATAACAACAACAACGTTTCTGAGAAATATATTTGTTTAAAACATAATTGAAATATAACTGTTATAACGTGTCTTCTGGAAACTGGTGTGTGAAGTTAAGGCTTATTTGGAAGTCAAATATGGACGACAACGACTTCTGACAAAAGAAGCGTAAAAGCTATTGAAATGTCATGTTACAGAAAAACGTGAAGAAGGGTTACTGCATAGAAGAGGTGAGAAAAGATCTTTATGAAGCACCTTGACTAACAGACGGGATAGCGCCAGGAGACATTTTGAGGCATGAAGCAGATGTTAATTATTGAACGAGGAAATTGTAGAGGAACATTAATGTTTGCTACAGTAAGGAGGCGGAAGTGCAGATGTAGCTTTCAATTGCTATGCCCTGATTAAGAGACATGCACAGGATAGACAAACGTGGAGAACTGCAGCAGACCTGTCTTCGGACTGAAGACCACCACCATCACGACAACAACAACAACAATATGCGCCTGTGCTATGAACTGCAAGGACAAATACAAGCATGCATTCACCCTCACGCAGAAAATGCACTGGAACTACAGGTATAATATACTTTGCCATTAGTGAGAATGACTCACAAGTTGAAACCAAAAATGGTTCCTTTTGGGGAACGTAAACCACATCATCTCAATGCACAATGTTCTCATTTTATTCATACCTTCATTTATTAGTCCATTCATTTTCCTTAGTACAACATTTCTGATTCTTTTCATTTTATTACGTTGTAAGCATTTATTTTGTTTTTGTAACTGTTACAGGTGGACCGTTTCTTATTACGAAACACAACTCGAAACAAGTAATATTAAAGCTAGTTGTCTGAGTATTACTTTCTGACAGTTAAGTTGTATCATATACGTTTATCACAAGAATGTTCTCTTCCTAGACTTCAGGTGAAGCATATACTAATGTTATTCTAATTTTATTTCAAGTCTCGATGTTTCCAACGTTACATCTTATTTTCTGTCCTACTAATAATAGAACTTTTTAAACAACCACTAAACACTTTTTCAGTGTGTAACCTAGTACAGAACGCACACGACAGATTATTTGCAAATTCATTGAAATATTACGTGTCTGTTATCGTTCTAGATGCATATCACAGTACTATATAGAAATCACGGAATTTATGAAGACACGAACAAATCGAAAAATACGCTGACCAATGAGACTACGCAACACAGAATCACGAGATGTCGAAGACAAGCATATATGTTTAACCAGCCACAAATGGTTTTATTAAAATCGTTGGGCGCATTTAAACGTTTTGTTCCTTATCTTCAAGTGCTTTCTGTCTACATTTTTTTTACATCATATGAATGATTTTGTTTTAGAATTACGGCACCGGAGTCTTAGAACTTTTTGGCGCAGTGCAACGTTACTTTATTTTTCAGCTACCTGTTCCTCAAAGCAAAATCACCTGCATGTTTATCAGTCGATTATCCGGCAAATGTATTTTCAAGGTGTTTGATCCCTTGCTTGGAGATCTTTGTCTGAGCAAATAAGTAGGTTGACTGAATGGGGATGCTATATACCGATTTCTTTATTGGTCGTCTTTTAGTCAGTCCCTACTTTGTTATGTTCTTTTAAACTTTCAATACATAAGTTATTGTCAAGACCTGAGCTCATAAAACACATTTTCATGGTTCATATTGTACAGTGTAGTGTAAAACGAGAAATAGATGACAATATTACGAGTCAGACTAGATAATAGTCTCGCATATCAGTATCGCGGTGTTTTTGCGCTAAATACAGTTACGCTCGTTTTGTAGTTTCCAGTTGTGCGCTCACTTCGTAGATCTTCTGATGCTCGTATTCTTTTTCTGTAAGGTTTAACATATCGTGAATAGGTGAGTGTCTAGATCATTCATCAGTAGCTGGTGACTAGAATAGGAATATGGTGTGTCTTCGATAACGAAAGAAGACCGGTGTTTAGGGGTAAAGAAATTTTGGAAAAATACAGGAATTTAAATAAGACTTTCGTGACCGAGACTTCAGTCTTACACATGTTTAATGCGAACCCGCTTCCTTCTGACAGCGTAAATTGGCTCGATGTGGCCTCTGGGGAGAAGGAAGATTACAGATTTAACGCCCGGTCGATATGGAAGAGATACCAGATGAAGTGAAAGCCTAGAATGGACAAATAATTATTGTAAACGTGCATGCCCATCGCAGCAGTAGCGTCAGGTAAAGGTGTGAAGTCTTCCACATGCGTAAAAAAGGATCGTTAAATTTCAGTTAACGGTTGTCGGTTGTCGGTTCAACTAAATATCTGAGGATGACAATTACCAATGATTTAAACTGGAGCTGTGATACAGAAAATAGTTTGAACGAAGACGAACCAAAGACTGCGTTTTATTGTCGAAACACAGTAGTGAAGATATAACAGATCTGCTAAATAGACTGCATAAAATACATGAATCCGCCTTCTTCTGGAGCATTGCTACGCGGTATGGGAGCGGTACCAGATAAGAGGACTTTGACAAAGTTCACAGAAATAGGGGAAAGTGTGTCACGGATATGATACACGAGACGGGGTGACAATCATTAAAATAAAGGCGGTTTTCGTTAAGACAGGATCTTCTCATGAAATTTCAATCACAAGTTTCTCCTCCGTGTGCGAAAATATTTTGTTGGCGCCCATATACATAGTTAGAAATAACCATAGGTACAAAGTAGGAAAATCAGAGCTCTCACAGATATATTTAGGTTTTCATCTTTCTCACGTACTATTCGATAGTGGAAGGGTACAAAAATAGTCTGAAAGTATTTGAAATAACCCTTTGCCAAACACTTAAGTGAGAACTGAGAAGTAATCATGTAGGTGTGGATGTACATGTAAATAAAGTAGGGAAACGACGGGAAACCTATATGAGGTTGGCTTCACGGGGATTATAACCTCACTAATCTGGAATTCGCGTTTGGTGTCCTCGATGCGAAGAGTGGTTGTTAAAGCGCGAGTGTCGGGCACCAACGCATTAGACCTATACGCTCAGGTCATGGGATAGCTAAATGCGCATTCACAGATGGCGGTGGTATCGGGTATACAAGGTAGAAGAGAGCAGCGCATTGTCGCAGCTGTCATGCGTTCTCAGGTGCTTCACGTGAAAACGTCTCCGACGTGATTACGGCCGCACGACGGGATATGACACACTTTCAACGCGGAATGGTAGCTGGAGCTGGACATATGGGACATTCCGTTTCGGAAATCGTTAGGGAATTCAATACTGCGAGATCCACACTATCGAGGGTGTGTCGATGATACCAAATTTCAGACGTTACCTGTAGCCACGGACAAATTTCAAGGATATACCTCTTAAGTACGCTGTTTAGGTTTTTATGTTGGTAACGCCACGTAGCGCTCTGTATGAAAATCACTGACTGTGCTGTGTGCAGTCTGTGGTTGGTTTGCATTGTTGGAATATTTGCTATTGTAGTGTTGGGAAGTTGAATGTGAACAGCGCGTGGCGTTGCGCAGTTGGAGGTGAGCCGCCAGCAGTGGTGGATGTGGGAAGAGAGATGGCAGAAGTTTGAGAGCGGACGATCTGGACGTGTGTCCACCAGAAAGAATAAATTTGTAATACTGGATATCATGAACTGATATATATGTATATGACACCACTTTTGAACATTATTAAGGTAAATACATTGTTTGTTCTCAATCAAAATCTTTCATTTGCTAACTATGCCTATCAGTAGTTAGTCCCTTCAGTTGGTTGGTTTGTGGGATTAAAGGGACGAGACTGCTATGGTCATCAGTCCCTAGTCCCTTCAGTAGTTAGAATCCTTTATTTAGCTGGCAGTATTGGCGCTCGCTGTCTTGCAGTAGTTCGAGTAACGAAGATTTTTGTGAGGTGTTAGTCAGGGCCATTCTTTTGTAGGGATTATTAAAAGTCAGATTGCGTTGCGCTAAAAACATCGTGTATCAGTTTAGTGTTGATCAGAATAAGTAGAGAGAGAAATGTCTGAGCATGTTCAGTTCTGCTCAGCTGTTTGAAAATCAAATAAACTAAGAGGTTTTCCAGCACTGTCGCTTTTAAATTTTTCTAAAGGGACAACGCAGTTACCGACGGCCTACGCAGCGGCGTTTGTGTAGAGTTGTCACTGCTAACAGACAAGCGACACTGCGTGAAACAACGGTAGAAGTCAATCTGGGACTTACGACGAACATATCCGCTAGGACAGTGCGGCGAAATTTGGCGTTAATGGACTATGACAGCAGGCAACCGACGCGAGTTCTGTTGCTAAAAGCACGATATCGCCCACAGCGCATCGCCCGCAACGCTTCTCCTGGGGTCGTGACCGTATCGGTTGGACCCTAGACCGTGGCCTGGTCAGATGAGTCTTCATTTCGGTTGATAACGGCTGATGGAAGGGTTCGAGTGTGGTGCGGACCCCACGGAGCCATGGACCCAAGTTGTCAACGAGGCACTGTGCAAGCTGGTGGTAGCTCCACAAAGCTGCGGGCTGGGTCGTCTGGGCCAGCTGGACCTACCATTGACTGGAAATGGTTGTGTTCGGCTACTTGGAGACGATTCGTTTACTCCATGCTCTCCAACAACGATGCAATTGTTATGGATGACAATGCGCCATGTCATCGGGCCATAGATGTTCGCGATCGGTTTGAAAACGACTCTGGACAGTTCGAACGAATGATTCGACCACACATATCGCTCGAAATGATCCTGTCGGGCATTTATGAGATGTAATCGAGAGGTTAATTCGTTCACAAAATCCTGCACCGGCAACACTTTCGAAATTTTGCAGGCAGCATGGTTCAATATTTCTTCAGCGGATTTCCAACGACATGTTGAGTCTCTTCCGCGTCGATTTTCCGCTCTACGCCGTGGAAAAGGAGGTCCGACACGATATTAGGAGGTATTCAATGGCTTTTTTCACCTAAGTGTATGAGGCAGGTAATGATCTTGTGAATAAAAACCAGCGCCAGAGCTTCGAGTTCGTACGAAAGCCTCTCGGACGCCTGGTGGGGTATCTTGTGCGGTTCAAACGCTGCGCGTGCTACCTGAACGGTACGAGCTAACAGCCGCTGCAGTGTGGAGTGCGCGGTTCTGCGCAGGCGTCGCGGCGAACGTAAACACACCGGTATTACCCGAGCAGGGTAATCGACTGTACGTCTTCTCTGGCACAGCGGCAAGTCGGAGTTCACTGCAGTCGGCCGATGCGGGCAGCGCCATCAGGGGCGGCTTTAAAGGTCAGAAGTGGCACAGGCGGACACAGGGACAGGTGTGAAGTTGGCCCTCCGCGGCCGGCCCTGGGCACGCCGGCACGCCACTGCATGGCTTTCTCTCGGCGCGTGCGTTTGCCGCCCACGCGCAAGCGAGCTACGACTAGGCAATGAGAGAACGCACAGAGACAAAATGTCCGCTTACTGTAATGAACGTTCGCTCTAAGTGTGGCCAGATATTACGACCGTAAAGATGGCATCTGTTAAAACCTAGAGCGCTAATGGGGGGGAGGGGGGGAGGGGAATATTACGTTGCTATTAAACCATCGTAAATTTCACTACTGCAGATTTTATTCAAAGGAAGTGATAATTTATAGTTTCTATAATTCCCCCTTGTTGGACGGAATGGGACGGCGACTGGTCGAAGACTTGAGGAGAATAGGTACGAACAGCCTTAATTTTCCAGAATGAGATTTTCACTCTGCAGCGGAGTGTGCGCTTTAATTTTATTTGATAATTTTATTTAGCACTAGTTTGGGAGCCTCATTGTCGTTAGAAATGTGAATGGTCACGTCTACCGAGAAAAAGTCCACGAAAATCAGTTGTATACAATAAAAAAAAAAAATGTCGTGTGACTAGAGTCTCCCGTCGGGTAGACCGTTCGCCGGGTGCAAGTCTTTCGATTTGACGCCACTGTGGCGACTTTCGCGTCGATGGGGATGAAATGATGATGATTAGGTCAACACAACACCCAGTCCCTGAGCCGAGAACATCTCCGACCCACCCGGGAATCGAACCCGGGCGCTTAGGATTGACATCCTGTCGCGCTGACCACTTTTGTCGTTGCGGATGTCACATGACATCCACTCAAGTTCGTTTGTTGATCCTTGGACTCAGTTTTTTTTTTTTTTATTACAGAGGCCAAACAGCTCTCTGACCGAACACGCTGAGCTACCGTGCCGGCATCACTCAGCTACCGGGTGCGGACGGTGGTATGCAATAATCACTGCAACAACACAAACGACTTAGATGACATCTAGTTTCGTGTATAGTCGCCTGAAGATTGTGACTAGCTAAATAAAGTTATTAAATGAGATTATCGCTGTTGGTATCTATTTTCAAGTGGTAATTTGTAGGTTACGTGCTAGTTAATTCCAAGTATTAGATTTCCAATAGTATGTTACACACAAAAAAGCACAAAATGTCATGTTTATACCCTATCCTACAATATTAATTTAATTGCTCGAAATGTTATTAGAAAAGAAGAGATAGTTTATATTCTGTTCTAATTACAAATTATTATAGCTCTACGAGTCTTTTACGCAGAGAGAGTCATCTGCTTTAGACGCTGTTATTACAATCTGTGCTGTAAGCGGCGGTTACAAAATGCTCCAAGGACAAAATGGGCATATCTTTCTCCTGTGAGGTTGTCGTAGATTCTGCTGCAACTTCTAGAGTGAAGTTCTTCAAGCAAATCACCCAGTGTGTTAGTGTCAAAATTAGACTCAGCATCATCCATATGCGCTAATTTCAGTTCAAAATTGTGAGGTTAGAACTAAAGACGGCCAGTGTTATATAAACTACTCCAAAAAGCTGTAACTGCTAGATAGACCACAATACGACAAATTCTAGCCGATAAAACAAATGCACCAGCCATTAAAAACCGTATTACTAAACATTAGTAATATTTACAAGAGCACCAGTACCGGAAAACCTCTGGAGCCAGGCGATAAATAATTCAAATGTTATTAATAACGTTTGCCATGGAGGTACTCAGGAGCACGTGTTCCCAAAATGTTCATATTGGCGGGAACAGCGAACAGATACCAAATGGAATCGTTACGAGAGTTTAGTAATTTTTTGATAAGCCTCCCTTTGCACCAAAGAAAAAGCAAGCGAACGTGCAAAAAAGTTACTTGGCAGTGAGCAAACGCTGTTCTGCCGTGTTCGGTTCACATTCGGTTTTAGCGAACCGTAAAATCAAGCTTCCGTTTCAGTGCTAGCAGCACAGAAAAATTTCGTCTTGTGTCTTGTCTACTTCAGCTTTTTCCTTCGCTCGGCGATGGAGTGTGTGTTGTCCTTACGTTCGCATTCGTAACTCACAAGAAAATCGTCTCCAGTACACGGCCCTATCGTCTTTCCATTATTGAGATGGCTGAAACCCACTAAATTGAAATTAAAAAAAAGATGCTTCAGTTTTTGACACGAGTTGCGGGAACGGTGGAATGGTGTGAAGAGATGCAATGTTGCTGTGAAGAGATGTAATTTTGCTGTATTATAGGTGTCTATGGGATCCAAGAAATGCACAGCACAAGTGCCGAAGGAAATGGAATATGGCTGGTAGAATTGCTGAAACACCCAAAGGTACTACAGGGGACATGAAAAGTATGATAAATTCATCAGATGAGTGCAGCCGGCGGAAACGGGCTGATCAAATACAAGCTTTCTAACTTTTCTTATTAAAAAGGACAATCAGACTAAACTTCCTTTAAAGTAAACAAGTGCGAATTATGCTGATTAAAAATACACAAGAGAACCTACAGTTTAGTTCATGGCATGTGTAATTACATATTTGAAGCATTACTATGTTCCAGGTTTTTGATTACAAATAGAAATGGTTTACCTGGGATCACGCTATCTCCTTTCTAACAAAGTATATAGGAGATTTTATCAAGTTGTCTTTGTGATAGGCCTATGTATTAATCAAATTTTACTCCAATTATCTTTCTTATACGTACTGCAACGAAATTCTTGAAGTGCTTCGTGTACGTCGTTGCAACCACCAGAAACTATCTGTGATGTGGTAGTTACTGAAACGCGAAACGAAAACCACTGTAAGTGCCTCGGTTTGCTAAAAAGCAGAGTGTAAATGCTGGTCTTTAATTGAGGGTGTGCTGATCGTCAGTGATAAGTGGTCTACTTCCAAATTTCTCCCTGACTTGTAATGACAAACCAGCGGAAAGCATCAGCCGACATATGTGCTGAGTTCGGACTAATTGTAAAGAAAGTTGCAGCTGCACTTCAGTGTTACGAGCACAACGTCCACGCATTTCATGTTTTACATACAGATTGAGACACCTAAATTAGACTTCCTTTCCTACACCAATTTCCTTAATTCCTCGAAAATAGTGCGGTCGTCTTGTAAAACAATCCTCTCTGAATATAAAATTTTTGCACCGTGTCTCTAACTATACATCGTAACTACACCGAAATGCCCTGTTTTTGAGGTGTGGTGGTTTAAAAACAGTGCATCTTCCTTAGTTTCAAGGTCTGACTTGCCGTTGGGTGCAAAATGATACGATGTTGCTGCCTAACTTTTGTCAACGAGTGGCGCGTTTTCATTGTTTCTTTGTTGTCAGTACAAGCAAAAATTGTGTCAGTTGAGGAGAAAGCACAAACTGCGTTTTGGTAGGCAGAGTTTAAATAGGTAATTATAGTACAAAGGCAGTGTCGTTTTGTTTACTAGGAAGTAGCACGAGACGCCAGACGGATAAAAGCGTGGCATAGGGTGTTTCTGGATACCGGCAGCATTCTGAAGCGGCATGCAGGGAGTCAAGGTGTCTCCGAGGAACAGTTTGACAGTGACCGCCAAGCGCCGCAACGAAGTCTACGCAAATCAATTTTACATGGCGCGGGCAGCTATTTTCAAGGTCCTTAAAAAGCGGCTACGTCTGTATTCATACAAGGCGCAGATTCTGTAGGCACTAAAGCCTGATGGCAGAAACGGGGATACGGGTTTGTGTGTAAAATGACTAACCAAAACGACTGGAATCCTGGTTTTTTGTCACGAGTAATGTTTTCTGAGAAGGCCACATTTCATGTATCTAGATCTCTGAATAATCGTGTTCGCATTTTGAGGTCACAGAGTCCAGAGAGTATCAGTGAAAATGTGCGAGATAACTCGTAAGTGAACGTGTGGTGTGACCTCCAATGTGCCAAAAGACGTACCTAGACATGTTGAAGATGTTTGCTTTTTCCGAGGTTGAAGACATGCAAAAAAACCTTTTGGTTTCAAATAGATGATACTCCACCTCATTGGTCGTTTGATGTCGCGAACAATCTGAATCGAACATTTCCAGGACGTTGAATTGGGCGAGATGGTCCCGTAAATTGGCCTGCACCTTCTCCTGACAACACACCGTTGGATTTTTGTCTCTGGGACTACGTGAAGGATAGGGTATTCGCCGCTGCGGTGCGGGACCTTCCAAGACGTCCGTACTCGGTTTGTGGAAGTTTTCGTACTATACATCCTAACATGCTGCAATGGATCTGGGTGGAAACAGAATACCGGTAAGACATTCCTTGCGTCACTAAAGTGAAAGTGTTTTGACTTGATGTAAACTTTCTTTTGAAACATAAGTTGACATATAACTTATTATTGAGAAGGAAGTAAATTTATGTCTTTTATTTTTGTGTTGGGAGAAAATTTAAAATAGAGCATTTCGGTGTAGACACCCTGTATAGTGTTGTATCCTGTGTGGTAATTATTAGCGCTAAAAAAAAATAACGCAGCGTCAATTCGCTGTTGTTGTTCACAGATACAAACAAATGGTAGCGTAATCGTCTGCGAATGCGCATTCGCTTCCGTTCGCTCCAGTGTAAAGGGGCTTTACAAGATTATTGGAGAACATCTTGAGTAGACCTACGTCAAATGTTTAGGGTAATACTTGAGAAACGATGTGAAATGGGAGGATCTCGCAAAGTCAGTATTACAGAAGGAACGCTTACATTTGTTGAAAGGGTTCTCGGAAAATGCATTGTTTAAAAAGGAAATGGTACACAAGACGCTAATGTGAGCAATTCTAGAGTTTTATTCCAGTATTTGTATTCTCTATCCTGACATCGAACGAATTCACTGACGCGCTGCTAGGATCGTAACAGGTCTGTGTAGCCACACGGAAGTGGAACAGAAATGCTCGGGGAACTGAAATGAGAATTCTAAGAATAAAGACGATATGGTTCTCGAGGAACTATCTTGTGTAAATTTAGAGACCTGTATGTGAAGGAGATTTTGGGATCATCTTTCTGCCGCCAACGTATACCTCGTGAAGGGACTATGGGGATGAGATGAGAGAGACCGGGGTGTGTACAGAAGCATACAGGCAGCCGTTTTCCCACCCTCGACCTGCTAATCGAAAATGACAGGCGACAGCTGATACTGCTGCGAGATCTCGTATGACGCGAGGTATGCACTACCTGCAGAGCAGGTACGTCGGTGTAGAGGTGATGTACCCTTGCAGATATCTCTTGGAATTTTTTAACTCGGGTGGACACAGTGGACGGAACGGTTACCTACGCTGATGACGTCCTCACTGTAGCGTCTGTTAACTCCAGATCAAAGCCGGAGCAGCCAGCGTATGACGCATTCGTGCAATCGTAGGAGTGATGCGCGAGTGACAAATTATATATATGCTCTTGTTAACGTGCATGACAGTCCAATAAAAAGAAATGTTCTGTGCAATGAGACAAGGGGACGACAGTTCACATACATTATTGAAGTTCGTCTGACGTAAGTTCGGTAGGGAATGTATTGAAACTAATGCACAAAGAATCCAACTGCAAGGGTAAACATTACTAGACTAGCCTACTCAAATAGTATAGCATTAATAAGCAGTTGTAAAACATAATTAATCAGAATGATGCAAAATTATTACAAAACCGCTGAGGAAACACGATTATGTGTGAATCAAGGAAAGACAGAATATCTGGTCGTAAGTAAAACACTTCGAAGTGATTTATCTATGAGTTTTTTCAATACAGTTGGTCACTTGAAGTACTCAGGTAGTCTTTTTAGTGAAGGCAACCAAACGGATATACAAACAGATGCCGTCTAGAAGCAGATATCAATATCGCACGGGAAAGGTTATTTAGCACTAACTTCAAAATTCGCTCGTTTCAGTTACCTGTTGTACGGATAATATTATGCAGATGTGAAGCATTAATGTTCAGAAGGGAATATGAAGGAAAACTCTTAACATTCGAAAGGAAAAGTTATGGGCTTGTGTACTTAATTGACGAAAGTAATACCGAATGGAGGATAAGCAAAAAAGTAAGAATTAAGAGAGCTGTCCGAAACCTAGTCAAAATTCTAATGAAGAGATGGCAGACCTGGGCTGGTCACATAGCAAGAATGGCGGAGAATAGACTGCCTAGAATAGAATCCTGCGGGACTACATGGAACGAGTCGAGGAAGAGGAAAACCCAGAATTAGATGGCGAGATAACATGCGGGAAAACAGAACTAGGATGAATATCAACACTAAACTGACAAACAGGGCACTCGATATGAAGAAGTGGAAGAGAATCGTTCAACAGGCATATGGTCGATAAGACCCTTGCCACATGAAAATACGCAGTTATCTAGGTCTAGATAGCGATGAGAAAAGAAACTTAACGGCACACGTAGCCACAGTTTGATTGCCCATAGCGTCGCTGCAGATTGTAATGAAGTCCCACTGCACGGGGAGCGTGTGTGTCGCGCCGTCATCGTTAAGTACAGCTGCAACCACTGTAAAGTTAACACGAGTCTGCTGGGGCAAGTATCTCCGGAACTTTCAGCACCACACCGACTGCAGAGCTGTCTTTGATTCTTGGACTGCGCCCACACGATAAAACCGTGAGATATGTGGAAGCGTCGAGACCGCTTGAGCAGCGCCTGTGAAATTACAGGTTTCAGAGTAACGGCTAAAGGCATCCTAAAGCTGGGAAGTATGCTAAGGGTAGCGTGAGTGGGACGAACATTCAAGAGTTCGTTTCATATTCCCTGATATCAGGTGAAGACAACGTCTGAAACACCTTAACCCGACTCGGGGCACACTGCATTTGCAATGTCTGTTTTGTTTTTCAGGATAAATTTCAGTCATCAGTTGCAAATAAATATTATTATGCTTTAACGGTTTCGACAGATTAGTCATCTTCAGATGCCTACAATGTTAGGGATATTATAAATCCCTATTTATATATTTATAAATATTTTTAGTATCCATAATTATGGATATTAAAATTTGTCGAAACCGGTAAAGCGTGATGAAATTTATTTGCAACTCATGACTGAAATTCGTCCTGAAAAAATAGAGCTACCGTTGCTGAAAACTGCAGCCATGAATAAAATAATAAATGTTTAGTTTAAAATTGAGAAACGGCTCTCGGAAATGTATTCACTTATGGCAGACGTTAGCGAGCAAGTCACTTGACAAGGTTTTGTACCTATAACCTTCTGAGAGTCCCACAACTATAGCCGCAATGGACACAACTGCACGCAGAGTTTCAAGAATGTAGCTTCGCTCCTTTCTTGTCTCACCTCTCTCCAGCCATAAATGTTAGCTTGTATGTAAATGTTGCCAGTACGTTTTTGCTTGTTTTGTACAGGAGCGAACAGAATGGAATTTTTATAACCTGCACGTACTTGATGATGACTAGAGCTGTGCAGAGACACGAAACAACCGAAGGATACCGCTATATTATATAGCCTACTACTACGCTGTCGCTAAAACTCTGTTTGGGATGCACGGCAAGTGACACAACGTACGAAGTCTTCCCTAGATAGTCATGAAGCCTTAAAAGAGACCGACATGACACCTTGAAAGATTCTAGCATACAAAAGAGAGACCTTAAAACATATGCGACTTAGTTTCTTATCATTAGTCGGAATGTTTATAGCAATTAAATTAAATTCTATTTTATTACACAGTCAGTTTTTCGTCAGACATTTTTTTTGCCACAAATAACTTTACGCTTGTAATTTGAAAAATAATTGGTTGTAATAAATTGACGCTTGGGTGTTAAAAGATTTGCTGTAGAGACTTGATGAAATAGCAATAAATAAATGTGGCGGCCTGGCCAGTAATTCGCTCGCGGCTGTTGCAGAATCTGTAATATTAGTTTACTTAGTGGCATATCCAGTATATGGACTAATGCTTTACTTAGTAGGCAGCAATTATCATTTCGCAGTATGACGACTGCCAGCCACTACTGCTATCATTTTTTTGCGTGACGTGTTTCAAAGACCAACGTCAATTTGTATAATCTATGAGATACCGATGCCAGTGCAGTCTGTCATAAGTCTGATATATGTGGTCGCTTCCTGTCAACAACTTAGTATCTTGGTGGTTGTTCGATTATCAGTACTTGGGGCAGTGATAGTGACACAGGTAATTCAATTCCGAATTCTGTCTTAATCTTACATTTCTGTCCAAGTGATTTTTCCGTGTACGACTCTACATGGTGTTGCCCGGTTATAGGGAACAAACAAAGCGAAATTCCAGTCTCTGGTTTTCAGAGGTCAAAAATTGTTAAGCTTCTCAATTATTATTATTATTATTATTATTTTCTTAGTTTCCTCACGACGGGAGGGGAAAACGTTGTCGTCTTAATGCACTGCAGGTCGACATGTCAACGAATATGGATCCGAAAAGGTGCACGTCAAGAGACAACCCGATTCTGCAATCAATAGTGTTTGCAGCATAAAATCAAGAGTGGAAAACAGAGTACTTTTTACATAGTCGCGGTATAGGCTTATTTATTACTCCAGTATATGAGGGAAACAGTGTGGCATTTGCACACGTCTGCAACACAGGTTCTCAATGGTTGCACAACGAAACAACAGCCTTCCTATCTCTTACGCAGTAGAATAAGAAAATTTGTTAGATAGCGTTAACTGAATCACAGTTAACTGTAGCAGATCTCGAGACAAGGGGTTAACAAAGGAGGTACAGTGCCCAAATCTGAGACGAAAGTACGGATACAAATTCCAAACGTCTCGAAGCTGCGTAAACATTCGTTACTAATAGCAAAAACTCTAAGAATGAAATCATCTACATGATAATTCCGAGACGAAGATATCTTCAGCTGCAGACACTCAGACTGAAAACATTTGAATTATTACCTCTATACTAATATATTTCTTTATTTTGGAAATGATGTGTTAGGACCAAAGACAGCAAGAAATACACTTATTCGCTACAGTCTGCAAGATGTATTACTGCCTGTTTTGGTATTATGCAATACCCAGCGTCCCGGACAGTCAGACAAAAGGAGAATGCTAAAGAATTTTTGCAAAGAGAAGAACCTCTATTGCTGAAAGATATTAGAGAGCAACCGACGGTCGAGGAAAAACTGCCGACCTTGACAATTTCATTGATGTATAATACAGGACTAAAAGTAAGAATTTTCCTCTGAATATACAAATACAGAAATTATAATATTAATTCAGTCAAAGGTAGAATTTTTAGCCTTTTGACTTCACACAACGTAAGCAGACGCAATCAATTGGAATTAGGCATTCGAGTAGAAAAAATGGACTTTTTTGTATTGACTAGCACGATATTGCGGAGTTAATACGTGGCATGATGTAAAATACAAAAATCGTGGAGAAAGGCGGTAGTTACCACACATGGAGGAAGTACTGCTAGTACACTCATTTGCTAGGTTTGGGTCGTGTAAAAGCGCACTCAGTAGCCAAAGCAGCTTAACAATGCTTTCTTCTGAAATAGCTATCTTTCTTTCCGATCGCCTCTGAAACTGATCAATAAGGAATTAAGTGTGGCAGTTTTACAAAAATAGCTCAGAACGGCATATAGTTGGGTTAGTGTGAGGCCCTGACTCCAAAAACTTTTTGTTTTCGGAAGTATTCCCCCGTGGAAAAAAGCAAAACGCATGGAGAATACTGGATGAAGAGACAATGATTTTATCCCAGTAAACGTGATTCTGAAATGAAGTGAACATGCGAAGTATAAAACGAAGATGCAGTGAAAGGAGTAGGCGAGGAAAGTTGTCTATAAGATACCCTTGCTAGTAAAACCGGGTGGTAAGTAGAACATGAGTTAAGGCATGCAGAGCTAGCTAACTTGGCTGTGAAATGTACAGTAAAACAGAATTAAGTTGTAGAGGGTGCAGAGCGAAATACCTGAGAAAACGACTGACAGTTGTTGCTGTCTGCGCGGTGCGATCTTATCGCAACCTTCGGTTACCTCCGAGGAATATTGCGTCTCATTGTTTGCTACTTTTGTTTCCTGGTGTGCTTATAATTAACGCTTAACATGTCTGTTCCTAGTCAGAATAATATTTCGGTCGAAATGATACCGAAAAAGAAATTTAAGCATATCTCACCAAGAAAAAATATCGACTGTTAAGTCCACCAACGCAGTGTAACATGCATAAATAAATTGAGTCACGCTATAATATCCCCATTGCCTGTTCGAACGAGAAACTGGTGAAAATATTCCTGTACAAAGTTCAACCCATTTACCGGGCACAGCTGAAATGTATCTCCTTACCCCATCCCTTAAAGGTAGCGAGCCACTTCCTAGATGTATAGCACATCTGCAGTAACGTAATCTGTATAACTGGGCAATCGGAAAAAATCTTCATTAAAAAAAAAAAAACGAACAAGTGTTAGTTGGATTCGTGCTTTGAGTGTTTCGTACAAACTTAATTATGTCTACCGATAGTTCGTTTATAACTTTTGATATGTAAGTTCGGCGAGTATCAAACTATGTTAGATAAAGGACCGTATCTTTTGACTGCATCGACTTAGAAGCTTTAGTCTTTTATGTCACAAAGGGACCGTAAACCTTATTTTGACATAAATTTCAACTTGGTTCCCCTACCTGCTCCTGAGGAAAAAGTGTCTTAACAGACGGAGAGACGGGCGGACAACAAACCGAGTCTATAAAAGTTCCGTTTTCACCGATTAGAGTGATGTAGCGCCCACTCTGAGAATGGTATCCGTGACAAGGAAGGGACGTCATTATTTGTATATTCGGTACGGCATTATTACATGCCTACTGTTTAGCTCCTTGTGCTACTGCTGAAATCATGCTGGTTAATCATTTATTGTCACAATATATGAAATTGTGACTGGCAGTTGTTTGTCAACTGCACAGAGGTCGTTAAATGGAACATTGACGGTAATGCGACACATGATCACAAAACAATTCCTCATAAATGTCGTGAAATGTTCCAATAAGGCTACTTGAATTGAAATGGTGAACCACATTATAAACAAATCTAACACTTGTCGACTGAATTCAAAAGGTTATTGCACCCTCAAACGGTCCTCAGTATTTGAAGTTTCTTGAACATTACGTTTTTTTATTCAAAATATGAACATCATTTTTGAGTGTAAATTGTTTATTAATTTTTTAATTATTTGTGTGAGTACCAGTTATATGCTGAAGTATATTAAAGATGTTTGTACATTTGTAAATCCAAGTGGAAAAGTCATGACAATGGCATGTCTCGATCATCGTTTAAAAATTGCTAGACTCACTCGAATGTAATGATTCAGTCATAGAATATCCGCTTCCATTCATAATAGTGTAATTAGCTGTTACTGTTTAGAGAACTTTCACTTTTGAGTAACTAACGGAGAAAATAACATTTTGCACCTAAAGAATAGAAACGGAAGTAGAACGATAAATTAACTGTTTTTTAAAAGGAAATTCTTGTAAACAAAAATCAGCGTAGATCATAAAATGTGTTACAGACCGCATGAGAAAGCAATGAGCGCATTTGAAATTCGTGTCAGATTGCTGCCTAGAAGCACACAAGTTTTAATATGGAACCATGTTTTCCTATCACAAATGTCTGCTTTTCGAGAGTGAGGGGAGTTACACAAGACCAGACGTTTCTTAACGATGTTAACTCGTGTACCGCTACGCACTTCGATCAATTTTCTTTTTCAAAGGGAGTAGACCCGACGATGTGGCAGAGTGCTGCGGCTTTCACAGAAACTGGACAGGAAAATCAGTATTCTATTAGGCTATGGTGCACAAAGGTAGCATGCGGTGTTGCAAAGTATGGAGCTGTTAATACAAACTTCAAAGACTCTTTTTTTAGCCTAAGTATACAAACTTCAAATACTCTTTTTTTAACCAAAGTGCAGTGTGTAATTTGGTTGTTCTTCTTGTTTAAAATGGAAAAACATAATTTACTTTCCAATGTTTGTCCGTATCGAGAAGGCTTACAGCCATGCCGTAGTAGATGAAGTCACAACTTGTGTTAAAATTACTTTGGTGTTAGACAGCAGTTTTCATGTTGATCTATGAATGAACGCTGTCACCAACAGTGAAATGTCTTGTGAATATCTTTACTTTTTTTTTACTTGCAAGTGAAGTGAACCTTTCATGTCTCTTCCGAGCGACTGCCTGTTTGTAGTCTGTTGAAACGCGTGCTTAAGTCTTGGCAAGTCTTGGTCTAAGAAGTTATTTAAACTATTTACAATGCACTCGCACGATAACAGGGAAGAAGAACGAGCATTAAATAAAATAATTATGATTTGAATACGTTATTTGCGAGGGCAATAAACCGCGCAATGCTTCTGTTCATTATAAACTGATTCAGGAGCTTCATACTTGTCTATTTCAGAACGGAAATGTTAAAGGAAGAAGGTTGTAAATGCCTTGGCTCGTGGGGACTTTAACTGGACAGGGTTTTTTCAAAATAATGCGCATTTGTCTCTTTACAGCAGAGACATCTGCATCAGTACATTTTATTTTTCTATAACATTTAGCACTCTCTTTGGACGGGCAGCTAACCAAGCCTACCTAGTTTCTCTAACGTTTTTTTAGATAGCCTACAAAATCTGGATATATAGCACAACATTAAAAAGTGTATTTCTAAAAGCCAGATCACATTATTGAAATATAATTTTAACTCAAAAACGCCGATTAAATCGAACATAGCATACCGTGACAGATCCTACATTGCTGCTACCAAGTGCTTTAAACCAAATATTATTGTCACAACATGCCCAAGAGTCCATGATGTCACTGAATGTTGTAAATATAAGTGATCCGTTAGAAACGTCGTTTTACTACCGAAACTTCTGCTTATGAGTACATAGTTAAAAAGTTTCGTACTGTTCAGCGGCTTTCCAGATTTGGTTGGAGTAAATACGGTGGGTGGTACACCTCTCATGTAACACCTTTCTTGCACTTCATCGATGAAAATTGCGAATAAAAGAAAAGCACTCATGTTAAACAAAAGCATGTGATCGTCTTTAGTTGAGTGCACAGTGTTGTTAGGAATGCTTAGCTAAGATTTCTCACTGAAATGTTCAGCGTGCCACAGAGTGACAGTGAAAATAGAATGTAAGATAAATATTCAAGGAGAAAGCAATTCTAATAGAGGCAGTCCTCCTCATGCAGTATCATAGCTCTACAGAACTCCAAGAAAATTGGACAGTTAATTAATCTTTCCATGAATAAGGACAATTATAACACACTTAGTTTTGTTTATAGACATTTTAAAATTTCAAAACTTTGTAAGGAGATCAGAAATACATCTATATTCTTTAGGAAATTCTTTCAGTAACATAATATCTCCGGAATATACACAGCCGTAGTAAGTCATAGAGGCCACTTATCGTACGAAATAAATGAAACATTAAAGAACGATCAAACTTGGGAAACTTGGAATTGATCGTTGGACACATTTCTTAGTGAATCTGAGGGTAGTAGCAACTCGATAACTGAAGAACTGACAGTTTGACTTTCATGCTTTGACGTCTGCATCTAATTTAATGTTGTAGTAACGCTATGAACTTTTTTTCGCGTCTGACATATAAGTTTGTGTACACCCTAGACACCCATAACTTATCTTTATTAAATTAATTGGGTGTTCCATCCATTCTCACTCAATGTTTTCATAGTTGCCTCTTGATAGACAAGACTGTCGTACATCTACATCTGAGAACCGATTGTAAGGCCGCTTCATGCAGAAACGTTCACCGATGTTGTGTTTAGAAGTCGACATGTTCCCGAAGTACGCCGATACTTGTTGTTTTCTCAATCGGAAAAAGGTAAATAAAATAGTTCTCCTAATGGTTTGGAAACTAACCGAAAAGTTACAGATAGAGAATACCTACTTGCTGCAAGAGTTCACGCTGTTCTAAGAAGCATTAGGTTCTTAAATAACATACGTTCTTCATCAAATATATTAGAAAAACTTTGCCTTGACTCATGATAGGAGTAAAAATAAACATCTTTTCCCAATAAGACCTAGTTGCGCAGAAAGACGACATATATTCCTCAGTAAAAATACAACAAAGTATGTATAAATTACGGCAAAGGTAAATTTCAGCATTTTTATTAGTCTAGCAACAGCACAAAATCAAGGTGTCTCGTTAGGTCTTCTTGAATTATTGCTAGATTTTTAACTCCAACGTATTAACGTTTAGGGTGAATAAAACTTGGCAACTAACTTACTGAGACTTCATTTAGATAACTTCTTATTTGTCGGTATTACTAACGCAAACAAGAAATGTCTGTTGGAATCATTTCTGAGTGTAATGTTTCGATATATTATCAATTGTCTATACTTGCCTAGGATAGCTAAATGCATACTATAAATGTCAGAGCCCATTTAAGCAAATATCGCAATTTACGTATCGTCACTGTATTCATCCGATTATTTCTATATACGATTTAGTGCCTGTAAAAAATTGTGTTCCCTACTTCTGTAGTTTAGTCACACGCGACAAACAGACCTGTATGCATTTCTAGTAGTGAAACGAAAAGTTTACCACCTGCCTCCAATCTTCCTACGAAAGCCAAAAGGATCGTAGGCCTTCGTAGAACTTCATCAGCTATTCGTTTACAACATTTCGGGTGAACAAATGACGGCATAACATGTCGAAAGACAGGATACAAGGAAATAATTTCTAAGCAAGCTGGGAAGTTCATAGATGAATATCTAGCGCATTTTTTGGGGAGCGTTAGTGTACAGAGCAGTGAAAAAATATATGTGTTTTTTCTGCCCCGTTCTAACGTCCACAAATTTACCCCAAGATAAATTCTACTCAATACGTCGTCAATGAAAAATCCCTCGAAACTTCACTCGCATTTATAACACACGTACAAACAACGGGTCATGTATAAACCAACACTTACGGAAATCGCTTAAAACTTCTTTCCTGACAGGCTGTTGTGAAATTGGTGGGTGTCACAGGGAGGCGAATAATTCACTTGCGAATGTATATGCAATAGTTAGAATTTTCCCTGGATATCACACATATGTCAAAGTCACTTGCTAACGATTATCGCGCGCACACACACATACATGCACACACACACACACACACACACACACACACACACACACACACACACACGAACACACACACATTTACAACTATCATTCCCCTAAGTGCATTACAGACATGAGTGCATCGGCGTTTTCAGATATTACGGTAAAAAAAATTACAAAATCGACCCAAACTTCACGTTGTTAATAATAGAATGTTATACCTCAACCGCGGAAGCGGAGTTCTGCTTCGTAACTTTCGTACCTATTGATATTAATGTCTGCATGACCGTCTTCTTTCCCATAAATACTAATGGTACAATCGTCCCCAGTGTGGAGAAATGTCTGGCTCCCACAATCAACATGATTTGTTAAGCGTTATCGTCGCTGCAACAATCATACGCAACGTGTAAGGTCACGAAATTTGTTACGAAATTACTACGAGCAATTTTGATCGGCGGACTCTTAAGACAACAGCGAAGTTAGAAATGCAGTGGAGAGATTTGGAGACCGAAGGCATGCACGATGGGCTCGTTTGCTAAAGACTTCTCAGAATGCCAGTCATGGCAATAATGATTAAAATGTATATACGGAAGTATAAATTCTCACATAACGTGTCACGTCACACGAAACTATTATAATGAACATTTTAATGTACCTTCAGGATACGACAAGTTAGCAAATTTAGTAACCTGGTGTCTGAAATCGTTAAGACATAACACACATGTGTGTTTAGTAAGATGTTAACAGAATTTATTAACCAAAGCGTAGGCAATTGTGGAGGCCCAACTATTGGTGCTTGTGGATCACACTTGTGTCGTAATATCTTGTATAAGCTAGCAGCATCTATATTTGGGACGGCACATTAGAACGGGTTAGGGAATGGATGCGAAACCACTGTTCAGAGCGCACGTTTGTTTTTGACGATGCTGACACTATTTATGTACCGTACTGGAGAAAATGGTGGAGGCGCAAGTATTAGGCCCTGTGGGGACACGCATGCCCCTGCTGTGCGCAACAGTACGGGAGAAATAGCGGCAGGGGCCACGTGTTTACCTACACTGGGACGTGTCAGGACATGCATGCGGAGCCACGTGTGTGACGTGGGGGGTCGGGCTGACGTTACGCACCTATGTTGTGGGCGGCGGTGAGGGCGCAGCAGCCGGCGGCCGGGGCCGCATGTGCCGGACCGGGGCCCGGCGCGTGGGGCGGCGTGTGGTGCGGGTGGTGGTGGTGTGCGTGGCCGTGGGCGTGGTGCGGGTGGTGGTGCGCGTGGTGCAGGCCCAGGAAGGCGGCGGCGGGGGCGGCGGCGGCGGCGGCGGCGGCGGCGGCGGCGGCGGTGGTCGCCACGACGCCAGCGGCGGCTGTGGGGGCGGGAGCGTGCCGGCGCCTCGAGGCGGCCGAGGGGCCCGGCCCGGCCTGCGCCAGCGGCAGCGGCGGCGTCGGCGTCGGCGTCGGCGTCGTCTTGGCTGCTGCGCGGCGAGCGGCTAGCAGCTGCAGCGCGCCCGCATCGGGCTGCACGCGCTTCGCCCGGCACGAGGTTCACATTCACCGCGCGCACGTGTCCGCACTGTTCACACTCGTCCCTCTCCTTGCGGTCCTGTCGCTCGCCGCTCGATCCGGAGTCGTCGGCTGCGGAAGCGGAGCTGTGTCCGTCACGACAGCGGCGCTGTCGCGTCCACGGGGCGCTCGCTCGTGGTGGGGGCGGCAGACACGCGGTCGCGCTCGGCGGTCCCCGGCGGCTGCTGCTGCTGCTGCTGTGGCTGCTGATTACTGGTGGGGCTGGCGCGGTGCGTCGTGCGCGGTGCGTGTGTCGCTCGCCACGGCCTGCGCCTCGGAACTGCCTGCCGACCCGCAGCCCCACGACTCACGCATTGTTGCCTCCCACCACTGTGGGGCGGGGGGACCGCAGCGAGAGGGGGGGCAGAGTCACGTGACGCGCGCGCGGTTGGCGCTGCCGGCGGTCCGGGCCGCCCGCGGAGGGAGCGCTCCGCGCACGCGCCGCCCACGGTCGCCATGGCAACGGCGCTGCTCGCGCGCCCATTGGCCGCAGTGGGCGGAGCTGCCGGTCGATACCCGCGGCCGCGGGTTCCCCTCTCCGGGCGGGCACGAGTAGTGGGACAGCGGCCCGACACGGCCGACGCGCGGCGCTCTGCCGGCAGGAGTCCGCCGCGGGACGCCGCAGCTGCAGCTGCTGCTGCCAGCACGGCGATCGCTCTGGGCCCGGCTGCCGCCTCCTCTCGGCCGCCGCCGCCGCCGCTGCCGTCGCCGCCACCGCCCTACACGCCTCCCCCCGGCGCCGAGACGCGTGGGCTTCTTTTTCCCTCCCTGCCTAGCCGTCCTTTTTTTCTTCTCCTCCTCGTCCGTCTTCTTTTGCCCCCGCCCGCCAGGCTGGGGGGGCGGGCTCTGGGCCCGGCTGCCCCCACCTCCACCTCTCGCGACCGGCTCTCGCGCGTCAATATTTATAACTTGACGCCGGCGACGCCGCCGAGTCGCGCGCTGCACAAGTTTCCATTTACGTGACCGCACGCCCGCCGTCCGGCTGCTCGGCGATCCCTTTTTTTTTTTTTTTTTTTTTTTCCGCCTCCTTTCCCTCGCTGTTTCATCTACATGCAAAACACGAGGTGTGTCTCAAAATATGTAAGGATTACTTTTTGGAAAGAATTTTACTTATTCGCTTACATCCACGGTACCTTCTTCAAAATACTTCCCGTCAGATATTATACACTTCTCACAGTGTTTTTTCCAATTTCGGAAACACTTCTGCAACTTGTAAGGTAGCTCCTTTTACAGGTCGTCCGAGTATCACGGTACAGGCCTAGTTTTACAAACGAGCCTAGCAAGGAATAGCGTCGGCAAATTGTAAGCATAAGTAAAACTGCACGCCTGGACCAAACACTGGCTTGTTTTGCCCTGTGTTTAGCGCCGCGGGCAAGTAATAGTAGTAGCTGGTCGGCTGAGCCATTCGCTAGCTATCGTTGCAAACTGTCGTACGGTTCGGGCCGAGTGCACCAATCTCAGTCAGAAAGCGCGATAAGCGATGTCCTGTGATCGCGGCACAAATTAACCGCGTTTAAAATGTGTCTG
This sequence comes from Schistocerca piceifrons, assembly GCF_021461385.2. Lineage (NCBI taxonomy): Eukaryota > Metazoa > Arthropoda > Insecta > Orthoptera > Acrididae > Schistocerca > Schistocerca piceifrons. The sequence goes on along the minus strand of NC_060145.1, from coordinate 472,390,104 downwards.
CCCTGCACCATCGTTATTCATCAGTCACCATACCGTGATCAAATTTAAATGCGAACATTTTACGTTAGACTATACCGTGACTGTTATTGACATTAAGTGAAACAACAAGTTTATTGTTACCAGTCACTGTTAGTTATCTCCACGACGCGTTTCAAAGGTTTAAACTTCCATCATCAGGTGCAGTTAGATTTGTAAGTATGACATGTGTGTGTGTGTGTGTGTGTGTGTGTGTGTGTGTGTGTGTGTGTTGTGTTACGATGTGTAGACAGTGCCACAAGTTCCTCAAAAAGATCGTAAAACACACACACACACACACACACACACACACACACACACACACAAATGTCTCACCAACAAATGTAAATCCAACAAATGGTGGAGGTTTAAATCTTTCAAACGTGTCGTGGAGATAAATAAAATGGCTCTGAGCACTATGGGACTTAACAGCTGAGGTCATTAGTCCCCTAGAACTTAGACCCACTTAAACCTAACTAACCTAAGGACATCACACACATCCATGGCTGAGGCAGGATTCGGACCTGGGACCGTAGCGGTCGCACAATTCCAGACTGAAGCACCTAGAACCGCTAGGCCACAACGGCCGGCTGAGATAAATAGACAGTGACTGGTAACATTTAAAATCGTGATCAGCCAGCCGTGCATCTCAACGCGGTTAACTCGTCGTAATGCAGTAGGAGATCCCTGGAGACGCAAAGATGTTAATAGACATGTCAATCTGCACACGGCCGCCTTTATAGCTAAGTACGTAAGGTTTGCAGACAACTGCTCGTGAGTTACGTTACTGTCACACGTTCTCACTTTCGTCAACAAGCAGAAGTGTGTTTACGTTTAGCGAAATGGAAAACATAAGAAGAACAACAAATTTTACGAAGCATGGTAGGGATGTAGCCCCTATTTCTCGATTTGGTTACTGAGAATGCATCAGTTCTTGAAAATGAAAGAACTAACGGGTGCAATACAAAAGAAGGAATGCACGGAGTCTCGTTTCCGACTTTTTTTTTCTTTTTTCCGTTCACTTCGATCCTGCGTCATTTAAACATAAAATTCATTAGACTTATGCTAATTACCGCATCTAATGGTAATTTTTATGAAAAATGCAGGTATTCTTATTTCTAACTATAGACTGCTCACAAAAATTCAGTTTGGATCACAGAAAAAAATTCTTAATTACCTTGTATAAAAGATTATTGATCAAGATTCTGTAAGTTAAAAAAGCACAAATTAATTTCTTGTCTTTTGGTATGTTACGCTCCATACAATATGCAACATGTACCTTTGTTTAAAAATTTAAATCCACCCAGAATCGAATTCAGATCCCTCTAGCAAGGCACAAGCACCGCACCAAAGCGCCACACTGCTGTCGAAAAAATAATAAAAAAAAGTTAGCATATTAAATGTGATCGGTAAACTTAGAAGTGGATTTCTACGAGAATTTTGAGAGCTATATTTCACTTACGACCTTCACGTACGATAAATACAGAAAATTACAAAAGTACCATTTTTCTGTGGCCCCCTTGTTAGAGAAAAACAGGCAGTGTGGTCACATGTGGAGGCGCGACTTAATTCTACTCCTGGTAAGTTTGATTCATAAATTAATATCTTGAGTCTGTCTCGGTACATGTTTATATCGTACGATTAGAAACCAAGTCATCTCGGGAAAACCAGGTGTGAGTCGTCGTTTATTATTGGTCGAGGTCGATGCAACAGAATTTTACTTTGAACAGCCTTAAATGTGGACTTTACCGCGGTTAAATCGTAATCGAGATTGGTGCACTCGGCCGTTCGCCGTTGAAATTATTTTTCTGCGCATAATAAAAAAAAAAAATTCAAATAAAGTAGTTGAAATGATCCAACGTGTAACTAAATTGCAGGTCGCGTAGTTCAACTAAATGTTGTAGCAGAGCAGATTAGTGATGTAATAATAACCGCTAGTTGTCACTGGGAACCTGCGCTTGCAGCAGCACCAGACGCCGTTGGCAGAGCACGACCGATGACATCGGCCGAAAGCCTGGTCACGGTTCGTCAGTGTTTGCCGCGTTCACGATTGGAATCTCTTCTCTCAAGGAGGCTAGAATAGATTCTAACCTATATCTGCCTTGAAAAGAACGTGGCGAGTACTGCACACCCCTTCCCCACTTGTTAGAATAGCCACACGCGTTTTAGTAATACGTGAAATGAAGAGAGAAACATTCTATTCCTTAGTATACTCGACACAATTCTTGGTGGTAGTGTAAAGCAACATTACAAACACTCTGCACAGTTTCAAATAAATTCAAGAAAACAGTGATAGATCAGTTAACGTCCACTGCCTTTCATTCAGCATATGTGTGGAAGACGAACATAAGTTTTAGAATAAGATGCACTGAAAAGTGGAAACTCATACATCACATTTGCAAAACACTTCACATGACAGAATCACTTTCCTGGCACAGAAACCCCAGTAAGAAGTAACAACAATTCCTGAACAGCTAGTGCCCACATTTTTAATAATAATAATAAAAAAACGAACACTACAGTGGCACTAACCATTTAAATCCACATACGCCACTGTTCTCACTTCAAAACATAATTTGTTGAGGTTCTAAACTAGGTCAAAAATTTCCGATACGGATTTTGCCTGTGTTGCAGATGATATGCAGCAAACTACAGACATGAGACTGAAACGGCTAGAGAGTCACAGAACATACAGAATGTAATCTAAGATAACAGAGCCGGCCGGGGTGACAGAGCGGTTCTAGGCGCTACAGTGTGGAACCGCGCGACCGCTGCGGTCGCAGGTTCGAATCCTGCCTCGGGCATGGATGTGTGTGATGTCCTTAGGTTAGTTAGGTTTAAGTAATTCTAAGTTCTAGTAGGGGACTGATGACCTTAGAAGTTATGTCCCATAGTGCTCAGAGCCAGCCATTTAAGATAACTATTTACATTATTGTCGAATTTTTAAGTCTTTCGAAATTTGTGGTTGCCAGTACGATAACGATTTCAGTCCACAGTCGAGAAAACAGGAAGAAGTTGTGTGAACTACGAAAAAAATAAGCAAAATATACAAACTGGGTAGTCCATGCGCAAGGTAGGCAACATCATGGACAATATTAGCATACGAGCGCCGTAGTCCCGTGGTTAGCGTGAGCAGCTGTGGAACAACAGGTCCTTGGTTCAAAGTTTCTCTCGGGCGAAAATTTTAATTTTTTACCTTCAGATAATTATCAAAGTTTAGGCACTCACACATAATCAACTTCAGTCTAAAAATTCCAGGACATGTTCAGATTTGCTTGGACATATACAGAATTTGACGGTCTACGCACAGAAACATTTGAAAACGTAAAAAACATGTTTTGACAGAGCACAGGGAAAACTGTGCGACTCTGAAACTGTTGCAGTTTATGTGACAAACTCATGTTTTCATCACTTTTTTTGGAGTGATTATCACATCCACAAGAAAACCTAAATCGGGCAAGGTAGAAGAATCTTTTTACCCATTCGCCAAGTTAGGTGGGTCGACAACATATTCCTGTCATGTGACGCACATGCCGTCACCAGTGTCGTAAAGAATATATCAGACGTGTTTTCCTGTGGAGGAATCGGTTGACCTATGACCTTGCGATCAAATGTTTTCGGTTCCTATTGGAGAGGCACGTCCTTTGGTCTACTAATCGCACGGTTTTGCGGTGCGGTCGCAAAACACAGACACTAAACTTATTACAGTGAACAGAGACGTCAATGAATGAACGGACAGATCGTAACTTTGCGAAAGTAAAGGAAGTAAAATTTTCACCCGAGGGAGGACTCGAACCAAGGACCTTTCGTTCCGCAGATGCTCACTCTAACCACGAGACCACGGCGCTCAGCGGCCGTTGTCTTCCTTTATGTTGCCTATCTTGCACATGGACTACTCAGTTTGTATATTTTGCTTATTTTTTCATAGTTCCACACAGCTTCTTCCTGTTTTCTTGATTGATCTGTGTTCAGTTTTTCAAGGCCTATCCACTGTGTCAATTTATAACTAAATCTGAGGGGGTTGCAATGGGGAGGTTCCCTTGAAAGTAGATTGTGTCCAAAAATAGTTGAAAGAAAAAAAATTCGGTCGGTTGCGCCGTCGTTCCATAGCTAATTAGCACTGAATTTTTCCAATCAGGCCGTTGCCCCCGCCAATCCAAGCGACCCGCTCACACACGGTGTCGCCAAAGATGTTCTTCGTTTGGTTCTCTAAAGCAGGCCAAGAGGGCGGTAGAAAAAGTGGACGTGGAACTGTAGTAAGGATGGAATTCCAGCCAAAGTGTGAGCAGTCTCGTGCGCTGTCTCCTACGCTACGAGATCAACCGACAGTTGTTGTATGTGGCGGGCCGCTTGAATTTGCGCGCGCAACCGCCTGGTTGGCCAAGTTCAGTGCTAATCAGCTCGGGAACGGTGCAACCTATCGAATTCTGTTCTTAACACTTATTCCTCAGCACAACCTACCTTTTACCCTGCAATATCCTTACAAGATTTTCAGACTGTTTCTGACCACCCTGTATAGACTTAAGGGGCATTCAAAAAAAACGAACAGGTTGAAAAGAACTAAGTAAACGGCTTATTATGGCAAATGTAATCTCCATAACTCTTAATACATGTATCCCACCGTAAGACAAAATAACGGTCAACGTCTTCATGGAAAAATGTTTTCAGTTGCTTGCGGAATCATGATGGCACAGAGGCGTGCACCTCTTCGTCCGAAGCGGCACTCGCATATTGCCAAGATTGTTTTCAGTGCAATGCAGAAGTTTCGCTGGAAAGCCGTTACACATCTTCCATATAGTACAGATCTCTCCACATGCGATTTCCAAATTTTTGGAGTCCTGAAGAAAGATGATAGTGGCCGTCAATTTCCTCCCCAATGAAGAGGTGCACGCCTAGGTATAATCATGGTTTCGCAGGAAACCGCAATCTTTTTTCCATGAAGACATTGACTGTCATGTCTCACAGTGGGATAAATGTATTAACTATCATGACGATTACTTTTGAAATTATAAACACTTTTCCCTGTTAGCCCATCTGTGTCGTTGTCTTTTAACTGTCCTTCATATTTCTCATTCCCAGGACGCCACAAACTCCATCTCTCTTGTACTAGACTCCTCATTTTGACACAAGCTATGTTTTTAGTGCGAGAGCGTCTGCTAATTCGACCGAAGAAGAAAAAAAACTAATTGGAATTCCACCGTCCATCGTCCGAAGTCTGTACGCTCGGACGTTGAGATCCGGTTGCACAAAGAGGACGTACGTACTGCGCACTATCCTTTGAAAATATCGGCAGTTTTCGACCGATGTCGGTCATCGGCGGAATACGCCGACGTCGGCACCACTGTGACCGGAACCTAACACAGTTGGTCAGTTTCCCGATTCGCCCCGTATTCTACTTTAGGAGAAAGAACAGGTCTACGAGACGGCTCGACGATGAGAATGCTACAATCTCGGTGTTTGGGACAACTTTCAACTCTCTCTGCGACGCCCTTTTAGTCTCACGCCTGCTTGTAAAACGACGACCTGTAAGGTTTACTTTATTTTTGAAAACAGGAAGAAAGGACCATGTCTTTAATTTTTTAAGCTGGAAAATGTCACATGGGGCCATGTCTGGAGAATATGGAGGCTGGGACATCATTAAAGTGTTGTTTATTGTCAACAGTTCACGAACAAGCAACGAAGTGTGAGCTGTTGTTTTGCCACAGATCCTGGCATCTTTCTTCGGGTTGTTTCATGCAGACGGAATTAAACCTGTAAACAGTACTCCTTATTGACCGTGCGACCTTGTGGCTCTCACGGTGAACTATGCCGTTAAAACTGAAGAACGCAATGAGAATAATCTTCACATTTGGCCGCACTTGGCAATTTTTTTTTCAGTTCTAGGTGATCAAGAATGCTTCCAATGAGAGAACCGATGCTTAGTTTCTACGTCATATCCGTAAACCTATGATTCATAAGCTGTTATGAGACCTTTCAGTAGTTCTGGATCGTTGTTGACTTCATCTAGCAACTCCTGAGAAACGTGCACTCGACGCTGTTTTTATTCAAAATTCGACAACTATCTGCAACAAAATGACTCCGGAGGCGCGACGTAATCGACAAACACCATCATAGTTCAGCCAATTTGCCCGAAATATTTATAAGTTATACACAAAAACCATTCTTGTAAATCAGTCCATCTATTAGCGGTTCTTGAGATTAGCCTTCATATACAGACCAAAAACAAAACAAAAACAAAATAAATAAATAAATAAATAAAAAATAAAAATAAAAATGCGACGATGGACATGAATTTACATGTACAGACAGTACAAACACACAGGTAACCTTTCTGATTACTAACAACAGACTAACATTATACAGATATTTTTAACACAAATTACTGACGCGAAAGGACAAAAAATCGCCTAAATTGTACTAACATAATACGCAAAATAACAAAATTCACTTTGTTTTTTTGAACACAGCTCGTGTATATGTATTCCAGAATTAATACAAATATGTACTCTACCGATCACTACGAAGTGACACCGACCTACAAAGGGACAAACGATCACCACGATAAAACAAGGGAAATCAGAGCTCGTACGGAAAGATATAGGTATTCTTTCTTTCCGCGCGCTATACGAGATTGGAATAATAGAGAATTGTGAAGGTGGTTCGATGAACCGTCTGCCAGGCACTTAAATGTGATTTGCAGAGTATCCATGCAGACGTAGAGGTAGAAGTGGGCCACAGGGCTTACTTACTTTTTGAGTTACATACTGCGCCAGCCGCAATACAACATTCAAATGGTTCAAATGGCTCTGAGCACTATGGGACTTAACATCTGAGGTCATCAGTCCCCTAGAGTTAGAACTACTTAAACCAGACTAACCTAAGGACATCACACACATCCATGGCCGAGGCAGGATTCGAACCTACGACCGTAGTGGTCTCGCGGTTCCAGACTGAAGCGCCTAGAACCGCTCGGCCACAACGGCCGGCAATACAACATTCAGCACAATTTGTTTCTTACCTGCTTCGGCCATTGTTTGCTCTGCCCGAGCTCCAGTGACAAAATTTCGGAGCTTGTTCAATGATATTTTGTCGGTACTGTAAGATCCCGGTCATCTGCGTTAGTGTGTAGCCGAAAACTTTTGTTTGCTGTATTCAGAAAAAGTGTATACGTCACATTCTAAGTCCATTGCATTACTTTACGCGTTACTCGCCGGACACTGACAACTTGTTTACAAAATTAGATGATAGCGTACCGACAATATCTCTCCCTGGAAGGGGGAAAAGAGGGGAGGGACGGTAGCGGTAATGAGACACAAGTACCCTCCGCCACCAACCATGTGGCGGCTCGTGGAGTGTAGATGCAGACGTTAATACACACTGTATTCAGTTTCGCTTGCTCTTGGTCCAGTTTCCGAAAAATATCGTGCAATAATTATCTTCTGTTTTTGTTTACTGTTTACTTGTTTCCTGAGGACGGATTCCATTTTCTGGGTAATCAGCCACATCGGCGAATGTTCTCCTGCATATTACAACAACAGATCCACGCCTTTCAGTGCCTCGGTATGCATGCCGACGACTTTCCCGATCGCCCACTCTTCTTTCTCTTCCTGAAAACAGAACACTTTCTTAATTACATCCGCCTCACTTAGTTGCTCGCTATTTAACCAGTAGCGAATGTTTTCCACATATACGTCTTCACCACCAAAAACTTTGTTTCGCAAGATCGATTAATCTAGTAGCAGCACCGCATTCCTTCCTGGTGTGACCTTCAAATGCATCTTCAGTGGTGGGAGTTGCACCGTCTTGCGGCGGTACATCGTGAGTCAAATGCATAGTAGTGGGTTTCGAATTATAACAGAATACTTTAGGCTTCGTTTTTATTTCTTGCTCCAAAATTGCCGAAATATGAACAGGTAATCCGCAAACAGATGGTCTTCGGTGATTCGTTACAGAGTACAAGTGATATTATGATTCATTTGGTTTGTACCCCTGTTGCCTTTGTTTCCATGAAATTTCTTCAAAAAGTTCAGATACAACCACACAAACTTTTTTTTTTTTTTTAAAAAAAGAAGCCCACCTCGGGGAAGATCAGTTTGGATTCCGTAGAAATGTTGGAACACGAGAGGCAATACTGATCCTACGACTTATCTTAGAAGAAAGATTAAGGAAAGGCAACCTACGTTTCTAGCATTTGTAGACTTAGAGAAAGCTTTTGACAATGTTGATTGGAATACTCTCTTTCAAATTCTGAAGGTTGCAGGGGTAAAATACAGGGAGCGAAAGGCTATTTACAATTTGTACAGAAACCAGATGGCAGTTATAAGAGTCGAGGGGTATGAAAGGGAAGCAGTGGTTGGGAAGGGAGTGAGACAGGGTTGTAGCCTATCCACGATGTTATTCAATCTGTATATTGAGCAAGCAGTAAAGGAAACAAAAGAAAAGTTCGGAGTAGGTATTAAAATCTATGGAGAAAAAATAAAAACTTTGAGGTTCGCCGATGACACTGTAATTCTGTCAGAGACAGCAAAGGACTTGGAAGAGCAGTTGAACGGAATGGACAGTGTCTTTAAAGGAGGGTATAAGATGAACATCAACAAAAGCAAAACGAGGATAATGGAATGTAGTCGAATAAAGTCGGGTGATATTGAGGGAATTAGATTAGGAAATGAGACACTTAAAGTAGTAAAGGAGATTTGCTATTTGGGGAGCAAAATAACTGAGGATGGTCGAAGTAGAGAGGATATAAGATGTAGACTGGCAATGGCAAGGAAAGCGTTTGTGAAGAAGAGATATTTGTTAACATCGAGTATAGATTTAAACGTCAGGCAGTCGTTTCTGAAAGTATTTGTATGGAGTGTAGCCACGTATGGAAGTGAAACGAGGACGATAAATAGTTTAGACAAGAAGAGAATAGAAGCTTTCGAAATGTGGTGCTACAGAAGAATGCTGAAGATTAGATGGGTAGATCACATAACTAATGAGGAGGTATTGAATAGAATTGGGGAGAAGAGGAGCTTGTGGCACAACTTGACTAGAAGAAGGAATCGGTTGGTAGGACATATTCTGAGATCGAGGGATCACCAATTTAGTATTGGAGGGCAGCGTGGAGGCTAAAAATCGTAGAGGGAGACTAAGAGATGAATACACTAAGCAGATTCTGAAGAATGTAGGTTGCAGTAGGTATTGGCAGATGAAGAAGCTTGCGCAGGATAGAGTAGCATGGAGAGCTGCATCAAACCAGTCTCAGGACTGAAGAAATGGTTCAAATGGCTCTGAGCACTATGGGACTTAACATCTTAGGTCATCAGTCCCCTCGTACTTAGAACTACTTAAACCTAACTAAACTAAGGACATCACACACATCCATGCCCGAGGCAGGATTCGAACCTGCGACCGCAGCAGTCCCGCGGTTCCGGACTGAAGCGCCTAGAACCGCACGGCCACCACGGCCGGCAGGACTGAAGGCAACAACAACAACAACAACAACAACAAGGGGGCCATCAGACCTGTCAACCATATAGTTTGATGAGTCTGTCCTAAGTACCTGGTAGCGACTATTCATGCGATGGCTCTTACTTTCCATGAAAATCGATTTTGAAGTCATATGTGTAGCTCCAGTACCTGGAACGTTATAATGATTCGACCATCTAGCGTAGCGTAGCGGGTAACCTTCACAGGTAATATAATGGTAGTCCAGGTTCAAATCCTGCCCTTGTATTTTTTTTCTATTTCATCGTACACAGTATGATTAAAAATTAAAAGTCATGTAAAATTATACAAAAATTGTCGTTTTAGTCACTGCAATTACGTTAACAAATCAATAATTACAGAAAATATTCTTCAGTTTGCTACACAGCAGATTACGTCTATTAAATTATCCGCAACGATTATTTGTCTTTCGACTATCATATCTTGTGTTGCGCTGGATATTGCATCTCCAGTTGCAATGCCATTAGCGGAAACCGCGCCCGGAGTTGTAAGAAAAGTAAAACCGTGAAACTACCTTTCGGTGTATCTGCTAGCGTTAGCGCGTGGGCCCTTCGGTTGCTGGTCACACTCCTAGACTTCTGAAGATCTTCTTGTGGCCATCCTTCTGTAGAGATGATTGATTCTTCCATTCCACTGTGCTCTTTTGACACACACTGCCCTGACGACGCATTCCGGAAAGCTGATGCTGGCGACAAATACCAACTTCTGGTTTACGGGGCCTGGTAATTCCGTGAAGTCTATGAGGAAGAAGGCACAACAAGACTCGAAGTCACGTCTAGGAACATCACAAAGAGCACATCGTCCACATACCACGAACTGCAAGCGGAACTGACGTATAAAGAAAGACTATTGTAATGATTGGATTATTAATGAAATTACTACTGTGAAAATGACTATTTCTGAAAAGTCTTGCGTGACATGTGATATCCTTTACGATGAAGTGAAAAAATACAAGGGCTGGATCTGAACGTGGACCACCAGTGTGTTAGCCGTGTGGTAGCTGCTACAGTATGCCTGGTGGCAGAGACAGTGTTAACATAGCAGGTACAGGAGTTGCACATAAAATTCTAATGTGGATTTTAGCAGAAACCATGGGCCATCGCATGAAAAGTACCTAACCAAGTACCCAGGACAAATCCCTCAACAGAATACCTAGGACTCATCAAAATCCGTGATTACCAGGTCTGGCGGTACCGTCTAAGATAAACCCGAGCAGTACTGAATGCAAGACTGAGGGCGAAGGGAAGAGCACGGATTACATCTGTCAACGGCAGGTACTCTGAGCGTAAGGAGGACTTTGTTTCTAAACAGGTCACACAGCACATACCATCGACATTTGCATTGTTGTGCTGGTACTTTCAGTGAAATACAGGTACGAAGGTGAACAAGGTATCAAAACGAACGCAATGCAACTATTCTGTAAGGAGCGACCGGGGACCACGGCTTACTTACACCAAAATACTCAGAAAATATTGCCTGAACGAACTCTTGATATTTTGTCCGTGTTGTTAGAGTTCATCCTATATTAAATTGGTTTTTCTGTTTGGTAAGGCATAACTAGATTTAATGTAACGGGAATATTGTTACTTTTAACCAACAGGGACTTAAAAGCAATCGTCTTTCCAGTAAAAGAAAGAAATACTTTTTTTGTTTCTCCGTTTTTCAAAACTACAGCTAATTCTAGTCGTTGTTCTGTTGACTCTGGTATGCCTTTGACTTTTTCAGATCCTTTAATTCACTTACCCAGTTCAAAGTGTCTTCCGAACCACGGAACAAAAAAATGGCTCTGAGCACTATGGGACTTAACATCTGAGGTCATCAGTCCCCTAGAACTTAGAACTACTTAAACCTAACTAACCTAAGGACATCACACACATCCATGCCCGAGGGAGGATTCGAACCTGCGACCGTAGCAGTCCCGCGGTTCCGGACTGAGCGCCTAGAACCGCTAGACCAACCACGGAACAGCTCGGAGTGCTACACATGAATAAACCTTTGCCAGAGTTGAAGGAAGCAATAAGAGACGGAAAAAAATCCCGGTATCAAACCTGGGATAGACCACTGAGGGCAACCGAGCCTCCTTCACATATTTATAAAATCATAGTCTGTATGTATACTCCACATCTTATTTATTTTTGTATAACTACTGCTGTGGAGGTAGTAAACCCTTACTGCCCCTAATAGCGGGAGTGCGGGTGAGAAACTGTCCCGTGTAAAAACAACCAGTAACGACCGATATTAGTATCGAATCCTGTTTGTCGAGTGTCGCTAGGCTCAATGATGGCAGTCTCATTGGGCTAGGGTTGAGGTGAAAAGGGGTGACATAAAAGCATTATTTAGGAACCCCTGGTATATAACTACTGCTGGAGTAGGATATCTCTACTAACCTTAACGGTGGTGGTGGTAATGTAGATGTGAAGGCAGGTGAAAGATGCGTTTCTCCAAATCAGCAGGAAGGCATGAAGCAGTGTTGCGCTCTCAAAGAATGTTCCACGAATTCAACTAGCACATTTGTTTCTGGAGTACTGTTCGTAAGTTGAAATAAATGTTGCTTCAGAATTCCACGATTTTTCATTTACACTCACAGCCGGCCGATGTGGCCGAGCGGTTCCAGACGCTTCAGTTTGGAACCGCGCGACCGCTGCGGTCGCAGGTTCGAATCCTGCCTCGGGCATGGATGGGTGTGATGTCCGTAGGTTAGTTCGGTTTAAGTAGTTCTAAGATCTAGGGGACTGATGACCTCAGAGGTTAAGTCCCATAGTGCTCAGAGCCATTTGAATCATTTACACTCACACTTTTACCATAAACAAAAAGATACTAACAAAAGAAAGAATGTGAGCAAATGCAAAGAAATGGGATGAAATTCTTACTCTGTTATTGATTTTAAAAAGTGTTTGTTCTTTTGTTACACCTAAAAGTTTGAACCATTGTCCACGACTTTTTGAGTACTTCTTACCGATACAGAATTACAAGTGTCCTCAGGATTCAGATTAACTGCAGGGAGAAATACGCTACAGATACAGATGAGATAGTATCTGTACAAAAAATATCCTCGTGGCGCCTTAACGATCGTTGCTGGTATACCGACCAGCGGGAGTGTGGTTTTTCCCAAGATCGTATAGGGTAATGTTAGGCTAGGTTCGAAATTTCGTCTCAGAAGATACGATACACTAACAGTTAAAATACGATTACATGCAGAACACAGTTGCACGATTCACAAGACGGATGGCGCGCACGACTTCCGTGCCTTAGGCTGCCTTCACGACTGTGTCCTCAGGAAGAGCATCCCGCCACAAGATTAAATGATAAAGGAAAATTTCCTAAATGCTGAAGAAAAAGACGCAGTACTAGATGGGAAAGAAATACAGAAAGTTGACAGAAAAAGTGAAGGAGGCAACGAAATGAAACTTCACTATTTTTGAAAGTATGTAGGGTCTAATGTTATGTCAGTGATTACGAAGTCGAGACAAACTTGCAAAGATATTGTCACTGTAAGGCCTCTTACCAGGACGACGTTGCAGCCCCTCTGTATTCGGTTGGGAAGGGTGTCGTAAAGTGGTTGACCGTCACTGAGGCAAGCTGGCCCACAGCAGCTGTGACTGGTCCTTAACATCTTGGATACTGCCAGTGGGACAGAGGTGACGTGCGAGCTGGTCCCGGGGACAGATCTGGGGATCTTGCTGGCTACGGGAGTACTTCCACATCAAACACACAGTTCAGAAGTAATTTATGGCGTTCCGCAAGGTATTTCAAATGGCTCTGAGCAGTGTGGGACTCAACATCTGAGGTCATCAGTACCCTGGCACTTAGAACTACTTAAACCTAACTAACCTAAGGACATCACACACATCCATACCCGAGGCAGGATTCGAACCTGCGACCGTAGCGGTCGCGCTGTTCTAGACTGAAACGCCTAGAACCGCTCGGCCACACCGGCCGGCCCGCAAGGTAGTGTTAGAGGCCCTTTGCTGTTCCTTATCTATATAAACGATTTGGGAGACAATTTGAGCAGCCGTCTTCGGTTGTTTGCAGATGATGCTGTCCTTTATCAACTAATAAAGTCATCAAAGATCAAAACGATTTAGAAAAGATATTTTGATGGTGCGAAAAGTGGCAGTTGACCCTAAATAACGAAAAGTGTGAGGTCATTCATATGAGTGCTAAAAGGAATCCGTTAAACTTCGGTTACACGATAAATCAGTCAAATCTAAAGACCGTAAATTCAACTAAATACCTAGGAATTACAATTACGAACAACTTCAATGCTGTGGGCAATTCTAACCAAAGACTGCGTTTTATTGACAGGACACTTACAAAATGTAGCACATCTCTAAGGAGACTGCCTACATTACGCTTGCCCGTCCTCTTTTACAAATCTACTCCGCGATATGGGATCATTACGAGATAAGACTGACAGAGTACATCGAAAAAGTCCGAGGAAGGTCAGCACGTTTTGTATTATCGCGAAATAGGGGAGAGAGTGTCACTGAAATGACACAGCATTTGGGCCGGACATCATTAAAACAAGTGCGTTTTTCTTTGTGGCGGAATCTTCTCACTAAATTCCAATCACCAACTTTCTTCTCCAAATGAGAAAATATTTTGTTGACACCGACCTACATAGGGAGAAACGATCACCATGACAAAATAAGGGAAATTAGAGCTCGTACGGAAAGATATAGATGTTCGTTCTTTCTGCGCGCTATACGAGATTGGAATAATAGAGAATTTTGAAAGTGGTTCGATTAACCTTCTGCCAGGCGCTTAAATGTTATTTGCAGAGTATCAATGTAGATTTAGATTCGTGGAGACGCCTGCAAGTCAGGATGAAAACTGAGTTGTTTAAATAAGACCACAAGATATTGTCGAGTGGCAGGTAACCCACGAAGACACAGGGCGCCCGTGGAGTACCGGTGTGCTGTCCACTCAGACACTACCAGTCACCTGACATCATACGCAATGGCTATCCACATCACGACGCCAGCCAACACTGTAACGCCTCTCCAAAATACTGGAAGAATGGAACTTCTCCCGAAGGTGTCGCTGTAGTCGCCGACGATGGTTATCCAGGATAGTGCAGTACCACGATTAGTCGCTGAACACAGTGCGACGATATACGGGGTGTTTGAAAAACGACTTTACAACTTCAAAAATTCATATAAATTTACTGAAAGAAGATATAGAGCTGGCTTTAGTTACATTTTGTAAGGAAAGACATCAAGTTTTTTTACCTTAAACTAAGATGTTGTATTGAAGGGGTACAATACCACCAGACATTGAAAATAGGTACAACATTCTTCGTTATTCTTGTCAGAACAACATATTTTTTGTAATAATAACTCAATTTCACTTAATACAGCGAAACCGGTTACCAGTGTAGGAAAGAACGACAATTTATTTATTTAATTGATCACATGTGCACTCCCACAAAATAAATCCCTACATCCAATTTGGTGAGATCTGCGAAATGAATGAATGTACGGTCGTCTGCTAACCGCAGATAGTGAATGTGCAATATGTGATCATCTTTGAGACGGTCCTTTGGTCACCTTTGGTGGAACCAAAGAGATGAAATTTACCTGAGCTTTGAACGCCTGAAATGTGGCTGACCAATACAGTAGCATGGTGCTCCCCCACCTCGGCAGGGGTGCGAGATGACCTGAAGAACGGCCATGTTTCAGCACTCTGGCGCTGGATCTTGTGTTGCTAAGACCTGTCTTAGGTGTGCTTCATAAAGACAAAGGAGTGGAGGGAATGGTATGCATGTGAAATACTTAAGAGTAGTTTGGAATAATTATTTCTCTATTCCAGGAATTTTTGGGGGAAGAATTAAATGTCAGGCAGGTAATATTAAGGGGATCGTAGTAATCTTCGGAAGTGACCAACGGTCACAATGAAACCACGTGTAGCAATAAGTTGAAATACTTGCGAGTGCTAGTACTAAGTTGAAATACTTGCGAGTGCTGTTACTAAGTTGAAATACTTCCGAGTGCTAAAGTTAAGCTGAATTACTGGCGTGTGTACTGTAAGTTGGAAGTATTTAAGAAATGGCGTGTGCTGGACTTGAAATTAGAGACGAGCACTTCCACGTGGTGAGTACTGTGTGAGTCTCAATCTGTGTATGTGACAAATGATAAAGAGAAGTAATCGTCCAAGGTATCAGTTGAGGACTCGCGTGTGTGACGAATATGTTCTTAATATTACTTTGTATGTTAGGTTTCCATGTGACGCTAGATTCAAACTCTAATACTCTGAGAGAGAACCAAGGTGAGTCAGCCGTCTATCCAGCAACGCCACTTGGCTTGCATTCCACAGAAAGACATGCATATATCCTCCAGAGTTCGTAGTAGGAAAGAAAAAGTGGGCCAGTGTCATGTGAAACTGGGATGAATACTAATTGAAGTGGGAAAGCTGAAAGTGAAGTGATTCTAACGTTGTGACTATTCTTTGTGATGTATTATATGTTGCCAGTGTGATGTATTTCATGTAATTTAAGTATGTGTGGTTTGCATGGGAAAGTAGCAAGATAGGTTCAGAGGCAGTGGGTTATGCATGTCCCTTTTTGTACCGCTCGGTCTGGAGTAAATTTTCGTGATGATAGGTGTGAGAGTCGAAGTGTGAGATGTAGCAAAAGATCCACCATCCTATCCAGAAAGTGCACTGTAGCGTTAAATAATTACGAGACCATAAGATAGAGAATCACCAATCTAAAGCCATGCCCACTGGGCGGAGTTTCTCATGTGTAATTGTAGTATAAAATGTAATGGTGCGTTTAGGTTATCTTTGAATCATAATAGTATTTATCGGAATAAAAAAGATAGTGAAAAGAAAAAGATTGGTGGCCTTGTTCTCCGAATAGTGTGTAGCCATGATATCCAGAATTTATGATGTGTGCGGCATTCACATTCAGTGCGATGGCCACGTGTTCATTAAAGCTGTTGGATAAGAAAGAAAATGTGGTATTGCCAGAGCGTAGTGAACAATCAGAGTTGAGTAAATTCCAAATAGTCAGATGTGAGTTATCTGTTTCCGTTGCGTAATATTCAAACAGTGAATTCCAAATAGACAGATGTGAGTTATCCGTTTCCATTGCGTAATATTCAAACAGTAAATTCCAAATAGTCAGATGTGAGTTATCCGTTTCCGTTGCGTAATATTCAAACAGGAGCATAATTTGTAGCTTAATTGTGGGTACTAGAGCTCATAATCAATCATTGATGTTCCCGAGAAATAAGAATAAATCCACTCGCTTGGAAGACTACTCATCTTGGAGGTCTGACTGCTTGATGCCACAGTATGAGCAAGGCATGTGGGTGCCTCTCAGTATGTGGCTTCCGTTGGTTATTCTGCACACATTCCTTCGGAGAGCCAATTTCCTCCCAAACTTGCTGTAGCATTACAGGTGTAACTTGCTCAGCAGCCGGACGTGGTGGCCAAGCGGTTCTACGCGCTCAGTCCGGAACCGCGTGACTGCTACGGTCGCAGGTTCGAATCCTGCCTCGGGCATGGATGTGTCTGATGTCCTTAGGTTAGTTAGGTTTAAGTAGTTCTAAGTTCTAGGGGACTGATGACAGATGTTGAGTCCCATAGTGCTCAGAGCCATTTGAACCATTCTTTTAACTGGCTCAGCGGCGGCGTAAATTGTTGCTCTAAGTTCAGGTAGTGATGCCGGCACAGGAGGCACAAACACGATATCGTTGATGAATCCCCATTAAAAAAAATCGAGTGGTTTCAGGTCTGGGGAACGTGCGGGTCACGTAGCTGGAGCATCACGGCCAATCCATTGCCGTGGAAAGCGGTCACTGAGAAAATCCCGGACGTCAGCCAGGTAGCGGGATGGTGCACCATCTTGCATGTAGTAAACATTTCAGTCTTGGTCATCCTCATCGAACTGTGGTATCAAAAATTGTTGTAAAACATCCAGGTACACTATCCCATTGATGGTTCTCTCACGAGAAACAAAGGGGCCGTACACTTTGTTCTTGCTCAATGCACGAAAAAGTTCAGTTCAGGACTAGAACGAACATGTTACAATGTTTCATGTGGATTTTCACTGCCCCAAATCCTACAGTTACGTGTGTTAACCTTGCCACTGAAGTGAAAAGTCAACTGGTCAGAAAAGCTGATTTTGTCCAAGAAATGTTCATCCTCATGTAGTAAGTTTAAAATATCCGCACAGAAGTTCTGACGAGCAATTTTATCAGTGTCTTTTATTGCTTGTACGAGCGTCAGTCTGAACCGTTTCATATTTAAACGGTTTCTCAACACACGCCAAACAGTCATTTGTGCGATTTGTAGTTCGCGAGATGCACGCCACGTCGATCTCGTAGGGCTGTTGACAAAACATTGCCTCACTCGCTCAACGACGTAGTCAGATGTGCTTGGAGAACCTGATGATTTCCCATGTCTTACCGACCACTCTTCTACAAAACATTTATGCCACTCATAAATTGGTGGCTTACTAGGAGTATCTTTAGCGTACCTGGTACGGAAATTACGTTGTAGTCGCCGATTTCGATTCTTCAAACCAAAACACACAGCTAGCACACTCGGATCCAGTGACGGCAGCCATCTTTACCGCAACTGCTGCTAGCGCTCCTCGCGGTGCGATTCGGCACTAGCGAATTACGAAACGCAGCACTTGATGTATTTCTCTACAAATTGTCACTACAATCATCTCTGTAGTTACCATCGATTTTCAAAATTGTAACGTCCTTTCTGAATCACCCTGTATATACTTGCCGTCAATGCTTCCCAGTCGTGGCATCAGTCCACATACAACCGTTTGTGTTGTGTTGTTAAAGACAGCCTACGCATGGGACTGTAATCCCCTATCTAGCTGCTGCTAGTCTTCGTCCAACAGTGTGAGATGACAGAATGTTGCTGGGAGTCCATTACTTGTTCTCGGATGGCAGGTGCAGATGTGAAGGTATTAAGATGTGCTTCCCGCACAATGCGGTCATCCCCTCTTGTGGTGGTCAGACCCTGTCGACCACAACATTGTCGACAAGTACGCCTACACTCACAGTCGCAAGGAGACCAACATCGGGCCACTGTTACAGCTGAATGCCTCATAAAATTTCGATAGCGCACTATTCGACCAGCTTGCCAAATGGTCAGGTTGCCTCAATGATGCCCGTTTTGAATTCTGTCAGGTGCTGATAACGCTGTCTCACACGCATATGCGACCTCTCCGAGTCCTTCACAGTGATCACTCAACGCTTGAAGCTGTGCAGGCTCCATACGCAACATATCAGACTTGGTAACAACACTAAATTTGAAAAACGCTAATGCACTGTCACAGAGAATGGCAAGTCTATTTATTTATATTCCCGCCGATGGTGTCTACCTGTACGAAATAACATAGACGTCCGACCATAGACGACGCTCGTGCCCGGGGCCAAAAGGGGGGGGGGGGGAGGAGCCGCAGCGCTTGCCCCCCCCCCCCTATCTAGTTCTCAGGTGAAGGAAGAAATGGAGTGTTGTGAGGTGTTTCTCTTTCGGTATCAAGTAGGTTTTTAACTGGATCGTAACTGGAGCTTTCTTATGGCTACTTACAAAGTCGCCATTCGTCTTACAAAATATTAAAAATACTTCCTATCTCGAGGTATTGGTTCCTCCTACAAACTATCACATGGGCGCCCTTGCTGACCATCTCTTCTGTTTGTTTCAGTTTTTTTATCTGCCAGTGGATGTGACGTATGCGTATCGGGTGAAGCTGCAGGGAAAAAGCCAATATACGTTTTGTGATTACAAATAGAACGGTATTCTCATGGGCAATTCAGCACGTTACGCAGTGTGAAACTTAATTCGCTCTTTCTCGTGAAATGAGCGCAAACATATTCACTTTAATATGTTTGGAACCTGTTCGGGGCTGAACATGTTTACCGGTGGCCTAGGGCGCAGTACCGCTTCGAGCGTCGAGCGGGAAGGTTGTTAGTTTACTGTCTCGCAGCAGTGCCGTGCGCCTGCACAGCTTTACCTCAGTGTTGTTTGTGCTGTTGCGTGTGTCACATCGTCGTTTGGTCCGTAGCGTTACTTGCTGTTTTGTGTGTCCATTGGGAGGCGTCGTTTCTACACATAATGTTGGCCATAGGTTCCAAGTGTGTTCCGAGAAAAGGTACAGTCAGCTTTAGTTTCGACTAAACCAGCACGCCTTCCGTGCAGCCAGGATCTTTGCGGGTTCATGACTGGCTTGTTGATACCATTCACGAAACATCTGATCAGGTTCACACTGCCTATTTTGATTCTGATAACTATGTCTTTTTTGTTAAGGTTTTGGGTCCGCTACAAGTAGAGAGGTTGCTTTTGCGTCATAGTTCACAAGTTCTCTCTAAGCATCGTGATGGTTCCCTAAGTGTGATGCTTCAAGCTAACGTGGAACCGGATTACACAAATGTCTGAGTGTTCAGTCTGCCACCGGAAGCTCATATTATGTGAGGTGTATACGACTCGAATGCTGCTCACTTAACATCGGTTGCAATGTTACAGCAGAGTCCGTTCAGTGGAGATGGTGTTCAAACGCAACATTCCTTCCCATCTATAGGTCTGTGGTTACCGCATTCATGTAACGTATAGTGGGCAAGCGGTACGTACTTTCTCTGCAGTGAAAGTGGCCATCTTAGAGCTAATTGCCCGCAGTAGGTATTTTTGTTGAAGTTCTCATTTGAACTGTGTCGAAAATTGAGATTGGCTGATCTAGTTTCTGACGTTGGAGCCACGTCCTTCCCCGGGTGCAATGGAATGACAGAGGGACGCACAGCTTACTGATCCCAACTTAATGCCTTTAGCCTCACCGCACGTGCCTAAAACTGTTATTGTCAGGTCGCTGTGTCCGCAGTGCAGCATAAGAGACATCGTATGCAGGATGGAGAGGAGCTGCGTACTATTCCTCACCCTTCCCTGAAGTCTTTGTAGGTTGATGTATATTGTAGTACAGATTGCTGCATTCCTGACGTTGGAACGAGCTACTGTTGTTACTCGCGTGGAAGCGATTGCTGGCCAGCAAGTGAAAATGATGTTGAGACCCTGCTGCGGAGACGCCGGAACCTTCACTTGTGTGTCGTTCTGAATTGCAAGGATCCCATCCTGTGGAATGGGCTTCTGAGTCTCCTTAGAGTCACCCACTTTGGCTGATGTTCAAGAACCTCCTACGTCCCCAACTACAAGTGCTGTATTGCCTCGTAGTCTCTGTAAGCAACGCGCGGTGCCTGCTGACTTGTCTATGAGCTCGGTAGTCGACCTTGCCACACACTGATGTCGTAATTGGTTACCGGATCGAAACCTGTTTCTTTTTGCTAAAATATACATGCTAATACGTTTCTTTCTTTGAATGTTAACAGGGTGGAATCTGATCTGTGGCTCGCTTCGTTGCTTCACTTTATGATTCCTGTGCAGATGTCGTGTTCCCTGGTTTTTGCACTGTATTTAATGTGGCTCGCGAATGTTCCGCGGGGACAACCTTGTTTTTTAGGGAGGACATTTCTATTGAAAGTATGCAAGTTCTTAATAATTGTAGAGGAATATGATGTACTTTTCTTCAGCTGATATTGATTCTCCTTCATGCACCGTCCGGTAACGGCTGCTCTTTGGACCTTTCTCTATTTTACACGGAAGAGATGGTTTATTTGTTGCGGAAAAGTCCGCAGAGTATTTTGAAAAGTGATAATTTTAACTGTGTGTTGCTCCTGTTGATCGGTCTCTAAATTTTAACTTCTGTCAGGACTGATAAGATTTAGCTCGTTCCTTGAAACTGAGACATGTTTGTGTCTGTGAATATCCGAGTCTTGTCAAATTTATCTATTTTACTGCTGTTCCTTGCAGTAGGCTTTAGAGATTTTATTTATCTCATTCGATACGTGATAGTATTTTGGCTGTTGATGTCATCCGCGCCAGCTTTTCGGACCGCTTTAAATCGCAGGCGACAGTCGGTAATATTTTTCGATCTCCTTGTTTTCTGAATATGGCGCACTAGGAGGATCCCTCTCTATATGAGATGGTCCAGGAAGTGTGGGACCGTAACCTTCATTCAACTGCGCGATGCGCTTCAGTTTTGGAATGATAGATTCAGTTGGCAAAGGCGAGGCTCTGACAAACGTTGGTACGATTCCGCGCCGATAGAGCGCGGGAATTTCGTAGGACTCAAGAATTTTACTCTGTTCTACGTGACCTTTATAAAAGTGCTTATCAGGTTCTACTACGTATTGTGGCCGTGAGGCGTAGAAAGGGGCAGTTATTACAACTGATGCAGTGTAAAATGAAAGGGTTAAAGATGAGTTTCAAACCACATTCCTTTGTATTTGATGAACTGATTCGAAATCAGACTCGGGCGTGTATCACGTCTCTCAACGCTGACGACGGCAATGTTGTGGCGGCACAGAAGGACGTTTTGCTTCCCCTACATCATTTCTACGTTAGGCTCTAAAAGGTGCCCGTCTCTGTCGATCTGTCATCCGAATTGTTTGTTTGGATTCTGGATCGTAGACTTACACCTGCTCATAAGCTGCGTTTTTAGATGCTTTTCATTGTGACGACATCTATGATCTTATTGTGAGATTGCCATGTCATTAAGCCGTAGGAGGTGGGTGGTCTGCCAACGGGGTTTGATGTGCGTTATTGTCCATTGCTGAGTACTACTTTTACATTGCTTTTGAACGAAATGTTGGAAGCGGGGTTTATCCCTGACCCGTCCAAAATCTGGCAAAATTTTGTTAATTGGTTCAAATGGCTATGAGCACTATGGGACTTGACTACTGAGATCATCAGTCCCCTAGAACTTAGAGCTACTTAAACCCAACTAACCTAAGGACATCACACACATCCATGCCCGAAGCAGGATTCGAACCTGCGACCGTAGCGGTCGCGCGGTTCCAGACTGAAGCGCCTAGAACCGCTCTGTCATACCGGCCGGCTAAATCACCTTTACTTAGCAAGAAGATGAATACATTAGGCTTACGTCACTTTGGGTGAGATGAGCACGTAGGTGCGAAGTTGTACATCAATCAAGTTACACTAGCAAAATCTGTAGTGGCTCACCAACTATGAAATTGAAACAGTGTTGCTTAGTCGCCGGCTCCTAATCAAATGGGCTGAATCCGGAGCGATCCTCGCAGAGCTGCACAACGCCGGCTAGAGGGCGTTGTCGTCGGTGTCGCAGAGCCCACCTACGTTTGTGGCATCGTAGCAATCGATACCACACTGACTATCGAAGCTGTATTTCTGGGCGTACTATACCGAGTCCGGTAGTCATGATGTATCAGGCGCCGCTCTTAGATCCTGCTTTTGTTCCTGGTCTCCTGGCTTTTTTTTTTTTTAAATTTTGACATGGCGTTCGACCGGTTCAGTCATGAATTCCTGTTGCAGGTATTGGAAGCCGTTGGATTCACAATTGACGCGCACAGTGTCTTGTCTAATTCAGTCATGAGTATCCAAGCTACGGTGGCTGTCAGTGGCTGACTGGCACCTCCGATTAACATCCGTAGTGGATTCCCACTGGGACGTCCACTTTCAGTGTCATTGTTTGTTCTATCGAACCCCTTTTTGAAAGGGCAGTCGCTCAGTTACACTCTTGGACGACCTCGGTGTGTGCCTACGCAGACTTTGTGGTGGTGTTACTCCATTTTCGCTGAGATTTCGTTGCTCAATGCTACCTTGCATGCCTTTTTGTCTTGTATTTGGTGCCCTCATCAGCGAAGGAAAATGTCGGTTGATGAAATTACAGGGTTTTGATAATGCTGTCATTTCGTGGCCATTAGAAATAGCTGTTTCTCCTGATCGTTTTACGCTCCAAATGGCTACACTTCGTTGGAAGTCGGTAACGGAGAAGATACAAGATGCAATCCTGGAACGTGAATGGCCTTCCATTAGTCTGCTTCAGGAGGTTCGGATCCTGGATACCTTCATCTTATGTAAAGCGTGTTACGTTCCGCAGATATTTCCCCCTCCCGCGATGATAAATGGGAAACTGAAAGAGCTGTCAAGCCTTTTTTTTTTATGGAGACAGCACGTTTCTCGAGTTCGATACGAGGTGGTTGCGCGTGCGTGTTCTGTCGGAAGCTTGGAACTTTCCGATATTCAGTGCGTTGTTTGTTCGGCGCACAGAGTAGACAATCTCTGACGCAATCCACACATTTTACTGTCTGCGGCTGGGCAGTCTTCATCCACCTGTCGATGTTGGTCGGTCGAATTCGAGTTAAAACATGTCTGTCAGTTTTATATTGCTGTCAGTCGTTTGTGTGTTGATATTCCACAGAGGCAGCATCTCACTACTATATTTTTGTTACTGGGCGGGGGAACGATTGGCTGTATGGCGCGTGTTGAACGGGTATCGCTGCAGAGTTCTTGGAAGACGGCGTTGTTCATCTTAGCCTTCCTGTTCCACCAGTGGCGGTGGCGTCCTCTTGTTATCAACTAGTACATTACCTGACATCCACCATTTTCTATTGGACTTGATGTCACGAATCAGTCACGCTACAACACATATTTACCTGTCATGGTCACGATGCGAACTGACACTGGCTTAAAAACAATTAGCGTTTGTAACTTGATCCGATGTGTGTGTGTATGTGTTTGGAGCTTATTTGCGCCCAACGGTGAGGTTGTCAACGTCCTAACACTCACTACAGCAAACGAATGTGGGTCATATCTCATGCCTTCTAATTGAATACACATCATTATGTGCTAAAACAATGGAGGAAGAGTAAAATAAGATATCTATGAGATGCCATGATTTGTAACCTCAGTGTATATATTTATATCAGTTTTTATAAAAATGTATGGACGTATGTAAAAATGTAAATGATTTTACTAGAACTTCTTTTTGTGAGAGGTGTTTACGTCCCCTCTGATACCGCCTCCCTTGGCCCTGGAACCGCTGTGGATGTCACCTCTATGCCATCGGTTTCCCACAAATCTTCTTCCTCAAGAACTGCAGCTGTTTTGCATTGGATTTCCTCGTCTTCTCTGCCTCTCGTATTATAACGTTGATTATCAGAGCGTGTATCGGAATTTTGTTCCTTAAAATTTTTTTCTCAGCACGACCTACTTTGCAGCACCCAACAAGCTTTTCAGACTGTCTGACCATTCTGCGGAGAATTTTGTTTCAACTCGAGACGACTAAATATCTCGAAGAGGACGCATCATACGAAAAAATGTTATTATTAGTAAAAGGGACATCTGACTGTGATACGACTGGCCTCCTCCTAACCACCCCTTCTGCGTGGGCGGGGTCAGTCTTGCTTTTTCAAATAGGAACCCCCTATTTTTATTACATACCGGGCTTTTATTCCTAAAATACGTACAGTTTGCTCAAACCATTGCTTCTCATTTGTGGTAGACTGTGCTGTAATCGACAAATATCAATTGTGACTGTTTTTGCAATTAAGAACCGATGCAACTGAGTCTGAAATTCATATACAATATACATGTAAATCTTTGTACTCTGACGGTTGATATCAATGTTGACACGTTACTTGAGTGTAGGAAATGTGGTTGTATCGTAATAATAATATGGCTAGACACTGAAATTTCTGGCAAGAAAGCGAGTTGTATGGTAGCTTAATTTTCTGTTACCCATGGGGTTGCTTGTAACGGCCTTGCCACAGTGGTAACACGGTTCCCGCCAGATCACCGAAGTTAAGCGCTGTCGGGCTGGGCTAGCACTTGGATGGGTGACCATCCATCTGCCAAGCGCTGTTGGCAAGCGGGGTGCATTCAGTCCTTGTGAGGCAAACTGAGGAGCTACTTGACTGAGAAGTAGCGGCTCCGGTCTCTTCACATTACTCCCTGGAAACTGGTTGAGAATGGCATCGATTCACTGTCAGCTGAAAGTCTTACTGAGTTTGAGCAGTAAGTGGTTGCGTTGAATACAGTTTGCATGTTTTCATTGCATACCTTCTTTTTGATGAATTAATTAAATACTTTAATTTTATTTATGAAATTAAAAATCAAAATAAAATTAATTTAATTAATTTGTATTAAAATAAAGTTAATCTAATTGTCAAAAATGGGTGTGCAGTAAAACCATGCAAACTGTATTCAATGTACCAACTTGCTATTAATATATAAATATTCACAACAATTTTGAGAGCACTAAAATTAAGTTTTAAAAAATAATTTGAGACCCAAACTGAAACCAAAGGTTAAAAAGAAACACTGTGCTTTACTCTCAACTACAATTAACTTGCATGAATTTTTATCATCAGTAATTCTAACTACTAAGTGGGCCTGTTTAATTAATTTGGTGATAATGTGTTAACATACTCCTCAATCTCCCACAAACTAAAAAAAGAACAGAACTTTGGTTTATATGTATAAATCAAAATTTTAGATCTCTAAATTCATTATCTTTATCATTATTATTAAGTCTCTTCAGTCCTCAGTTTAAAATTCCTGCCGCAAAACTGAGAATACCAACCACTAATTAATTTCAAATATCTGCCTAGCAAAATAGGTTTAGGTACATTATGTAGTTCCACACATATTTTCTCTCCATGGCTAGTAATCAAATATTCACAACCAATAATGTTAACTAAATTACTTGACTGTAGCTCACCTTTTTAATGAAATAGTATTGTTGGCAATGCTGAGCTTCTTCAGGTAGGCAAACATTTATGTAGAATAAAATTTTATTAATAAAATTTAATATTTGTATGGTACCGTGTTCTAATTTTCTAAAACTATTCTTTTATCATACTGAAATGAGAACTTTTCTTAACTGTTTTGTTTATTACATTTTTAGTATTCATATCTAGTTATTTGGCTGTACTCTGATCGTATCTTTTCTATCAACTGATCCTCAGTCTTATCTCAGATTCACAATTCAGCTTTTGAATATTCTTACAGTTTAAAGTGAATCCATCTATTGTGATCACTGTATTTTAATCATTTTTTATAAAATAATAACTATTAGGGCAATTTCAAGCCCACTCGGTAACCCAGTTATTTCTTAATTCATCGGTCCATTCACCTAGGATACAACTTGTTTTCACAGTAATTTCACCCTTATCAATACTGTCTGCATCAAAATATGTAACAACTTTTCCTAGCTTATCTCACATATCATATAATCAGAGTGTTGCATATGATGTAGTGAATGCAGCATTAAAAATATTTTTAACTGTGTTATGTTTTACACAATAATTCTTGAAACTGTAGTTCATCTGAACCATGTTGTCATTTATTAAGTTTATATCTACATTATCTAATCGATCTTTCAGTAGTATCTTACAAAAGTTTTGTAAAAGTATTGTACAAGAGTAAATCTATGGTAAAAGAGTAAAACTGAGTATGTTACTTAGAAACAGCTCGTTTTTGGGGCGTTAGTTTTATTCAATCTAGGTCTAAGTCAATACCTATTTTTCTTTTGCCTATTTTATACATATCTTATTAGTTACAAACTCACAGGAGCTTATTTCTAATTTTTTTCCAAAAATCTTCCATATAATATCTAAACAGCATGTTGTTTTTATTTCCAAAATTCCACACTTCTTAGATATCTAAAATTTTGTATCTCTTTTCTATAGCTTTATTTACTTCATCAATTGTCCAAGTTTCAATGAAGCTCCTTTCATCATCATTGTGATTACATTTATTTATATTTTCTTAATTTTATTTTACGCATAAAAGAAAGAATAGTTTTTCATTTTTATCAGTCTTTATTTGTTCAGGTATTTGTTCAGGTAATCCTCTGGGTGCCACACTTTATAGACCAATACCATTTTTTAGAATAATGTCTTACCTTATACAGGGTGTTACAAAAAGATACAGTCAAACTTTCAGGAAACATACCTCACACACGAAGAAAGAAAATATGTTATGTGGACATGTGTCCAGAAACGTTTATTTTCCATGTTAGAGCTCATTTTATTACTTCTCTTCTAATCACAATAATCATGGAATGGAAACACACAGCAGCCGGCCCGTGTGGCCGTGCGGTTAAAGGCGGTTCAGTCTGGAACCGCGTGACCGCTACGGTCGCAGGCTGGAATTCTGCCTCGGGCATGGATGTGTGTGATGTCCTTAGGTTAATTAGGTTTAAGTAGTTCTACGTTCTAGGGAACTGAGGACCACAGATATTAAGTCCCATAGTGCTCAGAGCCATTTGAACCATTTTGAAACACACAGCAACAGAACGTACCAGCGTGACTTCAAACGCTTCGTTACAGGATGTGTTCAAAATGTCCTCCGTTAGCGAGGATACATGCATCCACCCTCCGTCGCATGGAATCCCTGATGAGCTGATGCAGCCCTGGAGAATGGCGTATTGTATCACAGCCGTCCACAATACGAGCTCGAAGAGTCTCTACATTTGGTACCGGGGTTGCGTAGACAAGAGCTTTCAAATGCTCCCGTAAATGAAAGTCAAGATGGTTGAGGTCAGGCGAGCGTGGAGGCCATGGAATTGGTCCGCCTCTACCAATCCATCGGTCACCGAATCTGTTGTTGAGAAGCATATGAACACTTCGACTGAAATGTGCAGGAGCGCCATCGTGAATGAACCACATGTTGTGTCGCACTTGTAAAGGCACATGTTCTAGCAGCACAGGTAGAGTATCCCGTATGAAATCATGATAACGTGCTCCAGTGAGCGTAGGTGGA
Source organism: Schistocerca piceifrons (assembly GCF_021461385.2). NCBI lineage: Eukaryota > Metazoa > Arthropoda > Insecta > Orthoptera > Acrididae > Schistocerca > Schistocerca piceifrons. The sequence continues at coordinate 472,362,003 of NC_060145.1, read as the reverse complement.
AGAACATGGGGCCCAATCAAGACATCACCAACAATGCCTGTCCAAACGTTCACAGAAAATCTGTGTTGATGACGTGATTGCACAATTGCGTGTGGGTTCTCGTCAGCCCACACATGTTGATTGTAAAAATTTACAATTTCATCACCTTGGAATGAAGCCTCATCCGTAAAGATAACATTTGCACTGAAATGAGGATTGACACATTGTTGGATGAACCATTCGCAGAAGTGTACCCGTGGAGGCCAATCAGCTGCTGATAGTGCCTGCGCACGCTGTACGTGGTACGGAAACAACTGGTTCTCCCGTAGCACTCTCCATACAGTGACGTGGTCAACGTTACCTTGTACAGCAGCAACTTCCCTGACGCTGACAGGGTTATTGTCAACTGCACGAAGACTTGCCTCGTCCATTGCAGGTGTCCTCGACGTTCTAGGTCTTCCCCAGTCGCGAGTCATAGGTTGGAATATTCCATGCTCCCTAAGACGCCGATCAATTGCTTCGAACGTCTTCCTTCCTTCTGGAAATGTGTCTCGATACAAACGTACCGCGCCACGGCTATTGCCCCGTGCTAATCCATACATCAAATGGGCATCTGTCAACTCCGCATTTGTAAACATTGCACTGACTGCAAAACTACGTTCGTGATGAACACTAACCTGTTGATGCTACGTACTGATGTGCTTGATGCTAGTACTGTAGAGCAATGAGTCGCATGTCAACAAAAAGTCAACATTACCCTCCTTCAATTGGTCGAAGTGGCGGTGAATCGAGGAAGTACAGTACATACTGACGAAACTAAAATGAGCTCTAACATGGAAATTAAGCGTTTCCCGACACATGTCCACATAACATCTTTTCTTTATTTGTGTGTGACGAATGCTTCCTGAAAGTTTGGCTGTACCTTTTTGTAACACCCTGTATATTTTTGTTGGATAACCTACAGGGTAATAAACACAACACTGTACAGCTGGACAGAGGCTACACATATCAATATATCTTATTTTTGTGTTAACACCATGTGATTCAGCTCTTAATTTTATTGTATTTGGCTACCACCATAAAAAGCAGCTCTTGGTTTCAGTTGTCTGACTACTTCAGGCAACTGTTTTAATTTCTTAAGTTTTTGTATTGAGTACTGAACTAATCCAGTTACATTCCCAAAGTGTTGTTGTGGGCTTTAGTTAAGAGATTGGGTTGATGCAGCTCACCATGCTACTCTATCCTACGCAAACCTCTTTAACCCCTAGTAGCTACTGAAACCTACAACCTTCTCAGTTTACTAAATGTATTCATATCTTGGTCCCCATCTACAATTTTTACCTTCCACACTTCCCTATAATACTAAACTGGTGATCCATTGACGCTTCAGAATGTGTCCTACCAACCAATCCATTCTTCTAGTCAAGTTGTGCCATAAATTCCTCCTCTCCTGAGTTCTATTCAATACCACCTCATGAGTTATGTGTTCCACCCATCTAATCTTCAGAACTCTTCTGTAGCACTGCATTACAAAAGCTTCCATTCTCTTCTTGTCTAAATTATTTATCATCTATGTTTCACTTCCATACAAATATTTTCATAAAGGACTTCCTGACACTTAAACCTATACTCAATGTTAACATGTTTCTCTTCTTCAGAAACGCTTTCCTTGCCATAGCCATTCTACGCTTTATGTCCTATTTACTTCAGGTATTTTGCTTCCCAAACAGCAAAACTCATCTACTACTTTAAGTGTCTCATGTCCTAATCAATTGCCTCAGCATCACGTCATTTAATTAGATTACATTCCATTATCATCATTTTGCTTTTGTTGATTCTCATCTTATATCCTCCTTTCAAGACACTGTCCATTCCTTTCAACTGCTCTTCCAGGTCCTTTGCTGTCTCTCACAGAATTACAATGTCATTGACACACCTCAGAGTTTTTATCACTTCTCCATGGATTTGAATTCCTACTCCAAATTTTCTTTTGTTTCCTTTACTGCTTGCTCAATATACAGATTGAACTGCATCAGGGAAAGGATACAACCCTGCATCACTCCCTTCTCAATCACTACCCCCCCCCCTGACTCTTACAACTGCTATCTGGCTTCTGTACAAATTGTAATCTGCCTTTTGCTCTCTGTATTTTACACCTGTACCTTCAGGATTTGAAACAAGGTATTCCCAAATCACAACTAAATTATGTCGTGAATTTCGTGTTTTTTTTAGTTCTTGTTTGTGTCTTTTGGTATAAATCATCTACTGTTTCTCGATTTGTGTTGTCAATCGTTTCATTCGAATACATATTTCTTTTCAATTAAATTGTATACATAATTCACATTCTCATATGTTAATTCATATGTGAATGTGGATATGTCATCATCAGGATAACATAAGGATGAAAAATATGAAAATATTATTTTTCTTATTGTTATTGTACAATACATTGATACACAAATCTTTTTCTTAATGAAAATAAAGAATCTAACAAAAGTTGTCTTCTGTTAAATAGAATCAATTTCGAGTACATCTCTTGCTGAAGCATCTTTAATGAATACATATCAGAGTAAGAACATGATTGTTTATAACAATAAAGAAGTGTTTGTGACAACTGAGAAGACAATCCATGGTTTAAAGCTGAAGATGTTGGAGAGGTACTGGAATGTAAAGACACCAAAAGCAATTAAAGACCATTTTAAAGAGGAACATAGACAAATATACAGTAATAAAGGTTTGGTCAATTTAACCACCCATTTAAATATGGAATCATATATTGTTTTTATTTAATGAATCAGGCTTATATCAGCTTATTTTGGATCTAAAATAGTAATAATTATGGAATTTAAATTTTGTGTAGTGGAGGAAGCATCCCCTTCAGTTCAGAAACATGGTAAATATGAAGTACAAGAACAAATTAAAAATTTACACAAACAAATTCAAGATCCAGAAATTGACAAAGAAATGAGTGTGGATACTGATGAAAAGAAGACAAAAAATTCATAACTTAAAAAGACAAGAAGAATTGCTTGTAGAACAAATTATCCATATGTAACCACAAGCTGTTGTATGAACTGAAAATACTAATTTGAGAAATATGGTCCAGCTTGAAGGCTGCTTCAGAACCCGCTTGTTTCTATTGCTTGAGGATCTGATAATGACTTAGCAAATGGTTACTATGTGATTAGATTTCAAAGAAGAAAGCTACAAACACACAAATGTACTACTAGACAAACACCCAAATTGTGAAGAAATAATAAGAATAGAATATAACCCAAACTTGATTAACAATGAATTGAATCAAAATATTAATTTTTACAGAAATTGCATGTTAATTACTTGATATACTAAGCAACAACTTTTACAAGATGTAAGAAATCTTTGATAAAACTATTTTATTTTTATTTACCCAACTATTATGCAAATTATACAAATCCTAACTATTTAACATATACTATGTCACCTTTCTTTCAAGAAACTTTCTTAGGAAGATACATCAGGATACTTTGTTTTCTCATTAAAACATCCTTTTTTGGCCCATAAAATGCCTTGAATTTATATGTGATAAGATTATAATGAATAACATCGTTAATTTAAAAAACTTCAGTTGACCTATTAGCTATGTATCCTTTTTCTGAAATTCCTATAAGTTTACTAATTTTAACTTTAGCTCTTATTTTAAACTTTGTATCAGGTGAAGCAGACATAAGTCTACAATTTGCTTTATCATTAGATACAATGATAGCTGGTGTATAATTTGTGTCATTAACTTATATTGACCTCATTTTTGTTGTTGACCCTTCAAGCTGTTTCTCTACCACTCTTGAACGGCGCGTGGGAAAAACGAGCGCTTAAATTTTTCTGCGTGAACCCTGTTTTCTGTTATTTTGTCGTGATGATCATTTCTCCCTATGTAGGTGGGTGCTAACAGAATGTTGTCGCAATCAGAGGAGAAAACTGGTGATGAGAAGATCCCATCACAACAAAAAACACCTTTGTTTTAATGATTGCCACTCCAATTCACATATCATGTCTCTGGAACTATCTCCCCTACTTCGTGATAATACAAAACGAGCTGCCCTTCTTTGTTCTTTTTCGATGTCATCCATCAGTCCATCTGATGCAAATCCCACACCACACAGCAATACTCCAGAATAGGCGGACAAGTGTGGGGTAAGCAGTTTCTTTAGTAGATCTGTTGCACCTTTTATGTGTTCAACCAATGAATCATAGTCTTTGGTTGGCAAACAATTTTTCAACTAGTTCAGTCCATTTATAGTTAACTTGAAGATCAAATATTTTCGAGGTCCATATACATGACACTAATCAGACCTCTGAGTATGTTTGCAGCTACTATCTGGAGATATCCAGTTCCTACACACCTGCAATGTCTGCAGGTCATACAGAACAAAATGCTACGCATCATTAGCTATGCTGGACGCTGCAATCGCACTGTGGACCTTCACAAAGTATAGTGTCTTAAATCCTTCGAAGTATTTAAAAATCTTGCTACACGACTATACAGGAACTCAAGACACTCGAACAATTCTTTTATCCTCACTCTTGGGGAACTGTGAGCACAATTATTGGTGGATGCGTAACCAACCAAAGACACTGCTAGCTATGGAATAACTACCTGTGCCGAGTTAACTCACACTCTCAAGTGACAACATCAGTGAGCCTCTGCACTTCAGCAATACTGACTGGGTATGACAGCTACTATCACAGCCGACCAACAGGCAACTGCAGGAAAGCCAATAAACTCGCACACTAACACACAAGCAAACCATCAACACTACACTGCACTGTGCATTCAGTATATGACCTTTCGGACACCAACCGATGATATGAACCCAATTGTTACAGGTACACTGATGCTGGTCAAGAAGTTAACACCGTTATCTAGCTGCATCCACCAAGCAACAACACCATACAATTGTGAAAGGTATGTGCCTGTATGATACCCACCACTAACTTATCTAACCTTTGCATGATCTCTTACAGGTAGCAAGTAAGCACTACTGTTGTTACTAGCCAACACAACTATCGCAGAAGTTTTTTCCCTTGGCTCTTTCCTTGGCACTTTTTTCCTCTGACCTTCAAAGTGCTACCCTTTCCTCAACTGTCGATGCGATCTGTCTCCAGATGAGCATGTATTAATGGTTAATCATAACCAGATGTGCACAAACACCATGGTAGCCACATCCTGTGGAGAGGTTAGAGAAAACGAACCACTGTGCAGAGATGGTAGCATGGGCACGATGGGACTCCACCCTTTTTTTTAAAAAAAACGGTTCTTTAAGTGTTCTATTGAATCTCGCTCAACAACAGATGCTTATAATTCAATAAAAGTTGACTAATGATTAATGTTATATTTTTTCATAAATTCTTGATAGCCTTAATCACAGAATTCCTTACCAGAATCTGTTTGTAAATTCCTCAAACATCTTTGCCTTAAAATTTTTTCAGAAGTTTCTGAAATAGTTTTACTAGTTTTATCTTTAACCAGAATAGCCCAAGCATATTTTGGAAAAACATCAATCCTAACTATCAGATATTTATATTCTTATTTTTCAAATTTCTTTTAATTTACTGGAATCTATCTACACTAGATCAGCTTGTGATAAATTATCTATATCAAATGAAAGAACCTTTCTTCTTAAACGTTTTTCTTAGGTTTATGTAATTCATTAATAATTTCTTATCAAAGCAGTCTTCAGACTGTGTCCCATCACTTACCAATTTTTTAACAAATTTACTGGTTTTAGTTTTACATATTGTAAAAATTCCTTCAATTCTTTGTCTTCCAGTTTTTTGTTGTTCTATGTAGATGATGTATGTAAGTAAATTTTTTACATTTTGGGCACTTAATATGATCATCTGAAAGGAGATTAAGATTATTCATTATGTAAGATTAAATTTCACCAAATAAAATTATTTTCACAACTACTGGTAGAGCAATCTGGTCTCTTGTATCTAGATAACCCTCATCAGATAGTTTCAGGAACATGTTTTCACTGTCTGTTACACTTGGTGTATGATTTGCTATCAGTGTAAGTGTAAGTGTAAGTCAGTGTAAGTTCGCTGCTTCTCGTAATTTTTTTCATGGAGATGATTTTTTTGAGAACAAGTATGTAATGCAGATTACATGATGCTCCACTACTTTTTGTATTCAATGAAAAATCAGATAAACTAATGTTAGTTATCCTTTTATTTACCTTTATATTACAGGTTTCTGTGATAACATCATAAATTTCGTTTCTTTTATTAAAACCTGTGATAATGCTGGTATAATTATCTTTTCTGTGTAAGACATTTTAGTTCTTCTTTTTCGACATAGTTACTGAGCTGGGTTAGAATTCTTGTGTATTCTGGTTTTGTAACAAGATAGTTTCGTTGCAGGCTAGTTCACTGAGTAGAGTAAGCAGTAGCTGATGCAAAATGTGCTTTAGCAGATACAAACTCATAACCATTTACAGGCTATTTTACAGCTACCAGTCTTCTACCTTTAAAATAAATATAACTTTCAGATGCTTTAAAAATGTTATTTAATTCATGTTGAAATTGCTTAATTACATTCTCTATTTTCGCTTCTACTAATGACTGAAAATTTTTAATTTTTTATTTCGATTTGGCACATATATTATAAACATCACTTAGATTTAATTCTGTAGCCTTCCTCGACCAGAGTCAGTCAACATAAACGTTTTTTGGGTATGGTGCCATGTCATAATATATAAAACTACTACTGCTGGAGAAGAACCATCATTTCGGCCATGGTTGCAGAGGCCTTCTTCTGGGTATACTGGTGCATTCTAACTATGCATATCCCTTATATTTTGTTGTTAATGTTCACTGTGCATGCCACTACATCACAGTTTTAAAAGATAGCTCGTTTCATAGGTCACTTAAGGAAGAAAGAGAGGGAACTTTATTTTAATAAGTTGATGCAGCGGCAGAACATCAGCAAGACTGAGGAAAAGAAATAAAATTCAACAAAGCCTGTGTGTTGGCCATGCAGCCGGTTATGACGAAACTTAAAAATCAGAGTGTCCATCAAAATACTTAAACAGCCTAACAACATGAATAGAGAGGATGGACTCAGGACCCATCTTGGCTGACTGCAGTCAAAGCCCAACAGGCCACACTGTCAACACAAAGCAGAAGCACTGCTGGCGAGTAACTGCCGCCGTGCAGTCGACGTCCAGCATTTGGTAAACAGCAGCCGACTTCTCACTTGATGGTGACCACCAATCACGTCACATACTACAAGAGCCGATAGACAACAGAGGCTATGTTCTCCCTCCTCTGCAATAACCTATTAAAATACAAGTCCCTCTCCTTCCTTAAATGTCTTATGAAACGAACTATCTTTTAAAATTATGATGTAGTGGTATGCGCAGTAAATAGTAAGAACAAAATGTAATGGACACTGCATAGCTAGAACTCTCCAGTAGACCCAGCAGAAGGCCACTGCAACTGTGGCTGAAACATTATGATGCAGTACTATACCCAGAAAACTTTTATGTCGATCACTTAGATTATTGTTGAAGTGTCTAATTAATTTGTTTGTTTTGGAATTTTTTATTTTGTAATATTTAACTGAAAATCTTCAGTTTATTGGCTCATTGATCTTTCTACAGTAGTTGCTGCCGTTAGGCCATGCCTTAGTTCCAAAACAGTTCATTTATCAAATTCAAATTCACTTGCATTAAACTTTATTATAATTATAGGTTGTTAGTTCTAAAACAAATATACACAAATGGCCACAAATTATCTAATTAAAAATTTGTATTCATTGTATGTTACAGTACAACTTACTTTAACCGAAATATTTTACCTACTCTTCAGAAAAATTTACAAAATGTTAATCTTTATTCTTATAACCACAGGTCCAATGTATGCCAGCATGATCATATGTATCTGACTACTATTCTAGATTCATATTCTGTAGGATGATTAGGAAATTAATCAATCATAAAGACACCATCACCCGACTTAATTGGACTACATTCCATTATCCTTGTTTTGCTTTTGTTGATGTTCATCTTATATCCTCCTTTCAAGACACTGTCCATTCCATTCAACTGCTCTTTAAAGTAGTAAAGGAGTTTTGCTATTTGGGGAGCAAAATAACTGATGATGGTCGAAGTAGAGAGGATATAAAATGTAGGCTGGCAATGGCAAGGAAAGCGTTTCTGAAGAAGAGAAATTTGTTAACATCCAGTATTGATTTAAGTGTCAGGAAGTCATTTCTGAAAGTATTCGTATGGAGTGTAGCCATGTATGGAAGTGAAACATGGACGATAAATAGTTTGGACAAGAAGAGAATAGAAGCTTTCGAAATGTGGTGCTACAGAAGAATGCTGAAGATTAGATGGGTAGATCACATAACTAATGAGGAAGTATTGAATAGGATTGGGGAGAAGAGAAGTTTGTGGCTCAACTTGACCAGAAGAAGGGATCGGTTGGTAGGACATGTTCTGAGGCATCAAGGGATCACCAATTTAGTATTGGAGGGCAGCGTGGAGGGTAAAAATCGTAGAGGGAGACCAAGAGATGAATACACTAAGCAGATTCAGAAGGATGTAGGTTGCAGTAGGTACTGGGAGATGAAAAAGCTTGCACAGTATAGAGTAGCATGGAGAGCTGCATCAAACCAGTCTCAGGACTGAAGACCACAACAACAACAACAAAGACACCATGAAAGTGTTTAATATTAAATTTTTGTAGCAAGTTTTTGTATATCAGAATTGCTTAAAGCATTAGGATATGTAGCGATTATTCCAGTTACTTTCTTCTTCATTGCTAAATTATGTCTTTTTTGTCCTAATTCAGCATCATATTTTTTCTTCTCCAGTAGCTTTTGCAGTAGCAGCTGCTCCACAAGCTAGTGAACCAATACTTACTAGCTATGCTAATGCTGTCATAAGTAAAAGAAGACATTCACCTTCATATTTTGTTAGTCCTGAACCTGCTTTCTTTTTGTTAGATATTTAACAATTTTTTTGCAATAGGAATACCTAGCGTTATGATTAAATTGCCACAAGATTTTTTATAGTCCTGATAGGCTCATAAACTTTGTTTCTATCTGTATTCGTTTTCTGTGAATCATTTAAAAAATCACTAGTACCACGTAATTGATCATTATTTAGTTTAATTTTCATTGATTCTGGTTTAGTTTTGCCACTAGGTAACAAAGTATTATCAATAGTAAAGTTATTGCCTTATACAGATAAAAATTGTACAGGGATTAATATTTTTATAGCCCCATTCGTTATCAGCAATTCTATTACCAGTGACAGCTGAAGCAGTCATGGCTGTGCCCATTCATAATTTTCGTTTTCCATACATTATTCCTTTAACTGCTGTAGTGGTTAATTTTTCTCTTACCAACGTATTAGAAGTGTGCATTATTTCCTTTGCAGCTAAATGAAATTCTTTATTGGGTTGCCATCTAGATTATAAATCTTTATTATCTTGCAGGCTATATCATGTTGTTTACATGCTTCATCTAATGGAATAATTCTTCAATCTCCTCTAGCTTACATTTCATCTAGTTTGGTTCCTGAACCACAAAAGCTATAGCCTAGTAGATGCATTTCAAAATGTAATGTATTAATTAATGTGTTAACTTATTGTTTCCCATATATTTGATTTTTCCAAGATGTGTGTGGGGAGTTATTCAAAAATATAGTCAGATATAGTATTCCTTTTGGATTATTGATAGTGCAATCATTAAATATATTCGTTAAAATTTGTGTTATTCCAACTTTTTCACTATTTTAATTTTTAAATTCACCTAATTCTTCATCATGAATTAGTACTTCTCTATCGATTAAAACTCTAACATCATTTGTCTAAACATATTCAGTTGGTTTTATGCATATTTCTTTATGACACCTTCATCTAGTTTCTCATCTACTTATGAAGAATCTGTATTTGACTGTAACTGTATTAATTTCAGGAAATAATCATCATTAATTTTTGTTTCCAAACTATAGCATTTAATACCTGTACTTTATTTTATTTTGGCTTTTTTCAGAATATAACATAATAAATCTGCATAAAAAATCTGTGTAATTTGTTAAATCATCACCATCAAAGTTTTCATCTATATCACTTACTTTCAACTTATCTCAAACAAATTTTGCTTGTTATTGCCAATATGTTTAAAGCTACCAACAGGTCTCAGTCCAAAAACTGTGTCTTTACTACAGTTGATATACTTTAACATGCTTCCACATATATTAATTTTCTAATATACCGTCCTTTATTTTCTTAACAGCACCCTGAGCTTGAGTTACCTTTTTGTATCTTTCACCTTTTCTTCATATTTATTCAACAAATTCTGTACCTCTTCTTCACTTAAAGTATAATCACATTGAGGGCTATCATATGGATTAATTTGTGATATATCGCCAAATTCTTCTTGATGATCTGCATAAGGCAAAATTTGTTTTTTGAGTTCTTTATTTTCTTCAGTAGCTTACAGGATATTGTCGCTTAATCCTTGAAATGATTGTTCAAATTTTTCGATTTCATCAGTAACAGGTTGATGTTTTTTATATTTTTCACATTCAGTTCTTGGTTGTTTCTTCCATTATTAAAATTCTTCTTGTAATTCATCAGATATGTGAAAATTACCAAACTATCAGTTTAATAAGTCACAGCTGCAAAATACTAACATGAATTCTTTACAGACGAATGGAAAAACTGGTAGAAGCCGACTTTGGGGAAGATCAGTTTGGATTCCATAGAAATATTGGAACACGTGAAGCAATACGGACCTTACGACTTACCTTAGAAGAAAGATTAAGGAAAGGGAAACCTACGTTTCTAGCATTTGTAGACTTAGAGAAAGCTTTTGACAATGTTGACTGGAACACTCTCTTTCAAATTCTAAAGGTGGCAGGGGTAAAATACAGGGAGCAAAAGGCTATTTACAATTTGTACAGAAACCAGATGGCAGTTATAAGAGTCGAGGGGCATGAAAGGGAAGCAGTGGTTGGGAAGGGAGTGAGACAGGGTTGTAGCCTGTCCCTGATGTTATTCAATCTGTATATTGAGCAAGCAGAAATGAAACCAAAAAAAAATTCGGAGTAGGTATTAAAATCCATGGAGAAGAAATAAAAACGTTGAGGTTCGCCTATGGCTTTGTAATTCTGTCAGAGGCAGCAAAGGACTTGGTAGAGCAGTTGAACGGAATGGACAGTGTCTTGAAAGGAGGATATAAGATGAACATCAACAAAAGCAAAACGAGGATAATGGAATGTAGTCGAATTAAGTCAGGTGATACTGAGGGAATTAGATTAGGAAATGAGACACTTAAAGTAGTAAAGGAGTTTTGCTATTTGGGGAGCAAAATAACTGATGATGGTCGAAGTAGAGAGGATATAAAATGTTGACTGGCAATGGCAAGAAAAGCGTTTCTGAAGAAGAGATATTTGTTAACATCGAGTATAGATTTAAGTGTCAGGAAGTCGTTTCTGAAAGTATTGGAGCGTATTGGAAAGTATTGGAAAGTATGGAGCGTAGCCATGTATGGAAGTGAAACATGGACGATAACTTGTTTGGACAAGAAGAGAATAGAAGCTTTCGAAATATGGTACTACAGAAGAATGCTGAAGATTAGATGAGTAGATCATATAACTAATGAGGAGGTACTGAATAGGATTGGGCAGAAGAGAAGTTTGTGGCACTACTTGACTAGAAGAAGGGATCGGTTGGTAGGACATGTTCTGAGGCATCAAGGGATCATCAATTTAGCATTGGAGGGCAGCGTGTAGGGTAAAAATCGTAGAGGGAGACCAAGAGATGAATACACTAAGCAGATTCAGAAGGATGTAGGTTGCAGTAGGTACTGGGAGATGAAGAAACTTTGCACAGGATAGGGTAGCATGGAGAGCTGCATCAAACCAGTCTCAGGACAGATGACCACAACAACAATAATTCATCAGATATGTTTCTACTTCTCTTAGCTTTTTTAACAAACTCTGGGTATTATTTCGAATACATTTGCTAAGAATAAAACACATTATTGTAATTTATTTTTATATTTTAATTTTTATGATGGATTTATAAAAATTAATAAGATAATGCATTCTGCTCTTATACTTAAAAAATAGCAGCCACATGTATCCCTTTAGTGTCTCTACTAGCCTATGAACAATCAGTATAATGTAGACCAAATTATTCTAATTTTGCGTATTTTCATATCTAATCAAGAGCTTCTATAAATTCATTTGTTTGTTCAGGTAAAACAGCATGATCATGGGCTAACATATATATAGTGTAATCTTTTAAAATGCTCATTTAATAATGAAAAGCATTGAATTATTTGGCATTGATCCAGTGGTATAATTTCATCATTATTACCAATTAAAGTAGAAACGTACTCATTATTTTTATCTTCAACTATTTTACACTTTCTTTTAGTTCTTGATATTTCAGTTGATCTAACCTTTTTGAATAAACATACATGTGCTTATGCAAATCCATTTAACCATCCTCTAGCTATGATGTAACTGTCAGCTATTTGGTCCTATTATTGTACAGCAAATAGAATCTGGTAAAAGCTTACAATGTTTAGCATTTGGTTCTCTTCTGGAATTATAATTGCATTAAGTCGTCTGTTCTCAAAAAATAGATACAAATAATAGTATTGGAAACGTGCTTATATTTAGTAACCACATAATTGTAGGTGATAAAAAACTGTTGCTAACAATATTCCTAAAATTATTCCATTTGAGCTGATGAATATTAATTTTAATTTATCTGATGGAACATTTGTGAACCATACTGATCATTTTCATGGGGAAATGTAATTATTGCCTCATTCAAGTGTAATGCTAAATATGGTGGACTACTAATTCATGAACCACGTTATCCAGTTAATATTCATATTTTTTATGTTATACAGGGTGTATAAATTACTGTAACTGATGAAAATGATAATGTAATTGACTTTAGAGGAGCTTGTGTAACAATTATTTCAGAAATATTTTATTTAAATTTTTTGTGTTTGATAAATAATGAAGAAAATAGAGATCTAGCAGTTCTACTCATTACCTGTGAATGAGAAAAGTAAAAATAATCTGAATGCCTCATACATGGATACTGAGATTAACATAAATATTTTGTGGTGAGTGGGTACCTCCTAAATATGCTCAGTTGTACATGAGCTTTAGAATTGGTAGAGCTGATGGATCAGATTACCCAGCATATGATGAAAAAATCCAGAAAGAATTATTCATAATTATGTGAGAAAACTATTTGATTTCGCAGCCATAAAGAAAGGAAACAATGTTCTATCTAGACTCTAATATCCTTTTATTTCATCATCAGTTTTCTTACATTTAACTTCATCTTGTGTTGATAAAATAAGTGTGGAAGGACATATTCTTAATAACCTAAAACAAAGAGGAAGAAAAATGAGGTTCTTCATCAATTTGGATGCTTGTTGGTTTTTTAGGGACTGTAAAGAAATTTTCTGGGAAGTGGATCTTACTGTAATTTTAACTTCGAGTTCAAGTGCTGGACATTGTATTCTACAATGGCTTCATTACAGTGATGCTGGAATTTAAAAGACGAAAATGAAGAAAAAATTATAATAGAATCTATGGAAATTCGTGTGGCTACTATTAGATATAAACCGAATTATGAGGAAATATATAAAATATATTAAAAATCGTAAAGTTCCTGTATCTTTTTACGAACTTCAAGCAGTTGAGGCAGCAGGATTAACTGGAAAGAAAAGTTTTGGTTTAGATAATTCGAATTAATATAATTCAGTAGAGTTTGATATGCCTTACTTTATTTTTGTTGTGTTTCAAGCTAATAAAAAAAATAGATGACTGATTTTTCATTATGTGATTATGTCAATCTTCAGAAAGTTTATATTAAAAATCGAAGGAATGAAATATTTCCTCAAGAAAAGTGGATCTTGGATCCATCAACTAATTATCTGAAGGCATATGCTGCATTTCATGATTTTAAACTAGTTACACAGTCGATGGGTAATGTAGATATAAGTCTATTTAATTTTATAATTATCCTAGCTGTGTGATTTACATGACTTGCAGAAAGAATATTGTTGCTGTTGAGAAGACTAGTATGAAATTATGTGCAACATCCAATGGTGTACAAAACGAAGAGTAAGAAAAATGAAGTGTTTTATCCATTTGCCATGCTTGTTTGTTTTTTAGGGACTGTAAAGAAATTTTATAGGAAGGGGACCTTATTGTAATTATGTATGGAAAGAATAATCTCACATTTGATGCACCAGACAGAATATTAATTTTTTACACTGAAAGAGTGAGTATCTAATGACATCCTATTTCATTCATAGTTATTTTTCTGAATAGCACTTTTTATGTAGATTATTTTAGAATTTGAATTTTTAAAATCTGTTTAGAATTAGCTGAGAAATAAACAAAAATCGATCTATTTAACTGCCCAGGTGGCAGCTGTTACGCAGATGTTCTACCTCTAGGAGATCTCTCAGCTGAGTATGCTGGACATGGCTGATAATCATGCCTTTCGCTTCACTCTGCCTCCTTATCATCATCTCGCTCACACAGTGGCTCTCTCTTTGTCATGCAGTCATATTCACCACATTGGCAGACAATATTAGTGGTTTAAACTTCGAGTTTTACTGCTAGTTAAGTGGTTTACCATCGTTGTCGTAATGGATAAAACGAATTTGAAAAACTTAATATGCACCGCAATTTCTGGCAACACAGTGGTTGTAAACAATTTTTTCCCCTTTTTTAAAAATGGAGTTCATAGTTCAGACTTCGAATTTATGCTATTTATGTCGTTGCTATCGTTTTTAATGTGTGCTGCTTGAGGTACGAATTTTAAAGTAACATTTTTTTATCTTCTGCAGATGGTTCGAATACTGCTCAAATACTAAGTATTTTTTTAAAAATCCTGGGAAGTGTAGCCCAGGATTTGTCCATATGAGACAGGTAGTTTTGCTGAAGTAGAAAATTTTCAACTAAAATATTTATTCATTATGTTAACATTCTTGCTAATGATTTTAATCATTTGAAGAAGACAGTATCAGGAATGGAAAAGTTTAAAAAAATGATATTGAATTTCATAACCTGTAATTTTTAAAAATTGATGTGGATTTATATAGTAGTAGTAGTAGTAGTAGTAGCAGTAGCAGTAGTAGAAGTCGGTACGTTCAATCCAATGGGTGTGTTTTTATTGCACATCTATTTTTGATGAATCAGTTAAATTAATTTTATTTATGAAAATTATAAATTTATGGAAATTAAATTTTAAATTATCTGAGAATCAAAATAAAACTAATAATTTAATTCGTATTAAATTAATTCGTTTAAAAAGGGTGTGCAATAAAAACTTGCCAATTGCTCTCGACATATACTTACTACTAGCCGGGAAACAGTTGTCAGTTCGGATACTTTTAACAACTGTTGTGCCTGTGTCATGTTGTATGGCTACACCTTTCCATGTTGACACATCGGGCAGTCCACATTGATACACTGGCAAGTTAGACAAATTCGTTTCCTGGTTGTTGAGGAACATATCTAAATGTGGTAGCTCCTGTCTTCCATCCTGTAATGTCTCCACATCGATCCACGTGCATGTGTTGATTCTTTACAGCAGTCAACTGGCACTTACTCGTACACAGCACTTCACTGGCAGCAATGGGAAGGACACGTGACTGCCTGGTAGCAGTTCTACAGTGCTCCAAAATCACCAGTGTGCTATTTTAAGGAAGGTGACCAATATTTTGCATGGTAAACATCATTCACCTTACGCTCATTTCACACAGAAATGGCATGGTGCGGACGCGTGGAGGTGGAGTCGGGTTTGTGGCCCGTGAGGGACGTGACAAGTTCACAGTGAAGTGGCGCTATCAGAGAGACGCGGAATGGTCGTGCTACCAATGCATCAGGATATATCATCTTCGTAAGACAAAGATTTTGATGCACTGGATCTTTTTTAACTTGTAAATGTTGAACAGCGTTCCGTTATGGTTGGAAAAAAGGGAAGAAGTATGGCGCAATTATCACCAAAGTGTTTCTATGTCCGTTAAATAAAGTGAAGTACAGCATTCAGAAAAAAAGCAAAGAAACAGGAATTATGATCAAAACTTACCGATCTTTCCTATGATTTTCTTTTGAACATAAGCCAAAATATTGCTGACTTTGCGAGAGATGTTCGATATATTAGAACACATTTTCAAAATATAATCGTTTGTAAACATTTCACTCCTACAGACCCCAAAATCCTCGTTACCGGGCATTGTTTCCAACTATGTGATAGAGATTTTGTCTTTATAGAGAGGAGCAAAGTATCCTTTTACCCAGGCCGCCGGATTCCAGTCATTGCCAACGAAAGGACAAGGGATTTCTTCTGTGCAAGATGTAGTCAGAGGATTTCAGGGATCTTAGGGCACTAGACCACGGGTTTCACAGAGGCTCATTCAAAATGACTGATTATGTCTGGCAACACATTTCACCAGACTACCGTACTGCAGTAAGGGAAAGAAAATGTCATAACGTCAGGCAACAGTGGATTTGTGAAAGCATTGCAAAGAAGCCGACAGGAGCTGCGAAAAGAAGTCTGCCGCTAGGTAAATTAGTTTTCCGTATGTTGTGTGATAAAATTCCGCCAGTAAAAGGTGTCCAGAAGAAAGCGTTACTTGACATATGACAGTACATCCCAGCTGAGAAACAGAATTTCTGTGTGCGTGTACCTAGTGAATTGTGGATTTTCATATCTGAATGGCAATATCCATTGACTGAGGACTTAAAAATGTGATGTTTAGTTTAAATGCAATACGAATAATGTTAATTTCTTTCGGTATCTTCTGATGCTTATGCAGATTTGTGTTGCAGTAAACATTGTGTGTTTTGCACTGTGTTGTACTTCTATCAAAACAGGATTTCTGCAATAAGTAAGGAAGAGAAGCCAGAGTGTTTTATCTCGCACAGAATGCCCGCACCATGGAACCCCAAATCGGTAATCATAAAATAGGTAAGCATAAAGCCGCGCGGTTTGAAGCGGCACGTCATGCATTGCGCGGCCACTCCCGCCGGAGATTCGAGACCTCCCTTGGCCATTGGTGTGGGTGTTGTCCTTAGCCTAAGTTAAAGGGGAGTTGGAACGCCCATTCCCAACAATGTTAAATTTAGTGACTTGGCTTCCCTGTATTTCAGGAACCACTGTAGCCATTGACATGAAACTTTTACAGGACGTTAAACTGTATGTTCTGAGTCTACTGAACTACAATAATTGCGTTTCAGCCACTGCTTTCGGAAATACTATTTTTTTACTACACGGTTAAAATTTTGTGTACTTTCATGTACGTTATCCTAAATAATTTTAATTATACATAACATTATGTTCTTCTTCTAGTTCAGTAGACTCAGGATATGTATGTTACTACTTCCTGAAAATTTGTATACTCTACTCGAAGCGGTTTCTGACATTTAGGGAAAAATGCATCAGAAAATGTAAATTTTCAAGAACAGCTTCTAAAGTTTCAAAAGACTGGAACTCAATATATGTTTAATTTTTTTTTATTTTTAGTCACTCAGAAGCACCCTGCACCGTACTGTATATCATCCTCATGATCTTTTTCCAGGTTTTTCCTTCTTTTCTTCTTTCTGGACTCCTTAGTGGCCAGCTATGCTGCGTACTCTGCTTTATCAATGCGAACTTTATCCATCCGTTCAAGTTCTCTGATGCAGTTTGCTCTAGAATTAATTCTCATATGCTGTAGCACTTTCACCCTACAGATGTTGCCATCATTAAAAGCAATAACAGCATCACTGACCCCCCCCCCCCTGCACTTCAGCGTCTTCATTCCAACAAAAAATTTCTTTGGTAAGCGAGTCTATATATGATTACTGAACAACTCATTGGGATTTTGAGTCTGACCATGCAAATACTCCTTCAGTAATTCAGGATTTGCCAGGTCTCTGTAAATAGGTTTTATGATTTCCGGGACTGCGGCTGGGATAGAACGTTTATGGCTGTAAGAACTGTTTGAGTACTGGGCATTGCGGTAATTGCAGAATGAATCAGGTCCAGGAAGGCAAAGGTGGTGTACTGGTTTTTCATCAGTTGGCAGTCTGTGGAAGAAGGTAGCCCATACGGCCTGCTTCATTTTCAACAGGTCCACAGTATTATTTCTAATGGCCATCCCATAATACTGCTGTAGTTTATCAAACATTTTGTCTGTCAGACTGCCTCTTATACTTTTAACATCAGAAAGTTTCCTGTCTCTCAAACTTTGTTTCAACTTCATCAGCCTGGTTGTAAGTAGGCTGTTTAGGTTTTTATGTTGGTAACGTCACGTAGCGCTCTGTGTAAAAATCACTGGCTGTGCTGTGTGCCGTCTGTGGCTGGTTGGCATTATTGGAATAGTCGCTATTGTAGTGTTGGGCGGTTGGATGTGAACAGCGCATAGCGCTGCACAGTTGGAGGTGAGCCGCCAGCAGTGGTGCATGTGGAGAGAGAGATGGCAGATTTTTAAGAGCGGACGATCTGGACTGTGTCCACCAGAAAGAGTAAATTTGTAATACTGGATATCATGAACTGATATATATATATATATATATATATATATATATATATATATATATATATATATGATAACTTTTGAACGTTATTAAGGTAAATACATTGTTTGTTCTCTATCAAAATCTTTCATTTGCTAACTATGCCTATCGGTAGTTACTGCCTTATGTAGTTAGAATCTTTTATTTAGCTGGCAGTAGTGGTGCTCGCTCTATTGCAGTAGTTCGAGTAACGAAGATTTTTGTGAGGTAAGTGATTCATGAAAGGTATAGGTTATTGTTAGTCAGGGCCATTCCTTTGTAGGGATTATTGAAAGTCAGATTGGCGTTTGCGCTGAAAATATTGTATGTCAGTTTAGTGATGATCAGAATAAGTAAAGAGAAAAATGTCTGAGTACGTTCAGTTTTGCTCAGCTGTTTGAAAATCAAATAACGTAAGGGGTTTATGAGCACAATCGTTGAAAAATTTTTCTAAGGGGGTGTTACATATGGTGACCATCCTGTTTTGGACATGACCAATACAAACACATAATTTAACCATTATAACAAAGCAATCTACAGCCTTCTATATAAAAAAATTACCGATTTTACTTGATCTTGAAGTAATTCACGTAAACATTGTAACAGTTTCAACCACTGTGTATTATGTTTAAAAAATAAAATAAAATACTTCCCATGTGCGTCTATAAGTGATACATATACAGGGTGTTACAAAAAGGTACGGGCAAACTTTCAGGAAACATTCCTCACACACAAATAAAGAAAACATGTTATGTGGACATGTGTCCGGAAACGCTTAATTTCCATGTTAGGGCTCATTTTAGTTTCTTCCACCTACGCTCAATGGAGCACGTTGTCATGATTTCATACGGGATACTCTACCTGTGCTGCTAGAACACATGCCTTTACAGGTACGACACAACATGTGATTCATGCACGATGGAGCTTCTGCAGATTTCAGTCGAAGTGTTCGTACGCTTCTCAACAACAGATTCGGTGACCGATGGATTGGTAGAGGCGGACCAATTCCATGGCCTCCACGCTCTCCTGACCTCAGCCCTCTTGACTTTCATTTATGGGGGCATTAGAAAGCTCTTGTCTACGCAACCCCGGTACCAAATGTAGAGACTCTTCGTGCTCGTATTGTGGACGGCTGTGATACAATACGCCATTCTCCAGGGCTGCATCAGCGCATCAGGGATTCCATGCGACGGAGGGTGGATGCATGTATCCTCGCGAACGGAGGACATTTTGAACATTTCCTTTAGCAGTGTTTGAAGTCACGCTGGTACGTTCTGTTGCTGTGTGTTTCCATTCCATGATTAATGTTATTTGAAGAGAAGTAATAAAATGAGCTCTAACATGGAAAGTAAACGTTTCCGGACCCATTTCCAAATAACATATTTTCTTTCTTTGTGTGTGAGGAATGTTTCCTGAAAGTTTGGCCGTACATTTTTGTAACACCCTGTATATCATTTTATTCGGAAAACGGCAGATTTTGTAATGCGATAGAAGTCCGAAAATACGATTTTTTTCTCTTCTAACTCCCCTTAAGTAGTATGTAAGTCTAGGGACCCATCATCTCATCAGTTTAGTCTCTTAGAAATTCACAGACATTTGAACATTTGGTAAGCGTAAAACATGCACAATATTGAATACTTTAGTTATATCAGCAGCAAAAGGCCATTTCACAATCATTACTCGCTGGAACATATGTCATTGTAGTCAAGAAAAGTTGGCGTATGCAATATATAAGGTGATTACAAAAAATTTTTTTGCAAACTTACGTGGCACATCGGGCATTCAACAAGGATGAGTAATCACATGGGAACCGGGCGTCGTGAAGGTCATCCGGGTTACTAAATGGCGTTGCAGTTATTTATTCACATACTATAAAATGACATCCACTACAGGAAATGCAGAAAGTTTTGTCCAGATGCAACGAGACACGCCTGGCAGCTACACTGCACTGAACGGCGCACGCTATCAAAGGTACCTGATGTACCTCGAAGACATCCTGCTGCCGCAGCAATCCTGCCCACTAGGTCCTCTTGTGATGTAACAAGTGATGCACAAACCCCTTCGGATACCCCAAGAGGAAAAAAATCGATTGGCGACAGAACGAGTGATAATGGTGGCCATGCGACTGGCCCACCGCGACCAATCCAGCGGCCGGGAAGGTTGCCTGCAGATGTGTCTCACTTGTCCGCTGAAACGGTCAGGGTCTCCGACGTGCTGGAACCGAATGCGGCAACGAATAGACAAGGAAAATCATTCAGCATGTTCGGCAGAACCTCTCGCAAGACTACGAGATACTTGCGTCCATCAAGTTGGTCCGGGAGAATGAACGGCCCAATTAAATGGTCTCCGATGATGCCAGACCATACGTGACCGTAACACCTTCTCGTGGAGTTTACGACCCCCATTTTCTATGTTATAACCAATGCTTGCTGCATCCCCCATGAGCCATATCAGTTTGTTCAAAATGGTTCAAATGGCTCTGAGCACTATGGGACTTAACATCTGTGGTCATCAGTCTCCTAGAACTTAGAACTACTTAAACCTAAATAACCCAAGGAAGAGGTACCCGTAGTCTAGGGGCAGTTGCGCAGTTGGCTTTCAGCCGTGATACCGTGCGGACGGGCTCGGCGCGCCGGGCAGTGCTCTGCAGGTGTTGTTGTTTACCCGCTAGCGCGCGGTCGCGTCGTTGTCTGGCCGTATAGTACCTGTACCGACCCGACATGGCGTTCTCATATCGAAAAGCTACAATCAAACTAACGTTCAACGCATCGTACACGAGACCGAAGGCCCATGAAATTGAACGGTTTCTACGAGACATCATGCACATAGAACCACAAGAACTGATAGGAATTCATCTGTCTATTGTAACTAGCACAGTCTACCTCAAACTGATTGACGAAGCGGCCTGCGACAGACTTCTCCAACGATCTGCAAACGGCTTTCGCTTCTGTCACGCAGACGGTAACGTGAGCGTGGTAGGAGTTGACCATGCTGGTCTGGGGGTGCGTACCGTGCGCATCTTTGAACTACCGTTCGAAGTTCCTGCCAACTTAGTCGTTGATGCGCTGCGGCCATACGGCACAGTTCTGAGCCACACAGAGGAGAAATGGAACACATTCGAAACGTACCCTGTCCTTAACGGGATACGACAAGTGCGCAAAGAACTTAAGAAGCACATTCCATCCTATGTTTTCGTTGGTGGCTGCCGCGCAATTGTTATATATGATGGACAACCGAGGACCTGCTCGGGCTGCGGCCAGGAAGGCCATGTTAGAACTGAGTGTCTGCAGCGCCGCCTCGTTCAGGTGCCCCGCAATGAACTTCCCCAACGATCCACTATGACCTCGCTCCCGCTAACATACGTAGAGGCGGCACGACATGATGTGATGGATGATCAAAACCTGCTACCTCCTCAAGCCGCTGCCAGCTCCGTTGGAGCCCATGTATGCTTCCACGTTGCTGTGGTGGCTGGGATGTGTCAAACCTGCACTCCGAAAGACCTTGATGGCCTACGGGCGTGACAGATCGAACTGGCAAAGGGCAACATCGGAATTTTACTATACAGCGTTACGTGAGCTGGCGACGCAACCGCCGTCTCCCGAACGTCAGATGTCCGTACAACGCATCAAAGCTCGTCTACTTCGCATCAGGACCGAGCAGCTCGAAGGTGTCCGCATCCGTGCGCGAGTGCAAGACTGTATCCCCAACGAAACGGCGTCTGTGTATCACATTGTGCGCGAGAGGCGCCACCGCAAACGTCAGCTCATTACCGCGGTAAACACGGAGGAGGGCGGCCGCGCAGTGACACAAACGGATATCGCGCACACGTTCGCAAGACACTATGGGACCTTGTACATGGAAGATCCGCGAAATGTACGTGATTATGACGAGCTGTTGCACGATTTTCCCGCCCCCCGGGACGTGGCATCCGATGATAGTCTGCTGTTGCCCATTACACTCGACGAGCTGACATCGGCCTTGGCACGTGGAGCACCGAACAAGTCGCCTGGACCGGACGGTTTACCCCTGGAATTCTACCGCACTTTTTACCACCTTATGGGTGACAAGTGGCTCCAAATGTTTCACGACCTGATCCGCCCTGATTTCACTGTCCCCACAGAATTCACAGAAGGCATCTTGATCCCAGTCCCGAAACCGAATGGTGGTTGTAGGTGGCAGGACTTTCGCCCACTCACACTCCTCAACAACGACTACAAGATCTTCGTCCATATCCTCCGCGCGCGTCTCCACACCGCTATCGAGAAAGCCATCCACACCGATCAGACATGCTTAGGTGGTGTCAGCAACATTCATACGGCGCTAGGAGCATACCGCGACGTAATTGCTTTGACGGCGGCCTGCAAAATACGAGGCGCCCTTGTCGCCGTAGATTTTGACCACGCATTCGACCGCGTCGACCACGGCTTCTTACGCGCAGTTTTGCGACACATGGGCCTCTCTCCGGAGTCTGCACAGGATGTCCTTCGACTGGTCCACGGAGCGCGCTCCCGCATGATGGTTAACGGTTATCAGTCTGGTCACATTGTTGTTGGACGGTCAGTGCGACAAGGGTGCCCCCTGTCGGGTATATTATTTGCTGCAGCGCTTGAACCAGCTTTACATGGTCTACGACAGCGATTAACTGGTATCTCCTTGCGGGACGTGACCTTTCGTTGTGGTGCATTCGCCGATGACGTGGTGTTCTTCGCCAGATCAGAGGATGAAATGCATATGGCGCTACAGTGGCTACGCCAGTACGGGGCGGTCGCTGGGAGCGCCATCAACGTGAAGAAGACAAAATTCATGGATGTCGGAGGGGGGCTTTCCCACACAACGGCGGTGTCCTTTGACAAGGTACCCGTACTCAAGTGTTTAGGAGTGCAGTTCTATAGCACTGACCGCCGCACGGCGGCGGCTACGTACCGCCGGCTCCTACACCAGACACGTGCTCTGCTGCAGGACAACAAACTGCGTCGCTTGAATATGCTTCTCAGAACACGTTATGTCAACACCTATCTTGTCTCAAAACTGAACTATTTTGCGCATATCCTTCCCTTGACGGCTACGATGGCCGACAGATTTCAAGCAGCATATGGACATTTCGTAAGCACCGGTCTGGTTTTTCAAGTCCGATACGCCACCCTGACGCTGCCGCAGCGGGCGGGCGGTATCGGTTTAATTCATGTATATAACCGTGCACGATCGCTTTATCTCAACACTATGCGCCGCAAGTGGACCTCTGCCCACGCCACTCTGACGGGCACCCTGATAGCGGAAGTGGCACCACACTCTCTGCATCCCCCGGTTTCTGTAGGACACATTTCACCGGCACTCACCCACATCAGAGAGTTCTTGATTGACTTCAACTACTTACGGTCAGAACTTCAGACGACACGGAAGCCCAGCACAAAAGACTATTATCGCCTCTATCAACAGCAGCAACCTGTAAATACGGTCACCCACAGACATCCTGAAGTTACCTGGAACACGGTGTGGCGAGCGGTACACACGCCTTTTCTGCCTACGACGGTGCGTTCATTGTGGTACGTGGTTGTGAATGGGAAGTTCGCTACTCGTCAGAGGCTACATTCCATACATCTGACGGACGACCCCTTGTGTCCGACATGCTCAGTCGCTGACTCGGACGCACACCGTCTCACGTGTGCCGCGACCAGCGAGTGCTGGCTACTGACGCAGCGCATGCTGGCGTTACTGTTGCGGCGATTGCCGGAGTCCATCTCCTTCTGATGAAGTATTGTGCCCCGACAGCGTATACTTTCCAACAACCAGAACGAACGCCGTTAACTGGCTAAAAGGCATGGCCGTTTACTACATATTTTGCGATGCTCCCAAAGGCACACTCGACTTTTGGTCTCTATTGATGACGACACATGCAGCTTTCAGCCGCCACCCGAAGTACAGAACTCGTTTCGAAAATTATTTAGGTTCATTATTTGCGGATCCTCCTGCTCACTGGGGCGTTCCGGGTATGAGACGCTGAAAATGAAGAAGAATCCTGGAGCATATTGATCCTCTACGGACGGAATAGGGGGGAACCCCTCCCAACAGACGAGAAGACGACTCGGACGCACGACTACGGTAGTTGTAGGATCTTTCTTTGTAATGAAACAAAAATAAATCTATAAAAAAAATGTTATAAAAATTAAAGAAATAAATAAATAAAACAACATCGACAAACCCACTACATCCTCTTCCTGATCCTTCGATACTCGAACACTTTGCTTGGGCGTGGCTGCGGGATGGCCAGGCTTCGGGTGTCGACCCCTGCCCTACCCGTCGTCCTGCTCCTGCAGCGGTTCATTAGGATTTTTTTTTTTTAAAAAAAGGGGGTAGCGTCTTTGATTCATAATCAAGACGTCTTCGGTCCAGGGTTCGATCCCCGCCACTGCCTAAATTTTGATAAATAATCAGCATTGGCGGCCGAAGACTTCCGGCATAAGAGGTCAGCCTCATTCTGCCAACGGCCTTGTCAAAGAGGGCGGAGGAGCGGATAGAGATTCAGGGCACTCTCTTGTCCTAGGGGTGGGAAATTGCCCCTAAAGGCGGAAGAATCAGCAATGATCAACGACATGAGGATGCAGAAGGCAATGGAAAACACTGCATTAAAGACACGTAACGTGTATCCACAGGACATGTGGCATGTAATTGAAGAAGTGTCATGATGATCTCTCCATTGGCAAAAGATTCTGGAATAGTCCCCCATTCGGATCTCCGGGAGGGGACTGCCAAGGGGGAGGTTACCATGAGAAAAAGATTGAATAATCAACGAAAGGATAACGTTCTACGAGTCGGGGCGCGGAATGTCACAAGCTTGAACGTGGTAGGGAAACTAGAAAATTTGAAAAGGGAAATGCAAAGGCTCAATCTAGATATAGTAGGGGTCAGTGAAGTGAAGTGGAAGGAAGACAAGGATTTCTGGTCAGATGAGTATCGGGTAATATCAACAGCAGCAGAAAATGGCATAACAGGTGTAGGATTCGTTATGAATAGGAAGGTAGGGCAGAGGGTGTGTTACTGTGAACAGTTCAGTGACCGGGTTGTTCTAATCAGAATCGACAGCAGACCAACACCGACAACGGTAGTTCAGGTATACATGCCGACGTCGCAAGCTGAAGATGAACAGATAGAGAAAGTGTATGAGGATATTGAAATGGTAATGCAGTATGTAAAGGAGGACGAAAATCTAATAGTCATGGGCGACTGGAACGCAGTTGTAGGGGAAGGAGTAGAAGAAAAGGTTACAGGAGAATATGGGCTTGGGACAAGGAATGAAAGAGGAGAAAGACCAATTGAGTTCTGTAACAAGTTTCAGCTAGTAATAGCGAATACCCTGTTCAAGAATCACAAGAGGAGGAGGTATACTTGAAAAGGCCGGGAGATACGGGAAGATTTCAATTAGATTACATCATGGTCAGACAGAGATTCCGATATCAGTTACTGGATTGTAAGGCGTACCCAGGAGCAGATATAGACTCAGATCACAATATAGTGGTGATGAAGAGTAGGCTGAAGTTCAAGACATTAGTAAGGAAGAATCAATACGCAAAGAAGTGGGATACGGAAGTACTAAGGAATGACGAGATACGTTTGAAGTTCTCTAACGCTATAGATACAGCAATAAGGAATACCGTAGTAGGCAGTACAGTTGAAGAGGAATGGACATCTCTAAAAAGGGCCATCACACAAGTTGGGAAGGAAAACATAGGTACAAAGAAGGTAGCTGCGAAGAAACCATGGGTAACAGAAGAAATACTTCAGTTGATTGATGAAAGGAGGAAGTACAAACATGTTCCGGGAAAATCAGGAATACAGAAATACAAGTCGCTGAGGAATGAAATAAATAGGAAGTGCAGGGAAGCTAAGACGAAATGGCTCCAGGAAAAATGTGAAGACATCGAAAAAGATATGATTGTCGGAAGAACAGACTCAGCATACAGGAAAGTCAAGACAACCTTTGGTAACATTAAAAACAAAGGTGGGAACATTAAGAGTGCAACGGGAATTCCATTGTTAAATGCAGAGGAGAGAGCAGATAGGTGGAAAGAATACATTGAAAGCCTCTATGAGGGTGAAGATTTGTCTGATGTGGTAGAAGAAGAAACAGGAGTCGATTTAGAAGAGATAGGGGATCCAGTATTAGAATCGGAATTTAAAAGAGCTTTGGAGGACTTACGGTCAAATAAGGCAGAAGGGATAGATAACACTCCATCAGAATTTCTAAAATCATTGGGGGAAGTGGCAACAAAACGACTATTCACATTGGTGTGTAGAATATATGAATCTGGCGACATACCATCTGACTTTTGGAAAAGCATCATCCACACAATTCCGAAGACGGCAAGAGCTGACAACTGCGAGAATTATCGCACAATCAGCTTAACACCTCATGCATCGAAGCTGCTTACAAGAATAATATACAGAAGAATGGAAAAGGAAACTGAGAATGCGCTAGGTGACGATCAGTTTGGCTTTAGGAAAAGTAAAGGGACGAGAGAGGCAATTCTGACGTTACGGCTAATAATGGAAGCAAGGCCAAAGAAAAATCAAAGACACTTTCATAGGATTTGTCGACCTGGAAAAAGCGTTCGACAATATAAAATGGTGCAAGCTGTTCGAGATTCTGAGCAAAGTAGGGGTAAGCTATAGGGAGAGACGGGTCATATACAATATGTACAACAACCAAGAGGGAATAATAAGAGTGGACGATCAAGAACGAAGTGCTCGTATTAAGAAGGGTGTAAGACAAGGCTGTAGCCTTTCGCCCCTACTCTTCAATCTGTACATCGAGGAAGCAATGATGGAAATAAAAGAAAGGTTCAGGAGTGGAATTAAAATACAAGGTGAAAGGATATCAATGATACGATTCGCTGATGACATTGCTATTCTGAGTGAAAGTGAAGAAGAATTAAATGATCTGCTGAACGGAATCAACAGTCTAATGAGTACACAGTATGGTTTGAGAGTAAATCGGAGAAAGACGAAGGTAATGAGAAGTAGTAGAAATGAGAACAGCGAGAAACTTAACATCAGGATTGATGGTCACAAAGTCAATGAAGTTAAGGAATTCTGCTATCTAGGCAGTAAAAAACCAATGACGGACGGGGCAAGGAGGACATCAAAAGCAGACTCGCTATGGCAAAAAAGGCATTTCTGGCCAAGAGAAGTCTACTAATAGCAAATACCGTCCTTAATTTGAGGAAGAAATTTCTGAGGATATACGTCTGGAGTACAGCATTGTATGGTAGTGAAACATGGACTGTGGGAAAACCGGAACAGAAGAGAATCGAAGCATTTGAGATGTAGTGCTATAGACGAATGTTGAAAATTAGGTGGACTGATAAGGTAAGGAATGAGGAGGTTCTACGCAGTATCGGAGAGGATAGGAATATGTGGAAAACACTGATAAGGAGAAGGGACAGGATGATAGGACATCTGCTAAGACATGAGACAATGACTTCCATGGTACTAGAGGGAGCTGTAGAGGGCAAAAACTGTAGAGGAAAACAGAGATTGGAAAAGTGACCGTAGCGGTCACGTGGATCCAGACTGAAGTGCCTAGAACCGGACGGTCACAGCGGCCGGCATATCAGTTTGTAAACATTCTTTTATCACCCCGTATATGACTAACTCCGCTGCTGGATTTGCGATTATCGATCTGTGGTTTTAAAATGAAAATAACGGTTAATGCATGGAAACTTCCTCGTAGATTAAAACTGTGTGCCGGACCGAGACACGAACTCGGGAGCTTTGCCTTTCACGGGCAAGTGCACTCCCAACTGAGCTACCGAAGCACGACTTACGACAGGTCTTTCACAGCTACAGTTCTGCCAGTTCCTCGTCTCCTACCTTCCTATCTTCGCAGAAGCTCTTCCTGCGAACCTTGCAGAACTAGTAGTCGTGGAAGAAAGGATATTGCGGAGACATGGCTTAGCCACAGCCTGGGGGACGGATGTTTCCAGAATGAGATTTTCAGCGGAGTGTGCGCTGATATGAAACTTCTTGGCAAATTAAAACCGTGTGCCGGACCGAGACTCGAACTCGGAACCTTTGAGTTTCGCGGGCAAGTGCTCTACCAACTGAGAACAGGTCGTGAGTTATGCTTGGGTAGCTCAGCTGGTTGCCGGTACGGTAGCTCAGCGTGTTCGGTCAGAGGGTTAGCAGCCCTCTGTAATAAACAAATTGAGCTAATCGATCAACAAAGAACTTAAACGGATGTGTTACGACGTCGGCCCCGAGCAGATGCAACAAACAAAAGCGAACAAAATGAGATTTAAGAAAAAAAGGTGGTAGAGCACTTGCCCGTGAAAGGCAAAGGTCCCGAGTTCGAGTCTCGGTCGGGCACACATTTTTAATCTGCCAGGAAGTTTCATATCAGTCCTCACTCCGATGCAGAGTTAAAATCTGATTCTGGGTTAATGTATTGTTAAGTTAAAATCTGATTGTAACTGAATTCATAAACCACATACGAAAGAGAATCCCGAGCCACAAATTTGCATAGCGTGCGGTCTTAACATAGAGCGTGACGCGTCATAGCTCACTGTGGCCAAAGGTCGAAATCTGTCATTCATTTACCTGGTACAGGAAAGTGGTATCGGTTTCCTTCCGCCATTCAAAACAATTTCAATACGTTAGCTATATTTCATACGCAGCAATCTAGGACCTGAAACGCGCCATACGTAAACTGGCCAGCGACTACAGTCTTTACTCAGCCGAGGGCCCGTAAGTTCCACACACACACACACACACACACACACACACACACACAGACACACACACACACATACACACATCTGCATCTGCAAATGAAACCAGTTCGCTATCAATCTGTGACGCCGGACTATAAGAGGCGGAAAAAATATTTATTTTACCGAACAGTTTCATCAAGATCAAATGAGAAAGACTGTCTAGCAGAGAACGTCCACGAATCCAAAAGCAGACTTACATTTTTTTATGCCTACAGTAAATGTTTTACTGAGATACTAACTACAGAAATGGATGCAGCTTTGCTTCATGTACGTATAACGATGTTTTTAGGAACTTTGGATGACTTCAAATTTATGAAAACAACGTCTCCACCAAGCGTCGAGCCGGCGCGCTGCTGATGATTGCAAACAGACGTGGCGCGGACCAGGAAGCGACGCGTCTCCGCCACGCCACCTCTGGTCCACTGCTTCATTGACATGGAGATGACTTGGGATAACGCCACGCCCGTGGTCCCCCCCCCCCCCCCCTTTCAACACCCCACCTGTCCAAACGTCCGTGCCACGTCACTTTTGTGTGAAATGGCCCTTACACACACACACACACACACACACACACACACACACACAGGTAAGCAATAATATTTGCATCTCCAGTCCCGGTACGTAGCGAACCTAATTCCAAATAAGACATATTCAAAGCATATTCAAAGGTATAAGTTTGTTTGGATCTGTATTCCTGCATTCATTGTCCACAGGGTGTCCACCTGAAGAACCATCAGATTCATGATCACTTGGGACGAACTCACCCAAGTGAGCATCAGTGGCATCTTACGACTCACCGAAGATCAGTCATTGATAATCAACGTCAGCATCTGTAAAAGGCCTGTTGTATCAAGCAAATGTTCAAATATGTGTGAAATCTTATGGGACTTAACTGCTAA
The DNA here is from genome assembly GCF_021461385.2 of Schistocerca piceifrons. Lineage (NCBI taxonomy): Eukaryota > Metazoa > Arthropoda > Insecta > Orthoptera > Acrididae > Schistocerca > Schistocerca piceifrons. The sequence goes on along the minus strand of NC_060145.1, from coordinate 472,331,775 downwards.
GGTCATCTGTCCCTAAGCTTACACACTACTTAACCTAAATTAAGGAGAAACACACACACCCATGGCCGAGGGAGGACTGGAACCTCCGCTGGGACCAGCCACACAGTCCATGACTGCAGCGCCTCAGCCGGCCGGAGTGGCCGAGCGGTTCTAGGCGTTACAGCCTGGAACCGCGCGACAGCTACGGTCGCAGCTTCGAATCCTGCTTCGGGCATGGACGTGAGTGATGTCCTTAGGTTAGTTGGGTTTAAGTAGTTCTAAGTTCTAGGGGACTGATTACCTCAGCAGTTAAGTCCCATAGTGCTCACAAGGGAACCTCCCCATCGCACCCCCCTCAGATTTAGTTATAAGTTGGCACAGTGGATAGACCTTGATAAACTGAACACAGATCAATTGAGAAAACAGGAAGAAGTTGTGTGGAACTGTGAAAAAATAAGCAAAATATACAAACTGAGTAGTCCATGGACCACATAGGCAACATCATGACAATGTAAGCGCAGGAGCGGCATGGTCCTGTGGTAACGTAAGCAGCTGCAGAACGAGAGGTCCCTGGTTCAAGTCTTCCCTCGAGTGAAAATTTTACTTTCTATATTTTTGCATAGTTATTATCTGTCCGTTCGTTCACTGACATCTCTGTTCACTGTAATAAGTTTAGTGTCTTTGTTTTGCGACCGCATCGCAAAACCGTGCGATTAGTAGACGAAAGGACGTGCCTCTCCAATGGGAACCGAAAACATTTAATCGCAAGGTCATAGGTCAACCGATTCCTCCACAGGAAAACATGTCTGATATATTCTATACGACACTGGTGACGGCATGTGCGTCACATGACAGGAATATGTTGTCGACCCACCTAACTTGTACACTTGGCGAATGGGTACAAAGATTCTTCTACCCTGCCCGATTTAGGTTTTCTTGTGGATGTGATAATCACTTCCAAAAAAGTGATGAAAACATAAGAGTTTGTCACATAAACTGAAAATAAAAAATTAAAATTTTCACTCGATGGGAGATTTAAACCAAGGATCTTTCGTTCCGCAGCTGCTCACGTTACCACGAGACCACAGCGCTCCTGCGTTCCTAATGTCCTTGATATTGGATATCTTCCCATGAACTACTCAGTTTGTATATTTTGCTTATTTTTTTCACAGTTCCACACAACTTCTTCCTGTTTTCTCAATTGATCTGTGTTCAGTTTTTCAAGGCCTATCCACTGTTTCAACTTATAACTAAATCTGAGGGGGGTGCGATGGGGAGGTTCCCTTGTCAGAGCCATTTGAACCAATTTTTTTTTTGGAGCGCCTGAGACCGCTCGGCTAATCCCGCGCGGTCTGTTGTATCATTTTCTCCAAGTTGTTCTGCTGCAAAACATTATTCCCTTGTGTCTGGCATTGCAGTATAATACAAACCAGTGGCAAGCATTTCCGAAACGGCTATATTTGTAAGCTGTTCGCGTCCCACTGTGGTTAAACTATACCGTGCAAGGAAAAATGACGATATCTAAAGTCTGCCCCGAGGCAACTGTGGTGCAGCAGGGGCCATAAATGACAGGAGTGAACGCCGGTTGTGGAGATGTGTACGGGCGTATAGAGGTGCAGTTATTTGGCAACTGACCGCCCAGATGAACCGAGCGGCTACCAACAGTGTCTCCTCAACGACTGTTCGGCGAACGTTGCTGCGTCTGGGCCTCTGCATCAGGCGCCAGGTTCACGCACTACGCTGACTGCGGTTCGTCGGACACGAAGATAGAATCCGCACACCAGTACCGCAGCTGGACGCCCATTGAGCAGTGGCAGGTGGCCTCTTCGGGTCAGCTGCGAGGTGTGCTACATTGGACACACGGCTGTTGTCACGTACAGCGTGAAACGTGTGAAAGAAAACACCCTGCAATAATCGTCGGAAGGGTCCAGGCCGGAGAAGAGAGTGTTACAGCCTGCGGAATGTTTTCGTGGTACTCCCTGGGTTGTTTCATCATTGTTGAAGGCAAAATGGTTCAGCTCAGCAGCTATCCTGGGGGACCATGTCCACCCTCACATGCAGTGTGTTTTCCCACATCAAGGTGGTTTCTACCAGGAGGACAATGCGACCTGTCACACAGCTCGCATTGTACGTGCGTGGTTCGATGAGTACCAGTATGAGTTTACCGTACTCCTCTGACCACCAAACTCTTCGGATTTGAGCCAAATCGAGGGTCTGTTGGATTACCTCGATCGGGCTGTACACGCTGTGGATCCTCAACCGAGAAACGTAGCGCAGCTGGTCGCAGCACTGGAACTGGCGTGTCTCTACATCCCTGTCGGTACCTCCCACAATCTCACTGACTCTCTTGCTGCACGTCTTGCAGCAGTCTGTCGTTAGTCAGGCTTTCGACAGGTAGTCACATTAATATAACTGGACAGTGTAAGATTAGAATGAGATTCAACGACACTTCACATGTACCGAGAGATAAACAGGGTGTAAATTTTAACTCGAAAAATAAGCTTCACACGAATAAATGTGTAGAATCCAAAGATTATTTTCGAGGGGGAGATACGATTGTACCCACTACCCCAGCCCCCTGGGGGTGGGGCTGGAGGCAAGTTTAAAATTTAAAATGGGAACTCCCATTTTTTATTGCAGAATCAGATTCTACATAAAAACTACGTACATTTTGTCTTAAATATTTGTTTTGATTCTGGGTAGTTGGCGCTGTAATTTAAGAAAATCCATGTTCTCATTTTCGCGTGGGAAATGGTTACGGATGAATAGAAAATACTTATTTTCTTCGTGAGTTTTGATTCTCTAAAACTAAAACTCTCCTTCTCTCCCCATAGGGTGGGGTTCGACAGAGAGGAATTAGAGTTTCACAAAACTTATCCGAATCTGCGGAAAAAATTAATATTTGGGTCAACATTTGCAAAACTCTAATTAGTCTCTCTCAAACTCCACCCTACCGGGAGAGAGGGAGAGCTTTAGTTTTAGCGAATCAAAATATACGAAATAAAGAAGTATTTTTTATTTATCCGTAACCATTTTCCACGCAAAAATGAGAACATGGATTCTCTTGAATTACAGCGACAACTACCTAGAATCAAAACAAATGTTTAAGACAAAATGTACGTAGTTTTTTTTATGAAGAATCTGATTCTGCAATAAAAGAAATGGGGGTTCCCATTTGAAATTTTACCACCCCCAGGGGGCTGGGGTGGCGGGCTAATTTTAGCACCAGCAGATGTCCCCCTGGGAAATAATCAGCTTTGGATTCTACACTTTTTTCGTGTGAAGCTCATTTTTCGAGTTATTCTGGTTTGTCAACTTAAAATTTATACCCAGTATATTAAAAAATAAAAAGTCCTTGCCTTCACAGAGAACTCATCAGCACAGGGAACAATTAGGGAAGTTAAGATTTTCGTCATATCTCGGAGGAGGTGCTCCAGCTCCACCTAGCACGGTTTCATTCATTGAACTTTTGTTTATGGCTGGATTGCGCTGACAGGCCCTTCTATCGTACTGACTCGCGGAGCATAACACTGTGTGACTGAAGTAACACTTTGCTGTGCAGGGCGACCTCGTACTCTCTCCACTGTGCAGAATTCAAGACCTTAATAGCGCTGTAAGTATTGTTTAAGCCACGGCGCAATTCCACGTAAACGCGCGCTCAGCACGTTTTGGTGCGTACTGTATTGGTTTTCGACGTCGTATGCGCGGACGATTTACTCACATTGCTACACCAAAAATGTGGAAATTGCTGTGCAAGGAGAGCAAACACCTTAAAATAATTGCAAAAAAAGGGGAACCGAGGCTAATGATACTCATTCCAATAATCTGCGTGAATAGCTGCTGTTCAAAGATGCGATAATCGAGCAGTTTCCCACCAACCACTCGTATTTTCCTCGCCGCCTTTAAAAAACTGATTTTTTGTTGTTGTTGTGGTTAGCTTGCCAGAATTAAGGATAATGACAAAAAACCTCTTGCTTATAGAGAATAAGTAAAATTTAACAAATTGGAGGCAATATTAGGCACATATTACCTTCACCGTAATTATTCATTCATCTCAGCACTTAAAAAAATTGTACTATGCATATGCAGTTGAAGAAGACAGCAATTTTACTAACAATTTGGTTTTAAATTAATTTATTGAAATACAGTGTTCACACACAAGTCGTCGTGCTCATTGCTGACCGTCGTGACCCCATGAAGCCTCTTCATCCCGGACGGTTAGCAGCTTCTCTTAGAGCCTGCTCAAGAGGTAGACCAGAGAGAATCTTGATTTTATCAGTCCACTTGTTTGCTGCTCTTCCCCTCGGTCTGTTCAAATGGCTCTAAGCACCTTGGGACTTAACATCTGAGGTCATCAGTCCCCTAGAACTTAGAACTACTTAAACCTGACTAACCTAAGGTCATCACACACATCCATGCCCTAGACGGGATTCAAATCTGCAGCAGCGCGGTTCCGGACTGAAGCGCCTAGAACCGCTCGGCCGCAGGGGCCGGCCCTCAGTCTGCTGCCCTCGATGTTTCCTACCATGATTATTCGATCTAGGTCTTATCCATTTTTTCTCACGATATGCCCAAGGAACTGGAGAATTTTTTGGTTGACACGAGGAGACAGGCGCGTGGAGATACTGAGCTGCTCAATTATAGACACGTTTGTTCTTCTGTCAGTCTATTTTATGCGCAGCGTCCTGCGCCAGCACCGAAGCACAAATACATCGATACTCTGCTTGTCTCTGGCTTTAAGGGTCAATGTCTGACAACCATAAAAGTAGACGGAAAACACGAGTCCTTCAACAAGACGTACCTCTGTGGTGTTCGTTATTTTTTGTTCTGCCAGGTCCTGGTGAGCTGCTTCCTAACCCGTCTTCTTATCTCATCTTCACAGCTTACTGGTAACAGTTGGTTGAACCAAGATAGATGAAACAACGAACTACTTCCAGTTCCTTTAATCGACTGGTGAAATGAAACTCCTCGATCAGTTATCGTGAGTCTGGACTTGCTGAGATTGAGGTCCAATCCTTACAGGCTAATGTCTTTTACCGTTGTTAACTGCTCAGCAAGTTCAGCTTCGTTGCTGGTAAAAGCACGGTGTCATCAGAAAATCGGAGATTTTTGGTAGTTGTACCACCAGGTGAGAAGCCTTTAAGCCAACCAACACAAAGGTGAAAACTGATCTTAAATTTAAAAAAAAAGAAAGAAAACATCATTATCCAGTTCAGTCGCTGCTTTCGTTAAATTCTCACAGCGCGCGATTTTACAAACCTGTTGCCTCATGACAAAGAGATATCAGTTCAAGCTGTTCACTCGAAACTGCCAATTTGTGTGTATTTATTTAATTAGGCTTCCAGGGGTCATCTAAAAATGACGTAAGATTTGTCATCATTACGCAGTGAAAATAAATACCATAAATCGACATATAACATACACTACTGGCCATTAAAAATGCTACACCACGAAGATGAAGTACTACAGACGCGAAATTTAACCGACAGGAAGAAGATGCTGTGATATGCAAATTATTAGCTTTTCAGAGCATTCACACAAGGTTGGCGCCGGTGGCGACACCTACAATGTGCTGACATGAGGAAAGTTTCCAACCGATTTCTCATACACAAATAGCAGATGACCGGCTTTGCCTGGTGAAACGTTGTTGTGATGCCTCGTGTAAGGAGGAGACATGCGTACCATCACGTTTCCGACTTTGATAAAGGAATAGCAGAATATGGAATCGGTGAGTTAAGGAGGGTAATACAGAACGCCGTGCTGGATCCCTACGGGCTCGTATTACTAGCAGTCGAGATGACAGGCATCTTATGTGCACGGCTGTAACGGATCACGCAGCCACGTCTCGATCCCTGAGTCAACAGATTGGGACGTTTATAAGACAACAAAAATCTGCACGAACAGTTCGACGACGTTTGTAGCAGCATGGACTATCAGCTCGGAGACAGGAGCGCCTGCGATGGTGTACTCAACGACGAACCTGGGAGCACGAATGAGAAAACGTCATTTTTTCGGATGAATCCAAGTTCTGTTTACAGCATCATGTTGGCGACATCGCAGTGAACGCACATTGGAAGCGTGTATTCGTCATCGCCATACTGGCGTATCACCCGGTGTGATGGTATGGAGTGCCATTAGTTCACGTCTCGGTCACCTCTTGTTAGCATTGACGGCACTTTGAACAGTGGACGTTACATTTCAGATGTGTTACGACCCGTGGCTCTACCCTTCATTCGATCCCTTTAAAACCCTACTTTTCAGCAGCATAATGCACGACCGCATGTTGCAGGTCCTGTACGGGCCTTTCTGGATACAGAAAATGTTCGACTGCTGTCCTCTCCAGCACATCCTCCAGATCTCTCTCCAATTGAAAACGTCTGGTCAATGGTGGCCGAGCAACTGGCTCGTCACAATACGCCAGTCACTACTCTTGATGAACTGTGGTATCGTGTGGAAGCTGCATGGGCAGCTGTAGCTATACACGCCATCCAGGCTCTGTTTGACGCAATGCCCAGACGTATCAAGGCCGTTATTACTGCCAGAGGTGGTTGTTTCAAATGGCTCGGAGAACTATGGGACTTAACTTCTGAGATCATCAGTCCCCTAGGACTTAGAACTACTTAAACCTAACCAACCGAAGGACATCTCACACATCCATGCCCGAAGCAGGATTCGAACCTGCGACCGTAGCAGCAGCGCGGTTCCGGACTGAAGTGCCTAGAACCACTCATTCACAGCGGCTGGCTTTTCTTTTTTTTAATCGCATAAGCATTTCAGAATATCGTAAACGATTACGACCAACTGGTGGCCACCATCAGAGTAAAAGAACGAGTGATTTTCTTTGCGTTGTCATTTTCATATAGCAAAGTAGAAGCATTTTACACAGTTATTTCCATAATTTAGTGTCTTATTTTGTTTAAAATGTTTTGGAGAAAATGACACATGCAGTAATGTGAGGAAGCTAGTGTGCTTGCAGCACGAGCTCACATGCTGATTGCCGGCCGCAGTGGCCGAGCGGTTCTAGGCGCTTCAGTCTGGAACCGAATCCTGCTTCGGGCATGGATGTGTGTGATGTCCTCAGGTTAGTTAGGTTTAAGTAGTTCTAAGTTCTAGGGGACTGATGACCTCAGATGTTAAGTCCCATAGTGCTCAGAGCCATTTGATATGCTGATTCACGTTAATGCACCAAGAAAGTGGGGTGTTCACCCTCCCTCCCAGTGCGCAAGGAGTCCGCCCCCGGTAGCTGAAGGGTCAGAGCGACGGAATGTCAATCCAAGGGGCCCGGGTTCGATTCATGGGGTTGGAGATTTTCTCCGCTCAGGGACTGGGTGTTGTGTTGTCCTAATCATCATTTCTCCCCATCGACGCACAAGTCGCCTAAGTAGCGTCACATCGAAAGACTTGCTCCAGGCGCACGGTCTACCCGACGGGAGGCCCTCGTCACACGGCATTATTATTATTATTGTTATTATTATTATTATTATTAGTTCACAAGGAGAGCGGGAGCTCTCCTCTTCGCCCCCCCCCCCCTTTCCCTCTCCTCCTCCACCTCCCGACACTGTTTTCCTTCTTGCTGGAGGCTGCGCTTAGTGGTTAACTGCTGTACAGTACAGCGTCATAAAAAACATGGTTAGCTAACATACACAGAGATGTTGTGTCATGAGTTCAGATGTATACCAAAGCACAGTATACTGAGTTTGAAGACGGCACTGTCAATAGTTTACGAGAAAATTACTTTTTTTCCATATATTTGAGCTCCACTTAAATATAATCGCTTACAGTAGAGCATATGAGTTGGAGTAAGAAACATCCTCCTAATTAACCGAAAAGATAAAGAATAACAATTTCATGCCTTAAGGGCAACACAAGAACAATAATTTAAGAGATATTAATACTCGGCTGAAGGCCATATATCAACAATATATGTTTGACGGCCTAAGGCCTAGCAAGAGTTTCAATCTAAAAGGAAGAAGACCTTATCTTAAGGCCTCCCCAGTAAAATTCGGCTGAAGACTCCATATAAAAATATAACAATCTCACGCGTTAAGGGCAAGGTAAGGACATTAATTTGAGATATTGATATTCGGCTGAAAGCCACACATCAACCAAATAACTAAAATCCAAACAGGGAAATTACTACATAACACACAAGGAACGGCGCTCAGAAGTTTCCAAGGGTCGGCCTTAGATTGGAACGCTAACTCCCGTTTAGGTGAGACAGGCAGCGTGTCCAACGACTTCTTAATCTGGAGGCAATAATTATTGACGAATTTAAAAATTTGAAGTGCTATTACACTCTACTCTTACACTAAAGGCTGAACACAGTAAGACAAGCATGAAGTTTAGAAACTGTGTACATATCTTGAGGCAGTGTAACTGACAGCGCGTAAATTATCCAGATCACATCGAGTATTTGAGAATGACAGCATCTAACGACTTCGAACAAGCTTTACACATCATTTCAATCCTTTTCGAAACCTTTTCTCGGAAAAGTGTTGCATGTTAACCTTTAAAGAAATTTTAATACAAAATATTTCCATTTGTATAATGAGCGACTGCATACGGTACAGAGTTGAGACGTGTAGCAGTGAGATGAGACATTCTGTGTTTTTTACTTACGACATGTCTAAAGTGTTGCATCTTGCCTAACCGTCGAATATTAGGTGTCTAGGAAACTTTCTTTCTCGGATCACTAGACAACAATTCAAACAAATCGTATTAATGGGTTTTAATACGAAAAATACATGACAATACTAAATCTGGTGTTTGTTTAACACCGAATTTTGTATTGTCATGTATGTGTCTGTATGTACGTGTCGCGTTGTCGTCCTGGAGAGGGGTTGGTCAGCGTGTAACTGGCTGACGTCTTCTTTACAGCCCTCTCTGCGCCCTCGTTTCCGTCCGGCGTGCTGGCGCTTGCTTGACTTTACGCCGTAACATAAAGTTTCTAGTTTTGTAGTAGATTTAGAAATAAACTGGATGTATGCAAAATGTTATTTTTTTCTGTTTGTTATGTGTTTCCGAACAAGAAGCATTATCTATCGTTGTTTGGCGTGTTATTTATTTTTTTGATGCTGCGGTGTTTTTGCTTTTTATGTCGAGATAACATCCTTATTTTGTTCGTTTTTGTCGTTATACATACGCTCCCCCCCCCCCCCCCCCCCATCCCCCCTCTCTCTCTCACTCCCTTTCCCTCCGTCCGAATCACACACACACACACACACACACACACACACACACACTACAAATCCGGGCGCCACGTCCCAAAAAAAACATGGCATGACACAAATCAACACTACAGTCATAATGACACGTAGTGGAAGCGCAAACTCTTTACTTAGCAAGAAATCGTATGAAACGAATATATAACGACAAAAACGGACAAAGTAAAAACACCACAACATCAAAAAACTAAATAAGACGCCAAACAACGATACACACTGCTTTCTCGATCGTAAGGCTACCAGCATAAGTACCCAATAGCTCCATGTGAGGTATGTAAACAAATGCTTAAGTTCAGTTAATTTCTAAATATTGTATCAAACTAGAAACTTTAGACACATCGTAAATAAACAACACAGAATGTCTCATCTCACTGATACACGCCGCAGCTCTGTACTGTACGCAAACCAATGTAAAAAAATATTCGCTCATCTTACAAATGTAAATATTTTGCACCAAAAGTTTCTTTAAAGGTGACATACAACAATTTTGTAGAAGGAAACTAAATCCACTGAAGATGCTCAAAAAGTGCTGAACGATGTTTGGCTGAAAACAGAACTACAAAGGCGTCTTGCATAAGACGTAATTCCTCTCCAATTTTCGTTGTTCACGCAGTAAGACGCACACCAGGCACAACGCTGTAATTTATTATTTCTGCACTGGTGACACTGTTTGCAACACTTTTTGCAGGCGGTGAATGTCCCTTGGAAAACATAACTGCATGACAGGTAGTTCAGGAGATGTGACGTCAAACATTCAAATGCGTAAAAAATTAGCTTTTCTTAAAATGGAGCGCAAATTACCCACTCTCTACTCACCGACTGTTTGGCAATGACAACACTTAACGAATGGTTCAAATGGCCCTGAGCACTATTGGACTTAACATCTGAGGTCATCAGTCCCCTAGAAATCCAAACTACTTAAACCTAACTAACCTAAGGACATCACACACATCCATGCCCGAGGCAGGATTCGAACCTGCGACCGTAGCGGTCGCGCGGTTGCAGACTGAAGCGCCTAGAGCCGCTCGGCCACACTGTCCGGGTAACACGTAACGGCTTCCAGCAAATTTAAAACAAAACTTCAAAGCTGTTCTAAACTTAATTCCGCTTACAAATGGTTCAAATGGCTCTGAGCACTATGGGACTTAACAGCTGTGGTCATCAGTCCCCTAGAACTTAGAACTACTTAAACCTAACTAACCTAAGGACATCACACACATCCATGCCCGAGGCAGGATTCGAACCTGCGACCGTAGCAGTCGCGCGGTTCCGGACTGCGCGCCTAGAACCGCGAGACCACCGCGGCCGGCAATTCCGCTTACAACCACACAAAATAATGTATTTATGGTATTGACTTTTACATAAATTTGAGAGTGAATAATCATATACTTATAATACGATCATAATTGGGCTTCTACGTCTTCAGGCTTAACGTCAACTATTTCAAATTAATTCATTTGTAACTAGACTGTTGAAGCTGTTTCATACATGTCAGTTCGACTGCCTAAGGATTCAGAGAGAAGGTGGTTGCTGGTCGCTTGCTAACTGAAAGAAGTACGGAGAATCAGAAGCGTCGAGCACCCTTAATTATCTTGGGGAGATTGTGAAAAAGCTAATCGAAAATGATTGACTGAAATTCTCGGAATGTCTGCCTAATTGGTGACAGAAGTAACAGTTGAAGCCTATCGCGCCGTTACCAAATGCGTAAATAGGAGAGGCCAGAGACATGGATACTGTGCACCGTTTCCTCTGTGCGGTGGACGGCGCAATAGTGCGCCCTCAAGTAGGAGGAACATTCTCGAGACACGCCCGGGAGGCCACATCCGGCGAAGAGCATCGTCGAGCGGCAGGCAGCGATACCTGGCGGTGGTTAGCAGGGAGTGCGTGTCGAACACCGCCACAGCATGGCAGAAATCAGAGGCTACTGAATTCACTCACCAGAAACTGCGACCAATATTCATGAGGGACAAAGCTGTCTGATATTTCATGTTGTTCGAACCCAACCTTTATGGAAATGGTAAACTGGATGTTAACTGTCGAGATTGAATGAAACGAAATCTCTTTACACATTTTGACAGTTCAAAAAAAATCAAGCTCTCCAGGATGGCTGGTACCAGTTGGATGACGGGAAGATGAAAGGCGCTCTTTCAGTCTTGTTGGCGGAATTCTGAATCTCAGGGAGGCTTCCCGGAGGACTGGCTGTTGAGACTTGACTCCAAAACTGCAACACACTGCGGCAGGACCCCTCAAGCTACCATCTCAACTACTACTTCCGTCTTGCAAGTAACCCAGAACAGACTAAACATCTGGCGCCAAACCCGGCGACTACAAGAAAACTAAAAATTTCTCCGAGATAAACGTAAGTGCTTAAATTCACTAAACAGATAAATGGTATTTACCAGAGGTTGAAAATACCGCTTCAGTTGAAAATTTCTTTTATTATCACGACCGGTTTCACAACTGTGCTGTGGTCCCCGAGCGCCGCGGTGGTCGCGTATTAGGTGCGGTGTGCTACCTATGGGTGCAGAACAGGGGAAATGGACGAACACGGAAAACAGTACAGTTGTTGTTGTAATGTGGAAACGGAGCTATTTATCTGATGGACAAAAGGGCACAATCATTGGCATTTCCGAAATGTCTAGGTTTTAAACTGTTCGCGTGTGGTCGTGGTTGAAATGCACCGTGAATGGCAAAATGGATCTATCCAAAACTGGTGCCGAGGAAGCTGTGGTGCACCGCAGGGATCAACGAGAACTGCGGAGATGTGGAAGGTAGGGATGGAAAAAACCGACCGGTTAAACTGGTACCAGTAGTTTAGTTCTGATTAACCAGTAATTCTCGGTATGTGTTTAGTCTCGGCTATAACAGGTGTTTTTTGTTTTGTTATAACCGACTAAAATAACGAAATGAATTAGCCGCACCAGCATTGATAAAATTTTTCGTTTTTAAATAAATATTTTTTTTACTAGAGGAATAATTTTTATTCGGAAAATTTGCTTCGGTTTTACATATTTCGTTACTATAGAAAATGGGAAAAGCTTTCAGTGCTATTTTAATTACAGTGCCGACATAACCATTGACAAACACGTGGCATAAGAGTTGGACAGCATTTTGCTGTTTCTCGCTGTCCGTTGTATTGTATAATGGCACCAACACTACTCTCAAAATATTTTACTAAGTGACGTAGCAATGAAGTACTATGCTTAATTTGCTTTACAAGATTAAAGACTTGTCTGTCATTTCTATGAAACTATAAAAGAGGAAGCAAATTATGATACCAAATAATAAATCAAAAACTTAGCAACTCATTCATGGTATACAATAAAAATAGAAGGTAGCTGATCTACTGCCTCTATCTACGCAGTATGTTTTTATCGCCCTATATTGTCAGCCCCTGGTCGCTGAGTGGTCAGCGCGACAGAATGTCAAACTTAACAGCCCGCGTTCGATTCCCGGCTGGGTCGGAGATTTTCTCCGCTCAGGGACTGGGTGTTGTGTTGTCTTTATCATCATGATTTCATCCCCATCGACACGCAAGTCGCCGAAGTGGCGTCAACTCGAAAGATTTGCATCAGGTGAACGGTCTACCCGACGCGAGGCCCTAGCCACACGGCATTTCCATCGGCCTATAGCTCTTTGAAAACCAAAAAATTATCATGAAAAACAGAGTTCTTTAACCGTAGTTTTCACCCTTTACCAGTGACTGTTCGTGATACATAGTACAATGGTCCTCGATTAAGAGATGACTTTTGAGCAAATTATTGGAAACAATAGGACAATACTGGTGATTTTGTATAGTATTCAACCTCTTGGCACTTTTCCAGAAAGGCACCGAACTGTGGACGGACTAAGTTTTCTTTTATTCATCTGTTTCATTACATTAGCACCAATGAAGCCCCACCCATGGACGTTCTACTTGCCCAGCAGAGTGTATCCCACTGGACTCTCCTCACAGCCATGGCAGGCACAACGCTCGTGAGCCTGTGTGCCCAGGCGCCAGAACCGGAACCCACAATAGACGACATTATACTGTTACGGAGTAGTTTAAAAACTAACTTATGCTAAGAACCATACACACACACACACACACACACACACACACACACACACACACACACACACACACCCATGCCCGAGTAAAGACTCGAACCTCTGGAGAGAGGGGCCGAGCAATCCGTGACGTGGCGCCTTAGACCGCGCAACTAATTTGGAGGTAGATGAAAACTTGTAACATGACTATATTGGATGATGTTATTGGATGTGTTATATTTGTAAAGGAAAACGATATATTTGAGGAACTGTGGTCAGAGAAAGAGATGTTAAGCAACAGTATCTGTGTCTGCGTTGACAGCAATGTGGAGTCGTAGAATATTTGACAGTCCGTAGCGGATTAGATCAGATTTACTTTCATTCCCATTGATCCGTAGTGAGGGGGTCCTCCAGGATGTAGAACATGTCAGAAAAACAACAGTACATGACAAGTATTTGCAACTCAAACAAATAAGCTAATGTACCATTCCACAGGTCCCAAGTGGCATGGTCGTAATTTTTTAATTAACGCTACATGAAAGAATCATTTTACAAATACTAATGCACTGAATTTAAAATATAAAAGTTTTTTATTTATAAGGTAATAAACGTGTAATACAACTACTAAATACTTATATATGGTGCGGTGTGTAGCAGGTGGGGTTCGTTGGGTGTACAGTGTTATCTATGGACGTACTTTTGGAACTATGCGAGTTGCAGATTGATTACGAGGAGGAATGATGATTCAGAATAATAGTTGGATAACATACGAACATAAAAAAATGTTTTGAAATGAAGAACAAGATATTATTTGATGAGGTAAAAGGTTTATTTTTATTTTTGTAAATTTGTGTTGTTAGTCGACTTCATCCTCGTTACAGTCTAATTTTTGATAAATATTCTATTGATCGGTCTTCTGAGTACCATGGAAGTTATTAGAGTAAATGAATTTTCATATTAGACTCTGTAATTGTTCTCTTTGATGAGTTCCTTCCTAACTGAAATTTCAGTATTTAAAGGTTGAGTCATGTGTTTCATTGACATTCTGTGTCAAGATATCAAGCCAATTTTCCTGGACCAACTGTAGTTACTTTTTAACAGTATTTTTTAGCTATTGCGGAGTCTTGCCGCGTTGCTGTTTCTGCCAGTATTTCATTTTGCAGGTGAGATTCACAATACATGATTCTTTCTTTTTCTTTGCACAATGTAGGTTCTGTCAGTTCCTTTGGTCATATGTCAGTCTAGAAATTTTCGCGTGTTTCAGGTTATATTCTTATACAAGTCGGCATTACACTTGGTTTTTTTTATTCAATTACGGTTTGCCGGCTGCTCTGACCGAGCGATTCTAGGCGCTTCAGTCCGTAACCGCGCTGCCGCTACGGTCGTAGATTCGAATCCTACCTCGGGCATGGATGTGTGTGATGTCCTTATTTTAGTTAGGTTTAAGTAGTTCGAAGTTATAGGGGACTGATGACCTCAGATGTTAAGTCCAATAGTGCTCAGAGCCATTTGAACCAATTACGGTTTTTTTACCAGTCCGTACTGACCAAGTCTACTGAGCGTGAAATTATTGGTTTTCTTATTTATTTGCTTATGAATGAGATCAGATTCCACACACACAGGATTCTTTGAGCTCAGTAGCACATTCACGTTGTCAGTTCACATTCCCAGGTTTGTATTTGCGATAACGAACGCAAGCACAAGCAAAGGCGAGTCACTTACAATCTGTAATGTCTGGTTGCAATCAGATTTTGTAATACCTCCGTCGAAGCGTTGCGGAAATTTCAACGATACCATCCGCGTAACGTACGAAAGCGCCAGCAGTTTTGACCGGACCGGAGCAGTTTGTGGCTGCAGGAAGCGATGAAGTCGGGCGCGAGCGGTGGAGGCGGAATGGCTGCCCGCCCCCGGCGCTCCCTTCTTATTTGTCGGCGAGGCGCTGCAGCTGGCGGGGAGGCGGCGCTTGTCGCCGCCACCTGAAGAGTGACGGAGCCAGATTCATTATCGCCGGCATCGGCGCCAGAGCAGGGAAGGCCGCGCCACAATGCGGCGCCAGCCTCGTGCGCCGACAATGGACGCCGGCGCCGCAATCACCGCCGGGAAAGGAAAGCGGGGGCGGCGGGCCGCGCTTTGTGGCCGGCCGGGGGCGGCGCGGCGCGGCTGCTGCGTGCGCCGGCCCGATAGCGCGCGCACACACTCCGCCGGCGCTGATTAACTCCGGCGCCACGAGTGGGCTGTGGGCTCCTCTCGAGACGTAATCGACGGCGGCCGCTGCCCCCGCGAGGCCCGCCCTCTCCCTCTGCTTGTCGCGCAGCCCAGGGAACGAAAACAGCGGCCCGTCCTCCGCGTCCCTGTCCACCAGCCGCCTTTGGCAGCAGACCCGTGGAGGCATCTCGCGTCTAGTGCACAATTTCTGCACTTCTCTGTCCACAGACTGACGACTGACTGGAAAAAATCCAGCAGCATCGGGTTCTTCTTTCCTTCGATGTGGAAGGCCAGAACGTTATTAATGTTGTGTGAAGAATGGGGTAGACGGGGGCAAAGGTGCGCACTTAGCACTTTCCTATTTCACAAATCCGCTTTCCTAGTTACACGCCAATGATCCCAATATATGGGATTATGCTTTACACGATACATACAGTGAAGAGCTAAAGAATCTTTTACACCTGCCCAATATCGCGTAGGGTCATCGCGAGCATGCCGGGGTGCCGTAATTCGACGTGGCATAGACTCAACTAACGTCTGAAGAAGTGCTAGAGGGAAATGACACCATGAATCCTGCAAGGCTGTCCATAAATCCGTAAGAGTACGACAGGGTGGAGATCTCTTCTGAAAAGCACTTTGCAAGGTATCCCAGATATTCTCAATAATCATTTCTGAGGAGTTTGGTGTCCAGCGGAAGTTTTTAAACTCAGATTAGTGTTCCTCGATCCACTCTGTAGCAATTCGAGACGTGTGGGGTGTCGCCTGGTCCTGCTGGAACTGCTCAAGCCCGCCGGAATGCACAATCAACATGAATTGATGTAAAATCTTCGTTGATCCATTATGGACCATGGGACAACAGCTGGCATGTATTTCTTGATGCAATAATGTACCAACAGCCGTATCTATTGTAGAAATTTATTTTATGAACTTCCTATGTGCTACCAGTTTCGGCATTACATTGATGCCATCTTCAGGCCCCAAACGTCAAAGTCGTAAAATCGCTACACACGGAAGGAGGCATATAACTGGATCCGTGAATCAAATCGTTATGCAACAGTGCTGGGCCATCAGCAAGTGTAAACGTGCGAAACATTCAACGAAACATCGTCGATATGGGCTTTCGGAGCTGAAGGCCCATTCTTGTACCCTCTGCGAGTCTGTGTCGCCTGGCCAGCAAGAGCTGTTGCATAACGATTTGATTCACGGATCTAGTTATATGCCTCCTTCCGTGTATAGCGATTTTACGACCTTGACGTTTGGGGCCTGAAGATGGCATCAATGTTATGCCGAAACTGGTAGCACATAAAAGCACTCCGTCTTCAGGCCAAGAGTGGCCTACCGGCGCCATCCGACCGCCGTGTCATCCTCAGTGGAGGATGCAGATAGGAGGGGCGTGGGGTCAGCACACCACTCTCCCGGTCGTTATGATGGTATTTTTGACCGAAGCCACTACTATTCTGTAGAGTAGCTCCTCAACTGGCATCACGAGGGTGAGTACACCCCGAAAAATGGCAACAGCGCATGGCGGCCTGGATGGTCACCCAGCCAAGTGCCACCAGCGCTTAACTTCGGTGATCTCACGGGAACCGGTGTATCCACTGCGGCAAGGTCGTTGCCGGTAGCACATAAGAAGTTCGTAAAATAAATTTCTACAATACATACGGCTGTTGGTACATTACTGCATCAAGAAATCAATTGATGTAGGTAATCAGACAGGATGCTTACGTACGTGTCCCCTGTCAGAGTCGTACCTAGACGTATCAGCGGGCCCATATCGCTCCAACTGCACACACCCCAAACCATTAGAGGGCCTCCACCAGCTTGAACAGACCCCTGCTGACAAGTAGAGTCCATCGATTCATGAGGTAGTCTCCGTACCCGTACACGTCCATGCACTCGATAGAATTTGAAACGAGACTCGTCCGACCGGGCAACATGTTTCCAGTCATCAACAGTCCAATGTCGATGTTGAAGGGCCCAGGCGAGGCCTTAGGCTTTGTGTCGTGCAGTCGTCAAGGGTACAAGAATGGGCCTTCAGCTCCGAAAGCCCATATCGACGATGTTTCGTTGAATGTTTCGCACGTTTACACTTGCTGATGGCCCAGCACTGGAATCTGCAGCAATTTGCGGAAGGGTTCCACTTCTCTCACGTTGAAAGATACTCTTCAGTCGTCGTTGGTCCCGTTCTTGCAGGATGTTTCTCCGTCTGCAGCGATATCGGAGATTTGATGTTTTGCCGGATTCCTAATGTTTACGGAACACTCGCGAAATGGTCGTACGGGAAAAATCCCACTTCATCGCTACCTCGGAGATGCTGTGTCCCATCGCTCGTGCTCCGACTATAACACCACGTTCAAACTCACTTAAATCTTGATAACATGCCATTGTAGCAGCAATAACCGACTTAACAAATGAGGTAGACACCTATTGTCTTATATAGGCGTTGCTGACCACAGCACGATCTTCTGCCTGTTTACATATCTCTGTATTTGAATACACATGCCTATACTAGTTTCTTTGGCGCTTCAGTATAAGTTCAAGATGGTTTGTATGACGTGTTCAGGTTACAGACCGAGGTGACAAAAGTAATGGGATACCTCTAATATCGTGCCGGACTTCCTTTTGCCCGGCGTAATGGGACAACGCGGCGTGGCAAGGACCCAACAAGTCGTTGCATGTCCTCTGCAGAAATATTGAGCCATGTTGCCTCTATAGCGGCCCATAATAGCAAAATTAGAGCCGGTGCAGGATTTTGTCCACGAACAGACCTCTTGGTTATATTCCATAAACGTTCGATGTGATTTATGTCGGACGGTCTGTTTAGCCAAATCATTCCGTGCAACTGTCCAGAATGTTCTTCAAACCAATCGCGAACAACTGTGGCGCAGGGAGATGCCACATTGTCATCCATAAAAATTCCATCGTTCTATGAGAATATGAAGTCCATGAATGGCTGCAAGAGGCCTCCAAGTTGCTGAACCCAACCATTCCGGTCAATGATTGGGCATTTGGTGTAGAGGACCCAGTCAACTCCATGTAAATCCAATCCACACCTTTATGGAGCCACCAGCAGTTTCCACAGTGCATTGTTCACAACTTGGGTTCATGCTTCGTGTCGTCTGCGCCACACTCCAACCCTACCATCAGCTCTTACCAGCTGAAATCGGGACTCATCTGACAAGGCGTCGATTATGCAGTCCTCTAGGATTAACCAATGTGTCACGAGACCTCGGAGAGGAGATGCGGGCGATGTCGTGCTGTTAGCAAAGGCGCCATAGCCCATTAACGCCAAATTTCTCCGCACTGCTCTAACAGATACATTCGTCGTGCGTCCCACGTTGATTTCTGTGGTTATTTCATGCAGATTTGCTTGTTTGTTAGCACTGACAGCTCTACGCTACGCCGCTGTTCTCAATTGTTATGCGAAGGCCGTCGACCTCTGCGTTGTCCGTGGTGAGAGGAATGCCTTCTCTGAATATTGAATTCCCTAACGATTTCCGAAATGGAATGTCCATGCTGTTGCTCCCGCTACGATTCCACGTTCAGACTCTGTTAACTCCCGACGTGCGGTGATAATCTGTCGGAAACCTTTTCACATTAATCACCTGAGTACAAGTGACAGCTCCGCTGTTGCTCTGCCCTTTCGTATCTTTAAGTGTGCATGTCGCTGTTCCATGATCTTCGTCACTTCAGTGTATTTAACAAAATGTTAGAAACGAACAAACTGAATCTCTGCCCCAGACCTGGGGTAAGCATTATGGTGCAAAATTCCACACAGCAACAATTATTATAATTGAGGCGTTGAGATCAAAAAGGGGATATGTCACTTAACTGATGTTCTGAGATATATTGAAGAACTGTATAATTCTAAATAACGCTACTCCCAAACCTTGTAGTTAGTCCCACAGACTCGTGAGGAAGAATGCGATGTTATACCAACAATCTGTAATCTTAGGATGAAGGCAACTAATAGAAAATGGTAATAGAAAATGACTGACATATCCCAATTCGATTTAAATAACAGTCATTGTACTGAAATATTGACATGGGACAGTGTCTCCACTCGGCGTTTTGATATGCCATGGAGTGCAATAAAAGCTTTCTTGCACGCCATAGTTTCCTTGAAGCCAACTTTAACCTGCAGATACAAGTGAATTAGTATCATAAAACAAAAAATCTACATAATCTTAATACTGTAACACTATTAAATACATGCCTTAACTATTTCGCCTTAAAGATTTTACAAAACGTGGATCAAAGATGTTCATAATTCGGGAACGAAATGGTTAATAAAATAATATTACAGTTGTGATGCCAGTTACCTTATAATAATAGTTTGCTGTCCTTCCAAGATTGGTAGTGGAATTTGGGCGTGGTATCCTTGCTTCTGGAAAGAAGGGGAGAATGTGAGCACTCAAGTACCCATCCTGTTCATCTTTGTTGGGCGCGTTGTTGAATTCTGTCAACAGTAGTTCCTTCTTAGCAAATGACAACTTCTCAAAACATTT
Source organism: Schistocerca piceifrons (assembly GCF_021461385.2). NCBI lineage: Eukaryota > Metazoa > Arthropoda > Insecta > Orthoptera > Acrididae > Schistocerca > Schistocerca piceifrons. Next base: position 472,311,830 of record NC_060145.1, on the reverse strand, counting down.
ACACCGGCATCTGTGAACAGATATTAGCGTATACTCGGCGAATGACATATTTTTTTGTCGACTTCCTGTATTACAACTAAATTATATGTTTAAACTTTGCGTCCATGAAAGGAATTTATATTCACATTTCAGTACAATGTTTCTACACAACTTGCCTCTGCTATAGAACATTACATTATGTACAGAGAATTCAAACAATGAACATTGTATGACTATTTACCTCCAATTTGCACCTGCTTCCCTCCTAGGAACACTGATTGCTCTACAGTTGGCACGCTCCAAACCCTTTACCCTCTTTTCTATAATCACATTCCTCTTCCACAATTCGGGGCGTCTTTTCTTCCTTCTAAATTCATGTAAATCTTCTTCTGACTCGTCTAACACTTCCGTCACCGAAGCCATTTGGAAATCTCGCAGCTGATTACTGCAAACCGCTATAGTGCTGCCCTCACGCCTCACGTTCTTTCTTGCAATATACGGACTTTTCTCTGTGAGAAGTCCTCTTTCTGCACGAAACGTAATTTCAACACTGATTTTGACAGGGAAAAATCACTGAACAAATCCAATTTTAGAACCAACAGTTGCGGAATCGTGTGAAAATACCAACTACAGTAATAACTCATACACCCCAAAAATGATGATCAGTCCCGTTTCTGATCTCAGCGCCTCAATTATAACGGGCTTAAGGAAAATGAGAGTATTTGTCAGTTACTGCCATTATTAGTAAATGGTTCAAATGGCTCTGAGAACTATGGGACTGAACAGCTGAGGTCATCAGTCCCCTAGAACTTAGAACTGCTTAAACCTAACTAACCTCAGGACATCACACACATCCATGCCCGAGGCAGGATTCGTACCTGCGACGGTAGCGGTCGCGCGTTCATTATTAGTATGTATAATATTTTTCTATATCAAAATCATCACCATCGTCATTGTACAGTAGTGGTAGCATTAAAGATCAAAACAAGACAAAACATATCACTAAGCACAAAACATCTCATCACAAGCAAACATACCGTTTTATTTCTGCAGTTTTCCCGTTACAATCAGTATTCCTGTTTGCTCTTCATCATAGACTCAGTTGGACGCAAATAGTTCCGTTTGTGCTTTGTTGTACGCCATTAACCTCTAGATACTCATTTTCTCTGGTTGCCTCAAATTATGACGAGCAGTGAATGGGAGAGCCCAGTCTTTCCCTGCCACTTGGGTTTCTGTATTAAACGGGTGGTTTACGCCGTTACTTTCGACGAACTGATTTGCTAGATGTGTTATTAAAGGAGTATCACTGCTTTCAGCTGCAACGGGACTTTAAGCGGAATCAGCGGCGATGAGCGAAAATGTGTACCAGACCGGGATTCGAACGGAGAATCTCGTGCTTACTAGGCAGGTGTGGTAATAACTGCTCCATCCAGGACACAGTGTTATCGCCACAGCACGGACTATCTCGGCACGGCTCACAGCCGACTCACTCCCACCGCCCGCCGCCTGTCCGCAGTCCCTGTCCACTGTGCTCCTGTTCGCTACTTAGACATTCCCACAGGAGGGCGCACGTATATGTGCATTCGCACTTGAAGAAAGGGAATCCGTTGTACAGCGAGGCTTATCAGTAATATGAATGAATGCGCAGTGTCTGTCCGAAAGAAGGCACATCACGCAGTATCTGACGAGGTAGTGTGCAATTGCAATAGTGCTGTGCCCCGGATGGCACCTGCCTACTAAACGGGAGATCCCCGGTTCGAATCCTGGTCTGACACACATTATGGCTCGTCGCTGCCGATTCCGATTAAAGTTCCATTGCAGCTGACAGCAGTGATATCCCTTTAATTTACATCTAATGTTTTCACAGCTGCTGATTATCCGTGGACCCTGTTCTTTAGGATAGACACCGCGCATTCATATGATTTGCTGCCGGCCGCGGTGGTCTAGCGGTTCTAGGCGCTCAGTTCGGAACCGCGCGACTGCTACGGTCGCAGGTTCGAATCCTGCCTCTGGCGTGGATGTGTGTGATGTCCTTAGGTTAGTTAGGTTTAAGTAGTTCTAAGTTCTAGGTGACTGATGACCACAGATGTTAAGTCCCATAGTGCTCAGAGCCATTTCATATGATTTGCTAGATGAGGAAAGTATTTAACTGGAAGACCGTAGAACAGAATGAGATTTTCACTCTGCAGTGGAGTGTGCGCTGATATGAAACTTCCTGGCAGATTAAAACCGTGTGCCGGACCGAGACTCGAACTCGGGACCTTTGCCTTTCGCGGGCAAGTGCTCTACCAACGGAGCTACCCAAGCATGACTCACGCCCCGTCCTCGCAGCTTTACTTCTGCCAGTACCTCGTCTCCTACCTTCCAAACTTTATAGAAGCTCTCCTGCTCTAGAGACCACTTGCCCGCGAAAGGCAAAGGTCTCGAGTTCGAGTCTCGGTCCGGCACACAGTTTTAATCTGCCAGGAAGTTTCATATCAGCGCACACTCCGCTGCAGAGTGAAAATCTCATTCTGGAAACATCCCCTAGGCTGTGGCTGAGCCATGTCTCCGCATTATCCTTTCTTTCAGGAGTGCTAGTTCTGCAAGGTTCGCAGGAGAGCTTCTGTAAAGTTTGGGAGGTAGGAGACGAGGTACTGGCAGGAGCAAAGCTGTGAGGACGGGGCGTGAATCGTGCTTGGGTAGCTCAGTTGGTAGAGCACTTGCCCTCGAAAGGCGAAGGTTCCGAGTTCGAGTCTCTGTCTGGCACACAGTTTTAATCTGCCAGGAAGTTTCAGACCGTAGAACAGATTGCTACAGTGCTCCGTCAATTCAGTTTCCTCTGTTTCAGAAAATACTTCCTTGAAATGCCCCAACGATGACACTCCATAGTCTGCTTCAAGTGTTTTACGTAACGTGGCTTTATTACATCCAAGCCTTCTAGCTGCGTTTCTAATGGAAGATCCATTTTCTACAGGTTTTTTAAACTTCTCCAACGTTTTATAAGAAAAAAGGCGTGGAGGACGTATTTGTCTTTTAGTTTTTGTAACATGAAATTGAACTATTCTTGTTAATACTGAATACGTCGACGTGAAATACTGAACTATAAATTAAGGTCCATTAAATTTGTTTAACAAACCTTCGCGTTCAGTATTAAAACCGAAGAAAGAAAAGACAGACGCTTTGGAGCAAAGTTACGCGTGTGGACATTTCCCCTAACTAGTTGATAGAATATTTGTCTCGTGATGCTTAATGTGGAACTTCTGGTATCAGCGTATGTGATAGCCTGTTACCCTACTAACTAATCTTAAAGCGTGAGCTAGGTTATGTACTTACATACGAGGTACTGGTAATTCTTTTGGATTTTCTTACAGTAAACACATAATTATCAGTTACATGGTAAATACTTAGATCGAAAGTTCCGAAAAAAGTAACTTATATCTTGAAAGCTTCTAAGCGCAAACCACTAACGCAACACATCTGACTCTTCCTTCATATAAAGCTCTCAACTGAAGATACGCAGCTGCTACACTACACTTACGAGAAGAAAAACACTAGATTTGGATCTCTGCCCCAGGCGCATCTTTGGCCACGCCTTCCCTATGAAAAAATGACTAGTAAATATTATAAAACAGTATCTGCAGTCGAGGAAGGGTTTAGAATAAGACAGGACTCCTGCAAAGTGGGATGCCAGAGGGTTGTGCTCTAGGTTCTTTGCTTTCCTTGATACACGAGAAGCGACAAGAAAATAATGGGACAGACATTCTTCCTCGATAGGGTGGCAACCTGCATCTTTCTTTCATAGGCACTGAGTGTCTTTGGCTTTTACCCACTAAAACTGCAAGAGGCGTGCACCAACAACGTTTCAATCAGGAGCAACAACTTGAAGACTGAAGTTCTGTTTTTAATTCACGACAATGAACTCTAGAAATGTTTCCGTATGAAACTCGGCGATAATACCGCAGTTAACATAAGGGAAGCTTCAGCAGATTTTTGGAAATGAGGTTTTTTCAAGGGTGTAACTGTTTCGTTGGCACAAAATATTTTCTGAAGGGAGAAAAAATGGTAACGATAAAACACGGCAGTGGGCAACCAACTGCAGCAACATGTGACAACACGACCGGGATGGCTGAACCTGTGCTAACTGATCGAAGATTAACAGTGAAAATGATTGAAAAAGAACTGAGCTTTAATCAGGAAACAGGGAAGGAGAAAACATTGCCCAAAAATAATTCCCAAAAGCGAAAAAAAAAATCAGCGGAGGACTGTGGCTGTTGATCTGTTGGAACAAATGGAATTCAATCCAGTATTACGGAACCAAGTTATTACAGATGGTAAAAGGTAACTTTCCCTTGTGATCCTGAGACGAGACGAAACGTCATAGTTTGCAATGGTGTTTGAATGAATCGCCTTTCGTGGTGTTTCTTTTTTTTACTCCATGGGTGTTGCGCACAAAGAGTCGTTAACTCCAGATGAGACAGTAAACCAGTACTACTACCAAGGAATTCGCAAAAGAGTTTAAAAACAGGTCCGTCGAATTCATCCTCATATTGCTTACAACTGTATCCTGCATGACAACAATACACCGCCCCATACTGCACTGTCTGTTGGGCTGTTTTTGACTTCAAAGTCAATAACAGTGCTACTGTAACTTCCCTATTCGCCCGACGTGGCGCCGTGTGATATTTTTCACACTCAAAAGTGAAGTCAGTCATTGAAGAACATTATTTTGCAGCAGTGCAAGGCATCCAAATAGCTGTAACGAAAAATTTTGCAGATATACCAGAAGATGAGTTTCTGAGATGCTACCAACAATGGAAATGCCAACGGAGCATGTGTGTGTAAGAAGGGAGTTACTTTGAAGGCGATACCAGTGTAGGTGGTTGAAATGTAAGGTAGGGTGTTTTTTATAACTAGCCTCGTTAATTTATCTGTCGCACATCGTATGCTTTGATTGACTATTCTATGTACAAATGAAAGGGGCAAGTGGAGGACAATGAAACAAGCAAATAATCGCAATTAACACAGGTCCAGAAACCTGACTGAGTACTTGAACACCTGATAACAGAGACCAGATGATCCAAATTGCAGATATGAAATTGAGGAAAAACTCATTAGAACAACACTTGTTCCTCGTGACTACAGTTCATGTGAAGAGTGGCTTATGCGCGTCTGCTCATCGATGCTCATACAATTTCTGGAATCCCAGGCGTGTTCTAAACCGAATATGCATTCCCATGGTTCATCCACACTATCAGTGCGACTGGAACACACCTGAGCTTCATATATACCCATAAAAATGAACAGGTTTTTAGGAGGCCAAGGCATTAGTGAGCCACGTCCGATACACTTGTTGAAGATACGTATTCCCAAACAGCCATATGAAAGTGTGGCAGTGCACCATCATGCATGTACCACGTGATCATCCACATCCTTTCACCATAAGGAACTTCATCCAAACAATCGATTAGATTGTGTTGCAGGGACTGAAGATGTGCACGACCAGCACGTCGGCCAAGTAGGAAATGCGCCTATATCGAGCAAACCATTGGTTTCCAGACCTATTTTTAACGTGTTTATTTCCTGTATTACATTGTCCTCTATTTAACCCTTTTATTTCTACCCACAATGTGTATATACCGACGATGCGTCACTAATCGTCACACTCCAAAAATTTTCTCTTTCATGATGACACAAATGTTATTGATATGAAACGTAATATGTACGGACGAACAGACGTGCAACTATTGAGCAGCTGACCGTCCAGATGAACCAAGGGGCTCCACGGCCGTTCAGCGAACGCTGGTGCGTGTGGGCCTCAGCAGCATGCGCATGGTTCATGCACTCATGCTGACTGCTGCACATCGGTGTCGAAGGCTGGAATTTGCACGTCAGTACCCCAAACGGACGTCCACTGAGTGGAGGCAGGTGGTCTTTCCACATGAATCACGTTTCATGCTCCATCGGACAGAAAGCAAACACACTGCAACAACCGTCGAAAGGGTCCAGGTCGGAAGAGGGAGCGTTATGGAGTGGGGCATGTTTTCGTGGCATTCTCTGTGTGATCTCATCATTCTGGGAAACATAAGTATCCATCTATCCTTGGGGATCATGAAATTCATTTTCCTGAGCACATGACTGCACATCCCTGTCGGTATCTTCCAGAACCTCACTCACACTCCTCCTGCACGTCTAGCAGCGGTCTGCACTGGAAAAAGTTGTTATTCAACATTTTGACCGGTAGTTATATTAATGGAAAGGACGATCTAAAAGCGAAATTTTGCATTCCCAGGGTGGTCAGTCAGTGAACTCCACCATCTTCATATCTCAGTACCGAGAGTAGGTAGAAGGCTGTCTTCGGAAAATTACGTTCAAGGTATTGTGCAATAACTAAAAGTCGCTGCCTTCAGTGTAAATAGCATCTCGAGCTCTCTGAGACAGTGGAACGCAAAGAATTCTTTATTTTGCGTTCTTTCTCGCAATTATATGTTTCTTTCTACAGTGCAGCCCAGTCAGCAATCGTGATAATCTAACACATAAGAAACTATCAGCCTCGATTGCGGTAATGAAACCAACCTTTACCTAGCTTTCAGCACAAGTAATTAGGCCTTCTTCAGAAGATAAACCTGATTCTATAACATGTCTACGAGGGCATGGTCTAGAAATAAAACTAAAACAGCCTGAATAGGTTTAGTCACATTTTACCGCATTTTTAAAATGTCACTACGCCTATTCAGGCTGTTTTAGTTTTATTTCTACACCATGACCTCATAGACATATTATAGAATCAAGCTTATCTTCTGAAGAAGGCTCAGTTAATTGGGCTGAAACCTACAGCAGGTAAAGGTTGGTTTCATTACCCCACCGAGGCTGATCCTTTCTTATATATTATCTCGTATGTGTATTTTGGGGAAGCTGCACTTTTTTCTCAATCTGCATTTTGACTACCAGGCCCGGTCATCTTATTACTTTGTACAGGCCGCAGTGTTCCCGACGTCTTAGCCAGTATCCACAGCCCCCCGCCCCACCTCCCCACTCACCTACTGCACAGTAAAACTGTCCTACGCAGTTGAAGCCACAGGCATTGTTGCCCCGTTGCAGCACGACGAGGAGATAGAGCTGCGTGGAGTTCTTTCGTCTGCTCTTTGATACTATCTTTTATTTACTTACAGCAATTATAATTATTTATACGGAATAATACATGAATTTGGAAGTAGGAAATTATAAATTATGGCATGTTCTTAGAAGAGCACTAAAGTATAGGAAGGAGTAGATATAGATGTCCCACCACCAACACTTCCTTGGAAGAGGACTTGGCGTCCAGGATACCCCTCTGGCGTTACCGATGTCTGAACATCACTCCTCGACATAACTCAATTTGTTCAGTCAATGCGGATCTAATCTAATATACATTGGTGTTTTTTGTTGCTGTGTGTGTTTACGTTTGTTAGCTTACAATAAACAACTACTACTATGTTAGTAAGTAAACAAATTTTGCCGGCCGTTGCGGCCGAGCGGTTCTAGGCGCTTCAATCCGGAACCGCGCTGCTGCTACGATCGCAGTTTCGAATGCTGCCTCGGACATGGATGTGTGTGATGTCCTTAGATGAGTTAGGTTTAAGTAGTTCTAAGTCTAGGGGACTGATGAGCTAAGATGTTAAGTCCCATTTGAACCATTTTCAACATAATCTCCGTGGGTTGTTTGGGGGAAGAGAACAAACAGCGAGGTCATCCGTCTCATTGGATTAGGGAAGGATGGCGAAGGAAGTCGCCAGTGCCCTTTCAAAGGAACCATCCCGGCATTTGCCTGGAGCGATTTAGGGAAACCACGGAAAACCTAAATCAGGATGGTCGGACGCGGGAAACATAATCTCCGTTTAGTGCGACGGCCTTATGCCACCTTACTGGGACGACTGATAGGCCCGCATAGTACCATTCTAGTGGTCGAAGTCGGAGCCAATGTCTCGCTGCATCAATAACCTCTCCACCATCCACGTACTGCTTTCCACGCAGTGGATCCTCCGTTGGGTGAAACAGATGGAAGTCGGATGGTGCGAGATCTGGGATGTGGCGTGGGTGAGCAAGAAAAGTCCATTGAAGTTTTGTGAGCTCCTCTCGGATGTGTAGGCTTGTGTGAGGCCACGCGTTGTCATGGAGAAGAAGGAGTCCGTTTGTATTTTTGTGGCGACGAACAAGCAGTTTCCTCAGTTTCCCAGAGGGATAGTACAGCACACTTCAGAGTTGATCGTGTCTGATGGTGATCCGTCGATCACCTCGAATGAGATTGTCCGCTTGTTCCAGCATTGCATGAGTCACAGCTGTGTGCATGTTTCAGTGTTGACAGACTGCTTCGAATGCTCTTTCATTACAGACAGCGAAGGCTACGTATAGCACCGTCATCTGTCGGAACTTCAGAAAACTACAGGGGCTGAAGCGAGAGTATTTCAGGATGTCCTACAACAAATTCCGCATTTTTTCAACCGGAATTGGGCGAGAAAAAATGTGATGCATTACTTGTTGAACGACCCTGGTACACTCATTTTATTGTATTTACAATGATGTGTTTATCTATATTATTACTTTACAGTGCTGCGTACTGCTTTAAGGTGTATTATAGAACAACGGTCACCGCACTGACTGCTCGCCATGAGTTGCGTAGGTGAAGCAGCGTTATCAGGGTGTCGGGAGGCGGACGTTAGGCAAGGAAATTGTAAAGCTCAGAGCAGTGCTACATTCTCAACCACTGGACCGTAACGATTTGTCCATTTAACATCAAACAGCAAAAGAATAAGTAACAAAGTGAGACGAACATTCGAATAGGATTAAGGATGAGAATCAAACTCAGCAGACTAAGTAACCGATAGGTGAAAGAGCCTCCATGTCCTCCTGCTTTCGCACTGTCGCACCAAACTGTCTCTTCACTTCTCATGAATCTGCTTTGCTCACAGACTCCTCAAATTTTTTTCTCCTCTCGGCGTTGTCATTGGTGGACTAAATTTGCAACGCCACCCAATGAATGACTGCCATTTCGCGACTGCGCCTCCCATTGCTTGTATGCGCTGGTGTGTGATTCAGGAACTGGTGTTTTTCTTGTGCGTTCACTATCGAAGGTGTTCCCAGTGTTGGTCCAGCACAATGTTCCAGTGTTTTTGCGAATTTCTTAGTTGCTGTGAAAGCAGCCGTGCAACAGTTCTTTATAACGGCTGTGTGTGCGTGAGGCATGGACAATCTTATGTTTGTGCTTCTAAGAATCTACTGGCGTTCGCGATTGATAAGAAACCTTGTTACCGTATGGCAAACATTTTTTTTTAAACCGCATGAGTTCTGATTCCGGATTTCCATAATTTCACCAGCCTTCCTCTGTGCATTCTATGCGATTTTGTGTCTGTGCTCCGTCTCAGTGCCTGCATGGGCCCATCAATTATTTACATGTTTGTCGCTTTTAACGTAGGCCAAAACTGCTCCAGCGAGGCAGGAGTTTCACATGCCTCTGCCTGTGCATTCTTGACGCTTTTATGTATACGCTCTGTCTGTGTGTCCGCATTAGTCCACGAATTATCGGCACGTTTCCCACTGTCCGCCAGGTTCTTCGCGAGGTGTCTGTTCTCATGCAAGCCGAGGGTATCTGCAACCCTGTCCCCAGCATGGAAACTGTTGTGACTTGGCAAGACAGCCAAGCCACTATGAGATAGCCGAAAGACACGCGTTTAAGCTCACGCAGGCTGGCGTGAGGTCTGGAACAGTTAAAGGAGTTGAGTCTAGTAAAAAATGTACGTAGCTTCTGGAATACTTAACTTTAATCCATAATTGGTGAACATCGGTCTGACGGTACATGCATCACAAGATAAATAGCAAATGATAATGGCGCCTTGCTAGGTCGTAGCAAATGACGTAGCTGAAGGCTATGCTAAGTATCGTCTCGGCAAATGAGAGCCTAATTTGTCAGTGAACCATCGCTAGCAAAGTCGGCTGTACAACTGGGGCGAGTGCTAGGAAGTTTCTCTAGACCTGCCGTGTGGCGGCGCACGGTCTGCAATCACTGATAGTGGCGACACGCGGGTCCGACGTATACTAACGGACCGCGGCCGATTTAAAGGCTACCACCTAGCAAGTGTGGTGTCTGGCGGTGACACCACAGAAACAGTATGCCCCTATGTCTGCATCCAGGCGGTCGTTGTATGAGGTCCTACTTTCCCCTCTTCCTGCGCCCCTGGCGCTGCGGGGCAGCGAAAGTGTTTGCCAGCAAAGGTATTTCACGTTGAAAATCAGTGTGATGGCAATTTGTATTTTTGTGGGTGCTTGGGAGGGAGGGGCGCGGACTGGAGAGGGGGCAGACAGTGTCATTGTTGTGGCCCTTCCTCTCCAGAATCGAATCCAAGGCGTGTGCTTTCGTTTAACCACAAGGAAGCAAGGTCGACCACTAGCGGAAAAAAATGGTTCAAATGGCTCTGAGCACTATGCGCCTAGAACTTAGAACTAATTAAACCTATCTAGCCTAAGGACATCACACACATCCATGCCCGAGGCAGGATTCGAACCTGCGACCGTAACGGTCGCTCGGTTCCAGACTGTAGCGCCTAGAACCACACGGCCACTCCGGCAGGCCCACTAGCGGATATCCAGCCCCTATTTCTGGTTACATCTCATAGCAGCATTTTACACAAATTAAGAAATAAGGAAGTGTAATTGCACTTATAAGGAGAAAAATATACACTGATGAGCCAAAGAATTACGAACACTCCCCAATGCGAGGCTGAATGTCTCCTGCAGTAAGGAAATAACGTGAGCGGAAGAGAGACGAGTGGGCAGCCATTATAGCGAAGATAGGGCTGCAAATGCGGAAATCCACAGATTCTGATAAAGGCCGCATGGTCGTGGTGCTGCGACTGGAAACGAGAATATCTGAAACGGCGAAGCTGGTCTCCTCTTGGCGTACTACTGTCGTAAGCACGTATGGAAAGTGGTTGAAGGATGGTGAAGTAACGAGTAGGCCTCATGGTGTTAGACGACCACGTCTAATCATAAAGCGTAGCGGGCGGAGGATCCCCCGCTATGTAACTGAGGACAGGCAGCGATCTGTGGCGGATCTGACGATAAAGTACAACGCTGATGCAGACACAAGTGTTTCAGAGCATACCGTTCTAAGGCCATTTGTGAACCACATCACACAACCCCTACGTGTTCCTGTGTTGACCCAACGACATCTTCAGTTATGATTGTAGTGGGCAACAGAAACGTGTCGCTTGTCTATTTAAACGCATTTCTTGTTACACCAGGTCGATAGTTGGGTTCTTTCACGCCGTCATCCAGGCGAATGGCTGCACCGAGGGTTAGACTTATGCTACGGGGTACAATGAGTTGGTCTTCCATGGGACTTTGTGGTGGTAATCAAAGGCATCATGACAGCAGTGAATTAGGTGAACATTACTGCGGACCACCTGCAACGCTTCATGGTTGTAGTATCCTTCTACGGCGATGAAATCTTCCAGCACGATAACTGCCTGTATTGCAAGACTAGACTCGTGCTACAGTGGTTTGAGGGCCATTGTAGTGAACTCAGTTTCACGTGTGCTCGACAGTTAAACATCTCTTCTCTCAGAAGCAGGTGGCGAAGTTTGTTTCACATACTTAATACTCGAAACTCATTCATCAAAACCTATAGAGCACTTCCCTTAGCTTAGTATCATGACATTAAACAAGAAGCATGGTAAAAGAGAAAAATCCTAAAAGTGTAAATTGCTTATTATATAACACGAAAAACATATTTTTTGTCATTTACTGTCCGTCTGTCTGACAGTCAGACTGTTAACACCCATTCTTCTCATGAATGAGTCGACGTATCCAGTTGAAATTTATATTACATGCTAACGTCTACAGATCCTTGGCGCTGTAGTAAATGTAAGCTTCTAAGTCAATGCAATCGAAAGATGCGGCCATTTGTGTCACATATTTTGATCCTTGCAAACTCACTAGCAAGAGCTGTAGGCTACTTGCCGTTGTCATAGAATCATGAAACTTGGAAAGAAGCAATGTTTTCTCAGTACAAGTAAAGGCAAAGGCACAAATAAATCACAACACTCTCGAAAGTCTTCAAATTTCTGGGGTCAGTATTTTGTCAGCGTCAATGTCGATAACAGGCAAAAATAGTCGAGATTCTGGGTTCCTGCGGTAAATGAACTGTCTAAATACATAACTCAGTTTGTTCAGAACCCTCAGTGCGCAAGACCTACACGCAGCTGGCATATATATATTTTTTAATCTTTTCGCTCTCCACCCCAAGAAGTGAAGCGGACTGCTCGAGGAACCACCTATGGAGCTCTTTTGCGGTGCACTTCCAAGAGAATTCTGCCTATTTCTTTGGTTGCACTTAAATGCCACCACCATTGCCTTGGAGCAGTGGTCGGCCCGCTACTCCCAGTCATATTTTACAATAAAATGCATCTAGCAACTAACAGCCTCACTCAAAAACGTCAACTAACATTAAGAGCTTCCTAAGAGTGTAGTCTTCCGGTTCATCAACAAAGAAATGTACTTACAGACGCAATACTATTTTAAGATGAGCTTAATTTTAATTGACGTTGGTGAATTAGGTCATGAGGTAAGTAAAGCTGACCGCTTACTTCAAAGGCATCGTAGTCACTGCGGGGTTAAAGAATGTGAGGGGAGGAGTGCTAGATTGTTTGTCTTTCTGTTCCAACAACTGGCAGGCTTACGCGATTTGTAGCAATTAGCTGCTATGGTATGAACTTCAGACTGGAGTACCGTGGATTCGTGGGTGCGTACTATACAGAAGGTCATTTCCAGATGCCGTACACATTGCGACGAACAGCAGTGCATGCACTGTAGCGTCGTAATTTTCCGTCTGTTGTGATGTAAGTAACCAGTTCAGATCCACTCACCATTAGTTACTTGTTTAGTGTTTACTATTTACGGAAAGTTCTCGAAATATCTTAAGCTTCCAGTTTCTGCAGTGTGCAATATCTGTACAAGTACCTGCACTCTCCGTCCAGGAGGTCAGTTATGTACTGGCTGATTCACTGGTATTAGTAATAAACGTCCTTTTAATGGTAAGTATTGTACTCCATTGGGGTGCACTCAGCCTCGTGATGGGCCAACTGAGGAGCTACTCGACCGAGTAGTAGCGGCTCCGGACAAAGAAAACCATCATAACGACCGGGAGTGCGATGTGCTGACCACACGCCTTTCCTGTCTGCATCCTCAGCTGATGATGACACGGCGGTCGGATGGTCCCGATGGGCCACTTGTAGTCTGAAGACGGAGTGCTTTTATTGTACACCATTGACGACCCTTCATTTGGATCTGTACTTGATTGTCAATTCGAATTGACAATATTTGTAGTAAACAATATGAAATAAAATTAAGGCTATTATAATAAGCGCGACTAGTTGAAGAAAAATAACTTTCTAAACATTTGTGAACGTGCCTTATGCTGCATAATGCGTTTAAATACAACTACAATTACTTTTATTAATCAGTTACTCACCCTCTCACACAGACACGTAACAACACTTATACATGCAATTAAACTGTCACAGCTTAGGGTTTGCTGAGGGTGGCACCAATCTGAAGCAGAGAACAGTCGAAACAAGTGTTCCAAAATGTGCCGATTTTTAATTATCAGTAGTCGTTGCCAGCTTACTATAGCTTGTCTATTGGGGGCTCATGAAATACTGATTTACGTACGTCACCAGTTGATAATAAGATTGGTCATATGCGGCCCGAGGAGCTACCCCAGAATGTCAGTACTGGATGTCGAGCAAAAACGTTTGGCGACCACTACTCTAGAGAATCGGAGGATAGTTAACTACGTATAGTACACAATAATTTACTTACAACCCTTTATCGATGGAATCACAAAAACAACCAAAACATCGCATCTTTCTTCATCATGAGAATGCCAGCTATTACGCAGAACGTGAAAAAGTTAATTATTTGGCGGAGAAAAGCATGTAATCGGTGTCCCCTATCTCGTATGCACCTGGATTTATTTTTGTTCCATTTCGTGGGACAGAACTGCATGGAGAGCAGTTTTAATTACGTCAACAAGCTGTTGAATCCTTCCAAAACCATCTTTTTGATGTCCCAACATCAAAGAGGAAACATATTTCCATAATTAGTTGAAACGCATGCAATGGAGTATAAATTTGTAAAGTCAATATTTTGATAAATAGTGGAACAATTTGTACCAAGTGATTTTCCTTCATTATTTTTTTAAAAACTTTAGAAGCGAAAAGCGGTACTCCTACATTTACCGCAATTACCTCATCTGCAAAGTGGCGTTTTAATTCGAATGTGGCCAGCGGCTAGCGACCCACTTAATTGTCTGAGACTGCAATGAAAAAGAACTTTACCAACATAGTAAAAGGAAAATATCGCCACAAACGTATCATGGACAGGGCAGGAGTGTAGTTTACTGCTCCGGCTAACATGAACTGACGTCATTTCGAGAGCGTGCACAGTTCGTGACGACCCACTAGACTTTTAGAGCCATGCGCTGATAAAGTGCACTGCATCCCTTTAAAACTGCAACACCAAAAATGATAGGAGATAACGTACGTATTATTTATAGTAGGAAGGACATGTGACTAAATTAGTGATGTACAGGTTGTAACAGGTAAAAGTGTACATATTTTTATATGTAGTGCCTTAATATGTGGCTGTTTTTCCTATGTATGAGGCAGTCTTCCCACAAATCCTTCACAAGATTTACGACCTGATGTTTTCTGCACAGTCATAACTGCACCAAAAAGTGGACGACGCCACCTGACCTACTGCCCAGGGAAAATAAGCATTAATGGCTTACTCTTGCCACGTATACGTTGCGGTACTAACCAATCTAGAAACATGTGACTTGTAATAGTTATTATTAGTCCCCAAATAACATAAATATTGAGGTAATGTTATTCAGTACACTATTCTCAGCTACCAGTAAAAATATCTGCACTTATGCCCATTACGCCCTATATAGATTCCGCAATTTAGTACACAGAGCTGGCAGTTGTGACGGCAACATGAGCTCTTTCCGGCTGGGTAAGGAACCAAACTGAGCTTCGATGACACATAGAATTATGTCACTCCGAGATGCTTCAACTCGGTCTCCTAATCGTAGTGGCTGGTGAGTGGGGACATACCTGTCTGTCAGCAAACCGTGACTACACATTGATGAGCCAAATCATTGTGACCACTTGCTTAAGAACTCATTGGTTACTTTTGAACCGCAATACAGCTGCAGTTCTACGTGGCATGGCTGCATCACGAACTTGATAGGTTTGCGGAGACATGTTGTTGTTGCGGTCTTCAGTCCAGAGACTGGTTTGATGCAGCTTCCATGCTACTCTATCCTGTGAAAGCTTCTTCATCTCCCAGTACCTACCGCAACCTACATCCTTCTGAATCTGTTTAGCGTAATCATCTCTTGGTCGCCCTCTACGATTTTTACTCTCCGCGCTGCCCTCCAATACTAAATTGGTGATCCATTGATGCCTCAGAATATGTCCTACCAACCGATCCCTTGTTCTAGTCAAGTTGTGCCACAAATTTCTCTTCTCCCCAATTCTATTCAATACCTCCTCATTAGGCATGTGATCTACCCACATAATCTTCAGCATTCTTCTGTAGCATCCGGGGACATATGGCACAACAAATCTCTGTAGAAGTGACGCAGTTCCAGTAAATTACGGGCTAATAGCTCGTGGACGCTGAACTACCACCCTACACTATTCCAGTTGAGTTGTATCTGGTGCAGATCAGCCGAATTTGGTGGCTAAGAATCAGCCTGACTTAACTATCACTCTGCTCCAACCACTGTAGTACAATTCTGCCAATGTCACAAGGACAGTTAACCTACTGGAAGATGCCATCACTGTCAGCGGAGACATTAAGCACGAAGGGACGCACGTGGTCAACAGCTGTCGTGGGGGCTTCAGTTACGACCACAGCTCTTGTGGGAGCCAAGGTGAATGTCCCCCATAGCTTAGTACAGACCACACCGGCCAGCGCCCGTAGTGCAGTTGCGTGTTTCGAGGGACCGTTTGCCCGTATAAGGGTAGACCAGACACTGCCACCGACATGATCTAAAAACGAACATGCTTCATCCGACTAGGCGACACATTATCATGCGGTCCAATGTCTATGATTCAGTAATTAGGTCATTGGGGCAATGCAGTCTGCTGCGGTTTCCCATGATGAAAAATACACGCTGAAACACTTGTGGTTTCACCAATACTGTACTCTGTCATCAGACTTGCCACGGATCGCCGCTTATCCCGCTTCCCAGTGCGGCGAGGCTTCCACTGTTGATGCGCTTTTTACGAAGGTAATCCCAAAAGTAAGGTGTCCTATTTTTTTATAAGTACATAGACCTATGTATTTCTACAGTGGTTTACATCAGTTTACAGCTTGAAAATTTAGCTATTTTTCGACATAATCACCATTTCTGTCGATGCATTTTTGTAGACGCTGTGGAAGTTTTTGTGTGCCCATTTCATACCAGCTCGCCGCCATGCTGTTCAGAAACTTATGAACCTCCTCTTTCACCTTGTCGTCGAAGCTGAATCGCTTCCTGGCCAAATGTTCTTTTAACCTAAGGAACAGGTGATAGTCACTGGATGCCAAGTCAGGACTATAGGGTGAGTGGGTGATTAAGTTCCACTGAAACTGTTGCAGGAGAGCATCGGTTTGCCAAGCGATATGTGGACTAGGGTTGTCATGTGTACGCCCTTGCTCAGCATTCCTCTTCTCCGGTTCTGAATTGCCCATTTGAGTTTTTTCAGAGTCTCACAGTACCTGTCAGAGTTAATTGTGGTCCCAGTGGGCATAAAGTCGACCAACAATACCCCTTTCCGATCCCAAAAAACGGTTGTCGTGACTTTACCGGCAGACTGTGTTTGTTTGAATTTCCCCAGCTTTGGCGAAGAAGGATGCCGCCACTGGCGTGATTGTTGCTTGGTCTCAGGTGTAAAGTGGTATGCCCAGGCTTCATCACCCGTGACAATTGAGTCATGAAAGTTGTCCTGTTCGACTGCAAGGCGGTGAAGAAATGCGCGGGAAGCATCAACTCGTTGCCACATGTCTTCCTCAGTCAGCATACGTGGCACCCATCTTGCGCACGCCTTCCGGTAGTTCAATGTTTCCGTTAAAATTATGTGAGCGGTGCTTGGGAGAACCTCAGGAACCAACGTGCAGAGACCATCCTGGATGATCCGCCGATTTTCACGTATGCTTTGCTCAACCTTCAACACTGTCTCCTCAGAAACTGACAGTCTCCCGCTCCTTTGTTCGTCATGAATTTCGATCCGACCAACTGCATACTCTCTACACCACTTACAAAAATTTTTGACATCCGTGCACAACTCACCATACACTTCCGTCAATTGGCGATGGATTTCAATCAGCGCAGTGCCCTTTGCGTTCAAAAACCGAACAACTGCGCGCAATTTGCACTTGCTGGTAACATCCAACGGGAGCTCCATTCTCAACGGCTGCCAAGCCAAGACTGAGCGCCTCAGCGAGGCGTGCGCATGTTTACACACAGCGCGTGAAGCGCTCTTCATAACAGTGTGACCAACTGCCACACAAACAGAGTTCTGTACTTATAAAAAACTTGGAGACACCACTTTTGGGATTACCCTCATTGTTTGTGTTTGAAGGGGAGCCGCAACAATGATCGCCGTGGTGGCAGTGGTACTCAAGACGTCATAACTCTGTCCATGTGAATACTTGGCAAGTAATACCATTCCATTAATTGACGTTATTGTACTACACCGCCGAGGGAAAAATATTTCTTCCGATTGCTATATTCTGATTTGTGTGCATCATAATTATCTTAAAAAAAGTTTTCTAGAGTTCGTTGTGTTTATATTGCTTATGCTAACAGCTGGACAAAACCTGGTGTCAATTAATAGAAAAAATAATAACAAAGAGAATCGCAGCTATGAAACAGCTGCGATTTTGCGCAGAACGAAGTGTCATGATATGCGCAGCGTGTTCTCATACAACACTTCGCTGTTCTTCGCTTCATATTTTAATTTCAGTTTGCAGATGTCACACACGACAAAAGAAGCACGCATGTCTAGCACCCTTACCCTGAAAGCTTTTCTGCAGGCAAACTTGAATTACTCTTCAGCACCTCATCTCCTAGGTAGCATTTCAGGGCAGCATCTAACAGTAAAATGAAACATTTATTCCAATATTTCTATTGCCATATGCAGCTGATAGTATTCAATAAAAAGAGGACTATGAGAACAGCATCTACTGGGAATGATGACCGTACAATTGAAATGTTTCTTGTTACTATTAAGCAACTTCTGTCCACATTAACAAGCTACTTAACTACACCGCTGGCCACCGTAAATGCAACACCCTGAAGGAAGCATCCGAATCAAGTGAAATTTACACCATGGGTTTGCAGCGATGAGATATGCAACTAATTAGAATTTCAGCGCAGAAGCACATCACGCGCGCCTGTGGCGCCACCTCATAGCGCCATTTAAGGCTTGGCGATTTCGACGAGTGTACGTTCGGCACGTGTGTTTACCTTGTGGTTGTTTCACAAGACGATCAGTTATGCCTCGTAGACAACAGCGAACATCGTTTGATCAAGTATCCGAGTTCGACAGAGGAAGGACAGTGGCTTACCGAGATTGAGGATTATCATTCAGAGAAATCGCTAGTCGTGTTGGACGAAACCAAACAACTGTAATGCGGATATGTGACAGTTGGATGCAGGAGGGTACGACGGACCGACGTGGTCGATCGCATTCACCTCGGTGCACCACTGCACGTGCTGATAGGCAAATTGTGCGCATGGCAGTGACGGATCGCTCAGTGACATCCCGAACCATAGCACAGCACATTGCGTCTGTAACGCATCATCCAGTGTCTGCGCGTACCATTCGACGCCGTTTACAGCAGAGTGGTCTGTCCGCAAGACGTCCATTGCTTCGTCTACCATTGACGCAGAACCACAGACGTCTCCGTCGCCAATGGTGTGATGACAGACGGATGTGGACGGCAGAATGGAATGACGTTGTCTTTACTGACGAGGCACGCTTCTGTCTGCAGCACCACGATGGTCGGATTCGAGTGTGGAGACACCGTGGAGAGAGGATGCTGGACAGCTGCATTATGCACCGCCACACTGGTCTTGCACCGGGTATTATGGTATGGGGCGGTATTGGATATTACTCTCGCACGCCTCTAGTACGCATTGCCGGTACTTTAAATAGCCGGCGCTACATATCCGAGGTGCTGGAGCCAGTTGTCCTTCCTTACCTTCAGGGCTCGGCCACAGCCATATTTCAACAGGATAATGCGCGACCACACGTGGCACGCATTGTCCAAAGGTTCTTCGTCAATAACCAGATTGAATTGCTTCCCTGGCCGGCTCGCTCTCCGGATCTTTCGCCGATAGAGAACGTGTGGTCCATGGTTGCTCAACGAGTGACCCAGATTACATCCCCGGCTGACACACCAGATGATCTTTGGCAAAGTGTGGAAGCTGCTTGGGCTGCTGTACCCCAGGAACACATCCAACGTCTCTTTGACTCAATGCCGAGACGTGTGGCAGCGGTGATCTCCAACAATGGCGGCTACTCTGGCTACTGATTCTGGCAGGAACCACATGTCACAGACGTCTGTAAACGTAATCATTTGATACTTGGTCAACATGTTATCTACAAAATAAATTTTGTTGTGCTACCTCTTGTCTTTCTTGGTGTTGCATTTACGGTGGCCAGCAGTGTACAAACAACATACTACATGAACCCCAGTCCTGCCTCCACAAACATTGTGCTCATCATACGCTCAGTAAAGCAAAAGACGACTTGAACTAGCCATGGACAGACAAGACGTGACTGTTGTGTGCGATAGATTACTTGTGAAACGGTCTTGATTTCTCTCCAGTTGCAGTGCAATAGTGTCTCTCGCACCTGCCATATCGCCAACATTCCGCCATGTCATGTTCCAAAAAGTCGCAATGGGTACTGGTAATAGCAGGCGTCCCCAGGATTTGGTATAAGGTCCACTACTCATTTCATTGTACGTCAGTGACTTGTCATCAGTTTTTCGGTGTTGCGAATACCACTTGTATGCTGATCATGACCTTCAGTTTTAACTAGGTACAGAACCAATCAACTACAGAAGACTTATTGACAATGTCTGTACCGATCAGTGTGAGTTATTAAAACGTTTAATGTTCAGTTCACCCAAAACACAAATGATCTTGGTTGGCTATTCTAGGATCATTTGCCGAAAACTGCGGGAATGCTTATTATCTTTTTCCTTACATGGAAGAAACATAAATTTCCTTCCCTAAGCAAATAGTCTAGAAGTAATAATAGATGGAAAGTTACAGGGGGCTAAAATGCAGCGAAATTATTCAGGGAGGCATTAGCAACTCTCCATGACCTACAAAAATATAAAAATCTCTTCACACTTGACCTGAGAAAGAAACTTGTACAAATACTTGTACTGTCTATCGATGATTACAGCGACGATATCGTACAAGGAAGGCCTGTCTGAGGAACGTCTGGAGTTGATGATGAACGTCTCTGTACGATATATCTGTGACATTCGACTCTTCGATCATGTTTCAGCACGTACGCACAGCTGTCTTGGTGACATGCAGGCAAAAGCGGAGGTTTCCATACAACATACAAAGTCTCTCATATCTCTCCTCGACCTTGAAAAGATAATTGGTCACTTCCTTGTGAAACAATAATGTCTGGCTCAAATGGCTCTGAGTACTATGGGACTTAACATCTGAGGTCATCAGTCCCCTAGAACTTAGAACTACTGAAACCTAACTAACCTAAGGACATCACACACGTCCATGCCCGAGGCAGGATTCGTAGCGGTCGCGCGGTTTCAGACTGAAGCGCCTAGAACCGTTCGGCCACTCCAGTCGGCACCATAATGTCTACCTTTGTTCTGTATGCCCGTTACAAACTGAACTTCTCTTCCTCAGAACAATTCATACGAACGCTCTTCTGTAAATCCTATTGTGTTCATTACCAGTAGTGGCCGAGCGGTTCTGCGCGCTACAGTCTGGAGCAGAGCGACCGCTATGGCCGCAGGTTCGAATCCTGCCTCGGGCATGGATGTGTGTGATGTTCTTAGGTTAGTTAGGTTTAATTAGTTCTAAGTTCTAGGCGACTGATGACCTCAGAAGTTAAGTCGCATAGTGCTCAGAGCCATTTGAACCATTACCAATAACAGCAGTATTACGAGGGGCAGTCAAATGAAAACAGAATACTTGCCACAGCGGGACTATGGGATGGGTCAATTAAAATGTAATTACCACGCGCGTTAAAACATTTATCCACTAGGAGACGAGACGATTAATTCGTTTTTCGTAGAAAGCGGTCGGCCACCTGTGGATCCACAACCCCTCTCACTCTTGCACTTCCTTGTCCGACTCAAACGGACTTCCATGCATGTTGTTTTTCAGATCGCCGAAGATATGACAATCACGTCTACGTCTACGTCCATACTCCGCAAGCCACCTGACGGTGTGTGGCGGAGGGTACCTTCAGTACCTCTATCGGTTCTCCCTTCTATTCCAGTCTCGTATTGTTCGTGGAAAGAAGGACTGTCGGTATGCCTCTGAGTGGGCTCTAATCTCTCTGGTTTTATCCTCATGGTCTCTTCGCGAGATATACGTAGGAGGGAGCAATATACTGCTTGACTCTTCGGTGAAGGTATGTTCTCGAAACTTCAATAAAAGCCCATACCGAGCTACTGAGCGTCTCTCCTGCAGAGTCTTCCACTGGAGTTTATCTATCATCTCCGTAACGCTTTCGCGATTACTAAATGATCCTGTAACGAGGCGCGCTGCTCTCCGTTGGATCTTCTCTATCTCTTCTATCAACCCTATCTGGTACGGATCCCACACTGCTGAGCAGTATTCAAGCAGTGGGCGAACAAGCGTACTGTAACCTACTTCCTTTGTTTTCGGATTGCATTTCCTTAGGATTCTTCCAATGAATCTCAGTCTGGCATCTGCTTTACCGACGATCAACATTATATGATCATTCCATTTTAAATCACTCCTAATGCGTACTCCCAGATAATTTATGGTATTAACTGCTTCCAGTTGCTGACCTGCTATTTTGTAGCTAAATGATAAAGGATCTATCTTTCTGTATATTCGCAGCACATTACACTTGTCTACATTGAGATTCAATTGCCATTCCCTGCACCATGCGTCAATTCGCTGCAGATCCTCCTGCATTTCAATACAATTTTCCATTGTTACAACCTCTCGGTACACCACAGCATCATCTGCAAAAAGCCTCAGTGAACTTCCGATGTCATCCACCAGGTCATTTATGTATATTGTGAATAGCAACGGTCCTATGACACTCCCCTGCGGCACACCTGAAATCACTCTTACTTCGGAAGACTTCTCTCCATTGAGAATAACATGCTGCGTCCTGTTATCTAGGAACTCCTCAATCCAATCACACAATTGGTCTGATAGTCCATATGCTCTTACTTTGTTCATTAAACGACTGTGGGGAACTGTATCGAACGCCTTGCGGAAGTCAAGAAACACGGCATCTACCTGTGAACCCGTGTCTATGGCCCTCTGAGTCTCGTGGACGAATAGCGCGAGCTGGGTTTCACATGACCGTCTTTTTCGAAACCCATGCTGATTCCTACAGAGTAGATTTCTAGTCTCCAGAAAAGTCATTATACTCGAACACAATACGTGTTCCAAAATTCTGCAACTGATCGACGTTAGAGATATAGGTCTATAGTTCTGCACATCTGTTCGACGTCCCTTCTTGAAAACGGGGATGACCTGTGCCCTTTTCCAATCCTTTGGAACGCTACGCTCTTCTAGAGACCTACGGTACACCGCTGCAAGAAGGGGGGCAAGTTCCTTCGCGTACTCTGTGTAAAATCGAACTGGTATCCCATCAGGTCCAGAGGCCTTTCCTCTTTTGAGCGATTTTAATTGTTTCTCTATCCCTCTGTCGTCTATTTCGATATCTACCATTTTGTCATCTGTGCGACAATCTAGAGAAGGAACTACAGTGCAATCTTCCTCTGTGAAACAACTTTGGGAAAAGACATTTAGTATTTCGGCCTTTAGTCTGTCATCCTCTGTTTCAGTACCATTTTGGTCACAGAGTGTCTGGACATTTTGTTTTGATCCACCTACCGCTTTGACATAAGACCAAAATTTCTTAGGATTTTCTGCCAAGTCAGTACATAGAACTTTACTTTCGAATTCATTGAACGCCTCTCGCATAGCCCTCCTCACACTACATTTCGCTTCGCGTAATTTTTGTTTGTCTGCAAGGTTTTGGCTATGTTTATGTTTGCTGTGAAGTTCCCTTTGCTTCCGCAGCAGTTTTCTAACTCGGTTGTTGTACCACGGTGGCTCTTTCCCATCTCTTACGATCTTGCTTGGCACATACTCATCTAACGCATAATGTACGACGGTTTTGAACTTTGTCCACTGATCCTCAACACTATCTGTACTTGAGACAAGACTTTTGTGTTGAGCCAACAGGTACTCTGAAATCTGCTTTTTGTCACTTTTTCTAAACAGAAAAATCTTCCTACCATTTTTAATATTCCTATTTACTTTGAAAGAGCCGGGCTGTACGGAGGATGTGGCAGTCTTTCCCAACATGATCGCTGAAGTGGCACTTTTGGGACGGGTGTTACGGTGCAACATGATTCTTCTGTCCGACAGCTGACAGTCCAAGGGTACAGAAATTTATTACTGTTCCGGTAAGGACATTATAGCCTTCTTCTTCGACTGCAGGGGTCCTCTACTCGTTGAGTTCCTCGAGCGTGGAACCACAGTGAATGCGCGGAGCTATGTAGACACTTCGCATTAACTGCGATGCGCCGTAAAGTCAGAACGCCCAAGATTGCTGTCGGCCTGAATCATCTTGTAGCACGATAATGCTCGACCCACAGTGGCAGTCGGACGAAGGCTACGCTTCAGCGATTTGGTTGAGAAACACTGTAACATACTCCGTACAGTCCGGGTCTTTCATCATATTAGTTTCACGTCTTTGGCGACCTAGAAAGACATGCGTGGGCGTCGCTTTCAGTCGGACGAGGAAGTGCAAGGGTGGGTGCAGCTGTGGATTCTTCAGTGAGGTTACTTATGAATGGAACCATTCCATGGTCCCACTGTGGTGGATGTTCGGTTTTCATCTGACCGTGTTACAGTATCGCTATTACAAGGATACTTCAAAAAGTAAGTTACACATTATGGTGGGAGGTCAAGTAACTTTCAGTGGATGCTGAACTACACTTCAAAGTGACAAAGATACCTGATACTGTTTTTCAATA
Source organism: Schistocerca piceifrons (assembly GCF_021461385.2). Lineage (NCBI taxonomy): Eukaryota > Metazoa > Arthropoda > Insecta > Orthoptera > Acrididae > Schistocerca > Schistocerca piceifrons. The sequence goes on along the minus strand of NC_060145.1, from coordinate 472,287,533 downwards.
TAGTCATCAAATCTCTGTAAGCAACTGTTGTGGACTGACAAGACAGCCAGTCCACAGTGACGGGTAACCGAAAGGCACGCGCTTAAATTCACGCAGGATGGCGTGAGGTCTGAAAACAGGATACGTAATGAATGCTATAAAGAAAAGTACGTAGCTGCTGGAATACTTAACTTTAATCCATCATTTGTATACATCGTTCTTGATGAGACATGCTTCATACGATAACTATCAATTGCTATGGCGCCTTGCTAGGTCGTAGCCATTGACTTAGCTGAAGGCTATTCTAACTATCTTCTCTGCAAATAAATGAGGCTTCGTCAGTGTTGCATCGCTAGCTAAGTCGTCCGTACAACTGGGGCGAGTGCTAGTAAGTCTCTCGAGACCTGCCGTGTGGTGGCGCTCGGTCTGCGATCACTGACAGTGGCGACACGCGGGTCCGACATGTACTAATGGACCGCGGCCGATTTAAAGCTACCACCTAGCAAGCGTGGTGTCTGGCGGTGACACCACAGCAACAGTCGAAATATTCCCTCACTTGTTCACTTGGTCGAGGATAGAATTCCGCTCCTTGGTTATGGAGCCATTCGAGAACCGCTGAACGTCCTCGTGGTTTGGAAATCTCTTTCCCCTCAGATGTTCTTTCAGCCTGCCGAAAAGATGGAATCCACATCGTCCAAGATCTGGACTACCCGATCAGCATCAGTCACATGTCGGCCTCGCTCGAATTGTTGGCTGCATTGCACCGTGGCTGGACGTAATATCGCGTTTGGTCCACTCACTGCCACAATTTTTCGGTGAATATGTGTGCAATTCAGACGTTTTGCCCACAAGAATCGTGCTGTTCCGCCTACCTCAACTTTCGAGTAGGTTTCCATTTGCCGCGCCATTTCGCTCGGGCACTGTGATGACATCACAAACATCCATGCCCGAGGCAGGATTCGAACCTGCTACCGTAGCGGTCGCGCGGTTCCAGACTGAAGCGCCTAGAACCGCTCGTCCGCATCGGCCGGCGAACGTCAGTTCCCTTTTAAAAATGCGCTCCTCTTGTTCGCAATTGCTTTACCCTGGGGCGACATATGCAACTTACTTTCTGATGTTGTACTCTTCATGAGGGTGTGCCAAGTATAATATTAAAAACATCCACGCATAGGGGTGCCAAATGTAGTAGGTCTGTACTTGCTCAAATTGTTTCCTCACGCAAGCGATGCCAAGTGCCTGTTGGCTGTTTTCTCAAAAGATGCAAATTGTACCCTTCTTTCACGATGCGGTTGGTTCCTGAATGTAATACTTTCCGCCAAAAAGTTTTGCCTGGTACGACATACATGGTAGATTTCTGGATGTCACATTCTCTCCCATTTCTCATAGCACATTTCGAGGTATCTTTCTTAGCTCTTGTCTTTTAAATATGACTCGTAGTCTTCGTCTCGATTGGTTTCTCCTCCTCTGGCCGCACACCTAACGCCCATGCAATTAACAGTGCATAATAGAGTGGCAAAATCGGAAAATCTCAACACTACTAAAAATGAGACTTGCAAAATAATGGGACGCCGCTTGATTTTCTTTTATTGACAGACTCACAAAACGATTCCGACAGCCAGTCTACTATTGATGTTGATAGCAAAATTTCCGGATGCTAATCATTATTTCCCACAGATAATACTTCACGCGATTTTAATATCAGCACAATTGTAGTTTTCCGAGGCGAAATTCGCACAAATTTTTCCGTCTATACGTGAAATTGCGCTTCACACACTGACTTACATGTTGCCTCTGAGGAAACCGATCGCAGACTCCTCCACATTATCATAAGATTAGCATGATTGTGTAAATCATCCGCGGCAGTTTCCTACAAATTGTTGGCATTCACACGAGACCACGATTCACACCTGGATTCACGTGTTGTTTCTCCGGTCCCTTGTAATTACACTTCTTCCGAGCTATGTTGGGAATTAGGGGCCTGTCAGTTGACTGTGACTGATTGATCATTTCAACCAATAATTATCAATAGTAACTGAAATTTGCAATTTGTTTCTGAGACTGAAATGAGAGTTACTTAAGTTAATGTCAACAAGTTATCAGCGTAGGTGTCGTCACCACCGCAGTTGGAATTCTATGTTAGCATTCTAACAATAAAGGAGAATAATGAAAGGTTCGCTTCCAGGCACCAAACCTCCTCTGTGAATCCACGATGTCTCTATGAGTTCCAACACTACAAGGCTGGTGGTCAACGCACCGTTGTCACGCTCGTAGACCATCTGTCGCTTTGCATTACGGCTACGCGTCTTGCCAGCTTGCAGTACGTTAAAGCGCATCAACAAAATGTAGACAGAGATTTGGCGTGAACAGCACAAAGAGATTCTGTTCCAAATATTTTTTTTAAAAAAATCTGTTATTATCGTTTTATCACTATTTGTCATATTGCAATCACTGCCGTTCTTTAAGAAGCTGTGATGAAAAAAAATTGTATGTGTAAAAGCCTGGTTCTATGTGAGAGAGGGTCCGAAGACACTCACGTTCCGAAAAAAGCAGAACGCCTTGAACGACTAGGGATAGGATGCTCGTTTTAGCGGGACTTGTACATTAGCATGTTCTGCAGAAGTGATCAGCATCTCAGTCACCTCGTTTCAGCATGTGTCCTGTTGCCTACCAGGCACAGGATCCGCCATGAGCCCTGACAACTTGTTCTATGCCTGATGGCATCCACGTGTATAGCCATCTATGCTCATTCACCTGGTTCCAATGTTCAGGTTTGGTGGCCGGATCGGGTTACAGCGCTGCACCCGTCGTGTCACCATGACCCACACATTTTCGATTGGCGACAAGTCTGGTGGTCTGGCGGGTTCGTGCATTGTCTTGCTGGGGATTAGCGTTTGGGGTGTTGTGCAGTACGGATATGGCTGCGGGTCGCAGGACGTCATTCACGTAGGCCACACAGGTCACAGTGCCCTTAACACGCACCAGCTGTGACTTGGGGTGGTACACAGTGGCACCCACCACCGTAAGGCCTTGAGCTGGCGCTGTATGTCTTGTGGGAATGCAGTGACTGCGATGCCGCTCACCCTGTCTGCGGCGAACCAAAATGCGGCCATAACTTTCAAATAAACAGAACCGGATTCGTCCGAAAACACTCTCTGATGCCATTCTTCTGCCCACTGACTCCGTTCCATACACCATTGCCGTCTAGCGCTTTTCTGCTCTTTCGTCATAGGTAGGCGGAGAGGTGGACGACGCGCACGTAATCCGTGCCGTAATAAACGGCGACAGACTGTCAAACCTGATTCTGTATGATGTGTTCCACTGTTGCGCCTGAGCCGAGAGGGACGTAGATCTGTTGATTGGTTCGTTTGGGGAAGGGTACCAAATAGCGAGGTCGTCAGTCCCATTGGATTAGGGAATGTTTGGGAAGGAAGTCGGCCGTGCCCTTTCAAAGGAACTGTCCCGGCATTTGCCTGAAGCGATTTAGGGAAATCACCGAAATCCTAAATTAGGATGGCCGTTCGCGGATTTGAACCATCGTCCTCCACATGCGAGTCCAGTGTGCTAACCACTGTGACAGCTCGCTCTGTTGCAGATCCCTCTTGCACTGTCATTGGGATGAAGCGTCGTCGCTCTTCTCCGGGGGAGGGAGGGGGGTGCGGGGGGGGGGGGGGGGGAGGAGGGCGACTGGTCGTGTGTCGTGCTCTACGGACTTCCGTGAACCATTCTGCACATACCCGTTGTACTGCCGAAACACTACGTCCCACATGACTAGCAGCTTCCCGGATGGTTGTAACGCATTCTCCCATGCTAATATTCGCCCGCTTTCAAACTAACTAATTTGACAGTACGGTTCGCACATACGTATGCGAGGCATTCTGTACGTCTGCCCAAGTCACGTTGATCCACTACCTTCGGTCTATAGAGCAACAAGAGGCGCGGGCTCGTTTTACCGATAGGCGGTATTGCACCGAGATATCGATGTTGACGTTGAACCACCGGCCGACATGATTCAAAATGGCTCTGGGCACTATGGGACTTAACATCTGAGGTCATCAGTCCCCTAGAACTTAGAACTACTTAAACATAACTAACCTAAGAACATCACACACATCCATGCTCAATGCAGGATTCGAACCTGCGACCGTAGCGGTCGCTCGGTTCCAGACTGAAGCGCCTAGAACCGCTCGTCCACAACGGCCGTCTGACACGGTTCAAATGCTAATAATTTCTGCAGAACATACCAATGTACATGTGCTATGAATACGAACGTTCTATCTCTAGCCGTTCGGTGTGTTTCTTTGTTTATTTATTTTCTGCAGAACCTGAGTGTACAATAAAATAAGCAAATAAATGAATTTAGTGCTAATGGCAAGTGAAACAAAAATGTGAGTAACGACGATGCCTTCTATTTGTCACCCTGGCAGCAGTCGTAACGCCCTACCTTTTTAAACATAGTACTTTGTGGGAAGAGAACTTCTACTGTAAAAAGTTGATGACAACAGTGGTACTCAACCATGTGCGTGCTCAAAGGTAGTGAATACTCTACATAGTGGGAAAGAATGGGTAATATAGGTATTGTTATTTGTTCCGTATGCAGTTGACATTGATGGTCAATTATAGCTGAGGCAGCCACTGCTACGAAGAGCAGTGAAGTAAGCAGTAACAGCTTCCTCTGTACCATGTTTACTTGGGTAGCATCTGAGTTGATTTAATTACGTAGCGTATTTTTTGAATGAAATTACAGTACACACACTATGACTGGAGTGGAAGAGGAAATTTCTGTTTCACCCAGGATAAGCGAATCCTTTAACCAGAGATAATTCTAGTTAAATTATTCAGAAGGGCAGCAATGGGGCAAAGGGAGTGGAATTAGAACTGTTTTATCGCCCAGAGATCCACACCACAGCCCCAGGTGAAGCTAGTAATAACTATGTATTTTTTCTGGAAGTCATATTTTTGGGTTATTCTGATATTATGATGTAAAAAAAGGAAGAGAATTTACATTATTTTCACTGCGAGCCTATGTCAGGTTAATTTTAAAGAACTGAATTATATTTGCTCATTACGGTTTAATCTAAAGGAAAACGAAACGATTAAACGTCGAAACGTGTTTTTATATTGGGGAAATATATCAGTCCATCAGTATTAATCTCTGGTACAGAATCTTCCATCATATTTTCAGTTCCAGTAACAGAATCATTCTCCCTTAAATGCCACTTTCAACAGCTTTCACAGCACCCAGCTTCTTTCCAGATTCTAACCTGCACAGTAACTTTCAACTTGGAAGCATTAATTCGCTCTCTGATCCACTCACGTCTCCTTGACAGACTGTACGGTGAATGTCTGCTGCAGTTCTTTCGCGCAACCAGTAGACGGATGAATGCCCTTATATCACATTTAATGACCATTTTGATCCGCTGATCATTATGAACACTGATGAACCTATGACTTTGCCCAAAACCAAGTGCAAATTCATATATTCCTGGATTGCACACTAAACTATACATGCGGGAATTACTGGTATGAGTTTGTTAATACGATTGATCAACTAAGTTATTTTCGAGGTGCTTTATCGTACAGTAGCTCTTTAACGATTTTGAGGATAGGCGGAGAGCATTGTACACAAAAATGTGACATCTTTCACCGTGTCAGAGGTAGCAGAGTGACAGCGAATATGTGATGCAAATAGATGTCGAATTTCAAAATATGGAATAAAAGGATTCCATTGCAAGAGAAAGCGTTAATAAACTTGATAATTCACGGTCTAAAGTGGAGGGTGGACCAGTTGGTACGTGACATGGGCTTGTAACGCCGCGGAAACCCGAATCCACAATATCCCCAGGCACCACCAAACACCTGGCAATTGTTGACAGTGGGGTACATCGACATCGCTGCCGAGATGGTATCACAAAGCTCATGACTAGACCTCGACTTGACTTAAGTACTCTGAAAATGTTTGCGTATCGTGGTTATTCTTTTGTGCCTCCAAGATGATGTTTTGTGTTCTGGTTTACTCGGTTTTTGGCTCTGGGCTTGTCAATAAATGAGCTCTCGTCTCATCTTTAATTATATATTTTGTGGCATTGTCATGTATTCCTTGATCTGGTATAAATTCTTATAGAACACAACTGCCACACTTGTAAGCCACTAGGAACGCGCTTTTTTGCTAGAGTACCTTTGGTGAAAACATTACGGACATCAAGAATTCAGAGGTATAGTCAGTATTAAGCAAAGAAGGGTATAGTTCGACTGCAGTTAACCGAATACGAAGTTGACACAGAAATTGAAACAATTGATAGAAAGCAGCTAATTTTATCCTGGGACCTTAAACCAAGCATAAATTAACTGTACTGTTATTGAATTGTAGGTCTGCAGTACAAAACTGTCTGAAGCCAAGCATTTTGCATTTAACCCGTTGTTGCGCAACAGTTTCGCTTTTGTTAAATATGATCGTGTGATGTTAGTTAAAGAATGTGGGACATGCAGTGTCTGTTCTTGGATGCTGATTGTTATTATTCTCACAGTAAAAGAGTGTCTTGGTGTGTTTCTACGCCCGAAGTGATCGTTTCTAGGAGCATGCCATTAACGTGATCCGTTTTACCTGTATCATGGCGGACAAGGCTGTTTGTGTGCGATGCTCCCATCGTGATGGCTTCACGTAAATTTTTGTCATGATATTCGTCGGAAGATGATTATGTTAACTAAGTAACACACAATAACTTGTATTATTGCGATTCGAAGCGATGTATTTGTATTTGTGAGTTACGAGCTTTCATTAATCAGTCAAATTTTCAGAGAAAGCTGTTAAAGTACCGATGGCATCATCTTTGCTAGACACGTTAGATGCTTCACTGAGCATTGGAATGAATACTCGTGACACTCGATCGATTATTGCAACCTCACGTGAGTTTTACGTTCCTTAAATATTGTCGGTTCCGCACACACACACACTGCCGACGGTGACGCCACTCACCGCTGCCTCTCCGTCCTGCATTCCTTTTCCGCCCCTTTGTGACCGTCGCCACCCACGGACTGTCCTTTGGCGTCCCTTTAGCACTGTCTCTCCACATGCTTGCCGCTCTCTGATCACGAGAACACCACCCAAGGGTACACTGTAGGAAATAATGGGTTTCTCACGTGATACTCTGACCAGCACAACTTGCCGGCCGGAGTGGCCGTGCGGTTCCAGGCGCTACAGTCTGTAACCGTGCGACCGCTACAGTCGCAGGTTCGAATCCTGCCTCGGGCATGGAGGTGTGTGATGTCCTTAGGTTAGTTAGGTTTCATTAGTTCTACGTTCTTGGCGACTGATGACCTCAGACGTTAAGTCGCATAGTGCTCAGAGCCATTTGAACCATTTTGAACCACAACTCACGGGACAGTTCCTTTCTTCACGGTACTTTTGTAAAGACGGAACTGCGTCAAGAGCACTGAGTCCAAGGCCAAATTGAAATATGAATTCACATTTTAAAAAGGATTAAAATGTGTGTTAATAAAAATGTGTGGAGACATTTGAGGTGCCCGAGGATTTGACCGATGGAATATGTAAAAGGACTATAGAGAGGAGAGAAATATGAGAATAGCATTGCGATAGTGAATTACGTGAATGGGAAAATGACTTACGTGAAGAGCTAATGTGGAATCCAGTCCTGTAAAAAGAATTTAACAGACCACTGATAAACATACGTCTAAATAAGACACCTGAAAAAGACCACATACCCTCAGAATTGTTAATGTAATTTGGAAACCAACCATGACAATACTGTACCACCTGGTGTGTCCGGTATATGAGAGAGGTCAAATACCCTCAGACGTCAAAAAGGATGTAATTATTCAGTACAAGAGAAGACAGCGGTTGTTAGGTTACTATTCAATCATCAGTATAATAAGTCAAGTCTGCAAGATATGAATACAAACGGAAAGAAAAAACCAGAGATATGGAAACTTAGTAGTAGCCGACCTCGGGAAAGATCAGTATCATTTCCATTAAATACTGACTACAGGACCTATCTTAGAAAGTATGAACTATACGTCTAGCATTTACAGAGTATATAATCTGCTGGACATTCTCAGCTGGAATACTCACTTTCAAAATGTACCTGTTTTTCTTGTGATAGGACTGTCTTATAAAATTTAAATTACCAGCTTTCTTTTCAGAGTGTGACAATACTTTTCCGGCGCCCGCTTTTTTTGTCATCAGTCTTCTGATTCCTCAATTATCTGCTGGATGTATTCCAATCTCTGTCTTCCTCTACAGTTTTTGGCCTCTAAAGCTCCCTCTAGTACCATATAAGTCAGTCCCTGTTGTCTTAGCAGATGTCCTATCATCCTGTCCCTTCTCCTTATCAGTGTTTTCCACATGTTCTTGTCCATTCCAATTCTGCGCCGAATTTCCTCATTCCTTACCTTACCTGTCCGGCTAATTTTCAACATTCGTCTGTAGCACCACATCTCAAATGCTTCCATTCTCTTCTGTTCCGGTTTTCTCAAAGTCTGTATTTCACTGCCACACAGTGCTGTGCTACAAACGTTTATTCTCAGATGTGTCTTCCTCAAATTAAGGCCTATGTTTGATACTAGTAGACTTCTCTTGGCCAGGAATGCCCTTTTTGCCAGTACTAGTCTGCTTTTGATGTCCTCCTTGCTCCGTCCGTCATTTTGCTGCCTAGTTTGCAGAATGCCTTAACTTCATCTGCTTCGTGACCATCAATCCTCATGGTAACTTTCTCGCTGTTCTCATTCCTGTTACCTCTCATGACTTTCGCCTTCTTCGATTTACTCTCAATCGATATTGTGTACTCGTTAGACCGACCATTCCATTCAGCAGATCATGTAATTCTTCAGTTTCAGTCGGGATAGCAATGTCATCAGCGCACCGCATCATTGATATCCTTTCACCTTGAATTTTAATTCCACTCCTGAACCTTTCTTTTATTTACATTATTGCTTCTTTCGTGTAGAGGGTGAACAGTAGGGGCGAAAGACTGCATCCCTTTCTTACAACCTTTTTAATGCGAGCATTTCGTTCTTTGTCTTTCACTCTTATTATTCCCTCTTGGTTCTTGCACATATTGTATAATACTCGTCTCTTCCTATAGTTTACCCCTAATTTTCTCAGAATTTCGAACATCTTGCACTATTTTACATTGTAGAACACTTTTTCTGGGTCGACAAATCCTATGAACGTATCTTGATTTTTCTTTAGTCTTGCTTCCATTGTCAACAGCAACGTCAGAATTGCCTCTCTGATACCTTTACCTTTGCTAAAGCCAAACAGATCTTCATCTAACACATCCTCAATTTTCTTTTTCATTCTTCTGTATATTACTCTCGTCAGCAACGTAGGAAGAAATAATCATCATAATAAAGTAAGAGAAATCAGAGCTGGCACGGAAAGTCTGAAGTGTTAGTTTTCCTCACGCGCTCTTCGAGAGTGCAACGGTAGAGAAATGGCTTCAAGGTGGTTCGATGACCTTCTGACAAGCACTTAATTGTGAACTGCAGAGTAATTATGTAGATGTAGATGTAGGCGAAAATGCTCGTTGGAGACTTCCGTGACTTCCACCTAACACCGCTCTCTCCTCGCCTCTCTCTCGTTCTCTCATTCTGTGTGTGTGTGGGGGGAGAGGGTGGGGGGGCAGGGGACAGGGGGGGAGAGCGTCGATCTCGATGAATTTGTAACTCATTAGCATGATTACCACATTAAGGGCTGTATAACTTTCTCGACTAGACAACTGAGACAGCGCCCCATGTGGCAGTCGATCTCCACATACTTTCGTATTCACTGCAAAGACATCACCGTCTAGGGCCCCTCATTGTTACTTTTCCAGTGGTCAGTCTGCGGAGAAAGCTTTCCTCTACATTCTGACACACTGAAGGCGGAATGCGTTCTCGTCTGGCAGGGGGCAGGTGAAGTGTTGTTGGCGGGATTTTGGGTTGGTTCTTCTGCTGCACAACCGATGCTATGTTCAGCGGCGTGGTTAATGGATACGCCTAATTTCTCGGTAGTGACCGGATCTAGCTGGCGTGAGCGACTATTTCCTTCAATTACGATTTAATGTTCTTGAAATTAGGGGCATTGTTATTTATTGCGAAATGTGGTTAGTTCCAACAGTTTTCGAGTGACAGTACATTGCTTGGTGCAGGGCCTGTTTAAGGAATTTTGAGGTCCCCTGCGAAGTGTCTTTTTTGTTTTCACTTTGTATGATTTTCGTGATTGTGAATGATTATTACGAATGTATGTGTGTTTGTGTGTATGTGTGTGTGTGTGTGTGTGTGTGTGTGTGTGTGTGTGTGTGTGTGTGTGTTTGCAGCTGAAATGGTTTCGATGAAACTCACGGATTGAGGATTTTGGGAATCTATGTACAAACGGGCCACAAATTTAATAAATACTAGTTTACCAACAACTTCGCATGGTAAACCCGTGCGAATTCACGGGTAAGCTGGTACTTGTTGGTAAAAACACACTCACTTATTTTTTTATATGGAGTGTAGTGTGTTTACTTAGAGTTGCAAGAACACCGGGTAGCGTAGATTTCACAATATCTCCGTTCATCTTCTTTTAAAACGTGGACAGACGGTGCTGCTGCGCCGGCTAGGTCACCAGCTGGCTTTGCCGTGTTAAATATTAACAATTGCCCATTAAAATATGCGCAAAAATAGCCGAAATAAACACCAAAACAAGAAAAATGTGCAGCAAAAATATAATAATATGCACATAAAATGAACGAACCTGAGCCTAAAACAAAAATTATGTAGAACTGGAAAAACAGGAACCTAAAGATTTATTAAGCATTTCTGACATTACAGTAATACTGAACGAATTCTGAACTGGGTTTAGTTGTGTCTTTTAGAGTAAATTACTAAATATTTTTCAAAATCTTACAAAAAAGACATCTTTACATCTGTCGAAGTAGTTCTCACATTCGGCTGCGTCACATTTTGGTACGAAGTAGTACTTCATTGTTGCGATGTCGCTTGCAAAATAATCTTCGATAAGTACGTCCAGGATCATAACGCCCATCATAATGTTTTTCTTTAACTCACAGAGGTAAGAGGGAGCAAGTATATAACGATTGTTTATTGTACTATAAAACTTACTTACAGTATGTCATATAAATTGAAGGAATCACATATTACTACAGATACTGAGTCGGCTGTAACGATTGAGCGTTTCAGCGTAATTTTTACTTTTTAAGAAGCAATAGCGCCTGGTTTAATCCTGGGTTTCCAGATTGCGGCCGGCCGGTGTGGCCGAGAGGTTCTAGGCGCTTCAGTTTGGAACCGCGCGACCGCTACGGTCGCAGGTTCGAATCCTGCCTCGGGCATGGATGTGTGTGATGTCCTTAGGTTAGTTAGGTTTAAGTAGTTCTAAGTTCTAGGGGATTGATGACCTCAGATGTTAAGTCCCATAGCGCTCAGAGCCATTTGAACCATTTTGTACCAGATTGCGTGAAACGTTGATCTGGTTTTACATTCAAAACAAGTAACCGGTAAGTGCTGTCATAGAAATAAACTGTAGTTATAAACACTCTTAAATTTTGTTTATGTGATCCTTTATCAATGATTACCACACTTTAGTAAGTGAGAGTTCACAATGGTTACGAGTGATGCCTGGGTGATTTCTAGTAAAAAGTTTTACATAGACCCTTATAGCCAAGCAGAATTAAGCATATAATTTAATAGATCCTGTATAAGTAAATAAAACTGGGTAAAGCCTACTAAACTTTAAAAAAATTATTTTAAAGATTACTCACTAAATCTTCACTGTTCTTGCTTTCTGAGCAGCGAAGGTCTTCATCAGCTTCTCCATGTCGAACGAATGCGCAATCTGTCTTTCCATAGCCATTGTGGCAAGACCTCTTGGCCGTTCGCTGCTCGTTGATGATCTGAGATAGTCTTTAATGATCTTTAACTTTGAAAAGCTACGTTCTGCAGATGCTACAGACGTGGCATACTCAAAAATATTCTTATAATTGTTATCTTTTTGAAAACGTCTTGCAAGTTCATTTCGAAGATGTACTGAAGAGGTGTTCGCAGTTTGTGGAAACATATGGGACAACAGTTCCATTTCGTTTGCAAGATCCTACAAATTTATGTCTCCTGAATGCGGTTGAGGATCTCTCAAAGCTTCTATAAGACTCTACATCTTCTGTCGAGATCACATTTCTTTGTTGCCAAGTTCTTAATGTCAAGAACGGCATTGAACCCGCCACAGCAGTTACAGAGCGGCTGAAACCTTTCCTTGAAAGACATAACAGTCGTGTCTGCCACAACATAGAAGTTGTTCACACCTAAACGATTCCCTTCTCCTGCAATGGATTTATCCTTACTGTCATAAGAAAACTGTCTTTTGACAGTTGCGGATCTGGATTCTGCTAACTCAACAACATTTCCTAAAGATGAAACAAATTCCTCTGCTTTTTCCTTAGCCTTTTCGAAATCATTGGCTCTTTATTCTTCAATAACACTAAATTTTGATTTTATTAATTGTACTGTAGTCTCTAATTGGATATCTTCTTGCTGAACTGCTTCATTGACTCTGTTGACATGGCAAAGGACATTATGTCGAACCACAGCACACAAAGAACACTTAAATTTTGAGATTTCTTTCAAGAGAGTAAATACTTCACTGAAACACATTTGGTCATTTTTGCATGTGTTCTTTAACTCTGTAAATGCAGGTCTTGTGTTATTAAACTCAGATCTTACACCCCGAGGTTTTTTCAATCCCCGCCTCCCATCTTGTATCACGTCGGGCTTACGTGATTCTTGAGTGCATCCCAGCGCTTCCCAAATACTGCGAACAAACTTTGTACTACCCAAAAAAAGAAAATGTAGCGCAATTATAGACAATTTAACTGCACCACTAACAATCAAGTTCCCGATTAGAACACAGCGAGGGAAATAATGAGCTTCTGGATATTCTTCGACTATACGAGCTCGAGTAACACTCTTCTTGCCTTTCATGTTGCTTCCGTTGTCGTAAGATTGACCCCTACAATCTTCAAGCGTTATGCCAGGGTTATCTACACTGAAGCTCCAAAGAAACTTATGGAGGCATGCGTATTCAAATACAGGGATACGTAAGCAGGCAGAATACGGCATGGCGGTCGGCAACGTCTATATAAGACAAAAAATGTCTGGCGCAGTTGTTAGATCGGTTATTACTGCTACAACGACAGGTTATCAAGATTTAAGTGAGTGTTATAGTCGGCGCACGAGCGATGGGACACAGCATCTCAGAGGTAGCGATGAAGTGGGGAGGACCATTTCACGAGTGTACCATGAATATGTAAGAACGGGACAACGACGACTGAAGAGAATCGTTCAACGTGACGGAAGTGCATCCCCTTCGCAAATTGCTGCAGATTTCAATGCTGGGCCATCAACAAGTATCAGCGTGCGAACCATTCAACGAAACATCATCGATATTAGCTTTCGGAGCCGAAGACCCACTCGTGTCCCCTTGATGACTGCACGACACTAAGCTTTAGGCCCCGCCTGGGCCCGTCAACACCGGCACTGGAGTGTTGATGACCGGAAACATTGTCAGGTCGGACGAGTTTCACTTCATATTGAATCGAGCGGATGGACGTGTGCGGATGTGGAGACAACCTCATGAATACATGGACGCTGCATGTCACCAGGGGATTGTTCAAGCTGGTAGAGGCTCTGTAATGGTTTGGGACGTATGCAGTTGGAGTGATATGGGACCCCTGATACGTCTAGATACGACTCTGTCAGGTGATACGTACGTACGCATCCTGTCTGAACACCTGCATCCATTTTTGTCCATTGTGCAAAAAAATTCAAATGGCTCCGAGCACACTATGGGACTTAACATCTATGGTCATCAGTCCCCTAGAACTTAGAACTACTTAAACCTAACTAACCCAAGGACATCACACAACACCCAGTCATCAAGAGGCAGAGAAAATCCCTGACCCCACCGGGAATCGAACCCGGGAACCCGGGCGCGGGAAGCGAGAACGCTACCGCGGGACCACGAGCTGCGGCGTCCATTGTGCATTCCGACGGTTAAGTCCATCAGGACAATGCCACACCCACTACAGAGTGGCTCCAGGAACACTCTTCTCAGTTTAAACACTTCCACTGGCCACCAGACTTCTCAGACATGAAAATTATTGAGCATATCTGGGACGCCTTACAACGTGCTGTTCAGAAGAGATCGCCACCCCCTCGTACTCTTACGGATTTATGGACAGCCCTGCAGGATTCATGGTGTAAATTCTCCCGAGCATTCCTTTAGACATTAACCGAGTCCATGCTACGTCTTGTTGCGGCACTTCTGCGTGATTGGAGGGGGGGGGGGCTTTACGATATTAGGCAGGTGTACCAGTTTCTTTGTCTCTTCAGTATCGTATCCGAAGTAACAATTCTGTAAAATATGTTCCAGTAGCGTCACTCGCTTGAATAGGTGTATCAGTCGCAACGTTTGGAAAACGCATCTACCAGTCTTAAAACCACGCTGAATTGTTCCTTGTGACTTAAATCTGGTGTACCGTCCAATATTATTGAATAATGTTTATTTCTGGGTATGGTATCCTTTGTGACTGATATAGTCTCATCAGTAGTTAGGGTAATGATTTTATTTTGTATGTCCTTACTTAACTAAGTAGCAAACCTTCCATGTTCAAATGGTTCAAATGGCTCTAAGCAATATGGGACTTCACATCTGAGGTTATCAGTCCCCGAGACTTAGAACTACTTAAACTTATCGCCGCTATCGACAGGGGATCTCAAGTTGATTCCGTATTTCTAGATTTCCGGATAGCTTTTGATACCGTTCCTCACAAGCGACTTCTAATCATGCTGCGGGCCTATGGGGTATCGTCTCAGTTGTGCGACTGGATTCGTGATTTCCTGTCAGGAAGGTTGCAGTACGTAGTAATAGACGGCAAATCATCGAGTAAAACTGAAGTGATATCAGGTGTTCCCCAGGGAAGCGTCCTGGTACCTGTGCTGTTCCTGATCTATATAAATGACCTAGGTGACAATCTGAGCAGTTCTCTTAGGTTGTTCGCAGATGATGCTGTAATTTACCGTCTAGTAAAGTCATCCGAAGACCAGTATGAGTTGCAAAGCGATTTAGAAAAGATTGCTGTATGGTGTGGCAGGTGGCAGTTGACGCTAAATAACGAAAAGTGTGAGGTGATCCACATGAGTTCCAAAAGAAATCCGTTGGAATTCGATTACTCGATAAATAGTACAATTCTCAAGGCTGTCAATTCAACTAAGTACCTTGGTGTAAAAATTATGAACAACTTCAGTTGGAAAGACCACATAGATAATATTGTGGGGAAGGCGAGCCAAAGGTTGCGTTTCATTGGCAGGACTCTTAGAATATGCAACAAGTTCGCTAAAGAGACAGCTTACACTACACTCGTTCGTCCTCTGTTAGAATATTGCTGCGCGGTGTGGGATCCTTACCAGGTGGGATTGACGGAGGACATCGAAAGGGTGCAAAAAAGGGCAGCTCGTTTTGTATTATCACGTAATAAGGGAGAGAGTGTGGCAGATATGATACGCGAGTTGGGATGGAAGTCATTAAAGCAAAGACGTTTTTCGTCGCGGCGAGATCTGTTTACGAAATTTCAGTCACCAACTTTCCGTTCCGAATGCGAAAATATTTTGTTGAGCCCAACCTACATAGGTAGGAATGATCATCAAAATAAAATAAAAGAAATCAGAGCTCGAACAGAAAGGTTTAGGTGTTCGTTTTCCCCGCGCGCTGTTCGGGAGTGGAATGGTAGGGAGATAGTATGATTGTGGTTCGATGAACCCTCTGCCAAGCACTTAAATGTGAATTGCAGAGTAATCATGTAGATGTAGATTTAGGACCTAACTATCCTAAGAACATCACACACATCCATGCCCCATTCGAACCTGCGACCGCAGCAGCAGCGCGGTTCCAGACTGAAGCGTCTAGAACCGCTCGGCCACTACAGCAGGCCAAAACTTGCAGTTTTCGCCACACGTTTATTATGATCATTTAATACGGGACCAAACTTGGCTCTTAATTCTACTTGTCCTTAAAGTTTCCATTACCTGAGCTTCCCAGTACTTCATGGTCGCTTCTTACTGGAAGATTTCTTTCAACAAGGAAACATGCTATGGAAAATAATCTTAACAAAACCGATCTCCACCTTTTTTCTTCCCGACAAATTTGATTTTGAGTTACCTGATCAATTAATTCTCTGCGAAATGTCTTTCCACCTGTACATTTCAATAATATGTTGGGGGATTAAATGGTAAGAGATTTACACATGTGACACGCTTTTTCTGAATTGGTTAAGGCGATTGCTGGGATGGTTCCTTTGAAAACACAAGACGAATTTCCGATGTTACAGAAAACCATCCAAAGAGCCATTAAGCCTCAGAGAAGCATATAAAATATTGTCAGACATTCGAATATTGCAAGTTGATACTAATTACTATGTGAGTTACATAGAAATTAATAAAGAAGTTTTGGTTAGAAGCGAAATAGAAAGCTCATGATTACAGCAGATTCAAGTGTGTTGAATATCCTCACTCTTTAATTGGTAGGAATAATTTTATCAACACTGAAGCCACTAATTAGCTAAATTCTTTAATGACTACCAATTTTCACAAGAAATTATATTTGCCTCTTATTCTCTTCGCATAGTATGCTTTATTTGATCAAAGTTTGAGTATAATAGGTCAGCAATGTAAAATCCTTGCAACATCATTTGTAATTAAAGAGAAATTTTGCAGTCCTTTATTACAAATGTGAACATATACTGATTTTCATCCCTAGCAATCATTTTGAGCTGTATGGTCACTATTAAATGAGTGCATATTTAATTTGTATCTCCAATTTATGTTATGAAAACGACGCAACTTATTGTGGTGTCACCGCCAGACACCACACTTGCTAGGTGGTAGCTTTAAATCGGCCGCGGTCCATTAGTACATGTCGGACCCGCGTGTCGCCACTGTGTGATCGCAGACCGAGCGCCACCACAAGGCAGGTCTCGAGATACGGACTAGCACTCGCCCCAGTTGTACGGACGACGTAGCTAGCGATGCACACTGACGAAGCCTCGCTCATTTGCAGAGCAGATAGTTAGAATAGCCATCAGCTAAGTCAATGGCTACGACCTAGCAAGGCGCCATTAGCCTTACATAGCTTGTATCTAAAGAGTCTCACTTGTCTCGTCAAGAGCGATGTACCACAAGGATGGATTAAAGTTAAGTATTCCAGCAGCTACGTACTTTTCTTTATAGCATTCATTACGTATCCTGTTTCAGACCTCACGCCCATCTGCTTGAGCTTAGCGCGTGCCTTTCGGCTTCCTCTCATTGTGTCTAGGCTGTCTTGTCTAGACACAACACTTATATTTTGCTTATAAATCAATGAAATATTATTCGCATCATTAATTTTCGTTGTTTTCTTGTTTCACAGCTCTAAATTGTTTATTTCACAAATTACCTATACATAATCCTCAGGAAGTAATGTACTTGAATTACGCTGTTCACAGTTTTTCTCTCTGCATTAATTTTCTGTTGTAATTTTGTAAATCTGCATCTTAAACAATACTTTTGATTCCAGAATGAAATTTTCACTCTGCAGCGGAGTGTGCGCTGATATGAAACTTCCTGGCAGGTTAAAAGTGTGTGCCGGACTGAGACTCGAACTCAGGACCTTTGCCTTTCGCGGGAAAGTGCTCTACTATTGATTGCTACTAAAAATATAAGTAGACGTGCAACAGCACTTTCGTTACGCAGATTGTAGCTAGTTTTCAGAGAGTCAAGGTGTAGTCAGTTTGTAAAACTAATAGTTCGTTGCTCCACACCACCTCCAAGTGGTAATAAGAGAGTTCATTGCAACTCCTGAACTTTTACTGATGATTTCTACGATGTGGCAATATTGCTACAGTTTCTTACAGCAACGTATTAAGGACAGCAGGGCGAATGCAGCAAAGCAGATATGAAGACCTAAAAGTTGAGTGTTAAATTCTTCCGCCGAGCTTACATTGCCCAAGGACTTTATTGACGTTTTTCTTCTTATTAACTTTAGTCTAAATTTTCGGTACAAGCACATAATCTCCCGTACGTCCTTTTTTACTATTCATTTTTGATGAGACTACTCAATTAGATTTGAAAGTGAACTATTTAGCCGTTGTAAATAATTATATTTGCACACATACCCAACAGGAATGATTACGGAGCACAATTTTCTGAAGATGTTGTAAAAGGTAGATGAGGTCCAAATGCAACTAGGATCAGAATTTTACTATTCACTAACTAACATTTTACTGTCATAGACAGGACTGAAATGAAACATGATCATATTCAGTCTGTTTTGTTTGTTTGCTGTTCATTCTTTGGGATTTTTAGGCACAGAAAATTTGTGTTCCTTGTGAAGTTTTTACTGCGAAACTTGCAATGAGCAGTTATATTTCCTCGCGTGAGTGTTGCTAAGACACTGCTTGACATTTGTGCTTCAGATTTATTTTTTGTTTGCTGAGTCATTCTCGTCTGTAGAGGTTCCACCTTCCTTGTTTCGTAAACCGTGTATAGACCTGTCTGCGTTGCGTGTCTTCCTTCGATTTACGGCGCTGTCCATTCATCTGAAAATACTTGCAGTGTCTGTGGCCTGTGTGGGCGAGGCGATCCGTACATGCGAGTCATCTTCTAAGAAAAGCCTGATGAAGCTTTTGTATGTAAAGGGAGTGGCGTAGTACTTCAGTTGCTGTCTTTGAGCACTCGACATAGCATATTAAAAGCCGCGTGACTTACGAGAAACATCTTAAAAGTATATTAGGATATGACCAATAATGAGGTGCAGGGACGTTCATTGGGCATGTGAATATGCACTTCTCATTAAATTTTTTATTACTGCCGCCATTATTAACTTTCGGTCACAACGTGAAATGGCATGACATGTTCAACAATGTCGGGTCTCCTTGACTCAACTTATTTTTTACGTGCAGTGTGTCATTTTTAACATTTTAGGGAACAATCGTTTTTGAATATGTATTTCTTCCTCTCCATCTGCCACTCACGCAGGCGTGTGTTTGTCGCTCTCTGGTCATACTGACCCTTAGATGTAGAACGAGGGTTAAGACACACAGTGTCAACAAAAAGCTGCCCTAGTAACCTGACACATTAAAGATTTCAAAGTAGTGCAAAGCTAGGCAACTTGCTTTGAATTTTCGTTTCAGTAAATACGGAAAAGAGGTATCATATGGCAACAACATAACTGCTCATGGTCTAGCGGCAGTTCCGTTGCTCCGCCTCGAGCTCCAGGCGGGAAGGCTGTTAGTTTAGTGCCTCACCGCAGCGTCGCACGCGCGTGGACGCCTTTTTTCATTATTGGTCACTGAGGGTTACCGCATTGATAAAGTGTATAGTGGGCAAGTGCCTTCCCTGCAAATGAAAGTGGCCGCCGTCGATCTAATTGTCCGCGTGCGGGTGTTTGTACTGAAGGCCTCATCTGGGCAGCGTCGAAAACTGACATTGGCTGATCTCGTTTCTGCTGCTAATGAGGTTGGTGCCACGTCTTCCCGGGTACAATGGAGCAACAAAGGGACGCTCAGCTTACTGTTCCCAACTTTCTGCCGTTACCCTCGTAACACGGGCCTGAGATTGTTGTTGCCAAGCCGGCAGTGTCCGCAGTGCAACATAATAGACGTCGTATGCAGGATGGCTAGGAGTCGGATACGTCTGCCCCTCACTCAGCCCTTCCTGAGGTAAGTTTCTCGGTTGATGTATCTTGTAGTGCTGATTCCTGCATTACTGACGGGGTCGAAGGCGTGAAAACAACTGCGGAGGTCTCTAGAGTTTCTCCTAGTGTTCCTCCCGCTGTTGAGGGAGCTCCTCCGGAACCACCTAAGGAGGAGAACGTCGTAGAGCCTTGTGGTGTTCCAATGATTCAACAGCAGCAAATTGAAGCGACCCTAAATTTCACTTTTCCCCTGAGGAAACCATCCAGGTGACGTTGGAAAGACCTACTGCAAACGATTGATGGCCAGAAAATACCACCTGTCGATCCAGACGTTGCCAAGTCTGACCCTCTCTTGTGCGTCGATCTGAACTGCATGGATCCCATCCTGTGGAGTGGGCCTCTGCGGCTCCTTTTTTGACTCCTACTTTGGTTAATCTTCAAGAATCGCCTATATCCCTGAATGCCTGGTCGTTGTTATAAACAGCGAGTCCAGGCTGAGGGTGCGGTGGCGCTTAAAAAGGAAAAACATAAAGATGTCAGAGGCGGATGTGCAAGCTCCGCAACGTTTGACTCCTCGGAGGACTCAGCAATGGACCCTGACACTTACTGATCACGTCATTAAGTTGGTCAGCAGATGGAATTCTGTTTATTATTTTTAGATTATGCTTCGCTGCCTCGTTTTGCCTATGATTCCTACGCGTATGTCGTATTATTCGCTTTTCTCTGTCTCATTTTTGCACTGTGTATAACGTGGCTCCCGAATATTCCAAAGTATTTTTTTTTTTTTTTTTTTTTTGAGCTGTGGAGTACTTTTCTTCACCTGACCATGATTCTCCTTTATGCACCAATCGATACCACCGAACGCACTTAGGATCGTTTCCGATTTTATAAGGAAGAGTTGGTTCATTTGTTACAGAAAAGTCAGCAGACTATTTTGAGAGGTGGCAATTGTAACTGTTAGTTGCGTCCTGTAGATCAATCTCCCAGTTTCAATTTCTGCAGGGAATTGCAAGATGTTGGATTTGTAAATATCCGAGTCTTGTCAAATTAACATTTTTACCACTACTTCTAGCGGTAGGTTAGACAGATTTTATTTATCTTTTACGATAAGTGACGGGATTTTGGCTGTCGATGTCATCCCCACCAACTTCACGAGCCACTGTGTAGAGACTGCTGCTTTAAATCACTCGTGACGATCGGTGAATTTGTTTCGATCGCTTTGGATTTTGAATGTGGTGCACTTTGGGGATATATCACTAGATGTGGTGATTCGGGGATATATCACTAGATGCGGTGATCTGGGAAGTTTGGGACCGTAGTCTCCATTCATCTTTACGAAATGCCTCCGTTTTGGAATGGTGGGTGAGATCCCCTGCTACACACGCAGGACACGACAGGTAGTTTAATTTGGGGAAAGGGGCCAAAATGAGTGGCTGTCAGTCGCACTTGAACATACTGCTTTATTCATTTGACAAACATTACAAGAGTAAAGAAAACATTAAAAACAGAGCAAGTCAAAAATTAATTTTAGAACTTAATTTCCAACTAAAAGTGCCATTCAGTCTCACGCCTTAAGGGCAAAACAACTTTAATTTATAACCGGCTGAAGGCCAATCAATTAAGACTCAAAAACAAGAATTTGAATTATAAAAGACAGAAGCTCTTATCTTAAAACATTTCTCTAAATTAGACTGAAGGCCCAAACAATCTCACGCCTTAAGAGCAAAACAACTTTAATTTAAAATCGGCTCAAGGCCAATAACTAAAGACTCAAAAACAGGATTTTGAATTTAAAAAGCAAGAGGCCTTATCTTAAAACATTTCTTAAAATCAGGCTGAAGGCCAGAACAGTCTCAAGCATTAAGGGCAAAACTAATTTAAAATCGGCTAGAAGCCATTCATAAACAAACAAGAAGGACACATAAGAAAAGACAGTACATCAAATGGCGCTCAGAAATTTCCAAGAGTCGGCCTATAATTCAAATACTAACGCTCGCTCAGGTGAGACAGGCAGTCGGCCGAACAATTCTTAATCCGACGGCAACCCAACCGACAGCCAGTCAACGGACCAAATGACAGGATAACTACCGTAACAAAAAATAAAAATATCTACAGACGTCTTTAGGATTTTATTTTATTTTGTCGCTACCAGTTTCAACCCTTCATTGCGTCATCATCAGGCTGAAGCGTCGAGACTGGTAGCGACAAAATAAAATAAAATCTTAAGGACGGCTGTAGGTGTTTTTATTTTTTGTCACGATAGTAAATGGCTGTCGTCCCAGAGACGTCCTGCTAAAAGGATGGACATACAAAAGGATAACTACCGGTCCACCCGACCACCACATAACAGGGAGTTCAATGGAACAAGGTAGAAGATATCGGCGCCCACAATGAATTACACATTCAGCTGTCAAACTACACGCCGTGCTGGACAGCTACAACACGACGAGGAAAATACTCTGCCTGAATTTATGTCAACGGCCAGTGCAGGTAACTGGAACGTTAACGGCCACAAGGCAGAAGATTCCGCTTGTGCACTTCAATTCAAAAAATAATCAAGTTAAACTCCAGAGGAGGGTAGCTAGAATTTCGCCAACTTGAAAACACACGTTGTTGCTCACCGAAATGTCCCAACAGCCCACAACGAAATTCAAACGACACAATGTGAACAGTAGGGGCTGGCTGGTAGATTAAGTAGAGGCTCAACTTTCTTGTTCGGGATGGGAAGGCCGCGAACCTCGTAGCAATGGGAACAGCCCCTCGCACTCCGACCGCGAGTGGACGCCACCAGCGGACCCAGCCAAACTACGCGCCACGGAGACTTCCTCGCTGCTCCTGCCCGGGCCCGGAAACGGTGAAAGCACCAAATATACGTCGGCCGATGAGACGATCAACGCAACGAGCGACTAGCGATCGTCCCGCTCCAACCTCCCTCCGTCGGACAGTTCACGTGTGTCGCCAGCGGTCGGCGGGCACTGGCTGTCCGCGCCTCACCGGCGCTCCGTCCCCCGACTTCACTGCTGCTGCTTCCCGGCTGCACTGCTGGTCCAACTGACTGCCAGACACACGACGACCCGTAAATACTATCGGTCGCTCCAGAGATGGCACGTCAGTGCACTTATCGATACGCGCTGCTGCTGCCGCTCGCGGGCGAGTAATGCAGGAAATTAGTGACGCCTGTAAACAGAATAAGAAAACGCGAGCCGCGCACGGCTCAGTGGGTTCAACCGGTAAAGCCGAGGCTCCGGTGAACGTTGATTCGTTTCTGCCCTGATAGAGCGCGGCAATTTCGGATGATGTAAGAATGTTACTACCCTATTCTACGTTAACTTTGTTAAAGTGCTCATCGGACTCCCCCACAGACTGAGGACGTCGGGCGTCTAAAGGCGTAACTGTACAGCTGAAGCAGCGTCAAATGAAATGGTTGAGGATTCAATCCAAACCATGTTCCTTGGTAGTGGATGAATTGACATTTTTATATCATCTGATACGACGTCAGACTCTTCATCAACTGCGTGTATCACGTCGTTCAAGACCGAGGAAGGCAGTGCTGTGACGGCCCAGAAGGACGTCTTGCATGCTGTACATCAATTCTGTGTTGGGCTGTATGAGGTACTCGTTGCTGTCGATGTGGTGCCCTGGCCACTCGTCTGTTATAGGTTGCCAATAGGCTGCTGCTTTCTCGGATAATTAAGCAACAATTCAAGCAAATCACATTAATCGTTTTTATTACAATAAAGTAGACTGACAATACATAAGCGAATGGTGACATGCAAATAATCAATGTCCTTCGCTACATGCAATGTCCATACAAGTAATTCACACAAGTTCATAGTGATCACGAATCACGGCCCTTCTAGTGCGTGGTTTCTAGTCCGAGTCTGCTAGTGCGCGTCTTCTACTGTCCGGTCGAGACTGGCAGGAGCTGCGCTTGTATTCTCTTCGGATAGAGGCCGCTCCTGTCGTGGTGCGGTTCTAGTAGGCGTACTACTGGCTAACGTCGTCT